>NW_026972143.1:0-1423125 GCF_036711695.1 Zophobas morio
AAAACCGACGGATGGAGGAAAACAAAAAACAAAAAAAGAAAAATTGCAAGACTTGTTAGATAACTGAAAATCCCAAAAATAGAACATTTGGAACAGAATAACGTAAAATTTTGAAATTCAAGAATTTACAAATCCAGAAATCTTTGAAACCAAAATTTTAAGAATTCAAGAATTCGAAAATCCAAATTGCCGAAGATGAATCCAAGATTTCAAAACTGAAATAATCCAAGGATCCAGGACGAAGAAAGAACACTGAAGAATGGGAAAAACAATGAAGAACGAAGAACCAAGAAAGAAGAAAGAAGAAAGAAGAAAGAAGAAAGAAGAAAGAAGAAAGAAGAAAGAAGAAAGAAGAAAGAAGAAAGAAGAAAGAAGAAAGAAGAAAGAAGAAAGAAGAAAGAAGAAAGAAGAAAGAAGAAAGAAGAAGAAGAAAGAAGAAAGAAGAAAGAAGAAAGAAGAAAGAAGAAAGAAGAAAGAAGAAAGAAGAAAGAAGAAAGAAGAAAGAAGAAAGAAGAAAGAAGAATGAAGAATTGAGAGAGGAAAGTGGAGAAGAGAATATTAGAAGTGGAGAACGGAAAATGGGGAATGGAAAACGGAAATAAAACAAGATAGAAAAATTTAACAAAATAAAAAAATTAAAACAAAAAATAAATAAAATGTCAAAAATTCAGAACGAAGAAAGAAAAACGAAGAACAAGGAATGAAGAATGGAGAATTGGGAATGAGAACGAAGGACCTAGACGTAGGACAAGAAACAAAGAAAAAAGAATTGAACAAAGACAGAAAAATTACAATAGAGGATATAAGAATTCAAGAACTCAGAAACTAGAAAATTTGTAAAAGAGAAACAAGAAAGTACTAAAATCAAGAAACAAGATCAATGGAGATTGGAGATCCCAGAATGAATAATGGAGTGAAGAAATGGAGAAATGAAGAATTGCAGGATTGAAGGAATGAAGGGGTGAAGGAATGAAGGAATAAAGAAATGAAGAAAGAAGAGTAAAATACGAAAACCGACGGATGGAGGAAAACAAAAAACAAAAAAAGAAAAGTTGCAAAACTTGTTAGATAACTGAAAATTCCAAAGATAAAACGTTTGTAAAAGAATAACGTAAAATTTTGAAATTCAAGAATTTACAAATCCAGAAATCTTTGAAACCAAAATTTTAAGAATTCAAGAATTCGAAAATCCAAATTGTCGACGATGAATCCAATATTCCAAATCTGAAATAATCCATGGATCCAGAACGAAGAAAGAAGACTGAAGAATGGGAAAAGCAATGAAGAACGAAGGACGAAGAACGAAGAAGTGATAAACATTCATTAAAATACAGCAATTTTTTATTATGATAGAAAAAACTACAATAGGTACATTCACAATTACACTATAAGAAGAGCTTCAAGAATTAATATTGACTCTTCTCAACCCTGTGATATATTTGTACTTTCTAAAACCCACTACTACCTCGAACAGCTTGCTAGTTTTCGTCGAACAGCTCTTCCAGCGACACCTTGTCGAAAAACCTGTTCAAAAGCTGCATCATTACCCCCGTTAGAAGATCCTGATAATCTGCTTGCACTTCAGCATAAACCTCCTTCCAGTTTTCGTTAAGAACTTTGTTAATATTATCACCCAGAGCCTTGTCTCCGTTAAAAAGATTGTCGAAATGCATGGTCACCAGCCCCACATCGTTCTCTATCTGACTATGACTTACTTTAAAATGGGTCCGACTGTCCTTGACGACTTCTTCGAAGTCAATTTTAAGTTTGACATGCATCTTGTCTACAAACAAAACCTTCACTCTCATAGAATAAAAAAAAAATAGGGACTCACCAAACACAATAGTGCAGTTGCCTTCGCCCTTAATGGGCAACAGAAGCACTTTCCCGTCCAGCTGGTAATCACAGCGGCAGTCCAATTCGGGAATAAGGAAGTCAAAACCCCAGGTTTTGTTTTCTAGGTTGAAACTGCAACGCATTTTAAAACGCGTTCCAAAAATAAAAAAATTATAATAATAATTTTACTCAGCCTGGTAGATCTCGGATTTCGTCAGTCCATACAGCTTGCAATTTTTCAAATTTTGGTTCACCGCCACCACGCCGCCCCCGCCCTTCACCTGCAAGGAGGACACCTCCACGGGCTCCAGGTTGGGTACGGCGATGGCTCTGTAGGGTTTGGTCAGCTGGGGGGCGGCGAGCTGGACGGCGGCGAACATGCATTTTCTAAAGTCGGGGTCTTTTCGGTAGCAGCGCTTGAAGTTTGGGGCTGCAGCACAAAAATTAGAGGAATTCGCGGCTTTAAGGGGACTTACGGATTTTGGGCTCGCTTAAGGCGATGCACGCGAAGACGAAGACCAGAGATTGCGTTGTACAGAAGCGGAACATTGTGTCAAAATGGGAAACTGGTGCAAGGTTGTACATTATATAACGTGTCTTCCGGATAAACTGGTTTTGTCGATGATTGTGGATGCGTAGTTCAAGTATTTTCTTTTATTTTTAATGAGTTGAAAACACAGTTTCATTGAAAACTTTGTCCTTCGTGGGTACATTGCATTTAAATTAAGCTAGGAAAGATTTGCTTGGTCATGGCTATTTTTACTTCCCGAGCGTAAGGTAAGGGAGTGTTCGAGTCCATCGGACGACTTGCCACTTTCATGTTTTATCGACGTTTCATGACCTGTATAGTACGAAAAAATAGGTCTCCCATTTCCGTCTGTCTGTCTTATAAAATAAGACGCCCCTATATTTGAGGTGTATGAATCCGTGTTGAGTTTTCAAACAAGACATTTCTAAAAAAAAAAATAAAAATTGGATGACATTCTAAGGTTATGAATATGACGAATTTTTTAAGGTTATCGTAAAATTTGTAAACATCTAAAATCTTATAATTTTTCGAAAATCTGGATTTATTTTGGACCAATTTTTTGATATAACAATTTTTTGTTTTTCCTTTTTCTTTAATTTTTCAATTTTCCATTTTTTTTTATGTTGGTGCTGTAAACACGAAATAAAATGGACATTTTTCCGAAAAGGACTGTAAACGGGGTAAGTACGACTTCAGTTTTAATTTATCGGGTACCATGATTCGTTTAGGTACTTGACGATGTTGAAATTTTGGAAAAAATTTCGAAACGGTTGAAGTTAATCGGTCAAAGCTCACGACATAATTAAATAAAATTTAGACATTATTAATATTATTTATAATATATATCAATGTTAGTATTTTGTCACATTACGTTGGCACTATTGATAATAAAACCTATGCTGCCAAGTATCGGTTTGTGCATTTGACAGTTAAATTGTAAAATAGAAATTGTCCATTATTAACGGACTCATTATTCGGAAAAATTTTGAGATGACGATCAATTTTTTGGGGTTGATAAACAGATACATTTTGACTAAAAAATTGCTATGCTCACAAAACGTCAACATTTGAAAGTATTCAGTTTTGCAATTCTTGATTTATTCAATATAATAAATTGACCCAGTCATTAATTTTTTTCAGACACCCCGTATAAGCAAATCTAAAAAATATTGATGCAATGAATTTTAGAAAATTCCTGACAAAAAAGCAAGAAAAACGTGAAATGTCCTAAATAAAAATTTAAGAAGATGTTGCCGAAGATGACTTAAAGGATGTAAAACTTCAATAATCGAAGAATTCAAGAATCCAAGTGCCCAAAGATTCAAAACGAAGAAAGAACAAAAAAGAACGACGAACAACGGATGAAAAACGAAGAACGGACAGAGACAAAAACAAAAGAAGACATTACAGAAATTAGTAGAAAATTTATAATCGCAAAATCTTGAAAATTTGTAAAAGAAAAACGTGTAATTATGAAGATCAAGAATCCAGAACGACGAAAGGACAACAAAGAACCAAGAATGAAGGATGAAGAATTGAGAAAGAAAAACGGAGAATGGAAGAAACTAAGAAGATATCTCCGCAAGAATTCAGTAAACAATGTGTCCAAGAATACAGAATAAAGAAAGAACAAAGAATGAAAAAGAAGGGAAGAGAAAGAAAGAAAGAAAGGAAGAAAGAAAGAAAGAAAGAAAGAAAGAAGAAGGAGAAAGGAACAAGAAGGAAGGAGAGAGGAAGAAGAAAGGAGAAACGAGTAAGGATGAAGTTTGAAGGACGAAGGATTAAGGATAAAGCATGAAAGATAAAAAATGAAGAATGAAAGAATGAACTATAAGGAATGAAGAAAGTTGAATTAAAAAATTCTAAACATCGAATATTTGAAAATTCAAAAACTCAAACACTAAAAAATTTGTGAAAGGAAAACGCGAAAAACCTTAAGACTCCAGAAATTCAGGAATTAAAGCAACCAATAGGAGAGACGAGAATAGAAAATTGAGAATGTGGAATGGAAAACACAGTATGGAAAGTGGGGAATGGAAAACGAAAAAAACTAAATAGAAACAATTAATTTTTTTTTAATTAAAACAGAAAATTAAAAAATGTCAAAAATCCAGAACGAAAAAAATAAAACGAAGGACAAGAAGCAAAGAAAGAAAAGTTGAATATAAAAAATTACAATAAGATATTTAACAACTCAAAAACTGCAAAATTCGTCGAAAAGAACGAGAAATTGCTAAAATGAAGAAGCTAGAAAAATGGAGGATGGAGATTCGAGAATGAAAACTGGAAAGTAGAAAATAGAGAATCAAATAAAGAAACGAAGAAATGAAGAAAGCAATGAAGGAACGAGGGAACGAATGAACGAAGGAACAGAGGAACGGAGGAATGATGGGATGAAAGTAATGAAGAAATAAAGGAGCGATTCAAGTAATCCAGGTGTACGCGAATCCAGAACTAAGAAGGAGCAACAACAAACGAAGAATGAAAAATTGAAAATAGGGAATGAAGTCAAAATCAAAAAATTGACAATGGAAAACTCAAAAACTATAAAAAAGGAATAAAGAGTGGAAGAACGAAAGACGCAGACTAGAGTAAAAAAAAAACAGAATAAGGAAATAAAAAATCTTAAAAATTAACAACTGAAAATTCAAAAATTCGAAAATTCAAAAATTGCAAGATTCTTAAAAAAACCGGAAATTACTAAAATCAAGAATCAGAAACCTTACGTGGAATTCAAAGTTCTAAGAATTGCTAAAGATTAATCCAAAATTCCAAAACTGAAATAATCCTAGAATGCAGAACGAAGAAAAAACAATGCAGAATTGAGAAAGGAAAGTGGAGAAGAGAAAATTAGAAATGGAAAATGGAGAATGGAAAACAGAATGGAAAATGTAGAACGGAAAATGGGGAATGGAAAACGGAAAAAACAAGATTTTAAAAATTTAAAAATTAAAACAAAAAATAAATAAAATGTCAAATATTCAGAACGAAGAAAGAAAAACGAAGAACAAAAAATGAAGAATGGAGAATAGGGAATGAGAACGAAGGACCTAGACACAAGAAACAAAGAAAGAAAAATTGAACAGACAGAAAAATTACAATACAAAATATAAGAATTTAAGAACTCAGAAATCAGAAAATTTGTAAAAGAAAAACGAGAATGTACTAAATCAAGAAACAAGATGAATGGAGATTGGAGATCCCAGAATGAAGAACGGAAAATGGAAAATAGAGAATGGAGTGAAGAAATGGAGAAATGAAGAATTAAAGGATTGAAGGAATGAAGGAATGGAGGAATGAAGGAGTGAAGGAATGACGCAATAAAGAAATGAAGAAAGAAGAGTAAAATACGAAAACCGACGGATGGAGGAAAACAAAAAACAAAAAAAGAAAAATTGCAAAACTTGTTAGATAATTTGGAAAAGAATAACGTAAAATTTTGAAATTCAAAAATTTATAAATCCAGAAATCTTTGAAACCAAAATTTTAAGAATTAAAGGATTCGAAAATCCAAATTGCGGAAGATGAATCCAACATTCCAAAACTGAAATAATCCAAGGAACGAAGAAGGAAAAACGAAGAACGAAGAACTAAGAACGAAGAATGAAGAATTGAGAGAGGAAAGTGGAGAAGAGAAAATTAGACATGGAAAATGGAGAATGGAAAATGGAGAACGGAAAATGGGGAGTGGAAAACGGAAAAAAACAAGACATAAAAATATAAAAAAATTTAAAATTAAAACAAAAAATAAATAAAATGTCAAAAATTCAGAATGAAGAAAGAAAAACGAAGAACAAGGAATGAAGAATGAGGAATGGAGAATTGGGAATGAGAACGAAGGACCTAGACGTAGGACAAGAAACAAAGAACGAAGAATTTAACAGAGGCAGAAAAATTACAATAGAAAATATAAGAATTTAAGAACTCAGAAACTAGAAAATTTGTAAAAGAAAAATAAGAAAGTACTAAAATCAAGAAACAAGATCAATGGAGATTGGAGATCCCAAAATGAAGAATGGAGTGAAGAAATGGAGAAATGAAGAATTGCAGGATTGAAGGAATGAAGGAGTGAAGGAATGAAGGAATAAAGAAATGAAGAAAGAAGAGTAAAATACGAAAACCGACGGATGGAGGAAAACAAAAAACAAAAATAGAAAAATTGCAAGACTTGTTAGATAACTGAAAATCCCAAAAATAGAACTTTTGGAAAAGAATAACGTAAAATTTTGAAATTCAAGGATTTACAAATCCAGAAATCTTTGTAACCAAAATTTTAAGAATTCAAGAATTCGAAAATCCAAATTGTCGAAGATGACTCCAAGATTCCAAAACTGAAATAATCCAAGAATCTAGGACGAAGAAAGAAGAATGAAGAATGGGAAAAGCAATGAAGAACGAAGAACGAAGAATGAAGAATTGAGAGAGGAAAGTGGAGAAGAGAAAATTAGAAATGGAAAATGGAGAATGGAAAATAGAATGGAAAATGGAGAACGGAAAATGGGGAATGGAAAACGGGGAATGGAAAACGGAAAAAAACAAGACATAAAAATATAAAAAAATTTAAAATTAAAACAAAAAATAAATATAATATCAAAAATTCAGAATGAAGAAAGAAAAACGAAGAACAGGGAATGAAGAATGAGGATTGGAGAATTGGGAATGAGAACGAAGGACCTAGACGTAGGACAAGAAACAAAGAAAGAAAAATTGAACAGAGACAGAAAAATTACAATAGAAAATAAAAGAATTTAAGAACTCAGAAATTAGAAAATTTGTAAAGAAAAACAAGAAAGTACTAAAATCAAGAAACAAGATCAATGGAGATTGGAGATCCAAGAATGAAGAATGGAGTGAAGAAATGGAGAAATGAAGGATTGAAGGAATGAAGGAATGAAGGAATGAAGGAATAAAGAAATGAAGGAATAAAGAAATGAAGAAAGATGAGTAAAACACGAAAACCGACGGATGGAGGAAAACAAAAAACAAAAATAGAAAAATTGCAAGACTTGTTAGATAACTGAAAATCCCAAAAATAGAACATTTGGAACAGAATAACGTAAATTCAAGAATTTACAAATCCAGAAATCTTTGAAACCAAAATTTTAAGAATTCAAGAATTCTAAAACCCAAATTGAAGAAGATGAATCCAAGATTCCAAAACTGAAATAATCCAAGAATCTAGGACGAAGAAAGAAGACTGAAAAATGGGAAAAGCAATGAAGAACGAAGAACGAAGAATTAAGAATTGAGAGAGGAAAGTGGAGAAGAGAAAATTAGAAATGGAAAATGGAGAATGGAAAATAGAATGGAGAATGGAAAATAGAATGGAAAATGGAGAACGGAAAATGGGGAATGGAAAACGGAAAAAAACAAGACAAAAATATAAAAAATTTTAAAATTAAAACAAAAAATAAATAAAATGTCAAAAATTCAGAATGAAGAAAGAAAAACGAAGAACAACGAATGAAGAATGAGGAATAGAGGATTTTGAATGAGAACGAAGGACCTAGACGTAGGACAAGAAACAAACAAAGAAAAATTGAACAGAGACAGAAAAATTACAATAGAAAATATAAGAATTTAAGAACTCAGAAACTAGAAAATTTGTAAAAGAAAAACAAAGTACTAAAATCAAGAAACAAGATCAATGGAGATTGGAGGTCCTAGAATGAAGAATGGAGTGAAGAAATGGAGAAATGAATAATAGAAGGATTGAAGGAATGAAGGAGTGAAGGAATGAAGGAATAAAGAAATGAAGAAAGAAGGGTAAAATACGAAAACCGACGGAAGGAGGAAAACAAAAAACAAAAATAGAAAAATTTCAAGACTTGTTAGATGGCTGAAAATCACAAAAATTGAACATTTGGAACAGAATAATGTAAAATTTTGAAATTCAAGAATTTACAAATCCAGAAATCTTTGAAACAAAAATTTTAATAATTCAAGAATTCGAAAATCCAAATTATCGAAGATGAATCCAAGATTCCAAAACTGAAATAATCCAAGGATCCAGGACGAAGAAAGAACACTGAAGAATGGAAAAAGCAATGAAGAACGAAGAACGAAGAACGACGAACGAAGGACGAAAAATGAAGAATTGAGAAAGAAAGTGGAGAAGAGAAAATTAGAAATGGAAAATGGAGAATGGAAAACAGAATGGAAAATGGAGAACGGAAAATGGGGAATGAAAAACGGAAACAAAACAAGATAGAAAAATTTAAAAAATTTAAAGATTAAAACAAAAAATAAATAAAATGTCAAAAATTCAGAACGAAGAAAGAAAAACGAAGAACAAGGAATGAAGAATGGAGAATTGGGAATGAGAACGAAGGACCTAGACGTAGGACAAGAAACAAAGAAAAAAGAATTGAACAGAGACAGAAAAATTACAATAGAAAATATAAGAATTCAAGAACTCAGAAACTAGAAAATTTGTAAAAGAAGAACAAGAAAGTACTAAAATCAAGAAACAAGATCAATGGAGATTGGAGATCCCAAAATGAAGAATGGAGTGAAGAAATGGAGAAATGAAGAATTGCAGGATTGAGGGAATGAAGGAGTGAAGGAATGAAGGAATAAAGAAATGAAGAAAGAAGAGTAAAATACGAAAACCGACGGATGAAGGAAAACAAAAAACAAAAATTGAAAAATTACAAGACTTGTTAGATAACTGAAAATCCCTAAAATAGAACATTTGGAAAAGAATGACGTAAAATTTTGAAATTCAAGAATTTACAAATCCAGAAATCTTTGAAACCAAAATTTTAAGAATTCAAGAATTCGAAAATCCAAATTGTCGAAGATGAATCCAAGATTCCAAAACTGAAATAATCTAAGAATCCAAGACGAAGAAAGAAGACTGAAGAATGGGAAAAAGCAATGAAGAATGAAGAACGAAGAACGAAGAACTTCGAAGCGAAAAACATTCATTAAAAAACAGCAATTTTTTATTGTGATAGAAAGAACTACAATATGTACATTCACAATTACACTATAAGAAGAGCTTCAAGAATTAATATTGACTCTTCTCAACCCTGTGATATATTTGTACTTTCTAAAACCCACTACTACCTCGAACAGCTTACTAGTTTTCGTCGAACAGCTCTTCCAGCGACACCTTGTCGAAAAACCTGTTCAAAAGCTGCATCATTACCCCCGTTAGAAGATCCTGATAATCTGCTTGCACTTCAGCATAAACCTCCTTCCAGTTTTCGTTAAGAACTTTGTTAATATTATCACCCAGAGCCTTGTCTCCGTTAAAAAGATTGTCGAAATGCATGGTCACCAGCCCCACATCGTTCTCTATCTGACTATGACTTACTTTAAAATGGGTCCGACTGTCCTTGACGACTTCTTCGAAGTCAATTTTAAGTTTGACATGCATCTTGTCTACAAACAAAACCTTCACTCTCATAGAATAAAAAAAAAATAGGGACTCACCAAACACAATAGTGCAGTTGCCTTCGCCCTTAATGGGCAACAGAAGCACTTTCCCGTCCAGCTGGTAGTCACAGCGGCAGTCCAATTCGGGAATAAGGAAGTCAAAACCCCAGGTTTTGTTTTCTAGGTCGAAACTACAACGCATTTTAAAACGCGTTCCAAAAATAAAAAAATTATAATAATAAGTTTACTCAGCCTGGTAGATCTCGGATTTCGTCAGTCCATACAGCTTGCAATTTTTCAAATTTTGGTTCACCGCCACCACGCCGCCCCCGCCCTTCACCTGCAAGGAGGACACCTCCACGGGCTCCAGGTTGGGTACGGCGATGGCTCTGTAGGGTTTGGTCAGCTGGGGGGCGGCGAGCTGGACGGCGGCGAACATGCATTTTCTAAAGTCGGGGTCTTTTCGGTAGCAGCGCTTGAAGTTTGGGGCTGCAGCACAAAAATTAGAGGAATTCGCGGCTTTAAGGGGACTTACGGATTTTGAGCTCGCTTAAGGCGATGCACGCGAAGACGAAGACCAGAGATTGCGTTGTACAGAAGCGGAACATTGTGTCAAAATGGGAAACTGGTGCAAGGTTGTACATTATATAACGTGTCTTCCGGATAAACTGGTTTTGTCGATGATTGTGGATGCGTAGTTCAAGTATTTTCTTTTATTTTTAATGAGTTGAAAACACAGTTTCATTGAAAACTTTGTCCTTCGTGGGTACATTGGATTTAAATTAAGCTGGGAAAGATTTGCTAAGTCATGGTTATTTTTATTTCCCGAGCGTAAGCTAAGGGAGTGTTCGAGTCCATCGGACGACTTGCCACTTTCATGTTTTCTCGACGTTTCATGACCCATAGTGTACGAAAAAATAGGTCTCCGTCGGTCTGTCTTGTAAAATAAGTCCTTCCTATACTTGTGGTGTATGAATCCGTGTTGAGTTTTCAAACAAGACATACAAATTTTTAAAAAAAGAAAATCAAAATTGGATAACAACATTCTAAAGTTATCGAAAAGTGTTAAATATCATAAGGGTTATTATAAAAAATAAAATTCGCAAAATCAAATCTCATAATTTTTCTCGATTTTATATTAGTTTTCCGTTCTTTTTTCAAGGTTTTTTCTATTTAATAATTTTGTAGATATTCAGTTTTTCAAATTTCGATTTTTTAACTGTCATAACTCGATTTTACAATATTTCGTTTTTTCGATTTTTAAGTTTCTCAATTTTTAATCTTTGGATTTTTCAGTTTTTCAAGTTCTTAATTTCCAGTTTTTAGATTTTTTAGTTTTCATTTTATACTTTTTCGATTTGGATTTTTTTTTTGTCAGTTTTTCGCTTTTTCTTGAATATCCAGACTTACACGATCAAGAATCCCGAAATTCAAGATGTAAGCTCAAGGATCCAGGGTTAAGAATCAAGGATCGAGGATAAATGATGAAGGATCAAGCACCAAGTATCAAGAATCAAGGATAAAGGATAAAGGATAAAGGATAAAGGATAAAGGATAAAGGATAAAGGATAAAGGATAAAGGATAAAGGATAAAGGATAAAGGATAAAGGATAAAGGATAAAGGATAAAGGATAAAGGATAAAGGATAAAGGATAAAGGATAAAGGATAAAGGATAAAGGATAAAGGATAAAGGATAAAGGATAAAGGATAAAGGATAGAGGATAAAGGATAAAGGATAAAGGATAAGGGATAAAGGATAAAGGATAAGGGATAAAGGATAAAGGATAAAGGATAAAGGATAAAGGATAAAGGATAAAGGATAAAGGATAAAGGATTAAGGATTAAGGATTAAGGATTAAGGATTAAGGATTAAGGATAAAGGATAAAGGATAAAGGATAAAGGATAAAGGATAAAGGATGAAGGATAAAGGATGAAGGATGAAGGATGAAGGATGAAGGATGAAGGATAAAGGATAATGTATAAAAGATAAAGGATAAAAGATAAAGGATAAAAGATAAAGGATAAAAGATAAAGGATAAAAGATAAAGGATAAAAAATAAAGGATAAAAGATAAAGGATAAAAGATAAAGGATAAAAGATAAAGGAAAAAAGATAAAGGATAAAGGATCAAGGATCAAAGATCCAGGTCCAATGATCCAGGATCGAAAATTAAGGAACGTTTATCAAGGATCAAGCATAAATCATCAAGGATGAACGATCAAGGATCAAGGATCGAGGATAAATGTTCAAGGATTAAGCATCAAATATCAAGGATCAAGGATAAAGGATAAAGAATAAAGGATAAAAGATCAAGGATTAAGAATCAAAGATCAAGGATCAAGGATCAAGGATCAAAGATCAAGGATCAAGGATCAAGGATAAAGGATAAAGGATAAAGGATAAAGGATGAAGGATGAAGGATGAAGGATGAAGGATGAAGGATGAAAGATGAAGGATGAAGGATGAAGGATGAAGGATTAAGGATAAAAGATAAAGGAACACGGATTAAGGATCAAGTATCAAGGTTCGAGGATCAAGGACCAAGTATCAAAGATCGAGGATGAAGGACCAAGGATCAAGGAATTTAAGATGCTAGGTCCAAAATTTAGGAACGAGTTACGGGGGTCATGAATCAGGATTTAGCATTTAGAAGTCAGAATTAAAAATCAAGGATCAAGGACCAGGGATAAAAGATAAAGGATAAAGTATAAAGGTTAAAGAATAAAGGATCAAGTACACGAGATCAAGGATCAAGGATAAAGAATAAAGAATAAAAGGATCAAGCATAAATGATCAAGGATGAAAGATCAAGGATCAAGGATCGAGGATAAATGATCAAAAATCAAGCATCAAATATCAAGGATCAAGGATCAAGGATCGAGGATAAAGGATAAAGGATAAAGGATCAATGATAAAGGATCAAGGATAAGGGATCAAGAATCAAGGATCAAGGATCAAGGATAAAGGATAAAGGATAAAGGATAAAGGATAAAGGATAAAGGATAAAGGATAAAGGATAAAGGATAAAGGATAAAGGATAAAGGATAAAGGATAAAGGATAAAGGATAAAGGATAAAGGATAAAGGATAAAGGATAAAGGATAAAGGATAAAGGATAAAGGATAAAGGATAAAGGATAAAGGATAAAGGATAAAGGATAAAGGATAAAGGATAAAGGATAAAGGATAAAGGATAAAGGATAAAGGATCAAGGATAAGGGATAAGGGATCAAGAATCAAGGATAAAGGATCAAGGATAAGGGATAAGGGATCAAGGATCTAAGATCAAGGATTCAGGATCAAGTACAAGAATCAAAAATCAAGGGTCAAGGACCAAGAATCAAGGAATTTAAGAAATTAGGTCCAAAATTTAGGAACGAGTAAGGGGGGTCATGAATCATTATTTAGAATTCATGTTTGGTATTTTAAAATTCAGGACAATTCATTGAATTAGATATTCGATACGGGTTTTGGAATTCAAGATTTGCATTCAGGATTCAGATCCAAAAACCAGTATTTGGCATTTAGAAGTCTGAATTATTTATCAAAGTAATCGGGTATCGTGGATAAAAAGTTGGGGATGAAACATGGGGAATCAAAGATCAGGTGTTAAATATGAAAGATTAAGTTTAGTATCAAGAATTAAGGATAAAAAAAATAGGGATCAAGAATTAAAGATCAAGAATAAAAATCAAAGTGTCAGGATTTAGAATTTGGGATTCGGAATTTAAGATTTGGTGTTTATATTTTCGGATTAAATTGAGGATTGTACATTTAGAAGTCCAGGTTAATGATTAAGGTTCAAGGATCAAAGATCAGGTATCAGATATCAAAGATGAGGAGTTGAAGATCAAGGATAAACGATTAATGATCTTGTACCAGATATTAAGTATCAAGGAATAAGAATTGGGGATCAAAAATTTGTGACCAGAATTAGAAGCCAATGACCAATTAGTAAAGACTATGGACCAAGAATCCAGGAATCAATATTAAAAAATCAATCAATCAATTTTAGTTTCTTTAATTATTCGATTTCCAATTTTTTAGTATTTCTTTTTTTTTTGTTTCTTCAGTGTTACGATACGCAACTCTGAGTTTTCGAGTTCAAATTTTTCAATTATCCGATTTGGAATTTTTCGTTTCGGTATTTAGTCTCTTCGTTTTAACAATTTTTCCTTTTTTCTTCAATTTTATAATACGTTGTCTTTAAAATCCCAATTTTTTTGAATTTTTTGTTTCTTTAATTTTTCGATTTCCAATTTTTCAGTTTTTCGTTTTTTTTTTTGTTTCTTCCAGTTTGTTAATTTTCCAACTTTTGGATGTTTTAATGTTTAGATTTGGATTTTTTCGAATTGCAATTTTTCTCTTCAGCTTTTCATTTTCTTTATTTTTTCAATTCTTCGGTTTTTCAATGTTCCGATTTTATAATTTTTCTTTTTTCAACGTGAAATTTTTCAATTTTTCGATTTTCAATTTTTCATCAGTTTCTCGATTTTTCCATCTTTTTGTTTTCTTCAATTTTAGATTTACAATTTTTCTATGTACTTTTCATTTTAAATAGGTAATAAGAAAAATTACAATTTGTAAAATTTTTCGCTTTTTCTATTTTACGATTTTAAAATAATTCCATTTTTGAATTATTCGATTTTGAAACTTTTTCATTGACTCGATTGTTCAATGATTCGATTTTAGTTTTTTTGATTTTTCAGTTTCTCGATATTTAATTTTTCAGTTTTACTATCTTTCAATTGTTTCGACTTTAAAAATGAAAAAAGGAAAACGTATAAAAAGAAAACTTCAAAATAAAATATTGAAGAAACAAAAATTTGTAAAATACGAATAAATTTTAATTAACGATTAGGTACCATTCTTACGATAACCTTAAAACGTTTGTTATACTTATAACCTTAAAATAAGTTATACAATTTTGATTTTTTTTTCCTTAAAAATCTGGATGTCTAGGTTGAAAACTCAACACCGATTCATACACTACAAGTATAGGAGCATCTTATTTCATAACGCAGAGAGACGGAAATGGAAGAAGAACAAATCTTCCTTTAAAAAATCATTCTTTAGATTACTGGTTGACAAACCATATTCCAGAGGTCTTGGAACGTTGAAAAAAAATCAAATTAGTGTCTCAGTAGTCAGTCAAAGTAAGTAAAAAAAGACTGAAGTGTAACATTACCTCAATCTTTATTAAAAACTACTTCAGTACTAAATTGTACATAAATTCTTGTTAGCACCAAGTTAATCGAAAAACTCCTCCAAAGACGTCTTCGTCCAAATTTTCTCAAAAATACCCTCTAGTATTTGTCTCACAATTTCATTATATTCAGGCTGCAACTCGTCCGCGATTTCCTTCCAATTGTCGTTCATCACCAGATTAATATTGTCACCCAACTCCTTATTCCCGTTGAAAAGATTGTCAAAGTGAAAGTACCACCGTTCTGCACTCGAATCCAATTCCGACTTAACCGTCTTAAAATAAGTCTTATCATTCCTTACAACTTCGTCATAAAAAGACCGATAATTTGCGTGGAAATTGACTACGAAAAAAAAACTTAAAACCAGAATTACAAAAATCCGGAAGTACTTACTGAAAGTAATGTTGCTGTCGCCTTCACCTTTGATAGGCAAAAGAAGTACTTTACCGTTTAGTTCATATTGACACTTGAATTCTACCTTTGGAATGACGCCATCTGCGAATAAACTCTTCTTTTCGAGATCTAGCCTACAACGGAGTGTCATTGGACTGGTTGATTTTAGAATCTACGTACTCAATCTGATCGAATTTCAAAGTTGTAAGCCCCGAAAGGTTGCAGTTTTTGAAAATTTGGTCCACAGAGAAAACTCCTCCTTTATCACGTACTGTTAAAAAAGGGATGTGGAGAGGTTCCAAGTTTGGTATACCTAAGGCTTCGTAAGCTTTCGTAAGTTGCGCGGTGCCAAACTGTGCCGCTTCGGAGTAGCATTTCTTGAAATTCGGGTCCTTGCGGAAGCACCTCTTGAAATTTGGGGCTGAAATCCGAATTAGTTTAATGAGAGAAGGAATGTTTTTGGGTGATTTACGTATGGAGCAGTTTGATAGGGTTGCTAAAAGCGCGAAGACAATGTAGCGTCTCATTGTAATAAGTACTGTGTCAAAGGTTTAAGGTAAACAACTAAAGTTTTGGTAGTAGAGGTTCAATTTATAATCTGGCACGATAAACAAGTTTTTCGGAAGTCGTTAATGTTTGGGGGGAGATTGATATGTAAACTGTGCAAAACTTGTTTTTTTTTTATGTCGGGTTTTTGTTGTTTTGAATATTTTAATATATATCGACCGGTCAAACAATTTCTAATCGTTTTTTGAATAGTTGGATGAAACTTTTCGATTGACTAAGGCTATTCTATCAAACTGATAATTAACATTATTGAAGGACACGGCAGCCCCCCATCCAAAATTTTAAATATTTTCACGAATATGCGACTGCATAAATTATTTTGAAGTTTATTTGTCGTTTGTTGAAAAAGTCGTTAATTAAGTTTAATATTGCAAAACAATAAAAACTTGTTTTAGAAAAAGAATTACGACTTTTAACACTTGTGCATGGAAAATTTTAAAACATTTTTATTAACTTATTATTATTGCTGTTTTATTACCTAGACGGTTTTCGTTAGGGGAACATTTCCTTTGACGTTGTACTCAGTCTTTACAAAAAAACGCAAAATCGACTTTTCTGAATTTTTTGTTGTTTCGATTTTTTTATTTTCCGCTTTTTCGATTTCCCGACTTTTCAGCTTTTAATTGTTAGATTTTGTGATTTTTCAGTTCTTCAGTTTTTCGATATCCCAGTTTTTCAGTATTTTGACTCCTCAGTTTTTCAATTTTTCATTTGTGGCCTTTTTGATTTTCCAATTTTTAGAGTTCTCAATTTTTTCATGTTTTAGTTTTGGAATTTTTCAGTTTTTAGATTCTTCAATTTTCCTCGATTTTTCACTTTTTCGATTTTTGGATTTTTTGATATTTCATTTTCTCGATTTTTCAATTTTTCAAGTCTCCAAGATCTGAAACAGAAACAGGGTTAGTAGTTAAGTCAGTACGGTTTATTAAGCTTAAAGGAAGCTAAAGACGAATCGGATACAAAAAATGATGACGTGTGTAACGATTGCAAAGAAATCTTTACATAATACATAAATGGCCTCAAGGCAGAGGTTTGTGCCAATGGAGACGATGCAAGGTATACAGGAAACTTAAATGAAAACAACGTAAAAAGTTGGAATAATATAAGAGGATTGATAAAACCTGTTGTAGTCGCTGTAGCAGTTGTAGTTTTAGCTTGTTGTTTTACATTTTTTACACATTAAATAATTTTATATAATTAGTACCTAATGAATATTTATACCGTGCGTTCATTAAGTAGTTAGATCAATGGTGGCTGAGGCTAAATTGACAGATTCTGATTGTTTTTGAGAGAGAATATACGGTAAGGGCCTTCAACACAAATAACAGTAAGAACAACGAATAAACCGAAGAAAGTAGTAAATATCGGAACGGGCTAAGAAAAATCAAGATGTGACAGGTCGAACGGCTGTAGTTTTTACTCGCTACGATAAGATATAAAATAGAATTGGACTGGGACGAAATTGTCTCTTCGGTTTATCGATTTACAATTTTTCGAATTTTCTGGTATACATTTTTCACTTTTACGATCTGCAATTTCTCGAATTTTCAATTTGCAATTTTTCGTTTCGGTTTTTTAGTTTCTTTATGTTTACAATGTTCACTTTTTTCTTCTATATCCCTACTTATAATTTCTTATGTTTCCAATTTCAATTTTTTTCAATTTTTCGTTTCTTTAATTTTTCGATTTTACGGTTTTTGGGTGTTTAGATTTGCATTTTTTAAAATTGCAACTTTTATATTCAATTTTTTAATTTCTTAATTTTTTTCAATCCTTCAATTTTTCATTTCGTTTGGTTCTTCAGTTTATTGATTTGCAATTTTTCGAGTTTTCTAGCTCAAATTTTTCAATTTTCCGTTTTGCAATTTTTCGTTTTTTCTTGAATATCCAGACTGACACACGACCAACAATCAAGGAATTTAAGATGTAAGGTCAACGATCCAGGGTTAAGGATCAAGGATCGAGGATAAATGATTAAGGATCAAGCATCAAGTATCAAGGATCAAGGGTCAAGAATAACGGATAAAGGATAAAAGATAAAGGATAAGGGATAAAGGAAAAAGGATAAAGGATAAAAGATAAAGGATAAATCATAAAGGATAAGTGATTAAGGATAAAGGATAAAGGATAAAGGATCAAGGGTCGAGAATCAAGGATCAAGCATAAATGATCAAGGATGAACGATCAAGGATCAAGGATCGAGGATAAATGATCAAGGAGCAAGGAACAAGTATCAAGGATAACGCATAAAGGATAAAAGATAAAGGATTCAGGATAAAGGATAAAGGATAAAGGATAAAGGATAAAGGATAAAGGATAAAGGATAAAGGATAAAGGATAAAGGATAAAGGATAAAGGATAAAGGATAAAGGATAAAGGATAAAGGATAAAGGATAAAGGATCAAGAATCGAGAATCAATGATCAATGATAAATGATCACGGATCAAGATTCAATGACCAAGCATAAATGATCAATGATAAATGATTACGGATCAAGGATGAAGAATCAACGATGAAGGATCGAGGATAAATGATCAAGGATCAAACATCAAATATCAAGGATCAAGGATCAAGGATCACGGATCAAGGATCAAGGATCAAGGATAAAGGATAAAGGATCAAAGATCAAGGATCAAAGATCAAGGTCCAATGATCCAGGATCGAAAATTAAGGAACAAATATCAAGGATCAAGGATCGAGAATCAACGATCAGTGATAAATGATCACGGATCAAGGATCAAGCATAAATAATCAAGGATGAACGATCAAGGATCAAGGATCGAGGATAAATGATCAAGGATCAAGCATGAAGTATCAAGGATCAAGACTCAAGGGTCAAGGATAACGGATAAAGGGTAAACGATAAAGGATAAGGGATAAAGAAAAAAGGTTAAAGGATAAAGGATAACGGATAAAAGATAAAGGATAAATGATAAAGGATAAAAAATAAAGGATAAAGGATAAAGAATAAAGGATTAAGGATAAAGGACAAAGGACAAAGAATAAACGATAAAGGATAAAAGATAAAGGATAAGGAATAAAAGATAAAGGATAAAGAATAAAGGATAAAGTATCAAGGACAAAGGATAAAGGATAAAGGGTAAAGGACAAAGGATCAGGAATCAACGATCAAGGTCCAATGATCAAGGATCGAAAATTGAGGAACAAATATCAAGGATCAAGGATCGAGAATCAACGATGAATCAAGGATAAAGAATCAAGGATCAAAGATGAAGAATAAAAGATGAAGGATGAAGGATGAAGGATGAAGGATGAAGGATGAAGGATGAAGAATGAAAGATAAAGGATAAAGTATAATGGATCAAGGATAAAGGATCAAAGATGAAAGATTCAGAATCGGCGATTAAGGAAGAAATATCAAGGATCAAGGATCGGGAATCAAGGATCGGGAATCAAGGATCAGAGATCAAGGATCAGAGATCAAGGATCAGAGATCAAGGATCAGAGATCAAGGATCAGAGATCAAGGATCAGAGATCAAGGATCAGAGATCAAGGATCAGAGATCAAGGATAAAGGATAAAGGATTAACGATAACTGATAAAGGAGAGAGGATAAAGGATAAAGGATAAAGGACAAATGACAAAATATAAAGGATAAAGGATAAACGATAAAGGATAAAGGATAAGGGACAAAGGACAAAGGACAAAGGACAAAGGACAAAGGACAAAGGATAAAGGATAATGGATAAAGGACAAGGACAAAGGATAAACGATATAGGATAATGGATACAAGATAAAGGATGAAGGGTAAAGGATATTGGATAAAAGATAAAGGATCAAAGATCAAGGTCCAATGATCCAGAATCGAAAATTAAGGAACAAATATCAAGGATCAAGGATCGAGATTCAACGATCAAAGATAAATGATCACGAATCAAGGATCAAGCATAATTAATCAAGAATGAACGATCAAGGATCAAGGATCGAGGATAAATGATCAAGGATCACGCATCAAATATCAAGGGTCAAGGATAAAGGATGAGAGATAAAGAATAAAGGATAAAGAATAAAGGATCAAGTATCAAGGATCAAGGATCAAGAATCAAGGATGAAGGATCAAGGATGAAGGATCAAGAATCAAAGATCAAGTATAAAGGATAAAGGATAAAGGATAAAGGACAAAGGACAAAAGACAAAGGATAAAGGATAAAGGACAAGGACAAAGGATAAAGGATAAAGGATAATGGATAAAAGACTAAGGGTGAAAGGTAAAGGATAAAGGATAGTGGATAAAAGATAAAGGATAAAGGATCAAGGATGAAAGATTAAGGTCCAATGATCCAGGATCGAAAATTAAGGAACAAATATCAAGAATCAAGGATCGAGAATCAACGATCAAAGATAAATGATCACGAATCAAGGATCAAGCATCAATAATCAAGAATGAGCGATCAAGGATCAAGGATCGAGGATAAATGATCAAGGATCAAGCATCAAATTTCAAGGATCAAGGATAAAGAATGAGAGATAAAGAATAAAGGATAAAGAATAAAGATCAAGGCTCAAGGATCAAGGATCAAGGATCAAGAATCAAGGATCAAGAATCAAGAATCAAGGATCAAGGCTCAAGAATCAAGGATCAAGGATCAAGGACAAAGGACAAAGGATCCAGGATCAAGGATCAAGGATCAAGGATCAAGGATCAAGGATCAAGGATCAAGGATCAAGGATCAAGGACAAAGGACAAAGGACAAAGGACCAAGGACCAAGGACCAAGGACCAAGGATCAAGGATCAAGGATCAAGGATCAAGGATCAAGGATGAAGGATAAAAAGGATGAAGGATAAAAAGAATGAAAGATAAAAAGGATGATGGATAAAAAGGATGAAGGATAAATAGGATGATGGATAAAAAGGATGAAGGATAAAAAGGATGAAGGATAAAAAGGATGAAGGATAAGAATGATGAAGGATAAGAAGGATGAAGGATAAAAAGGATGAAGGATAAGAATGATGAAGGATAAGAAGGATGAAGGATAAAAAGGATGAAGGATAAAAAGGATGAAGGATAAAAAGGATGAAGGATAAAAAGGATGAAGGATAAAAAGGATGAAGGATAAAAAGGATGAAGGATAAAAAGGATAAAGGATAAAAAGGATAAAGGATAAAAAGGATAAAGGATAAAAAGAATAAAGGATAAAAAGGATAAAGGATAAAGGATAAAGGATAAAGGATAAAAAGGATAAAGGATAAAAAGGATAAAGGATAAAAAGGATAAAGGATAAAAAGGATAAAGGATAAAAAGGATAAAGAATAAAAAGGATAAAGGATAAAAAGGAACACGGATCAGGAATCAAGGATACAGGAACACGGATCAAGAATCAAGGATAAAGGAACACGGATCAAGAATCAAGGATAAAGGAACACGGATCAAGAATCAAGGATCGAGGATCAAGGACGAAGAATCAAGGAATTTAAGATGTTAGGTCCAAAATTTAGGAACGAGTTACGGGGGCCATGAATCAGGATTTAGCATTTAGAAGTCACAATTAAAAATCAAGGAGCAAGGATTAGGATCAAAAGTCGAGAAAAAGCATAAATGTTAAATGTTAAAGGATGAAGGATCAAGGATCAGGGAAAAAGGATAAAGAATAAAAGGATCAAGCATAAATGATCAATGATGAAGGATCAAGGATCAAGGATCGAGGATAAATGATCAAGGATCAAGCATCAAATATCAAGGATCAAGGATCGAGGATAAAGGACAAAGGATAAATAATTAAAGATAAAAGATAAAGTATAAAGGATCAAGGATAAAGGATGAAGGATAAAGGATCAAGGATAAGGGATCAAGGATCAATGATCAAGCATAAATGATCAAGGATCAAGGATCAAGGATAAAGGATAAAGGTACAAGAATCAAAGATCAAGGGTCAAGGACCAAGAATCAAGGAATTCAAGAAATTAGATCCAAAATTTAGGAACGAGTTACGGGGGTCATGAAGCATTATTTAGAATTCATGTTTGGTGTTTTATAATTCAGGACAATTCATTGAATTAGATATTCGAATTTCGGATGCGGATTTTGGTATTCAAGATTTGCATTGAAAATTTAGATCCAAAAACCAGTATTTAGCATTTAGAAGTCAGAATTATTGATTAAAAATCAAAATCAAGAATTAAAAATCAAGTATCAATAATCAGGTATGAAGGATAAAATAATGTTGAGAATGAAACATGGGGAATCAAAGATCAGGTATTAAATATCAAATATTAAGTTTAGTATCAAGAATTAAGGATCAAAAACTCAGGATCAAGAATTAAAGATAAAGAATAAAAATCAAAGTGTCAGGATTTAGAATTTGGGATTAGAAATTTAAGATTTAGGGTTTAGGATTTCGGATAAAATTCAGGATTTGGCATTTAGAATTCCAGGTTAATGATTAAGGATCAAGGATCAAGGATCGAAATTCAGGTATCAGATACAAAGATGAGGAATTGAAGATCAAGGATAAAGGTTTAATGATCATGTATCAGATATCAAAGGTCAAGGATTAAGAACTGGGGGGATCAAAGATTGGTGACCACAATTAGATGCCAATGAGTAAGGACTATGGACCAAGAATCCAGGACCACAGATCAATAATCAAGGATCAATAATTGTTTTCTCCTCAATTTAAATTTTTTCAGTTTTTCGTTTCTTTAATTATTCGATTTTTGGTTTCAGTTTTTTATTTTCTTTATTTTCTCTATTCTTCAGTTTTTCCATGTTCCGATTTTATAATTTTTTTTTCGATTTTGCAACTTTTCGAATCCAGAAAATGGCAAAACTGGAAAATTGAAACATCAAAAATGGAAAAACGAAAATGTATAATAAGAAAACTGAAATATTGAAGAAACAAAAATTTATAAAATCGGACCATATTCTAGAGGTCATGGAACGTTGAAAAAAACATCAAATTAGTGTCTCGATAGTCAGTCAAGGTAAGTAATAAGAGACTGAAGTGCAACATTAGTTCAATCTTTATTAAAAACTACTTCGGTGCTAAACTGTACATAAATTCCTGTTCCAACTTAATCGAGAAACTCATCCAAAGACGTCTTCGACCAAATTTTCTCAAAAATACCCTCCAGAATTTGTCTCACGATTTCATTATACTCAGGCTGCAACTCGTCCGCGATTTCCTTCCAGTTGTCGTTCATCACCAGATTAATATTGTCACCCAACTCCTTATTTCCGTTGAAAAGATTATCAAACTGAAAGTACCACCGTTCTGCACTCGAATCCAATTCCGACTTAACCGTCTTAAAATAAGTCTTATTATTTTTTACAACTTCCTCATAAGAAGTCCGATAATTTGCGTGGAAATTAACTACGAAAAAAAAATATTAAAGCTAGAATAAACAAAAATCCGGAAGTACTCACTCAACGTGACGTTGCTGTCGCCTTCACCTTTGATAGGCAAAAGAAGTACTTTACCGTTTAGTTCATATTGACACTTGAATTCTACCTTTGGGATGACGCCATCTGCGATTAAACTCTTCTTTTCAAGATCTAGCCTACAATGGAGTGTCATTGGACTGAAATATTTTAAAATCTACGTACTCAATCTGATCGAATTTCAAAGTTGTAAGCCCCGAAAGGTTGCAGTTTTTGAAAATTTGGTCCACAGAAAACACTCCTCCTTTATCACGTACTGTTAAAAAAGGGATGTGAAGAGGTTCCAAGTTTGGTGTACCTAAGGCTTCGTAAGCTTTCGTAAGTTGCGTGGTCCCAAACTGTGCCGCTTCGGAGTAGCATTTCTTGAAATTTGGGTCCTTGCGGAAGCACCTCTTGAAATTTGGGGCTGAAATCCGAATTAGTTTAATGAGAGAAGGAATTTTTTTGGGTGATTTACGTATGGAGCAGTTTGATAGGGTTGCTAAAAACGCGAAAACAATGTAATATCTCATTATCATTGTAACACTGTGTCAAAGGTTTAAGGAAAACAACTAAAGTTTTGGTAGTAGAGGTTCAATTTATAATCTGGCACGATAAACAAGTTTTTCGGAAGTCGTACATGTTAGCGGGGAGATTGATATGTAAACTGTCCACGAGTTGTTTTTTTATGTCGGGTTTTTAGTGTTTTGAATATTTTAATATGTATCGACCGGTCAAACAATTTCTCATCTTTTTTTTAATAGTTGGATCAAAGTTTTTCGGTTGACTAAGGCTATTCTATCAAATTGATAATTGACATTTTTGAAGGACATGGCAGCCTCCATTTCAAAAATTTTAAATGACGAGAGGGGTGCAGGGACCAAAATATTTTCACGATTAAACGACTGCATAAATTATTTTGACGTTTATTTGTCATTTTAATATTTCAAACAAGAAAAACTTGTTTTATAAAAAAGAATTACGACTTTTAACATAGTTGTGCCTGGAAAATTTTAAAACATTTTTATTAACTTATTATTATTGCTGTTTTATTACCTAAACGGTTTTCGCTAGGCGAAAATTTCCTTTGGCATTGTATTCAGCCTTTAGAAAGAAACGCAAAATCGACTGTTTTGAATTTTTCGATTTTTCAGTTCTTCAGTTTTTCGATTTCAAGTCTCCAATTTTTCTATATTTTAATTTTTCAAATTTTAAATTTTCGATTTCTCGATTTTTCGATTTTTCAATTCAATATTTCTGTTTTAATTTTCCTAGTTTTTAAATGTTAGATTTTTCAGTTTTTTTATGTTTCCATTTTTCGACTTCTCAGTATTTAATTTTTCGATTTTCTATTTTTGGGTATTTCGATTTTTTGATTTCCCGAATTTTTCGATTATTTCGACTTTTCGATTTTTCACTTCTCCAGTTTTTCAATTTTATAATTTTTCTTCATTTCAATTTTGGAATTCTTCAATTGATCGATTTTTTTATTTTCTGTAATTTTTAATTTTCAATTTTTCATTTTCATCTTTTCGATTTCCCGATTTTTGGACGTCACGAATTTTCCAATGTTTTGATTTCACGATTTTTCGATTTTTCCTGTTTTCAGTTTGGAATTTTTTAATTTCTGGATGTTTGAGTTTTTTGATTTTTCTATTTTCCAATTTTTTGATGTTTCAGTTTTGGAATTTTTCAGTTTTTATTAACTTGAATTAATTTTTCTTTCGATTTTTGGATTTTGTGCTTTTTCGAATTTTTGATATTTCAAATTCTCGATTTTTCTATATAATTTTTCAAGTTTTTAAATTTTAGATTATTCTTTTTCTCGACTTTTCGATTGTTCAATTTCCAATATTTAATATTTGATTTAATAATATTTCTGTTTCATTTTGGGTTATTTTTATTTTCCGACTTCTCGATTTTTCTATTTTTCGATTTTCCGAGCTTTTTCAATTTTGGGATGTTTTGATTTTTTAATTTCCCCCTTTTTTCGATTTTTCACTTTTCCAGTTTTCCAATTTCCCAATTTTTCTTAATTTCCGTTTTGGAATTCTTCAATTTATCGATTTTTTATTTTTTAATTTTTTAATATGTTGTAATTTTTAATTTTGTTTGTTTTTGTTGTTTCAGTTTTTCAAGATTTAGATTTTTCGATTTTTCCTGATTTCAGTTCGGAATTTTTTAATTTCTGGATGTTTAAATTTTTTGATTTTTCAATTTTCCAATTTTTAGATTTCTCAATTTTTTGATGTTTTAGTTTTGGAATTTTTCAGTTTTTATGTTCTTTAATTTTTTTAGATTTTCCAATTTTTCGATATTTCGACTTTTCGATTTCTCGATTTCTCGAGTTGTTTCAATTTTTGGTTGTTTCGATGTTTTGATTACTCGCTTTCGACTTTTCGATTTTCGGTTTCAAAATATTTGAAAACCTAGAATTTATAAACTGAAAATTGAAAAATCGAAACATCGCAAAGCTGAAAAATCGAAAAACCGAAAATCCGAAAAGTAAAAAATCGAAAAACCGAGAAACCGAACAATCGAAAGATTGAGGAATCGAAAAGTCATGAAGTCGAAAAATCGAAAAATTGAAAGACCTGGAAAATCGAAACCTTCGAAAATCAATAAATGGGAAAATCAAAACATCGATTAATTGAAAAATCGAAAAATTGGGAGTTCATAAAAGTCAAATATTGAAAAAAAATATTTTAAAATCGTAAAATTGAAGAGGAGAAAAATTGAAAAAACGTAAAACTAAAACATCCTAAAATTGAAAAATTTGGAAATTGTAAAATCGAAAAATTGAATAATAAATAATGTGAAAAATCCCAAAACTGAAATTTAGAAAAGTCGAAAAATGAAAGAAAAACTGAAGAATAGAAAAACTGAAAAACTCAAGGCTGAAATGTACAAAAACCGACAAATTGAAAAATCGAAAAATTGAGAAATCAAAAACTCAAAGAAGTGAAGTCGAAAAATCAAAACCTTAAAAAATTGAAAAACTGAAAAATCGAAAACCGAAAAAATTGAAAACTTGAAGAATTGAAGAAATGAAATCAAATTTGGAAAACTGAAAAATCGAAATATGTACAAATCGTAAAATTGAAGAGAAAAATTGGAAAATCGGGGAATTGAAACATCGGAAAATTGAAAAATTGAATTGATAATAAACTGAGAAACGCCAAAATTGAAATTTGAAAAATTTGAAAAATAAAAGAAACACTGAAAAATCCGAAAAGTGAAATATCCAAAAACTGAGAAAGTAAAAAATTGAAAAATTGGGAAATCAAAATTCAAAAAAGTGAAATCCAAAAATCGAAACCTAAGAAAATTAAAAAATTGAAGAATTGAAAAAGATCGATTAATTGGAAAATCGAAAAATTGGGAGTTCATAAAGTCAAAAATTGAAAAAATATTAAAAAATCGTAAAATTGAAACATCGGAAAACTGAAAAATAGAAAAACTGAATATCGAATCATTGAAAGATTGAGGAATTATAAAAACCAAGAACTGAATAATAAATAAACTGAAAAATTCCAAAACTAAAATTTGGAAAAATTGAGAATTCGAAAGTTGAAAAAGCTAGAAATCGAAAAGTCGAAAAATCTCAATATCGAGGATTATTCGTTGTAAAGTCCGATCAATCAATGCTCTCCCGTAGAAATTATGGTCGAAATCGGTTAGGATGTGTATCAGATCACGAAACATGACTTATAAATCAAATCGCTTCTGAACGCTTAGAGTCGACATTGGTTTGAGCGCGCTCTGGTCTGTAGATCAAACAAGTTCTTAGGCGACGATGTGGCGGATGCAATAATTCAAAAAAAAAAATTTTTGGCCCAGATGAATTAGGGGTTTGAGCTTGAAAAATTGATAATGTATTAAATTAATTCGTATTCTCATATTCAGGATTTTGCAAGATCGGGGCGGGTGGGTCGGGCTTAATTTTTGTTTTTTTTTTAATATATGGAGTTTTCTTTCAACAACTGGAAACTGAAAACATGTTTAACTTTCCTATTTTTTGAAAGAAAAATATATATATTAAAAAATAAAAAATTAGGCCCCACCCACCCGCCCGGATTTCAATTGTGATGAATTTTTCATTCCTAATCAGACCGAAGGGCGGAGTTTAATTGCAAAATCCTCATTTCTCTACAAGAAATTACCAAATGAAATATGTTTTTATATCAATATTTTTCTAAAAAATTGTACCCTTTTAAAAACATAATTCATATGGCAATTTCTTCTAGAGAAATGAGGATTTTGCAAACCAAGCTCCGCCTTTCAGCTCACGATGAATAAAACATTCATCACAACTGCGAAGGGGTGGGTGGGCGGGGCTTATATTTTGTGTTGGAGCGACACCTAGTGTCGGCCGTGCGAGGCTCGCTCGTGTAGTCGCCTTCACGAGATGGCTATATTGCGCAGAGCGACACAGCGCCACTTGAAGACGCCATATTTTTAGACACTTCTGGTACGACCGTCCGCGTGGCTACCAGCGCGACTATGTTACGCTCGTCGAATATTCTCTTGTAATGTGCCATAATGTAATATACGTTAGTAACCGATTCCGTGGTGTTTTCATTTCCGCCAACATTTTGTCCATTTTTTCTTAATTTACGAAGTCTTCTTTTCCCAACAAGAAACTGAAAACATGTTTAATTTTCTTGTTGTTGAAAAAAACTTTATATATTAAAAAAAAAAACAAATATTAGGCCTCACCCACCCGCCCGGATTTCAATTGTGGTGAATTTTTCATTCCCAGTCAGACCGAAGGGCGGATTTTAATTGCAAAATCCTCATTTCTTTACAAGAAATTATCATATGAAATATGTTTTTAAATCTATATTTCTCTAAAAAATTGTACCTTTTTAAAAACATATTTCATATGGCAATTTCTTGTAGAGAACTAAGGATTTTGCAAACTAAACTCCGCCTTTCAGCTCACGATGAATAAAACATTCATCACAACTGCGAAGGGGTGGGTGGGCGGGACCTATATTGTGTCCATGTTTTCTTAATATACGAAGTCTACTTTTCCTAAAAAGAAACTAAAAACATGTTTAACTTTCCTGTTGTTGAAAGAAAACTGTATATATTAAAAAAAAAAAAAAAATTAGGCCCCACCCATCCGACCCGATTACAGTTGTGATGAATTTTTCATTCTTAATCAGACCGAAGGGCGGAGTTTAATTGCAAAATCCTCATTTCTCTACAAGAAATTATCAGATGAAATATTGTTTTTACATAAATATTTGGCCAAAAATTCTACTTTTTTAAAAACATGTTTCATATGGCAATTTCTTGTAAAGAACTCAGGATTTTGTAACCGAAACTCCGCCCTTCCTCTCATGATGAATAAAACATTCATCACAATTGAGAAGGGGTGGGTGGGCGTGCTTATATTTTGTCCATTTTTTTTTAATATACGAAGTCTTCTTTTCCCAACAAGAAACTGAAAACATGTTTAACTTTCCTGTTCAAAGAAAACTCCATATATTAAAAAAAAAACAAAAATTAAGCCCCACCCACCCGCCCCGATCTCAATTGTGATAATTTTTTTATTCCTAATCATACCAAAGGGCGGAATTTAATTGCAAAATACTCATTTCTTTACAAGAAATTATTAAATGAAATATGTTTTTACAACAATATTTCTCTAAAAAATTGTACCCTTTTAAAAACATACATATATCATATGGTAATTTCTTGTAGAGTAATGAGGATTTTGCAAACTAAACTCCGATTTGCAGCTCAAGATGAATAAAACATTCATCACAATTGGGAAGGGGTGGTTGGGCGGGACCTATATTTTGTCCATTTTTTCTTAATATACGAAGTCTTCTTTTCCCAACGAGAAACTGAAAACATGTTTAACTTTCCTGTTGTTGAAAGAAAACTCCATATATTAAAAAAAAACAAAAATTAAGCCCCACCCACCCGCCCGATCTCAATTGTGATAAATTTTTGATTCCTAATTATACCAAAGGGCGGAGTTTAATTGCAAAATCCTCATTTCTCTACAGGAAATTATCATATGAAATATGTTTTTACATCAATATTTCTCTAAAAAATTGTACCCTTTTAAAAACATAATTCATTTGGCAATTTCTTGCAGAGAAATGAGGTTTTTGCAAACTAAATTTCGCCTTTCAGCTCACGATGAATAAAACATTCTTCACAATTGCAAAGGGGGGGTGGGCGGGGCTTATATTTTGTCTATTTTTTTCTTGATGTACGAAGTCTTCTTTTCCCAACAAGGAACTGGACACATGTTTAACTTTCCTGTTGTTGAAAGAAAACTCCATATATTAAAAAAAAAAAAACAAAAATTAAGCCCCGCCCACCCGCCCCGATCTCAGTTATTGATAAATTTTTGATTCCTAATCAGACCAAAGGGCGGAGTTTAATTGCAAAATCCTCATTTCTCTACAGGAAATTATCATATGAAATATGTCTTTACATAAATATTTTTCTAAAAAATTCTACCACATATCTCATGTGGCAATTTCTTGTAGAGAAATCAGGATTTTGGAAACTAAACTCCGCCTTTCAGGTCACGATGAATAAATCATTCTTCACAATTGCAAAGGGGTGGGTGGGCGGGGCTTATATTTTGTCTATTTTTTTCTTGATGTACGACGTCTTCTTTTTCCAACAAGAAACTGAAAACATGTTTAACTTTTCTGTTTTTGAAAGAAAAATATATATATTAAAAAATCAATAATTAAGCCCCACCCACCCGCCCGGATTTCAATTGTGGTGAATTTTTCATTCCTAATCAGACCGAAAGGCGAAGTTTAATTGCAAAATCCTCATTTCTCCACAAGAAATTCTCATATGAAATATGTTTCTACATAAATATTTGTCCAAAAATTCTACCCTTTTCAAAGTCAAAGTCAAAAATACATTTATTCAAGCTGGTTGGTACAGTTTTCCTTAAGATATTACATGATATGGTATGTGGGGCGCTGCTGAGGCTTAGGGCCTTTTCAGCGCTGGACATGGCTATGATATAATAGATTTTATGCTAATTGGTTGTTCTTAAGATATTTGATTAACATGTTTTGCTTAAATAAATACAGTTCATTCTAGACTTAAGATTATGATTAGACTAGGGTTGGTGGATTTCTGCGTCGTGTCTTGTCTTATCCGTTGTCTTCGGTCCTGTGGCGGTGGCTTGGTCCTGGTTGTCGTCGTCCTTCTTCGTCCTGGGTGGTTCCTGGTCCTGGTTGTGTCCTCGTCCGTCCTGGTCCTGGTTTGGTCTTGTCGCTCGGGGGAGGGCTGAAAGAGAGAGCTGAAAGAGAGAGGTCCGGTGGTGTCCGGGGGGAGGTCGTCTCGTCGGGGTATTGTCAGTCGTTGTCGTCGTCGTCGTCGAGGGTGGGAATTAGGATTAGGATCTCCTCAGTGAGATGGGGGTGTCCTCCATGATGTTTAGGAGGGTCTGGGGGAGGTCCGGGTATACGGTCTCCAGGAGAGCTGTTGGGGGGAATTTGATTTTATGTTTAGGGACTCGCGGAAGGCGGTTAAGCAGGCGGTTGTTAGCGGCGGGGTATTTGTGTGTTGTGTGTAATGTGTTTAAGGCGATTGTGTTGTTGTTCGCGTTGATGGTTCTAATTACGTATTTTCTCTGTAGTGTTTTAAGTCGGTCTAGGATGGGGATCGATTTTGTGCGTTGGTGAACGTGCATGGAGGGGAACTTGTAGTTTAGTCTGTAGATACGGCGGAGGATTTTTCTTTCACATGCAGCTATTTTTTCAAGAGATTTTTTCGCGAGTGTCGCGTAGATGGGTGCTCTGTAGTCGATAATTGGGCGTATGTAGGTGTTGTAGGTGAATTTTAGGGTTTCGGGGTTACAGCCGCGGATGCGGCCACGGATGTGGTAGAGGAGGTTGGAGCGGTTTCGGACTTTTTTGAGGGTGGTTTCTAGGTCGGGATTGAGGGAGCAGTTGTGGGAGAAGGTTATGCCCAAATATCTGACTGTGTTTTGTTTGGGGATTTGTTCGGCATGCAGTGTTAGTCGCGATTCTTGGAATTTACGATGTTTTGTGAACGCGCGTGGGTAGGATATGCAGATAGATTGGGATTTGAGGGGATTTGGTTTGACTCTCCAGTCGTTGGTCCACGTCTCGGCTCGTCTGAGTGCTTCCTGGGTTAGGAGAATGGCTCTGTCGGGGTTTCTGTGGGAGGCCCAGATCGCGGTGTCGTCAGCGAACATCCTCGTCTTGGTCCTGGGCGTGTCTGCAAATGGAAAATCGCTGCAGTATACGGAGTATAGAATCGGGGAGAGAACGGAGCCCTGGGGGACTCCGGCTCTAATGTTGACGGGTTGTGAGAGGGTGTTGCGGATTTTGACTCTGCAGGAACGGTTATGTAGAAACGAGTCTAAGAGCATGATAAATTTTGGGTTGATTTGGCGTTTAATGAATTTGTAGATGAGTCCGTCGTGCCAAACCTTGTCGAAGGCCCGCTCGATGTCTAGAAAGACGGCGATTGTGCACTCCTTGAGGTTGGCAAAGCGGGAGGCGTCGGTATGGAGTTCTAGGATGGGATTCATTGTGGAGCGTTGAGAGCGGAAGCCAAATTGTTGTTGGGGAATGATGTTATTGGTTTCTAGGAAAGTTTTTAGACGATTTGTTAGGATTTTTTCGAAAATTTTGCCCATGATGTTTAGGAGTGAAATTGGGCGGTAAGAAGGGGGTTGTGGGGGTCTTTGCCTGGTTTAGGAATCATTATGGTAGAGGCTTGTTTCCAAGAAGTCGGGAAGTACGAAGCGTTGATACAGTTATTAAAAATGGTGGTTAGGGCTTGGAGGGCTGTTTGTGGGAGGTTTTTTAGAAGAATGGCTTTAATTTGGTCGGGGCCTGGGGCTTTGGAGTTTTTGAGGTTTTTGATATAAGATTCGACTTCTTGGAGGGGAATTATGTCTGTCAGGTCGTCGTCGTCTTGGTTAACATGCATGTTTAGGAGGGCTAGTGGGTGGAAGGGTTGCTCCCGGAATTCCTGCACTTCTCTTGAAACTAGATGGTAGAGATCTTGATTGAAATTTGGGTCGCGGGGTATTTCATGGATTTCTTGAAGTGTTTGAGCGAAGGTGTTGCTCTGGTCTTCGGGAGAGGAGACAAATGTACCGTTTTGTATTAGGTGGTTTGATGTTTGTGTTTTTTGTCCGGTAATTAATTTGAACTTGTTCCAGAATTGCTTTCCGTTTCGGTAGTCAAGGGAGGCGCAGGTGTCCGACCACTTTTCTTCCCGGTATTGATTTATGTCGCGTCTGATTTGGGCGTTTAGGCGGTTGAAGTGTGTTTTAAGAAGTGGATCGCGGGTTCGAACGAAATCTCTGTAGATTTTCCGTTTCTGTTTGATTAATGTTAGGATGCGCGGTGGAAGTGGTCGTTTGTTTTTAGGTATGTGTTTCACGGGTATTGCGTGTTCTTTAGCGGTGGTGATTGTGTCGGTGAGTTGCAAAATTTGAATGTCGATCGCGTCGGTGTCGCGGGTTTCGTAAATTGGAGGCAAATTTTCGGTGATGTGTTCTTTGTATTTTGCCCAGTCGGCGTGTTTATTGTCGTGGACTAGTACGAATTTGTGGGGTTGGGGTGGAGCGGGTAATAGAAGTTCGGCGGTTAGTGGTAGGTGCTCTGAGGTGACCGTGGTACCGATCGAACAGGGGGTGTTGAATTTCGGAATCAGAGGTTCGGTTATGATAATGTGGTCTGGTATAGAAGCACCGTTGTGGGTGATGAGAGTGGGTTGTCTATTTTCAATGCGAAAGAGTGGGTAGTTGGTCAGATGGTTGACTAATTTCCTGCCGTTGCGATTTGTGACGGTATCACCAAAATCTGTGTGTCGAGAATTGAAGTCGCCGATTAGAATGGCGTTGGGGAGTTGAGATACATATTGTAGAAGAAGTGAGGAGATTGTTTCACTTGGTGGATTATAGTAACAGATTATGGTTATTGAGATGTTACTTATTAAGACGTTGGCGGCGATGGCTTCAAGATTTGCGAGGTTGTGTGGGAGGTCATGTTTGACGGATGGGAATTTACTGGAGATAAGGAGGGCCGTTCCGCGTGCGTTCGGGATGACTGAATGGCGTTGATATTTTATAAAGTGGGGAAATTTTATTTCGCGTTTGGTTTTGGTTTCTTGTATTGCAAGGATATGGATGTTGTCAGTTTGAATAAGGTTTTTGACGGCATGTACTTTGAAAGTTAGGCAGTTGACGTTGATGCTTGACATGTTAATGTGGGTTGGATTGGGGTCGTGCGTGCGGTTCGGAGGTTGTGGGAGGGGATGGGGGCTGCACGTTGGGTGGGTGGCCCAACGTGCAGCGGGGGCGGGGGAACATGCATGTTAAGTTGTGTGGCCATTAGAGGTCAAAGGTTATGAAGAGGCGGTGTCCTGAGTGGTTGAATTGGGGGGTTATTTTGAAAATGGCTTGAGATGCGTTTTTGATGGCGGACTGGGTTTTGGATTTTTCGTGGGGGAAGAGGTCAAAGAAGAGTTTTGTGGTGTAAGCTATGAGGGCTTTTGCGTGGATGGTGGATACATTGATTTCGACTGGTTCGGGAACGTCGTCGAGGGGGTCGATAGGGTCGGCGAATTCAGCTGGTGGATTTATAATGTAGGTCGGGATTGTTGGGGTCTCGGGGGTTACGGTGAGTTTTTCAAACTCGGGGCACTTCCGGGACCATGCTGGGTGATTGCCGTGGCAGAAAGGGCATTGCGGGTCGGTTTTGGGGCATTTATTGGGTGCATGTGTGTCGGGGCAGGTGGGGCAAATGGGTTTTTTATTGCACTCGGAGGCGGTGTGCCCAAGTGTGAAGCACTTAGGGCACTGGACAGGTGTGGGTGGTGGTGGGTGTGATGGCTCGCATGGGTGGTGGCGGCCGAAAATGTTGAGACCTGAATTTAGGAGGGTGTCGATAGTTTGGGGGTCGCTGGAAATGACGCGAACTAGCGGGGTGGGTTTGTTAGTTTTTTTGGAGACGATCCTCCAGATTTTGTGGATTTTGAGGTCCACAGAGGTGGCGTGGTTAACGATGTCCATCTCTTCGATGCTGATGTCGACATCGCGGACTACTATTGAAAAGTAGGGAGATTTTTTGGGGTTTTGTTGGGGTCTGTTTCTGGGGTTTATGGGGCCGATGGTGACGCTAGCGTCGGAGCATGCCCTTTGAAGTTGAGAATGGAAGTCGGGCGGCAATTCGCTGCGTGTAATGAGGAGGGCGGATTTGTTAAAGTTCGCTTTCAGAACTTCGATGTCGCGGACTAAGAGGTGGGTAGTTAAGAGGGTGTACAGTTGTTTTTGCGGGGCGAATTTTGTAGGAATATTTTTGATTGAGTACTTGAAGTACTCCTGGGTTTCCGATTCTTCGGAGATGTGGGAGACTACGGTGGAGTTAGAGTTTGTGCGTTTCCTAGTTGGGGAGAGGTTGGAGTAGTCGGAGGTGTGGGACTCACGACGGGTGCGGAGGTCGGGGCTTGTGGTAGTTTGTTTGGACTTCGGGTTGCCATGCTTAGTAATTAAATTTGACTCACCGGGTTTCCTTGCTGGTCGTTTCGATGTTGACGGCTGGGAGCTGGAGCTCTGGGTTCGCTGTGATCGGCGCAGACTGGAAGACATCCTTCCTGTTCGATGCGTAGACCGAGAATGAACCCTTTTAAAAACATGTTTCATATGGCAATTTCTTGTAGCGAAATGAGGATTTTGCAAACTAAACTCCGCCCCTCAGCTCATGATGAATAAAACATTCATCACAATTGAGAAGGGGTGGGTGGGCAGGCTTATATTTTGTCCAGTTTTTCTTAATAAACAAAGTCTTCTTTTCCCAACAAGAAACTGAAAACATATTTAATTTTCCTGTTGAAAGAAAACTCTATATGTTAAAAAAAGGAAAACAAAAAGTAAGCCCCACCCACCCGTCTCGATCTCAATTGGAATAAATTTTTCATTCCTAATCAGATCAAAGGGCGGAGCTTTACTGCAAAATCCTCATTTCTCTGCAAGTTATTATCATATGAAATACGTTTTTATATAAATATTTGTCTAAAAAATCCTACCCTTTTAAATACATATTCATTTGGCAATTTCTTCTAGAGAAATGAGGATTTTGCCAACTAAACTCCGCCCTTCAACGCATGCTGAATAAAACATTCATCACATTTGGGAAGAGGTGGGTGGGCGGGGCTTATATTTTGTCCATTTTTTTAATATACTATAGGTAAGCAGAGAAAAATGTTGTGCCTCGGTGGGATTCGAACCCACGTCTCCATGCATTCCGGGCAGGTATGCTGACCACTACACCACAAGACAACTTATCTTTACTCTGCTTACCCATGTGTTATTGTGCCGCTACAATACGAAATCTTCTTTTCCCAACAAGAAACTGAAAACATGTTTAACTTTCCTGTTGTTGAAAAAAAAGTCTATATATTAAAAAAAAAAACAAAAATTAAGCCCCACCCACCCGCCCGGATTTCAATTGTGGTGAATTTTTCATTCCTAATCAGACCGAAAGGCGGAGTTTAATTGCAAAATCCTCATTTCTCCACAAGAAATTATCATATGAAATATGTTTCTACATAAATATTTGTCCAAAAATTCTACGCTTTTAAAAACATGTTTCATCTGGCAATTTCTTGTAACGAAATGAGGATTTAGCAAACTAAACTCCGCCCTTTGGGTCATGATGTATAAAACATTCATCGAAATCGGGAAGGGGTGGGTGGGTGGGGCTTATATTTTGTCCATTTTTTCTTAATATACGAAGTCTTCTTTTCCCAATAAGAAACTGAAAACATGTTTAACTTTCCTGTTGTTGAAAGAAAATTCAATATATTAAAAAAAAAAAAACAAAATTTAAGTACCACCCACCCGCCCCGATCTCAGTTGGTATAAGTTTTTCATTCGTAATCAGACCGAAGGGGGGAGTTTAACTGCAAAATCCTCAATTCTCTAGAAGAAAATATCATGTGAAATATGTTTTTACATAAATATTTGTCTAAAAAATTCTACCCTTTTAAAAACATGTTTCATATGGCAATTTTTTGTAGCGAAATGAGGATTTTGCAAACTAAATTCAGCCCTTCAGGTCATGATGCATAAAACATTCGTCACAATCGGGAAGGGGTGGGTGGGCGGGGCTTATATTTTGTCCATTTTTTCTTAATATACGAAGTCTTCTTTTTTCAACAAAGAACTGAAAACATGTTTAACTTTCCTGTTTCTGAAAGAAAACTATATATATTAAAAAATCAAAAATTAGGCCCCACCCACCCGCTCGGATTCCAATTGTGGTGAATTTTTCATTTCAAATCAGACCAAAGGACGGAGCTTAATTGCAAAATCCTCATTTCTCTACAAGAAATTATCATATAAAATATGTTTTGACATCAATATTTGTCCAAAAATTCTACTCTTTTAAAAACATATTTTATATGGCAATTTCTTGATGCGAGATAAGGGTTTTGCAAACTAAACTCCGCCCTTCAGCTCATGATGAATATAATATTCATCACAACTAGGAATGGGTGGGTGGGCGGGGCTTATATTTTGTCCATTTGTTTTTAATATACGAAGTCTTCTTTTCCCAACAACAAACTGAAAACATGTTTAACTTTCCTGTTGTTGAAAGAAAATTCTATATATTAAAAAAAAAAAACAAAAATTAAGCTCCACCCACCCGCCCGGATTTCAATTGTGGTGAATTTTTCATTTCTAATCAAACCGAAGGGCGGGGTTTAATTGCAAAATCCTCATTTCTCTGAAATTATCAAATGAAATATGTTTTTACATAAAAATATAGAATCGTGAATACACTAAACCGATTTTGGGTTTAAACTACGTAAAATTAAAAAAAATTAATTACAGTTGTTTTCTAGTTGCAAACTTGTTTATAATTTTGTTTGTTAATTATTTTCTTTCTCTAAACACTTTTAATTTCATAATCCATACATTTGCATAATGATGTATGTGGAATTCTCCTGACTCTAAGGAAAGATACCCGAGCTTCAAGTTCACCATTTCAAACTCAAGACCACCCAACAAAAACCCGGAATTACCAAAATGCAGCAGACCTGTTTCTCGACCAGATCTGAATATGCATAACCTTACTTCGCTGGTCAATCGACTCCTGCTCCTGCCACCGCACAATGACAGTCCTCACTTGCATCCTAGCCGCCACCGTAATAATCACCTGCTCTGCCACCATCCGTAACACTCCCCCAACAGTCTAATTTTTTCTCACCTCCGTATGTTCCAGCACCCAATTTCAAACGATGTCAGCGAACAAACCCACAATTCCAAACTTGTTTGCTAGAAGCGGCGCAACACGGAGTCCAGCAACTAACCAAACCGTACCAAGAACTCGATTTACCGAATTTGGAGCCTCTGGAAGTGGCTGCTTTGACCGTGTCTGGTGGTAGTACCGTTTCGGCGGGCCAAAATTTCAGCTCTTGCAGCGTCCATGGTTTGACTGGCATCAAGTTAGACAAATTCCGGTAAGTTTTCGAAAGTTTGGTACTTTTTCTGGAGATAGTTTGCAGACTGGATTTGAAAACAAAGATTTTGGAAGCTAGCGGTACCATCAAGAGAATGAAGTTCTCGTGCCGGTACGAGTTGGACGGGAGAACGTTCGGGGTGCCCGTTCAAAGTCAAGGAAACAGTACCATTGCTTTTGGTAAGTGCGTTTTTGTGATTATTGGTGGTACTGTATGTTTTTGTAGATGCTTTTAAGGCGAATTTCTTCGCCCTTTTTGATGAAGTGTTAAGGGCGGGGAAGACGTACTACCAGACGGCGTATAGCGAAATGACGTCAAGTGTCGACAAGGTTGACTTTCAGTTTGACCATAATTTCGAGGGGGGTAAAGTTTTGGAAAATGTCGTTAAGCGGATTCTGAACGAAAACTGGAGAGAAATTTCCGGGGAAATTCAAGAGGATTATAATGGAGTGATTCGACAAACACTGACGAAAATTATCGACAGAATTTTGAATAAAGTGTCCATTGAAGAACTGTTTGGTTAGACGTGTTTCGTATGAAAAAATAGATCATTAGTTATTAATGTTTAAATCGAGTTTGGCTTATTTTAATTTACAATGTATGTAAATATGACATTTGAAAAACTGGTAGGCCTACATTTTCCAATTCTAATAAATAAAAATCAATACTTGGTTAATATAATTTTTATTAAAAAATATTTTTGTAATTGTACTATTCTCGATCGAAGTACTCTTCCAAAGACTTCTTCAGCCAAATTTTCTCCGAAACACTCGTCATTATTCGTCCCACAATTTCGTTGTACTCAGGTTGCAACTCGTCCGCGATTTCTTTCCAGTTGTCGTTCATCACCAGATTAATATTGTCACCCAACTCCTTATTCCCGTCAAAAAGGTTATCAAAGTGGAAGTACCAGCGGTCTGCCGTCGTCTCCGTTTCCGTACGAAGTTTCTTATAAAAAGTCTCCCCATTTTTCGTAAATTCTTCATAAAACGAGCGATACTTTGCATAGCAATTGGCTACAAAAGCAAAAATAGTACCACCAAAATCAAACAAACTCGGTAGTACTCACCCAAGGTAATGTTGCTGTTACCTTCACCCTTGATAGCCAAAAGAAGTATCTTCCCGTCTAGGTTATAGTGACACTTGAATTCCAACCTCGGGATGACTCCACTCGCCGATAAAACCTTCTTGTCGAAATCCAACCTACAATACAGCGTTATTGGAGTACTTCATTTAAAATGAGCTTACTCAAAGTGGTCAAATTTCATGGTGCTCAGTCCGTGGAGGGTGCAGTTTTCGAAATTTTGGTCCAGGGCGACGGCTCCGCCTTTACCCCGGACTGTCAAAGACGGGATGAAAAGGGGTTCCGGGTTCGGCAAGTCCAAGGACCTGTAAGGTTTGGTGAGTTGTGCGGTTCCAGTCTGGGCGGCATCGAACAAACATTGTGTTGATTTTAATCTCGAGTATTACTCAATAAATATACTTTTTTAAATACAAGAAAAAGTATTATTTTATTTCGAACGTCAAATCACAATCAATTGTCTTTTTACAAAACTACAGAGCCCACTACATATACTCCCCCTCCCCTAAAAAAAAAATTTATGTCTTGAACGAAACTGCCTTGGTAATCGGAAATGCTTCATCTCCTAATTTCTCCACATATGCTGGTTTAACCCTATCAATTGAAACGGTGTATTCTTTATCACGTTTCTCTATGGTAAACGTTTTTTCGTTTCGATGTAGTACTCTATATGGTCCTTCGTAGGGGCTTTGGAAGCCTGTCTTGACGCTGTCCACTCTCAAGAAAACAAAATTACAGGAATTAATATCTTTAGGCATATGAATGTTATGCTGCTTACTAGTGCGAGTATTAGTTGGAATCAAATTGGACATGATTTTTCGTAATTTCAACAAATACTCATGAGAACTATGTGGCTCTAAAGATTCTGATTTCACAAAAATTTCTCCAGGAATACGCAAAGGTTGACCATATACAAGTTCTGCCGGAGTACATTTTAGGTCCTCTTTTATTATTGTGCGTAGCCCAAGAAGAACTAAAGGTAATTCTTCATACCAATTTTCTGTATTTAGTCGCGCTTTTAAAGAAGCTTTTAATTGTCGGTGGAAACGTTCTAAAATTCCATTGGCTTGAGGATGATATGGTGTAGTGTGAATTTTAGAAAAACCTAACAGTTTTGCAAGATCTTTTAAGAGATTTGATTCAAATTGTCTCCCTTGGTCAGTTGTTAATTTTACTGGTACTCCGAAACGTGATATGTATTCTCTGACAAATGTTTTTGCTACTGTGAGGGCTGTAATATCCTTGAGAGGATATGCCTCTGGCCATCGTGTAAAGCGGTCTATAATAGTAAGAATGTACGTGTATCCATTTGAAGGTGGTAGTGGACCTACGATATCTATATGAACGTGTTCAAATCTTTCATTTGGAGTTAAGAATTCGGAGAATTTTGATTTAGTGTGCCTATAAACTTTTGATTTTTGACATGGGACGCAACAACGTGCCCACTGTGCAATTTCTGTTCTCATTTTGGGCCAAAAATATTTTGAAGCAATTAATTTCTTAGACGCTTTTATACCAGGATGAGATAAATTATGCAGGGCATTAAATATTTGTTTCCTATACTCTGCAGGTATATAAGGCCTATTATTATTATTCGATGACGTCTCGCACCAAATTATTTTGTCTGATTGGGAAACTTGAATTGGTGTTAATTTGCATTTACTATTTAATCGTGGATTATTAAGCATGTTTCGTAATTCAGGATCTTCATTTTGAGCTTGAATTAATACTTCTATGTCAACATATTCATTGGGTTTTGATATTTCGTCCATTTCAATACGTGATAAAGCGTCGGCTACAACATTACATTTGCCCTTGATGTGTTTAATGTCTGAAGTAAATTGAGCAATAAAATCTAATTGTCTTGCTTGTCTGGGACTTTTTTCTGCTTTTGAGGTTAATGCGTTAAGAAGTGGTTTGTGATCTGTGAAAACTGTGAAATCTCTAGCCTCTAAAAAATATATAAAATGTTTAATAGGTAAATAAATTGCTAAAAGTTCTCTGTCAAAAGTTGAGTATCTTATTTCTGTTGGTGAAAGCTTTTTAGAAAAAAAAGCTAGGGGTTCCCAATGTCCTCTGTTCAACTGCTGCAGCGCTGAAGCTACAGTAGTATTTGATGCATCGACTGTTAGACTTATTTTTGAATCTTCCTTATGATGTGCTAAGAGTGATATACCTTTTAAGTTTTCTTTGATTAATATAAAAGCATTATTGCAGCTGTTTGGCCATGAAAAATGTCTAATTTTATTTTTCGTTAGCCAATTCAAATGTGTGTACAATGGGTTCAGTGATTCTGCTAAATTGGGAATAAATCGATGGTAAAAATTCACCATCCCGATGAAACGTTGGAGCTGTTTCATAGATTTTGGCGAAGGGTATTCTGAAATTGCTCTAACTTTTTCTTCGGCAGGAAAAATTCCCTTTTCGTTTATGATATGACCTAAAAAGGTAAGTGAAGGCACTCCAAAAATGCATTTAGATGGTTTTATATTGATGTTATAGTCTGAAAGGCGTTGAAATAAAATTTTTAAGTGTTCTAAATGTTCTCTTTTGTTTTTACTGGCAACTAAGATGTCATCGATATATACAAACACAAAATCTAACCCTCTTACTACTTCGTCCATAAATCTTTGAAATGTTTGCCCTGCGTTTCTTAATCCGAAAGGCATTTTGGTGAACTCAAACAAACCAAACGGTGTCGTTATGGCTGTTAAATGAATATCTTCCTGGGCCACTGGCACTTGATGGTACACTCTAACTAAATCAATTTTTGAAAATATAGTCTTCCCATGGAGATGGTTGTTAAAATTTTGTATGTGTGGTATCGGGTAACGGTCTGGTACTGTTATAGCATTCAATCTACGATAATCCCCACATGGTCTCCAGTCGTCGCAATCTTTCTTTGGAACCATGTGAAGTGGTGAACTAACGTTTGAAGATGATGGTCGACATATTCCTAGTTGTAGCATGTGTTCGAATTCATTTTTAGCGATAGTGTGTCTTTTGGCATCTAATCTTCTCGGTTTAGAAAATGGTGGCTTACCATTTATTACTATATGATGCTTTACATTGTGTTTTAATGGCTCATTGTAATCAGGTTGTCGACTTAAATTTGCAAATTGTCGAAAAAGGTGTGTGTATTCGGTTTCAATTTGAAAAATTCGTGGACTAGGTGTGTTCGCTTTGATTGTTATTCCACTAATACAAAGGTTTGTTGAGGTGTCGATTAATTGTTTCTTTTGGATGTCTACTAAAAGTCCAAATTGTTGAAGAAAGTCTGCACCGACTATTGGTCTGTTAACTGCCGCAATTATAAAAGGAAATGTGAATTTCCTTCTTAAACCAAAATCAATGTTTAAGACTTTTGTGCCGTATGTATTTATCCTAGTTCCATTTGCAGCTGCTAAGTCAAAATTAGACTCTTTCTTGTATATACCAAAAATCGAATTTGGAATAACTGACAATTCAGCACCAGTATCGATAAGAAAATTTAGATGATTAATTTTATCATTGAGAAATAAACGGCTTGAATTTTGAAATACCTTGCGATTCGCCGTTGAAATCGCAGGCTTGACTAGTTTAAAGAATTACCTTGTAAATTCTGGAATTCGCATGGTTTGATACATTTTTGAGCATATTTACCAAATGTAAAATGATACCAGCAGAACTTGCCGTTTTCCTTGAATTGACTGCGGGTTGAGTTTCGACGAGGACTTTTACTACGTTCTCGTTTGTACTGTCTGTCATTAATGTCATCCTTACGTATGTTTGTCCTGGTGAACTTTTTTTCTAATGCATCTATTTTACTTTCCAAACGAGCCAAATAATTCTCTGCCGAACTTAAATTTGAGCTATAAACGTCTGAAACAGTTGAAATATAACTTGTATGTGTCACGTTCCAAATTTTTTTTTTTTTTTTTTTTTTTTTTTTATTAATTACGTCCCCCAACAGGCACTGAGGCCCAATTACAGGGGAACGGGACATACACGTTACACCCAGAGCCATGGCGGGAATCGAACCCACGACCCAAGGTGTAGCGGGCAAGCATGATGCAATTGCGCATAATTCTGTAATGTCTTGTTTTCCTGAAGCAAGTAGGGCTACATTTATGTTTATAGGCAATTTTCTCATCCATAAGTTCTGTAAAAGCTCCTTTCCAACCATAGCAGAGTTTCCCGCGAGAATTTCTAAATGTCTATAGAATTCAGATGGTTTCCTGTCACCTAATTCGTTGTTGTTGCTTAAGATTTGAGTGAGGCGTTTTTCTTCACTGTCAACGGTTCTTTCTAGCAAGGATTTCTTTAAAGTTTCGTACTTATTTTCAGTTGGTGGTTTTTGCAGAATGTCCACTACTAATATGACGATATCTTGAGGCAGTGCTGTGATAACATGTTCGTATCTTGAAGCATCGCTGGTTATTCTTTTCAGATTGAATTGTGCTTCTGCTTGGAAAAACCATGCCGCTGGAGAACAAGTCCAAAATTGCGGCAATTTTATTTGTGTTGCTGCTTCGACGAATGCTGTTTTGTTTTCAGTCGGATTCGTTTCAGAGGTATCATTGTTTGGATTCATTTTCTACGTCGGGGTCACCAATTGTTGATTTTAATCTCGAGTATTACTCAATAAATATACTTTTTTAAATACAAGAAAAAGTATTATTTTATTTCGAACGTCAAATCACAATCAATTGTCTTTTTACAAAACTACAGAGCCCACTACAATTGCTTGAAATTGGGGTCTTTGCGGAAACACCTTTTGAAATTTGGAGCTGAAATGTGGAGTTAGTTTTGCGAGAAATGGGGGAGTCTTTGGATGATTTACGTATGGTGGAGGTTGACAGTGTTGCCAGAAGGGCGAAGAGAATGAAGCGTTTCATGGTATCACTGTAAAGGTTTGAGCAAAATGACTAGAGTTTTTCTAGTCGAGGTCCAATTTATACCATCTAGTATGATAAACAAGTTCCGATGGACCTGGTGGAGGTCATCTACAAAACGTGTGGAAATTTTTGGCTTGATTTTACAATTCTGAAGGTTTTAAGTTTTTTTTATAGATATATAAGAAATGTGTTTTTTTCAGCTGATATACCACGGCATAATCTAGCGTAGACAAGAGCCTCATTTTTAAACAAACAAAAAAAGTACATTAATTTTAACTGGAAATAGAACTAATCCAAAGCAATTAAATTTGTAAATAACATTTTGTCGTAAACCCTTTCGCGATTGAGTTAAAATTAGTCAAAGATAATGGAGATCTACCTTGAAATCGCCAAAAACTTTGACTCTTTGTAATAAATAATTTCATTGTTTCGAATTGTTTCAGCAGCACGTATCACTCGTTCCCGAAAATTTCAAGAATATCAAAACTCTTTATGCTTGCACTGCATTTCTCTGGGCTCCTCTTCACACAACGAAAGTGAAAACACCGCAAAGGGAAGTCGAAAAGGAACTAACTGTTTGGAAGCTGATAAAACGTTATCGCTAGCCAACTCGCCAAAAAATTTAATAAAAACAAACACTTTCCACCTGATTCATCGAAAGTGAAATTCACGGTCACCAATTGAAGAAATGGATGGCCGGCTCTTAAATAAGGGAGGGGGGGGGGGGGTAAAACTGTGACAAAAAAAATGCCAAATAGAAAAATGTTTTCTGTTGACGAGTTCTGTTCGTGGTTAAATTTAATGTACTTTTTTCTGTAACACCTTGTATAAATTTAGGTCTATTTTAACTGACTAATAATAAAACTTCTTTTTAATACTAATGTCAGGTTAGATACTAATGTCAGGTCAGAATAAGATCAGGACAAAAAAGAACGAAAAGGACGAAGAAGGACTAACAAGGACGAAAGAGGACGAAAAAGGACGAATAAGGACGAAAAAGGATGAAAAAGGACGAAAAAGGACGAAAAGGATAATGAGGACGAAAAAGGACGAGAAGGACGAAGGACGAAAAAGGACGTGAAAGGACGAAAAAGGATAATAACTACGAAAACTACTTTTCTTTTGGATGGGGTCTATCCTTGTCGAGGATATGACCACTCGTTATTATTATTAAGATTTAATTTTTTATCATTACATAAAAGACGAATTATTATCGCCATTAAATTTTTGTTTTTTTTAGTTAGAAATCAAGTAGACTGCCCTGAATTGCTTCATTATTTAAATTTTCTTGTACCAAGAATTAGTGCACGCCATAATCATGTATTTTATTGTACTGCTGACAGAACTAACGTTTTAAGAAGATCTCCAGTTAGTATTATGTGTAGTTATTTCAATCAAATTTCACACTTATGCGATATAAATTTCGACTCTATTAACAAAATTGTTAGTTGTGTTAAGCAATCATTATATGGGTAGAATTTTCTTTTCTTTTTAGTTTTACTTTTTAGTTTTTCCTGTAATTGGGTGTAACCCCGTTGGAAAAAATAAAATAAAAATAAAAATAAAATAAAATAAAAAAGGACGAAAAAGTACGAAAAAGGATAATAAAGACGAAAAGGAGGACAAAGGACGAAAAAAGATGAAAAGGACGAAAAAGGATAATAAGAACAAAAAAGGACGAAAAAAGACGAAGGAGGACGAAAAATGATGATAAAGGACGAAAAAGGATAATAAGGACGAAAAAGGACGAGAAGGACAAAAGAGGACAAAAAAGGACGCAAAAGGACGAAAAGGACGAAAAAGGACGGGAAGGACGAAGAAGGATAAAAAGGACGAAAAAGGACGAAAAGGACGAAATAGGACAAGTAAGGACGAAAAAGGATAATACGGACGAAAGAGGACGAAAAAGGACCAAAAACGACGAGAAAGATGAAGAAGGACGAAAAAAAACGAAGAAGGACGAAAAAGGACGAAAAGGACGAAAAAGGACGAAAAAGGACGAGAAGGACGAATAAGGACGAAATAGATAATACGGACGAAAGAGGACGAAAAGGGACGGAACAGGACGGAGAGGACGAAAAAAGACGACAAAGGACGGACAAGGATGAAAAGGACAATAAAGGACGAAAAAGGACGAAAAAGACGAAACAGGACTACAAAGGACGAAAAAGGTTAATAGGGTCGAAAGAGGACGAAAAAGGACGAAAAATGATAATAAGGACGAAAAAGAACGAGAAGGACGACAAAGGACGAAAAAGGAGGACAAAAGACTAAAAAGGACGAAAAAAGATAATACGGTGGAAAAAGGACGAAAAAAGACGAGAAGGATGAAAATGGATGAAAAAGGATAATACGGACGAAAAAGAACGAAGAAGGATGAGAAGGACGAAAAATGACGAAACTGGACGAAAAAAGATAATAGGGACGAAAAAGGACGAAAAGGATAATACGGACGAGAAAGGACGAAAAAGGACGAGAAGGACGAAAAAGGACGAAAATGGACGAAAAAGACGAAACAGGACAAAAAAGGACGAATAAGGATAATAAAGACGAAAAAAGACGAAAAAGGATAAAAAGGTCGAAAAAAGGGCGAAACAGGACGAATAAGGACGAAAAGGGATGAAGAGGACGAAAAAGGACGAGAAAGAACGAAAAAGGACGATAAAAGACGAAATAGGACGACAAAGGACGACAAGGACGAAGAAGGACGAAAAAGGACGTAAAAGACGAAACAGGACGAAAAAGGACGAAAAAAGATAATAAGGACGAAAAAGGACGAGAAGGGCGAAAGGGACGAAAAAGGAGGACAAAGGACAAAAAAGAAGGACAAAGGACGAAAAAGAACGAAAAAGAACAAAAAGAGACGAAAATGACGAAAAAAACGAAAAAGAATAAGGACTAAAAAGGATGAAACCGACGAAAAAGGACAATAAAGGACCAAAAAGGATAATAAGGACGAAAAAGGATAATAACGACGAAAAAGGACGAAAAAGCACGAAGAGGACGAAAAAGGACGAAGAAAAATAAAAGGACGAAAAGGACGAAACAGGAAGAAAAAGGACGAAAAGGACGAAAATAACGAACAAGGACGAAAAAAGACGAAAAGAAGGACGAAAAAGACGAAAAGGACAAGAGAGGACGAAAAAGGACGAAAGGGACGAAGAGGATGAAATTTTTTAATGTGTTACCCGAAGAGTTTCGTAATATTAATATTTAAAAAAAAAAGCTCAAAACTTTTCTTACTATGAAATGTTTTTATAGTTTTGAGGATTATCTTCGGTGTAGAAATTTTAATAGTTTATTGGTTTAGTTAATGTGTTTGACTTGCGTATTTGACTTATGTAAAACTGTATTTGTAGTTTTTAACACCAATAAAGTATTGATTGATTGATTGATTGAAATGGACGAAAAGGACGAAAATGACGAAAAGAACGAAAAAGGATAATAAGGACTAAAACGGACGAAAAGGACGAAAAAGGACAAAAAAGGACGAAACAGGACGAAAAGGACGAAAAAGAATAATGAGGACGAAAAAGTAAGTAAAGGACGAAACAGGACGAAAATGAACGAGAAAGGACCAAAAGGACGAAAATGTCGATAAAGGATAAAAAGGACAAAAAACTACAAAGAGGACGAAAAGGACGAATAACGACGAAAAAGGACGAAAAGGACGAAATAGTACGACAAGGACGAAAAAGGACGAAGAAGAATAAAAGGACGAAAAGGACGAAACAGGACGAGAAAGGGCGAACAAGGACGAAAAGGACGAAAAAGGACGAAAAAGGACGAGAAGGACGAAAAAGGATAATAAAGGCGACAAAGGACGAAAAGGACGAAAATTGCGAAAAAGGACGAAAAAGGACGAAAAAGAACGAAAAAGGACAAAAAAGACGAAGAAGGATGAAAGGACGAAAAAGGACGAAAAAGAACGAAGAAAAATAAAAGGGCGAGAAGTACGAAACAGGACGAAAATAACAAAAAAGGACGATAGAGGGTAATAAAGACGAGAAGGAGAAAAAGGACGAAGAAGAATACAAGGACGAAAAGAAAGAAATGGACGAAAAGAACGAAACAGGGCGACAACAACAAAAAAGGACGATAGGGGATAATAAGGACGAAAAGAAGAAAACAGAATGAAAGGACGAAAAAGGACGAAGAAGTACGAAAAGGACGAAAAAGGACAAAGAAGAATAAACGGACGAAAAGCGCGAAACAGGACGAAAATAACAAAAAAAGACGATAGAGGGTAATAAGGACGAGAAGGAGAAAAAGGACGAAAAGTACGAAAAAGAACGAAAGAGGCCGAAAAAAGACGAAGAAGGACGAAAAGGACGAAAAGGACGAAAAGGACAAGAGAGGACGAAAAAAGACGAAAAGGACGAAAAAAGACGAAAAGGACGAAAAAGGACGAAAAAGAACGAAGAAAAATAAAAGAACGAAAAGCACGAAACAGGACGAAAATAACAAATAAGGACGATAGAGGATAATAAGGACGAGAAGGAGAAAAAGGACGAGAAAGGAGGAATAAGACGAAAAGGACGAAAAGGACGAAAAAGGACGAATAAGAATACAAGGACGAAAAGGACGAAATGGACGAAAAGGACGAAACAGGAGGACAACAACAAAAGAGGACGATAGGGGATGATAAGGACGAAAAGAAGAAAACAGGATGAAAGGACGAAGAATTACGAAAAGCACGAAAAAAGACGATGAAGGACGAAAAGGACGAAATGGGCGAAAAGGACGAAAACGGACGAAGAAGAATACAAGGACGAAAAGGACGAAGTGGACGAAAAGGACGAAACAGGAGGACAACAACAAAAGAGGACGATAGGGGATGATAAGGACGAAAAGAAGAATACAGGATGAAAGGACGAAAAAGGACGAAGAAGTACGAAAAGGACGCAAAAGTACAAAGAAGAATAAAAGGACGAAAAGGACAAAAAAGAACGAATGAAGACGAAAAAAGACGATGAAGAACGAAAAGGACGAAAAGGACGAAAAAGGATGAAAAGACAAAAAAGGACAAAGAACGAAAAGAACGAAAATGACGAAAAAGGACAAAAAAAGGACGAAAAAGAATGAAAGGACGAATATGACGAAAAGAACGAAAAAGGATAATAAGGACTAAAACGGACGAAAAGTACGAAAAAGGACAAAAAAGGACGAAAAGGACGAAAAAGAATAATGAGGACGAAAAAGTACGAAAAGGACGAAAAAGGACGAAGAAGAATAAAAGGACGAAAAGGACGAAACAGGACGAAAAAGGACGAGAAATGACGAAAAGGATGAAAATGTCGATAAAGGATAAAAAGGACAAAAAACTACATAGAGGACGAAAAGGACGAAAAAATACGAAAAGGACGAAAAAGTACGAAGAAGAATAAAAGGACGAAAAGGACGAAACAGGACGAAAAAGGCCGAAAAAGGCCGAAAAGGACGAAAAAGGACGAAAAAGGACGAGAAAGACGAAAAAGGATAATAAGGACGAAAAAGGACGAAAGGGGAGGAAAAGGACAGAAAAGGATGATAAGGACGAAAGAGGACGAAAAAGACGAAAAAGGCGAAAAAGGACGAAAAAGGACTAAAAAGATGAAAAGGACAAGAGAGGACGAAAAAAGACGAACAGGGACGAAAAGGACGAAGAGGACGAAAAAGGACGAAACAGGACAAAAAGGAGGAAAAAGGATGAAAGGACGGAAAAGGACGAAGAAGAGTAAAAGGACCAAAAAGGATAAAAGGACAAAAAAGGACTAAGAGGAAGAAAAGGACAAAAGGGACGAAAAGGACGAAAAAGGACGAAGAAGAATACAAGTGCGAAAAGGACAAAAAGGACGAAACAGGACAGAAAAGGACGAAAAAGGACGAAAAACGATGAAAAGGAGGAAAGAGGACGAAAAGGAGGAAACAGGATAATAAAGAGAAAAAAGGACAAAAAGGACGAATAAGAATACAAGGGCGAAAAGGACAAAAAGGAAGAAACAGGATAAAAAAGGACGAAAAAGGACGAAAAAGGACGAAGAAGGATGAAAAGGACGAAAGGGACGAAAAAACCCAAAAAGGACGAAAAGGACGAAAAGGACGAAAAAGGACAATATGGACGAAAAAGGACGAAAGAGGAGGAAAAGGACGGAAAAGGATAATAAGGACGAAAGTGGACGAAAAAGGCGAAAAAGGCGAAATAGGACGAAAAAAAAAACGAAAAGAACGAAAAAGGACGAAACAGGACAAAAAGGACGAAAAAGGATGAAAGAACGAAAAAGGATGAAAGGACGAAAAAGGAAGGAAAAGTACGACAAGGACGAAAAAGGACGAAGAAGAATAAAAGGACCAAAAGGACGAAAAGGACGAAAGGGGACGAAAAAGCACGAAAAAGGACGAACAGGATGAAAAGGACGAAACAGGAGGAGAACAAAAAAGAACGATAGAGGATAATAAGGACGAAAAGGACGAAAAAGGACGAAAAGGACGAAAGGGACGAAAAGGACGAAAAAGGACAAAAAGGACGAAAAGGACGACTATAACGAAAAAAACAAAAAAGGACGAAAAGGAGGAAAGAGGATAATAAAGAGAAAAAAGGACAGAAAGGACGAGAAAGGACGAAGAAGAATACAAGGACGAAAAGGACAAAAAGGACGAAACAGGACAAAAAAGGACGAAAAAGGTCAATAAGGACGAAAAAGATCAATAAGGACGAAAAAGGACGAAAAAGAACGAAAAGGACGAAGAAGGACAAAAAGGACGAAGAGAACGAAAAGGACGAAAAGGACGAAAAAGGATAAAATGGACAAAAAACGACAAAGAGAACGAAAAGGACGAAACGGACGAAAAAGGACGAAAAGAGACGAACAAGGACAAAAAGGACGAAAAAGAACGAAAAATGATAATAAGGACGAAAAAGGACGAGAAGGAGGAAAAAGGATAATAAGGACTAAAAAGGACGAGAAGGACGAAAAAAGGACGAAGAAGAATAAAAGGATGAACAGGACGAAACAGGACGAAACAGGATGAAAAAGACGAAAAAGGAAAAAAACGAAACAGGACGAAAAAGGACGATAGAGCATACTAAGGACGAAAAGGATGGAACGGTCGAACAGGACAAAAAAGGACGAAAAAGGACGAAAAGGACGAAAAAGCCGACAAGAGCGAAAAGGACGGAAAAGGACGAAAATGACGAAAAGGACGAAAAAGAATAAAGACGAAAAAGGAATATAAGGACGAAAAGGACGAAAATGATGAAAAAGGAGGAATATGACGAAAAGGACGAAAAGGAAACAAAGGACGAAAGGACGAAAAGGACAAAAAAGACGAAACAGGACAAAAAGGACAAAGGACTAAAAGCACGAAGGACGAAAAGCACGAAGGTCGAAAAGAACGAGGTACAAAAAAACTGAAAATATTAATTACAGATATTAATTTTGAAATAATGGCAATAAATGACTGCACTGCTACAATTAAACAAATCTTTATTAAACAACCTTTTCACACTCTTGCTTTCTACTTAATCAAACAATTCTTCCAAAGAAACCTTCATCCAAACTTTCTCCATCATACCCGTCAACACTTTTTCCACGATTTCATTGTACACAGGATTCAGCTCGTCCAAAACTTGTTTCCAGTTGTCGTTAATTACTGAATTAACATTGTCACCCAACTCCTTATTGCCACCAAAAAGGTTATCAAAATAAAAATGAGCATGCTCTGCATCCGAGTACATTTCCACGCTAGCCGTCGTATAATAAGTCTTATCATTTCTCACCACTTCGTCGTAAAAAGAACGATGCTTTGAACGGAAATTCGCTACAAGGAAATCAAAGCCAAATGAACACATATATTAAAGTACTCACTTAACGTAATGGTGCTGTTGCCTTCACCTTTGACAGGTAAGAGCAGCACCTTACCCTCCAGCTGGTACTGACATTTCAGTACCATTTTTGGGACAATTCCATCCGCGGAAAGCGTCTTCTTTTCAAAATCTAGGCTACAATAGCGTACAAATGCGGTGCTTTGTTTTAAAGTCTACATACTCAAAGTGTTGAAGTTTCATTGAGGTCAGTCCATGGAGGGTGCAATTTTTGAAATTTTGTTCCACGGCAACGGCTCCCCCTCCATCGCGTATTGTTAAAGAGGGGACGTAAAGAGGTTCCAAGTTGGGTAAATCCAAAGACTTGTAAGGTTTCGTGAGTTGTGTGATGCCAAACTGGGCAGCTTCAAAATAGCATTTTTTGAATTCTGGATCCTTGCGAAGGCATCTTTTGAAATTTGGCGCTGAAACAAAGAAGTTTTTGTGAGGAAAGTAGAAACTTAAATTTGGGGGATTTACGTATCGAACACTTTGTTAATGTAGTTAAAAGAGCCAGAAAGAGAATGTATAGTCTCATTGTAGCACTTTGTGAACGGTTTGAGTAAAACGACTAAACCTTTTTAAGTAGAATTTTGACTTATATCCATTTTTAGCACGTTAAACAAGTTCTGCAGGATAAATGTGTGCAAATTAATTGATTTTAAAGCATTTTTGGTTTTATTGGACGCTTTCATTTTTTTTTTTTTAAGAATTGTGAAGGTTTTATGTTAAGTATATTGAAAATATAAACTAACAAAGAAAATAACATCCCGATTTAACCGGAAAAATTGCAGCCTAATCAAGACAGTGTCACGTTTTTTGCAAATAATTATTAATATCCAAATAGAACCTTCAGAATAAAACAAAACTTAACAAGACACAAAAACTTGCACACGTTTTTATTATCATTTGCGAATTCACTGAAACTCGTTTTAAATTCGTGCTAAATCGGTATAAATAGAACCTCGTCGAGGACGATATCAGTAGTTTTCTTCAAACTGTTAACTAAGTTCTACAATGAAACACTTTATTCTCTTGGTTCTTTCAATTACACTGACAACGTGTTCGATACGTAAATCCCCCAAACTGAATTTTCCATTTCCCGTGAAAAACTGTGTGTTTCAGCGCCAGATTTCAGAAAATGCCTCCGCAAAGACCCGAATTTCAAGAAATGCTATTTCGAAGCGGCGCAGTCTGGCGTCAGACTACTCACCAAACCTTACAAGTCTCTAGATTTACCTAACATTGAACCCCTTTACGTCCCTTCTTTAAGTATACGTGATAAAGGGGGTGCCGTAGCCGTGGACCAGAATTTCAAAAACTGCACCCTCCACGGTCTAACTACGATAAAATTTACCCACTTTGAGTACGCAGATTTTGAAATTAAGTACCCCAGTAACACGCTGTTGTAGGTTAGATTTGGAAAAAAAGACGTTAGTTGCGGGTGGTAAAATCCCCAAATTGGTGTTCAAATGTGATTACCAAGTGGACGGTAAACTGCTTCTTTTGCCGATAAAAGGAGAAGGCAATGGTACGGTTACGTTCTGTGAGTAGTTCCAGGTTGCGTTCCTTCGGATCTACATATTTTTTTTTGTAGCAAATTTTTATTCAAACTATAGTTCGGTTTATGACGAAGTTGTGAGAAATAATAAGACTTATTATACGACAGCTAGCACGAAAATGCACTCGGATGTAGAACATGCGCACTTTCAGATAGATAATCTTTTTGACGGGAATAAAGAATTGGGTGACAATCTTAATATGGTGATTAACGACAACTGGAGAGAAGTTGCGGACGATCTGAAGCCTGAGTACAACGAAGTCGTGAGACAAATATTGACGGGGATGATGGAGAAGGTTTGGGGGAAGATCTCTTTGGAAGAATTTTTCGATTAAGTTTTTTCGTTTTAATGTGAAGCGTTTGTAAGTGAGATAATGTGTTCTGGAAGACAAAATATGTAAATATAATAGATACGGTATTAACAGTTTTTTATTAAAGATTAAATAAGTGCCGCTAATCGAAAAATTGAAAAATCAAAAACCTAAAAATTGAATAATTTTTGGGAAGTTTCGAATTTTCTGTTCCTCAGTTCTTTGATTTTTCGACTTTTCAGGTTTTTGAATTTTCAATTTTCCGATTTTTTAAGTTTGCGATTTTACGACTTTGCTTTTTTGCCTTTCCAACTTCTCAATTTTCCAATTTTTAAATTCCTCAATTTTTGGATATTTCTTTCAGTTTTGAGATTTTTCAATATTTCGATTTTTCGACTTTGTGATTTTTAAATTGATGGATTCTTTATTATTTCTCCATTTCTTACTTTTTGGATTTTAAAATAATTGTTAAACTTTAGATTTTTCGAATGTTTTATACTTCGATTTCTCAATTTTTCAACTTTTCGATGTTTTACTATTTCGGTTTTTAAAATTCTTGGTTTTTCGATATCTCGAGTTTCCAGTTTTTCTATATTTCAATTTTTCAATTTTTAGAATTTTTTAATTTTCGATTTTCCAGTTTTTCTTTTTTAAAATTTCGATTATTCAGTTTTTTGATTTCTCAGTTTATCGAATTCAGATGTTTCGTTGTTTTGATTGTTCAATTTCTCGATTCTTCAATTTTTCAATTTTTCACGTTTCTAAATTTTCAGTTTTCTGATTTATAAAGTATGTTTTTTTTATTTTTCCATTCCTCGACTTCCTAAAGTTTCGATTTTTCACTTCTTCAATCCTTCTATTTTTCGATTTTTTAAGCTTACGATTTTTCGACTTCGCTTTTTAGTTTTTCGATTTCCGAATTTTCCAAATTTTTAATTTCTCAATTTTTTGGAGATTTCTTTCAGTTTTGAGATTTTTCAATATTTTGATTTTTCGACTTTGTGATTTTTAAATTGATACATTCTTTATTATTTCTCCATTTCTTACTTTTTGGATTTTAAAATAATTGTTAAACTTTAGATTTTTCGAATGTTTTATACTTCGATTTCTCAATTTTTCAACTTTTCGATGTTTTACTATTTCGGTTTTTAAAATTCTTGGTTTTTCGATATCTCGAGTTTCCAGTTTTTCTATATTTCAATTTTTCAATTTTTAGAATTTTTTAATTTTCGATTTTCCAGTTTTTCTTTTTTAAAATTTCGATTATTCAGTTTTTTGATTTCTCAGTTTATCGAATTCAGATGTTTCGTTGTTTTGATTGTTCAATTTCTCGATTCTTCAATTTTTCAATTTTTCACGTTTCTAAATTTTCAGTTTTCTGATTTATAAAGTATGTTTTTTTTATTTTTCCATTCCTCGACTTCCTAAAGTTTCGATTTTTCACTTCTTCAATCCTTCTATTTTTCGATTTTTTAAGCTTACGATTTTTCGACTTCGCTTTTTAGTTTTTCGATTTCCGAATTTTCCAAATTTTTAATTTCTCAATTTTTTGGAGATTTCTTTCAGTTTTGAGATTTTTCAATATTTTGATTTTTCAACTTTGTGATTTTTAAATTGATGCATTCTTTATTATTTCTCCATTTCTTACTTTTTGGATTTTAAAATAATTGTTAAACTTTAGATTTTTCGAATGTTTTATACTTCGATTTCTCAATTTTTCAACTTTTCAATGTTTTACTATTTCGGTTTTTAAAATTCTTGGTTTTTCGATATCTCGAGTTTTCAGTTTTTCTATATTTCAATTTTTCAATTTTTAGAATTTTTTAATTTTCGATTTTCCAGTTTTTCTTTTTTAAAATTTCGATTATTCAATTTTTTGATTTCTCAATTTATCGAATTCAGATGTTTCGTTGTTTTGATTGTTCAATTTCTCGATTTATCAATTTTTCAATTTTTCACGTTTCTAAATTTTCAGTTTTCTGATTTATAAAGTATGTTTTTTATTTTTCCTTTCCTCGACTTCCTAAAGTTTCGATTTTTCACTTCTTCAATCCTTCTATTTTTCGATTTTTTAAGTTGACGATTTTTCGACTTTGCTTTTTTAGTTTTTTGATTTCCCTATTTTCCAAATTTTTAATTTCTCAATTTTTTAGATAGTTCTTTCAGTTATGAGATTTTTCAATGTTTCGATTTTTCGACTTTGTGATTTTTGGATTGATGGATTTTTTTTTATTTCTCGATTTTTTACTTTTTGGATTTTCAATTTATTGTTAAACCTTAGATTTTTCGATTTTTCGAATGTTTTATATTTCGATTTCTCAATTTTTCAACTTCTCGATGTTTTACTATTTCAGTTTTTAAAATTCTAGGTTTTTCGATATCTCGAGTTTTCAAATCTTCTATATTTCAATTCTTCAATTTTTCGAATTTTTTAATTTTCGATTTTCCAGTTTTTCTTTTTAAAATTTTTCGGTTATTCAATTTTTTGATTTCTCAATTTATCGAATTCTGATGTTTCGTTGTTCTGATTGTTCAATTTCCCGATTCTTCAATTTTTCAAATTTTCACTTTTCAAAATTTTCAGTTTTCTGATTTTTAAAGTGATTTTTTATTTTTCTATTTCTAGACTTCCTGAAGTTCCGATTTTTCACTTCTTCAATTCTTCAATTTCTCGATTTTTTGGATATTTCTTTCAGTTACGAGATTTTTCAATATTTCGATTTTTCAACTTTGCGATTTTTGGATTGATGGATTTTTTATTTCTCCATTTTTTACTTTTTGAATTTTCAACTTGTTGTTAAACTTTAAATTTTTTATTTTTTCGACTGTGTTAAACTTCGATTTCTCAAGTTTTCAATAATAATTCAATTTTGGCCTTTTTCAATTTTTTTATTCTTCAAATTTTCTATATCTCGTTTATTTTAATTTTCGATTTCTCAATTTTCCGATGTTTCAATGATACGATTTCTCAATTTTTGTCCTCTTCAATTTTACGGTTTATAAACATTTCGATTTTTCAATTTTTAAAATTTTCACGTTTCTAAATTTTCCGATATCTAAAGTATTTTTTTTATTTTTCCATTTCTCGACTTCCTAAAGTTTCGATTTTTCACTTCCTCAATTCTTCAATTTTTCGATTTTTAATCTTGCGATTTTTCGACTTTGCTTTTTTGGTTTATCGATTTCTCAATTTTCGAAATTTATTGGATATTTCTTTCAGTTGTGAGATTTTTCAATATTTCGATTTTGCAACTTTGTGATTTTTGGATTGATCGATTTTTTATTTCTCGATTTTTTAATTTGGATTTTCAACTTATTGTTAAACTTTAAATTTTTCAATTTTTTTTTAGAATTTATTAATTTTCTATTTTCCAGATTTTCCTTTTTAAAATTTTTCGATTATCCAATTTTTTGATTTCTCAATTTATCGAATTCAGATGTTTCGTTGTTTTGATTGTTCAATTCCTGAATTTATCAATTTTTCAATTTTTAACTTTCCTTTTCGGCTTCCGACTCCCCAATTTCTCGATCCTCTGATTTTTCGATTTCTCGATATCATCAATTTTCCAATTTTTGTCAATTTTCGAGTTTCCATTTGTCGATTCGTTGATTTTTCGGTTTTCCCATTTTTAAATTTTAAATTTTCGAATTTTTTTTTTTTTTGATTTTTTGATGTTTAGATTTCTCCATTTTTCAATTTTACGATATTTTAGCTTTTCAATGTTTTAAATTTTAGATTATTCGATTTTTCAGTTCTTCAAAATTTTTTAATTTCGTGTTTCGATTTCTTGATTCGCTAACTTTTCAATTTTTCGATTTTTAAATTTTAGATTTTCGAATTTTTATTTTTTCTATTTTACGATATTTTAGCTTTTCAATGTTTCAAGTTTTACATTTTTCGATTTTTCAGCTCTTCAAAATTTTTTAATTTTTCAAATTTTAACTTTTCTTTTCGGCTTCCGTCTCCCCAATTTCTCGATTCTATGATTTTTCGATTTCTCGATGTCTCAGCATTTGAATTTTTCGATGTTTCGATTTTTGGATTTCTCGTTTTTTCGTTTTTTATTTTTGGGTTTTTCAATTTCTCGATTTTCCAATTTTTCAATGTTCCGATTTTTAGTAATCCGATTTTTCAATTTTTCGATTTTTTAAATTGAACTGTGTTTTTCAATTCTTCATATATTTTAATTGTTCAATGTTTATCAATTTTAAATTTTTCAATTTCTCGATTTTTTACTTATCAGTTCTTCAGTATTTCTATTTTTCAATTTTTCGAATTTTGACTTTGCTAAATTTTTATTTTTCGGATTTCTCAATTATTCTATTTCTGATTTTCCCACTTCTCAAAGTTTCGATTTTTCAGTTCTTCAATTCTTCGATTTTTCGACTTCGCTTTATTGGATTTTCGATTTCTCAATTTTCCAATTTTTTAATTCCTCAATTTTTGGATATTTCTTTCAGTTTTGAGATTTTTCAATATTTCGATTCTTCGACTTTTCGATGTTTCGACTTCTGGATTTTTCGATTTTTATATTTGGATTTTCCGTTTTTCGTTGCTTAAACTTTAGATTTTTCAATTTTTCGATTGTTTTATATTTCAATTTCTCAATTTTTCAACTTTTCCACGTTTACGTTTTTCAATTTTAAAGTTTCTAGATTTTTAGATTTCTGGAGTTTCCAGTTTTAATTTTTTAATTTTCCGAATTTTTAAATTTTTTGAAATCTCGATTTATCGAGATTCCGATTTTTCGATATTTTGATTGTTCAATCTCTCGATTTATCAATTTTTCGATTTTTCGACTTCCGACTTTTCGACTCTTCGATTTTTCGGCCTTTTTATTTTTCGATTTCTCAGTTTTTGAATTTTACGATGTGTTGGTTTTTCGATTTTTTGCTTTTCGGTTTCTCGAATGTTCGACGATTCGATTCTTGAATTGTCATATTTTTCAATTTTGCAATTTTTTTTAATTTTCGATTCATTGATTTTTCAGTTTTTCGATTTTTAAATTTTAGTACTTCGATTTTCAGTTCTTCAATATTTTTTAATTCTTCAAATTTCGACGTTTCTAAATTTTCAGTTTTCGATTTTCTCAATTTTCCCATTTCTCCACTACCCAAAGTTTCGAATTTTCAGTTCTTCAGTTCTTCAATTTTTAAGTTTGTGATTTTTCGACTTTGATTTTTTTTGACTTTTCAGTTTCTCAATTTTTTAATTTCCTAATTTTTGGATATTTCGTTCAATTTTTGATTTTTCAGTTTTTCGATTCTTCAATTTTTCGTCCATTTTTCAATTTTTCGATATTTTGAGTTTTGGGGTTTTTTAGTATTTCGAGTTTTCGAGTTCTGGATTTTTCGGTTTCTCGACATTTTACTTTTTGGATTTTCAATTTTCCGTTTTTTAAACTATAGATTTTTCAATTTTTTAACTGTTTTATGCTTCTATTTCTCATTTTTTCAACTTTTCGATATTTTAACTTGTCAATTTTTAAAATATTAAGTTTTCGATTTCTCGAGTTTTGAGTTCTTCTATATTTCAATTTTCCAATTTTCGAAATTTTTAAATTTCCGATTTTCCTTTTTTTAATTTTGCGATTTTGCCATTTATTGTTAAACTTTAGATTTTTCAATTTTTCGACTGTTTTATATTTCGATTTCTCAATTTTTCAACTTTTCGAAGTTTTACTACTTCAGTTTTTAAAATTCTAGATTTTTCGATATCTCAAGTTCTCAGTTCTTCTATATTTCAATTTTTCAGTTTTTCGAATTTTTTAATTTTTGATTTTCCAGTTTTTCTTTTTTAAAATTTTTCTATTATTCAATTTTTTGATTTCTCAATTTATCAATTTTTAAATTTTCTTTTCGGCTTCCGCCTCGTCAATTTCTCGATCTTTTGATTTTTCGATTTCTCGATGTCTCAGTTTTTGAATTTTTTGATGTTTCGATTTTTGGATTTCCCGGCTTTTCGATTTTTTACTTTTGGGCTTTTCAATTTCTTAATTTTCCAATTTTTCAATTTATTAAATTAAATTGGATTTCTCGATTCTTCAAATTTGCGATATTTTAATTGTTCAATCTTTTAAATTTTAGATTTTTCGATTTCTCGATTTTTTGACTTTTCAGTTTTTCAGTATTTCTATTTTTCGATTTTTCAAATTTTGATTTTCCCACTTCTCAAAGTATAGATTTTTCAGTTCTTCAATTCTTCGATTTTTCGACTTCCTTTATTTTCGCTTTCGATTTCTCAATTTTCCAATTTTTTAATTCCCCAATTTTTGGATATTTCTTTCAGTTTTGAGATTTTTCAATATTTCGATTCTTCGACTTTTCGATGTTTCGACTTCTGGATTTTCCAAATTTTTATTTTTGGATTTTCAGTTTTTCGTTTTTTAAACTTTAAGTTTAGTTTTTAGATATTTGAGTTTTGGGATTTTTTAGTAGGTATTTCGAATTTTCGAGTTTTGGATTTTTCTATTTCTCGACATTTTACTTTTTAATTTTCCAATTTTTCAATGTTAAATTGAACTGTATTTCTCGATTCTTCAAATATTTTAATCGTTCAATGTTTTAAATTGTAAAAACAACGATGGTTATTGTTCTAAATCCAACTCTGAATCGGCTGAAATACTAGCAGAATTTTTTGCCAGTACATATACCAGTGAAGACTCTCAAAATCTACCTAGTTCTCCCCCGACATCATCGTATCTTGATACTATAGAAATAAATGAAGCTATAGTTTATTGTGAGCTATTGAACCTTTCTGAACATAGTGCCCCTGGTCCTGATAATATCTGTGGTTCTTTCTTAAAAAAATATGCTCTGCAATTAGCCAAGCCTCTTGCTCACATAATGTCCCAGTCTTTACTTTCAACTTCTTTACCGTCCGACTGGTTAAAATCTTCTGTCACACCCATTTTTAAAAAAGGTGACAAAACTGACCGTAAAAACTATCGTCCTATAAGTTTGACTGCAGTTTGCTGTAAATTAATGGAACGAATTTTGTGTAAAAGAATAATTCATTTTGCTATTCATGAAGGTATAGTACCTGACGAACAACATGGCTTTCTCCCTGGTCGTTCCACTGAGACATGCCTTCTATACTGTTTAGATAAATGGACCAAAGCTATTGACCGTGGTGATTCCGTTGATATTGTTTATATAGATTTTCAAAAGGCATTCGACAAAGTTCCTCATCGAAGGCTAATACACAAACTGAGAGAGTTAGGTATTAAGGGTAATCTCTTGAAGTGGATATCCGCTTTCCTATCTGAACGTGTCTTTTACGTCAGAGTTGGTGATTCATTATCCAATAATTATGCTGTAAAATCCGGAGTTCCTCAGGGATCCGTCCTAGGGCCTGTTTTATTTGTTCTTTATATATCTGATTTAAGTCGTCTTCTAAAATCAGATCATGCCTTTTATGCGGATGATCTTAAAATTTTTAACTATCCCAATAGCAGTTATAATATCCTAATCGAAGACCTAAATACTGTGCTACAATGGTGCGATCTGTGGCTAATTCCTATTAACAAAGAAAAGTGCGTCATTCTTCATCTGGGTGCAAAAAATCCATGTTTAAACTATCGTATTGGCAACGATCTCATCAAAGCGGTTGATAAGTATGTAGATCTTGGTATCACGATTCAAAGCGACCTCAAATGGTCGCACCACTCTTTAAAAACTGCTAAAAAAACAAACATTACGATGTATCTGCTTCGAAAAGCCTTCCAAAGTCTATCGAAGGAGTCATTTCTGACATTGTATAAATCTTATGTTAGACCTCTGTTGGAATACGCATCTGTTGTCTGGTGTCCTTTCTTACAAAAAGACATTGAGTTATTAGAGCGAGCTCAAAGACGCGCAACCAAAACGGTCGCCAGCCTACATAACCTTCCGTATTCTCAGAGGCTCCAAGAACTAAAACTTTGCACTCTGTCCGAAAGACGATCCAGAAACGATTTAGTCTGGACATTTAAAATTTTGAAAGGTTATCTTGGGGTCGACTTGTCACCTTTATTTAACATCAACAGTGACGAACGTCTTCGTGGTCACAGCTTAAAATTGCGTCATAATCAGTACAAAAGCAAGATCCGGGAAAACTTTTTAAGTAATCGAGTATTTACTGCCTGGAATGCCCTACCCGCAAACGCTATTAATTCTCATAGTATCAACACATTCAAAGCAAAGCTACATTAACAGAAGATAATAAATTGTCGCCATTGTAAATTACGCTGATTACAATTTGTATTTCTCTGTTTTAGTAAAATCGTGAGCTTAATAGGCACTGCCTCAGCTCAAAGTATGATAATAATAATAATAATAATAATAAAATTTTAGATTTTTCGATTTCTCGATTTTTTGACTTTTCTTTTTCAGTATTTCTATTTTTCAATTCTTCAAATTTTGACGTTGCTAAATTTTTAGTCTTTCGATCTCTCAATTAATCTATTTTTGATTTTTCCACTTCTCAAAGTTTCGATTTTTCAGTTCTTCAATTCTTCGATTTTTCGACTTCGCTTTAATGGTTTTTCGATTTCTCAATTTTCCAATTTTTAATTGCTCCATTTGTGGAGCAATTAAATTTTTCAGTTTTGAGATTTTTCAATGTTTCGATTTTCCGATTTTAATTTCTGGATTTTCAGTTTTTCGTTTTTTAAACTTTAGATTTTTCAATTTTTCGATTGTTTTATATTAAATTTTTCAAATTTTCAACTTTTCCATATTTTAATTTTTCAATTTTTAAATTTCTAGATTTTTCGATTTCTCGAGTTTCCAGTTCTATATTTTAATTTTTCAATTTTCTGAATTTTTTAATTTTCAATTTTTCAATTTTTTGAGATGTCGATTTATCGAAATTCAGATGTTTCGATGTTTCGATTGTTCAATCTCTCGATTTATCAATTTTTCTATTTTTAACTTTTCGATTTTAGCCTATTTCGGTTTCTCAATTTTTCGATTTTTCACCTTCTCGTTTTTCCGACTCCTCGATTTTTCGGTCTTTTGATTTTTCGATTTCTCAACTTTCCAATTTTTTAATTCCTTAATTAAATTATGATGTTGCTATTTTCTCGATTTTTCGATGTTTCGATTTTTGAATTATCCTATTTTTCAATTTTGCAATTTTTTTAGTTTTCGAGTTTCGATCTCTTGATTCGTTGACTTCAGTTTTTCGATTTTTGAATTTTAGATTTTCGAATGTTTGTTTTTTTGATTTTACGATATTTTAACTTTGCAATGTTTTAAATTTTAGATTTTTCGATTTCTCAGTTCTTCAATATTTCTTAATTTTTCAAATTTTGACGTTTCTAAATTTTCAGTTTTCGGATTTCTCAATTAATCTATTGTTTTACTTTCCCATTTCTCCACTTCCCAAACTTTCGAATTTTCAGTTCTTCAGTTCTTCAATTTTTCGATTTTTCAGGTTTTTGATTTTTCAATTTTTCGATTTTTTAATTTTGCAATTTTTCGACTTGGCTTTTCGATTTCTCAATTTTCCAAGTTTTTAATTCCTTAATTCTTGGATATTTCTTTCAGTTTTGAGATTTTTCAATATTTCGATTCTTCGACTTTCCGATGTTTCGACTTCTGGATTTTCCGATTTTTGGTATTTGGATTTTCAGTTTTTTTATCAATTTTTCCATTTTTAGCTTTTCGATTTTTCGATTTTGGCTTACTTCGGTTTCTTAATTGTTTTTCGATTTTTTGAGTCCTCGTTGTGTCAGTTTTTGAATTTTACGATGTTTCGATTTTTGAATTATCCGATTTTCCAATTTTTTTGATTTTTTGATGTTTAGATTTCTCCATTTTTAACTTTTCAATGTTTGAAATTTTAGATTTTTCGATTTTTCGTTTCTTCAATTTTTTTTATTTTTCAAATTTTGATGTTTCTAAATTTTCAGTTTTCGGATTTTTCAATTAATCTATTGTTTTATTTTCCCATTTCTCCACTTCCCAAAATTTCGAATTTTCAGTTCTTCAGTTTTTCGATTTTTTAAGTTTTTGACTTTTCGGTTTCTCAAATTTTTAATTTTTAATCCTCTTTAGTAGATCCTCTTCTTTCTGTTGATCAGGATTTACTCCTTCCTCTGTTGTAATTATTGTAAGGCTTAATTCAGCCGCTTGACTTCAGGGGTTGTTTATAGACTGAAGAAATCCAGAGACAAAAAAAAAGAAAAAATGAATTGACTGCTGCGTAACAATTACATAAATCTTTATTAAAAAATACTCATACACTCTTGGTTTCAACTTATCAATCGAACATTTCCTCCAAAGAAACCTTCGTCCAAACTTTCTCAATCATCCCCGTCAATATTTGCCTCACAATTTCGTTGTACTCGGGATGCAGCTCGTCCACAACTTGTCTCCAGTTGTCGTTAAGCACCAAATTAACATTATCACCCAGCTCTTTATTTCCATTGAAAAGATTATCAAACTGAAAATGAGAGTGTTCTACATCCGACTGCATTTCCGTGCTAGCTGTCGTGTAGTAAGTCTTACTATTTCTCACAATTTCGTCATAAAAAGAACGAAACTTTAAACGGAAATTCGCTACAAAGAAAATTAAAACCCGAATGAAAAAAAATCACAAATACTCACTGAACTTAATGGTGCTGTTGCCGTCACCTTTGATGGGTAACACCAGCACCTTACCCTCCAGTTGGTAATGACACTTGAATACCATTTTTGGGACAACGCTGTCCACAAATAGTGTTTTCTTTTCGAAATCTAGGCTGCAATAGCGGATTAATGGAATACTTTATTTCGAAGTTTACATACTCAAAGTCCTGAATTTTCATTGTTGTTAGTCCATAGAAGACGCAGTTTTTGAAATTTTGATTCAGGGCGACGGCGCCGCCTTTATCGCGTACTGTTAGTAAAGGGACCTCAAAAGGCTCCAAGTTTGGAAGATCTAGTGATTTGAAGGGTTTAGTGAGTTGTGGGATGCCAGACTGCACGGCTTCGAGAATACAGTTCTTGAAATTCGGATCTTTGCGGAAGCATTTCTTGAAATTTGGCGCTGAAATATTTTTTTTGTGAGAGAAGTGGAGAATTAAGCTTGGGGGGTTTACGTATTGAACAGTTTGTTAGTGTAACTAAAAGAACCAAGAGAATGTGGGGTCTCATTGTAGCACTATGTTTAAGGTTTGAGGACAGCAACTAAAATTTTTCTAGTAGAATTTCAATTTATACCGATCTTGCACGATAAACGAGTTATACTAAAGCACAACGTGATATGCTAAATGTGCGTATTTACATATATTTAAACGCACATTTTTTTCTATGATATCCTTTTTATGTTGGTTTTTAAGAATTCTGAAGGTTTTGTTGGTTAATATGTGTACATGTTACATTGCCAATAGATAGTTGATTTTTTTTCGCTTAAGTTAAGAATGTGTGTCTCTGCCCAATAAATATGTTATTTACAAAAAATCATCTCTACATTCACTGAACTAATTGGTTGAAGCCAAATTTTTTTGAAGCAATTAAATTCTTAATAGATACTAGAATTTTTTTAGATTAATCCGGGTGTTTACGTTAAGGAACTAATAGCTAGTTTCTTCTGGCCTCTACATACATATGTATGATATTTACGTGCGTCTTCTATGGAAATTTGGCAGCTTTTTTTAGTTTTAAAACGGCCTTAAAAGTGAGGTTATGAATAAATTCATTAAAGGCGAATTTTCCAGAGGCCCCAGTAACCATGGTGTAAGTAAAGTTTAGGCTGTTCGAGGGTCAGTTCTAAATTTTTTCCGCGCTAGTTCAGCAGATTCTGAAAACAGAACTCAGAGATCCTTTCAATCTATTTCAAAAACAAGACTTAAATGGTCTCCGAGATTCTCAATTACTTCAAAAATAAGATTCACAGGCAATCCTCGAAATTCTTTCAAACTAATTGAAAAACGAGTTACAAGAAGTCCTAGAGATTCTTTCAAATTACTTCAATAACAAGATACAGGGGGTCCCCGAGATTCTTTCACATTACCTCAAAAACAAGACCCACAAGGGGTCCCCGAGATTCTTTCAAACTACTTCAAAAACAAAACACGAGGGATCAACTAGTTTATATTAAATTACTTCAAAAATAAATCCACAGGGACTTCCCAAGATTATTTCAAACTTGTTTAAAAAACAAACATAAAGGTTCCCCGAAAATCCTTCAAACTATTCCAGAAACAAAATAAAAAGGAGCCCGAGATTATTTCAAACTACTTCAAAAACCAAACATAGGAGATCCCCGAGATTACTTGAAATTAGTTCAAAAACAAGACCCACACGGAGTTCCCGAGATTATTTCAAAAACACAACACAAGGGGTACCAGAGATTCTTTCAAATTACTTCAAAAACGAAACACAAGAAGTCCTAGAGATTCTTTGAAATTACTTCAACAACAAGACATAAGAAGTCTCCGAGAATCTTTCAGATAACTTCAAAAACAAGAACCGCAAAGAGTTCCCGAAATTCTTTCAAACTACATCAAACACAAAACACAACGAATCCGCGAGATTACTTTAAATTACTTCAAAAATAAGATCCACAGGAACTTTCCAAGATTCTTTCAAACTTCTAAAAAAAAAAAACACAAGGAGATTCCGAGATTATTTCAAATTACTTCAAAAACAAAACACAAGGGATCCCTGAGATTATTTGAAATGATTTCAAAAACAAGAGCCAGACGAAGATCCCGAGATTATTTCAAACAACTTCAAAAACAAAATACAAAGGGTTCCAGAGATTATTTTAAACCACTTCAAAAACGGAACACAAAAAGTCCTAGAGATTCCTTCAAATTACTTCAACAACAAAATATAAGAAGTCTCCGAGATTCTTTCGAATCACTTCAAAAACAAAACTCGCAAAGTGTTTAAATTGTTTCAAACCACTTCAAACACAAAACACAACGGATGTAGCAGATTATTTCAAATTACTTCAAAAATAAGATCCACAGGGACTCCTGAAAACTTTTTCAAACTTCTTAAAAAAAACATAAAGGTCCCTCGAAAATCTTTTAAATAATTACTTCAAAAACAAAACACAAGGGAATCCAGAGATTACTTCAAAAACAAAACACAAGGATTCCCCGAGATTATCTGAAATTACTTCAAAAACAAGAGCCACACGAAGATCCCGAGATTATTTCAAAGAACTTCGAAAACAAAATACAAAGGGTTCCAGATATTCTTTTAAACTACTTCAAAAATGAAACAAAGAAGTCCTAGAGATTCTTTCAAATTATTTCAACGATAAGACACAAAAGGTCTCCTAGAATTTTTCAAATTACCTCGAAAATAAGATCCACAGGAACTCCATAACATTGTTTCAAACTTCTTAAAAAAAAAACACAAAGGTCCCTCGAAAATCCTTCAAACAATTTCAAAAACGAAACTCAACGGATCCACGAAATTATTTCAAATTACTTCAAAAATCAGATCCACAGGGACTCCCCAAGATTCTTTCAATCTTCTTCAAAAATGAAACAAAAGGAGTCCTAGAGATTCCTTCAAATTATTTCAACGATAAGACACAAAAGTTCTCCGAGAGTCTTTCAAATTACTTCAAAAATAAGATCCACGGGAACTCCATATGATTTTTTCAAACTTCTTAAAACAGACACAAAGGTTCCCCGAAAATCCTTCAAACAATTTCATAATTAAAACTAAACGGATTCACGAGATTATTTCAAATTACTTCAAAAATAAGATCCGCAGTTACTCAGCAAGACTCTTTCAAACTTCTTCAAAAGAAAACATAAAGATCCCTCAAAAATCTTTCACACTACTTCAAAAATAAAACACAAGTGAATCCCGAGATTGATTCAAACTACTTAAAAATGAAACAAAGGAAATCCTATAGATTCTTTCAAATTATTCCAACGATAAGACACAAGAAGTTTCCGAGAATCTTTCCAATTACTTCAAAAATAAGATCCATAGGAACTACATATCATTCTTTCAAACTTCTTAAAAAAAACACAAAAGTCCCTCGAAAACACGTAACACAACGGATCCACGAGATTATTTCAAATTTCTTCAAAAGTAAGATCCACAGGGAGTCGCCAAGATTCTTTCAAACTTCTTCAAAAAGAAAACAAAAAGATTCCTCAAAAATCTTTCACACTACTTCAAAAATAAAACACAAGTGGATCCCTAGATTCTTTCAAACTACTTCAAAAATGAAACAAAAGAAGTCCTAGAGATTCTTTCAAATTATTTCAACGAGAAGACATAAGAAATTTCCGAGATTCTTTCAAATTACTTCAAAGACAACAACCACAAAGGGTTCCCGAAATTCTTTCAAACTACTTCAAACACAAAACACAACGTATCCGCGAAATTATTTCAAGTTACTTCAAAAAATAAGATCCACAGGGACTCCCTAAAATTCTTTCAAATTTCTTCAAAAAAAAAAAAAACACAGAGGTCCCTCGAAAATCTTTCACACTACTTCAAAAACAAGACACAAGTGGATCCCGAAATTCTTTAAATCTACTTCAAAAATGAAACAAAAGAAGTCCTAGAGATTCTTTCAAATTATTTCAACGAGAAGACATAAGAAATTTCCGAGATTCTTTCAAATTACTTCAAAGACAACAACCACAAAGGGTTCCCGAAATTCTTTCAAACTACTTCAAATCAAAAACACAGCGGATCCGCGATATTATTTCAAATTACTTCCAAAAATAAGATCCACAGGGACTCCCCAAAATTTTTTCGATCTTCTTTTTCAAAAAAAGACAACACAAAGGTCCCTCAAAAATCTTTCACACTAATTCAAAAACAAAACACAAGTGGATCCCGAAATTCTTTCAAACTACTTCAAAAATGAAAAAAAGAAGTCCTAGAGATGTTTTCAAAATACTTCAACAACAAGACATAAGATGTCTCCGAAATTCTTTCAAATTACTTCAAAGACAACAACCGCAAAGGGTTCCCGAAATTCTTTCAAACTACTTCAGATCAAAAACACAATGGATCCGAGAGATTATTTCAAATTACTTAAAAAAATAAGATCCACAGGTACTCCCCACAATTATTTCAATCTTCTTCTTCAAAAAAAGACAACACAAAGCTCCCTCAAAAATTTTTCACACTAATTCAAAAACAAAACACAAGTCGATCCCGAAATTCTTTCAAACTACTTCAAAAATGAAACAAAAGAAGTCCTAGAGATTCTTTCAAATTACTTCAACAACAAGACATAAGAAGTCTCCGAGATTCTTTCAAATTACTTCAAAGACAACAACCGCAAAGGGTTCCCGAAATTCTTTCAAACTACTTCAAATAAAAAACACAACGGATCCGCGAGATTATTTCAAATAACTTCAAAAATAAGATCCACAGGGACTCCCCAAAATTTTTTCAATCTTCTTTTTCAAAAAAAGACAACACAAAGGTCCCTCAAAAATCTTTCACACTAATTCAATAACAAAACACAAGTGGATCCCGAGATTCTTTCAAACTACTTCAAAAATGAAACAAAAGAAGTCCTAGAGATTCTTTCAAATTATTTCAACGATAAGACACAAGGTCCCTCGAAAATCCTTGAAACTATTTCAAAAACAAAACACAAGAGATCCACGAGATTATTTCATATTACTTCAAAATAAGATCCCCAGGGACTCCCCAAGATTCTTTCAAACTTCTTGAAAAAAAAAACACAAAGGTCCCTCGAAAATCCTTCAAACTATTTCAAAGACAAAACACAAGCGGATCCCGACATTATTTCAAACTACTTCAAAAACAACAGCCGCACACAGTTCCCGAGATTACTTCAAACACTACTTCAAAAACAAAACACAAGAGGATCCCGAGATTATTTGAAATTATTTCAAAAACAAGACCCACATGGAGTTCACGAGATTATTTCAAACAACTTCAAACACAAAACATATCGGATCCACAAGATTATTTCAAGTTACTTCAAAAATAAGATCCACAGGGACTCCCCAAGATTCTTTCAAACTTCTTAAAAAAAAAAAACACAACGGTCCTTCGAAAATCCTCCAAACTACTCAAAAACAAAACACAAGCGGATCCCGAGATTATTTCAAACTACTTCAAAAAGACAACACAAGGGATCCCTGAGATTATTTAAAATTACTTCATAAACAAGAGCCACATACAGTTCCCGAGAATACTTTAAATATTTGTCCAAAAACAAAACGCAAGGGGATTCCGAGATTATTTGAAACTACTTCAAAAAAAAGAGCCACACGAAGTTCCCGAGATTATTCCAAACTTCAAACACAAAACACAAATGCTCCAGAGATTCTTTCAAACTACTTCAAAAACAAGAGCCACACACAGTTCCCGACTTTACTTCAAACACTACTTCAAAAACAAAACACAAGGGATCAGTGAGATTATTTGAAATTACTTCATAAACACAAGAGGTCCCCGAGATTCTTTCAAATTACGAGTACTTCTAAAATAAGATCCACAGGAACTCCCCAAGATTCTTTCAAACTTCTTAAAAAAAAACACAAATGTCCCTCGAAAATCCTTCAAACTATTTCAAAAACAAAACACAAGGGATCCCGAGATTATTTGAAATTATTTCAAAAACAAGACCCACATGAATTTCGCGCGATTATTTTAAACAACTTAAAACACAAAACACAACGGATCCACGAGATTATTTCAAGTTACTTCAAAAATAAGATCTACAGGTGCTCCCCAAGATTCTTTCAAACTTCTTAAAAAAAAAACGCATAGGTCTCTCAGAAAATCCTTCAAACTACTCCAAAAACAAAACACAAGGGAATCCAGAGATTCTTTCAAACTACTTCAAACAGGAAATACACCGGATCCCCGAGATGATTTCAAACTACTTAAAAAACACGAGGAATTCTCGAGGTTTTTTCAAATTACTTCAAAAACAACACACGCAAGTCGCCGAGATCCTTTTAAAGTGCTTCAGAAACAAAATACAAGAGTTTTCCGAGATTCTTTCAAACTACGAAAAAAAAAACAAGACAAACGGTGTTCCAGAGATTCTTTCAAACTACTTTAAAAACAAAACACAAGGGGTCCCGGTTATTCTTTCAAATTACTTCAAAAACAAGACCAATAAGGGGTCTCCGAGATTCTTTTAAACGATTTCAAAAACAAAACACAAAGAATCCCAGAAAATGTTTCAAATTACCCAAAAAAACGCAAAAGTTTCTGCTGATTCTTTTAAATTGTTTCAAAAACAAAACACAAGGTGTCCCAGAAATTCTATCAAACTACTTCAAAAACAAACCACAAGTAGTCGCCGAGATTATTTGAAATTACTTTAAAAACATGAACCACATGAAGTTTCCGACTTTATTTCAAACTCCTTCCAAAAAAAACTTAAATGGTCTCTGAAATTATTTCAGATTACCTCAAAAACAAGACATAATGTGTCCACGAGATTCTATCAAATTACTTCAAAAACTAACCACAAATGGTCTCCGAGATTATTTGAAGTTACTTCAAAAACAAGAACCACACGGAGTTCCTGAGATTATTTCAAACTCCTTTAACAACAAAATACAGAGGTTCTCTCGAACTACTTCAAAACAAAATTTAAAGGGTTTCTGAAATTCTTTCAGCTTACTTCAAAAACAAGATATAAGTTGTCCACGAGATTCTTTCAAACTACTTCAAAAACAAAACACAAGGTGTCCCAGAGATTCTGTCAAATTACTTCAAAAACTAACCACAAATGGTCTCCGAAATTATTTGAAGTTACTTCAAAAACAAGAATCACACGTAGTTCTGAGATTATTTCAAACTCCTTTAAAAACAAAATACAGAGGTTCTCTCGAACTATTTCAAAACAAAACTTAAAGGGTTTCTGAAATTTTTTCAGGTTACTTCAAAAACAATATATAAGTTGTCCACGAGATTCTTTCAAACTACTTCAAAAACAAAACACAAGGTGCCCCAGAGATTCTGTCAAATTACTTCAAAAACAAACCTCAAGTGATCCCCGAGATTAATTGAAATTACTTCAAAAACAAGAACAACGCGGAATTCCCGAGATTATTTCAAGCTCCTTCAAAAACAATACAAAAGGGACCACCAAGATTCCCTCAAACTACTTCAAAAACCAAATTTAAAGGGTCTCTGAAATTCTTTCACATTACTTCAAAAACGAAATACAAGCGGTCCTGGAAATTCTTTTAAATTAGTTAAAAAACAAAATACAATATACCCCGATATTCTTTTAAATTACTCCAAAAATGGGATCCACAGGGAGTCCCCAAGATTCTTTCAAACTACTTCAAAACAAAGGGGTCGTAAATTACTTAAAAAAAAAAACAACTGGAATTTTTTTTCGCCATTAATCAGCAACTTTAAGCATATTCATTTTGAATTTGTTTGCGTCATATATAACAACTTCCACCACCATAAAACTGTTAATATTAAAATGTATTCAAATAGTTTATGGTAAAATATTCAACGTAGAAAAAGTGGTTACAATATTTTTATGAGTAAGTATCATCACAAGTAAGCGATATTATGTGAAGTACGAAAACTATAGTCAAACTGACAACAGAAAAAAAAATGATAAAAATGTACAAGCTTGAAGAACGCAAAAAAGAAAAGTCTGAAAGCAAATAAAAACAGACATTGGTTTTACAAATAATAGACACTCAAAATAATTTTACAATCTATTTAAAAAATGTATCACATTTTATGACTTCCAGGTCTTCTGGGTGGTCACGCACTATCAAAAGCCTCTTCCAACGTCACTTTCGTGAAAAAACTATTAACCACACTCAAGACAATCTGGTCGAACATCTGCTCATAACTCCCTTTAACATCCCCAAAAATCGCCTTCCAGTTATCATTCAAAACCAAATTAAGATTATCAGTGAAAGCCTTATCAACCCGACTCTCAAAATCAAAAACCACCAACTCCGGATCAATCTTCAGCGAACTGGTCTTAAACCTCGGGTACGTCTTCCCCTTCTTCTTCGTTTCCTCGTACGAAAGAACATCCCAGACTTTAACATTCTCTACAAAACACCTCGTCACAAAAATCAAAAAAACCCAAAAACGTAAGTACTCAGAATAATCGTGCTGTTGCCTTTTCCATCAACCGGTACCACCAAAACCTGCCCTTTCATCTCGTAGTCGCACAGCATTTGGATTTCGGGGAACACCCCACTCAATTTGGCCCACTTCTCCTGAAAACTGAATCTACAAAACGACAAAATTTGGTCCAGGACGAAAAAAACCGCACACTCACTCGAAATCGTCCACTTGCAACTTCGGCAGTCCGTAGAACTTGCACTTTTTGAACTTTTGCTGGATGTTCACTGGTCCCTCGGTCCCTCCGATGGTGGCTTCCGGGAGCTCGAAAGGGTCCAGGCTGGGGATGGTCAGTTCCGGGTAGGGTCTAACCAACTCCAGTATCCCCTTTCTGGCGGACTGTAACAGACAGGTTTGGAAATCCGGGCTGTTCCGGTTGCACTTGTGGAAGTTGGGGGCTGGAAGAGCACTATGAACACTTGAACTGGGGTGACTTTGAACACGTACGTATTTTGGCAGCGGTGCTGAGTACCAGCAGTGGTACGAAGGTGAGCAATGTTCGCATGATGGGTCGGTTTTAAGAGCGGGCGGACGAAAAAGTCCGCTTTTATAGACGGGTTTTACAAAGTAGTTTTTTAGGAAAAACGAGGGGACTGATCACCTTGCAAAAAAACAGATGTTGAGAAAATAGGAAGAAATATATTGTTGTAACGCATATTTACGCATGTTTTTGTTTAAGGAAATTATACGGTTCATATTTTGACCTTGGATCAGCGGTTTAATTAAAATTAAAATTAATGTAAATGAGTGGCAGTCGCTTCGAATTTAATTTCATTATTATTATTTTTGTTCTTATTCTTAGAACTTTACACCTGATCCGACCTTCTTAGCCAAATATTAAAATAGCGATGTATGAATTAATGACCTGTCTAAGAGTCCAAGGAAAATTCCAACCTCCATCTATGCAACAACAACAAACAAGTACCTATGGAGTCAAAGTCCGGCAAAATCTGAAAACAATTAAACCATTTATGACCAAAACCCAACAGTGTTTATATTGAGTAAATTTGCACACGTCGACGTTTTTGGGGTCCCAGATGTCTGCATCAAGTGACATTGGTGGCTGACCCTGACCGACACAGCTCAAACGGGTTTAGTTCTTTACGTACTTACTCGAAAACCTTGTCATACCACCCATATAAATCGACACCAATTTCGAATTTAAGTCAAGTTTTAGAAAGGTACCAACAGTACTACAATGAAGCTCCTAATTTTTTTGATTGCAGTCACCACTACCCAGTGCTCAGTTCGTAAGTAGTCGTTCCACCAAAAACCCCTCTACTGTGTTCATTTCAGCCCCCAATTTCAAACGGTGCCTTCGTAAAGACCCAGAATTCAAAAAGTGCTACATCAAAGCTGCCCAGTTTGGTATAACCCAACTGACCAAACCCTACAAGGCTTTCGATTTGCCCAACCTGGAACCTTTGTTGGTACCTTCGCTGACTATAGCGGGTCGAGGGGGCGTGGTGGACGTGGACCAGACGTTCAAAAATTGCAAAGTACACGGATTGACGACGATGAAGTTGGATAAGTTTGAGTGAGTACCGAGACCGCAGACAATTTTTGCTACAACACGAATATTGTAGGTTAAATTTCACTAACAAAACGTTGGATATCGTGGCTGGGATTAAGAAATTGGTGTTCGAGTGTGAGTACAAGTTAGACGGGAAGGTACTACTTCTGACGATTCAAGGCGAAGGCGACAGTCTCATCACGTTCAGTAAGTTATTAATTCTGGGTGATATTGACATTTTAGGACGTTTTTAGGTGATTTCCGGGCCGTTTTTAACGCCTCTTTTGAAGAGGTTACCAAAGGAGCCAAAACTTATTACAAGACAGGTCGTACCGAGCTGGTGTCCCGTACCGGGAATATGCACTTCCAGTTTGATAATCTCTTCAACGGGAATAAGGAACTCGGGGATAATATCAACAGCGTACTGAACGACAACTGGAAACAAATTTTCGACGAGCTGTACCCCGATTATAACGAGGTGGTACGACGGATACTCACCGATATAATGACGAAGATTTGGGACAACGTCTCGTTGGAGGAATTTTTCGACTAAATTCGACACACTAATACCTATAAACAGTATTTATTTAGAGGCCACCAAGGACCAGTACCAATATTATTGTTTGAATACTGTTATTGACTGTGAAGTACCTGTATTGACAAAATAATAAAAACGATAATTTAGTAATTTATTTGTCGCTATAAAAACACTCGTTGACGAATTTAAGCTATTTTAGAATGAAACTCGTTGTAGTTGCTTTGGTACTAACGCTAGGGTACGCCTCAGTGCGTAAGTTTTCACCACTATGCGTTATTTTTTGTTCTTACCTATAGTTGCAGCCCCAAACTTCAAACGATGCCTTAGAAAAGACCCTGATTTTAACAAGTGCTATCTAGAAGCCGCCCAATATGGGGCCTCTCTATTGACAAAACGGTACGACCAGTTGGACATTCCAAATCTCGACCCATTTAAAGTCACCTCTTTGGTTTTACGTACTGGGCAAGGACCCGTTAATCTAGAACACAACTACACCGACTGCAGTGTCTATGGCCTAACCACCATAAAATTCGACATTTTCGAGTACTTGTCTCACCGGTACTACTAGAACTAGAGTTAACACGTTGTTTTTTCAGGTTGGACTTGGAAAAAAATACTTTAATGGCAGATGGTACTATCGACCAAATGGTCTTCAAATGCAGCTACCACATGACCGGACGGATTCTTCTTTTGGCAGTTCGAGGTGATGGCAACAGCACGATTACCTTCAGTGAGTTTATTGACAGTGCTTGGTGTTTGCTCAATTCGATTTGTAGAAAGATTTCGGGCGAAGTATAAAGCCGCCTTTGACAAGTATTTGAAGAACGAGCAGACTTATTATAGGACGGTTAACACCCAGATGGAGTCGGACGTGGAACATGTGCACTTCGACTACGATAATCTTTTTAACGGGAATAGGGAGTTGGGCGATAATCTTAATTTCGTGCTTAATGACAACTGGAGGACGGTTTTTGCCGATGCTAAGGCGGATTATGACGAGATTGTGAGGCAGATTATGACCGATGTGATGGAGAAGATTTGGGGTTCGACTTCGTTGCAGGAGTTTTTTGATTAGTGGTTGATAAAATAATCGGTGTGTTTGCATTCTTTGATTTGTTTTTTTTTTAAATATAGAAGATTTAATATTCCTTAAAAAAGATTTCACCATCCATTCCTGACCCTTAACCACTAGACCACGATCAGGATGCCTTACGCTGAATGTTTTGATTTCGGTCTGGTGGCAGCAACATCGGATCCCCCGAGAAGCTTTTACATTTTTAAAAAAGACATTCGGGACCCTTGAGAAGGTTTCGCAACGAGAAAAAAAATTGGTCTAAAGAGTTTAGACAGTACTTCCCTCGCTGTCGGAAACTTGACGACTGCATGCCTATTGTGTTTTTTTTCTCATTACATTTTTGTAGTGGGAATTTAAAAAAAAATTGCGATGACGTCATCAACATTTTTGCAAGGACACATATATCAGTTGGGATAGATGTAGTGTAATACTAAGAATAAAATTATTATATTCTCAAATTTTCGGGAAAATGAATTGGGTCGTTTTGAATATTGATTTGTAATAATCAATAAAATAACGAAACAATTTACTCACGTATACGTATCAGAGGCAACTGAAAATCGTGTATGTATAAACATTCTTAATTTAAGATGACAGGCGTAACAGCATACGTGAGAGTCAAACAGAGAAACTGTAAACAAAACGACCATCGGTTTTATTGCTTCGAGTTCCGCTTATTATCTAAAATATTGGGTTTTATTTTAATTCTTGACGGTGAAATTCACAATTGGTTGATTATAAACATGTCTATTTCACATTCGCGGAACCAAGTGAGCGCATAAAACAAATGCAGGTCTGTAATGTTAAAGTCGATGTAAATAAGCGTGCTACCCTTATGTTTCAACCGAGTTTTTCCTTTAACAAATTTTGTGTCTACCAAATTGGGTTGGTTGGGGGTAATACTAATAATAAGTGTTGCCTTTAATTTAATCAATAAAATAAATTGACTTCATTAATTTTTTTGAACCACCTCTTAAGAAAATCTAAAAAATATGAATGGAATGATAAATCACAAGTACAAACTCATCATATTTTTTGCATATTAGATAGGATTTATTCAGCAAAATTTAAGGGTGACGTCATCAATTTTTTTAGGAGGGATGAACAAATACATTTTGAACAAAAGTTTACCATGCTTATAATAACTTTAAAATATTCCCAAGATTTCAAAGCATTCGGTTTTCTAATTCCTGATTAAATCGATAAAATAAATTCACGCCTTCATTAATTTTTTTGAGTCACCCTGCATATGCAAATCCAAAAATATGAATGGAATGATAAATCACAAGTACAGACTCATCATATTTTGTACATTTTAGATACGATTTATTCGGCAAACTTTTCAGCTGACGTCATCAGTTTTTTGTAGAAGATAACCAAATATATTTTGACTAAAAATTTATTATGCTCTTTATAACCTTAAAACATCTGCAAGATTTCAAAGCATTCGGTTTTGTAGTTCCTGATTAAATCAATAAAATAAATTTACGCATTCATTAATTTTTTTGAGTCACTCTGTATATGCAAATCGAAAAAATTTGAATGGAATGATAAATCACAAGAAGAGACTCACCATATTTTGTACATTTTAGATAGGATTTATTCAGCAAAATTTTGTGGTGACGTCATACATTTTTTAGGGGGGACGACCAAATACGTTTTGATCAAAAATTTACCATGCTTATGATAATTTTAAAATATCTTCAAGATTTCGAAGCATTCGGTTTTGTAGTTCCTGAGTAAATCAGTAAAATAAATTTACGCTTTCATTTATTTTCTTGAATCACCCTGTATATGCAAATCCAAAAAATATGAGTGGAGTGATAGATCACAAGTACAGACTCATCATATTTTGTACATTTTAGATATGATTTATTCCACAAACTTTTGAGCTGACGTCATCAAGTTTTTGGAGGGGATACGCAAATATTTTTTGACTAAAGATTTATGATGCTCTTTATAGCCTTAAAACATCTGCAACATTTCAAAGCATTCTGGTTAGCAGATTAAAAATTAAATTTCAAAATGTTGTTTTATAATTTTGATTTTTTTTCCAAAAATCTGGACGTTTCGGATGAAAAGTCGATTCAGAGTTGTAAACTACATGTGTAGGACTATGTTATTTTATACAATTGAAAACCCATTTACTATGTACAATTTTGAAGTGACGTCATCGCATTAGTGGTGGGGATGATTAGACAAATTTTGGTTAGCGTTTTACCATCTACATGATATTCTTAATATAAGTACAAAATTTCACAACAATCGGTCCAGTACTTTCGGAGATTATCTGTCTAATAAAAATCCGGGACAACAGACGGACAGACGGACAGACGGACGGACAGACGGACGGACAGACGGACGGTCAGACGGACGGACAGACGGACAGACAGACGGAAATGGGAGACCTATTTCTTCGTCTTCTAGGGGTCATGAAAGATCGAGAAAACGTAAAAGTAGAGAGTCGGCCGACGGACTCGATTACAATACTTCCTTTGCTTACGCTCGGGAAGTAAAAATGGTCAAAGGTTACTTTGACAGAACTTCTCTCGCTCTTGAAGTACAGTCCAACAAATTACAAAAAAAATGTGTTTGTTGATAACCTTTATACTTATATTAAATAAAAACCAGTGGTGTAAATGACACCTCGAACCACCTGCGCCGAGGGGTCGCAAATTCCAAGAAGATGCCTTTCGCAGACATACGGATAATATGAAATATATTTAAAGCAAATAACCAACGGTAAAGAATGGGTTATTATCAGTGTACATGCTTAACTTCGGTTGTTTATGTTTATACATCGAAAGAATGTTACGTAGAAGTTTGTTTAATTTGAATGAGTTTTCTCCTCAAAACAGTGAACTAAAATTATTAATTAAGCCGCAATGGAAGAAACGTTTGGAATATGACGTAACTGTTCTCACATTTTCTAGAAATGGTTCTTAATTTAATGAAAAAAAGAATTGAATATTTGGAGGATTTGAGAATTTCGAGGAGTTGGCGATTTTAGGTTGATGATTCGATGGCTCCAAATCCTCAACCTAAAATCGCCAAATCCTCGAAATCCTCAAATCCTCCAATTATTCAAATCCTCAAAATTTTCAAAACACCAAATCCTCACAGCATCAAATCATCAAAATCCTCGAATCCTCAAATCGTCAATTTGGTGTATTGAGGGTTTTAAGACTTTGAGGGTTTTGTGTTCTGAGTTTTTGAATGTTTTGAGGATTAGGTGATTTGTTGATTTTAACGAGTTGAAAGTTTCGGTGGTTTTAAGGATTTGGTGATTTGAGGATTTTTAGGATTTGACGATTTGAGGATGCGAGGATTTTGATGATTTGATGTTGGGAGGACTGGTGATTCAGGATGAGGATTTGAAGGTTTTGGGGATTCTAAGGATTTGGTAATTTGACGATTTTCAGGATTTTTAGTATTTGCTGATTTGGGGATTTTGCAGATTTGAGGATCTGATGATTTTGTTTGGAGGAGTTGGTGATTTGCGAATTTTGACGATTTGGGGATTTTGAAGATTTGAAGGGTTTGAAGATTTTGGTGTTTTAAGGATTTAAAATTTGGAAGATTTGGTTTCCTCAGAGTTTTGAGGATTTGAAGAATTTGAGCATTTGGGCTTTCGAGAATTTTAGTAATGTGAAAATTTCAGGATTTGAATATTTGGTGATTTGAGGATTTTGTGTTTTGGGGATTTGAAGATTTGATTCGATATGATGATTTGATGTTCTGAGAATTTGACCTTTTGAAGATTTTGAAGATTTGGTAATTTGAGTATTTTGGTGATTTAATGATTTGAGAATCTGAGATTCTTGACGATTTTGAGGATTTGGTGATTTGAAGATTTTGATTTGAGGGTTTTGAGAGTTTTGGGGATTTAAGGATTTCGAGGAGTGTGATTTGAATATACATATGAGGATTTGAAGGCTTTGGGGATTCCAAGAATTTGGTAATTTGACGATTTTCAGGATTTTTAGGATTTGCTGATTTGGGGATTTTGCAGATTTGAGGATCTGATGATTTTGTTTAGAGGAGTTGGTGATTTGCGAATTTTGACGATTTGGGGATTTTGAGGATTTATAAAATTTGAGCATTTAGGCTTTCGAGAATTTTAGTAATGTGAGGATTTTAAGATTTCAAAAATTTGGTGATTTGAGGATTTTGTGTTTTGGATATTTGAATATTTGATTTGCGGATTTGAGGATTTTAAGGATTTGAATATTTGGAGGATATGAGAATTTTGAGGATTTGGTGATTCGAGGATTTTTAGGATTTGACAGTTTGAGGATCCGACAATGTTGATGATTTGATGTTGTGAGGATTTGGCGTTTTGGAGATTTTGAAGATTTGGTAATTTGAGTATTTTGAAGATTTACTGATTTGAGGATCTGAAATTTTTGACGCTTTTGAGGATTTGACGATTTTCAGGAATTTTAGGACTTGCTGATTCGGGAATTTTGAAGATTTGAGGATTTGGTGATTTGAGGATTTAATGATTTTATTTGGAGGAGTTGGTGATTTGCGGATTTTGAGGATTTGGGAATTTTGAAAAATTGAAGAATTTGAGGATTTGGTATTTTAATGATTTTGTGTTTTGCGAATTTGAAGATTTTGAGCATTTTGGGTTTTCGAGAATTTTAGAAATGTGAAAATTTCAGGATTTGGAGATTTGATGATTTGACGATTTTGTGTTTTGAGGATTTTAAAGATATGGTGATTTTAAGGGTTTGAATATTTGGACGATATGAGAATTTCGAGGATTTTTAGGACTTGACAATTTGAGGATCCGACGATGTTGATGATTGGATCTTGGGAGGATTTGGCGTTTTGAAGATTTTGAAGATTTGGTAATTTGAGTATTTTGGGGAATTAATGATTTGAGGATCTGGGATTTTTGACGATTTTGAGGATTTGGTGATTTGAAGATTTTAATGATTTGCTGATTGGGGATCTTGAAGATTGAGGATTTTGAGAATTTAATGATATTGCCGATTTGCTGTTTTAAAGATCTGGATATTTACGGATTTTGAAGATTTGGTTTTTCGAGTATTTGAAGATTTAATTTGCGAATTTTGAGGGCTTTGGGGATTTAAGAATTTCGAAGAGTGTGATTTGAAGATATGAAGATTTGAAGGTTTTTGTGATTCTAAGAATTTGGTAATTTGATGATTTTCAGGACTTTTAGGATTTGCTGATTTGTGGATTTTGAAGATTTGGGGATCTAGTGATTTAAGGATTTGATGATTTTGTATGGAGGAGTTGGTGATTTGCGGATTTTGAGGATTTGGGGATTTTGAAGATTTGAAGAATTTGAGGATTTGGTATTTTAAGGATTTTGTGTTTGGAGGATTTGAAGAATTTGAACATTTGGGCTTTCGAGAATTTTACTAATGTGAGGATTTCAAGATTTGAAAATTTTGTGATTTGAGGATTTTATGTTTTGGAGATGTAAAGATTTGATTTGCGGATTTAAGTGATTTGTTAATTTGACGATTTTCAGGATTTTTAGGATTTGCTGATTTGGGGATTTTGAGGATTTGGGGATTTTGGGGATTTGGTATTTTAAGGATTTTGTGTTTTGAGAATTTGAAATTTTGAAGATTTAGTGAGCTTAAGGTTTTGAGGATTTGAGTAATATGAAGATTTCAGGATTCGAAGATTTGATTTGCGGATTTGAGGATTTTAAAGATATGAGTGTTTTAAGGAATTGGATATTTGGAGGATATGAAAATTTTGAGGATTTGCTGATTTGAGGATTTTTAGAATTTGACAATTTGAGGATCCGACAATCTTGATGATTTGAATTTGTGAGGATTTGGTTATTTGAAGATTTTGATGATTTGCTCGTTAAGGATCTTGAAGAATTTTGATTTGAGGGTTTTGAGAATTTGATGATTTTGCGGATTTGCTGTTTTGTAGATCTGGATATTTACGAATTTTGAGGATTTGGTGTTTCGAGGATTTGAAGATTTAATTTGCGAATTTTGAGAGCTATGGGGATTTAGGGATTTCGAAGAGTGTGATTTGAAGATATGGGGATTTGAAGGTTTTGGAGATTCTAAGGATTTGGTAATTTGACGATTTTCAGGATTTTTAGGAATTGCTGATTCGGGGATTTTGAAGGTTTGAGGATCAGGTGATTTGAGGATTTGATCATTTTGTTTGGAGCAGTTGGTGATTTGAGGATTTTGAAGATTTGAAGAATTTGAGGATTTGGTATTTTAATGATTTTCTGTTTTGAGCATTTGAAGATTTTGAGCATTTTGGGCTTTGGACAATTTAAGTAATGCGAAGATTTCAGTATTTGAAGATTTAGTGATTTGACGATTTTGTGTTGTGAGGATTTTAAGGTTTGATTTGCGGATTTGAGGATTTTAAACATACGAGAATTTTAAGGATTTGAATATTTGGAGGATATGAAAATTTTGAGGATTTGGTGATTTGAGGATTTTTAGAATTTGACAATTTGAGGATCCGACAATGTTGACAATTTGATGTTGTGAGGATTTAGCGTTTTGAAGATTTTGAAGAATTGGTAATTTGAGTATTTTGGGGATTTAATGATTTGAGGATCTGAGATTTTTGACGATCTTGAGAATTTGGTGATTTGAAGATTTTAATGATTTGCTAATTGGGGATCTTGAAAATTTTGATATGAGGGTTTTAAGAATTTGATGATTTTGTGGATTTGCTGTTTTGAATATCTGGATATTTACGTAATTTGAGGATTTGGTGATTCGAGGATTTGAAGATTTGAATTGCGAATTTCGAGGGCGTTGGTGAATTAAGAATTTCGAAGAGTGTGATTTGAAGATATGAGGATTTGATAATTTTACGATTTTCAGTATTTTTAGGATTTGTTGATTTGGGGATTTTGAAGATTTCAGGAACTGGTGATTTGAGGATTTGATGATTTTGTTTACAGGAGTTGGTTATTTTCGGATTTTGAGGATTCGGGAATTTTGAGGATTTGAAGAATTTGAGAATTAGGTATTTTAAGGATTTTGTGTTTTGGGGGATTTGAAGATTTGATTTGCGGATTTGAGGATTTTAAAGATATGAGAATTTTAAGGTTATGAATATTTGGAGGATATGGGAATTTTCAGGATTTGGTGATTTGAAGATTTTTAGGATTTGACAATTTGAGGATCCGACAATGTTAACGAATTGATGTTGTAAGGATTTGACGTTTTGAAAAGTTTGAAGATTTGGCATTTTCAGTATTTTGGGGATTTAATGATTTGAGGATCTGAGATTTTTGACGAGCTTGAGGATTTGGTGATTTGAAGAGTTTAATGAGCTGCTGATTGGGGGTCTTGAAAATTTTGATTTGAGGGTTGTGAAAATTTGATGATTTTGCGGATTTGCTGTTTTGAAGATCTGGATATTTACGGATTTTGAGAATTTGGTGATTCAAGGATTTGAAGATTTGAATTGCGAATTTTGAGGGCGTTGGTGAGTTAAGAATTTGATGATTTTGTTTAGAGGAGGTGGTGTTTTGCGGATTTTGAGGATTTGGGGATTTTGCGGATTTGAAGAATTTGAGGATTTGGCTTTTCGATAATTTTAGTAATGTGAAGATTTCAGGATTTGAAGATTTGGTGATTTGAGGATTTTGTGTTTTGGGGGATTTAAAGATTTGATTTGCGGATTTTAATGATATGAGGATTTTAAGGATTTGAATATTTGGAGGATATGAGTAATTCGAGGATTTGGTGATTTGAGGATTTTTAGGATTTGACAATTTGAGGATCCAACAATGTTAATGATTTTATGTTGTGAGGATTTGGGGCTTTGAAGATTTTGAGGATATGGTAATTTGAATATTTCGGGGATTTAATGATTTGAGGATCAGAAATTTTGGACGATTTTAAGGATTTGGTGATTTGAACATCTGGATATTTACGGATTTTGAGGACGTGGTGTTTCGAGGATTTGAAGACTTAATTTGCGAATTTTGAGGGCTTTGGGGATTTAAGGAATTCAAAATGTGGTGTTTTGAAAATATGAAGATTTGAAAGGGTTTTGGGATTCTAAGGATCTGGTACTTTTTCAGGATTTTTAAGATTTGATAACTTGCGATTTGTTGGTTTACGGATGTTGAGGGTTTGGTGATTTGCGAATTTTTGATTGTGAAGATTTGAGGATCTTGTGATTTAAGGGGTCTCAGAATTTGACGATTTTTTTGAGGAGTTGGTGATTTGTGGATTTGGGAATTTAAGGACTTGAACATTTCGAGGATTTGGTATTTTAAGAATTTTGTGTTTTGAAGATTTGAAATTTTGAAGATTTCGAGACCTCAGGGTCTTGAGGATTTGAAAAATTTGAGGATTTGGGCTTTCGAGAACTTTAGTAATGTGAAGAATTCATGATTTGAAAATTTGGTGATTTGATGATTTTGTGTTTTGGGGATTTGTAGATTTGGTTTGCGGATTTGAGGATTTTAAAGATATTTTAAGAATTTGGATATTTGGAGGATATGAGAATTTTGAGGATTTAGTGATTTGATGATTTTTATAATTTGACAATTTGAGGATCCGACAATGTTGATGATGTGATGTTGCGAGGATTTGGCGCTTTGAAGATTTTGAGGATTTGGTAATTTAAGTATTTCGGGGATTTATTGATTTGAGGATCTGAAATTTTTGACGATTTTGAGGATTTGGTGATTTGAAGATTTTGATGATTTGCTGATTGGGGATCTTGAAGATATTAAGAATTTAATGATTTTGTGGATTTGCTGTTTTGAAAATATGGATATTTACGGATTTTGAGGATGTGGTGTTTCGAGAATTTGAAGATTTGATTTGCGAGTTTGGAGGGCTTTAGGGATTTAAGGATTTCGAAGAGTTTGATTAAAAGATATAAGGATTTAAAGGTTTTGGGGATTTTAAAGATTTGGTAATTTGACGATTTTCAGGATTTTTAGTATTTGCTGAATTGGGCATCTTGCAGATTTGAGAATCTGGTGATTTGAGGATTTGATGATTTTGTTTGTAGGAGTTGGTGATTTGCAGATTTGGAGGATTTGGGGATTCTGAGGGTTTGAAGAATTTGAGGATTTGAGCTTTCGAGAATTTTAGTAATGTGAAGATTTCAGGATTTGAAGATTTGGTGATTTGAGGATTTTGTGATTTAGGAATTTGAAGATTTGATTTGCGGATTTAAGGATTTTAAAGATATGAGGATTTTAAGGATCTGAATATTTGGAGGATATGAGAATTTTGAGGACTTGGTGATTTGAAAATTTTAATGATTTGCTGATTGGGGATCTTCAAGATTTTGATTTGCGGGTTTTAAGAATTTGATGATTTTGCGAATTTGCTGTTTTGAAAATCTGAATATTTACGAATTTTGATGATTTTTGATGATTTTGATTTGCTGATTCGGAGATTTTGAAAATTTGAGGGTGATTTGAGGTTTTTGCGGATTTGACGTTTTTGTTTTGTGTTGGTGATTTGCGGATTTGGGAATTCAAGTATTTGAAGATTTTGAGGGTTTGATGATTTTTAGGAATTGACTACTTGGAGTTTGAGGGTTTGGAGAATTTGAAGAGTTTTATATAGTAGAAGAAGTAGTGACTGCACGGTGAGCTGGAGATTTAAATAGAGTAAAACATGGAGTTTCTAAGTGTGATGTGATTTTTAATCTGTTTTAAAAGTACGTTTTTAAGAGATTGTTCCAGAATTTTAAAAAATCGGCCTTTTGCAGCATTTTTTTCCCTAAAAATAAACAACGAAAACATTTTTTTGTGTCACTAAGTGTTTATTTACATTTATACATCGAAAGAATGTCACGTAGAAATTAGTTTGATTTGAATGAGTTTTTTGACGTGTTTTTCACATTTTCGAGAAAATGGGGTGACTCGTTCTTAATTTAACCAATAAAAAATTTGAATGACTTTATCAACATGAATAATAGTAGTCACAGCACAAAAAAAGGCGCAGGTCAGGACCTTCCGTCCGGTGTTAAAAAAAATAATATTTAGTTGAGTTTTGACCTACTCCAATGTAATCCTCGGAAGAAAGATCGTAACAACATAAATAATTTATTTTCCATTGTTGGTTCTCCTTGGAAATCCCCAAACGACTTTTTACTCGAATTATTACGTCAGTAGTTACACTCATTTACATTAATTTTAATTTTAATTGTTATTAACCACCACTGCACTCCAAGGCCAAAATATTTCCTTAAACAGACAAATACGTGAGCATCCGTCACTTCTGTTTTTTTCCTATTTTTTCCATCTCTGGTTTGTTGCAAGGTGATCACAACTCGGAATAATTCCTTAACATAACCAGTTGTGCTAATTGCCAATCTTTCGCAACTAAAATGCTCTTTCACTCGTTATGCACTTTGCAATAAAAGCAACATTTGTGAAACCCACCTATAAAAACAGCGTTTTTCGTCCGCCCGCTCTTAAAAGTAGCCCATCATGCGAACAGTGCTCACCTTCCTACCACTGCTGGTGCTCAGCGCCGGTGTTAAAATACGTACGTGTTCAAAGTCAACCTAGTTCACGTCTTCATAGCGCTCTTCCAGCCCCGAACTTCCACAAGTGCAACCGGAAGAGCCCGGATTTCAAAACCTGCTTGTTAGAGTCCGCCAGAAAGGGGGTCCGGGAGCTAGTGAGACCCTACCCGGAACTGACCATCCCCAGCCTGGAACCTTTCGAGCTCACGGAAGCCACCATCGGAGGGACAGAGGGACCAGTGAACATCCAGCAAAAATTCAAAAAGTGCAAGTTCTACGGATTGCCGAAGTTGCAGCTGGACGAATTCGAGTGAGTGTGGGGTGGTTCTGGTTCTGGACGAATTTTGTCCTTTTGTAGGGTAAATTTTGAGGAGAAGTGGGGCAAACTGAGCGGGGTGTTCCCCGAAATTCAAATGCTGTGCGACTACGAAATGAAAGGGCAGGTTTTGGTGGTAACTGTTGATGGAAAGGGCAACAGCACGATTATTCTGAGTATGTTTTTTGTGTTTTTTGATTTTTCTGACGAGATGTTTTGTAGAGAATGTGAAAGCCAGGGATGTTCTTTCGTTCGACGAGATGAAGAAGAAGGGTAAAACGTATCTGAGGTTTAAGACCAGTGCGCTCAAGATTGATCCGGAGTTGGTGGTTTTTAATTTTGAGAGTCATGTTGATAAGGCTTTTACTAATTCTCTTAATCCGGTTTTGAATGATAACTGGAAGGAGATTTTTGACGATGTTAAAGGGAGTTATGAGGAGATGTTCGACCAGATTGCCTTGAGTGTGATTAACAGTTTTTTCAATAAAGTGACTTTAGAAGAGGCTTTTGATAGTGCGTGACCAGCCAGAAGACTTGGAGTCATAAAATGTGATACTTTTTTTCAGCATTTATAAATTTACGTTTTCAAATTTAAGGTACTAAGTGTTTATTATTAAAATTTTACACAATCAAGTGTGTGTTTTCTGTTCTCACAATTTTTCCTTATGAGTTACACAAGCTGTTCAAGTCCATAGGGCGACTTACCAGTTTCATGTTTTCTGGAGGTTCTGACCCTTAGAGCACGAAAAAATGGTCTCCTGTTTCCGTTTGTCTGTCGTCTATCTGTCCGTCTGACTGTCCCTCTGTCTGTTAGAGTCTGAAAAAATGGTCTTCTATGTCTGTGTCGATTTTTATTGGACAGATAATCTCCGAAACTACTGAACCTATTGTTGTCAAATTTTGTATATATTTTATAAACATCGTGTAGATGGTAAAACGCTAATCAAAATTTCACTAACCATCCCCATGATATCATCTCTAAAATTTACAATAGTAAATTTGTTTTAATTTCATGAAATCACATCTAGACATTCAGTTTTTGGAAAAAAAAATCAAATGCTCTGAAATAATGAAAACGTTTTAAAGTTATCATTATCATCATAAATCGTTCAGCAAAAGTTGCTTTGCTCGTTTATCCTCGCTCTCTTTTTATTATATTTTTCACTTTCTCAAGCTTTTAATTCCGTATTTTTCGATTTTTCGATTACTTGATTTTCGATTTGTCGATTTCTCTATTTTTCGATTTCTCAAATTTCCAATTTCTCGATTTCCTAATTTCTCCATCTTTTGCTGCATTTTTCGATTTCTCGATTTTTCGAATTTTCATTTTAATTTTTCGATTTTTCGATTTCTCAATTTTTCGTTTTTTGATTGTATGATTTTTCGATTCTCAAATTTTGGATTTTTCGAATTTTCGATTCTTCAGTTTTCCAATTTTCTATATTTCGATATATAGAATTCTCATTTCTCGCTTTTTCGATTTTTCAATATTTAGAGATTTCAATTTGTCGATTTTCGATGTTTCGATTTTGCGAATTCTCTCCGTTTTAACAATTGTATAATTGTTTGTTTTTTGATGTGTCGACTTTTCGAATTTTCAATTTTTTGATTTTTCAATTTCCCGATTTTTAGATTTTTGAAATTTCTGATATTTTGAATTTTCGATATTTCGAATTCCGAATTTCTGGGTTTCTCATTTCCCAGTTTCTCCATTTGTCAAATTTTTGGTTCTGCATTTTCGATTTTTCGACTATCAATTTTTCGATTTCTCGATTTTTCGAATTTTCGTTTCAATTTTTCGATTTTTTGGATTCTCAATTTTTGGATTTTTCGAGTTTGCGATTGTCGATTTTTCAGTTTTCGATATTTCGATATTTAGATCTTTCAATTTATCTTCTCTTAGTTTTAACAATTGTTTTTCGATTTGTCGATATTTCGAATTTTCAATTTTTTCCTTTTTTAATTTTCCGCGTTCTTAATTTGGCCATTTTTAGATTTTTTAAATTTTTGTTTTTTTGAGTTTTCGATTTTTTCAATTCTCAATTTTTCGTTTTTTCGATTATTCGATTTTTCGGTTTTTCGATGTTTCAATTTTTCGAGTTATCGAATTCTAATTTTCTCGATCTCTCGATTTTTCGATTATCAGTTTCTTGACTTCTCGATTTCTTGATTTTTCGAATTTTTATTGTGAATATTAGATTTTTTGAAATTCCAATTTTTCGTCTCTTTATTAGTTTTTCGATTTTTGAGTTTTGGATTTTTCGTGTTTTCAATTATTCTACTTTTCGATATTTCGTGTTCACAATTCTTGGTTTTTCCGTATTTCGATATTTAGATTTCTCAATCTATCGCTTTTTTTGATTTTTAGCATTTTTAAATTTTTAGAATCCTCAAGTTTTCGTTTCTTGAATTTTCTGATTTTTCAGCTTTCACATTCTCAATTTCCAGATTCCTTTATTATTAAATTTTTCAAATTTTTACTTTTTTAGATTATTCAATTTTCGATTTTTTAAATTTTCAATTTTTAAAATTTTTCAATTCTAGTTTTCTCGATTTCTCAATTTCTCGATTTCCCAATTTCTCAAAATTTTAATTTGGCATTTTTCGATTCTTCGATTTCTCGGTTATCAAATTCTGGATTTTTCGATTTTTCTATCTTTCAAATTCTCAATTTTTCTTTTATCGATTTTTTCGCTTTTTCGGATTGTTGGAATGTTCAGTTTTCCGCATTTTTAATTTCCCGATTTCTCTATTTTTAGATTTTTCGATTTTTCTAGTTTTTGTTTTTTCGGTTTTTCGATGTTTCTCTTTTTCGACTTCTAGAATTCTAATTTTCTTCATTTTTCAATTTCTCAATTTCTCGATTTTCCAATTTGCCAAATTTTTGATTCTGCGTTTTTAGATTTTTCGATTTCTCAATTTCTTAATTGTTCGATTTTTTGAATTCCAATTTTCTTCCAATTGGATTTCTTTTTTTTTCATTTTTTATTCTGCATTTTTCGATTTCCCGATTTTCGGTTTTTCGATTTCCCCAATTTTCCAATTTTTATTTTAATTTTTCGTTTTTTTTAATTCTCAATTTTTCGTTTTTTTTTTATTGTAATGTTTATTTTTCAAGTTTTCGATACTTCGATTTTTCAGTTTTCGATATTTCGATTTGTAGATTTCTCAGTTCTCGATTTTTCCTTTTAGATTTTAGATTTTTCAATTCATCGTCTCCTCTTCGTTTTAACAATTGTTTAATTTTTCAATTTGTCGTTTTTTCGAATTCTCAATTTTTTAATTTTTCACTAATTTTTCGATCTTTGGATTCTTCAAGTTTCCGATTATTCGATTTTTCGATTTTCGATATTTAGATTTATAAATTTATCGATTTTTGCGATTTTTAGGATTTTTCGATTTTTCATTTTTCAATTTTCCGCGTTCTGAATTTCCCGATTTCTGGATTTACAGATTTTTAAAATTTTTGTTTTTTCATCTTTCGTACTTTCGATTTTTTGAATTCTTGATTTCTAGTTTTCTCGATTTCTCAATTTCTCTGTTTCTCAATTTGTCGATTTCTCAATTTCTTGATTTCTCAATTCCTTGATCTCTCGACTTCCCAATTTCTTAAGATTTTAGTTTGGCATTTTTCGATTGTTCGAGTTCTCGGTTATCAAATTCTGGATTTCTGAATTTTTCGATTTTTCAAATTTACGATATTTCGAGTTCTCGATTTCTGAATTTTTCTATTTTTTGGTTCCGTCTTTTTCGACGTCTCGATTTTCAATTACTCAATTTCTCGCATTTTCAGTCTTTGTTTTTTTTTTGATTTGATGATTTTTCGATTTTGGATATTTTAATTTTTCAAGTTCGCAATTCTCAATTTTTCGGGTTTTCGATAATTAGATAACTTTTATCGATTTTTTCGTTTTTTCGATTTTTCGAATTCTCAATTTTTCTTTTTGTTCATTGTTTTATTTTTCGATTTTTGGATTGCTCGATTTTTGGAATTTAATTTTTTTTATTTTTTCGATTTTCCCCGTTTTCAATTTCCCGATTTCTCTATTTTTAAATTTTTCAAATTTTTGCTTTTTTAATTTTTCGATTTTTCTAGTTTTTCTCAAATTTTTGGTTCTGCATTTTTCGATTTCTCGATTCTTTGACTTCCCAATTTCTCGATTTCCCAATTTCTCCATTTTTTATTTTGCATTTTTCAATTCCCGATTTTCTTTTTTCTCCAGTTTTCCAATTTTCATTTTTCGATTTTTCTAATTCTCAATTTTTCGTTTTTTTTTATTGTATGAATATTCGATTCTCGATTTTTGGATTGTCCGAGTTTTCGGTTCTTCGATTTTTCAATGTTTAGATTTCTCAGTTCTTGATTTTTTCTTTTAGATTTTAGATCTTTCAATTTATGGTCTTTTTCGAACTTTCGGATATTTCGAATTTTCTTCGTTTTAACAAGTGTTTAATTTTTCAATACGTTGATTTTTCAAATTCTCAACTTCTCCATTGCTCGAGTTCTCGATTTCTCAATTTCTCCATTTTTCATTTCTCGATCTCGATTTTTCGAATTTTCATATGAATTTTCAATTTTTCGAGTTCTTAATTCCCCAATTTCTCATTCTTCAATTCAAGTTTTTTCAAATTCTTAGTTTTTGATTTTTCAAATTCTATATCTTTTTCATTTTTTAATTGTTCCATTTTAGATTTTTTGAATTTTTGCTTTTATGATTTTTCGAATTTTCTTTTTGTCTACTATTCGATTTTTCGGTTTTTTGATATTTCAATTTCTCGATTTCTCGATTTCTCAATCTCCATTGTTTGATTCGATTTTTCGAATTTTCGTTGTGAGTTTTAAATTTTTCGAATTCACAATTCTTCGTTTTTTCACTAATTTTTCAAGTTTCTGATTATTCGATTTTTCGATTTTCGATACTACGTTTTCGATATCTCAACTCTCGATTTTTCCGTTTTCCGATATTTAGATTAATGAATTTATCGATTTTTCGGTTTTTAGGATTTTGGGATTTCTCGATTTTTTGAATTCTCAATTTTTCGATATTTAGATTTTTCATTTTTCAATTTTCCGCGTCCTAAATTTCCCGATTTCTGGATTTATGGATTTCGAAAAATCGAAAATTCAAAAAATCAAAAATTTGAAAATTCGAAAAGTCGACACATCAAAAAACAAAAAAGTCCTGCATTTAGAGTTTAGTGAGCCGATTCGAAAAATATGAATTTTTGGAAAATCTTGGTCTGGAGTCATAAATATGTTTAATGGTTCTCGAGCAAGATTTTCCAAAAATTTAGTTTGAAAATGAAATTTATTTCATCTCGAAATTCGTCAATTTTCACTTAATTTTGAAAAAATGGATGGATTTTTCGAAGAACCGAAGCCGAAAATAACATCTACAAATCGAAATCTACAAAGAAATGTGTTTTGGTAATGTTTGAAGGGTGCTTGAAAAATGGGAAAACATCCAAAAATTCATTAATTGAGAAATTGGAACTTTAGAAAATTTGGCTAAAAATCCAGAAAAAAATGTAGAGTATAGATCTCGACGAGCTGATCAAAATTGTCCAGAAATTTGGTTTAACAATTAAAAAAATCTCGAAAATTGTATTTTTCATTTTATCGATCGAAAAATGGGAAAAAATTCAAAAGTTCATAAATTGAAAAATTGAGAATTTTGAAAAGTTGCCTAGAAATCTTGGAAAAAATCTAGAATATAGATCCCGACGAGCTTAATGTCGTTGTCATTCTTCATTCTGTCGATTCTGGAAAAAAAAATAATTGGAATTTTCGAAGAAATAAAACCGAAAATAACTTCTAAAAGTCGAAATCTACAATAAAATATTTTGGAGTAATCTTCGAATGGTGCACTAAAAGCTGTTCATACATTGAAAAATTGAGAATTTTCAAAAGTGGCCCAAAAATTCCCAAAAAAATTCTACATATAGATTTCGATAAGCTATTTCGAAAAATATAATGGTTCCGGACCAAGATTTTCCAAAAATTGAGTTTGAAATTGAAATTTATTTCACCTCGAAATTCGTCATTTTTCATTTGGTTTTGATTTTGAAAAAATTATTGAAATTTTCGAAAAACCAAGTCCAAAATAACTTCTACAAGTCGAAATCTACAAACACAGTGTTTTGGTAATTTTCGAAGAGTCCTCGAAAAGTGGCCAAAAAATCCAAAATTCTTTTAAAAAACTGAAATTTTTGAAAGTTGCCTAAAAATTTTGAAAAAATTCTGGCATATTTATCTTGACGACCTGATTCGAGAAATATGATGTGTTAGATTTTCCAGACCAAGATTTTCCAAAAATTCGATTTAAAATAAACAAAAACGTCGTCTCGAAAATTGTCGTTTATCATTTTGTGGATTCTGGAAAAATTATTGGAACTTTCGATGAACTAAAGCCGAAAATTACTTATAAAAGTCGAAATCTACAAGAAAATGTCTTGAAGTAATTTTCGAATGGTGCTCGAAAAATGGGAAAAAATTCAAAAGTTCATAAATTGAAAAATTGAGAATTTTGAAAAGTTGCCTAGAAATCTTGGAAAAAATCTAGAATATAGATCCCGACGAGCTTAATGTCGTTGTCATTCTTCATTCTGTCGATTCTGGAAAAATTATTGGAATTTTCAAAGAAATAAAGCCGAAAATAACTTCTAAAAGTCAAAATCTACAACAAAAAATTTTGAGGTTCTAAAATTTTAAAAAGTGATCTAAACATTCTCAAAAAATGCCTGTATATTAATACCAAAATATGAGAAATATAACGTTTTAATGATTCCGGACCATGATTTTCCAAAAATTCAATTTGAAAATGAAATGTATTTTATCTCGAAATTTTTATTTGATTTTAAAAAAATTGTTGGAATTTTAGAAGAAAGGAAGTCGAAAATAACTTCTATGTGAGGAAGTCTGCAAAGAAATATGCTTCGGTAATTTCCGATGGGTACTCGAAAAATAGGAAAAAATCCAAAAATTCATGAATTGAAAAATTGAGAATTTTGAAAATTTGACTAAAAATTCTGAAAAAAATCTAGAATATAGATTTTCCAAAAATTCGGTCTAAAATAAAAAAATCATCTCGAAAATTATCATTTATCATTTTGTCGTTTCTGGGCGAATAATTGGAATTTTCAAAGAAATAAAGCCGAAAATAACCTCTATTGGCTGAAATCTACAAAAAAATGTATTGAGGTAATTTTCAAAAAATTACTAAAATTTAAATTTAATTTTTTTTTAAATTTTATATGTTTTAAACTATTTTCTTCTGTTGAGTGGGAGTGGAAAGTAATAATAGAATCTAGGATGTGGAAAAAGTTAAAAAAAAAAAACGCTAATCGTAACTTTTTTTGTTATAGTATTTGCCTGACTTGACCTGACCAGACTCTGGATAATTTTCTAAAGTAGTTGAAAAATGGTCAAAAATGCCAAAAGTGCCAAAATCAGTTTTATCTTATCAAATACTAACCTCGCTCAGCCACCCTTTATTTTCTTAGAGAGTATATAATTCCCAAAATCAGTCCTATTTTTGTAAGTACTAGCTGCAACTTCGGAAATCCATAGAACTTGCACTTTTTGAATCTTTTTTGTATGTTTACTGGTCCCTCTGTCCCTTTGATGGTGGCTTCCGGGAGCTCGAAAGGGTCCAGGCTGGGAATGGTCAGTTCCGGTTAGGGTCTAACCAACTCGAGCACCCCCTTTCTGGCGGACTCTAACAAGCAGGTTATGAAATCCGGGCTCTTCCGGTTGTACTCGTGGAAGTACGGGGTTGGAAGAGCACTTTGAACACGTACGTATTTTAACACCGGAGCTGAGCACCAGCAGTGGTACGAAGGTGACCACTGCTCGTATGATGGGCTAGTTTTAAGAGCGGGCGGACGAAAACTGCCGCTTTTATGGGTGGGTTTTACAAATGTTTCTTTTTATAGCGAAAATGCATAACGAATGAAAGAACATTTTTGTTGCGAGAGATTGGTAATTAGCACAACTGGTTATGTTAAAGAATGACTCCGATTTGTGATCACCTTGCAACAAACTGGAGATTGAGAAATTAAAAAAAAATCGAACTGTTTAAGGAAATATATAAGGATGTTCTTTCATTTGAAGTGACGAAGATCCGGAGTTTTTAATTTTGAGAATCATGATTTTTTAATATCTTTATAATAATTATGAATAATCACAAAATTTATATAGCAAAATTCTGACTTGGATTTTATAAATGCATTAAACATAAACTTAATATAATGCGTATTTTTTTGGTTTACATATGAAATTTCAAAAGTTTTTTCATTCTTAGTAGAAACTCGAAAAGCAACATTTATAATCAAGGCAAAAAATGGTTAAAGATTGCATAATGCCCGGTGTGAAATAAATTAAAAATATCCCTCACCCATAAAGGACAGCTTGTCAAAAAAAGATTTGATTTTTCGAATTCTATTGTTTTTTATGGCAACCATTATAAGCTAATATGAAAATATGCCACTAATGTTTGAATAAAGGTAAAGAAACGTGCTAATGGTTTATTACAAGTGAGTTTTTCTATTACAAAATTTTATGTTGATGTCATCCACATTTTTGGAAGGACGCAGTTTGGAAAGAATCTTAGCCCGAGATCATTAACGCGCTATGTGAATTTTTGGTGGATTTTTAGGCAATTTTTGCAAAACCCCAATGGTTTCAATATGACTTTATGAAATTCTTGGCTTTTTTGGAGCACCCACAAAATTATCTAATTTTTCAATGGATCCATTAGAAAATAAGCCTACCACAGTCCGCCTCGAATCTTGTTTTTTTGTTTACAAATACAATTCTAAGAGATTTCTTTGTTGCCTAGGAACCCGATAAACAACTTTTACAAAAAAGTAAAATCAAAAAGTGGTCCAAGTCCTTGGATGGTATATTTTTTCGGTGAGAACGAGTTAAAATTATACGTAGATTTATGTATGATGTTTAAAATAAATTAAAAATCCACTCAAACAAATGAGTTATGCACAAATAGCTTGACCTACGAGTGCATAAAATGCAATCAAACCTGAATTCTGTGATACTTTTACTAATAATAGCGTTTATATATTCGATATCTCTAATTTTTATAAGGTCACCTTTATTCGGAATCCTTATTTGACGTCACTAGTTGTGTTAAATACCAATTTTTCGGTACAAAAAACTCCATTCTACTTGCTATGCATTCTGCGTCAAAGAACAACTTCTGTGAACCCACCTATAAAAGCGCCATTTTTCGTCAGCTCGCTCTAAAGTGCCCATCATGCGAACAGTGCTCACCTTCGTACCACTGCTGGTGCTCAGCAGCTGTGTCAAAATCCGTATGTGTTCAAACTCACACCACCACGTCTTCATAGTGTTCTTCCAGCCCCTAACTTCCACAAATGCAACCGGAAGAGCCCGGATTTTAAAAGCTGCGTGCTCGAGTCCGCCAAGAAGGGGGTCCGGGAGCTGGTCAGACCCTACCCGGAACTCACCCTCCCCAGAATGGACCCTTTCGAGATCTCGGAAGTCACCATCGGAGGGTCAGACGGACCAGTCAACTTCCAGCAAAAATTCACAAAGTGCAAGGTCTACGGACTGGTGGATTTAGACCTCGACGATTTCGAGTAAGTCGGTAATGGTTTTCGTCATCGAGCAATTTTGACCCTTTTCAGGTTCAATTTTGAGAAGAACGTGGTCAAGATGAGTGGGGTGTTCCCGGAAGTTCGAATGATGTGCGACTACGAGGTTAAAGGGAAGATTTTAGTTTTACAAATCGATGGAATTGGCAACGGCACGGTTATTTTGAGTAAGTTTTTTGAGTTTTTTGATTTTTCTGACGATTCGTTTGGTAGAAAATCTTAAAATAATGGATGTTCTTCCGTTCGAGGAGACGAAGAGGATGGGCAGAACGTTCCCGAAGTTTAAGTCCAGTTCGATCACGATTGATCCGGAGTTGGTGGTTTTTGATTTTTTGAATCATGATAATAAAGCTTTGTCTGATAATGTCAATCCGATTTTCAATAACAACTGGAAGGATATTTTTGACGAAGTTAAAGGGGATTATGCGAACGTCGTGGATCGGGTTGTCTTGAATGTGGTTAACAGTTTTTTCAGTAAAGTGACTTTTGAAGAGGCTTTTGATAGTGCTTAACCACCCAGAGGGTGTAATAGTGATAAAATGTGATATTTTTGTAAAGAAATTCTAAAACTATGTTATAGTCAAACCAATATTAAAGTTTTGCATAAATAAACTGTCGCTTTTTTTGAATCGCCAACCGTCCTTAGATATCCACATAAAATTAAATGTAGATTATTTAAATCAGTTGTATGTTTAATGTATCGCTGTTCTATAATTGTCGCCAATTTAATATTCCACCCGTTTTTTCATAAACTTTAAAACCTTATTAAACATTGCAACAACGTCAAAACCCGAACATGTTTGACCACTTTACCTCCATTCCCAACTTCATCGGTAGCAGTGGTTCACAGCGAACCTCGCTACCAGTCTACTCTGAACCACCATGAACTACTTACTCATTTTAATCTTCACACTACGCGCAGTTGATTGTACTATCCGTAAGTATCAAATCTCACCACTCGTTTTCCTCACTTCTTGACAATTCAGCGTCTACTTTTAGAAAATGTGGCCGCAAAGGCCCGATTTTCAAAACTGTCTCCAAGAAGCCGCCCAAAATGCCGTCCAGCAGTTGGCAAAACCGTTCAAATCGTTGAATTTGACGAGCTTGGAACACTTAATTGTCGAAAGTTTGACTCTCGAAAAAGCTCCTGGTGTAGTGTCGCTTGAGCAACAACTGAAAAATTGCAAGCTGTCTGGACTGACTAGTGCCAAAATTGAGAAATACGAGTGAGGGACAACACCATTGAGACATCTAGTTGTATTAATTGTGCTTCTAGTGTGAGTACAAAATGGAAGGCCGAATTCTCGTTTTGACTGTCAAAGGGGAAGGCAATGCGACGATTAGTTGCAGTAGGTTCTCTGATAGTAAAAAATTGTTGTCTATCTTAGTTTATTTTGTTTGTAGAAATTTGCGCTGTGTGTATCATGCTGGTTACAAAGACTATGTTAAAAAAAATTGGTCTAAAGAGTTTAGACAGTACTTCCCTCGCTGTCGGAAACTTGACGGCTGCATGCCTAATGTGTTTTTTTTTCTCATTACATTTTTGTAGTGGGAATTTAAAAAAAAAATTTGATGACGTCATCAACATTTTTGCAAGGACACGTATATCAGTTGGGATAGATGTAGTGTAATACTAAGAATAAAATTATTGTATTCCCAAATTTTCGGGAAAATGAATTGGGTCGTTTTGAATATTGATTTCTTATAATCAATAAAATAACGAAACAATTTACTCAGGTATACGGCGCCGGTGTGTAATATCTAGAGAGCGGATTTCTGTCGGGCTAGGCAAGGCCAAACTCGGTACGGCTCGTACGGGATGCGAATTCATTGCGATTGCGGACTGCACTTCGTTTATTTGAGATTAGAATAAAGCTGTTTCGTTGCACTCTGCTGTTAATTCCCGTTCTCATTTACATAGCCGTTTGATTAATAAATCGTTAATAATATTTATGGAATTAGTACCGATTAAACGTGACGTAGCCCGACAAAAATCCGCTGTCTGGTAATATGAAAGGCAACTGAAAATCGTTTATGTATAAACATTCTTAATTTAAGATGACAAGCGTAACAGCATACGTGAGAGTCAAACAGAGAAACTGTAAACAAAACGACCACCGGTTTTATTGCTTCGACTTCCGCTTATTATATAAAACATTGGGTTTTATTTTAATTCTTCACGGTGAAATTCACAATTGGTTGATTATAAACATGTCTATTCCACATTCGCGGAACCAAGTGAGCGCATAAAACAAATGCAGGTCTGTAATGTTAAAGTCGATGTAAATAAGCGTGCTACCCTTATGTTTCAACCGAGTTTTTCCTTTAACAAATTTTGTGTCTACCAAATTGGGTTGGCTGGGATGTAATACTAATAATAAGTGTTGCCTTTAATTTAATCAATAAAATAAATTGACTTCATTAATTTTCTTGAACCACCTCTTAAGAAAATCTAAAAAAATATGAATGGAATGATATATCACAACTACAAACTCATCATATTTTTTGCATTTTAGATAGGATTTATTCAGCAAAATTTAAGGGTGACGTCACCAATTTTTTAAGGAGGGATGAACAAATACATTTTGAACAAAAGTTTACCATGCTTATAATAACTTTAAAATATTCCCAAGATTTCAAAGCATTCGGTTTTGTAATTCCTGATTAAATCGATAAAATACATTCACGCCTTCATTAATTTTTTTGAGTCACCCTGCATATGCAAATCCAAAAATATGAATGGAATGATAAATCACAAGTACAGACTCATCATATTTTGTACATTTTAGATACGATTTATTCGGCACACTTTTGAGCTGACGTCATCAGTTTGTTGTAGAAGATAACCAAATATATTTTGACTAAAAATTTATTACGCTCTTTATAACCTTAAAACATCTGCAAGATTTCAAAGCATTCGGTTTTGTAATTCCTGATTAAATCAATAAAATAAATTTACGCATTCATTAATTTTTTTGAGTCACCCTGTATATGCAAATCGAAAAAATTTGAATGGAATGATAAATCACAAGAAGAGACTCACCATATTTTGTACATTTTAGATAGGATTTATTCAGCAAAATTTTGTGGTGACGTCATAATTTTTTTAGGGGGGACGATCAAATACATTTTGATAAAAAATTTACCATGCTTATGATAATTTTAAAATATCTTCAAGATTTCGAAGCATTCGGTTTTGTAGTTCCTGAGTAAATCAATAAAATAAATTTACGCTTTCATTTATTTTCTTGAATCACCCTGTATATGCAAATCCAAAAAATATGAATGGAGTGATAGATCACAAGTACAGACTGATCATATTTTGTACATTTTAGATATGATTTATTCGGCAAATTTTCGAGCTGACGTCATCAAGTTTTTGGAGGGAATAAGCAAATATATTTTGACTAAACATTTATTATGCTCTTTATAACCTTAAAACATCTGCAAGATGTCAGAGCATTCCGTTTTGTAGTTCCTGATTAAATCAAGAAAATATATTTACGCATTCATTAATTTTTTTGAGTCACTCTGTATATGCAAATCCAAAAAATATGAATGGAATGATAAATGACAAGTATAGACTCATCATATTTTGTACATTTTAGATATGATTTATTCGGCAAACTTTCGAGCTGACGTCATCAAGTTTTTGGAGGGGATAAGCAAATATATTTTGACTAAACATTTATTATGCTCTTTATGACCTTAAAACATCTGCAAGATTTCAGAGCATTCGGTTTTGTAGTTCCTGATTAAATCAATAAAATATATTTACGCATTCATTAATTTTTTTGAGTCACCCTGTATATCCAAATCCAAAAAATATGAATGGAGTGATAAATTACAAGTACAGACTCATCATATTTTTACAGTTTAGATAGGATTTATTCGGCAAACTTTCGAGCTGACGTCATCAATTTTTTGGAGGGGATAAGCAAATATATTTTGACTAAACATTTATTATGCTATTTATAACCTTAAAACATCTGCAAGATTTCAAAGCATTCGGTTTTGTAGTTTCTGAGTAAATCAGTAAAATAAATTTACGCATTCATTAATTTTTTTGAGTCACCCTGTATATGCAAATCCAAAAAATATGAATGGAGTGATAGATCACAAGTACAGACTCATCATATTTTGTACATTTTAGATATGATTTATTCCACAAACTTTTGAGCTGACGTCATCAAGTTTTTGGAGGGGATAAGCAAATATTTTTTGACTAAAAATTTATTATGCTCTTTATAGCCTTAAAACATCTGCAACATTTCAAAGCATTCTGGTTAGCAGATTAAAAATTAAATTTCAAAGTGTTGTTTTATAATTTTGATTTTTTTTCCAAAAATCTGGACGTTTCGGGTGAAAAGTCGATTCAAAGTTGTAAACTACATGTGTAGGACTATGTTATTTTATACAATTGAAAACCCATTTACTATGTACAATTTTGAAGTGACGTCATCGCATTAGTGGTGGGGATGATTAGACAAATTTTGGTTAGCGTTTTACCATCTACATGATATTCTTAATATAAGTACAAAATTTCACAACAATCGGTCGAGTACTTTCGGAGATTATCTGTCTAATAAAAATCCGGGACGGCAGACGGACAGACGGACGGACAGACGGACGGACAGACGGACGGACAGACGGACGGACAGACGGACGGACAGACGGACAGACGGACAGACGGACAGACGGACAGACAGACGGAAATGGGAGACCTATTTCTTCGTCTTCTAGGGGTCATGAAAGATCAAGAAAACGTAAAAGTAGAGAGTCGGCCGACAGACTCGATTACAATACTTCCTTTGCTTACGCTCGGGAAGTAAAAAACGAAAAGTACTGGGTTCGAAAAATATAAAAAGTACAATGGAAACTCGAAAGATCGAGAAATCGAGAAATTGAAAATCGATTCTTGATTTTTCGAATGTTCATAGTGATTATTGGGTGTTTCGAATTTTAAATTTTTCGTTTTTTATTAATTTTTTGATTTTCGACTATTGTATTTTTCGAGTTCTCAATTCTCGATTTTTCCGTTTTTCTATTTAGATTTTTCATTTTTCGTTTTTTGATTATATGATCTTTCGACGTCCAATTTTTGGAATTTTCGAGTTTTCGTTCTTTTGTTTTTCGATTTTCGATATCTCGATTTTTCGAATTCTCATTTCTAGATTTTTCGGTTTTTCTTTATTTATACCTTTCGATTTATCGATTTTTTCGATTTTTCGAATTCTCAATTTTTCATTTTTCAATTGTTTGATTTTTCAATTTTTCGATTGTATTGTTCGATTTTTTGGAATTTTCAATTTTTTTATTTTTCAAATTTCCACGTTCTCAATTTCCCGATTTCCGTATTTTTAGATTTTTCAGATTGTTGCTTTTAAGGTTTTTTCGATTTGTCGATTTTTCGAATTTTCAATTTTTTGATTTTTCCATTTTTGAAATTCTCAATTGCTCAATTTTTCGAATTTTCATTTTAATTTTTAGATTTTTCGAATTCTTAATTTTTCGTTTTTTTATTGAGTTTTCAATTTTAAATTTTTGGATTTTTCGAATATTCGATTCATCTTTTGGATGTTTAGATTTTTCTATTTATCGATTTTTCGATTTTTAGGATTTTTCTATATTTCGAATTCTCAATTTCTCAATTTCTCTCCATTTTTTGATTTGCATTTTTCGATTTCTCGATTTATTATTTAAGTGTAAACGCTGTTGAAAAAAATGTTTTTTGGAAAAAATACAAAAAATTTAATCCTAGATTCTATTATTGTTCAATATAAGAATAAGAGTAAGAATATAAGAGTCAATAAGAATGAATGATCAAAATGGAAGAGGTGAGTGGCTGGGACCACTTTTGACTCGGTTTTAAATTTTAGATTCTACCGCTTTTTAAAATAGAATTCAATTTCCATTTTACAATAAATAAAACTAGTAAATTAATAAAATTAGTTCATTGGGCAAAGATATTCTTATAAGCAAGCAGTAACCCTGTCAACCCACCCCCTCTTCATTCTGGTAACTACTCTTAATATTGTTCAGTCTTAATTTAGTAAGTACTAACCCTGCCCACCCGTCCTCTATTTTCTTAGAGGGTATATCATTAGCCAAAATCAATCTTATCTTAATAAGAACTAACCCCGCCCACCCACCCCCTACTTTCTTAGAGGTTGGCAAAATCAGTCTTATCTTAGCATGTGCTATCCCCGCTCACCCACCCGCTATTTTTTTATAGGGTATATCATTTGCCAAAATCCATCATATATTAGAATGTACCAGCCCCGCCCACCCACCCTCTATTTTCTTAGAGAATATATCAATTGCCAAAATCAGTCTTATTATAGCAAGTACCAGCCCCGCCCACCCACCCTCTGTTTTCTTAGAGGATATATTAATTGCCAAAATAAGTCCTATCTTAGCATGTGCTATTCCCGCCCACCCACCCGCTATTTTTTTAGATTAGAGGGTATATCATTTGCCAAAATCGATCATATCTTAGTATGTACCAGCACCGCCCACCCACCCTCTATTTTCTTAGATGATATATCAATTGCCAAAATCAGTCTTATCATAACAAGTACTAACCCCGCCCATCCGCCCTCTGTTTTCTTAGGAGGTATATCATTTGCCAAATTCAGTCTTATCTTAGTAAGTACTAGCTCCACCCACCCGTCGCTAATTTTCTTAGAGGGTATATCTTCATTTGCCAATGATACTAATCTAATAAAACTGCGGAAATTGAAAATGCTTCTAGCGAAATTTGGAACGGTATTGTTTACGATAACATTAAAAACATTCCACCTTTTTTTCTAAGGAATAAACAACTGCTATTATCTGCTTTATCATGGAATTGTGAAAATTCTATTTTTTTGTTTCGTAAAAATTAGAAACTCTACCAAACAAGTGCCCTATAGTAAAGTTTATACATGAAGAGGATTGAAGATGTCTTAGAGCTCAATACTTTCAATCTGTCCATTTCTCGAACTTTCATTTTTCGTTTTTCGTTCGCATGAATTTTCGATTTCCGATTTCTGGATTTTTCGAGTTTTCGTTCTTCGATTTTTCAGTATTTAGATTTCTCGGTTTCCCAATTTCTCTATTTTTTGATTCTGCATTTTTAGATTTTTCGCTTTTCAATTTCTCGAGTTCTCAGTTTGTCGAATTTTTATGGTGAATCTTAAATTTTTCGCATTCTCAATTTTTAGTTTTTTTTACTGATTTTTCGATTTTGGATTTTTGAATTTTTCGGCTTTGATCCTTCGATTTTTCGATTTTCGATATTTCAATTTTTCGAGTTTTCAATTCTCGATTCAATTTTTCATTTTTTCAATTGTTTGATTTTCCAATTTTTCGATCTTTGGAATTTTCAATTTCTTGTTTTATTAATTGTCCGCGTTCTCAATTTTCCGATTTGTCCATTTATGGATTTTTAAAATTTTTGCTCTTTTGATTCTTCGGTTTTTCTAATTTTCGTTTTTTCGATTTTTCGATGTTTCGAGTTCTCGAACTGTAGTTGTTTTGATATATAAATTTCTCATTTCTTTTATTTAGCAATGTCTAAAATTTTTGGTTTTTGCATTTTTCGATTTTTCGATTACTCGATTATCAATTTCTTGATTTTTCGAATTTTTATTTTGATTTTTCGTATTCTCAATTTCTCGATTGCTCCATTTTTTGATTCCGCAGTTTTGAAATACTCGTTTTTTTCGAAATTTTCATGATTTTTTAATTTTTGGATTTTCCTAGATTTCGAGTTCTCGATTTCTCAATTTCTCGATTTTCAGTTCCTCGATTTTTCAAATTCTCAGTTTTTGATTTTTCGATTGTTCGAATTTTGGATTTCGGGCACAAAAGGTACATGAACTTCCTTCAACTCTAACTTCTTTTTCTGGCGTCATTTTCTCATTTTTCTTTGCAACTTGTATACTAGACTGCATATTTTCTAATACCGTGAATACAACTTTAGAGCTGACCATCTGAGATGAACATCCGGAATCATCAACACAAACTTTTACACTTAGTTACACATAATTATTTCTCCAACGTAGCAACACCAAAAAACTCAAGACTTATTTGCGCAATTTATTCTCATATAAATATCAGCAACAATTTCAAAACTGGGACACTTTCACTCGAACGCTTCTTCTATTGACACCTTAGCAAACACTCTATTAAGCACCTCCGTCACCACCTGCTTCATCAAGTCATTATAAACCGGCTTCCGCTCTTCATAAATCTCCTTCGCGTTTTCGTTCAAAACTTTATTAATATTATCACCCACTTCCTTATTCCCGCCAAAAAGATTCTCGAAATTGATGTACACTTCTTCAGGTTCTGCGTCCAAAACGTCATTGTCAACCATAAAATACGTCTTGTTATTTTTAACGTAGTCTTTGTAACCAGCATGATACACACAGCGCAAATTTTCTACAAACAAAATAAACTAAGATAGACAACAAATTTCTACTATCAGAGAACTTACTGCAACCAATCGTCGCATTGCCTTCTCCTTTGACAGTCAAAACGAGAATTTGGCCGTCCATTTTATACTCACATTTGAGAACACCTTCGGGAATAACTGCCACAAGTGCGACAGTTTTGTTGTCAAAGTTCATACTAGAAGCACAGTTAATAGAACTAGATGAGGCAATAGTGATCTCACTCACTCGTATTTCTCAATTTTGGCACTAGTCAGTCCAGACAGTTTACAATTTGTCAATTGTTGCTCAACCGACACTGCACCAGGAGCTCTTTCGAGAGTCAAACTTTCGACAATTAAGGGCTCCAAGCTCGGCAAATTCAGCGATTTGAACGGTTTTGCCAACTGCTGGACAGCATTTTGGGCGGCTTCTTGGAGACATTTTTGAAAATCGGGGTTTTTGCGGCCGCATTTTCTAAAAGTAGATGCTGAATTGTCAAGAAGTGAGGAAAAAGAGTGGTGAGATTTGATACTTACGGATGGTACAATCAACTGCGCGTAGTGCGAAGATTAAAATGAGTAAGTAGTTCATGGTGGTTCAGAGTAGACTGGTAGCGAGGATCGCTGTGAACCACTGCTACCGATGAACTTGAGAATGGGGGTAAAGTGGTCAAACGTGTTCGGGTTTCGACGTTGTTGTAATGTTTAATGCGGTTTTAATGGTTATAAAAAAACGGGTGGAGTGTTAAATTAGCGACAATTAGAGAAGAGTGAGACATTAAACATACAACTGATTTAAATAATCTACATTTAATTTTATTATATCTAAGGAGAGTTGGCGATTCAAAAAAAGGGACAGTTTATTTATGCAAAACTTTATATTTATTTGACTAAGAACATAGTTTTAGAATTTCTTTACGAAAAATATCACATTTTGCCACTACTACACCCTCCGGGTGGTTAAGCACTATCAAAAGCCTCTTCAAAAGTCACTTTACTGAAAAAACTGTTAACCACATTCAAGACAACCCGATCCACGACGTTCGCATAATCCCCTTTAACTTCGTCAAAAATATCCTTCCAGTTGTTATTCAAAATCGGATTGACATTATCAGACAAAGCCCTATTATCATGATTCACAAAATCAAAAACCACCAACTCCGGATCAATCGTGATCGAACTGGACTTAAACTTCGGGAACGTTCTGCCCATCCTCTTCGTCTCCTCGAACGGAAGAACATCCGTTACTTTAAGGTTTTCTACCAAACGAATCGTCAGAAAAATCAAAAAACGCCAAAAACTTACTCAGAATAACCGTGCCGTTGCCAACTCCATCGATATGTAAAACCAAAATCTTCCCTTTAACCTCGTAGTCGCACACCATTTGAATTTCCGGGAACATCCCACTCATTCTGACCACCTTCTTCTCAAAATTGAACCTGAAAAACGTCAAAATTCCTCGATGACGAAAACCATTACAGACTTACTCGAAATTGTCGATGTCTAAATTCACCAGTCCGTAGAGCTTGCATTTTGTGAATTTTTGCTGGAAGCTCACTGGTCCGTCTGACCCTCCGATGGTGACTTCCGAGATCTCGAAAGGGTCCAGGCTGGGGAGGGTCAGTTCCGGGTAGGGTCTGACCAGCTCCAGGACCCCTTTCTTGGCGGACTCGAGCACGCAGCTTTTAAAATCCGGGCTCTTCCGATTGCATTTGTGGAAGTTAGGGGCTGGAAGAACACTATGAACACGTGGTGGTGTGAGTTTGAACACATACGGATTTTGACACAGCTGCTGAGCACCAGCAGTGGTACGAAGGTGAGCACTATTCGCATGATGGGCACTTTAGAGCGAGCGGACGAAAAATGGCGCTTTTATAGGTGGGTTCACCGAAGTTGCATACCAAGTAGAATAGCGTTTTTTGTACCGAAAAGTTGGTAATTAACACAACTGGTTGTGTCAAAGAAGCATTCCGAATAAAAATAACCTTGTAAAAAACTAGAGATATAGAATATATAAAAAGCATTATCTGTAAAAGTATCACAGAATTCAGGTTTGATTTTATCTTATGTACTCGTAGCTCTAGCTATTTGTGCATAACTCATTTGTTTGAGTGGAATTTTAATTTATTTCAAACGTCATATACAAATCTACGTATGATTTTAACTCGTTCTCGCTGAAAAAATATACCATCCAAGGGCTTGGACCACTCTTCTATTTTACTTTTTTGTAAAAGTTGTTTATCGGGTTCCTAGGCAACAAAAAATCTCTTAGAATTGTATTTATATGCAACAAAAACAAAAATGTAATGAAGCCGAAAGTAAATTTTGGAGATTGACATCTGCAAAAACTCTTTCTAGATAGGATGCTCGAAAAAGTCAAAAATTTCACAAAAACACACCGAAAAATTGGGCTTTCCGAAAATTTGCCTAGAAATCCAGCAAAAATTCTGGAATATAGAGCTCGCTCGACAAGTTAATTCAAAAAACATAGTTTGTTGATGATCTCGGACAAAGATTATCATAACATTTATAAAAATTGTCATACGATATTTTGACGATTCTGGAAAAATGGTAGAAATTTTCGAAGAGATGAAACCGAAAATAAATTCTGGATGTCGAAATCTGTAACAATCCTTTTAGATAATTTTCTAGGGTGCCCGAAAAAAATCAAAAATTCCATAAAATTTCATATTGAATAACTGAGCTTTGGGAAATTGCCTAAAAATCACCAAAAATTCTGGAATATGGATCTAGATGAGGTAATTCAAAAAAAAACATAGCATGTTAATGACCCCGTTGTAAGATTTTCGTGGTATTAATCGTTTTTAAGTTCATATTTTTAAAACAGTGAAAAATATTGCCATATTTCTTTAGGCAATTCCTGAAAGTGCTACGAACTTTCTTAGAAATGAAACCGAAACTAAATTCTAGAGGTCAAAATCTGTAAAAAAATTTTTTAGATAATGTTCGACGGTGTTCGAAAAAACACGAAATGTTCATCAAATTTCATTTTGAAGAATTGAGCTTTTAGAAAAGTTGCATAAAATTTCGCCAAAAATTATGGAATATAGATTTTGACAAGATGGTTCAAAAAACATGCCATGTTGATGGTCTCGGATGAAGATCTTCGAAGTATTCGTTTTCAAAACCAATTTTTTTTAAATTTAAAAAAATTGCCTTATTTAATTCTGGCGATGAATAAAAAATGGTTGAAATTTTCGAAGACATATTGAAGGCGAGGGTAAATATTTGAACTTGACATCTACAAAAACTCCTCTTTGATAATTTTCGACGGTGCTCGAAAAAAATAAAAAATTTCATTAAATTATATTGAAAAATTGGCATTTTGGAAAAATCGTTTAAAAATAATCCACCAAAAATTCTAGAATATCGATGTCGACAAGTTAATTCAAAAAACATAGTTTGTTGATAACGTCGGACAAAGATTATGGACTATTCATTTTCAAAACAAAATTTTTAAACATTTATGAAAATTGTCATAGAATATTTTGACGATTCTGGAAAAATGGTAGAAATTTTCGAAGAGATGAAACCGAAAATAAATTCTGGATGTCGAAATCTGTAACAATCCGTTTAGATAATTTTCTAGGATGGACGAAAAAGTCAAAAATTCCGTAAAATTTCATATTGAAAAACTGAGCTTTTGGAAAATTGCCTAAAAATTCACCAAAAATTCTGGAATATAGACCTGGACGAGAGGTAATTCGAAAAACATAGCACGTTAATGACCCCGGACTAAGATTTTCAAGGTATTAGTTTTTAAGTTCATATTTTTAAAACAGTGAAAAATTGCCATTTTTCATTAGGCAATTCCTGAAAGTGCTACGAACTTTCTTAGAAATGAAACCCAAACTAAATTCTAGAGGTCGAAATCTGTAAAAAATATTGTTAGGTAATGTTCGACGGTGTTCAAAGAAACCCAAAATGTACATAAAATTTCATTTTGAAGAATTGAGCTTTTAGAAGAGTTGCATAAAATTTCGCCAAAATTTATGGAATATAGATTTTGACAAGATAGTTCAAAAGACATGCCATGTTGATGGTCTCGGATGAAGATCTTCTAAGTATTCGTTTTCAAAGCCAATTTTTTTTAAATTTCAAAAAATTGCCATATTCAATTCTGGCGATTCCTTAAAAATGGTTGAAATTTTCGAAGAAATGTTGAAGGCGAGGATAAATTTTTGAACTTGACATCTACAAAAACTTCTCTTAGATAATTTTGGACGGTGCTCGAAAAAGTTAAAAAATTTCATAAAATTATATTGAAAAATTGGAATTTTTGAAAAATTGTCTAAAAATCCACCAAAAATTCTAGAATATCGATGTCGACAAGTTAATTCAAAAAATATAGTTTGTTGATGACGTCGGACAAAGATTATGGACTATTCATTTTCAAAACAAAATTTTTAAACATTTATAAAAATTGTCATACGATATTTTGACGATTCTGGAAAAATGGTAGAAATTTTCGAAGAGATGAAACCGAAAATAAATTCTGGATGTCGAAATCTGTAACAGTCCTTTTAGATAATTTTGTAGGGTGGACGAAAAAGTAAAAAATTCCATAAAAATTCATATTGGAAAACTGAGCTTTTGGAAAATTGCCTAAAAATTCACCAAAAATTCTGGAATATAGATCTGGATGAGGTAATTCGAAAACATAGCACGTTAATGACCCCGGACTAAGATTTTCGAGGTATTAGTTTTTAAGTTCATATTTTTAAAACAGTGAAAAATTGCCATTTTGCATTGGGCAATTCCTGAAAGTGCCACGAACTTTCTCAGAAATGAAACCGAAAGTAAATTCTAGAGGTCGAAATCTGTAAAAAAGATTTTTAAATAATGTTCGACGGCGTTCGAAAAAACCCAAAATGTACATAAAATTTCATTTTGAAGAACTGAGCTTTTAGAAAAGTTGCATAAAATTTCGCCAAAAATTGTGGAACATAGATTCTGACAAAACAGTTCAAAAAACATGCCACGTTGATGATCTTGGATGAAGATCTTCGAAGTATTCGTTTTCAAATCCATTTTTTTTAAATTTCAAAAAATTGCCATATTTAATTCTGGCGATTCCTAAAAAATGGTTGAAATTTTTGAAGAAATCTTGAAGGTGAGGGTAAATTTTTAAACTTGGCATCTACAAAAACTCCTCTTAGATAATTTTCGACGGTGCTTGAAAAAAATAAAAAAAATTCATAAAATTATATTGAAAAATTGGGATTTTTGAAAAATTGTCAAAAAATTCACCAAAAATTCTAGAATATCGATGTCGACAAGTTAATTCAGAAAACATAGTTTGCTAATGACGTCGGACAAAGATTATGGACTATTCATTTTCAAAACAAAATTTTTAAACATTTATAAAAATTGTCATACGATATTTTATATAAATTCTGGGTGGCGAAATCTGTAACAATTCTTTTAGATAATTTTCTAGGGTGGACGAAAAAGTCAAAAATTCCATAAAAATTCATATTGGAAAACTGAGCTTTTGGAAAATTACCTAAAAACTCACCAAAACTTCTGGAATATAGACCTCAACGAGGTAATTCGAAAACAAAGCGCGTTAATGACTCCGGACTAAGATTTTCAAAGTACTAGTTTTCCAGTTCATATTTTTAAAACAGTGAAAAAAATCGGCATTCTTCATTAGGCAATTCCTGAAATGTGCTACTAACATTCTTAGAAATGAAACCAAAACTAAAAAAAATTTCCTGAAATTTCATTTTGAAGAATTGAGCTTTTAGAAAAGTTGCATAAATATTCTTCAAAAAACAGGAATAATACTCAAGGTTTGATAATATAACATTAAACATAAAAAAAATTCTAATAATACATGACACCCAAATATTTATGTTACGACAGTTGAAAAAAGTTGTTTCATTCATCGAATTAATGACGGCCTACTACGTCAACTTTCATTCACACGCTGTCTGCGTAATAAATCTGAAGAAATTTGTGGATTTCTGGAATTTTCATTTTCCGTTTTTCCGATTCTATGAATTTTCGATTTTCGATTCCTGGATTTGTCGAGAACGGTATATGTAAGATTTTTCGAATTTTCGAATTCTCAATTTTTCATTTTTTCAATTTTTGTTTCTTAATTTTCTGCATTTTCAGTTTCCCGATTTCTTGATTTCTACATTTCTCAAATTTTTGCTTTTTAATTTTTTGATTTATCTTATTTTCGTTTAATCAGGCTTTCGATGTTTCAATTTTTCGAGTTCTTAAATTGTAGTTGTCTTAATATCTTAATTTCTCAATTATTTGATTTCCGAATTTCTAAAATTTTTGGTTCTGTATTTTTAGATTTTTTCTATTCCTCGATTATCAATTTCTTGATTTTTCGAATTTTCATTCTGATTTATCGAATTCTCTATTTTTTCGTTTTTACTTCACGAGCGTAAGCAGAGGAAGTATTGTAATCGAGTCCGTCGGTTGACTCTCTACTTTTGCATTTTCTCGACCTATCATCATCCCCCGGCCGAAAAATTGTTCTCCCGGTTCCTACTGTCTGTGCGCCTGTCCGTCTGTCCGTTTGTCCGTCTGTCTGGCGTTAAATGTTTAGTCAAAATGTATTTCCTCATCCCCCCTAAAAAATTGATGACGTCACCCCAAAATTTTGCTGAATAAATGCTATCTTAAATGTGCAAAAAAAAACACAATAGGCATGCAGTCGACACGTTTCAAACAGCTAGGGAAGTACTGTCTAAACTCTTTGGACCAATTTTTTGATTTTGCATTTTGAGATTCCTCGATTTTCAGTTCCTCGATTTTTCGAATTGCAAGTTTTTGATTTTTTCGATTGTTCGATTCTTCGATTTCGAGTACAAAAGGTACACGAACTTTCTTCAATTTTTCTTTCTTCCGTCATTTTCTCATATTTCTTTACAACTTATATACTACTGCATATTTTCTAATACCGTGAACATAACATTAGAGTTGACCAATGGTTATGAGGAAACGGGTGGAATATTAAATTCGCGACAATAAGACATTAAACTTACAGCTGATTTAAATAATGAACATTTAATTTTATGTATATCTCTTTAATATTGACTTCACTAAGAACATGACTTTAGAATTTCTTCCCAAAAATATCACATTTTATCACTACCACACCCTCTGGGTGGTTAAGTACTGTCAAAAGCCTCTTCAAAAGTCACTTTACTGAAAAAACTGTTTACCACATTCAAGACAATCCGATCGATGACCTGCGCATATTCCCCTTTGACTTCGTCAAAAATATCCTTCCAGTTGTTATTCAAAATCGGATTGACAGAATCAGACAAGGCCTTATTCTTATGATTCTCAAAATTAAAAACTACCAACTCGGGATCAATCGTGACCGAACTGGACTTAAAATTCGGGAACGTTCTGCCCTTCCTCTTCGTCTCCTCAAACGGAAGAACATCCGTTATTTTAAGGTTTTCTACCAAACGAATCGTCAGAAAAAGAAAAAAACGCAAAAAACTTACTCAGAATAACCGTGCTGTTGCCAATCCCATGGATATTCAAAACCAAAATCTTCACTTTAACTTCGTAGTCGCACACCATTTGAATTTCCGGGAACATCCCACTCATTCTGACCACCTTCTTCTCAAAATTGAACCTGAAAAACGTCAAAATTCTTCGATGACGAAAACCATTACAGACTTACTCGAAATTGTCGATGTCTAAATCCACCAGTCCGTAGAACTTGCACTTTGTGAATTTTTGCTGGAAGTACACTGGTCCATCTGTCCCCCCGATGGTCATTTCCGTGAGCTCGAAAGGATCAAAGCTAGGGATGGTTAGTTCCGGGTAAGGTCTGACCAGCTCCAGGACCCCCTTCTTGGCGGACTCGAACATGCAAGTTTGAAAATCCGGGCTCTTCCGGTTGCATTTATGGAAGTTGGGGGCTGGAAGAACATTATGAACCCGTGGTGGTGTGAGTTTGAACACATACGGATTTTGACACAGCTGCTGAGCACCAGCAGTGGTACGACGGTGAGCACTGTTCGCATGATGGGCAATTTAGAGCGAGCGGACGACAAATGGCGCCTTTATAGGTGGGTTCACAGAAGTTGTTCTTTGTCGGAAAATGCATAGCAAGTAGAATAGCGTTTTTTGTACCGAAAACGTGCTAATTAACACAACTGGTTATGTCAAAGAAGGATCCCTAATAAACGTGACCTTGTAAAAAGACTAGAGATATAGAATATATAAAAGGCACTATTTGTGCATAACTCATTTGTATGAGTGGATTTTTAATTTATTTCAAACGTTATATAAATCTACGTATAATTTTAACCCGTTCTCGTCGAAAAAATATACCATCCAAGGACTTGGAGCATTCTTTGATTTTGCTTTTTTGTAAAAGTTGTTTATCGGGTTCCTAGGCAACAGAAAATTCTCTTAGAATTGTATTTGTAAACAAAAAAAACAAGATTCCAGGCGGACTGTGGTAGGCTTATTTTCTAATGGATCCATTTATTTATCTATACATTTAATAATTTATTTTCCTGAAATGTGGTAGAAATGTTCGAAGAAATGAAGCCGAAAGTAATCAGATAATTTTGAGCGTGATCCAAAAGAGCCAAAAATTTCATAAAATCATATTTAAAATATTGGGCTTTTGGAAAAATTGCCTAAAAATCCAGCAAATTTCACATAGCGCGTTAATGATCCCGGACTAATATTTTCGAGATATTATTAGTATTAGTTTTTAAGTTCATATTTACAATAAAATAAATTCGAATAATACTTGCTACCTAAATATTTATTTATGCTTATAATATTTACGACAGTTAAAAAAAGTTGTTTCATTCAACGAATTAATGACGGCCTACTACGTCAACTTTCATTCACACTCTGTCTACGGGATCCAGAAATGGGAGAACCCATGCCCTTCTTCTTCGTCCCTTCAAATGGAAGAACAGCCGTGACTTCAAGGTTCTCTACCAAATTAAGTACCACAGTAATCCAAAACCAAAATATTTCCTTAAACAGTTCGATATTTTTTTTATTTTCTCAATTTCTAGTTTGTTGCAAGTTAATCACAACTCGGAATCATTCTTTAACATAACCAGTTGTGCTAATTCCCAATCTCTCGCAACAAAAATGCTCTTTCATTCATTATGAATTTTCGCAATAAAAAGCAACATTTCTAAAACCCACCCATAAAAGCGGCATTCTTCGTCCGCCCGCTCTTAAAAGTAGCCCATAATGCGAACAGTGCTCACCTTCATACCACTGCTGGTGCTCAGCTCCGATGTCAAAATACGTACGTGTTCAAAGTCACCCGAATTCACGTGTTCATAGTGCGCTTCCAGCCCCGAACTTCCACAAGTGCACCCGGAAGAGCCCGGATTTCAAAACGTGCCTGTTAGAGTCCGCCAGAAAGGGGGTACTCGAGTTGGTCAGACCCTACCCGGAACTGACTATCCCCAGTTTCGACCCTTTCGAAGTCCCGGAAGCCACCATCAGAGGGAGAGAGGGACCAGTGAACGTACAACAACAATACAAAAAGTGCAAGTTTTACGGATTTCCGAAGTTACAGCTGGACGAATTCGAGTGAGTGTGTGATCGTTCTCGTCCTGGACGAACTTTGTCCTTTCGTAGGTTCAGTTTTGAAGAGAAGTTGGTCAAACTGAGTGGGGTGTTTCCGGAAATTCAAATGCTGTGCGACTACGAGTTGAAAGGGCAGGTTTTGGTTGTACCTGTTGTTGGAAAAGGCAACAGCACGATTATTCTGAGTACGTTTTTTGTGTTTTTTGTTTTTTCTAACAAAATGTCTTCGTAGAGAATGTTAATGCCACGGACGTTTTTTCATACGAGGAAACGAAGAAGATGGGCAAAACGTATGCGAGGTTTAAGTCGAGTTCGCTCACGATTGATCCGGATTTGGTAGTTTTTAATTTTGATAGTCATATTGAGGAAATTTTTGTTGGTCCTTTTAATACGGCTTTGAATGACAACTGGAAGGTGGTTTTTGACGATGTTAAAGGAAGTTACGAGCAAATGTTCGACCAGATTATCTTGAGTGTGTTCAACAGATTTTTCAACAAAGTGACTTTAGAAGAGGCTTTCGATTGAGCGTGACCACCTAGAGGACCTGATAATCATTTGTATGCTACTAAGTGTTTATTATTAGAGTTTTGCACGAACAAACGAGTGTATTTTTTATCGTCACAGTTTTCCCTTCTGCGTCTTACAAGTTTTTGCCAGTTTCATGTTTTCTGGAAGTTTCATGACCCTTAGAGCTCGAAAAAAGTGTCTCCTCTTTCCGTTTGTCTGTCGTCTGTCTGTCCGTCTGTCTGTCCTTCTGTTTATCTGTGTTAGGAATTGTTGGAGCGACACCTAGTTTCGGCCGTGCGAGGCTCGATCGTGTAGTGTAATTCTTCAATTTCTCGATTTCTTGATTTTTCGAATTCCCAATGTCCCGATTTTTCAATTTCTTCGTCTTTTTATTTCGCAGTTTCCGATTTCTCGTTGTTTGAGTTTTTCTATGTTTAGATTTTTCATTTTATCGATTTTTTCTATGTTTAGAATTTTTCAATTTTTCGAATTCTCTTCGTTTTAACATTTGTTTAATTTTTCGATTTTTTTTTTCGATAATTCAATTTTTTGGTTTCTCGATGATTCAATTTTTCGAGTTCTCGATGCTTTGATTTTTTTAATGCTCAATTTTTTGATTTTTCGATTTTTCGAATTGTCATTGTACTTAATTTTTAGGTTACTCGAATTCTTAATATTTATTTTTTTTAATGATTTTTGGATTTTTCGAATTTTTACTTCCCGAGCGTAAGCAAAGGAAGTATTGTAATCGAGTCCGTCGGCCGACTCTTTACTTTTACGTTTTCTCGATCTTTCATGACCCCTAGAAGACGAAGAAATAGATCTCCCATTTCCGTCTGTCTGTCCGTCCGTCTGTCCGTCTGTCCGTCTGTCCGTCTGTTGTCCCGGATTTTTATTAGACAGATAATCTCCGAAAGTACTCGACCGATTGTTGTGAAATTTTGTACTTATATTAAGAATATCATGTAGATGGTAAAACGCTAACCAAAATTTGTCTAATCATCCCCACCACTAATGCGATGACGTCACTTCAAAATTGTACATAGTAAATGGGTTTTCAATTGTATAAAATAACATAGTCCTACACATGTAGTTTACAACTCTGAATCGACTTTTCACCCGAAACGTCCAGATTTTTGGAAAAAAAATCAAAATTATAAAACAACATTTTGAAATTTAATTTTTAATCTGCTAACCAGAATGCTTTGAAATGTTGCAGATGTTTTAAGGCTATAAAGAGCATCATAAATCTTTAGTCAAAAAATATTTGCTTATCCCCTCCAAAAACTTGATGACGTCAGCTCAAAAGTTTGTGGAATAAATCATATCTAAAATGTACAAAAGATGATGAGCCTGTACTTGTGATCTATCACTCCATTCATATTTTTTGGATTTGCATATACAGGGTGACTCAAAAAAATTAATGAATGCGTAAATATATTTTATTGATTTAATCAGGAACTACAAAACCGAATGCTTTAAAATCTTGCAAATGTTTTAAGGTTATAACGAACATAATAAATGTTTAGTCAAAATATGTTTGCTTATCCCCTCCAAAAAATTGATGACGTCAGCTCGAAAGTTTGCCGAATAAATCCTATCTAAACTATAAAAATATGATGAGTCTGTACTTGTAATTTATCACTCCATTCATATTTTTTGGATTTGCGTATACAGGGTGACTCAAAAAAATTAATGAATGCGTAAATATATTTTATTGATTTAATCAGGAACTACAAAACCGAATGCTCTGACATCTTGCAGATGTTTTAAGGTTATAAAGGGCATAATAAATGTTTAGTCAAAATATATTTGCTTATCCCCTCCAAAAACTTGATGACGTCAGCTCGAAAATTTGCCGAATAAATCATATCTAAAATGTACAAAATATGATCAGTCTGTACTTGTGATCTATCACTCCATTCATATTTTTTGGATTTGCATATACAGGGTGATTCAAGAAAATAAATGAAAGCGTAAATTTATTTTACTGATTTACTCAGGAACTACAAAACCGAATGCTTCGAAATCTTGAAGACATTTTAAAATTATCATAAGCATGGTAAATTTTTGATCAAAACGTATTTGGTCGTCCCCCCTAAAAAATTTATGATGCCACCACAAAATTTTGCTGAAAAAATCCTATCTAAAATGTACAAAATATGGTGAGTCTCTTCTTGTGATTTATCATTCCATTCAAATTTTTTCGATTTGCATATACAGGGTGACTCAAAAAAATTAATGAATGCGTAAATTTATCTTATTGATTTAATCAGGAACTACAAAACCGAATGCTTTGAAATCTTGCAGATGTTTTAAGGTTATAAAGAGCATAATAAATTTTTAGTCAAAATATATTTGGTTATCTTCTACAAAAAACTGATGACGTCAGCTCAAAAGTTTGCCGAATAAATCGTATCTAAAATGTACAAAATATGATGAGTCTGTACTTGTGATTTATCATTCCATTCATATTTTTGGATTTGCATATGCAGGGTGACTCAAAAAAATTAATGAAGGCGTGAATTTATTTTATCGATTTAATCAGGAATTACAAAACCGAATGCTTTGAAATCTTGGGAATATTTTAAAGTTATTATAAGCATGGTAAACTTTTGTTCAAAATGTATTTGTTCATCCCTCCTAAAAAAATTGATGACGTCACCCTTAAATTTTGCTGAATAAATCCTATCTAAAATGCAAAAAATATGATGTGTTTGTACTTGTGATTTATCATTCCATTCATATTTTTTAGATTTTCTTAAGAGGTGGTTCAAAAAAATTAATGAAGTCAATTTATTTTATTGATTAAATTAAAGGCAACACTTATTATTAGTATTATACCCCAACCAACCCAATTTGGTAGACACAAAATTTGTTAAAGGAAAAACTCGGTTGAAACATAAGGGTAGCACGCTTATTTACATCGACTTTAACATTACAGACCTGCATTTGTTTTATGCGCTCACTTGGTTCCGCGAATGTAAAATAGACATGTTTATAATCAACCAATTGTGAATTTCACCGTCAAGAATTAAAATAAAACCCAATGTTTTATATAATAAGCGGAAGTCGAAGCAATAAAACCGACGGTCGTTTTGTTTACAGTTTCTCTGTTTGGCTCTCATGTATGCTGTTACGCCTGTCATCTTAAATTAAGAATGTTTATACATACACGATTTTCAGTTGCCTCTGATACGTATACGTGAGTAAATTGTTTCGTTATTTTATTGATTATTACAAATCAATATTCAAAACGACCCAATTCATTTTCCCGAAAATTTGAGAATATAATAATTTTATTCTTAGTATTACACTACATCTATCCCAACTGATATACCTACGTGTCCTTGCAAAAATGTTGATGACGTCATCGCAATTTTTTTTTAAATTCCCACTACAAAAATGTAATGAGAAAAAAAACACAATAGGCATGCAGTCGTCAAGTTTCCGACAGCGAGGGAAGTACTGTCTAAACTCTTTAGACCAATTTTTTTCAATTATCCGTGTTCTCAATTTCCCGATTTGTCGATCTCTAGATTTCTAAAATTTTTGGTTTTTCAATTTTTCCATTTCTCGATTATCAATTTCTGGATTTTTCGAATGAGCATGCTGAATTAACTATAAAATCTTATGTTGTCAATCTTTTGTCCTTGCTCCAGTTTCCTTCAGACGGCAGTCTTAGCAGTCCTGACGAAACCACAATTTTAAAGATAACAAAGTTACACATAATTTTTCCAACGTAGCAACACCAAAAAACCCAAGATTTATTTACGCAATTTATTGTCATATAAATATCAGCAACAATTTCAAAACTGGGACACTTTCACTCGAACGCTTCTTCTATTGACACCTTAGCAAACACTCTATTAAGCACCTCCGTCACCACCTGCTTCATCAAGTCATTATAAACCGGCTTCCGCTCTTGATAAATCTCCTTGGCGTTTTCATTCAAAACTTTATTAATATTATCACTCACTTCCTTATTCCCGCTAAAAAGATTCTCGAAGTTGATGTACACTTCTTCAGGTTCTGCGTCCAAAACGTCATTGTCAACCATAAAATACGTCTTGTTATTTTTAACGTAGTCTTTGTAACCAGCATGATACACACAGCGCAAATTTTCTACAAACAACATAACCAAGATAGACAACAAATTTCTACTATCAGAGAACTTACTGCAACCAATCGTCGCATTGCCTTCTCCTTTGACAGTCAAAACGAGAATTTGGCTGTCCATTTTGTACTCACATTTGAGAACACCTTCAGGAATAACCGTCACAAGTTCTATAGTTTTCTTGTCAAAGTTCATACTAGAAGCACAATTAATAGAAATTGATGTCGCAATAGTGGTCTCACTCACTCGTATTTCTCAATTTTGGCACTAGTCAATCCAAACAGTTTACAATTTGTGAGTTGTTGCTCAACCGACACCGCAACTGGAGCTCTTTCGAGAGTCAAACTTTCGACAATTAAGGGTTCCAAGCTCGGCAAATTCAGCGATTTGAACGGTTTTGCCAACTGCTGGACGGCATTTTGGGCGGCTTCTTGGAGACATTTTTGAAAATCGGGGTTTTTTCGGCCACATTTTCTAAAAGTAGATGCTGAATTGTCAAGAAGTGAGGAAAAAGAGTGGTGAGATTTGTATTTACGGATGGTACAATCAATTGCGCGTAGTGTGACGATTAAAATGAGTAAGTAGTTCATGGTGGTTCAGAGTAAACTGGTAGCGAGGTTCGCTGTGAACCACTGGAGAAATTGAGAAATCGGCAACTTGTGAAATCGAGAACTCCAGCAATTGAGAATTTGAGATGTGGAAAAATAAAAAAATTGAAAATTAAAAAAATCGACAAATCTTAATATCGAAAAAGCAAACATCGAGGACTGAGAACTCTAAAAATCGAAATATCGAAAGCTGAAAAATCCACGAAACGAAAACTCAAAAAATAAAAAAATCGAGAATCGATAAATTCATACAATCAAAAGATAATGAAAAATTGAGAATTTGAGAAATCGAAAAATTGATAATCGAGAAATTGAGAAATTGTGAAATCGAGACAAGCAAAATTCGAGAACTTGATAAACTACAACATGGAAAAACCGAAAAAACGAAAATTAGAAAAATCCCAAAAATTGGAATCATATAATCAAAAAAACGAAAAATGGAAATTCGGGAAATTGAGAAATTGAAAATCGAGAAATCAAAAAGTGGAAGAATGAGAAATCGAGAACTCGAGATCGCTAATTCGAAAAATCCAAAAAAATTGAAAATTCAAAATATAGAATAAAGGTAAAAAGCGCGAGTTGAAAACTCGAAAAATCCAATAATCACTATGGACATTCGAAAAATAAAGAAACAATTTTTAATTTCTCGATTTCTCGATCTTTTGAATTTCCACTTTTTCCGATTTTTTGATTGTATGGTTTTTTAAATCTCGATTTTTGGATTTTTCGAGTTTTCAATTCATCGATTTTGAGAGTTCTCAGTTCTAGATTTTTCGGTCTTTCGATGTTTAGATATTTCAAGTTATCGTTTTTTTTGATGTTTCGGATTATTTAATTTTTCGAATAATCATCTTTTTAACAATTCTTTAATGTTTCGATTTTTTTAATTGTCGATGTTTCGAATTTTCAATTATTTGATTTTTTCAGTTTTCCGCGTTCTCAACTTCCCGATTTTTAGTTTTTTCAAATCTTTGCTTTTTTTTTCGTTTATTCGAGTTCACTGGTTTTCTAGATTTCTCAATTTTTAGATTTCTCGATTGTCAATTTCTTGATTTCTCGATGTTTTGATTTTGCGAATTCGAAATTTTTTGATTTTTCGATTTTTCGAATTTTCAATGTGATTTTTAGATTTTTAGAATTCTCAATTTTTCGCTTGTTTTTATTAACTTTTCGATTTTCGAATTTTGGATTTTTCGAGTTTTCGTTTTTTCGATTTTTAGGATATTTCTGTTTATGGAGTCTATCGATTTTTAGGATTTTTAGATTTTTCAAATTTTTTAATTTGCCAATTCTCCCCGTTCTCAATTTCCCAATTTCTTGTTTTTTGGATATTTCACATTTTTACCTATTAAAGTCGATTTCTCGATTTTGTAAATTTTCAAAATTTTGGCTCTGCATTTTTCTTCGATTTCTCGGTCATTGTAATTCTCGATTTTTCTGTTTTTCGAATTCTCAATTTCTCGATTTTTTCTCTTTTGTCTTCCGTAAGGAAGGTTACTGTCTTGTTTTCTAATAACTTTTTTTTGTCGCTAAAAACCAGTTTTGTTCTTTGTGGTTTGTTTTTTTGGATATTTGTCTTGACAATGTTTACAAAATCTCAGTGGAATTTTAAATGCAATATCTCATTCACTTCCTTTGCTCCCGTTATTTTCAGACAGTAGTCTTGAGTAGATTCTCGGGTAGTCTTGAAGAAACCACAGTTTCTCCAACGTAGCAACACCAAAAAAATCAAGATTTATTTACACAATTTATTGTCATATAAATATCAAAAACAATTTCAAAACTGCGACACTTGATAAATCTCCTTCGCGTTTTCATTCAAAACTTTATTAATATTATCACACACTTCCTTATTCCCGCTAAAAAGATTTGAGTTGTCATTTTAATATCACGATTTTTCAAATTCTTAATTTTTCGTTTATTTGATTGTATGATTTTTCGAGTTCAAATTTCTCGATTTTTCGGTTTTTCGATATTTAGATAATTCAATTTACGGATTTTTTCGATGTTTAGAATTTTTCAATTTTTCGAATACTCTTCGTTTTAACATTTGTTCAATTTTTCGATTTGTTTTTCGATTATTCAATTTTTCGGTTTCTCGATTTCTCAATTTTTAGATATCTGGATGCTTTGATTTTTTGAATGCTCAATTTTTTGGTTTTTCGATTTTTCGTATTCTCAATTTCTCAATTTCACGATTTTTCTATTTCTCGAGTTCTCAACTTTTTATTGTAATTTTTAGGTTATTCGCATTCCTAATTTTTGGTTTTGATAATTGATTTTAGATTTTCAGATTTAACGATTTTTTCGATATTTAGGATTTCTCGTTTTTCCAGTTCGCAATTTCTCCATTTATTGATTTCCATTTTTCGATTTCTCGACTTATTATTTAAGTGTAAACGCTGATGGAAAAATTGTTTTTCGAAAAAAAAAAATTTACAAAAAATTTAATCCTAGATTCTATTATTTTTCAATATAAAAATAAGAGTAAGAATATAGGAGTCAATAAGGATGAATGATCAAACTGGAATAGGTGAGTGGGTGGGGCCACTTTTGACTTTGTTTTAAATTTTAGATTTTACCGCGTTTTAAATTCCTATTTTACAATAAATAAAATAAATCAGTTCAAAGGAGAAAGGGGATGCGCGCCAATCCACCCCCTCTTTATTCTGGTAACTACCCTTAATATTGTTCAGTCTTAATTTAACAAGTACTAACCCTGCCCACCGGTTCGCTATTCTCTTTGAGGGTAAATAATTTGCAAAATCAGTCTTACCTTAGCAAGTACTAGCCCCGCCCACCCACCCTCTATTTTCTTAGAGGGTATTTCATTTACCAAAGTCAGTTTTACGCTTTTCATTTTATCGAATTCCCAATTGTCGAACCTTATTGTGATTTTCAAATTTTTCGCATTCTCAATTTTTGGCTTTGTTATTTATATTTCGATTTTCGATTTTTGATTTGTTCGACTTTTTGTTTGTTCGATTTTTCACTTTTCGATATTTCAATTTTTCGAGTTTTCAATTCTCGATCTTTTGGTTTTTCGATATTTAGATTTTTCGATTTTCCGATTTTTTTAATTCTCAACTTTTTTATTTTTCGACAGTTTGATTTTCCAATTTTTCGCCTAACTGATCTTTGGGATTTTCAATTTTTTGTTTTTTTTTTAATTTTCCGTGTTCTCATTTTTCGGATTTCTCGATCTCTAGTTTTCTAAAATTTTTGGTTTTTCGATTTTTCCATTTCTCGACTATCAATTTCTGCATTTTTCGAATGAGCATCCTGAATTAACTATAAAATCTTATGTTGTCAATCTTTTGTCCTCCTTGCTCCGGTTTTCTAGGTAGTTTTGGCAGACCTGACGAAATCACAATTTTGAAGATAACAAAATTTTCGACACTAGCATATTGTCATCAACACAAACTTTTACATTTAGTTACACATAATTATTTCTCCAACGCAACACCAAAAAACTCAAGATTTATTTACACAATTTATTGTCATATAAATATCAACAACAATTTCAAAACTAGGACCCTTTCAGTCGAACGCTTCCTCTATTGACACCTTAGCAAACACTCTATTAAGCACCTCCGTCACCACCTGCTTCATCAAGTCACTATAAACCGGCTTTCGCTCTTGATAAATCTCCTTCGCGTTTTCATTCAAAACTTTATTAATATTATCACCCACTTCCTTATTCCCGCCAAAAAGATTCTCGAAATTGATGTACACTTCTTCAGGTTCTGCGTCCAAAACGTCATTGTCAACCATAAAATACGTCTTGTTATTTTTAACGTAGTCTTTGTAACCAGCATGATACACACAGCGCAAATTTTCTACAAACAAAATAAACTAAGGTAGAAAACAATTTTCTACTATCAGAGAACTTACTGCAACCAATCGTCGCATTGCCTTCCTCTTTGACAGTCAAAACGAGAATTTGGCCGTCCATTTTGTACTCACATTTGAGAACACCTTCAGGAATAACCGTCACAAGTTCTATAGTTTTCTTGTCAAAGTTCATACTAGAAGCACAATTAATAGAACCTGATGTCGCAATAGTGGTCTCACTCACTCGTATTTCTCAATTTTGGCACTAGTCAATCCAAACAGTTTACAATTTGTGAGTTGTTGCTCAACCGACACCGCACCTGGAACTCTTTCGAGAGTCAAACTTTCGACAATTAAGGGTTCCAAGCTCGGCAAATTCAGCGATTTGAACGGTTTTGCCAACTGCTGGACAGCATTTTGGGCGGCTTCTTGGAGACATTTTTGAAAATCGGGGTTTTTGCGGCCGCATTTTCTAAAAGTAGATGCTGAATTGTCAAGAAGTGAGGAAAAAGAGTGGTGAGATTTGATACTTACGGATGGTACAATCAACTGCGCGTAGTGCGAAGATTAAAATGAGTAAGTAGTTCATGGTGGTTCAGAGTAGACTGGTAGCGAGGTTCGCTGTGAACCACTGCTACCGATGAAGTTGAGAATGGGGGTAAAGTGGTCAAACGTCGGGTTTCGACGTTGTTGTAATGTTTAATGCGGTTTTAATGGTTATAAAAAAACGGGTGGAGTGTTAAATTAGCGACAATTAGAGAAGAGTGAGACATTAAACATACAACTGATTTAAATAATCTACATTTAATCTTATGTAGATATATAAGGAAGGTTGGCGGTTCAATAAAAGCGACAGTTTATTTATGCAAAACTTTAATATTGACTTGACTAAGAACATAGTTTTAGAATTTCTTTACAAAAAATATCACATTTTATCACTACTACACCCTCTGGGTGGTTAAAAGCACTATCAAAAGCCTCTTCAAAAGTCACTTTACTGAAAAAACTGTTAACCACATTCGAGACAACCCGATCCACGACGTTCGCATAATCCCCTTTAACTTCGTCAAAAATATCCTTCCTGTTCTTATTCAAAATCGGATTGACATTATCAGACAAAGCTCTATTATCATGATTCACAAAATCAAAAACCACCAACTCCGGATCAATCGTGATCGAACTGGACTTAAACTTCGGGAACGTTCTGCCCTTCCTCTTCGTCTCCTCAAACGGAAGAACATCCGTTATTTTAAGGTTTTTTACCAAACGAATCGTCAGAAAAATCAACAAATGTAAAATACTTACTCAGAATAACCGTGCCGTTACCAATTCCATCGAGATGTAAAACCAAAATCTTCCCTTTAACCTCGTGGTCGCACACCATTTGAACTTCCGGGAACACCCCACTCACCTTGACCACCTTCTTCTCAAAATTGAACTTGAAAAGAGTCTAAATTGCTCGATGACGAAAACCAATACGACTTACTCGAAATTGTCGATGTCTAAATTCACCAGTCCGTAGAGCTTGCACTTTGTGAATTTTTGCTGGAAGCTCACTGGTCCGTCTGATGGTGACTTCCGAGATCTCGAAGGGGTCCAGGCTCGGGAGGGTCAGTTCCGGGTAGGGTCTGACCAGCTCCAGGACCCCCTTCCTGGCGGACTCGAGCACGCAGCTTTTAAAATCCGGGCTCTTCCGGTTGCATTTGTGGAAGTTAGGGGCTGGAAGAACACTATGAACACATGGTGGTGTGAGTTTGAACACATACGGATTTTGACACAGCTGCTGAGCACCAGCAGTGGTACGAAGGTGAGCACTGTTCGCATGATGTGCAATTTAGAGCGAGCGGATGACAAATGGCGCTTTTATAGGTGGGTTCACAGAAGTTGTTCTTTGTCGGAAAATGCATACCAAGTAGAATGGCGTTTTTTGTACCGAAAAGTTGGTAATTAACACAACTGGTTGTGTCAAAGAAGGATTCCGAATAAAAATTACCTTGTAAAAAACTAGAGATATAGAATATATAAAAAGCATTATTTGTAAAAGTATCACAGAATTCAGGTTTGATTTCATCTTATGCACTCGTAGCTCTGGCTATTTGTGCATAACTTATTTGTTCGAGCCGATTTTTAATTTATTTCAAACGTCATATACAAATCTACGTATAATTTTAACTCGTTCTCGCCGAAAAAAATATACCATCCAAGGACTTGGACCACTCTTCGATTTTAGTTTTTTGTAAAAGTTGTTTATCGGGTTCCTTGGCAACAAAAAATTTCTTAGAATTGTATTTGTAAGCAACAAAAACAAGAATGTAATGAAGCCGAAAGTAAATTTTGGAGCTTGACATCTGCAAAAACTTTTTTTAGATAATTTTGAGGGTGCTCTAAAAAGGTCAAAAATTTCACAAAAATACACTGAAAAATTGGGCTTTTGGAAAATGGCATAAAAACCCACCAAAAATTCTGGAATATAGACCTCGTTAACGACCCCAGACTAAGATTTTCGAGGTACTAGTTTTCAAGTTCATATTTTTAAAACAGCAAAAAATTGCCATATTTCATTAGACAATTCCTGAAAGTGCTAGGAACTTTCTTAGAAATGAAACCGAAACTAAATTCTAGAGGTCGAAATCTGTAAAAAATATTTTTAGGTAATGTTCGACGGTGTTCGAAAAAACCCAAAATGTACATAAAATTTCATTTTGAAGAATTGAGCTTTTAGAAAAGTTGCATCAAATTTCGCCAAAAATTGTGGAATATAGATTTTGACAAGATAGTTCGATAAACATGCCATGTTGACGGTCCCGGATGAAGATCTTCGAAGTATTCGTTTTCAAAACCAATTTTTTTTAAATTTCAAAAAATTGCTATATTTAATTCTGGCGATTCTTAAGAAATGGTTGAAACATTGGAAGAAATGTTGAAGGCGAGGGTAAATTTTTGAACTTGACATCTACAAAAACTCCTTTTAGATCATTTTCGACGGTGCTCGAAAAAAATAAAATATTTCATAAAATTACATTGAAAAATTGGGATTTTCGATAAATTGTCTAAAAATCCACCAAAAATTCTAGAATATCAATCTCGACAAGTTAATTAAAAAAACTTTGTTTGTTGATGACGTCGGACAAGGATTATGGACTATTCATTTCCAAAACAAAATTTTTAAACATTAAAAAAAATGTCATACAATATTTTGACAATTCTGGATAAATGGTAGAAATTTTTGGAAGAGATGAAACCGAAAATAAATTCTGGATGTCGAAATCTGTAACAATCCTTTTAGATAATTTTGTAGGGTGGACGAAAAAGTCAAAAATTCCATAAAAATTCATATTGGAAAACTAAGCTTTTGGAAAATAGCCTAAAAATTCACCAAAAATTCTGGAATATAGATCTGGATGAGGTAATTCGAAAAACATAGCACGTTAATGACCCCAGACTAAGATTTTCGAGGTATTAGTTTTTAAGATCATATTTTTAAAACAGTGAAAAAATGCCATTTTTCATTAGGCAATTCCTGAAAGTGCTACGAACTTTCTTAAAAATGAAACCGAAACTAAATTCTAGAGGTCGAAATCTGTAAAAAATATTTTTTGATAATGTTCGACGGTGTTCGAAAAAACCCAAAATCTACATAAAATTTCATTTTGTAGAATTGAGCTTTTAGAAAGGTTGCATAAAAATTCGACAAAAATTGAGAAATATAGATTTTGACATGATAGTTAAAAAAACATGCCATGTTGATGGTCTCGGATGAAGATCTTCGAAGTATTCGTCTTCAAAACCAATTTTTTTTAAATTTCAAAAAATTGCCATATTTAATTCTGGCGATTCCTAAAAAATGGTTGAAATTTTCGAAGAAATGTTAAAGGCGGGGGTAAATTTTTGAACTTGACATCTAAAAAAACTCCTCTTAGATAGTTTTCAACGGTGCTCGAAAAAAATAAAACATTTCATAAAATTATATTGAAAAATTGGGATTTTGGAAAAATTGTCTAAAAATCCACCAAAAATTCTAGAATATCGATGTCAACAAGTTAATTTAAAAAACATAGTTTGTTGATTAGGTTGGAGAAAAATTATGGACCATTCATTTTCAAAACAAAATTTTTAAACATTTATAAAAATTGTCATACGATATTTTGACGATTCTGGAAAAATGGTAGAAATTTTCGAAGAGATGAAACCGAAAATAAATTCTGGATGTCGAAATCTATAAAAATCCTTTTAGATAATTGTGTAGGGTGGTCGAAAAAGTCAAAAATTCCATAAAAATTCATTTTGGAAAACTGATCTTTTGAAAAATTGCCTAAAAATTCACCAAAAATTCTGGAATATAGATCTGGATGAGGTAATTCGAAAAACATAGCACGTTAATGACCCCAGACTAAGATTTTCGAGGTATTAGTTTTTAAGATCATATTTTTAAAACAGTGAAAAAATGCCATTTTTCATTAGGCAATTCCTGAAAGTGCTACGAACTTTCTTAAAAATGAAACCGAAACTAAATTCTAGAGGTCGAAATCTGTAAAAAATATTTTTTGATAATGTTCGACGGTGTTCGAAAAAACCCAAAATCTACATAAAATTTCATTTTGTAGAATTGAGCTTTTAGAAAGGTTGCATAAAAATTCGACAAAAATTGAGAAATATAGATTTTGACATGATAGTTAAAAAAACATGCCATGTTGATGGTCTCGGATGAAGATCTTCGAAGTATTCGTCTTCAAAACCAATTTTTTTTAAATTTCAAAAAATTGCCATATTTAATTCTGGCGATTCCTAAAAAATGGTTGAAATTTTCGAAGAAATGTTAAAGGCGGGGGTAAATTTTTGAACTTGACATCTAAAAAAACTCCTCTTAGATAGTTTTCAACGGTGCTCGAAAAAAATAAAACATTTCATAAAATTATATTGAAAAATTGGGATTTTGGAAAAATTGTCTAAAAATCCACCAAAAATTCTAGAATATCGATGTCAACAAGTTAATTTAAAAAACATAGTTTGTTGATTAGGTTGGAGAAAAATTATGGACCATTCATTTTCAAAACAAAATTTTTAAACATTTATAAAAATTGTCATACGATATTTTGACGATTCTGGAAAAATGGTAGAAATTTTCGAAGAGATGAAACCGAAAATAAATTCTGGATGTCGAAATCTATAAAAATCCTTTTAGATAATTGTGTAGGGTGGTCGAAAAAGTCAAAAATTCCATAAAAATTCATTTTGGAAAACTGATCTTTTGAAAAATTGCCTAAAAATTCACCAAAAATCCTGGAATATAGATCTGGATGAGGTAATTCGAAAAACATTGCACGTTAATGACCCCGGACTAAGATTTTCAAGGTATTAGTTTTTAAGTTCATATTTTTAAAACAGTGAAAAATTGCCATTTTTCATTAGGCAATTCCTGAAAGTGCTACGAACTTTCTTAGAAATGAAACCGAAACTAAATTCTGTAGGTCGAAATCTGTAAAAAATATTTTTAGATAATGTTCCACGGTGTTCGAAGAAACCCGCAATTTTTATAAAATTTCATTTTGAAGAATGGAGCTTTTAGAAAAGTTACATAAAAATTCGCCAAAAATTGTGAAATAAAGATTTTGACAAGATAGTTCAAAAACATGCCATGTTGATGGTCTCGGATGAAGATCTTCGAAGTATTCGTTTTCAATTTCTTTAAAATTTCAAAAAATTGCTATATTTAATTGTGACGATTCCTAAAAAATGGTTGAAATTTTCGAAGAAATGTTGAAGGCGAGGGTAAATTTTTGAACTTGACATCTACAAAAACTTCTCTTAGATAATTTTGGACGGTGCTCGAAAAAGTTAAAAAATTTCATAAAATTATATTGAAAAATTGGAATTTTTGAAAAATTGTCAAAAAATCCACCAAAAATTCTAGAATATCGATGTCGACAAGTTAATTCAGAAAACATAGTTTGTTGATGACGTCGGACAAAGATTATGGACTGTTCATTTTCAAAACAAAATTTTTAAACATTTATAAAAATTGTCATACGATATTTTGACGATTCTGGAAAAATGGTAGAAATTTTCGAAGAGATGAAACCGAAAAAAAATTCTGGATGTCGAAATCTGTAACAATCCTTTTAGATAATTTTCTTGGGTGCCCGGAAAAAGTCAAAAATTCCTTAAAATTCCATATTAAATATCAGAGCTTTTGGAAAATTACCTAAAAATCACCAAAAATTCTAGAATATAGACCTCGACGAGGTAATTCCACAAACATAGCGCGTTAAAGACCCCGGATTAAGATTTTCGAGCCATTATTTTTTTAGTTCATATTTTTAAAACAGTGAAAAAATTCGCCTATTTCATTAAGCAACTCCTGAAAAGTGTTACGAACTTTCTTAGAAATGAAACCGATACTAAAAAAAATTTCATAAAATTTCATTTTGAATAATTGAGCTTTTAGAAAAGTTGCATAAATATTCGTCAAAAAACAGGAATAAAACTCAAGGTTTGATAATATAACACTAAACATAAAAAAAAATCTAATAATAAAGAAAGTTGTTTCATTCAACGAATTAATGACGGCCTACTACGTCAACTTTCATTCGCGCTGTCTACGTAATAAAACTGAGGAAATTTGTGGATTACACAAATTTTCATTTTCCGTTTTTCCGATTGTATGAATTTTCGATTTCCGATTCCTGGATTTTTCAAGAACGGTATATGTAAGATTTTTCGAATTCTCAATTTTTCATTTTTTCAATTTTTATTTCTTAATTTTCTGCGTTCTCAATTCCCCGATTCCTTGATTTATACATTTCTCAAATTTTTGCTTTTTGATTTTTTGATTTATCTTATTTTCGTTTAAACAGTTTTTCGATGTTTCAATTTTTCGTGTTCTCGAATTGTAGTTGTCTTGATATCTTAAATTCTTAATTATTTGATTTTCCAATTTCTAGAATTTTTGGTTCTGTATTTTTAGATTTTTTCTATTCCTCCATTATCAATTTCTTGATTTTTCGAATTTTCATTGTGTTTTATCGAATTCTCAATTTCTCGATTGCTTGAGTTTTTGATCACTCAATCTCTCGAGTTCTGATTTTCTCAATTGCTCCATTTTTTCTGGTGTTCGAGTTCTCGGTTTCTCGTTTTCTCGATCTACGATTTTTAGATTTTTGAAATTTTTCCTTTTTTGCTTTTTCGAGTTCTCAATTTTTTCGTTTTTACTTCACGAGCGTAAGCAGAGGAAGTATTGTAATCGAGTCCGTCGGCCGACTCTCTACTTTTGCATTTTCTCGACCTATCATGACCCCTAACGGCCGAAAAAATTGTTCTCCCGGTTCCTACTCTCTGTGCGTCTGTCCCTCTGTCTGGCGTTAAATGTTTAGTCAAAATGTATTTCCTCATCCCCCCTAAAAAATTGATGACGTCACCCCAAAATTTTGCTGAATAAATGCTATCTTAAATGTGCAAAAAAAAACATAATAGGCATGCAGTCGACACATTTCCAACAGCTAGGGAAGTACTGTCTAAACTATTTGGACCAATTTTTTGATTTTGCATTTTTCGATTCCTCGATTTTCAGTTCCTCGATTTTTCGAATTGCAAATTTTTGATTTTTTCGATTGTTCGAATTTTCGATTTCGGGTACAAAAGGTACACGAACTTTCTTCAACTTTTCTTTCTTCCGTCATTTTCTCAAATTGACCAATGGTTATGAGGAAACGAGTGGAATATTAAATTAGCGACAATTAGAGAAGAGTAAGACATTAAACTTACAGCTGATTTGAATAATCTACATTTAATTTTATACAGATATCTAAGGAAGGTTGGCGATTCAAAAAAAGCGACAGTTTATTTATGCAAAATTTTAATATTGATTTGACTAAGAACGTAACTTTAGAATTTCTTCCCAAAAATATCACATTTTATCACTACCACACCCTCTCGATTGTTAAGTACTGTCAAAAGCCTCTTCAAAAGTCACTTTACTGAAAAAACTGTTAACCACATTCAAGACAATCCGATCGATGACCTGCGCATATTCCCCTTTAACTTCGTCAAAAATATCCTTCCAGTTGTTATTCAAAATCGGATTGACAGAATCAGACAAGGCCTTATTCTTATGATTCTCAAAATTAAAAACTACCAACTCGGGATCAATCGTGACCGAACTGGACTTAAAATTCGGGAACGTTCTGCCCTTCCTCTTCGTCTCCTCAAACGGAAGAACATCCGTTATTTTAAGGTTTTCTACCAAACGAATCGTCAGAAAAAGAAAAAAACGCAAAAAACTTACTCAGAATAACCGTGCTGTTGCCAATCCCATGGATATTCAAAACCAAAATCTTCACTTTAACTTCGTAGTCGCACACCATTTGAATTTCCGGGAACATCCCACTCATTCTGACCACCTTCTTCTCAAAATTGAACCTGAAAAACGTCAAAATTCTTCGATGACGAAAACCATTACAGACTTACTCGAAATTGTCGATGTCTAAATCCACCAGACCGTAGAACTTGCACTTTGTGAATTTTTGCTGGAAGTACACTGGTCCATCTGTCCCCCCGATGGTCATTTCCGTGAGCTCGAAAGGATCAAAGCTGGGGATGGTTAGTTCCGGGTAAGGTCTGACCAGCTCCAGGACCCCCTTCTTGGCGGACTCGAACATGCAAGTTTGAAAATCCGGGCTCTTCCGGTTGCATTTATGGAAGTTGGGGGCTGGAAGAACATTATGAACCCGTGGTGGTGTGAGTTTGAACACATACGGATTTTGACACAGCTGCTGAGCACCAGCAGTGGTACGAAGGTGAGCACTATTCGCATGATGGGCACTTTAGAGCGAGCGGACGACAAATGGCGCCTTTATAGGTGGGTTCACAGAAGTTGTTCTTTGTCGGAAAATGCATAGCAAGTAGAATAGCGTTTTTTGTACCCAAAACGTGCTAATTAACACAACTGGTTATGTCAAAGAAGGATCCCTAATAAACGTGACCTTGTAAAAAGACTAGAGATATAGAATATATAAAAGGCACTATTTGTGCATAACTCATTTGTATGAGTGGATTTTTAATTTATTTCAAACGTTATATAAATCTACGTATAATTTTAACTCGTTCTCGTCGAAAAAATATACCATCCAAGGACTTGGAGCATTCTTTGATTTTGCTTTTTTGTAAAAGTTGTTTATCGGGTTCCTAGGCAACAGAAAAATCTCTTAGAATTGTATTTGTAAACAAAAAAAAACAAGATTCCAGGCGGACTGTGGTAGGCTTATTTTCTAATGGATCCATTTATTTATCTATACATTTAATAATTAATTTTCCTGAAATGTGGTAGAAATGTTCGAAGAAATGAAGCCGAAAGTAATCAGATAATTTTGAGGGTGATCCAAAAGAGCCAAAAATTTCATAAAATCATATTTAAAATATTGGGCTTTTAGAAAAATTGCCTAAAAATCCAGCAAATTTCACATAGCGCGTTAATGATCCCGGACTAATATTTTCGAGATATTATTAGTATTAGTTTTTAAGTTCATATTTACAATAAAATAAATTCGAATAATACTTGCTACCTAAATATTTATTTATGCTTATAATATTTACGACAGTTAAAAAAAGTTGTTTGATTCAACGAATTAATGACGGCCTACTACGTCAACTTTCATTCACACTCTGTCTACGGGATCCAGAGATGGGAGAACCCATGCCCTTCTTTCTCCGTGACTTCAAGGTTCTCTACCAAATTAACTACCACAGTAATCCAAAACCAAAATATTTCCTTAAACAGTTCTATATTTTTTTTATTTTCTCAATTTCTAGTTTGTTGCAAGTTAATCACAACTAGGAATCATTCTTTAACATAACCAGTTGTGCTAATTCCCAATCTCTCGCAACAAAAATGCTCTTTCATTCATTATGCATTTTCGCAATAAAAAGCAACATTTCTAAAACCCACCCATAAAAGCGGCATTCTTCGTCCGCCCGCTCTTAAAAGTAGCCCATAATGCGAACAGTGCTCACCTTCATACCACTGCTGGTGCTCAGCTCCGGTGTCAAAATACGTACGTGTTCAAAGTGACCCGAATTCACGTGTTCATAGTGCGCTTCCAGCCCCGAACTTCCACAAGTGCACCCGGAAGAGCCCGGATTTCAAAACGTGCCTGTTAGAGTCCGCCAGAAAGGGGGTACTCGAGTTGGTCAGACCCTACCCGGAACTGACTATCCCCAGTTTGGACCCTTTCGAAGTCCCGGAAGCCACCATCAGAGGGAGAGAGGGACCAGTGAACGTACAACAACAATACAAAAAGTGCAAGTTTTACGGATTCCCGAGGTTACAGCTTGACGAATTCGAGTGAGTGTGTGATCGTTCTCGTCCTGGACGAATTTTGTCCTTTTGTAGGTTCAGTTTTGAAGAGAAGTTGGTCAAACTGAGTGGGGTGTTTCCGGAAATTCAAATGCTGTGCGACTACGAGTTGAAAGGGCAGGTTTTGGTTGTACCTGTTGTTGGAAAAGGCAACAGCACGATTATTCTGAGTACGTTTTTTGTATTTTTTGTTTTTTCTAACAAAATGTCTTCGTAGAGAATGTTAAAGCCACGGACGTTTTTTCATACGAGGAAACGAAGAAGATGGGCAAAACGTATGCGAGGTTTAAGTCGAGTTCGCTTACGATTGATCCGGATTTGGTAGTTTTTAATTTTGATAGTCATATTGAGGAGATTTTTGTTGGTCCTTTTAATACGGCTTTGAATGACAACTGGAAGGTGGTTTTTGACGATGTTAAAGGAAGTTACGAGCAAATGTTCGACCAGATTATCTTGAGTGTGTTCAACAGATTTTTCAACAAAGTGACTTTAGAAGAGGCTTTCGATTGAGCGTGACCACCTAGAGGACCTGGTAATCATATGTATGCTACTAAGTGTTTATTATTAGAGTTTTGCACGAACAAACGAGTGTATTTTTTATCGTCACAGTTTTCTCTTCTGCGTCTTACAAGTTTTTGCCAGTTTCATGTTTTCTGGAAGTTTCATGACCCTTAGAGCTCGAAAAAAGTGTCTCCTCTTTCCGTTTGTCTGTCGTCTGTCTGTCCGTCTGTCTGTCCTTCTGTTTATCTGTGTTAGGAATTGTTGGAGCGACACCTAGTTTCGGCCGTGCGAGGCTCGATCGTGCAGTGTAATTCGTCAATTTCTCGATTTCTTGATTTTTCGAATTCCCATTGTCCCGAATTTTCAATTTCTCCAACTTTTTATTTCGCAGTTTTCGATTTCTCGTTTTTTGAGTTTTTCGATGTTTAGATTTTTCAATTTATCGATTTTTTCGATGTTTAGAATTTTTCAATTTTTCGAATTCTCTTCGTTTTAACATTTGTTTAATTTTTCGATTTTTTTTTTCGATAATTCAATTTTTCGGTTTCTCGATGATTCAATTTTTCGAGTTCTCGAGTTTTAGGTTTCTCGATTTATCAATTTTTAGATTTCTCGATGCTTTGATTTTTTGAATGCTCAATTTTTTGATTTTTCGATTTTTCGAATTGTCATTGTACTTAATTTTTAGGTTATTCGAATTCTTAATATTTATTTTTTTTAATGATTTTTGGATTTTTCGAATTTTTGATTTCTCGACTTATTATTTAAGTGTAAACGCTGATGAAAAAATTGTGTTTCGAAAAAAAACTTATTACAAAAAATTTAATCCTAGATTCTATTATTTTTCAATATAAAAATAAGAGTAAGATAAAAGAGTTAATAAGAATGAATGATAAAAATGGAATAGGTGAGTTGGTGGGACCACTTTTGACTTTGTTTTAAATTTTAGATATTACCTCTTTTTAAAATAGAATTCAATACCCATTTTACAAAAAATAAAACAAATCAGTTCAAAGGATTAGGGGATGAGCGGGGCTAAGTTTACCTTTTTTCTGCAGAGTCTTATAAGCAAGCAGTAGCCCCGTCAACCCACCCCCTCTTCATTCTGGTTCCTACCCTTAATATTGTTCAGTCTTAATTTAACGAGTACTAACCCTGCCCACCGGTCCTCTATTTTCTTTGAGGGTATATAATTTGCCAAAATCAGTCTTATCTCAGCAAGTACTAGCCCCGCCCACCCGCCCTCTACTTTCTTAGAGGCTATTTCATGTGCCAAAGTCAGTTTTACTTTCGCTTTTCATTTTCTGGAATTCCCAATTTGTCGAACCTTATTGTGATTTTTGAATTTTTCGACTTTTTGTTTGTTCGATTTTTCGACTTTAGATATTTCAACTTTTCGAGTGTTCAATTGTTGATTTTTTGGTTTTTCGATATTTAGATTTTTCGATATTCCAATTTTTCGCGTAATTGATCTTTGGAATTTTCAATTTTTACTTCCCGAGCGTAAGCAAAGGAAGTATTGTAATCGAGTCCGTCGGCCGACTCTCTACTTTTACGTTTTCTCGATCTTTCATGACCCCTAGAAGACGAAGAAATAGGTCTCCCATTTCCGTCTGTCTGTCCGTCTGTCCGTCTGTCCGTCCGTCTGTCCGTCTGTCCGTCTGTCCGTCCGTCTGTCCGTCTGTTGTCCCGGATTTTTATTAGACAGATAATCTCCGAAAGTACTCGACCGATTGTTGTGAAATTTTGTACTTATATTAAGAATATCATGTAGATGGTAAAACGCTAACCAAAATTTGTCTAATCATCCCCACCACTAAAGCGATGACGTCACTTCAAAATTGTACATAGTAAATGGGTTTTCAATTGTATAAAATAACATAGTCCTACACATGTAGTTTACAACTCTGAATCGACTTTTCACCCGAAACGTCCAGATTTTTGGAAAAAAAATCAAAATTATAAAACAACATTTTGAAATTTAATTTTTAATCTGCTAACCAGAATGCTTTGAAATGTTGCAGATGTTTTAAGGCTATAAAGAGCATCATAAATCTTTAGTCAAAAAATATTTGCTTATCCCCTCCAAAAACTTGATGACGTCAGCTCAAAAGTTTGTGGAATAAATCATTTCTAAAATGTACAAAATATGATGAGTCTGTACTTGTGATCTATCACTCCATTCATATTTTTTGGATTTGCATATACAGGGTGACTCAAAAAAATTAATGAATGCGTAAATATATTTTACTGATTTACTCAGAAACTACAAAACCGAATGCTTTGAAATCTTGCAGATGTTTTAAGGTTATAAAGAGCATAATAAATGTTTAGTCAAAATATATTTGCTTATCCCCTCCAAAAAATTGATGACGTCAGCTCGAAAGTTTGCCGAATAAATCCTCTCTAAACTGTAAAAATATGATGAGTCTGTACTTGTAATTTATCACTCCATTCATATTTTTTGGATTTGCATATACAGGATGACTCAAAAAAATTAATGAATGCGTAAATATATTTTATTGATTTAATCAGGAACTACAAAACCAAATGCTCTGAAATCTTGCAGATGTTTTAAGGTCATAAAGAGCATAATAAATGTTTAGTCAAAATATATTTGCTTATCCCCTCGAAAAACTTGATGACGTCAGCTCGAAAATTTGCCGAATAAATCATATCTAAAATGTACAAAATATGATCAGTCTGTACTTGTGATCTAACACTCCATTCATATTTTTTGGATTTGCATATACAGGGTGATTCAAGAAAATAAATGAAAGCGTAAATTTATTTTACTGATTTACTCAGGAACTACAAAACCGAATGCTTCGAAATCTTGAAGATATTTTAAAATTATCATAAGCATGGTAAATTTTTGATCAAAATGTATTTGGTCGTCCCCCCTAAAAAATTTATGACGTCACCACAAAATTTTGCTGAATAAATCCTATCTCAAATGTACAAAATATGGTGAGTCTCTTCTTGTGATTTATCATTCCATTCAAATTTTTTCGATTTGCATATACAAGGTGACTCAAAAAAATTAATGAATGCGTAAATTTATTTTATTGATTTAATCAGGAACTACAAAACCGAATGCTTTGATATCTTGCAGATGTTTTAAGGTTATAAGGAGCATAATAAATTTTTAGTCAAAATATATTTGGTTATCTTCTACAAAAAACTGATGACGTCAGCTCAAAAGTTTGCCGAATAAATCGTATCTAAAATGTACAAAATATGATGAGTCTGTACTTATGATTTATCATTCCATTCATATTTTTGGATTTGCATATGCAGGGTGACTCAAAAAAATTAATGAAGGCGTGGATTTATTTTATCGATTTAATCAGGAATTACAAAACCGAATGCTTTGAAATCTTGGGAATATTTTAAAGTTATTATAAGCATGGTAAACTTTTGTTCAAAATGTATTTGTTCATCCCTCCTAAAAAAATTGATGACGTCACCCTTAAATTTTGGTGAATAAATCCTATCTAAAATGCAAAAAATATGATGAGTTTGTACTTGTGATTTATCATTCCATTCATATTTTTTAGATTTTCTTAAGAGGTGGTTCAAAAAAATTAATGAAGTCAATTTATTTTATTGATTAAATTAAAGGCAACACTTATTATTAGTATTACACCTTAACCAACCCAATTTGGTAGACACAAAATTTGTTAAAGGAAAAACTCGGTTGAAACATAAGGGTAGCACGCTTATTTACATCGACTTGAACATTACAGACCTGCATTTGTTTTATGCGCTCACTTGGTTCCGCGAATGTGAAATAGACATGTTTATAATCAACCAATTGTGAATTTCACTGTCAAGAATTAAAATAAAACCCAATGTTTTATATAATAAGCGGAACTCGAAGCAATAAAACCGATGGTCGTTTTGTTTACAGTTTCTCCGTTTGACTCTCACGTATGCTGTTACGCTTGTCATCTTAAATTAAGAATGTTTATACATAAACGATTTTCAGTTGCCCCTCATATTACTAGACAGCGGTTTTCTGTCGGCCTACGTCACGATTATAGGGGGGGACGTGCTGGATCGCCGGGTGATAGATAATCACCGAATTTAATCGGTACTAATTCCATAAATATAATTAACGATTTATTAATCAAACGGCTAAGTAAATGAGAACGGGAATTAACAACAGAGTGCAACGAAACAGCGTTATTCTAATCTCAAATAAACGAAGTGCAGTCCGCAACCGCAATGAATTCGCATCCCGTACGAGCCGTACCGAGTTTGGCCTTGCCTAGCTCGACAGAAATCCGCTCTCTAGATATTACACACCGGCGCCGTATACGTGAGTAAATTGTTTCGTTATTTTATTGATTATAAGAAATCAATATTCAAAACAACCCAATTCATTTTCCCGAAAATTTGGGAATACAATAATTTTATTCTTAGTATTACACTACATCTATCCCAACTGATATACGTGTCCTTGCAAAAATGTTTTTTTTTAAATTCCCACTACAAAAATGTAATGAGAAAAAAAACACAATAGGCATGCAGTCGTCAAGTTTCCGACAGCGAGGGAAGTACTGTCTAAACCCTTTAGACCAATTTTTTTCAATTATCCGTGTTCTCAATTTCCCGATTTGTCGATCTCTAGATTTCTAAAATTTTTGGTTTTTCGATTTTTCCATTTCTCGATTATCAATTTCTGGATTTTTCGAATGAGCATCCTGAATTAACTATAAAATCTTATGTTGTCAATCTTTTGTCCTTGCTCCAGTTTCCTTCAGACGGCAGTCTTAGCAGTCCTGACGAAACCACAATTTTAAAGATAACAAAATTTTCGACACTAGCATATCGTCATCAACACAAACTTTTACATTTAGTTACACATAATTTTTCCAACGTAGCAACACCAAAAAACCCAAGATTTATTTACGCAATTTATTGTCATACAAATATCAACAACAATTTCAAAACTGGGACACTTTCACTAGAACTTCTATTGACACCTTAGCAAACACTCTATTAAGCACCTCCGTCACCACCTGCTTCATCAAATGATTATAAACCGGCTTCCGCTCTTGATAAATCTCCTTCGCGTTTTCATTCAAAACTTTATTAATATTATCACTCACTTCCTTATTCCCGCTAAAAAGATTCTCGAAGTTGATGTACACTTCTTCAGGTTCTGCATTAAAAACGTCGTTGTCGACGATAAAGTACGTCTTGTTATTTTTAACGTAGTCTTTGTAACCAGCATGATACACACAGCGCAAATTTTCTACAAACAAAATAAACTAAAGTAGACAACAATTTTCTACTATCAGAGAACTTACTGCAACCAATCGTCGCATTGCCTTCCTCTTTGACAGTCAAAACGAGAATTTGGCCGTCCATTTTGTACTCACATTTGAGAACACCTTCAGGAATAACCGTCACAAGTTCTATAGTTTTCTTGTCAAAGTTCATACTAAGTAGAAGCACAGTTAATAGAACTAGATGAAGCAATAGTGATCTCACTCACTCGTATTTCTCAATTTTGGCACTGGTCAATCCAAACAGTTTACAATTTGTGAGTTGTTGCTCAACCGACACCGCACCTGGAGCTCTTTCGAGAGTCAAACTTTCGACAATTAAGGGTTCCAAGCTCGGCAAATTCAGCGATTTGAACGGTTTTGCCAACTGCTGGACGGCATTTTGGGCGGCTTCTTGGAGACATTTTTGAAAATCGGGGTTTTTTCGGCCACATTTTCTAAATTGAATTGTCAAGAAGTGAGGAAAAAGAGTGGTGAGATTTGTACTTACGGATGGTACAATCAACTGCGCGTAGTGTGACGATTAAAATGAGTAAGTAGTTCATGGTGGTTCAGAGTAAACTGGTACCGAGGTTCGCTGTGAACCACTGCTACCGATGAAATTGGGAATGGAGGTAAAGTGGTCAAACATGTTCGGGTTTCGACGTTATTGTAATGTTTAATGCGGTTTTAATGGTTATGAAAAAAAGGGGGAAGTGTTAAATTAGCAAAAATTAGAGAAGAGTGAGACATTAAACATACAACTGATTTAAATAATCTACATTTAATTTTATGTAGATATCTAAGGGAGGTTGGCGATTCAAAAAAAGCGACAGTTTATTTATGCAAAACTTTAATATTGATTTGACTAAGAACTTGGTTTTAGATTTTCTTTACAAAAAATATCACATTTTGTCACTACTACACCCTCTGGGTGGTTACGCACTATCAAAAGCCTCTTCAAAAGTCACTTTACTGAAAAAACTGTTAACCACATTCAAGACAACCCGATCCACGACGTTCGCATAATCCCCTTTAACTTCGTCAAAAATATCCTTCCAGTTGTTATTCAAAATCGGATTGACATTATCAGACAAAGCCCTATTATCATGATTCACAAAATCAAAAACCACCAACTCCGGATCAATCGTGATCGAACTGGACTTAAACTTCGGGAACGTTCTGCCCTTCCTCTTCGTCTCCTCAAACGGAAGAACATCCATTATTTTAAGATTTTCTACCAAACGAATCGTTAGAAAAATCAAAAAACGCCAAAAACTTACTCAGAATAACCGTGCCGTTGCCAATTCCATCGAGATGTAAAACCAAAATCTTCCCTTTAACCTCGTAGTCGCACACCATTTCAATTTCCGGAAACACCCCACTCACCTTGACCACCTTCTTCTCAAAATTGAACCTGAAAAGGGTCAAAATTGCTCGATGACGAAAACCATTGCAGACTTACTCGAAATTGTCGATGTCTAAATTCACCAGTCCGTAGAGCTTGCATTTTGTGAATTTTTGCTGGAAGCTCACTGGTCCGTCTGACCCTCCGATGGTGACTTCCGAGATCTCGAAAGGGTCCAGGCTGGGGAGGGTTAGTTCCGGGTAGGGTCTGACCAGCTCCAGGACCCCCTTCCTGGCGGACTCGAGCACGCAGCTTTTAAAATCCGGGCTCTTCCGGTCGCATTTGTGGAAGTTAGGGGCTGGAAGAACACTATGAACACGTGGTGGTGTGAGTTTGAACACATACGGATTTTGACACAGCTGGTGAGCACCAGCAGTGGTACGAAGGTGAGCACTGTTCGCATGATGGGAACTTTAGAGCGAGCGGACGAAAAATGGCGCTTTTATAGCTGGGTTCACACAAGTTGTTCATTGTCGGAAAATGCATACCAAGTAGAATAGCGTTTTTTGTACCGAAAAATTGGTAATTAACACAACTGGTTGTGTCAAAGAAGGATTCCGAATAAAAATAACTTTGTAAAAAACTAGAGATATAGAATATATAAAAAGCATTATTTGTAAAAGTATCACAGAATCCAGGTATGATCTCATCTTATGTACTCGTCGCTCTAGCTATTTGTGCATAAATTATTTGTTTGAGAGAATTTTAAATTTATTTCAACTGTACACAAATCTACGTAAAATTTTAACTCGTTCTCGCTGAAAAAATATACCATCCAAGGACTTGGACCACTCTTAGATTTTACTTTTCTGTAAAAGTTGTTTATCGGGTTCCTAGGCAACAAAAAATCTCTTAGAATTGTATTTATATGCAACAAAAACAAGAATGTAATGAAGCCGAAATAAAATTTTGGAGATTGACATCTGCAAAATTTTTTTTAGATAATTTTGAGAGTGCTCGAAAAAAGTCAAAAACTTCACAAAAACGCACACAAAGCTGCATAAAACCCCACCAAAAATTCTGTAAAATAGACCTCGACGAGGTAATTCGATAAACATAGCATATTAATGACTCCCAACTAAGATTTTCGAGGCATTAATTTTTAAGTTCATATTTTTAAAACAGTGAAAAATTGCCATATTTCATTAGGCAATTCCTGAAAGTGCTACGAACTTTCTTAAAAATGAAACCGAAACTAAATTCTAGAGGAAGAAATCTGTAAAAAATATTTTTAGATAATGTTCGACGGTGTTCGAAAAAACCCAAAATGTACATAAAGTTTCATTTTGAAGAATTGAGCTTTTAGAAAAGTTGCATAAAATTTCGCCAAAAATTATGGAATATAGATTTTGAGAAGATAGTTCAAAAAACATGCCATGTTGATGGTCTCGGATGAAGATCTTCGAAGTATTCGTTTTCAAAACCAATTATCTTTAAATTTCAAAAAATTGCGATATTTAATTGTGGCGATTCCTAAAAAATGGTTCAAATTTTCGAAGAAATGTTGAAGGCGAGGGTAAATTTTTGAACTTAACATCTACAAAAACTCCTCTTACATAATTTTCGACGGTGCTCGAAAAAAATAAAAAATTTCATGAAATTATATTGAAAAATTGGGATTTTGGAAAAATTGTCTAAAAATCCACCAAAAATTCTAGAATATCGATGTTAACAAGTCAATTCAAAAAACATAGTTTGTTGATGACGTCGGACAAAGATTATGGACTATTCATTTTCAAAACAAAATTTTTAAACATTTATGAAAATTGTCATACGATATTTTGACGATTCTGGAAAAATGGTAGAAATTTTCGAAGAGATGAAACCGAAAATAAATTCTGGATGTCGAAATCTGTAACAATCCGTTTAGATAATTTTCTAGGGTGGACGAAAAAGTCAAAAATTCCGTAAAATTTCATATTGAAAAACTGAGCTTTTGGAAAATTGCCTAAAAATTCACCAAAAATTCTGGAATATAGACCTGGACGAGGTAATTCGAAAAACATAGCACGTTAATGACCCCGGACTAAGATTTTCAAGGTATTAGTTTTTAAGTTAATATTTTTAAAACAGTGAAAAATTGCCATTTTTCATTAGGCAATTCCTGAAAGTGCTACGAACTTTCTTAGAAATGAAACCGAAACTAAATTCTAGAGGTCGAAATCTGTAAAAAATATTTTTAGGTAATGTTCGACGGTGTTCAAATAAACCGAAAATGTACATAAAATTTCATTTTGAAGAATTGAGCTTTTAGAAGAGTTGCATAAAATTTCGCCAAAATTTATGGAATATAGATTTTGACAAGATAGTTCAAAAGACATGCCATGTTGATGGTCTCGGATGAAGATCTTCCAAGTATTCGTTTTCAAAGCCAATTTTTTTTAAATTTCAAAAAATTGCCATATTCAATTCTGGCGATTCCTTAAAAATGGTTGAAATTTTCGAAGAAATGTTGAAGGCGAGGGTAAATTTTTGAACTTGACATCTACAAAAACTTCTCTTAGATAATTTTGGACGGTGCTCGAAAAAGTTAAAAAATTTCATAAAATTATATTGAAAAATTGGAATTTTTGAAAAATTGTCTAAAAATCCACCAAAAATTCTAGAATATCGATGTCGACAAGTTAATTCAAAAAATATAGTTTGTTGATGACGTCGGACAAAGATTATGGACTATTCATTTTCAAAACAAAATTTTTAAACATTTATAAAAATTGTCATACGATATTTTGACGATTCTGGAAAAATGGTAGAAATTTTCGAAGAGATGAAACCGAAAATAAATTCTGGATGTCGAAATCTGTAACAGTCCTTTTAGATAATTTTGTAGGGTGGACGAAAAAGTAAAAAATTCCATAAAAATTCATATTGGAAAACTGAGCTTTTGGAAAATTGCCTAAAAATTCACCAAAAATTCTGGAATATAGATCTGGATGAGGTAATTCGAAAACATAGCACGTTAATGACCCCGGACTAAGATTTTCGAGGTATTAGTTTTTAAGTTCATATTTTTAAAACAGTGAAAAATTGCCATTTTGCATTGGGCAATTCCTGAAAGTGCCACGAACTTTCTCAGAAATGAAACCGAAAGTAAATTCTAGAGGTCGAAATCTGTAAAAAATATTTTTAAATAATGTTCGACGGCGTTCGAAAAAACCCAAAATGTACATAAAATTTCATTTTGAAGAACTGAGCTTTTAGAAAAGTTGCATAAAATTTCGCCAAAAATTGTGGAACATAGATTTTGACAAAACAGTTCAAAAAACATGCCACGTTGATGATCTTGGATGAAGATCTTCGAAGTATTCGTTTTCAAATCCATTTTTTTTAAATTTCAAAAAATTGCCATATTTAATTCTGGCGATTCCTAAAAAATGGTTGAAATTTTTGAAGAAATCTTGAAGGTGAGGGTAAATTTTTAAACTTGGCATCTACAAAAACTCCTCTTAGATAATTTTCGACGGTGCTTGAAAAAAATAAAAAACATTCATAAAATTATATTGAAAAATTGGGATTTTTGAAAAATTGTCAAAAAATTCACCAAAAATTCTAGAATATCGATGTCGACAAGTTAATTCAGAAAACATAGTTTGCTAATGACGTCGGACAAAGATTATGGACTATTCATTTTCAAAACAAAATTTTTAAACATTTATAAAAATTGTCATACGATATTTTATATAAATTCTGGGTGGCGAAATCTGTAACAATTCTTTTAGATAATTTTCTAGGGTGGACGAAAAAGTCAAAAATTCCATAAAAATTCATATTGGAAAACTGAGCTTTTGGAAAATTACCTAAAAACTCACCAAAACTTCTGGAATATAGACCTCAACGAGGTAATTCGAAAACAAAGCGCGTTAGTGACTCCGGACTAAGATTTTCAAAGTACTAGTTTTCAAGTTCATATTTTTAAAGCAGTGAAAAAATCGGCATTCTTCATTAGGCAATTCCTGAAATGTGCTACTAACTTTCTTAGAAATGAAACCAAAACTAAAAAAAATTTCCTGAAATTTCATTTTGAAGAATTGAGCTTTTAGAAAAGTTGCATAAATATTCGTCAAAAAACAGGAATAATACTCAAGGTTTGATAATATAACATTAAACATAAAAAAAATTCTAATAATACATGACACCCAAATATTTATGTTACGACAGTTGAAAAAAGTTGTTTCATTCAACGAATTAATGACGGCCTACTACGTCAACTTTCATTCACACGCTGTCTGCGTAATATATCTGAAGAAATTTGTGGATTTCTGGAATTTTCATTTTCCGTTTTTCCGATTCTATGAATTTTCGATTTTCGATTCCTGGATTTGTCGAGAACGGTATATGTAAGATTTTTCGAATTTTCGAATTCTCAATTTTTCATTTTTTCAATTTTTGTTTCTTAATTTTCTGCGTTTTCAGTTTCTCGATTTCTTGATTTCTACATTTCTCAAATTTTTGCTTTTTAATTTTTTGATTTATCTTATTTTCGTTTAATCAGGCTTTCGATGTTTCAATTTTTCGAGTTCTTAAATTGTAGTTGTCTTAATATCTTAAATTCTCAATTATTTGATTTCCCAATTTCTAAAATTTTTGGTTCTGTATTTTTAGATTTTTTCTATTCCTCGATTATCAATTTCTTGATTTTTCGAATTTTCATTCTGATTTATCGAATTCTCAATTTTTTCGTTTTTACTTCACGAGCGTAAGCAGAGGAAGTATTGTAATCGAGTCCGTCGGTTGACTCTCTACTTTTGCATTTTCTCGACCTATCATGATACCCCGGCCGAAAAATTGTTCTCCCGGTTCCTACTGCCTGTGCGTCTGTCCGTCTGTCCGTCTGTCCGTCTGTCAGGCGTTAGATGTTTAGTAAAAATGTATTTGCTTATCCCCCCTAAAAAATTGATGACGTCACCTCAAAATTTTGCTGAATAAATGCCATCTTAAATGTGCAAAAAAAAACATAGTTGGCATGCAGTCTTCACGTTTCCAACAGCGAGGGAAGTACTGTATAAACTCTTTGGACCAATTTTTTGATTTTGCATTTTTCGATTTTTCGATTTTCAGTTCCTCGATTTTTCGAATTTAAAGTTTTTGATTTTTTCGATTGTTCGAATTTTCGATTTCGGGTACAAAAGGTACACGAACTTTCTTCAACTTTCCCGTCTTCCGTCATTTTCTCATATTTCTTTACAACTTATTTACTACTGCGTATTTTCTAACACCGTGAACATAACATTAGAGTTGACCAATGGTTATGAGGAAACGGGTGGAATATTAAATTAGCGACAATTAGAGAAGAGTAAGATATTGAACTTACAGCTGATTTAAATAATCTACATTTAATCTTATGTAGATATATAAGGAAGGTTGGCGATTCAAAAAAAGCGACAGTTTATTTATGCAAAACTTTAATATTGATTTGACTAAGAACATAACTTTAGAATTTCTTCCCAAAAATATCACATTTTATCACGACTACACCCTCTGGGTGTTTAAGAACTGTCAAAAGCCTCTTCAAAAGTCACTTTACTGAAAAAACTGTTAACCACATTCAAGACAATCCGATCGATGACCTGCGCATATTCCCCTTTAACTTCGTCAAAAATATCCTTCCAGTTGTTATTCAAAATCGGATTGATAGAATCAGACAAGGCCTTATTCTTATGATTCTCAAAATTAAAAACTACCAACTCGGGATCAATCGTGACCGAACTGGTCTTAAAATTCGGGAACGTTCTGCCCGTCCTCTTCGTCTCCTCAAACGGAAGAACATCCGTTATTTTAAGATTTTCTACCAAACGAATCGTCAGAAAAATCAAAAAACGCCAAAAACTTACTCAGAATAACCGTGCTGTTGCCAATCCCATGGATATTCAAAACCAAAATCTTCCCTTTAACCTCGTAGTCGCACACCATTTGAATTTCCGGGAACATCCCACTCATTCTTACCACCTTCTTCTCAAAATTGAACCTGAAAAACGTCAAAATTCCTCGATGACGAAAACCATTACAGACTTACTCGAAATTATCGATGTCTAAATCCACCAGTCCGTAGAACTTGCACTTTGTGAATTTTTGCTGGAAGTTCACTGGTCCATCTGTCCCCCCGATGGTGATTTCCGTGAGCTCGAAAGGATCAAAGCTGGGGATGGTTAGTTCCGGGTAGGGTCTGACCAGCTCCAGGACCCCCTTCTTGGCGGACTCGAACATGCAAGTTTGAAAATCCGGGCTCTTCCGGTTGCATTTATGGAAGTTGGGGGCTGGAAGAACATTATGAACCCGGGGTGGTGTGAGTTTGAACACATACGGATTTTGACACAGCTGCTGAGCACCAGCAGTGGTACGAAGGTGAGCACTGTTCGCATGATGGACAATTTAGAGCGAGCGGACGACAAATGGCGCCTTTATAGGTGGGTTCACAGAAGTTGTTCTATGTCGGAAAATGCATAGTAAGTAGAATAGCGTGTTTTTGTACCGAAAAGTTGGTAATTAACACAAAAAGTTATGTGAAAGAAGGATTCCGAATTAAGGTGACATTACAAAAAACTAGAGATATAGAATATATAAAATGCATTATTAGTAAAAGTATCACAGAATTCAGGTTTGATTGCATTTTATGCACTTGTAGGTCAAGCTATTAGTGCATAATTCATTTGTTTGAGCGGATTTTAAATTTATTTCAAATGTCACTCAAATCTACATAATTTTAACCCGTTCTCGCCGAAAAAATATACCATCCAAGGACTTGGACCACTCTTCGATTTTAGTTTTTTGTAAAAGTTGTTTATCGGGTTCCTAGGCAACAAAAAATCTCTTAGAATTGTATTTGTAAGCAACAAAAACAAGAATGTAATGAAGCCGAAAGTAAATTTTGGAGCTTGACATCTGCAAAAACTTTTTTTAGATAATTTTGAGGGTGCTCGAAAAAAGTCAAAAATTTCACAAAAATACACTGAAAAATTGGGCTTTTGGAAATTTGCATAAAAACCCACAAAAATTCTGGAATATAGATCTGAATGAGGTAATTCGAAAAACATTGCTCGTTAATGACCCCGGACTAAGATTTTTCAGGTGTTAGTTTTTAAGTTCATATTTTTAAAACAGTGAAAAATGGCCATTTTTCATTAGGCAATTCCTGAAAGTGCTACTAACTTTCTTAGAAATGAAACCGATACTAAATTCTAGAGGTCGAAATCTGTAAAAAATATTTTTAGATAATGTTCGACGGTGTTCGAAAAAACCCAAAATGTACATAAAATTTCATTTTGAATAATTGAGCTTTTAGAAAAGTTGCATAAAATTTCGTCAAAACTTGTGAAATATAGATTTTGAAAAGATAGTTCAAAAAACATGCCATGTGGATGGTTCCGGATGAAGATCTTCGAAATATTCGTTTTTAAAACCAATTTTTTTTTAAACTTCAAAAAATTGCCATATTTAATTCTGGCGATTCCTAAAAAAAGGTTGAAATTTTCGAAGAAATGTTGGAGGCGAGAGTAATTTTTGAACTTGACATCTACAAAAACTCCTCTTAGATAATTTTCGACGGGGCTCGAAAAAAATAAAAAATTTCATAAAATTATATTGAAAAATTGGGATCTCCAAAAGTTAATTCAAATTACATAGTTTGTTGATGACGTCGGATAAAGATTATGGACTATTCATTTTCAAAACAAAATTTGTAAACATTTATGAAAATTGTTGTACGATATTTTGACGATTCTGGAAAAATGGTGGAAATTTTCGAAGAAATGAAACCGAAAATAAATTCTGGATGTCGAAATCTGTAACAATCCTTTTAGATAATTTTCTAGGGTGGACGAAAAAGTCAAAAATGGCATAAAATTTCATATTGAAAAACTGCTCTTTTGGAAAATTGCCTAAAAATTCACCAAAAATTCTGGAATATAGACCTGGACGAGGTCATTCGAAAAATATAGTTCGTCAATGACCCCGGACTAAGATTTTCGAGATATTAATTTTTAAGTTCATATTTTTAAAACAGTGAAAAATTGCCATATCTCATTAGGCAATTCCTGAAAGTGCTACGAACTTTTTTAGAAATGAAACCGAAACAAGACTCTAGAGGTCGAAATTTGCAAAAAATATTTTTAGATAATGTTTGACGGTGTTCGCAAAAACCCAAAATGTACATAAAATTTCATTTTGAAGAATTGAGCTTTTAGAAAAGTTGTCATAAAATTTCGCCAAAAATTATGTAATATAGATTTTAACAAGATAGTTCAAAAAACGTGCCATGTTGATGGTCTCGGATGAAGATCTTCGAAGTATTCGTTTTCAAAACCAATTTCTTTAAAATTTCAAAAAATTGCCATATTTAATTCTGGCGATTCCTAAAAAAAGGTTGAAATTTTCGAAGAAATGTTGAAGGCGAGGGTAAATTTTTGAACTTGACATCTACAAAAACCCCTCATAGATAATTTTCGACGGTGCTCGAAAAAAATAAAAAGTTCCATAAAATAATATCGAAAAATTGGAATTTTGGGAAAATGGTCTAAAAACCCACCAAAAATTCTAGAATATCGATGTCGACAAGTTATTTTAAAAAACATAGTTTGTTGATTAGGTTGGAGAAAAATTATGGACTATTCATTTTCAAAACAAAATTTTTAAACATTTATAAAAATTGTCATACAATATTTTGACGATTCTGGAAAAGTGGTAGAAATTTTCGAAGAGGTGAAACCGAAAATAAATTCTGTATGTCGAAATCTATAAAAATCCTTTTAGATAATTGTGTAGGGTGGTCGAAAAAGTCAAAAATTCCATAAAAATTCATATTGGAAAACTGATCTTTTGAAAAATTGCCTAAAAATTCACCAAAAATCCTGGAATATAGATCTGGATGAGGTAATTCCAAAAACATTGCACGTTAATGACCCCGGACTAAGAATTTCCAGGTATTAGTTTTTAAGTTCATATTTTTAAAACAGTGAAATATTGCCATTTTTCATTAGGCAATTCCTGAAAATGCTACTAACTTTCTTAAAAATGAAACCGAAACTAAATTCTAGAGGTCGAAATCTGTAAAAAATATTTTTAGATAATGTTCGACGGTGTTCGAAAAAACCCAAAATGTACATAAAATTTCATTTTGAAGAACTGAGCATTTAGAAAAGTTGCATAAAATTTCGCCAAAAATTGTGGAACATAGATTTTGGCAAAACATTTCAAAAAACGTGCCATGTTGATGGTCTCGGATGAAGATCTTCGAAGTATTCGTTTTCAAAATCAATTTTTTTTAAATTTCATAAAATTGCCATATTTAATTCTGGCGATTCCTAAAAAATGGTCGAAATTTTCGAAGAAATGTTGAAGGCTGGTGTAAATTTTTGAACTTGACATCTACAAAAACTCCTCTTAGATAATTTTCGACAGTGCTCGAAAAAAATAAAAAACTTCATAAAATTATGTTGAAAAATTGGAATTTTGGAAAAATTGTCTAAAAATCCACCAAAAATTCTGGAATATAGATCTGGATGAGGTAATTCGAAAAACATAGCACGTTAATGACCCCCAACTAAGATTTTCGAGGTATTGGTTTTTAAGTTCATATTTTTAAAACAGTGAAAAATGACATTTTTTATTAGGCAATTCCTGAAAGTGCTACGAACTTTCTTAGAAATGAAACTGAAACCAAATTCTAGAGGTCGAAATCTGTAATAAATCTTTTTTGATAATATTCGAAGGTGCTCGAAAAAACAAAAATTTTCCTAAAATCTCATTTTGACGAATTGAGCTTTTAGAAAAGTTGCATAAAAATTGGTCAAAACAACAGGCATAAAACTTAAAATTTGATCATATAACACTAACAATAAAATAAATTCTAGAAATACTTGCTACCCAAATATTTATGTCACCACAGTTAAAAAAAGTTGTTTCATTCAACAAATGACGGCCTACTACGTCAACTTTCATTCACGCCGTCTACGAGATCCAGATGTGGGAAAACCCATTCGATTAGAATATTTAAACAAAAAAAAAAGTAGTCAATTTATTAACTAGCGCTTGGTCATTGAACACTGTAAACATTTGTTCATATATTGTAGAACTTTGCCAGAAAAAAAAATGGCTGATTCGAACTCTGGGGAGGCGGCGACGCTAAAACGGAAACGGTACGGAGACGGTGACTTGTGTGTAATTAATAATTATTAAGAATTATAATAATGATATTCAGAACATTTTGTCGATTGTAGCTTACTTCTTAATAGTTTTGAACCTCTGTTTTGAGGGGACGAACTCATTCAAATCAAACTAATTTCTACGTGACATTCTTCCGATGTATAAACATAAACACTTCCAAGTTGTTTTTCTTATCGAGGATAACCTAAAGACGTACGATAATGGAGTCCATCCGGCAATTTGGTACTTTCATATTTTCTCAAAGTTCGAGGAAAAAAATGTCTGGACCGTCGGCATTGTAATCCGGTTGTTGCAATTTGTAGAAAACATGTTTTAGTTTAGTTTTTGATTCACTCTCACGTCTACAGGTTGATAAGTGTTATCGCTATTTGTCTTAAATTACGAGTACCATAAATGATTTTCAGTTTAGTCTTCAGTCGCACCGTCGTTATTTTATAAATTACGATTCGAGAATAACAATAATACAATACTTTTATTATCAGTATTACAATTATCTTTACTCAAACATTAGATACATATTTTTATTTTAGCTTACAACGGTTACCATAAAAAACAATAATCTTCAACCAATTTTTTTGAACATATTTTTAATTTATTTCACACGTTATGAAATAATCTGCATCGAATTTTATCTCGTTCCTCACCGGGCATTATGCAATCCCAAGGATTTTAACCATTTTTTACATTAATTATAAATGTTGTTTTTCGAGTTTCTACGTAGAACGAAAAAACTTTTGAAATTTCATATGGAAACCAAAAAAAAAAACGCATTATATTAAGTTTATGTTTTATGCATTAATAAGATCCAAGTCAGAATTTTGCATTACTGAAATTTTGTAAATATTCATAATTATTACTACAATATTAAAATAAGATTACAATTTTGTTTATGATTTTAAAAAATACAGCAAAAATAGAAACGAGATAAGAACCTACTTAAAAATTCTCTAATAAATTAAATCATGTGAAGCACTTGCAAAAGCTTCCTCTAAAGTCACTTTAATGGAAAAACTTCCAGTTATCATTCTAAATCGAAAAATCAACTCGTGACCGAACTGGACTTAATGTTGCCGATGGTAGGTGATGGTGATATAACTGGTTATATCAGAGAATGATACCGAATATCGAGCGAGGTGTCCACTTTTTGTTTAAGGAAATTATACGGCTAATATTTTGGCCTTGGTTCAAATTTAATGACAGTAAGTGCTAATGTGATAATCTAGTGAGAAGTCAGATCGTCAAGGAAATCCGCCGAAGGAAAAGAATTCACATATTTGTGGTGGAAATGAAGCAGTTTTACGGGTTCTTTGCGAAAAATTCCATATAAATATTCATTCTAGTTTTAAACATTTTAAATGAGCGTGGTCACGAAGAACCGATTTTCTGCTCTAGATAAGTAGCACAATATTAGTACTCTTGATAAAAATGGCAACAACGCTTCTTTGAAAAATAATAAAAATGTTTGCGATTTTTATTTTCTGAAAACATCTATTTTGTTTCTTCTTTTTTTCAATTTTTCAAATTTTGAATTTTTTAATTTTTAGATTTTGCAATTTTTCGATTTGAGTTTCTCGGATTTTCATTTTTAATTTTTCAGTTTTCCGTTTTTCCAACTTTTGTATGTTTCAATTTTTTGATTTTGCAATTTTTCAACTTGAGTTTCTTGAGTTTTTCAATTTTTATTTTTTTAACTCTTCACTCTTACGACTTGCATTTCTTCGGATATTCATTTTTCAGTTTTTTGATTTGCAATTTTTCGTTTGAATTTTTTATCTTCTTTATTTCTTCAATTATTCAATTTTATAATTTTTTGTATTTTCAATTTCAATATTTTCAATTTTTCGTTACTTCAATTTTTCGATGTGCAATGTTTCAATTTTTTTTTCGTTTCTCGAATTTTCAATTTTTAATTTTTCAATTTTTTGATTCTTTAGTTTTACTTTTCTTCAAATTTTCGATTTGCAATTTTGCATATTTTGATTTGGGCTTTTTGTTTTGTTTATTTCTACAATTTTCCCATTTTTCAGTGTTCAATTTTATAATTTTTTGTATTTTCATTTCAATTTTTTCAATTTTTCGTTTCTTCAATTTTTCTATTTGCAATGTTTCGATTTTTGTTTTTTAAGTCTTAAATTTTTGCTATTTTCATTTCTTCGGGTTTTCATTTTTAATTTTTCAGTTTTCCGATTTTCCAAATTTTGGTTGTTTTCAATGTTTAATTTTTCAGTTTTTCGATTTCCGATTTTTCGTTTCACTTTTTATTTTGTTTAGTTCGTCAATTATTCGATTTTTCAATGTTTCTATTTCATATTTTTTTGTTTTTTGAATTTAGTTTTTTCAATTTGTCGTTTCATCAATTTTTCGATTTGCGATTTTTCAATTCTTTTTTTGTTCCTTCAATTTTTTTTTTAGTCTTCAGTTTTGCGATTTGCACTTATTCGGGTTTTTGATTTTTAATTTTTGAGTTTTTCGATTTTCCACATTTTGGAAGTTTCAGGTTTTTGTTTTTGCAATTTTTCGATTTGATTCTCTTTCTTTGATTTTCCAATTTTGGAAGTTTCCGGTTTTTGGTTTTGCAACTTTTTGAATTAAGTTTCTCGAATTTTCAATGTTTGATTATTCAGTTTTTCGATTTGAAATTTTTGTTTCGGTTTTTTATTTTCTTTTTTTCTTCAATTAATCGAATTTTCAGTCATTTTGATTTTTGAATTTTAATTTTATCAATTTTTGGTTTCTTCCATTTTTCTATTAGTGATTTTTCAATTTTTTTGTTTCTTCAATTTTTAAATTTTGCAGTTTGTCGGTTTACAATTTCCCGAATTTTTTATTTTTCAATTTTTCGGTTCTTTAACTTTCAATTCTTGAAATTCTCGATTTGCAATTTTGAAAACTTCGATTTGCGTTTTTATTTTCTGTTTTTATAATTTTTCAAATTTTGTTTCTTCAATTTTTCAATTTGCAGTTTTTCAATTTTTATTTTTTTAAGTCTTTAGTTTTCCGATTTTCCAACTTTTGGAAGTTTCAGGTTTTTGATTTTGCAATTTTTTGATTTGAGTTTCTCGAATTTTCAGTGTTTGATTTTTCAATTTTTCGATTTGCAATTTTTGTTTCGATTTTTTATTTTCTTTATTTCTTCAATTATTCGATTTTTCAATGTTTCTATTTCATAATTTTTTGTTTCTTCAATTTTTCTATTTGCGATTTTTCAATTTTTCTTGCGTTTCCCTTTTTCAAGTTTTAGATTTTGCAATTATTCGATTTACAATTTCTCACTTTTTGAATTTTTCAGAATTTTCGATTTACAATTTTTCAGTTTATATTTTTTAACTTTTCAGTGTTCCCATTTAGATTTCTTCGGGTTTTCATTTTTAAATTTTTCAGTTTTCAGATTTTCCAAGTTTTGGATGTTTCAATATTTCGATTTGAGTTTCTCGAGTTTTCAGTGTTCAATTTTTCGTTTCGGTTTTTTATTTTCTTTACTTCTTCAATTATTCGATTTTTCGTTTCTTCACTTTCTTGTTTGTTCAATTTTTAGATTTTGCAATTTTTCGGTTTACAATTTCTTGAAGTTTCAATTTTTAATTTTTTAATTATTCGATTCTTCAGTTTTCCATTTCTTCAAATTTTCGGTTTGCAATTTTTAGTTTGACTTTTTTATTTTCTCTGTTTTTAAAATTTCTCGATTTTTCAGTATTTTGGTTTTGTAATTTTTGGTTTTTCCAGTTTCAATTTTTCGTTTCTTCAGTTTTTCGATTTGCAATTTTTCGTTTTGGTTTTTTATTTTCATTATTTCTTCGATTATTCAATTTCAATATGTTCATTTTTTCGTTTCTTCAATTATTGGATGTCCAATTGTTCAATTTTTTTTTGTTTCTCGAGTTTTCAATTTTTAATTTTTCAATTTTTCGGTTCTTTAGTTTTACTTTTCTTTACAATTTTGCATATTTTGATTTGGGCTTTTTGTTTTCTTTGTTTCTACAATTTTCCCATTTTTCAGTGTTTCAATTTTATAATGTTTTGTATTTTTATTTCAATTTTTTCAACTATTCGTTTCTTCAATTTTTCTATTTGCAATTTTTCGATTTTTGTTTTTTTAAGTCTTAAATTTTTGCTATTTTCATTTCTTCGGTTTTCATTTTTAATTTTTCAGTTTTCCGATTTTCCAAATTTTGGTTGTTTCAATTTTTTGGTTTCGCACTTTTTTAATTTGAGTTTCCCGAGTTTTCAATATTTAATTTTTCAGTCTTTCGATTTCCGATTTTTCGTGTCAGTTTTTATTTTCTTTAGTTCTTCAATTATTCGATTTTTCAAAATGCGTCTATTTCATTCGAGTTTTCACTCAATTTTTTAGTTTTTCGATTTTCCACATTCTGGAAGTTACAGTTTTTTTGATTTTACAATTTTTCGATTCGATTCTCCTGATTTTCAATGTTTGATTTTTCAATTTTTCGATTTGCAGTTTTTGTTTCGGTTTTTTATTTCTTTCATTTCTTCGATTATTCGATTTTTTTTTAATTTTTATTTTTTGTGATTATGAATTTCTTCGGTTTTTTATTTTCTTTATTTCTTCAATTATTCGAATTTTCAATGATTTTATTTCATAAATTTTGATTTTTGAATTTTAATTTTTTCAATTTTTGGTTTCTTCCATTTTTCGATTAGTGATTTTTCAATTTTTTTGTTACTTCAATTTTCAAATTTTGTAGTTTGTCGGTTTACAGTTTCCCGAATTTCTAATTTTTAATTTTTCAATTTTTCAGTTCTTTAACTTTTCAATTCTTCAAATTTTCGATTTGCAATTTTGAAAACTTCGTTTTGAGTTTTTATTTTCTTTGTTTGTATAATTTTTTTATTTTTCAGTGTTTCTATTTTGTAATTTTTTGTTTTTCCAATTTAACTTTTTCAATTTTTCGTTAATTGAATATTTCAATTTTTATTTTTATAAGTCTTTAGTTTTCCGATATTTTGGAAGTTTCAGGTTTTTGATTTTGCAATTTTTTGATTTAAGTTTCTCGAATTTTCAGTGTTTGATTTCTCAATTTTTCGATTTGCAGTCTTTGTTTCGATTTTTTATTTTCTTTATTTCTTCAATTATTGGTTTTTCAATGTTTCTATTTCATAATTTTTTGTTTCTTCAATTTTTTCGATTTTTTGTTTCTTCAATTTTTCTATTTGCGATTTTTCAATTTTTCTTGTTTTTCCCTTTTTCAATTTTTAGATTTTGCAATTTTTCGATTTACATTTTCTCGAATTTTGATTTTTTCAGAATTTTCGATTTCCAATTTTTCAGTTTTTATTTTTTAACTTTTCAGTGTTCCTATTTAGATTTCTTCGGGTTTTCATTTTAAAATTTTTCAGTTTTCAGATTTTCCAACTTTTGGATGTTTCAATATTTCGATTTGAGGTTCTCGAGTTTTCAGTGTTCAATTTTTCGTTTCCGTTTTTTATTTTCTTTACTTCTTCAATTATTCGATTTTTCGTTCCTTCACTTTCTCGGATTGCAATTTTTCAATTTTTCTTTCTTTCTTGTTTCTTCAATTTTTAGATTTTGCAATTTTTCGGTTTACAATTCCTTGAAGTTGCAATTTTTAATTTTTCGATTTTTCGATTATCCAGTTTTCCATTTCTTCAAATTTTCGATTTGCAGTTTTTAGTTTGATTTTTTTATTTTCTATGTTTTTAATATTTCTCCATTTTTCAGTGTTTTGATTTTGTAATTTTTGGTTTTTCCAGTTTCAATTTTTTTTCTACTTTTTATTCTTTATCCTTTATCTTTTATCCTTTTTCCTTAATCCTTTGTACTTTGTCCTTTTTCATTTGTTCTTTATTCTTTGTGCTTTGTCCTTTGACCTTTTTTATTTCTCTTTTATATTTTATCCTTTATCCTTTATCCTTGATCCTGGATCCTGGATCCTCTATTCTGTATTCTCTATAGTCTATCCTCTATCTTTTATACTTTAACCTCTATCTTTGATCCCTTGTCCTTGATCCTTGATCCTTGATACCTGATCGCTGATCCTTGATCCTTGATCCGTGATTCGTGATCCCTGATTCTTGATATTTGATCCCTGATCCTTGATCCTTGATTTTTGATCTCTGACCTTTGAACAATCATCCCTGGTCCTTGATCCTCGATCAATGATCATCGATACTCGATCTTCGATTCTGGATCCTCTATCATCTATCCTATATCCTCTATCTTTTATCCTTTATACTTTATCCTTAATCTTTTATCCTTCATGATTGATCCTTGATCCTTGATCCTTGATCCTTGATCCTTGGTCCTTGGTCCTTGGTCCTTGGTCTTTGGTCCTTCGTCTTTGGATGTTTCAATATTTCGATTTGAGTGTCTCGAGTTTTCAATGTACAATTTTTCGTTTCGGTTTTTTATTTTCTTTACTTCTTCAATTATCCGATTTTTCGTTCCTTCACTTTTTCGAATTGCGATTTTTCAATTTTTCTTTCTTTCTTGTTTCTTCAATTTTTAGATTTTGCAATTTTTCGGTTTAATTTCTTGAATTTTCAATTTTTAATTTTTCAATTTTTCGATTCTTCAGTTTCAAATTTTCGGTTTGCAATTTTTAGTTTGATTTCTTAATTTTCTCTGTTTTTAAAATTCCTCCATATTTCAGTGTTTTGATTTTGTAATTTTTGGTTTTTCCAGTTTCAATTTTTTATCCTTTATGTTTTATCTCTTTTCCTTGATCTTTGAGTGTTTATCCTTAATCCTTTATCCTTTATCCTTTATCCTTCATCCTTCAACCTTCATCCTTCATCCTTTGTCCTTTGTCCATTGTTTTTTGTCTTTTTCATTTGTTCTTTATCCTTTGTCCTTTGTCCTTTGACCTTTGTCCTTTTTCCTTTCTCTTTTATCTTTTATCTTTTATTCTTTATCGTTGATCTTGGATCCTGGTTCCTCTAATCTGTATCCTCTATAGTCTATCCTCTATCTTTTATACTTTAACCTTCATTTTTTATCCCTTATCCTTTATCCTTGATCCTTGATACCTGATCGCTGATCCTTGATCCTTGATCCGTGATCCGTGATCCCTGATTCTTGATATTTGATCCCTGATCCTTGATCCATGATCTTTGATTTCTGATCCTCGATCATCGATCTGTGATCATCGATCCTCGATCATCGATACTTGATCTTGGGTTCTGGATCCTCTGTCCTCTATCCTCTATCCTATATCCTCTATTCTCTATCTTTTATCCTTTATCCTTTATCTTTTATCTCTTTTCCTTGATCCTTGATTCTTTATCCTTAACCCCTTATCCTTCAACCGTCATCCTTCATCCTTTGTCCTTTGTCCTTCGTCTTTTTTCATTTGTTCTTTATCCTTTGTGCTTTGTCCTTCAATCTTTGTCCTTTGTCATTTTTATTTCTCTTTTATCTTTTATCCTTTATCCTTGTTCCTGGATCCTGGATCCTCTATCCTGCATCCTCTATAGCCTATCATCTATCTTTTATACTTTAACCTTCATCTTTTATCCCTTATCCTTTATCCTTGATCCTTGATACCTGATCGCTGATCCTTGACCCTAGATCTTTGATCTCTGATCCTTGAACCATCATCCTTGGTCCTGGATACTCTATCCTCTATCCTCTATCCTCTATCCTCTATCCTCTATCCTATATCCTCTATCTTTTATCTCTATCGTCTATCCTCTATCTTTTATCTTTATCCTTTATCCTTAATCTTTTATCCTTCATCTTTGATCCTTGATCCTTGATCCTTTGTCCTTGGTCCTTCGCCCTTGGATGTTTCGATATTTCGATTTAAGTTTCTCGAGTTTTCAATGTTCAATTTTTTCTTTACTTGTTCAGTTATTCGATTTTTCGTTCCTTCACTTTTTCGGATTGCGATTTTTCAATTTTTCTTTCTTTCTTGTTTCTTCAGTGTTTAGATTTTGCAATTTTTCTGTTCACAATTTCTTGAATTTTCAATTTTTCTGTTTTTAATTTTTCATATTTTCAGTTTCAGATTTTTCAGTTCCTCTATTGTTCAGTTTTTCGTTTCTTCAAGTTTTCATTTTAAATATCTATCAAATAGGAGTAACAATTATAATTTCTAAAATTTATACTTTTTCGATTATGCGATTTTAGAATTTTTCAATCTTTTAATTATTGGACTCAAACTTCTTCACTCATTCGATTTCTAGTTTTTCTAAAATTCTCGGTATTTAATTTTTCAAAAATCAAAAATGAAAAAAGAAAAAAACAGAAAATGATACTTTAAAAAATCTAAAAACTGAAAATTAAAGATGAAAAATTGTAAAATCATTCATTAATTTTTTGAGTCACCTGTATAGATAATTCTAAAAATTATGAGTGCATTGACAAACAACAAATAGAGAATCATAATATTTTGCATATTTCAGAGAGAATTTTGAGATGACGTCATCAATTTTTTGAGAGGGGATCAACAATTATATTTTCACGCTTAGTTCAGTTACAATTTTGATTCGGAAAGTAAAAATCTTCTTAATTACCTAACTAGAGTTTAAAATTTAATTGTTACATTTTTAAATAGATAGCGGAAAAAACCGTCCAGCAAAAATTAAAATTCGTAATGAAGTTGTCTAGAATTCGAAGAAAATAAAAATAATTAGTTTGTTATTTATGTAGATTCAGTGCTTAATGTATTTCGCTATTTGTCAATATACATACTTAGCTGACCTCACTTAATAATATTAATTAACTTAGTAGAGACTCTATAATTAATGCTTCCACACATTTCTCCATCACCTTGACGGAATAATTATGTGTTGTGTACTTAATTACTTTCAGGTTAAAGTCTAGGTGACACATCGCTGTTTATTATAAGTTGACAATTTTAAGGATTTATTTTTAATACATATTATCTTAAGTACTAATCAAAAGCTTCTTCTACAGATACCTTAGAAAAAAAACTATTGGCTAAACTCAGAACAATCTTGTCTATCAACTCCTCGTAATCTCGTTGAACATCCTCAAACACCAGCTTCCAGTTCTCGTTCAACACCGGATTGAACCGGTCGCTCAAATTTTTACTAACAGCACTCCTAAAATCAAAAATTACTAACCCCGGCTCCAACCCAACCCGACTCGACCTAAAACTCAAATAAGTCCCATTTTTCTTCTTTTTTTGTTCGAATGACAAAACGTCCTCGATTTTTAACTCCTCTAGAAAACCATCCGACATTCCCAAAATACACAATTCTGGTAACAAAAACTCACTCAAAATAATCGTAGCGTCTCCTCTTCCGTCAACAGGCAGCAGCAACACCCTCCCTTTCACCTCGTACTGGCCCAATATTCGAATTTCTGGGACCATCCCGGAAATTTTGATCTCGTTTTTGTCAAAATCGAACCTAAATATGTAATTACATCATTTTGTTAAATTGTTGCACTCGTTCATAAAAATTACTGACACAAACTGATCCACTTGTAGGGTGCTCAGTCCATACAAGTCACAGTTTTTGAACTTCTGCTGAAGGGTCACTGGTCCGTCTAGCCCCCCTATGGTTATTTCTTCCAGGTGGAGTGGTTCCAGGTTTGGGAGAGTGAGCTCGTCGTAGGGTTTGTTTAGTTGGGGGATGCCGTTTTGGGCCGCTTTGAACACGCAGTTTTTGAAATCTGGTCGGTTTCGGGCGCATTTTTGGAAATTTTGGGCTGTAAATTTTTGGTTGGTTGGTTGGGGTTGGAGTGGTTGGGTAACTTACGGAGTTTTACGCTTGAAGCGAGTGCTGTTAGAGTTAACAGAGCGGTGAAGGTTTTCATTGTTGTGTACTTTTGACTTGTTGACAAAATCTTTGTTTTATAGTGTGATTAGGAACTGTAGAAAAAGGGGGAAACTGGAATTAGTTTCCTTATAGATGGAAATCACGCAAGAGATATATGTATGTGTATACACTTAAATGCACTTACGGTATAATTAAGAGCTTGGAAAAAAGTTTTGTGCTAAATGAGTCATAATTAGACTTTGGAAAATATGCATTAAAAAACTGCGAGGGTTATTTATTGCTGTTTCGTCTAATTTGAGTCATGTTTCCATTGCTGAAATCCTAAATCTTAAACCTCAAACGCGAATTCTAAACCTTAACTCTTGGCTCCTAATTCTTAGTCCTTGATCCTTAATATCTGATACCTGATCATTGATCCTTTATCCTTGATCTTCAACTCCTCATCCTTGATACCTGTTATCTGAATCTGATTTTTGATCCTTGATTCTTAATTATTAACCCAGATTTTTAAATGCCAAATCCTGAATTTTGGAAATAAATCTTTAATTCTTCATGCTGGATCCTCAACTCCCTATCCTTGATACCTAATATCTGATATCTATTTTTTTGTTTGTTGATTTTGATCTTTGTTCAATAATTCTAACCTTTAAATGATAAGTCCTGATTTTTGAATGCCAAACATTTATTCTAAATCCTTGATTTTTTTGGACGTTACATCTTGTTTCTTGATCGCGTATCCTGGATCTATGATCCTTGGTCGTCAGCAATTCGTCCATCGTCATTAATAATTGATCCTTAGTCCTTAGTAAATGATCCTTTGTCTTTGCTCTCTAATTCTGAATCCTGAATTCTGACTCTCAGTGCCGAAGTCCGGAATCTTAAAACACCAAACATGAATTCTAAATTCTAAATTTAAACTTTGATTGTTTGATTTTCTATTTTTGATCGTTGATATAATGTCCTTGGTTTTTGTTCCTTAGTAATTGGTTCTTAGTCATTGGTTTTGTAATTCTAATCCCTAGTCCTAGGTCTGTCTTTGATCCTTAATGGTTTATCCTTTGTCCTTTATTCTTTTTTCCTTATCTTTGATCCTTGATCCTTGATCCTTTATTCTTTACCTTTTATCCTTTATGCTTTATACTTACTCCCCAATCCATGATCCTTAATCCTTAATTTTTGACCCTTAATCCTTGATCCTTAATCCTTGATTCTTTATCCTTTATTCCATATCCTTAATCCTTCGTTCTTGATTCTTGTTGATCCTTGATTTTTGATACTTAATCCTCGATTCTTGATAATTTGTTCGTAATACTTGATCCATGATTTCTGATCCTTTATCCTCTGTCCTTGCCCTTCGCACTTTGCAGTTTGCCCTTTGCGCTTTGGCCTTTGTCCTTTATTCTTTGACCTCTGTTCTTTGTCTTTTGTCGTTGATCTTTCGTCCTTCGTCCTCTATGCCTCTATCCCCTATCCTCTATCCTCTATCCTTTATATTTTATCCATTATCCTTTGTCTTTTGTCCTTTGTCCTGTATCTTTTATCCTTTATTCTTTGTCCTTTGTCCTGTACCTTTTATCCTTTATCTCTGATACTTGATCCTTGATTCTTTGCACTTTGCCCTTTGCCCTTTGTCCTTTGTACTTTGCCCTTTGTCCTTTGTACTTCGTCCTTTGTTCTTTGATCTTTCTCCTTGGTACTCTGTCCTTGGTCCTTCGTCCTTCGTCTTTCGTTCTCACTGCTCTATCGTCTATCCTTTATTCTTTGACCTTCGTCCCCTTTCCTCTATCCTCTGTCCTTTTTTCTTTATCTTTTATCCTTTACTCTTTGTCCTTTATCCTTTATCCTTTATTCCATATCCCTGATCCTTCTTCCTTGATTCTTGTTGATCCTTGATTTTTCATTCTTAATCCTCGATCCTTGATCCTTTATCCATGATACTTGAACCATGATTTTTGATCCTTTATCCTCTGTCCTTTGCCCTTTCCCTTTCTCTATCCTTTATACTTTATTCTTTGTCCTACGTCCTTTATCCCTATCCTCTATCCTTTATACATTATCCTTTATCCTTGAACCTTGATCTTTGATTCTTGATCATTGACCCTAGATACTTGATCCTTGACTTTTGATTCATGGCACCTAATCCTTGATCATTGATCCTTGAAACTTGATCCTTTATCCGTGATGCTTAATCCTCGATCCCTGATTCTTGATCCTAAAATCTTGATCCTTTATCCGTGATCCTTAATCCCTGATCCCTGATTCTTGATTCTTGATCCTTGATCTTTTGTCTTTTGCCCTTGCACTTTACAGTTTGTCTTTTACGCTTTGCCCTTTAACCTTTGTCCTTCGTCCTTTGCCCTTTGTCCTCCATCCTTTATCCTTTATCATTTAACCTTTGTTTTTTGTCCATCGTTCTGTATCTTTTATCCTTCATCTTTATGCTTTATACTTTGTCCTTTATCTTTTATCCTTTATCCTTGATTCTTAATCCATGCTCCTTGACCCTTGATCATTGTTCCTTCATCTTTGATCCATGATTAACTATTCTTTATCTTTTGTCCTTTGTCCTTTATCCTTGATCCTTGATCCTTGATTCTTTGTCGTTTGCCCTTTGCACTTTGCAGATTGTCCTTTGTTCTTTGCCCTTTGTCCTTTGCCATTTGCCCTTTGTCCTTTGACCGTTGTCCTTTGTCCTTTATCCTCTGTCCTCTATCCTCTATCCTCTATCCTCTTTCCTCTATCCTCTATCCTTCATCCCTTATCCTTTAAGCACTGTTCTTTGTCCTGTATCCTTTATCCTTGATCTTCGATCCTTGATCCTTTTTTCTTTATCCTTTATCCTTTATCCATTGTCTTTTGTACTTTGTTTTTTGTCCTTCGTCCTGTATCTTTTGTCCTTTATTCTTTATCCTTGATTCTTGATCCTTTATCCTTCATCCTTTATCCTTTATCCTTTATCCTTGATCCTTGATCCTTGATCCTTTGCCCTTTGCTCTTTATACTTTGTCCTGTGTAGTTCGTCCTTCGTCCTTTGTCCTTTGTCCTGTGTAGTTTGTTCATCGTCCTTCGTCCTCTATCCTGTATTCTCTATCCTCTTTCCTCTATCCTCTTTCCTCTATCCTCTATCATTTATCCTACAAGATTGTCCTTTGCCTTTTATCCTTTGTATCGTATCATTTATCCTTTATCCTTAAATGTTGATACTTGATCCTTGGTACTTGATCTTGATTCTTGGTCCTTGATCCTTAATCCGCAATCCTTTATTCTTTGTCCTTGATCCTTTGTCGATTGCCCTTTGCACTTTGCAGATTATCCTTTGTCCCCTATCCTCTATCCTCAATCCTTTATCTTTTGTCCTGTATCCTGTATTCTTTATCCTTTATCCTTGAATTTGATCCTTGATCCTTGATTCTTTTTTCGTTTATCCTTTATCTTTTTTCGTTTATCCTTTATCTTTTTTCCTTTATCCTTTATCTTTTATCCTTTATCCTTAATAGTTTTTTTCCTTTGTATTTGATCCTTACCTTGATCTTTGAACCTTGACCATTGATCCCTGACCCTTGATTCTTGACCATTAATCCTTAATTTTTGATCCTTGATCCTTTATTCGATATTCTTGATCCTTCGTCCTTCATTCTTGTTGATCCTTGATTTTTGATTCTTAATTCTCGATCCTTGATAATTTGTTCGTGATACTTGATCCATGATTTTTGATCCTTTATCCTGTGTCCTTGCCTTTTGCACTTTGCAGTTTGCCCTTTGCGCTTTGTCCTTTCTCCTTTGTACTTTGTCCTTTAATCTTTGACCTCTGTTCTTTGTCCTTTGTCCTTGGTCCTTCGTCCTTCGTCCTCTATGCTCTATCCTCTATCCGCTATCCTCTATCCTCTATCCTTTATCCTTTATCCTTTATCCATTACCCTTTATCCTTTGTCCTTTGTCCTTTGTCTTGTATCTTTTGGCCTTTATTCTTTGTCCTTTACCCTTTAGCCCTTATCTCTGATCCTTGATCCTTGATTCTTTACACTTTGTCCTTTGCCATTTGTCCTTTGTACTTTGTCCTTTGTCCTTTGTACTTTGTCCTTTGTTCTTTGACCTTTGTCCTTGGTACTCTGTCCTTCGTCCTTCGTTCTCTCTCCTCTATCCTCTATCCTTTATTCTTTATCTTTTATCCTTTATTCTTTGATCTTCGTCACCTTTCCTCTATCCTCTATCATTTTTTCTTTATCTTTTATCCTTTACTCTTTCTCTTTTATTCTTTATTCTTTGTTCCATATGCTTGGTCCTTGATTCTTGTTGATCCTTGATCTTTCATCCTTAATCCTCGATCCTTGATCCTTTATCCATGATACTTGATCCATGATTATTGATCCTTTATCCTCTGTCCTTTGCCCTTTGCACTTTGCAATTTGTCCTTTGCCCTTTGCCCTTTGCCCTTTGCCCTTTGCCCTTTGCCCTTTGTACTTTGGTCCTTGGTCTTTCGTTCTTCGTCCTTCGTTCTGTCCTTTATTCTCTATCATTTATACTTCATTGTTTGTCCTACGTCTTTTATCCACTATCCTCTATCCTTTGTACATTATCCTTTTTTTTTCCTTTATCCTTGATCCTTGATCCTTGATTCTTGATCATTAATCCTAGATACTTAATCCTTGACTCTTGATTCATGGCACCTAATCCTTGATCCTTGATTTTTTATCCTTTATTCCAAATACTTGATGCTTAGTCTTTGATCCCTGGTCCTTTATCCGTGATTCTTAATCCTCGATCCCTGATTCTTGATCCTAAAATCTTGATCCTTTATCTGTGATCCTTAATCCCTGATCCTGATTCTTGATCCTTGATTCTTGATCCTTTGTCTTTTGCCTTTGCACTTTACAGTTTGTCTTTTACATTTTGCCCTTTAAACTTTGTCCTTCGTCCTTCGCCCTTTATTCTCCATCCTTTATCCTTTATCATTTATCCTTTGTCCTTTGTTTTTTGTCCATCGTCTTGTATCTTTTATTCTTTATTTTTATGCTTTGTCCTTTGTCCTTTATCTTTTATCCTTTATCCTTGATTCTTGATCCGTGCTCCTTGACTTTTGATCATTGATCCTTCATCCTTGATCCTTGATCAATTATTCTTTATCCTTTATCTTTTGTCTTTTATCCTTTATCCTTGGTCCTTGATCCTTGATCCTTGATTCTTTGTCGTCTACCCTTTGCACTTTGCAGATTGTCCTTTGACCTTTGCCCTTTGTCCTTTGCCATTTGCCCTTTGTCCTTTAACCTTTGTCCTTTGTCCTTTGTCCTTTATCCTCTATCCTCTATCCTTTATCCCTTATCCTTTAAGTACTGTTCTTTGTCCTGCATCCTTTATCCTTGAATGTTGATCCTTGATCCTTGATCCTTTTTTCCTGTACTTTATCCTTTACTTTATCCTTTATCCATTGCCCTTTGTACTTTGTTTTTTGTCCTTCGTCCTGTATCGTTTATCCTTTGTCCTTTATTCGTTATCCTTGATTCTTGATCCTTTCTCCTTCATCCTTCGTCCTTCATCCTTTATCCTTGATCCTTTGTCGTTTGCCCTTTGCACTTTGCAGATTGTCCTTTGCTCTTTGTCCTTTGTCCTTTGTCCTGTGTAGTTCGTCCTTCGTCCTTTGTCCTTTGTCCTGTCTAGTTTGTCCATCGTCCTTCGTCGTCTATCCTTTATCCTTCAAGATTGTCCTTTGTCTTTTAACTTTTGTACCGTATTCTTTATCCTTAAATGTTGATCCTTGATCCTTGATACATGGTCCTTGATCCTTGATCCTTGGTCCTTGATCTTTAATCCGTGATCCTTTATTCTTTATCCTTGATCCTTGTTCCTTTGTCGTTGGCCTTTTGCACTTTGTAGATTGTCTTTTGTCCTTTGTCCTTTGTCCTTCGCCCTTTGACCTTTGCCATTTGCCCTTTATCCTTTGACCTTTGTCTTTTGTCCTCTATCCTCTATCATCTATCATCTATCCTCTATCCTCTATCCTCTATCCTCTATCCTCTTTCCTCTTTCCTCTATCCTCTATCCTTTATCCCTTATCCTCTAAGCACTGTCCTTTGTCCTGTATCCTTTATCCTTTATCCTTGAATGTTGATCCTTGATCCTTGATTCTTTTTTCCTTTATCCTTTATTTTTTATCCTTTGTCCTTTGTACTTGATCCATGCCTTGATCCTTGTCCCTTGATTTTTGATCCTTGACCCTTGACCCTTGATCATGTATCCTTTATTTTCATCTTTTATCCTTGCTTTGATCCTTTATCCGTTATCCTTGATCCTCAATCCTTGGTCCTTGATTTTTTGCCTTTTGCCGCTTGCAGTTTGCCCTTTGTAATTTGTTCTTTGTCCTTTTCCATTTATCCTTTGTCCTGTATCCTTTATCCTTTACACTTTGTCCCTAATCCTTAATCCTTTATCTTTGATTCTTACCTTTATCGGTGATCCTTGATGCTTGATCTTTGATCATTGCCCCTTGACCCTTGATCCTTTATCCTTGATCCTTGATACTTGATCATTTATCCGTTATTTTTATCTTTTATCCTTGATTCTTGATCCTTGATCTTTTATCCTTTATCCGTGATCCTTGATCCTTGATTCTTGGTCTTTCATGCTTGATCTTTGTTCCTTGATCCTTTATCCGTGATCCTTGATCCTTTGTCATTTTCCCTTTGTCGTTTGCAGTTTGTTTTTGGCCTTTGCCCTTTGCCCTCTGTCCTCGGCCCTCTGTCCTCTATCCTCTTCCTCAGTCCTCGGTCCTCTGTCCTCTATCCTTTATTCATTGTCCTTTGTCCTGTATCCTTCATCCCTTATCCTTCCTCTGTCCTTCATTCTTAGTCCTTCATCATCCTTCATCCTTCATCGTTCATCCTTCATCCGTTATCCTTCATCCTTCGTCCCTCATCCTTCATCCTTTATCATTTATTCTTAATTCATGATCTTTGATTTTTGACGAATAATTCTGACATCTAAACGCTAGGTCCTGATAATTGAATCCAAATCTTGAATCCCACAACTCGCATCCGAAATTCCAAACCTAAAATTCTAAATCCCGAAATCTTAAATCCTGAATTCTGCTGGCAGTGCTGAAGCCTTGAATCTTAAAATCTCAAACATGAATTGTAAATCCTGGCTCTTTCCTCCCGAGATTAGAATCCCGAATTCTAAATTTTATATCTTGGATTTCCCGATTCTTGACCCTTTATCGTTGATCTATAGTCCTTGATCGTTAATAATAATTGTTCCTCGATCCTTAGTAATTGATCATTAGATGTTATTAATATGTCCGTAGTTTCTAGTACCGATCGCTGGTTCTTGGTCGCCGATCTTTGATACTTGATCTCTGATCCTACTTGATACTTTATTCTTGATTGTTGAACCTTGATCCTTAACCCCTGATACTTGATTCTTGATTCTTAATAATTAATTGAAATCCCAAAACCCACATCAAAAATCCTTAATAATTAATCCTGACGTATAGACGCTAGTCCCGCACTTTGCTATACAGGAACTGAATTCTTAAGATTTAGGAATGCTAGAGAATTTAGCTTCCGAAAAATTAAAATAGTAGAATCCAGGATCTTAAAATCTCGACATTTTAAATCTTTTAAATACGCGGAAAAATTTAGTTCTGCATGAACTCAAAGTTTCGTCAGGAATAAACTTTTTATATATAACATTTATTCTTTATTTTCCAAACATAATTTTATAGTATTTCCCTAATCTAAAGTGGACTTTATTTTTGCTATTTGCAACTATTAACAGTTTTTCCAACCCTGACCCACATAAGATAATACACAATATTACAGCAAGTGTAATGTGATGCTACTTTTATAAAAAAAAGTATGAGTTTAAACTAGTCGTTAGTCATGAAGTCTCATTTTTTACGTCACTTGTTTTCAAGGTTCGCAGTTGTTTACCTGGGTTTCAAGAATTAATTTTTTGCAGTCTTGCTTTAATGCGTCAATTACGTGCATCATGGTCTCTTTTTATAGGGTTTTCACTACCAAAATAAATCTAAATTGGTTTACCTGCCGCAAATAAAACAACTAAAATACCATCAAGTGTTTATTATTGACCTCACAAACACTAATCGAAAGCCTCCTCTACCGACACCTTCGAAAACAAATTATTCGCCACAGTCAGAATAATCTTGTCTATCAACTTCTCGTAGTCGCTTTTAACATCGTCAAAAACATCCTTCCAGTTCTCATTCAACACAGGATTAATCGCATCGCTCAACGTCTTATCGTCCGAATTCCTGAAATCGTAGACCACGCGCTCCGGATTAAGGGTCACCGAACTAGCCGTGAAATGAATATACATCTTATCCTTCTTCTTCTTGTACTCGAAAGGAAGCGAATCCGTGACGTTCAACCCCTCTATAACCCAAGCATCAGTTTATGAAAGCAAAAACCCCAAAACTCACTCAAAATAATCGTACTGTCTCCTCTTCCATTAACCTTCAACAGCAACACCTGCCCTTTCACCTCATACTGACACAATTTCCGGACCTCCGGGATCACCCCGGCCAACCTCATCTCCTTTTTCTCAAAATCAAACCTACATCACTCTCGATTTACCCATCGGAAAAAACTTACTCAAAACTGTCCAGTTTCATAGTATCCAGCCCAAACAGGTCGCAGTTTTTGAATTTTTGCTGGAGACTCACCGGCCCATCGTTCCCGCCTATGGTCAGCTCCGTCAGGTGCAGCGGTTTCAGGCTGGGTAGGTTCACGTCGTCGTAGGGTCTAGTTAGCTGAGGGACGGCGTTTTGGGCCGCTTTGAACACGCATTCTTTGAAGTCGGGCTGTTTTCGGTTGCATTTTTGGAAATTCGGCGCTGGAAATGGGTTTTAGTTGATGGGTTGGCGGAGGAGAGGGGACTTACGTAGTTGCACGGTTGCACTTAGCGCTATTAAAGTCGATAATACGATTGCTGTTCTCATCGTTGTGGACTTGGAGACTTGTTTGGGATGCAAGCCTTTTATAGGTGACGTGGTTGTCAGAAGTTGTGCAACGAGTGAGGGGCTAATTGGGTGGCGGCGATAAAAACTGATACTTGTTTATCGAATAATGGGTTTGTGTAAACAAACGAAAAATATGCGCTTTGAATGGATAGGTGAAACACTATTGTTTCTTTAGTTTTGTTTAAACTAATTAATTAGAGGAGATTATAAAACTCGTTAGATGAATGCGTCAGACTAATAGTCTGCTGTTTAAAAGTCATTATGACAAGATAATAATATCTGAGTTTTATTTTATCTATATACTACTTAACTGGTTTATTTTGGGATGGGAAGGTTATTGAAAGCACGCAAAATACAAAATTTAATTTAAAAAAACGCGATCAAGGTAAGGTTTTCCGTACTTTGTACGTAAATACAAAGTACGAAAATCGTCACCTTAGCATTAAGATAAACAGGAAAAAATGTGTCCGGTGGTGTTTACTTTTCTTGTTTCAACGATATTTTCGAAAACATAATTTTCGTAAACAGTAAATTCAAAGAAATCTGGATCTTAAATCCTTGCATGTAGACACCACATCTTGATTTCTGAATCCGGATTCCAAAGTTCTAAATCCTGACTACTGAATTCCAAATTCTTCAGACTTGATCCTTGATCCTTAGTCCTTTGTACTTGGTCTAAATCCTCAACCTTCGTTCCTCATCCCTCATATCTCATCTTCCATGTTTGATCATTAAGATGATCCTGAATACTGCATGTCCCAAAACCCGCGTTCGAAAATCTCGAACCCCAAATTCTAAATCATAAATTCTGAATTCTAACTTCCAATACTGATTTCCTGAATTCCAATTCTGAAGTCAGGAACCTACATCTTGGATTTCTTGATCTTTTTTCTTGGTCCTCGGTCCTCGGTTTCGATTCCTGCTCCCTGGGGATCAGATTCCAAATCCGTGATCGTTGATTCTTGATTCTTAATCCCTGATTCCTTATCACTTATCCCTTATACCTTGACTCTTGACCCTCATCCTTCTCTCATCCGCCTCATCACTTCTTACCATCTTCACCCTTTTCCTTTCTTTGATTCCTGTTCTTTGTCCCTTCGTATTTCTCCCCTCTTGCCTCTTCGGAATGCTGAACTCCGGAATCTCGATTCCGAATTCTTTGATTTTTTGTTCATGATCCTCGGTCCTTGATATTTAGCCTTGATCGTTGGAAATATGGTCTTTAATCTGTGACTCTTGATCCTTTATCCGTCCTCTAACCTCTATCCTCTATCCTCTATCCCGTAGTGAATTTTGCCATTCCCGATTTCTTGATCTTGCAAATTTGATTTCTTGATTCTTTATCCTTGGTCCTTGCTTCTTGGTCTTCGGTTGCCTCTTGATCTTGATCGTCGGTTCTCGACCATCGGTCTTCGATTCCTAGTCCCTAGGAATCAGATTCCCGATCCGTAATCATTGATTTTTGATTATCTGATCCCTTATTACTTATTCCTGATCCCTTAACTTTTGACCCTCGTCTCTGTCTTTACGCCCCATTACTCTTTACCCTTCACCTTTATCCCTGTTCTTTGTCCCTTCTTTTTTCTCGCTTCTCCATATTTCCTCTTCTCTCTTCTCCCACCCATCATCTCTCTTCTCCCTTCTCCCTTAACCTTGTTTACCCTTGATTTTTGCGTTTTTATTTTTGATCATTAATAAGAGATCCTGAATCCTGAATCCTAAATGCTGAGGTCTGATTCTCGGATCCGAATCTTGAAACCCCAGATTCTAAATTTCGAATCCCAAATTCAAATATCCAATTCGAAATCATAAATGTTGAATTCTGTCACTCCCGATTTCTGAATCTTTCAAATTTGGTTCCTTGATTCTTGAACCTTGGTCCTTGGTTCTTTGTACTTGGTCTAAATCCTCAACATTCGTTCCTCATCCCTCATATCTCATCTTTCATGTTTGATCATTAAGCTGATCCTGAATACTGCGTGTCCCAAAACGCGCGTTCGAAAATCTCGAACCCCAAATTTTAAATCATAAATTCTGGATTCTAACTTCCAGTACTGATTTCCTGAATCCAATTCTGAATTCAGGAACCTACATCTTGGATTTCTTGATCTTTTTTCTTGGTCCTCGGTCCTCGGTCCTGCTCCCTGGGGATCAGATCCCCAATCCATGATTGTTGATTCTTGATTCTTAATCCCTGATTCCTGATCACTAATCCCTTATACCTTGACTCTTTACCCTCATCCTTCTCTCATCCGCCTCGTCACTTCTTACTATCTTCACCCTTTTTTTTTCTTTGATTCCTATTCTTTATACCCTTCGTATTTCTCTCCTCTTCCCTATTCGGAATGCTGAAGTCCGGAATCTCGATTCCGAATTCTTTGATTTTTTGTTCTTGATCCTCGGTCCTTGATCTTTAGGCTCTAACCTCTATCCTCTATCCTCTATCCCGTAGTGAATTTTGCCATTCCCGATTTCTTGATCTTGCAAATTTGATTTCTTGATTCTTTATCCTTGATCCTTGCTTCTTGGTCTTTGGTTGCCTCTTGATCTTGATCGTCGGTTCTCGACCATCGGTCTTCGATTCCTAGTCCCTAGGGATCAGATTCCCGATCCGTAATCATTGATTTTTGATTATCTGATCCCTTATTACTTATCCCTGATCCCCTAACTTTTGACCCTCGTCTCTGTCTTCGGGCCCCATTACCCCTTACCCTTCACCTTTATCTCTATCCTTTGTCCCTTCTTCTTTCTTCCTTCTCCATATTTCCTCTTCTCTCTTCTCCCACCCATCATCTCTCTTCTCCCTTCTCCCTTAACCTTGTTTACCCTTGATTTTTGAGTTTTTATTTTCGATCATTAATAAGAGATCCTGAATCCTTAATCCTAAATGCTGAGATCTGATTCTCGGATCCGAATCTTGAAACCCCAGATTCTAAATTTCGAATCCCAAATTCAAATATCCAATTCGAAATCATAAATGTTAAATTCTGTCACTCCCGATTACTGAATCTTTCAAATTTGGTTCCTTGATTCTTGGTCCTTGGTCCTTGATCCTTGGGTTTTGGTTATGTCTTGATCTTGATCGTCGGTTTTCGAAACTCGGTCTTCAATTTCTGGTCCCTAGGGATCGGATTCCCTATTCTTGATTATTTGATCCCTTGTTGCTTATTTCTGACCCCTTAAATTTTGACCCTCATCTGTCTCTTGTCGCCCCATCATCCCTTACCATTCACCTTTTTCCCTGTTCTTTGTTCCTTCTTCTTTCTTCCCTCTTCTCCCACTCATCATCTCTCTTCTTCCTCCTCCCTTAACCTTGTTTATCCTTGATTTTTGCTTTTTTATTTTTGATCATTAATGAGAGATCCTGAATGCCTAAATTCTAAATATTAAGCTCTAAATCTTGAAACCGAATCTTGAGTGCGGAACTGAAACCCCAAAGCCGGTATCCAAAATTCCAAACCTCAAAGCCTAAATCCCTAATTCTAACTCCGGATGTCGAAGTCCGGAATCTCGAATCCGAGTTCTTTGATTTTTCCATCCATCGCTGATCCCCTATCCAGCCTCTATCCTCTATCACTTGTCCATATTCTTGCTTCTTGATTATTGATCATTAATCATTATTGACAGATCCTAAATCCTGAATTCTAAATGCTGAGATCTGAATCTCGGATTCGAATCTTGAATCCCAAAACCCGCATCTGAAATCCCAAACCTCAAATGCTAAATCTCGTATTCCAATTTTGAATTTATTTCGAAATCATAAATACTGAATTCCCGTAGTGAATTTTGCCATTCCTGATTTCTAGATCTTTCAAATTTGATACCTTGATTTTGAAGCCTTGGTACTTGATCCTTGGTCTTTGGTTGCCTGTTGATTTAGATCGTCAAGTCTCGGCTCTCGGTCTTCGATTCCTGGTCCCTAGGGACCAGATTCCCGATCCGTGATCATTCATTCTTGATCCCTATGATGCCTTATTACTTATCCCTGATCCCTTGAATTGTGACCTTCATCTCTCTCTTCTTGACCCTTCACCTTTTTCTCTGTTCTTTTTCCCTTCTTCTTTTTCCCTTCTTCTTTTTCCCCATCTCCTCTTCCCCCTTCTTCCGCTCATCATCTCTCTTTGATTTTTGCTTTTCTATTTTTGATCATTAATGAAAGATCCTGAATCCTGAATTCTAAATGCTGAGGTCTGAATCCCGGATCCGAAATCCCAAACCCCAAATTCTATATCTCGAATAACAAATTCGAATACCTAATTCGAAATCATAAATTCAGTATTCTGCCATTTCTGGATCTTTAGAATCCTAAATTCTTGGATTTTTGGGTCTTGATGCTTGGTCCTTGGTTTTTGGTCCTTGGTCTTGATCTCCTCTATCCTCTCTTCTCTATGCCTTTTATTCTTGTTTTTGTTTTCTGATCATTGTTAATAGATCCTTTACCATAAGTCCCGAATCCCAAATTTGAAATCACACATCCTGAATTCTAACTTCCAGTGTTGAAGTCCTGAAGTTCAAATCTCGAGTTCTAGAACTTTAATCTTGGATTCCTTGATTCTTGGTCCTTGGTTCTTTGTCTCAATCTTGGGCCCTCGGTTTTCAGACCCTGTCCGCTGGAGATCAGATCCTTAATTCCTTATCCCTGATATCTTATCCGTTATTCCTTATCCCTTAAACCTTGACCTCTACGCTATTTTCCCTTTCCCTCCTCTTCTTGTTTTTGATTTTTTTATTATTAATCAATAATGACTAAATCCCAAATTCGAAATCATTGTGACTCCCAAAGTTTAAGTCGTGTATCTCAAAGCCCGAGTTCTGGATCTTGTATCTTGGATTCCTTGAGATTTGGTTCCTGATCATTGGTCCTTGGTTCTTGGTCCTTGGTTTTTGTTCATTGATTCTTGTTTATTATTTTTGGTCTCTGGTCTCTGGAGATTTGATTCCTGATACCTCATCCTTGATTCTTTACCCGTCCTTAATCTCCTGATTTTTGATCATTAATCATTATTGATAGCACCTAAATCCTGAATTAAGTATAAATACTAAGTTCAGAAACTTGAATGCGAATCTCGTATCCAAAACTCGCATCCGAGATCCCAAATCCTGCAACTTGGATCTCTTGGGTTTCTTTGTTTTTGGTCTTGGGTCTTCGGTTTTTGGTCTTTGGTTTTTGGGATCAAAACACTTATGCGTAATCCTGATCTCCTCATTCCTCGATTTTTGGTCTTTGGTTCCTGCGGATCACAAACCTGATTTATAATCCTTGTTTCTTGCTCCTTTATCTGTGATCCCTAATCCCTTGACCTTTGATCCTAGAATCATTACCCGACCTCACTGAACCGGACCTGACCGGACCTGACCTGAATTTTAAATACTAACCTCTAAATCTTGGATCCGAATCTTAAATGCCAATCTCGAACCCCAAAGCCCAAATCCCAAATTCCATATTCGAACATCCAATTCGAAGTCATAAATCCCTAATTCTTCTCCAGATATTGAAGTCCTGAATCTCGAATTGCGAGGTTTTTGATTTTTGCTTCTTGATCCTCGGCCCTCGATTTTCTGTCCCTGGTCCCTTGAGATTCGGTCTTTAATCTGTGATCTTTGATGCTATATTCATCCCTGATCCCTTATCTCTTATCCCTTATCCTTGTTCTTGCTTCTTAATTTTTGATCATTAATCATTATTATTGATGACCCTAAATTCCAAATGCTAAGGTCTGAATCTTGTAACCGAATCTTGAACAACAAAACCTACAATTCCAAACCCCAAATTCTAAATCTTGAATCCCAAATTCGAATATTCAATTCGAAATCATAATTACTGAATTCTGAATGATCCTTAATTTTTGATACTTGATCCTTAGTCCTTAGTCCTTGGTCTTTTCGTCGTTGATCGTCGTTGATCCTTGATTTTTGGTCTTGATCGTCGGTTCTCGATCCTCGATCTTTGGGTCCTGGTCCCTGAAGACCAGGTCCGTGATCCATAATTCTTGATACTTGAATGTCTTGGATCTTTAATCATTAACCACTAATGATAAATCTTGAATTTTGAATTCTAAATGGTAAATTCTGAATCTTGGATTCCATATTCAAATCCTTGGTCCTTGGTCGTTGGTCTTCGGTCATAGGTTTTGGGTCCTTGGTCCTTGGTCTTGGTATCTGGTTTTGGACCCTCGATCTTTGGTCTCTAGTCCCTGATCCTTGATTAATTATCCAGTCGTGTTTCTATATCTCTTATCCGTTATTCCCTATCCCCTAACCCCCATCCCTTATCCTCTATATCTCTATATTGAAGCTTTGAATCCCGAAGCCCGAGTTCTGGATCTTGTATCTTGGATTGGTTGAGATTTGGTTCCTGATTCTTGGTTTTTATTCTTGGTCCCTGGTCTCTGGAGATTTGATTCCTAATCCCTAATCCTTGATTTTTATGCGTGCCTAATCCCTTATATTCTATTCATTTTTCCCTGCTTTCTACCTCCTTCTTGCTTCTTGATTTTTGACCATTAATCATTTTTGGTGGATTCTAAATCCTAAATTATAAATGCCAAGCTCTGAATCTTGAAGCCGAAGCTTGAATGTGAATCTCAAATCCTATAACCCGCATCGGAAATCCCAAACCCCAAATGTCAAATCCTGAATCTCAAATTCGAATATCCAGTCCGAAATAATAAATCCAGATGTTCAATTGGCAGTTTTCGGTCCCTGATTCCTGATTTCTTGTCCCACTTGTCTTTTGCTCTTGTTTTATGTCCCTTGACTTTTGTTCCTTGCCTTTTGTGCCTTGACAATTAACCTTGACCCTTGGCCCTTATAGTTTTATTCTCATACGCTTTTATTCGTTCGGCACAATAACACTTTGATAAGCGTAGAAAAATAAGCGGCCTCGTAGTCTAGTGGTCAGGATCCCTGTCCGGCAAGCGGGTGACGTGTGGTTCGATTCCCACCGAGGCAGCAACATTTTTCTTCACTTACCTTCACCTTTATTTCTTTGTCCCCTTGTACCCTTATCCGTTTATCTCCACATTTCCTTATTGCTTGGTCTCCGGTCCTTGGTTCCTGGGGATCAGATACCTAATCCCTTCCCTTCCCCACTTTACACTAAAATTTCATTACAATTGTCACATTTATAATTTTGAGAGTAGGGTGTTGGTTTTTACCCAAGAATAAGCTTAATTATTAATAAAACTTGTTCTTTATTTTTCAAACAAAATTTTATACTATATATCTCGCTGAAAAACGACTAATCTAAAAGCTCTTCGATAGACACTTTCGAAAAGAGAATATTTAAAAATTGTTTAAACAATCTTGCTACAATTTCACTATAACTACTCCTCAGATCATCAAACACTTCTTTCCAGTTTTCATTTAACACCTTATTAATGTTATCACCCAACTGCTTATCACCATCAAACAAATTTTCGAAATTAAAATACACACTTTCGGGCTCCATGGTAATACCAGAAGTCACAAACTTCATGTACGTCTTGCCCTTCTTCCTCACTTCTTCGTACGTCAAATTACTATAGCCCAGTAAATTTTCTAAAATTTTAATTTCAATTTCGTCCCGAATAAACCTGACTATAACACTTACTCATTACTACTGAACCAGGACCCGTTCCTTTTATAATAAGAAGAAGAATCTTCCCATCTAAATTATAGTTACAGTTAATTTTCAGCTCAGGGTACAGCCCGCCCAAATACCAAGTTTTCTTCTCTAAATCCCAGCTAAAATTCGTATTCAAGAAAATCTTGTCATCTATAATCTAAAAACTTACTCGAAAGCGTCGTACTTGATACTAGGGAAGCCATAAAATTTGCAGTTTGTGAAATTTTGTTGGACTTGCACTGGTCCAGTTCCGGCACTAATGGTCGCTTCTGGTATCTCCAAAGGGTTCACGTTTGGAAAATTGAACTCCTTCAAAACCGGTTGGGTCAATTGTGAAATGCCATCTTGGGCTGCTTTTAGAAGACACTCCTTCAAATCGGGTTGTTTGCGGTTACATTTTTGGAAACTGGGTGCTAAAAAAATCGGTAAGATACACAATTTCGTAGGGTTTCTACAATTTACGTAATTTTGCGCAATAAGTGAGGGCTACAAAGGTGAAAAAAAATGCTGGGAATAACATTTTCGGAGTTGGTGTGTGGTCTGTTGCACACGAACTGTCTCACAACACTGAAGTATTGATTCTTTATTATGCAGCTGCTGTTATTCGCTTGTTAAATAAGTTTTTTTGTTGACAAGCCTGTTTGACAACAAATTCCAACCTGCATAATTTTGGTTCTTGTCAGTTGGTTGGTTTTAAGCCAGATTTTGGTGCACATTAAATCTCTACAAACTGGTTCAGAAGATTTATAGACTGCAAGTTTAAATCGTGATCAAGGTTGTACAATTAGAATTATTTAAATAAAAATGAACCTAGCAGCTTGCAATTTTAGCTGGAAATACTTAAAGTATTAATTTTTGGGGAGTAAAAATTTTTTTAAAGCTTGAAATTCACACGCATGAAATCTTAGAACTATGCAATTTAAAAAAAGCACTCAAAAAAATCCAAAATCTTGAAATTGTGAATATTTTCTGAATTCCTGAAATTCCCAGAGGTAATCTCTGTGACTCTTGAAATTCAAAATACTAAAATACCGATTGAATGGATACTGAAACTGTGAATACTGAAATCCACAATCCAGAAGTCCAAGGTGATGAAATTCTGAATTCTGATATTTCAAAGTCTTCAATTCTAGATTTTGATATTTTAAAACCAGGAATTACGTAATCCGAAATCCACAATCCTGAAGTTATGAATCTTGCCATTTTTAGTATTGAAACCCAGAGCACAGATTTCTAAAAATCCTTAAATTCTGAATCCTAAGATCTCAAATTCTTAAATCCTGGACTTTTACATTAAAAAATTGAAATAATGTAACGTAAAATTTACAATCCTGAATTAAAATTCTCTAGTTTTGAATCCTGACATTCCTAATATTGAAATCCGCAATACAGATCGCTAAAATCCTTAAATTCTAAGCCATGAAATGTCAGATTCTCAAATCTTGAACTTTAACATTCAAAAGATGTGAATCCTGGAATCTTAAAACCGTCAAGTTATGGATCGTATTTTTAATACTAAAATCAAGTCCTAAAACTATGAATCTCGAAATTCAGAAATTTTTAGTCAATCGAGAAATTCAAAGCAATGAATTTCTGAATCCTGCAATTTCAAATTGTTATATCCTTAAATCCTCAAGTGGTGAATCCTGATAATTGTAAATTCTAAATTCCAAAACCTAGAACACTAAAATCCTAAAATGTTCAACTTATGGATCCTGACATTTTCAATATAGAAGTCCGCAGTCGAGATTCCTAAAATCTTGAAATTTTAAATCTTGAAACCTCAAATTCTTAAATCATGGAATTTGACATTCTAAAACCTGGAAATCCACAACCTTGAAAACCTAAAGTTTGAATACTGAGACGGAAAATACTAGAACCCCAAAATCCTCACGTTATGAATCCTGTCATTTTTATTACTGAAATTTGCAATTGAAATCCTAATACTAAATCCTAAAATCCAGAATACCGAAAACCTAAAATCCGCAAGATATGAATCCTGACATATTTAGTGTTGAAATTCTCAAGAGAGATACTTTGAAGAATTGCAGGATTTTAATATTCTGAATTCGCACGTTTAGGTTTTCAGGATTGTGGGTTTCGGCTTCTGAAATTTCAAATATTTGGGAATTTGAAATTTCAGGATCATTGGGATCCCGACTGCGGTTTTCAAAATTTAAAACGTCAGGACTCATAATTTCAGGATTTTAGAATTTTAGTATTCTGGATTTCAGGATTCACGCTTTAGGTTTTTAGAGTTGTCGATTTCGGCTTAAGCAATTCCAGGATTTGAGATTTCTGGATTCCGAATTTCGGGATTGTAGGAATTTCGCCTGCGGATTTCTGTATTAAAAATATTTGGGTCTAAAACGTAAGAATTTCGGGATTTTAATATTCTGGATTTGAGGATTCACACCTTGACGTTTTCAGGATTGTGGGTTTCGGCTTCTGTAATTCCAGGTTTTTGAATATCAAAGTCCAGGATTTAGGAATTTGAGATTTCAGGATTCAGAATTTCAGAATTATTGGGATCTCGACTGCGGTTTTAAAAATTAAAAATGTCAAGACTCTTAATTTCAGGACTTTAGAATTTTAGTATTCTGGATTTCAGGATTCACACTTTAGGTTTTCAGAGTTGTCGATTTCGGCTTAAGCAATTCCAGGATTTGAGATTTCTGAATTCCGAATTTTTGGATTGTAGAAATTTCGCCTGCGGATTTCTGTATTAAAAATATTTGGGTCTAAAACGTAAGAATATCGGGATTTTAATATTCTGGATTTGAGGATTCACACCTTGACGTTTTCAGGATTGTGGGTTACGGCTTCTGTAATTCCAGGTTTTTGAATATCAAAGTCCAGGATTTAGGAATTTGAGATTTCAGGATTCAGAATTTCAGAATTATAAGGATCTCGACTGCGGTTTTAAAAATTAAAAATGTCAAGACTCTTAATTTCAAGACTTTGGAATTTTAGTATTCTGGATTTCAGGATTCACACTTTAGGGTTGTCGATTTCGGCTGACGCAATTCCGGGATTTGAGATTTCTGGATTTAGAATTTCGGGATTCTAGGGATTTCGCCCGCTGATTTCTGTATTAAAAATATCTGGATCCAAAACGTGAGGATTTCAGAATTTTAGTATTCTAGTCTAAAATTTGAGAATTTGAGAGTTCTGGATTCAGAATTTCAGGATTCCAGGGATTTCAACTGCGGATTTCAGTATTAAAAATATTATAATAATAATCCATAAGGATTTTAAGATTTTAGTATTTTGGCTTTCACGATTCACGCTTTTAGGTTTTCAGGATTTTGGGTTTTGGATTATGTAATTCCAGGTTTTAAAATGTTAAACTCCAGGATTTAAGAATTTGAGATTCCAGGATTAAAAATTTAAGGATTTTTAGGAATCTGTGTTGTGGATTTTAATATTAAAATTTCCAGGATTTATAGATTCAGGATTTTAGTATTTTAGATTTTGAATTTCGGTTTACGTAATTCTAGGTTTTGAAATGGCAAAATCCAGGATTTGAGATTTCAGGATTGTTTCAAACGTCAAATTATAGATCCTGAAATTTTTAGTATTGAAATTTGAAATAGGGATACCTAAAATCCTAAAACAGAGAATCCTGAAATACAGAATACTAACATCCTAAAATCCTGAAAATCTGTTAACTGAAACATAAAAATTTTTGACTCTGGACTTTGACGTTCTAAAATCTGGAACTACGTAACCCGAAATCCGGAATCCTGAAATCTTAAACATTGTATCCAGAAATCCAGAATGATAAAATCCTAAATTCTTCTAGCTGTGGATCCTGCCATTTTTAACGCTGAAATTCGCAATAGAGATTCCTGAAATCCGGAATTTCTGGATCCTTAGGTCACAAATTTTGAAATCCTGGACTTTCACACACTAAAACCTGCTTTACGTAACCTAAAATCCACAATCCTGAAATCCTAAAATCCTCCAGTTATGAATTCTGAAAGCTCAAATTCTTAATTCCTAGAATTATTCATTCTAAAAACATGAAATTATTTATTTTAAGTCGAAATCAACAATCCTGAAAAATTAAACTTGTGAATCTTGATTGAAATCCAGAACACTAAAATCCTGAAATCTTCAAATTATAGATTCTGAAATTTTAATATTAAAATTCTCAGTGCGGATGCCTAAAATCCTAAAACAGTGAATGAAAATTTGTTTACTGAAATTTCAAAATTTTAGATCCTGGATGTTGACTTTCTAAAATCTGGAATTACCTAACCAGAAATCCAGAATCCTGAAAAGTTAAACAGTGTATCCCGAAATCCAGAATGCTCAAATCCTAAAATCTTCAAGCTATCAATCCTACAATTTTTAATGCTGAAATTCTCAACATCGATTCCCGAAATCCGGATATTCTTGATATTTAAGTCTCAAATTTTTAAATCCTGAACTTTCGTACTCTAAAACCTGCTTTACATAACCCGAAACGCACAATCCTGAAATCCTAAAATCCTCAAGTTGTGAATCCTGAAAGCTCAAATACTTGAATCCTAAACTTATCCATTCTAAAATATGAAATTATTTGCTTCGAAAAAAACTAAAACTATGAATCTTGATTGAAATCCAGAATACTAAAATCCGGAAATCTTTAAATTGTTTATCCTGAAATTTTTAATATTGAAATTCGCAGTTGGGATACCTAAAATCCTAAAACAGTGAATTCTGAAATCCAGAATACTCACACACTAAATTCCTAAAAATTTGAAAAGTGAAATCTCGAAATTTTAAATCCTGGATCTTGACATTCATAAATCAGGAATTACATAACCCGAAATCCACAATTCTGAAAATTTAACCAGTGTATCTCGAAATTTTTAATGCTGAAATTCGCAATAGAGATTCCTGAAGTTCTGAAATTCTGGATCCTTAAGTCTCAAATTCTTAAGCCCTCGACTTTCACACTCTAAAACCTGCTTTACGTAACCTGAAATCCACGCAATGGATCCTGAAATTTTTAATGCTGAAATTTGCGATAGATAATCCTGAAATTCTGAAATTCCCGAATTATAGATTCTCAAATTTTTAATATTGAAATCGCAATTGGGACACCTAATATCTTAAAACAGTGAATCCTGAAATCCAGAGCACTAACATCCTATAAAATCTTGAAAATCTGAAAACTGAAATCTCAAAATTTTTGACCCTGGACTTTTACACTCTAAAATCTGGAATTATGTAGCCCCAAATCCACAATTCTGAAAAGTATTTCAAAATCCGGAATGCTAAAATCCTAAAATCTTCAAGCTATTTATCCTACCATTTTTGATGCTGACATTCATAAAGTGGGTTCTCGAAATCGGGAAATTGTGGATCCTTAAGTCTCAAATTCTTAAATCCTGGACTTTCACACTCTAAGACCTGTTTTACGTAACACGAAATCCACAATCCTGACATCCTAAAATTCTCAAATTGTAAATCCTGAAAGCTCAAATATTTGAATTCTAGACTTATCAATTCTAATATATGAAATTATTTCCGTCGAAATCCACAATCCTGAAAAACTAAATCTATGAATCTTCATTGAAATCCAGAATATCAAAATCCTGAAATCCTGAAATAATAGATCCTGAAATTTTTAATATTGAAATTCGCAGTAGGGATACCTAAAATCCTAAAATAGAGAATCCTGAAATACAGAATACTAACATCCTAAAATCCTGAAAATCTGTTAACTGAAACATCAAAATTTTTTACTCTGGACCATGACATTCTAAAATCTGGAACTACGTAACCCGAAATCCACAGTCCTGAAATCTTAAACATTGTATCCTGATGATAAAATCCTAAATTCTTCCAGCTATGGATTCTGCCATTTTTAATTTCTGGATCCTTAAGTCACAAATTTTGAAATCCTGGACTTTCACACTCTAAACCTGTTTTAGATAACCCGAAATCCTAAAATCCTCAAATTATGAATAGTGAAAGCTCAAATACTTAAATCCTAGATTTATCCCTTCTAAAACATGAATTCATACGACGAAATCCACAATCCTGAAAAATTAAAACTGTGAAGCTTGATTGAAATCCGGAATACTAAAATCCTGAAATCCTCAAATTATAAGGTCCTGAAATTTTTAATATTGAAATTCGCAGTAGAGGTACCTAAAATTCTAAAACAGTAAATCCTGAAATCCAGAAACCAACATCCTGAGATCCTGAAAATCTGATTACTGAAATCTCATCATTTGAGATCCTGGACTTTGATATTCTAAAATCTGGAATTATGTAACCCGAAATCCAAAATGCTAAAATCCTAAAATCGTCAAGTTATGAATTCTACCATTTTTAATGCTGAGACTCGTAATTGGGATTCCTGAGATCCGGAAATTCCGGATCCTTAAGCCCCAATGTCTTAAATCCCGGACTTTCATACACTAAAACCTGCTTTACGTAACCCGAAAGCCACAATCCTGAAATCCTAAAATCTTCAAATTAAAAATCCAGAAAGCTGAAATATTTTAATCCTAGATTAAAATATTCACTGGAAAACATCCAACATCCTGAGATCCTGAAAATCTTATTATTGAGATCTCATCATTTGAGATCCTGGACTTCGATATTCTAAAATCTGGAATTATGTAATCCGAAATCCAAAATGCTAAAATCCTAAAATCTTCAAGTTATGAATTCTACCATTTTTAATGCTGAAACTCGTAATTGGGATTCCTGAGAACCGGAGATTCTGGATCCTTAAGCCCCAAATTCTTAAGTCCTGGACTTTCATACACTAAAACTTGCTTTACGTAACCCGAAATCCACAATCCCGAAATCCTAAAATCTTCAAATTAAGAATCCTGAAAGCTCAATTATTTTAATCCTAGATTTATTCACTGGAAAACATCCAACATCCTGAGATCCTGAAAATCTTATTATTGAAATCTTATAATTTGAGATCATGGACTTTGATATTCTAAAATCTGAAATTATCTAATCCCAATTTCAAAATGCTAAAATCCTAAAATCTTCAAGTTAAGAATTCTACCATTTTTAATGCTGAGACTCGTAATTGGGATTCCTGAGATCCGGAAATTCTGGATCCTTAAGCCCCAAATTCTTAAAACTTGGAATTTCATACACTAAAACCTGCTTTACGTAACCCGAAATCCACAATCCTGAAATCCTAAAATCTTCAAATTAAGAATCCTGAAAGCTCAAATATTTTAATCCTAGATTTATTCACTGGAAAACATCCAACATCCTGAGATCCTGAAAATCTTATTATTGAAATCTCATCATTTGAGATCCTGGAATTTGATATTCTAAAATCTGGAATTATGTAACCCGAATTCCAAAATGCTAAAATCCTAAAATCTTCAAGTTATGAAATCTACCATTTTTAATGCTGAGACTCGTAATTGGGATTCCTGAGATCCCGAAATTCTTGATCCTTAAGCCCCAAATTCTTAAAACTTGGAATTTCATACACTAAAACCTGCTTTACGTAACCCGAAATCCACAATCCTGAAATTCTAAAATCTTCAAATTAAGAATCCTGAAAGCTCAAATATTTTAATCCTAGATTTATTCACTGGAAAACATCCAACATCCTAAGATCCTGAAAATCTTATCATTGAAATCTCATAATTTGAGATTCTGGACTTTGATATTCTAAAATATGGAATTATGTAACCCGAATATCAAAATGCTAAAATCCTAAAATCTTCATCTTCTTCCATTTTTAATGCTGAGACTCGTAATTCGGATTCTTGAGATCCGGAAATTCTGGATCCTTAAGTCCCAAATTCTTAAATCCTGGACTTTCATACACTGAAACCTACTTTACGTAACACGAAATCCACAATCCTGAAATCCTAAAATCTTCAAATTAAGAATCCTGAAAGCTCAAATATTTTAATCCTAGATTTATTCACTGGAAAACATCCAACATCCTGAGATCTTGAAAATCTTATTATTGAAATCTCATAATTTGAGATCCTAGACTTTGATATTCTAAAATCTGAAATTATGTAACCCGAATTCCAAAATGCTAAAATCCCAAAAATCTTCAAGTTATGAATTCTACCATTTTTAATGCTGAGACTCATAATTGGGATTTCTGAGATCCGGAAATTCTGGATCCTTAAGCCCCAAATTCTTAAGTACTGGACTTTCATACACTAAAACCTGCTTTACGTAACCCGAAATCCACAATCCTGAAATCCTAAAATCTTCAAATTAAGAATCCTGAAAGCTCAAATATTTTAATCCTAGATTTATTCACTGGAAAACATCCAACATCCTGAGATCCTGAAAATCTTATTATTGAAATCTCATCATTTGAGATCCTGGAATTTGATATTCTAAAATATGGAATTATGTAACCCGAAATCCAAAATGCTAAAATCCTAAAATTTTCAAGTTATGCACATGAAATTTTTTACGTCGAAATCCACAATCCAAAAAGAGTGAATCCTGAATACTGGCAACCTAAAATCCTGAAAATCTGAATACCGAATTCCAAATTTTACATCCTGGACTTTGACATTCTAAAATCTAAAATTATGTAATTCAGAATGCTAAAATCCTAAAATCCATTTTGACATTTTTAATAAAGAAATCCGCAGTCCTAAAATATTGAAATTATTAATCCTGAAATCTCAGATACTTACACAACCATAAAACCTTAAAACTATAAATCCTGAAATCCAAAATACTAACATCCTTAACTTATGGATTCTGAAATTTTAAATAATGACGTTCGCTTTCGCCAAATACAAAATCTTGAAATTGTGAAATCTCAATTCGCCCTTGAAATTCAAAATACAAAGTTTCTCAAATCGAGCCAGAAATGTAATGAGATTCGGAATCCTGAATTCTGAATTTCTTAAATCCTAAAATTTAACATTCTAAAACCTAGAAAAGCTTGTCCAGAAATTCACATTCCTCTAAATCTAAAACTGTCTGATGTTTTTAATAGAATTTCATCCAAAATCCTGAATTGTCAGACGCTTAAATCTTTAAACTCAACATTCAAAAACCTTAAATCTGTATATCCTGACATCCAAAATATTAAAACCCTCAAGTTATAAAATCAAGAAATTTTTAATACTGAAATCCACAATACACAAATCCAAAGCTATGACACTTTAATACTTGAAATCTCGAAGTCTTGAATCTTGGACTTAGACATTCTAAAGCCTGAAATTACAAAAGCAGGTGTCCACATTTCTGGAATCTTGAAATATTTCTTGTATTCTAAAATTCTAAATCTACACTAAGTCTTAAGTTCATTATTATTTAAATTCTAAAATCTACTATTCCTGATTCATTTCATAATTTATTGTCAGAAATGTTTAAATACATTATTTTTTCAACTAAGATTTTATACTTTACATAAACTGACTTTTCAGTAAAAAGTAAAACTATTATCTAAATAAACCTGAGTAAACTTAATCCAGAAGTTCTTCCAGTGACGCCTTGGAGAACAAATTATTCAAATACTGGAGGAATATCCGGCTTAGCATTTCAATATAACCGTCACGAACATCATCAAAAACCTCCCTCCAGTTTTCGTTCACCAGACGATTAATATTATCCCCCAGCTGTTTATCACCATCGAACAAATTATCGAAATGAAAGTAAACATGTCCTGGATCCGCAGTAACTTCACTGGATACAAAATTTGCATAGGTTTTGTGCGCCTTTTTGACTTCTTCATACCTCAAATCAGCATTCAGTGTTGTATTCGCTAAAAAGTTTAAAACAGAAATAAAAACCACAACAGAATGTGATATTTACTCATCAGTACCACCGCTGATCCAGTCCCTCTTATTGGCAGAAGCAGAATTTTCCCATCCAAGTCATATTCACAGCGTCCGTTCACTTCCGAAAAAAACGATCCAAAATGCATCGACTTCGCATCAAAATCCCAACTGAGAAAATATTTTGAGGAGATTACTCAAAAAAAAAACACTATTCTTACTCAAACGTGTCGAGTCTTCCCAGAGGTAAGCCCCTAATTTCGCAATTTCTAAGCTTCTGTTCAACTTGAACTGGTCCAGTTCCGGAACTGATGGTTGCTTCTACTACTTTAGCTGGATTCAAACTCGGAATATTGAAGTCTCTGAGAATTGGTCGACCTAACTGAAACAAGCCGTTTTGGGCTGCATTCAAGAGGCACTCTTTCAGGTCGGGTTGTTTGCGGTTACATTTCTGAAAACTTGGTGCTAAAAGAATTTTAAATGGTTTTGGGGGATTATAGTTAGCAAACTCACGTAATTTTAAACAGGAGCTAAAAGCGAAAAGTGTGAATATCAGCGTTGGCAGCAACATGGCGTCTGAATAAAAGTCTTCCACGTTTGGTCTTACTTATAATAGAATGCTTTTTTTAAAAGCAGGTTTTTTAGTACAAATACTCGAGTCAAGGCTGTAGCTCACAAAATTCGGTCTTAAAAAACCGCATCCGACCAAATTACATATTTATTAATGTTTTTTGATGTTTACTTCCTAGACACGTGCATGGAATGCGTCGGGAACACCTGCTAAATACCAAAATGGTTTATAGAAATTTCCATATATCAGGGAATATTTATAATTTTTTTTTTAAATTGGTTAAATCTTGCTTGTCTAAGTCCTGAATTCCTGAATTCTGAATGACTTTAGTGTCAAAATTTCAAAACACTGAAATTTTAAATAATGAATCGTCGAGTTACTGAATTCGGACACCTGGCAATTCAGAACGCTGAAATTATTACTGGAATTGAAAATAGTGAAAATCTGAACCTTCAATTTTCAGATCCTTAACCTGAACACTGACGTTCTGAAAACCTGAAATTACGCAACCTGAAATTCACAACACTGGAATCCTAAAACCGTGATTCTTGAAATAAAGAATAAGAGAATGTTCAAGTTATGAATACTGCGAGGAAAGATCTGGATTCTGAAATTTTGACTCCAGAAATTCAAAATCATGAAATTCCCAGTGTAAATCCTGGACATTAAAGTTCTAAAAACTTGAAATTACGAAACCTAACATCCACAATCCCCAAATCCCAAGACAATCACTCAATATTACAACTCTTAAGTTATGGATAGAGAAATTTTGACTCCAAAAATTCCAAATCATGAAATTTTGATTCCTAAAATTACGAAACTCAAAAATCACAGTCCTGAAATCCTAAAATTGAGAACCTAAATCAAGAATAAGAAAATTCTCAAATTGTCAGTCCTCCGGAGAAAAATGTGAATTCTGAAATTTTGGCCGAAAAAGTAAAAACCATGAAATTCTCATAAACTTAATACGTAGACTCTCATGTTCTAAAATCTGAAATTACGTAACCTAACATCCACAATCCTCAAGTCTAGAATATTAAAATTCTTAATATGAATCCTGAAATATTGATTCTAGAAATTCCAAATTATGAAATTCTCAATTTTAAAATCTTTGGTTCTTAAATGCTGAGTACTGACAATCCGACCCCTAAAATGACGAAACCCAAAATTCACTGTAGCGAAATCCTAAAACTATGATTCTTGTAATAAAGGATAAAATAATACGCAAGTTGTGAATTCTGGCGAAGGAAAATGTGGATTCTAAAATTTTGACTTAAGAAATTCAAAATCATGAAATTCTCAATCATGGGCTTTGACTTTGTATACCTTGAAATTACGAGATCTAACATCCAGAATCCTCAATCCCAAAAGGGTCAGCCCTGAAATCGAGAATATTACAATTCTCAAGTTATGGATACAGAAATTTTAACTCTAGAAATTCCAAATCATGAAATTCTGAATCCTAAAATCTCGAGTCCTTAAATCTGAATACTGACATTCGGAATCCTAAAATTACAAAACTCAACGTCCACAGTATTGAAATCCTAAAATTGTGGATCTTTAAATAAAGAATAAGAAAATCCCCAAGTCGTCACTCCTGCGGGGAAAAGATGTGAATTCTGAAATTTTGACCGAAAAAGTAAAAACCATGAAATTCTCATAATCTTAATACGTAGACTCTCATGTTCTAAAATCTGAAATTACGTAACCTAACATCCACAATCCTCAAGTCTAGAATATTAAAATTCTTAATATGAATCCTGAAATTTTGACTCTAGAAATTCCAAATAATGCAATTCTCAATCTTAAAATCTCTGGTTCTTAAATACTGAGTACTGACATTCCGGCTCCTAAAATGACGAAACCCAAAATTCGCTGTAGCGAAATCCTAAAATAATGATTCTTGAAATAAAGAATAAAAAAAACTCAAGTTGTGAATTCTGGCGAGAGAAAATGTGGATTCTAAAATTTTGACTTAAGAAATTCAAAATCATGAAATTCCCAATCATGGGCATTGACTTTGTATACCTTGAAATTACAAGATCTAACATCCAGAATCCTCAAATCCCAAAAAGGTCAGCCCTAAAATCGAGAATATTACAATTCTCAAGTTATGAATACAGAAATTTTAACTCCAGAAATTCCAAATCATTAAATTCTGAATCCTAAAATCTCAAGTCCTTAAATCTGAATACTGACATTTTGATTCCTAAAATTTCGAAATTCGAAGTTCACAGTACTGGAATCCTAAAATTATGAATCTAAATAAAATATGAAAATCCTCAAGTTTGTCAGTCCTGCGGGGAAAGATGTAAATTCTGAAATTTTGACCGAAAAAGTCAAAACAATGAAATTCTCATAACCTTAATTCGGGAATATTAATGTTTCAAACATACCTAACACCCACAATCTTGAAATCTAGAATATTAAAATTCTTGATATGGATCCTAAAATTTTGACTCGAGAAATTCCAAATTATAAAATTCTGAATCCTAAAATTACGAAATCCAAAATTCACAGTAATGATATCCTAAAACTATGATTCTTAAAATAAAGAATAAAGGAAAATTCAAGTTGTGAATTCTGGCGATGTAAAATGTGGATTCTAAAATTTTGACTCCAGAAATTCCAAATCATGAAATTCACACTGACTTTCTAAAACTTGACATTATGAGATCTGAAATCCAGAATTCTTAAATCACAAAACGGTCACTTCTGAAATCGAGAATGTTACAATCCTTAAATAATAAATACAGAAATTTTGAATCAAGAACTTCTGAATTCTAAAATCTCAAGTGCTTAAATCTGAATACTGACATTCTGAATCCCAAAGTTACGAAACTCAAAGTTCACAGTACTGAAATCCTAAAATTGTGAATCTTTAAATAAAGAATAAGAAAATCCCCAAGTTCTCATTCCTGCGGAGAAAAATGTGAATTCTGAAATTTTGACTGAAAAAGTCAAAACGATGCAATTCTCATAACCTTAATTCGGAGACATTAATTTTCTAACGTCTGAATTTACGAAACTTAATATCCGCAATCCTGAAATATAGAATATTAAAATTCTTAATATGGATCCTGAAATTTTGACTCTCTCTTAAATCCTGAATACTGAATTCTGACTCCTAAAATTACGATACCCAAAAATCGCAGTAATAAAATCCTAAAACTGTGATTTTTGAAATAAAGGATAAAAAAAAACACAAGTTGTGAATTCTGGCGAGGACAAATGTGAATTCTAAAATTTTCACTTTCAAATCTTGAAATTACGAGACCCAACATCCGGAATCCTCAAATCCCAAAATAATTACTCCTGAAATCGAGAATATTACAATTCTTAAGTTATAGATACAGAAATTTTGACTCCAGAAATTCCAAATCATGAAATTCTGAATCTTAAAAGTACGAAATCCAATGTTCAAACTGCTGCAATCCTAAAATTGTGAACTTAAATAAAGAATTCGTGGACATTAATGTTATAAATTACGATACCTAACGTCCACAATCCTGAAATCTAGAATATTAAAATTCTTAATATGGATCCTAAAATTTTGACTCGAGAAATTCCAAATTATGAAATTCTGAATCCTAAAATCTTCTGTTCTTAAATGCTGAATACTGACATTCAGACTTCTAAAACTACGAAACACAAGGTTAACCAAAATGAAATCCGAAAACTGTGATTCTGAAATAAAAAGAAAGAATACTCAAGTTGTGAAAAATATGAATTCTAAAATTTTGACTCCAGAAATTCAAAATCTAAAACCTGAAATTACGGAACACACTTCCAGAATTCCAAAAGATTCTGAATTTTTTTCTCCAGAGATTTAAAATCATTAAATTCCCAGATTCTTAAATCCTAGGAATTGAATTCTGACACATGAAATCGTAGAACATAACATCCACAATTCTAAAATCCCAAAATGGTCACTTCTGAAATCTAGAGTTTTACAATTCTTAACACGTGGATACAGAAATTTTGATTCCAGAAATGCCTAATCCTAAAATTTCAAGTCTTTAAATAGTGAATACAGATTTTCCGAATTCCAAAATTAGAAGTTCAGAATTCACCACAGTGAAATCCTAAAACTATAATTCTTAAAATAAAGAATGAAAAAATCTTCAAATTATGAATTCTGAGAAGAAAGATGTAGATTCTGAAATTTTGCTACATGAATGTCCTTAAGTCCAAAAGTCTGAATTTCTGAAACTTGAAATTACAAAACTTAACATCCACAATCCTCAAATTCCAAAACGGTTACTTGTAAAATTGAGAATGTTCTTAAGTTATGAATACGGAAATTTTGACTTCAAAAATTCCAAATCATGAAATTCTCAATCCTAAATTCTCAAGTCCTTAAATGCTGAATACTAACATTCTGAATCCTAAAATTAGAAAGTCAAAGAACTAAAATTCTAAAATTGTGATTCTTGCGAGGAGAATGTGGATTCTAAATTTTGAGACCAGAAATTCAAAATCATGAAATTCCAAGTCCTAAAATCACGAAACCAGAAGTTCGCAATAATGAAATCTTACAACTATAATTCTTGAAAGAAAAAAAATCTTAAGTAATGAATTCTGAAACGAAATTTTTGAATTTTGAAATTTTGACTTCATAAATTCAAAATCGTGAAATTTCTTAAATATCCTTAAATCCTAGGCACTGATGTTCTAAAACTTGAAATTACGAAACCTACCATCGACAATCCTGAAATCCCAAAACCAGTACTCCTGAAACTTTTAAATTATACTAAAATTTTGACTTCAGTAATTCAAAATCGTGAAATTCTGCATCCTAAAATCTCAAATCCTTAAATACTGACTGTACATGAATGAGGTTTCAGATGTACATGATAAAATTACGAAACTCAAAGTTAGAAGTTATGAAACATACGAGGAAAGATGTGGAGTCTGAAAAAATTTTGATCTCTGAAATCATCAATCCGTTAATCAAAAATCATGATATAGTGAACTCTGAAATCGAAAATCTTCAAATCATGACGTTGAATTCTGTAAATATGAGAGTCCATAGTCCTGAAATTCTAAAACTGTGCATGCTGAAATCCAAAATACTGAAATCCTTAAATTGTATACAGTTGAAATTTTGAAAAATGAAATCTTAAATCATTAAATCCAAAATTATGAAAATCTGAAAGCTTAACATTGTGCATTCTAAAATCTCAAAATCTCAAATTTTAAATCGTATCTCTTGAAATTAAAATTTTGAAATAAAAATCTGCAATCTTCAGTTCAGAATTCTAAGACCAACATCTAAATTGTAGATTCATGAAAAACAGAATCATAAAATTTGAGATCTTTAAATCCTGTGCTTTGTTGTTCTAACACTTAAAATTACAAAACACATTTTTGGTAATATCAAAAATTATAAATAAAATAATTATTCGTACTATGTTTCTAGAAATTTAGAACAATAGAATCTTTAAATTATTAATCCTACCTGGAAACATGTGAAATCTGAAATCTTGAATGCTGTTTTACGAATTCTGAAGTTCTTAAATCATGAATCCTGAAATTATGAAATACAAGATCCATTTTGACAACTGACAACACCCACAATTGAGAAATCTACAATTCTATAACCCTGAAATTCCAGATCCTTAAATTTCGAACATTCTAAATCCTGAAATCACGAAACGTAAAACCATAAATCTGAAATCTTAAAACTGTGCAGCTTCCAATTTTAAACACTAAAATCCGTAATTCAAAAATACGAAATCACGAATTCCTGAATCTTCAAATTTCCTTAAATCCTGTACCTTGACATTTTAAAACTTGAAATTACGAAACCCGAAAATCAGTGTCCTGAAAGGCCTCCAGTGAATCCTTAAAACCAGAACAGCAAAATCTGAAAATATCCTCAATCCAGAAATCCAAAATTATTAAATTCTGAATTCTGAAATTCTATTACTAAAATTATACACAAACCCAAAATCATTTTTATAAATCATAATGTCATATTTTTAGGTTTTTTAGGTGTTTGGAATTCAGAGCGTCAGATCTCAAAATTTCCACTACTGAAAATTTGAATTCGTAAGTCCAGGATTTTTAATCAGTTTTAAAACCTGAAATTAGTAAAACTGAAATACATGGTTTTGCAGTACCACATCAATCACTCCTGAAATTATGAAATACCGTGATTCTCAAAATTCAAACTCTAGAAATGCAAAACTTTAAATACTGAATTTGGAAATATCAAGTCTTTAAATAATGAATCTTGACGTTTTGAATCCTGAAATTATAAAACAGGAAATCGCAGAATCCTAAAACTGAGTATGCTGAAATCCAAAATACTAAAATTCTTAGGTTGTAGATCTTACAATTTTGACAACTGATATCCGTAATTGAGAAATCCCAGATTCTTAAATCCCGGACATCCTAAAACCTGAAATCACGAGACCTAAAACCATGAATTTGAAATGTTAACACTATAAGTACTGAATTCTTTAGAATATAGTCGCTGATATTTTGAGTACTGAAATCCTGAATCCAGTAATCCAGTCGTCAGATTACGATCTTTGAATCCTAGAATCCTAAAATTGTAAATTCTGAAATTTCGACTCCTAAAATTCTTGAATCTTAAAATTTTGATTCCTGAAATTTGTAATTCCCGAACGTCCATCTCAGAATCTGTAATCCTTACTTCTAAAATCTAAAAATAAAATCTAAATTTTAAATACTGAATTTCGAAATATCAAGTCTTTAAATCATGAATCTTGACGTTTTGAATTTTGAAATTATAAAACAGGAAATCGCAGAATCCTAAAACTGAGTATGCTGAAATCCAAAATACTAAAATTCTCAGGTTGTAGATCTTACAATTTTGACAACTGATACCCGTAATTGAGAAATCCCAGATTCTTAAATCCTGGACATCCTAAAACCTGAAATCGCGAGACCTAAAACCAAGAATTTGAAATGTTAACAGTATAAATACTGAATTCTTTAGAATATAGTCGCTGATATTTTGAGTACTGAAATCCTGAATCCAGTAATCCAGTCGTCAGATTACGATCCTTGAATCCTAGAATCCTAAAATTGTGAATTCTGAAATTTCGACTCCTAAAATTCTTGAATCTTAAAATTTTGATTTCTGAAATTTGTAATTCCCGAACATCCATCTCAGAATCTGTAATCCTTACTTCTAAATTCTAAAAATAAAATCTAAATTTTAAATACTGAATTTCGAAATATCAAGTCTTTAAATCATGAATCTTGACGTTTTGAATCCTGAAATTATAAAACAGGAAATCGCAGAATCCTAAAACTGAGTATGCTGAAATCCAAAATACTAAAATTCTCAGGTTGTAGATCTTACAATTTTGACAACTGATATCCGTAATTGAGAAATCGCAGATTCTTAAATTCTGGACATCCTAAAACCTGAAATCACGAGACCTAAAACCATAAATTTGAAATGTTAACACTATAAATACTGAATTCTTTAGAATATAGTCGCTGATATTTTGAGTACTGAAATCCTGAATTCAGTAATCCAAAGTCGTCAAATTACGATCCTTGAATCCTAGAATCCTAAAATTGTGAATTCTGAAATTTCGACTCCTAAAATTCTTGAATCTTAAAATTTTGATTCCTGAAATTTGTAATTCCCGAACGTCCATCTCAGAATCTGTAATCCTTACTTCTAAATTCTAAAAATAAAATTTAAATTTCGGACTCTAAAAATCTTAATCTTCAAGTTGTGGAGCATCAAATTCTGAACCTTGAAATTTCAGTTTCTTAAATTTTATATTTTGACATTTTAAAACTTGCAATTATAAAACCTGAAAATCAGAAAGCCTAAAAATCTAAAAATTTCAAATGTCAAAATCTCAATCCAGAAATCCAAAATTATGAAATATTGAATTCAGAAGTCCTACTCCTAAAATTATGAAACACGAAATACATTTTATAATTTCAAGTTTTAGGATAACAAGGCTGAAACTTCAAGATTCACCATATCATGAATTTTAAAATCTGCAATTTAGATTTTAGTCTTAGAATTCTGAATTGACGATTATAGATTTGGAGATAAAATCCTAAATTATGAAATCCTGCTTTTTAAAAAGCATTTTAGGTTTGGTAATTTTAGTATTAGGATTTGAGATTTAAGATTTAAGAATTGATAATATTGCATTTCTGGATTGAACATCTCGGCGTTCGAAATCTCCAGATTTAGCTATACTGGTCTTTAGAATTCACAACTTGAGGATTCAGATTTTTAGGATTTCAGTATTTATAGTTTTAAAATTATTATTATTTTAGGTTTCGTCATTTCAGGTTTTAGAATGTCTGGGATTTAAGGATCTGGATTTTCAGAATTCACAATTTGAAGATTTTATTATTCTAAATTTCGAGAATGACTTTTAGTGTTTAGAATTTCAGTATTTGTGATTTACGGACTTGAGATTTTAGCTTTCAGAATTTCATGATTTTGAATTCTAGAATTACAGTTTCGGGGCCCAGCCGTCTTGGTATTTCAGAATAACTATTTATTGACCACTTTCTAATTTAAGGTTTTAGAATTGTTTAAAAATCCGAATTTCGAATTCTAAAATCTCAAAATCCCAACAAGTTAAAACTTGACCTTTGAAATTTAAATTCTTCTATCCTACGATGCTGAATGACAAATTTGATCCTGAAATGTTGAACACTGCAACCTTCAATGTTGATCATAAATATTAAAATTCAAAATTTCGGAAAATTTTTAGTTCTGAAGCTCTAAATTCCAAAGTCTATCAGTTTTGAACATTCAAATTTTGAATATAAAAATTCTGATTTATAAAATACGGAAACGGTGAATCCTAGAAGCCAGAGATGCTCAATCTACTACTCTGGAATGCAAATAAATTTCACACTGTGTAATCCAGAATTCTGAAATGTTTGTGTACAATAATCCTGAATCCTGAATAAAATAATTATTCGTCATTTGTAAAGTAATTTTTATTACTATTAGTGAAATACATTTCATAAGTGACCTTCCGAATAAAACAAAACTATTTATGTAAATAAACCTGATTAAACTTAATCCAAAAGTTCTTCCAAGGACGCCTTGGAAAACAGAATATTCATATGCTGGAGGAAAATCTGGCCTACCAGTTCACTATAACCGTCATGTACATCATCAAAAACTTCCTTCCAGTTTTCATTCAACACATTGTTAATATTATCGCCCAGCTGTTTATCACCATCGAACAAATTATCGAAATTAAAGTGAACATTTTTTGGATCCATAATCACTTTACTAGATACAAATTTGGCATAGGTTTTGTGCGCCTTTTTGACTTCTTCATATTTCACCTCGACAGCTCCTGTTGTGTTCGCTAAAAAATTAACAACAATAACAAAAACCATGAAAGTGAATTATATAAATTATGATTTACTCAGTCGTATTGTTGCTAAGCCAGTGCCTCTTATTGGCAGAAGGAGAACTTTTCCATCCAAGTTATAATCGCAGCGTAGGTTCACTTCCGAAACAAATACTCGAAAATGCATAGACTTCGCATCAAAATCCCAGCTAATCAAATATATAAAGTAAATAATAACTCGAAAAAGAAAATTACAGTTCTTACTCAAACGTCTCAAACTTTACCAGATATAAACCGCGAACTTCGCAATTTCTGAACATCTGTTCGACTTGCACAGGTCCCGTTCCAGAGCTAATGATGGCTTCTAGTACCTTCACTGGTTCCAAATTCGGAATATTGAAGTCCTTCAGAACTGGGCGGTTTAACTGAGCGGTGCCGTTTTGGGCTGCCTTCAGCAGGCACTCTTTGAAATCGGGTTGTTTTCGATTACATTTCTGAAAACTTGGTGCTAAAAAAAAATTTAATTGGTTTCGGAGAATTATCGTAAACTCACGCAATTTTAAAGAGGAGCTAAGGGCCAAAAGTGTGAATATCAGCGTTGGCAGCAACATTGCGTTTGAATAAAGACCTTAGTCGAGTTGGTGCTTATATTAGAGTATTCATGTAAAAACAGGTTTTTTTTCGTTCTAATAATCACAGTCAAGGTTACACCTCAAATTCTATTAAAAAATCAAAACGAATCCCACTGAAATGCATATGTATGTATGTATTAATTAATACGTGTTTTCAAGCCGCCACTAGGTTCATTCATTGAATACATATAAGATACGTGTGGCTGCTAAATATCAAAAGAGTTAAAATAAAAATTTTCAAAAATTGTAATTTTTTTATTAAAAATTTTTATTATTTTAATAACTTTGTTTATTCAGAAATTTTCATTTTATCGGTATCTAATTTATCTGAAATATGCATTCCACAAATCGTAAATATTCTAAATAGCGAAATTCTGAATTTTAAATGTTAATGTTTCAATGTCCTGACAATTTTTTTTTCAGGTCGTTAAATCCTGAAGTTCGAAAATAGTGAAAACGATTGAAGATTTCGTGCTTCGAAATTTGAGATTTCGAAATTCACAACATTCAAGTATTCATTGTTCAGGATTTCAGTATTCAGGATCAGGAAGTTTTAACTTGATGGGTAACTGGGTTTTTACAACTGAAAATTCCGGGATTTTTAAACATTTCTAAAACCTGAAATTAGGAAGGTTAAAATAAATAGTAATCCTGAAATACCAAAACGACCGCTCCTGAAGTCTAGAATACCATTATGCTTAAGTTATGAAACCTGAAATTGTAATTTTACAAATTCAAAATCATGAAATCCTGAATCTTGAAATGCCAGTTTCTTAAATCCTGGACTTTGACATTTTAAAACCTGAAACTACGAAACCCGAAAACCAATATCCTGAACATCTAAAACTTAGAATCCTGAAAACCAGAATAAGAAAGTCCGGGGAGTTTGAACGCCGAGATGCTCAATCCAGAAATAAATCTTGAATTCTGAAATCTTAACACTAAAATTTTCAAACCTTAAATGCTTTATATAAGTCAGGATTTCATAATTTAGGATTTTTATAATTAGAAATCGAGTGTTCAGGGCTGCAGGTCTTTTGGAATTCAGAGTGTCAGACCTCAAAATTTCCAGTACTCAAAGTTTTAAAAAGTTCCAGATTCAGAATTTTTACAAATGCAGAATCATGAAATGACAAATCTTGAAATTTCAGTTCCTAAAATCCTAGACTTTGACATTTTAAAACCTGAAACTACGAAACCCGAAAACCAATATCCTGAACGTCTAAAACAGTGAATTCTGAAAACCAGAATAGGAAAGTCCGAGGACTTTGAACGGCAGATGCTCAATCCAGAAATAAATCTTGAATTCTGGAAATCCTAACACTAAAATTTTCAAACCCTAAACGCATTTATAAGTCAGGATTTCATAATTTAGGGTTTTTATAATCAGAAATCGAGTGTTCAGGGCTGCAGGTCTTTGGAGTTCAGAGTGTCAGACTTCAAAACTTCCAATACTCAAAGTTTTAAAAAGTTCCAGATTCAGAACTTTTACAAATTCAAAATCATGAAATGCCAAATCTTGAAATTTCAGTTCCTAAAATCCCAGACTTTGACATTTTAAAACCTGAAAGTACGAAACCCAAAAACCAATATCCTGAACGACTAAAACTGTGAATCCTGAAAACCAGAATAGGAAAGTTCGGGGACTTTGAACGCCGAGATGCTCAATCCTGAAATAAATCTTGAATTCTGAAATCCTAACACTAAAATTTTCAAATCCTAAATGCTTTTTATAAGTCAGGGTTTCATAATTTACGATTTTTATGATCAGAATTCGAGTTTTCAGGGCTGCAGGTCTTTGGAATTCAGAGTATCAGACCTCAAAATTTCCAGTACACAAAGTTTTAAAAAGTTCCAGATTCAGAATTTTTACAAATTCAGAATCATGCAATGCCGAATCTTGAAATTTCAGTTCCTAAAATTCTGAACTTTGACATTTTAAAACCTGAAACTACGAAACCCGAAAACCAATATCCTGAACGTCCAAAACTGTGAATCATGAAAACCAGAATAGGAAAGTCCGGGGACTTTGAACGCCGAGATCCTCAATCCAGAAACAAATCTTGAATTCTGAAATCCTATATGATTCTAGTAATTTAGAATAATAAAATGCTTAAATTATGAATCCTACGTGGAAAGTTGTGAATTCCGAAATTTTGATTACTGATTTTTGAATTCTCAAATTCTTAAATCAAGAATCTTGTTATTATGAAATACAAAATCCACAGTCGCGAAATCTTAAAACTGAGTATGCTGAGATCCAGAATCACACACAACTGAGAAATTTACAATTCCATAACCCTGAAATTCCAGATCCTTAAATCCCGAACATTCTAAAACCAGAAATCACGAAACCTAAATTCATAAATCTGAATCCTCAAGTTGTGCAGCTTCCAATTTTAAACACTAAAATCCGCAATTCAGAAATACAAAATCATGAAATCCTGAATCTTAATTTCGGTACTTTGACATTTTAAAACTTGAAATTACTCGAAAACCAGAATCCTAAAGGTGAATCTGGAAACCAGAATAGCAAAATCTGGAGATTTCGAACACCGGGATTCTCAATCCAGAAATCCAAAATTATTATATCTTGAATTCCGAAATCCTAATACTAAAATTAAGAAACCCAAAATGCTTTTTATAAATCAGGATTTCATAATTTAGGAATTTTATAATCAGAATTTGAGGCTTGGAGGTCCTTGGAATTCAGAGCATCAGACCTAAAAATTTGCACTACTCAAAATTTTAAAAAGTTCCGGATTCAGGATTCCAAAATTCAAGATTTTGTGCTTCGAAATTTGAGATATCAAAATTCGCACGATATTCTAACATTTCCAGATTTTGAATTATAATATTTAAGATTAAAATTCAAGCTTTCAGTGTTCAGGATCTCAGTATCCAAGGTTTCAGGATCAAAATTTTATTATTAAGCATCTTAATGTAGAAGAATTTAAATTTCCAAATTCGTGTTTTGGGTTTTTAGAATTCGAAATTGCGGGATTTTTAAACAATTCTAAAACCTGAAATTAGGAAGGTTGAAATAAATAGTAACACTGAAATACCAAAACGACCGCTCCTGAAATCTAAAATACGATTATGCCCAAGCTCTGGACCCCAAAACTGTAACTCTAGAATTCAAAATCATGAAATTCTGAATCCTAAAATTTCAAGTTCGTAAATGACAAATACTGAAATTCTAAATCCTAAAATTACCACCTTGAGATTCACAGTAACGAAATCCTAAAACTGTGGCCCTCGAAATTTAGAATTATAAAATCTTCAAATTCTGAATCCTGGATGAAATGAATTCCGAAATTTTGAACACTGAATTTTAAAACCTCAAATTCTTGAATCTTGACATACTGAATTCTAAAATTATGAAACAGAAAATCCACAGTCGTAAAATCTTAAAACTGAGTATGCTGAGATCAAGAATCCACCCGCAATTGAGAAATCTACTATTCTGTAACCCTGGATTCTGAAATTCCAGACCCTTGAATCCCAGATATTCTAGAACCTGAAATTACGAAGCCTAAAACCATTCATCTGAAATCTTAAAACTATAAATACTGGAATCCTAAAAATCTGAATCTTCAAGTTGTGCAATTTCAAATTTTAAACACTAAAATCACATTCTAAAATCTTCAGATCATCAAATCATTTTATTTTGAATTCTAAAATCCGGAAATTTTTAAATCCGTAATACTAAAATCTTGAATTCGAAGTTGCAAAGTACTCAAATTCCCGAAATCACGAAACTTCAAAATTCGGAGTCTTAAATCTAAAATCCTCAATCTCAATATACAAACTAGCGAAATTCCAAATGCTGAAATAATGATCGTAGGAAAAAAATGTTAAAATTCTGAACTTCTAAATCCTTGTAATTCTAAATCTTCAAGATCTTTGAACCCTGAATAATATAGCCCTCAAAATGAAGCTTTATTTTGTTTGTTTTAAAATCGTGAATTCTTGAATCCTAAAACCCAGAATAATTTCTGTAATTCTAAATACAAAAATCCTAAATTCTTAAAATTCAAACTGCTAAAATGCTGAATCCTAGAATTTTGAATTCCGAAATTCAGAAAAAAAACCTGAAATTCTATTCTATATGTTAAATTTTGAATTTTAAAAACTTCAATTCTGAAATTCTGAATATGCAGTCATTTTTTTCAATTCTAAATCCTAAAAACTTGAATTCTAGTATTCCAAAATTCCAAATTCAGAAATTCTGGAATAGATATTTCAAACAAACCTTGAAATTTTGAAGCCTGACATCCAGGAATTTAAAATTACAAACATCCTAACTCTTTAAATACCGAATTTAGAAATATAAAATCTTTAAATACTAAAATCTTGAATTCTAAAACTTGAAATCCTGAAACCCTAAAACCTTAAAATCAGAAGTATTAAATGCAAGTCTTGATCTTAATATTTCGTACCTTGGTAGCGTTTATCCTAAAATTACAACAAACCCTAAAATCCTCGATCACCAAATCGTTTTATTTCAAATTCTAAAATCCTGAAGTCTCGAATCTTAAAAAAGCTACTCCTGGAGTTCCAAATTCTGAAATTTTAGAATCCTTAATTCTAAAATCCTGAATTCTAAACTTCAAAATCCTCAATCTCGATATACAAACTGTCGAAATTCCAAATCCTGAAATAATGATTGTAGGAATCCTAAATGCTGAAATTCTGAACTTCTAAATCCTTACAATTCTAAATCTTCAAGTTCTAAATTCTGGAACCCTGAATAATATAGTCCTCGAAATGAAGCTTTATTTATTTGTTTTAAAATCGTAAATTCTTGAATCCTGAAACCCCGAATCTCGTAATTTCTGTAATTCTAAACCCAAAAAATCCTCAATTCATAAATTCAAAAGCAAAAAATATAACATGTTAAAATCCCGAAATTTTAAATTACAAACCCTCCAACTCCCTAAATACCGAATTTAGAAATCCTTAATCTTCCAATTCTGAAATCCTGAAATTCTAAAACCTTAGATTTAGAAATATTAAATACAAATCTTAAGCGTAATATTTCGTCTCTTGGCAATGTTTATCCTAAGATGACAGATCCTAAAATCTCCAATCAAATCCGTTTCTTTTGAAATCTAAAATCCTGAAACCTTGAAGCTGAAAGCTCCGCTGCTGGAGTTCTAAATTCGGAAATTTTGAAATCCGAAAATTCAAATCCTCAATTCTTTTCATGGATTCCTGAAACCTGAAATTCTGGAATCTTAAATGTAAAATCGCATTACACTGACGAAATTCCAAATTTTGAACTACTCATAAAATTCTAAATTCTCAGATTCTAAATCCCGAAGCCTAGCAATTCTGAATCCTTACTTCTGAAATCCTAGATGCTGAAATATTAACTCCAAGTCTTGAATCTTAAAACCTACAACCCAGATCTTCAATCATGAAATCGCATTAATTTTTAATTCAAAATTGTGAAATCGTGAATCCTGAATTCCTAAATCCAAACTGCTAAAATTGTGAATCTTGCAATCGTCAATCCTGAAATTCCGAAAGCTGAAATCATCATTATGTTAAAAGTTAAAATTTGAATTCTGAAATGCTGAGTACTGGATCCTAAAATCTGCTGTGAAAATTAACAATTTTGATTCCTAAAATTCAAAACTTTAAAGATGTAAGTAATTCCTGAAGCCACCTTTAAATCTGTAAATTCCGAAGTAATGAATGAATACTATAATTCTAAAATCTGAAATCCTGAAATTCTGAATATACTTAGAAATACTAAATACAAATCTTCAATCAAAACAAATCTCGAAATTCCTTTATCATGAATTCCAAAAACCTGAAACTTTGAATCTTTAAAGTCCCACTCCTGGAATTCCGAATTTGGAAATTTTAAAATCCGTAACACTGAAATCCTAAATTCTAAGATTCAGTAACTTCAATTCGAAACTTGAAATTTTATGTATATACAATGTACACTTAACTTATTATTATTATTGTTATTATTAGTTGGATTTTATTGTAACTCTAGTGAAGGTCAGTCTCATAAAAACTTGTCACTTTAATTTCCTAATAAATGTTGTAACTTTTGAGCAGAAAATTGATGTGTAGGCACGTTTGAATTAATATATAGTCGAATAAAAAATACTTATCTCTGTTATATTTTCTTTATTAATTATTTTAATAATTTTAATGTTTACATATCAATAAAATACAACCTAGTCTAAAAGCTCCTCTAAGGACACTTTGGAAAACAAGCTGTTTACGATACTCGTAAAAACCTGTCTTATAAGGTCGACATAGCCACCTTTAACATCCTCAAAAACTTCCTTCCAGTTCTCATTGAGCAATTTATTGACATTATCCCCCAGGAGTTTATCACCATCGAATAAATTATCAAAGTTAAAGGAAATTAGTCCTGGCTCCAAAGTGGCCTCACTGGACACAAACTTCACATACGTTTTGCCCTTTTTCTTCGTTTCTTCGTATCCCAAATTCATGTAACTCGTCACATTTTCTAAAATTGATAATCAGTATTTATTATCATTATTTATTGACAAATTTACCCATCGTGATCCTGCTTTGCCCGGATCCTTCAATCGGAACCACCAGAATTTTCCCAACGAAATCGTAGTGACAGTGAATTTTAAACTCCGGATAGAATCCTCCCATGTACAGAGTTTTCTTTTCAAAATTCCAGCTAAAATAAAATATTTTTTGTTTTTCGAAAAACGTAATCCAAAACCTACTCGAAAGCGTCCAGCTTCACCAAATGGAACCCGTAAATTTTGCAGTCCTTGAAACTTTGCTGGAACTCCACCGCCCCCTGGCCTTCTTTGATGGTGGCTTCGGGGATCTCGATGGGGTTTATGCTGGGCATGAGGTCCTTCAGGACCGGCTGGGCCAGCTGGGACAGACCATCTTGGGCGGCTTTCAGCAAACAGTCCTTCAAATCGGGCTGTTTGCGGTTGCATTTTTGGAAACTGTTGGCTGAGTTAAAGAGGTTAATATTTTGGGGTTGGGTTGATGGAAACTTACGTAATTTTGCGCTGAAGCAGAGTGATACTAGGACAAGGAATCCAACCGTGCGGAATGTCATTGTAGTGTCAGAAACTTTAGCCAAATGTCTTCGGATTTGAAGAAAGCCGGTTTTATTTCAATGATAACCAAGGTTAAAATCATTATAAAATGACTGAAACTACAGAATATTTACTGGTTAATTTCCATTTCCATAAACATGTCCTACATAAACGTATGTAACCTACTTTTTTGTGAAGTACTGAGACATGTTTATTAAATTCGAAATTTCAGATACAGATTTCGAAAAAAAAAAAATCGAAAATCCTACGGCTTCTAAACCTTGGCGTATTGAAATTATTGCAATACCTAAATTAAATGTTGACATTCTCAAACTTCAAGTATTACTAAGAGTTTAAATGTTTGGAAGTCTGGACAACTTTGAGAGACTAAAGTACGGAGCCTTAAAATTCCAATTACTAACCTCCTGCATTCCAAAAATTTAAACTCTGAAATTATGAGCTCAACATTCCAAAATGCTAATTTCTTAATGCATAACATTATAGCAAAAATACAATATAATTATTAATATTCTAATAATTAAAACACCAATACACGTGGTTTAAACAGGAAATAGGTATGTGTCCTCTTCTTGTCGAAGTCTAGTTTTTTATTTAATACAAGGTTATACCAATATATTATTTAACTTTTAGCATGCACGTGTCATGGAGGGTCGTATACCTTACTATAGCACTACTTAAAATTCTTACGATATTTTTATGAGATCTTCATCAAGCAAAAAATTAAATCAATTCATAACCAGTAAACAGATCAACACAAAACTGAACAAATTGTGTAAGATGCCTGACTAATTTATTTATAAAAAACGGTCTTTAATTGTTTGTTTACTTCGTGTTTTTTTTTTTTGGTTAATTTTCATACCAATATTTTTTTTGCTTGTTTGCATGATTTCTGAAGATATGAAACCTTTATCATGAAACACTGGGTCGCAGAATATTTAAACTTTAATAATAAAGAGAGGTGAAGAGGAAATAATGAGGAATGAGAAAAGAATAAAGAAGAATTCAAAATTCAAAAAATTTGTGTCTCTAACAAACACCGGAAATTCAAGAAGCCCAGAATCCAAAATACAGAAAATCAAGAATTCAGAAAAAAAAATCAAAAATTCAAGATTACAAGGATCCAAGCAGTCAAGAATCGAAGAATTTAAGAATTCAAGAATCAAATCAATTATCCGAGGATTTCAGGATTTAAGGATTAAGTGTCAAATAATATAAAAATCCAAAAACCCAATAATTCAAGATTCGAAAATTAAACAATCCAAGGATTCAAGGAAATACATGTCCAGGAAGAAAAATTAAGAGAGAAGAAAGATGAATTAAAATTAAAAATCCAAATTTCCAAGAATCTAAAGATGCAAAAATCCAAAAAATCAATAATTCAAGATTACTTGGATTTTTAGAATTTTGGATTTCTGAATTTTTGACTACTTGAATTTGTGGAACCTTGAATTCTTGAAATTTAGAATTGCAAGATTCTTGAATTCATGAGTTTACGAATTGGACTCTGAGATTTTGGTATTCTAAAATTCTTAAATTCTTGAATCCTTGAATTATTGAATTCCAGAATTCTTGAATTTTTGAATTGTTGGTTTCTTGTCTCTTGGATTCTGGAATTTTTGGATTCAAGAATTTTTGGTTTTTTAATGCCTTAGAGTTATTTTTCATTCTTTCTTCTCTCTTTTTTCTTCTTTCTCCTTTCTTCTTTCTGTTCCCTGGAATATTGTAGACTTGGATCCTTGAAACCTTCGCTCCTTGAATTCTTTAGTCCTTAAATTATTGAATTCTTTAATTTTTGGAACTTTGCATTGTCAGATATCTTTAGTTATTGGTTTCTTCAGTTATTGAATTCATGTATGTATTATTGCATTTTTAAATTTTTGAATTTTTTAATTCTTGAAGACTTGAATTTTTGGTTCCTTGGAGTTTCGAATAATTAATTTCAATCCTCAATTCTTCACTTCTGGATTTCTTCGAATCTTCGATTCTTGAATTATTGGATTTTTTAATTCTTGGATTCTTGCAACTATGGATCTTTGGATCCTGGCATAATTAATTTGACCTTTGAAGTCTTAAATTTTTCATTTTTGAGTGCTTGAATTCTTAAGTTTTTGAATTCTTGAATTCTTCAATTCTTAGACTGTTGAATTGTGGATTTCTTGAATTTTTGTAATCTGGAACTTTGGAATTCTTGAATTCATGGATTCTTGGAGCCTTGGTTTCTAGGATTCTTGATTTCTTGGATTCTTTAATTCTTCTTTCTTATTTCTTTCCTGTTCTTTCCATCTTTCTTTCTTGCTGCTAAGATTCATGAATTCTTTCATTTTTGAAACTTTGGATCCTCAAATACTGGGATATTTGAGTTTTTGGATTCCAGAACTTGAAATCTTAAATTTTTAAATTTTTGGATTTTTTAATTTTTGGACAGTTGAATTCTTGAAATTTGGAATTCTGAAATTCATGAGTTCATGCACAATTCTTGAATTCTAGATTTCTTCGAATCTTGGATTCTTGAATGACTGGATTTTTGAATTCGTGGATTCTTGGAACTTTGGATCTTATAATAATTAATTTGATTTTTAAAATTTTAAATTCTTGAATTCTTGAGTGCTTGAATTCTTGAGTTTTTGAGTTCTTGAATTCTTGAAGTCTTAAATTATTCTATATTTTTGAATTTTCGTAATCTGGAACTCTGGAATTATTGATTCTTTAAATCTTGAAACTTTAAATCCTTTGAATTTTGGGATTTCCGAATTTTTGGAGACTTACAGTACATTCAATTTTTGAATTCCTGGATTTTTTAATTTTTGGATATTTAAATTCCAGGATTTTTAAATTTAAGAATCCTTAAATTTTTGAAATTTGGAATTCAGGAATTTTTGAATTGATACATTGATGAATTGGATTCTGGGATTTCGGAATTCTGAAATGCCTAAATTCTTAAATTCTAAAATTTTCGAATTCATATGTTTTTGGATTCTGGCTTTACTTCTTCTTTCTTTATACTTTCTCCTTCCTTCTCTCTTCTTTCTATTGTATGGATTCTTGGATTTTGCATTCTTTACTTTTGAAATTCTTGGATTATTGCATTCTTGAATTCTTAAAACTTTGTGTTCTTAGATACTCGGTTCCTTAAGTTTTTAAATTCCTGAATTTCTGGTTTCTTGGATTCGTAGATTCTTGAATTATTTCATGATTAATTTCTTGTGTTCTTGTATCCATGAATTCAAGAGTTTTTGAGTTTCTAAATTATTGATTGTTGAAATCTTGTATTCGTGGATTATTAGGTATTTACTATAATATTATTCTTGAATTCTTGAATTCTTGATATCCTAATGTCTTAAAATTATTCTTGATCCTTTCTTCTTGTTGTTGTTTGAAGAAGAAGAATTGAAGGATCGATGAAAAAAAAATCTTCTCTCTTCTTTCTTTCTCCTGAATAATGGACACTTGGATTCTTAAAATTTTAGTTCCTTGAATTCCTTAATTCTTAAATTATTATATTCTTGAATTTCTGGAATTTTCCATCGTCAGATTCTTGAATCTTGAGATATTGGTTCCTTCAAATCCAGAATTGTTGTATTATTGCATTTCTGGATCCTTGTATTTTTGAATTATGGAACTCTAGAATTTTTGATTTCTTGAATTTTGGAATAACTAATTTCAACCTTTAGTTCTTGTATTCTGGATTTCTTTGAATCTTGGATTCGTGCATTATTGGATTTTTGAATTTTTGGATTCTTGGAGCTTTAGACCCTTGGATCTTGGGATAATTAATTTAATCTTTGAATTCATATTTTTTTTAATTTTTGACTACGTGAATTCTTGAATTCTTAAAGTGTTGAATTCTAGATTTCTTGAATTTTTGGAATTCTTGATTTCTTAGATTCTTAGATTCTTCAGTTTCTTCTTGCTATTTCTTTTTCCTTCTTTCTTTCTTTCTTTTTTTCTTTCTGTTGGGATTTTTGGTTCCTTTAATTCTCGGAACTTTGAATGCTGAAATACTTGGATCTTTGAGTTTTTGGATTTCCGAATTTTTGAAAACTTATACTATATTAAATTTTTGGATACTTGAATTCTTAGATTCTTGAATTCTTAAAATTTGGATTCCCTCTCCTTTCTTCTTTCGTCTTTCTTCTTTCTGTTTTATGGATTTATGGAAACTTGGATTTTTAGATTCTTTAATAATTGAATTCTTTGAACGTTGCATTCTTGAATTCTTAGAACTTTGGAATCTTAGATACTTGGTTCCTCGAGTTCTTGAATTCCTGAATTTTTGGTTTCTTGGATTCTTGTATTCTTGGAATCGTGAGATAATTGAATTCAAGAGTTGTTGAATACCTAAATTCTTGGAATCTGGGATTCCGGGATTCTTGAATTCTTGAATTTTGGAAATTTTCAATTATTGAATTCTTGGACTTCTGGAGTATTAGATTTTTTATTCTTGGATTTTTGGATTCTTAATTTTTTTCATCCGCCTTCTCTCGTCTTTGTTCTCTCTATTTTATAAATTCATAGACACATATTTCCTTAAATTCTTAGATTCTATAATTTTTGAATTATAGAATTATTGCTTTTTGTAATCTTGAATTTTTGTATACTTCAATCCTTAAATCCTGAAATTCTCGAATAATTAATTTGTTCCTCTAATTCTTGAATTCTTGGATCCTTATTAGAATCTAGATTTCTTAGATTCTTGGATCCTGGTATACCTAATTTATTTCATCCTTGAATTCCTGAATTCTTAAATTTTTTAATTCCTGAAATCTTGATTGTATTTTGGTTTCGTGGATTCTTGAATTCTTGAAATCTGGAATTCTCGAGTTTACGGTGTCTTTGCGTTTCCCTTTACGAATTTTCTAGTTTTTGGATTTGAGAGTCTTAGATTGTTTGAATTTGGATTTTTTTTCTTTATCTTTATTTCTCGTTATTCTTTCTTCATTCTTCACACGTCCTTCCTCATTCGTTCTTCATTATTGAATTCTTGATTTTTTTTATTCTAAAATTGTTGTTGCATTTTTGCATTCTTGGAGCCATCTTCGACTTTGAATTTTTCAAATTTAAAAAAACATTGTATATTTGAAAAAATTTTGAAAATTTCTTTAATTTAGTAGATTATTATTTTATCGCCGTAATTATCTTATCATATTATTATTAATTGTTTTAACCATCTCTTATCATTATTAAGGTTTAAATATTCTGAAATCCAGTGTTTTATGATTTCAAGGAAATAAAATAATTGGTTCGAAAATTAATCGAAAAAACACGAAGTAAACAAACAATTAAATACTGCTTTTATAAATATTCAGTTAATCGCCTGATTAAGCACTTTCAACGATTTGTTCAGTTTTTGTCATTGTGTTTACGGGCTATGAATTGGTTTGACTTTTTGGTTTATGCAGATTTCATTAAAATAGAATGAGAATTTTAACAGTGTTAACATGGGGTTTATGAGCCTTCATAACACGTGCAATAAAATAATTAATTAAAATAAATAATTTGTTGGTGTTCTACGCGACAACGCAACCTTGCATTAAGTAAAAAACTAGACTTCGACAAGAAGAGGACTTGTGTTTTTTGTTATAAAGTTATAATGTTATGGATTCAGAAATTATGTAAAGCTTTGGAATAAATAATGCAAAAATCAGCATTCTGGAATTTTGAGTATGTAATTTCAAAGTTTAAATTTTTGGAACGCAGGAGGTTATCTACTAATTGGAATTCGGGCTCGAAAATTTAGCGTCTCAAAGTTATTCAGAATTTCGAAAATTTTATTGAAGTTGGAGAATGTAAACATTTGAAAATGCCAAAAAAAGATACCGAAGTTTGGGACAAAAATTCAAGAATTCAGAAATTCAAGAATACAAGAATCTAAAAATCTAGGAATCTAAGAATCTAAGAAACCAAGATTCCAAGATTTTAAGAGTCCAAAAATGCAAGAATCTTAGGAAAAAACTTAAGAATTTAAAAGTCCAGGATCCGTAGAATCTAATATCGTCCAGGAATTCAATCATCCAAAAATTCAAGAACTCAAGATTTGAAGAATCTAAAAATACAAGAAACCAACAATTCAGAAACCCAAAAACTCCAAAAACCTAATACAAGGATTCAAGAACTCAAAAATTCAGAGACCAAATTAAAATCTAAAGATCCAAGTGTCCAAAAATCCAGGAATCGAAGAATCTAAGAATTCAAGGAAACATGAATTTAAGATTTGAAGAATGCAATTATACAAACCGAGAATTCAAGAGTTCAGGACGCGAGAAACCAAAAATTCAAGGATTCAGGAATTCAAGAACTCAAGGATTCAAGATTTCAAGACTACAAGAATCCAAAAATTCAAGGATTCAAGGACGTAAGGATTTAAGAATTCAAGAATTCAGAAATTCAGGGATTCAGAAATTTAACGATTTGTGGATTCAAGAATTCAAGACTTCGAGACTACAAGAAAACAAAAATTCAAGGATTCAAGATAATAAGGATACAGGAATTCAGGGATTCAGGGATTCAGAAATTCAGGGATTTAAGGATTTATAGATTCAAGGATTCAAGGATTTAAGGATTCAAGGATTTATGAATATAGGGCTTCATGCATTCGAGGATTTAAGAATTCAAGGAGTCAAGAATTCAAGGAGTCAAGAATTCAAGGATTTAAGGATTCAAGGATTCAACGATTCAAGGATTCAAGGATTGAAGAATTTCAGGATCCAACGATTCAAGAATTTAGAGATTTAGGGACGCAAGATTTTAAGGGCTAATGGATTCAATGATTCAAGGAATCAAGGATTTAAAGATTCCGGAATTCAACGATTCATGGATTCAAGGATTCAAAACTTCAAGACCGCAAGAAACCAAAAATTCAAGAATTCAACGATTTAAGGATACAGGAATTCAGAGATTCGGGGATTCAAGGATTCATAGATTTAAGGATCCATAGATTCAAGGATTTACAGATTTAAGGATTCAGGGATTCAGAAATTCAACGATTTATGGATTCAAGACTTCCAGACCACAAGAAACCAAAAATTCAAGGATTCAAGAATTCAATAATTTAAAAATTCAGAAAATCAAACATTCAGACATTCGGGGATTCAGGGATTCAGACATTCAAGGATTCAAGGATTTAAGGTTTTAAGGATTCAGGGTTTATAGTTTTAAGGCTTCAGAAATTCGAGGATTTAAGGATTCAAGGGTTGAAGAATTCAAGAATTCAAGAATTCAAGAATTCAAGAATTCAAGAATTCAAGAATTCAAGAATTCAAGGATCCAAGGATGCAAAGATTCAAGGAATCAAGAATTCAAGAAATTCAGAATTCAAGCATTCAAGGGTTCAGAGAATCGGGGATTCAAGAATTCAAGGATTTCCGGATTCAATGATTGAAGGAGTCAAGGATTCATGAAATTAAGGATCCAAGGATTTCAGAATTCAAGGGTTCAGAGATTCAGGGATTCAAGAATTCAAGGAATTATGGATTCAATCAATGACTCAAGGATTCAAGGATTTAAACATTCTAAGGTTGAAGGATTCAAGGATTCACGAATTCAAAGATTTTAGGATTCATGAATTCAAGGATTCAAGGAGAAAACGATTCAGCGAGACAAGGATTCAAAGATTCAAAGATTCTAGGATTTAAAGATTCAAAGGTTCAATGATTCCAGGATCCAAGGATACAAGGATTCAAGGATTCAAAGATTTAAGAATTCAAGCATTTAAGGATTCAAGAATTCAAGGAGTCAAAGAGACAATGAGATAAGGAATCAAAGATTCAAAGATTCAAGAATTCAAGGATTCAAGGATTCAAGTATTCAAGGCTTCGTAAATTAAAGAATTCATGGATTTATCGTCCAAGGATTCAAGGATTTAAAGGTTTTAAGATTTAAGGATTCAAGGATCCACGAATTCAAGAATTCAAGGATTTTAAGATTCAATAATTCAAGGAGTCAAGGAGAAAATGATTCAGGAAGACAAGGATTCAAAGATTCCAGGATTTAAGGATTCAAAGGTTCAATAATTCCAGGATTCAAGGATACAAGGATTCGAGGATTCAAAGATTTAAGAATTCAAGCATTTAAAGATTCAAGGATTCAATTATTCAAGGATTCAAGGATTCAAGTATTCAAGGCTTTAAGGATTCAGGTATTCAAGGCTTCGTAAATTTAAGAATTCATGGATTTATCGTCCAAGGATTCAAGGATTTAAAGATTCTAAGATTTAAGGATTCAAGGATTCACGAATTCAAAAATTCTAGGATTTTAGGAATCAATAATTCAAGGATTCAAGGAGAAAATGATTCAGGAAGACAAGGATTCAAAGATTCGAGGATTTAAGGATTCAAAGGTTCAATGATTCCAGGATCCAAGGATACAAGGATTCAAGGATTCAAAGATTTGAGAATTCAAGCATTTACGGATTCAAGAATTCAAGGAGTCAAGGAGACAATGAGACAAGGAGTCAAAGATTCAAAGATTCAAGGACTCAAGGATTCAAGGATTCAATGATTCAAGTATTCAAGGATTTAAGGATTCAGGTATTCAAGGCTTCGGAAATGCAAGAATTCATGGATTTATCGTCCAAGGATTCAAGGATTCAAGGATTCTAAGATTTAAGGATTCAAGGATTCAAGGATTCAAAGATTTAAGAATTCAAGCATTTAAGGATTCAAGAATTCAAGGAGTCGAGGAGACAATGAGACAAGGAGTCAAAGATTCAAAGATTCAAGGATTCAAGGATTCAAGGATTCAATGATTCAATGATTCAAGGATTCAAGTATTCAAGGATTTAAGGATTCAGGTATCCAAGGCTTCGTAAATTCAACAATTCATGGATTTATCGTCCAAGGATTTAAGGATTTAAAGATTCTAAGATTTAAGGTTTCAAGAATTCAAGAATTTTAGGATTCAAGAATTAAAGGATTCAAGGAGACAATGATTCAGGGAGACAAAAATTCAAAGATTCGAGGATTTAAGGATTCAAAGGTTCAATGATTCTAGGATCCAAGGATACAAGGATTCAAGGATTCAAAGATTTAAGAATTCAAGCATTTAAGGATTCAAGAATTCAAGGAGTCAAGGAGACAAGGAGTCAAAAATTCAAACATTCAAAGATATTCAATGCATCAAGGATTCAAGGATTCAAGGATTCAAGAATTCAAGTATTCAAGGATTTAAGGGTTCAGGTATTCAAGGCTTCGGATATTCAAGAATTCATTGATTTATCGTCCAAGGATTCAAGGATTTAAAGATTTGATGATTTAAGGACTCAAGAATTCGCGGATTCAAGAATTCAAGAACAAAACGATTCATTGAGACAAGGATTCAAAGGTTCAAAGATTCGAGGATTTAAGGATTCAAAGGTTCAATGATTCCAGTATCCAAGGATGCAAGGATACAAGGATTCAAGGATTCAAAAATTTAAGAATTCTAGGATTTAAGGATTCAAGAATTCAAGGAGTCAAGGAGACAAGGAATCAAAGATTCAATCTTTCAAGGATTCAAGGATTTAAGGATTCAGGAAATCCAGGCTTCGGAGATTCGAGGATTCATGGATTTAAGAATTCAATGATTCAAGGAATCAAAAATTCAAGGATTCAAGGATTCCAGATTCAAGGATCAAGTTAATATTCCCAAGATTTAGAAATGGGAAATCTAAGAATTCGAGATTCCATTAACTCAAGAATCCAAGAATGAAAAAGTCCAAGAATTCGAGAATCCATTAACTCAAGAAACCAAGAATTCAAGAATCCTTAAACCCAAGAATCCAAGGATTAGAGAACTCAAGAATTCAAACATTCAAGGATTAAGTTAATTATCGTAAAATCCTGGAACCCAAAGTTCCAACAATTTAAAAGTTCAAAAATCTAATGATTCAAAAATTGAAGAATCTAAAAATTCAAAAATACGAGAATTCGGGAATACAAGATTTCAACATTTGAAGAATTCAGGAACTCACTAACTCAAAAATTCAAGGATCAAATTTATTTTTAAAATCAAAGAAGCTCTTGAAATCTTAAATTCTTGAATCAAGAATTCAATGATCAAATTAATTATCCAAGAATTCAAGGATCTAGTATTCATGTATTCAAGGATTCAAATATCCAAGGATCCAAAAACGTAACAATCCAGGAATTCAAAAATCCAAGAAATCGAAGATCCGAGTATCTGACAAAACATACGAATTAAAGAATCCAAGAAGCCAAGAATAAAAGGGGAGAAGAAAAATAGAAAGACGAAAGAACCAAGAAGAAATGAGAAAGAAGAAATTCATGAATCCAAGAATCCAGTAAATTAAAAATTCCAGCATCCAAGAATTTATTAGTTCCAGAATTATACAAATCAAAATTTAAGCATTTTAGAGTTTCACATTACAAAACTTTAAGAATCCAAGAATTCAAGAATTCAAAAATTCGAGGAAGAAGAAAGAATAAAGAAAGAAGAATTTAGAAAAGGACAAGTTCTCAAAAATTCAAGAATTAAAGAATCCAAGAACCCAAGGATTTAAAAATACAAGTGTCCATAAATCCAGAAAACAAAGAAGAAAGAAAGAAGGAAGGAGGAAGACAGAAGAAGGAATAAAGAAGAAGAAATCCAAAAATCAAAAATCCAAGAATCCAAGAACTCAAGATATTCAGTATTTTATCCAAGAACTCAATGGACCAAATATCGAGAGCTGTTGCCAAATATCACAGGATTCAAAAGTACAACAACACAAAAATTGAAGAATTAATGAGTGCAAAAATCCAAAGATTCAATGATCCGAATTAATGACAAACAACGTACAACCAAGAACGAAGGGCAAGGAAAAGGAATGAAAACGAAGAACGAAGATCGAAGAATAAGAAACGAAAAACGAAGGACTAAAAATTCCAAGCATCGAAAATCCAAAAACTGAGATTGAATCTGCAAAGACCAAAGACTGACAACTTCGGACTAAAGACTGAAAACTGACACAGTCAACTGAAGTTAGAACGCTAAGAGATAACCACTTGAAAATATTTCCACGCGCAACCAAGTAGTAAAAATTCATAAACATTTCCTAGAATCATTCCTGTCAACAGAATTTCACAACTTATCTACTGCTAACTCATTTCTTTGGTATTAACTCTATGTACAACTGCATTACTCCAGATTAACAAAAACAAACATAATTAGAGATTTTTATTAAAAACTATTAAATAAATAAACACGTCCCCCTAATCACTTTAATCCCTCTTACAACGCACCTTTCGCATCCTTGTTCCCCTTCAACTCCTGCTGAATCTGCTCCAACGTCTTGTTCTTCGTCTCCGGCACGTACTTCCAGCAGAAAACAAACCCCACGAACTGGAACAACCCAAAAACCGCAAAAGGAATAACCAAACTAAACGTATCCGCCATAAACTGGTAAAACTTGGTAGTCGTCAGCATCCCCACAGCAAAAATCATATTCAACAAACACGCAGCTAACGCTTTAACATTGGCCGGGAACAACTCCCCCAGGAGCAAATTCACGGCACTCCCCAGCCCCAGCGAGAAGAAAATCGTGAACAGAATCAACCCAACGAGCGGCAGCACACCCAGATGGGACACCTCCACGTCCGTGTAGTCCCTCAGGACGAAGAAAACCGCGTTGAACGTCAACGTGACGCAACAACCACCCACCGAAATCAGAATCATGGGTTTCCTCCCGATCACGTCCACTATCAACACCGCCGTCAAGGTGGCAAAGGACTGAATGAGCATCATGAGACTGGCGGCCCATTGCTGGGGGATGGCGTCAGTGGCGTCCTTGAACATCAGCTGGGCGTACATGGTGAAAGGGCTGATGCCGCTGAATTGTTGAAGGACTCGGAGGATGATCATGACAATGACGGCCATCTTGTTGGATTTGATGGCGTAAAGGTCCTTGAAGCGACCTTTCTCGGACATTTGTCTTGCCACGTCCTTGGAGAGGGAGGCTAGCTCAAGATCTACGTCTTCACAAGCTCGCAGTCTCCTCAAACTGGCTTTAGCCTGCTCGAGTTTGTTCTTCATGATGAGGTAATAGGGGCTTTCGGGCATGATGCTGAAGCACGCCATGAAGACCAAAGAACAGGCGATGTAGATCAACGCGGCGTCGAAGATGCCGAAGAAGCTCCCCACTAGGTTGACGAAGAGGAGACCGTAGATGAGGATCAGCGAGAATGAAGCCCCCAAGAGGCCGCGGATTTTGGGCTCGGATACCTCGCAGATGTAGAGTGGGAGAATCGTGAAACAGGACCCTTCGGAGATGCCTCCGATGAACCTCGCCACGTACAGCAACAGAACCGAGTAGGTGGAGAAGTAGATCATCGCCATGGACACCAGCTGGGGGACCCCAATGAGGAGAATGGTGAATTTGCGACCAATCAAGTCCACTAAAATCGAAGACAAGATCTTTCCGACGATGTCTCCCAAAGGTCCGATGATTGTAATATAGGAGGCCTCTTCTTGGGTTACGTCGAACGGGTATTCGTCCGAGAGGACTTTGGGAACAGTTGGGCTGGTCCAAAACGACAAAATATTAAAACAAAAATGAAACAAAGAAAAAGAAGTCAAAAAGGTAACAAAAAAGGCCATTAAAATGCGACAAAAAAGTTAGAAAAACGACAAAAAAACTGCCCAAAAACGACATAAAAAGAGACAAGAAAAAAAGTGAAAAAAAAACTGATAAAAGGTGACAAAAAAGTAAAAAAAAAATAAAAAAATCTAAAAAAAACGCTAAAAAAAAGACGGAAAAATGGCAAAAACGACATAAAAACAGGCGACAAGGAGAAAAATAAAAAAAAAATAATGAAAGGCGACAAAAAAAATCAAAAAAATCAAAACGGATGACAAAAAACGTTAAAAAAAATGCAAATAAAACGCCGAAGTAAAAAAGTCAAAAAGCTAACAGAAAAAGGCAAAAAAACAAAAGCGGGAAAAAAATACATAAAAATTGGCGACGAGGAAAAAAGTAAAAAACTGATACAAGACAAAAGAATTTTAAAAAAATACCAAAAAAATAAAACGGATGACGAAAAACGCTAAAAAAAATACAAAAAAAGACAAAAAATGCAAAAAAAAAGAGATAAAGTAAAAAAAGTCAAAAAGCTAACAAAAAAAGGAAAAAAAAAAATAAGGATTGAGGAATTCAAAGATACAAGGATTTAAGAATTCAAGGATTCAAGGATTCGGGGAATCTAGGATTCGAGGAATCAAAAATTCCAAGATTCGAGGATACAGGGATTCAAGGATACAAGGACTCAAAGTTTCAAAGATTCAAGGATTCAAGACTTCGAGATTACAAGAAACTAAAAATTCAAGGATTGATACATTCAAAAATTCAAGGAATCAAGGATTCAAGGATTCAAGAATTCAAGGAGAAAAGGATTCAAGGATTCAAAGATTTAAAGAATTCAAGGATTTAAGACTTTAAGACCACAGGGGTGCGATTTTGTTTCTCAATCGAAAAAAACCCGTTAGCGATAAAATCTCGTTTGCTGATTGGTTGAGATGCTACATTTTTGCCACATTTCTCGATTCTGTCACGAAATCAAGTCTTCATGCAGCGATCTTTTCTCGATAGCTCTGAGTAAAGTGATAAATTTTGGTGACATAACCTCGAAATTTATATCAAAATAGAAGTTCAAAATCGTAATTCTGAGTTATAAGTTCTTAAAATTAAGGTAATTGTAAACTTTTAAGCATTTAATAAGCTTATATGCAAAGAATAAATACAAACTTTTGCATTTAAAACCTACGTAATGACATTTAATTTATCGCTTCGATCGAGAAACAAAATCGCACCCCTGGAACCAAAAATTCAAAGATTCAAGGATTCAACGACTCAAGTGCTCAAGGATTCAAGGATTCAAAAATTCTAAGATTCAAGGATTCAATAATTCAAGACTTCAAGTATTCAAGGATTCAAGAATTCAAAAATTCAAGGATTCAAAGACACAAGGTTTTTTAAGTAATCAAAGATTCAAGGATGCAACATTTCAAGACTATAAGAAACCAAAAATTAGAAGATTGAAGAATTCAAGGATACAAAAATTTAAGGATCAAGAATTCAAGAATTCAAGAATTGAAGGATTAAAGGGTTTAAGGGTTCAAGGATTCAAGAATTCAAGAATTCAAGAATTCAAGAATTCAAGAATTCAACTATACAAGCATTCAAGAATTCAAGGAATCAAGAATTTAAGGAATCAAGAATTCAAGGAAACAAGGATTCAAGGAATCAAAGATTCAAGAATTCAAAGATTTAAGGATTCAACCATTTAAAGTCAATGAGTCAAAGATTCAAGAATTAAGGATTAAAGGGTTTAAAGTTCCAAAGAATTCAAGAAATCAAGGATGCAAGGATTGAAGGATGCTGGAATACACAAACTCAAGGATTCAAACATTCAAAGGCTCAAGGTTTTTTAAGGATTTAAGGATCCAAGAATTCAAGACTTCAAGACTACAATAAACAAAAATTCAAGGATTCAAATATTCAAAGATTCAAAGATTCAAGGATTTAAGGACTCAAAAATTCACGGATTCAAAGGATTCCAGGATTCAAGAATCCAAGGAATCAAGGATGCAAGCAATCAAGCATTCAAAGAATCAAGGATTCAAGTAATCAAAGATTCAAGGAATCAAGGATTCAAGAATTCATCGACTCAAATATTCAAGGATTCAAGAATTTAATGATTCAAGGATTCAAAGATTCTAATATTCAAAGATTCAAAAACTGAAGAATTCAAAGATTTCAGGATTCCAGGATTCAAGAATCCAAGGAATCAAGGATTCAAGGATCAAGCAATCAAGAATTCAAGAAATTAAGGATTCAAGGATTCAAGGACTCAAAGATTCAAGAATTCAAAAATTCAAGTATTCAAGAATTCAAAGACGCGGGGTTTTTAAGGTTTCAAGGATTCAAAGTTTCAAGGATTGGAGACTTCAAGACTACAAGAAACAAAGATTCAAGGATACAAGTATTCAAAGATTCAAGGATTCCAGGATTAGAGAATCCAAGGAATCAAGGATTCAAGGAATCAAAAATTCAAGGATTCAAGGATTTAAAGATTCAAGGTTTTTTAAAGATTCAAAAGATTCAAGGACTCAAGGTTTTTAAGGATTCTAGAATTCAGGGATTCATAGATTCAAGGATACAAGACTTCAAGACTACAAGAAACCAAAAATTCGATGATTGCAGAATTCAAGGATTCAAGGATTTAAGGATCAAGGATTAATAATTCAAGGATTCAAGGATTCAAGGATTCGAAAATTCAAAGATTTCAAGATTCGAAGATTCAAGGATTGAAGGTTTCTAGACTGCAAGAAACCAAAGATTGATGAATTGAAGGTTTGCAAGATTCAAGGGTTCAAAGGTTGAAGGATTCAAAAATTCAAGATTTCAAGGATTGAAGGTTTGCAGAATTCAAGAATTCAAAGATTCAAAAATTCAAGGAATCAAGAATTGAAGGATTCAAAGATTTAAGGATTCAATGATTCAATGTTCACAGAGACAAGGATTCAAGAATTCAAGAATTCAAGGATTCAAGAATTCAAGGATTTAAGAATTCAAGGATACAAGAATTGAAAGATTCAAGAATTCAAAGACTCAAGTTTTTTTAAGGATTTAAGGACTAAAGGATTCAAAGATTCAAAGATTCAAGGATTCAAAAATTCATTTATTCAAGAATTCAAAGACTCAAGGTTTTTTAAGGTTTCAAGGATTCAAGGATTCAAGACTTCAAGACTCCAAGAAACAAAAATTCAAGAATACAAGTATTCAAAGATTCAAAGAATCAAGGATTCCAGGATTCAAGAATCCAAGGGTTCAAGAAATCAAAGATTCAAGGATTGACGGACTCAAAGTTTTTTAAGGATTCAAGAAAGCAAGGATTCCAGGATTCGGGATTTCAATATTACAAAAAACCAAAAATTCAAATATTCAATCAAAGATTCAAGGATTCAAGGACTCAAGGACTCAATATTTCTAAGAATTCAAGTTTTCAGGTATACAAGGATTCAAGAATTCAAGTACTCAAGGATTCAAGTTTTCAAGACTACAAGAAACTAAAAATTCAAGGATTCAAGGATTCAGCGATAGAAAGATGCAAGGATTCGAGGATTCAAGGACTCAACGTTTTTCAAGGATCCAAAAATTTAAGGATTTACTGATTCAAAGATTCCAGACTTCGAAACTACAAAAAACCAAAAATTCAAGGAATGAAGAATTCAATGATTCAAAGATTGAAGGATTCAAGGGTCAAGGATTTAAGAATTCAAAGATTCAAGTATTCGGAGAACAATAATTCGAGGATTCAAGAATTCAATGATTTAAGGATTCAAGGATTCAAAGATTGAAGGATTCAAGGATACAAGGATACACAGATTCAAGGATTCAAGGCTTCACAACTACAAGAAACCAAAAATTCAAGGATTGAAGGATTGAAGGATTCAATGATTCAAGGATTCAAAAAATTAAGAATCAATAATCTAGTTAATATTCCCAAGATCCAGAAATGGAAAAATCTAAAAATTCAAGAATGCAATAATTCAAGAATCCAAGAATGCAATAATCCAAGAATTCAACAAATCAAGAATACTATATTTGAAGAATCCATGAATCCAAAAATCAAGTCCTATTGAAAATCCCAAGACCCAAGAATCCAAATATTGAAGAATTCAAGAACTTGAAAATTCAAATATTCAAAAATACAAAGATCAAGTTAATTATCCTAAAATCCAGGAATCCAGAGTTACAGAAATTAAAAAGTTCAAAAATCTATTCGAGCATTTAAGAATCCAAGAATTCAGAAATACGACATTGCAAGATTTGAAGAATTGGGAAATATACAACAAATGAAGAATCCATGAGTTTGAAGATCGAAAGACAATAAACGAAGAACTAAAAAATGCAAGCGTCGAAAATTCAGAAATACAGATTGAATCGGCAAGGACTAAAGATCGACAAGTGCGGAATAAAGATTGAACACTGCCAACAGAAGTTAGAAAACTCTGATAACCACTTGAAAATATTTACACGAGCAACCAAGTAGTAAAAATTCATAAACTTTTCTCAGAATCATTCCTGTCAACAGCATTTCACAACTTATACTGCTGACTCATTTCTTTAGTGTTAGCTCTATATACAACTGCATTACTCCAGATTAACAAAAACAAACACAATTTAAAGATTTTTATTAAAAACTAGTAAATAAATAAACACGTCCCCCTAATCACTTTAATCCCTCTTACAACGCACCTTTCGCATCCTTGTTCCCCTTCAACTCCTGCTGAATCTGCTCCAACGTCTTGTTCTTCGTCTCCGGCACGTATTTCCAGCAGAAAACAAACCCCACGAACTGGAACAACCCAAAAACCGCAAAAGGAATAACCAAGCTAAACGTATCCGCCATAAACTGGTAAAACTTGGTAGTCGTCAACATCCCCACAGCAAAAATCATATTCAGCAAACACGCAGCTAACGCTTTAACATTCGCCGGGAACAACTCCCCCAGGAGCAAATTCACGGCACTCCCCAGCCCCAACGAGAAGCAAATCGTGAACAGGATCAACCCAACGAGCGGCAGCACACCCAAATGGGACACCTCCACGTCCGTGTAGTCCCTCAGGACGAAGAAAACCGCGTTGAACGTCAACGTGACGCAACAACCACCCACCGAAATCAGAATCATGGGTTTCCTCCCGATCACGTCCACTATCAACACCGCCGTCAAGGTGGCAAAGGACTGGATGAGCATCATGAGACTGGCGGCCCATTGCTGGGGGATGGCGTCAGTGGCGTCCTTGAACATCAGCTGGGCGTACATGGTGAAAGGGCTGATGCCGCTGAATTGTTGAAGGACTCGGAGGATGATCATGACTATGACGGCCATCTTGTTGGATTTGATGGCGTAGAGGTCCTTGAAGCGACCTTTCTCGGACATTTGTCTTGCCACGTCCTTGGAGAGGGCGGCTAGCTCAAGATCTACGTCTTCACAAGCTCGTAGTCTCCTCAAACTGGCTTTAGCCTGCTCGAGTTTGTTCTTCATGATGAGGTAATAGGGGCTTTCGGGCATGATGCTGAAGCACGCCATGAAGACCAAAGAACAGGCGATGTAGATCAACGCGGCGTCGAAGATGCCGAAGAAGCTCCCCACTAGGTTGACGAAGAGGAGGCCGTAGATGAGGATCAGCGAGAATGAAGCCCCCAGGAGGCCGCGGATTTTGGGTTCGGATACCTCGCAGATGTAGAGTGGGAGAATCGTGAAACAGGACCCTTCGGAGATGCCTCCGATGAACCTCGCCACGTACAGCAACAGAACCGAGTAGGTGGAGAAGTAGATCATCGCCATGGACACCAGCTGGGGGACCCCAATGAGGAGAATAGTGAATTTGCGACCAATCAAGTCTACTAAAATCGAAGACAAGATGTTTCCGACGATATCTCCCAAGGGTCCGATGATTGTAATATAGGAAGCCTCTTCTGGGGTTACGTCGAAGAGGTATTCGTCCGACAAGATTTTGGGAACAGTTGGGCTGGTCCAACCCATATGGATTCCGGAACAAAACATGGCCAGAAGGGCTAAATTCACACTAATTAAGAGTTTTTCCAAAATTTTAGGTTACCTGAGAGGACGGCGACGTATTGGGGCCACGTTTTGGTTTGTGGGGGGTCCGTGGAGGCTTTCATTTCGAGTTTGACTGACGGTGTGTAGTAATAAGAGGTCGTATTTATCAAGTTCGTGTTTATGGTGCAAGGTCAAAGATAAAAAAGTCAGACTCATGGTCTTGATCTATTTAATTAAGTGTGTTAATCGGGGAATTATGAAGATGGTGGTGTTTGTTCAATGCGATATGGATAAAGAATTTTTTTGAATTTGGCGCCTGCAAACAGTTGTGTAATTGTTTGAATTAATTTTATCTAAAAATTTTAATTAAAGTGTGAGTGACTGTTTATCTGGTTTGGTTCGACTAAGCCACACAATCGGGTTCTCGCAGCTGGCTAAATATAAGATGTTCCTAAAAAATTAAAAGTTTTATTGTTCCGAACATTAAATTTGCAGGAACAGATTTCGAATAATTTGATAATATCTGGGGACTTTCGAGCGAATTTTTGTGTTGGCAATTCTGAATTATTAGCAGCAATCAAGTTTGCCATCATAAAATTTTAAATGTTGCCAACCTGACAAAAATCGCATTCATTAAAAGTCTCCTGATTTGTTGACATTTGAATTTGGCGCCTTTATTCTCGTCTTTCAAATACAATCAAACAGAAATTAGTTTTTGAGAATTATTTCTTGAGATTCCTTATATGATAAGTTAAAATAAAAAAATGTTGAAACTAAAGGCAAAGAAAAATTTAAAAAACGACAAATAAAAGGCGAAGAAAAGTGAAAAAAAGACTATAGTAAAAAAGCGACCACAAAAACGGAAAAAAGGAAGCAAAAAACACGATTAAAAAAAAAGTTTGAAAAAAAGTGGAAAACGGCTGTCAAACAAGCAACAACAAAAGTTAGAATAAGCAAGCGAAAAACAGTAAAAAAACTTATAAAAGACAGAAAAATGGCAAAAAAGGGATAAAACAATTGAGTCAAAAAGGTGACAAAAAAGGCCAAAAAAATGCGACAAAAAACTTGAAAAAACAACAAAAACGGCAAAAAACGCTAAGAAAAAGAGAGAAAAATGACAAAATATTAAAAAAAAAAACAACAAAGAAAAAGTTGGACAAACGACAAAAAACGGCCAAAAAACGACATAAAAAGAGGCGATAAGAAAAAAAGTAAAAAAAACTGGGAAAAGGTCACAAAAAATAAAAAAAATCAAACAATCAAAAAAAAACAACAAAAAAAGGAGTCAAAAAGGTGAGAAAAAGTCCAAAATAAATGCCACAAAAAACTTGAGAAAAATAACAAAAACTGCAAAAGAAACGACGTAAAAATAGGCGACAAGGAAAAAAGTAAAAAACTTATAAAAAATCGCCAAAATTAAAAAAAAATCCAAAAAATCAAAACGGATGTCAAAAAACGCTAAAAAAATACAAAAAATGCAAACAAACGACAAAGTAAAAAAAATCAAAAAGCTCACAAAGAAGGCAAAAAAAGCCGCAAAAAAGATAAAAATAGGCGTAAAGGAAAAAAGTAAAAAAACTTATAAAAGCAGACAAAAATGCATAAAAAAATACCAAAAAGTCAAAAAGGATGAAAAAAAAATCTAGAAAAAAAGACAGGAAAATGACAAAAATGCAAAAAAAAGACACTAAAGAAGAAGGAGTCAAAAAAGGCAAAAAAAGTGCGACAAAAAAATCTTAAAAAACGACAAAAAACGGCCCAAAAACGACATAAAAAGAGACGACAAGAAAAAAAAGTGAAAAAAAACTGATCAAAGATGACAAAAAAGTAAAAAAAAAATAAAAAATCTAAGATAATGACAAAAAACGCTAAAAAAAAGACAGAAAAATGGCAAAAAACGACATAAAAACAAGTGACAAGGAAAAAAGTAAAAAAATTGATAAAAGGCGACAAAAAGTTAAAAAAAATCAAACAATCAAAAAAAAGCAACAAAAAAAAGAGTCAAAAAGGTGAGAAAAAGTCCTAAATGCATGCCACAAAAAACTTGAGAAAAATAACAAATACTGCAAAATAAACGACACAAAAATAGGCGACAAAACAAAAAATAAGCAAGCGACGAAAAAGGAGTCAAAAACGTGACAAAAAGTCCAAAATAAATGCCACAAAAAAACTTGAAAAAATAATAAAAACTTCAAAAGAAACCACAAAAAAGTAACAAAAAAGGCCATTAAAATGTGACAAAAAAGTTAGAAAAACGACAAAAAACGGCCCAAAGGCGACAAAGAAAAAAGTAAAAAACTGATAAAAGGCGACAAAAAACTTAACAAACACCAAAAAATCAAAAAGGATGTCAAAAAAGCTCTAGAAAAAAAATTACAAAAAATGCAAAAAACGGAAGCAGAAACCGTGATAAAAAGGAACCAAAAAATGCCACAAAAAACTTGAAAAAAATTACAAAAAACGGCAAAAAACGACAAAAAATAGGCGCAAGGAAAAAAAGTAAAAATAAATTGATAAAAGGCGATAAAAAAGTTTTTAAAAAATCAAAAAATAAACAAGCAATAAAAAAAGGAGTCAAAAAGGTGACAAAAAGTCCAAAATAAATGCCACAAAATACTTGAAAAAAATAACAAAAACTACAAAAGAAACGACCTAAAAATAGGCGACGGAAAAAAGTAAAAAACTGATAAAAGGCGACAAAAAAGTTTAAAAAAAACAAGAAATCAAAAAAGATAAAAAAAATGCAAGACGTAGTCAAAAAATTTATAAAAAAAGAACAAAAAAATGAGACAAAAACTTGAAAAAATGACAAAAGCGGCAAAAAACGACATAAAGGCGCAAGGAAAAAAGTAAAAAACATATAAAAGATGACAAAAAAATACGAAAAATGAAAACGGATAACCGAAAACGCTAGAAAAAACACAGGAAAATGACAAAAAAAAGCAAAAAACAAAGCGCCAAAGTATAAGGAGTCAAAAAGTTGACGAAAAAAGTAAAAAAAAAGCGACAAAAAACATGAAAAAACAACAAAAACGGCAAAAAGTTACATAAAAATAGGTGACAAGACAAAAAGTAAAAAATATTATAAAAGGCTACAAAAAAGTTAATGAAACACGAAAAGATCAAAAAGGATGCCAAAAAACGCTAGAAAAAAAGACAGAAGAATGGTAAAAAATACAAAAAAAGCGACAGAGAACAAAGTCAAAAAGGTAACAAAAAGGGGAGGATAAAAAATGAAAAAAAGAGTCAAATCAGCGGAGAAAAAGTCCTAAATGCATGCCACAAAAAATTTGAGAAAAATAACAAAAACTGCAAAATAAACGACACAAAAATATGCGACAAGGAAAAAAGTAAAATACTGATAAAAAAACGACAAAAAAAATCCAAAATATCAAAACGGATGACAAAAAACTCTAAAAAAAATGCAAAAAAACGCCGAAGTAAAAAAGTACAAAAGCTAACAGAAAAAGGAAAAAAACAAAAGCGGGAAAACATACATAAAAATTGGCGACGAGGAAAAAAGTAAAAAACTGATACAACGCGATAAAAAAAATTTTAAAAATACCAAAAAAGACAAATGATGACAAAAAACGCTAAAAAAAATTACAAAAAAGACGAAAAATGCAAAAAAAGAGATAAAGTAAAAAATGGCAAAAAGCTAACAAAAAAAAAGGGCAAAAAAAAATAAAAGTGGCAAAAAAGATAAAAATAAGGAAAAAATTAAAAAGACTGATAAAAGGAAACAAAAATGTACACAAAATACCAAAAAGTCGAAAAGGATGAAAAAAAATCTAGAAAAAAAGACAGAAAAATGACAGAAAATGCAAAAAAAACGCAAAAGAAAAAGAAGTCAAAAAAGTGATTAAAAAGGACAAAATATGCGCTAAAAAAAACGACAAAAAAAAGCGCAAGGAAAAGTAAATAAAAACTGATAAAAGGCGACAAAAAACTTAAAAAAAAACAAAAAATAAGCAAGCAACGAAAAAGGAGTCAAAAACGTGACAAAAAGTCCAAAATAAATGCCAGAAAAAAATAATAAAAACTTCAAAAGAAACCACAAAAAGTTAAAAAAAGGCCATTAAAATGTGACAAAAAAATTAGAAAAACGACAAAAAACGGCCCAAAGGCGACAAGGAAAAAAGTAAAAAACTGATAAAAGGCGACAAAAAAGTTAACAAATATCAAAAAATCAAAAAGGATGTCAAAAAAGCTCTAGAAAAAAAATTACAAAAAATACAAAAAGCACGGAAGCAAAAAACGTGATAAAAAGGAACAAAAAAATGCGACAAAAAACTTGAAAAAAAATGACAAAAACGGCAAAAAACCACAAAAAATAGGCGCAAGGAAAAAAAGTGAAAATTAATTGCTAAAAGGCGACAAAAAAGTTTTTAAAAAATCAAAAAATAAACAAGCAACAAAAAAATAAGTCAAAAAGGTGACAAAAGATCCAAAATAAATGCCACAAAAAAACTTGAAAAAAATAACAAAAACTACAAGGAAAAAAAATTAAAACTGATAAAAGACGACAAAGAAGTTTAAAAAATACCAAGAAATCAAAAAGGATGACAAAAAAATCTAGAAAAGAGACAGAAAAATGTAAAAAAAAGAAAAAAAAAGAAATGAAAACGGTGATAAACAAAATGCGACCAAAAAATGTTTGAAAAAAAACAAAAAACGGCAAAAAAAAACGACAAAAAAGCAGGCGACAAGACAAAAAGTAAAAAAAATAAAAAGAGGTGACAAAAAAGTTTTAAAAAATCGAAAAAAAACAAAGAAAATGACGAAAGCCGCCAGGAAAAAAGCAGAAAATTGGCAAAAAATGCAAAAAAAAAAGACAAAAAAAAAAAAAAGCAGTCAAAAATCTAACAAAAAAGACCCAAAAAAATCCGACAAAAAACTTAAAAATACGACAAAAATGGAGAAAACGACACAAAACTACACAATGCAAAAATTAAAAATCAAACGAAAAGCAATTAAAAAGTGGGTTACAGGAAAAAGCTACAAAAAAAGGTAAAAAAAAAATACAAAAAAAGGTTATTAAAAAAAAGAGAGCAAAAAACACGATAAATAAACACGAGTAACAAAAAACGAAAAATAAAGGGGGAACCAAAAAAGCGACAAAAAATCTACCAAAAAAGCAACAAAATAAAATTAGATTAGAATTAGAATTAAGAATTAGAATTAGAATTAGAATTAGAATTAGAATTAGAATTAGAATTAAAATAGGAAGAATAGAAAAAAACTAAAAAAGGGAGAATCGAAAAAAACAAAAAAGGCGACGAAAAAGTTTGAACAAACACCAAGAAATTCAACAAAAAAGAAAAAAAGGACGCCATAAAACCAAAAAACAACATAAAAAATGGGACATGCAAAAATGAGTAAAAAAGTGGACAAAAAAAATTAAAAAAAGTCAAAAAAAGCTACAAAAGGGGAGGATAAAAACGAAGAGTCAAACTAACGGCAAAAAGTTGAAAATTGACACAAAAAATAGACACAAAACGCAAAAGAAAACGATAAAAAACGCGAGAAGGAAAAAGGAGTCAAAAAAAGCAACAAAAAAAGCAAAAGAAAAAGGCCAAAAGAAGAAGCAACAAAAAAAGGAGCGACAAGAAAGAAGTGCCAAAACAAAATCACAGTACAAAAAATTGTTAAAACAAAAAGGGTGGAAAATTGGGGCTATTTTGCATATTTTTGAAAATTTCAAAGGACGATTCTGGGAAAACCATTGGAGTTATTGAAGAAATGAAAACGGATATGACTTCTGCGGCCCGAAATCTGTAAGAAAATGTATTAAGTAAAATTTCGAAAATTTTGTTGAAAATTGGTCGAAAATAGAGGTCATTTTGCATATTTTTGAATATTTCAAAGGACGATTCTGGGAAAACCATTGGAGTTATCGAAGAAATGAAAACGGATATGACTTCCGCGGCCCGAAATCTACAAGAAAATGTATTAAGTGAAATTTCGAAAATTTTGTTGAAAATTGGTGGAGAATTGGGATTATTTTGCATATTTCTGTATATTTCAAAGGACGATTTTGGGAAAACCATTGCAGTTATCGAAGAAATGAAAACGGATATGACTTCTGCGGCCCGAAATCTACAAGAAAATGTATTAAGTGAAATTTCGAAAATTTTGTTGAAAATTGGTGGAAAATTGACGTTATTTTGCATATTTTTGAATATTTCAAAGGACGATTCTGGGAAAACCATTGGCGTTATTGAAGAAATGAAAACGAATATGACTTCTGCGGCCCGAAATCTGTAAGAAAATGTATTAAGTAAAATTTCGAAAATTTTGTTGAAAATTGGTCGAAAATAGAGGTCATTTTGCATATTTTTGAATATTTCAAAGGACGATTCTGGGAAAACCATTGGAGTTATCGAAGAAATGAAAACGGATATGACTTCTGCGGTTCGAGATCTACAAGAAAATGTATTTAGTGAAATTTCTAAAATTTTGTTGAAAATTGGTGGAAAATTGGTGTTATTTTGCATATTTTTGAATATTTCAAAGGACGATTCTGGGAAAACCATTAGAGTTTTCGATTAAATGAAAACGGATATGACTTCTGCCGCCCGAAATATACAAGAAAATATGTTAAGTGAAATTTCGAAAATTTTGTTGATAATTGGTGGAAAATTGGGGTTATTTTGTATATTTTTGAATATTTCAAAGGACGATTCTGGGAAAACCATTGGAGTTATCGAAGAAATGAAAACGGATATGTCATCTCCAGCCGAAATCTACAAGAAAATCTATTTAGTGAAATTTAGAAAATTTTATTGAAAATTGGTCGATTATTGGGGGTAATTTGCATATTTTTGAATATTTCAAAGGACGATTCTGGGAAAACCATTAGAGTTATCGAAGAAATGAAAAGGGATATGACTTCTGCAGCCCGAAATCTACAAGGAAATGTATTAAGTAAAACTTCGAAAATTTTGTTGAAAATTGGTGGAAAATTGGGGTTATTTTGCATATTTTTGAATATTTCAAAGGACGATTGTGGGAAAGCCATTGGAGTTATCGAAGAAATGAAAACGGATATGACTTTTGCGGCCCTAAATCTCCAAGAAAATGTATTAAGTGAAATTTCGAAAATTTTGTTGAAAATTGGTGGAAAATTGGGGTCGTTTTGCATATTTTTGAATATTTCAAAGGACGATTCTGGGAAAACCATTGGAGTTATCGAAGAAACGAAAACGGATATGACATCTGCGGCCCGAAATCTACAAAAAAATGTATTAAGTGAAATTTCGAAAATTTTGTTGAAAATTGATGGAAAATTGGGATTATTTTGCATATTTTTGAATATTTCTAAGAACGATTCTGGGAAAACCATTGGAGTTATCGAAGAAATGAAAACGGATATGACTTCTGCGGTCCGAAATCTACAAGAAAACGTATTAAGTGAAATTTCGAAAATTTTGTTGAAAATTGGTGGAAAATTTGGGTTATTTTGCATATTTTTGAATATTTCAAAGCACGATTCTGGGAAAACCATTAGAGTTATCGAAGAAATGAAAACGGATATGACTTCTGCGGCCCGAAATCTACAAGAAAACGTATTAAGTGAAATTTCGAAAATTTTGTTGGAAATTTGTGGAAAATTGGGGTTATTTTGCATATTTTTGAATATTTCAAAGCACGATTCTGGGAAAACCATTAGAGTTATCGAAGAAATGAAAACGGATATGACTTCTGCGGCCCGAAATCTACAAGAAAACGTATTAAGTGAAATTTCGAAAATTTTGTTGGAAATTTGTGGAAAATTGGGGTTATTTTGCATATTTTTGAATATTTCAAAGGACGATTCTGGGAAAACCATTGGAGTTATCGAAGAAATGAAAACGGATATCTCTTCTGCGGCCCGAAATCTACAAGAAAATGTATTAAGTAAAATTTCGAAAATTTTGTTAAAAATTGGTGGAAAATTGGGTTTATTCTGCTTATTTTTGAATATTTGAAAAGACGATTTTGGGAAAACAAACAACAAAAAAAATAGTCAGAAAGGTGACAAAAAGTCCAAAATAAATGCTACAAAAAACTTGAAAAAAAATAACAAAAACTACAAAAAAACGACATAAAAATAGGTGACAAGGAAAACAGTAAAAAACTGATAAAAGACGACAAAAAAGTTAAAAAAATACCAAGCAAACAAAAAGGATGACAAAAAAACTCTAAGAAAAAAAGACAGAAAAATTAAATTAAAGATTGCAGAAAAACTACAAAAAACTTGAAAAAAGACAAAAAACGAAAACCAACGACATAAAATCGCAAGGAAAATGGAAAAGAAAATAAAAGACGACAAAAAAGTTAAAAAAAAAGTATCAAAAAATAAAAAAAAAGACAAAAAAAAGGAACCAAAAAATGGAACAAATAAGAAAAACTGCAAAAGAAACGACATAAAAATAGGCCACAAACAAGTTTAACAAAATACGAAAAATCAAAACCAATGAGAGAAAACGCTAGAAAAACCACTGGAAAATGAAAAAAATAGCAAAATATAAAACGACAAAAGTATAAGGAGTCAAAAAGCTGACGAAAAAAAGGCAAAAAAAAAGCGACAAAAAACTTGAAAAAACAACAAAAACGGCAAAAAAACGACATAAAAATAGGCGACAATGAAAAAAGTAAAAAACTAGTAGAAGGCGACAAAAGAGTTAAAAAAAACAAAAACGGAAAAAACGACATAAAACTAGACAATGAAAAAATTTTAAAAAAACTACAAAAAAAAGCAACAGAATAGGCAAAAAATAAATAGAAAAAAAAACTAAAAAACGGAGAGTCGAAAAAACAAAAAAGGCGACGAAAAAGTTTAAACAAACACCACGAAATTCAACAAAAAAGAAAAATAAGACGCCATAAAACCAGTACAAAGAAGAACACAAAAAATGGGACAAGCAAAAATGAGTGAAAAAGTCGACAAAAAAAATTAAAAAAAAGTCAAAAAAGCTACAAAAGGGGAGGATAAAAAACGAGGAGTCAAATTAACGTCAATAAAACATAACGACAAAAATGAATAACCAAGAAAAGCGACACAAAAGATGGGCAAAAAAACAAGCAATGTGATAAAAAAAATCAGGAAAAAAAGGACCAACAAAAAAAAAGATGACAAACAAGTGACAAAGAAAAGGTGACAAAAAACTAAAAATAAAGCTAACCAAAAAAAACGAGAAAAATGGAACTCAAAAGAACGAAACAAAAGGCAGCAATAAAAGTTGGAGAAAATGTCAAAAACCAAAAAAAAAGTGACAAAAAACCACAAAAAATCAAACAGAAAAAACTACAAAAAACGACTAAAAAAAGGGAGTAAAAAACGACAAAAAAGGGGAAGCAGAAAAGACAACAAAAAAGCGACAAGAAACGTCAGAAAAACAAGCGTTGGTGGGGTCGTTTTGGATGTTTGGAGGGGTATTTATGGGCGTGTCAATCGTTTTCATTAGTCTATCTTAGTTGGGCGTGTCTTGCTTGAGCTAAGCACGCTAGTTAGGCTCGCGATTTTAGTATTTTTTAGACTTAGGCACGCACTGTGAGCAGTGGTTTAAGCACGAGTGTAAGAAGAAAACTCAGGTTAAGACGACAAAAAGTTAAGAAAATAATGCCAAAAAAAGAAGAAAAGGGGTAAAAAACGAAGAGGGACAAAGGGGAAAAGGTGACCAAAAAAAGACAAAAAGAATAATAATAATTTATTTATGTATTTACGGAAAGTGTCAACTACATAAACAAAATAGTAAATCCATATAAACAAAATATAAATTCAATAAAAACAAAATAACTTAAGTACACAACAAATGATTTCCTCATCAGACGTCTAAACTCATTTTTAGAGACACAATAGAAATCTGTAGTTCATTTTTTAATGGCGTGGACAAAATTATGCAACATATTATACACATACACGTAGATACGTAGGTACTAAGGGTAACATTGATTACTATATTTTCGATTCGAATAAAATGTGTGATCCAGAATTACATGTTAAAATAAATAAAACAAAAAATGTTAGGTTAGAATTTTTCATTTTTCAAATTGACTTTATAATGTCAATGTTGACATTTATTTTGTTTTGCAAAACATACACTGATTCAAAATTATTTAACATAAATAAAGTTGTCGGGTTAACTGTGAAACGTGTATTTTGGATTGAGTGAATATTTCCACGCCCGTAAAAAATAAACCAAGTAACTAGATTGTTGCACCAGACAAACCATTATAGACCCTCGGCGTGCAAAAAGGCATCCTGTAGATACTTACGACGCTGAAGAACAACTTCTGAGCAGGTTATTTACCAAGATTATCTTCGCCATTTTGCCGCTTACATCCTTGAACACACTCCGCCATTTTATCTCATATAAACCTTGACCTGAAACCTGGTATGCCAGTCTGATTGTAGCTGGATCCAATAAAACACCAACACTTATCAAAAAATATAATCTATCGAATTTGATTTTTTTTAAAGAAAATTTGTACACTTATAGAAAATAATTCGGTAGACTAAACAACTATAAATTGCTTCAACTAAAATCGAAACGTCGACATTGCAGAATTTACAGATTAAAATTGTATTTTCAAATTAACACTAATGTAATTATAACCATTAGAATTTGACTTGTTTAAAAACATAAAATCACTGTATTCTTAAATTAAAATCTGCAATTGTACACTTTTCATCTCCGCCGGTCTTTCGACCTCTCCCTTATGTCTTTTTCGTGCTTGGACTTCTTATATTTATCCCGATCTTCCCTACTCGAGTACTTATCCTCCTTCTCTTTATACTTGTCGTCCCTATCGTACTTCTTCTCACTTTTGTCATGCCGCTCCTTCTTCTCCTCGTACCTCTCTTTCTCCACGTACCTCTCCCTCTCCCGCTCCTCCTTCCCGCTATACCTCTCCTTCTCGTACCTGTCGTTCTTCTCGTACTTCTCGTACCTATCTATGTACCGCTCGTTTTTACTATCCCTATCGTTACTCGGCGACGTCGAGCGCCGCTTCTCCCGCCCCTTCCTCGACGTTTTATGCGGCGAGTTACTCCTCGACCTCGAGTAGCTCCTCCTTTTGTGGTTCTTTTTGTGGTTCCTGCTCGCCGACCGACTCCTCGACCTGTGCTTTTTCGACCTCTTGTGGTTGTGTTTACTAACCGGACTATGGCTCGCCGAGCGCGACCTCGACCTCTTCTCCGAGACGGGGGGCGCTATGTGGCTCCCCGAGCGACTGATGAACCCGCCCCACGCGTTGTGCGCCCCCGCGGTCTTCTGGGCGTTGGGACTGGACGAGTCGTTATTTGGCGTGTTGTTCCCCGAATTCCCCCTGGCTTTGACCCTGGCGTCGTGGTACTGCTTGCACAGTTCCTCGACTTTCTTCTCGAGGTGCTCGATGTTTGGCTGAAACGGGAGGTTAGTACTTTGAGGCTGGAATCGTGGGCGTTACCTTTGGTCTGTTGTACAATTTCAATATCCTAATCGCTATATCCCTGATTTCCGTTTCGGTGGCACCAAAAATCGAGTACCAGGACGGGTTTTTCGGTAAGGGCAATTGCAGCTTGCGAGCGGTTAAATAAATACACGCGCACGCCACTGTCTCCGGCTGGTACCGAACGAACGCGTCGGTCCGCAACGAGTCGTTCATGTAATTCCAGGAGTATTGCATTAGTTTTTGGTTTTTCTCGTAGCCGAGGACCTGCAGGTACATGACGATTATCTGGAAAAGAGGGGGATGTAGAAGAGGTGGCTGGGGGACGCAGTCGGGAGATATCCTACCGACTGCGCCTTTAATGAAGACGTGAACAATTTTATATTAAAAAATACACTGGAAAATGCAATTTTTTTTTTTGGAATCGTGTCAAATCCAAAATATAACAGTAGTATAACGAAAATTACTCTGGTGTCTCTATAATTTGGTAAAAACTCCATTTAAAATTCGTTTTTCGCGCCAAATCAATACCACATAGGTCTGAGTTATAGCCCGTTTACCGAACAGATGGAGTGCCTAACATTCAGGTGAACTTTTAAAACCCTGATGTTATAATTATAACAAATCCAGTTTTTTTAGAGGTATCTACGAAAAAAGGGGTAGGTATAAAAAAAAACTGCGAAAAAACGAGACCAAAAACGACGAAAGGGGGAAAAGACAAAAAAACACAAAAAACTTGCAAACATACCAGAAGAAAACAGCTACAAAAGAGGTAACCTATAAATCAAATAAATCGAGGCAGATTCATAAACCACAAGTTTAAGATTTAAATAGTACTACTAAGCAACCTTTTTAGGTAACGTCATCAAATAGTTGATGGGGATAATCAAACAAATTTTAGTTGTCGTTTTACCATTTACACGATATTCCTAAAATACAAGTTTTGATTTGCAATTTTTCACTCTTGCAATTTTTCGAAATTACAGTTTGTCATTTTTCGATTTTTTAATTTTTCGTTTCTCCAAATTTTCAAGTTCTTGATTTTTGGTTCATTTTCCCAATTTTATATCACAATTTTTCGTTTTTTCATTTCCTTTAATTTTATAATTTGGAATTTTTTTATTTTTCAACTTCCTATTTTTTTTCTTCAATTTTTCAAATTCCGATTTTCTGATTTTTCAATTTTTAGAAATTGATTTTTCGCTCTTTCAAGTTATACATTTTTCAGTTTTTTAAATTTTTAATTTTTTAATTTTTGGGTTTTTCAAATTTTCAGCTTTTTAATTTTTCGCTTTTTTAATTTGACAATTTTTCGGCTCCTATATTTTTCGTTGATCCGATTTTTCAAGTACTTTATTTTTGTTTTACATTTTTCCGATTTTTTAATTTTCATTTTCCTGATTTTATATCACAATTTTTCGTTTTTCCATTTCCCTTATTTTTCAATGTTTCTTTAGATTTTATAATTTTGAACTTTTTACTGTATCAATTTCCCCAAGGGTTTGGGGACCTTTGAATTTTTCAAATTTCCTTTTCTTCAACTTTCCGATTTGAAATTTTTCACTGTTGCAATTTTGCGATATTACAATTTTTCTTTTTTCGATTTTTCAATCTTTCAAGTTCTTGGTTTTTATTTTCCCGATTTTATATCACAATTGGTCGTTTTTTCATTTCCTTTATTTTTCAACGTTTCTTAGATTTTGTAATGTGGAATTTTTTAATTTTTCAACTTCCCATTTGTTATTTTTTGAATTTTACAATTTCCAATTTTCCGATTTTTGAATTTTTAGAAATTTGTTTTTCCCTCTTTCAAGTTTTAGATTTTTTAGTTGCTCCATTTTTAATTTTTTAATTTTCGGGTTTTCCAAATTTTCGGTTTATTAATTTTTCGATTTTTTAATTTGACAATTTTGTTATTTTTAAATTTTTCTGCTCCTATATTTTTCGTTGGTGCAATTTTTCAAGATCTTTATTTTTGTTTTACATTTTTCCGATTTTTTAATCTTCATTTTCCTTATTTTATATCACAATTTTTCGTTTTTTCATTTTCTTTTCTTTTCAATGTTTCTGTAGATTTTACAGTTTGGAATTTTTTAGTTTTTCAATGTCCCATTTATTATTTCTTGAATTCAATATCCAATTTTCCGATTTTTGAATTTTTAGAAATCTGTTTATCCCTCTTTCAAGTTTTAGATTTTTCAGTTGCTCGATTTTTAATTTTTGAATTTTTGGGTTTTCCAAATTTTCGGTTTTTTAATTTTTCGACATTTCAATTTATAGATTTTTTAATTTGTCAATTTTGCTATTTTTCAATTTTTCTGCTCCTGTATTTTCCGGTGGTCCGATTTTTCAAGATCTATATTTTTGTTTTACATTTTCCGATTTTTTCATTTCCATTTTCCTGATTTTATATTACAATTTTTCGTTTTTCCATTTCCCTTATTTTTCAATGTTTCTTCAGATTTTATAATTTTGAACTTTTTACTTTATCGATTTCCCCAAGGTTTTTGGAACCTTCGAATTTTTTAAAATTTTCAAATTTCCGTTTCTTCAATTTTTCGATTTGAAATTTTTCACTGTTGCAATTTTTCGATAATACAATTTTTCATTTTTCGATTTTTCAATCTTTCAAGTTCTTGATTTTTATTTTCCATTTTCCCGATTTTAATTTTTGATTTTACCGATTTAATATCACAATTTTTCGTTTTTTCCTTTCCTTTATTTTTCAATGTTTATTTAGATTTTATAATTTGGAATTTTTTAATTTTTCAATTTCCCATTTATTATTTCTTGAATTTTTCAATAACAATTTTCCGATTTTTGATTTTTTAAAAATTGGTTTTTGCTCTTTCAAGTTTTAGATTTTTCAGTTGCTCGATTTTTAAATTTTTAATTTTTTAATTTTTGAGTTTTCCAAATTTTCGGTTTTTTAATTTTTCTATTTTTCAATTTGTACATTTTTTAATTTGACAATTTTACTATTTTTAAACTTTTCAGCTCATATTTTTCAATTTTACAATTTGCGATTTTCTAATTTTATAATTTACTGCGTGTTACCGAAATTTCAATTTCAATTCTTAAATTTTTGCAGTTTTCAATTTTTAATTTTTTAATATTTGGGCTCTTGGAATATTTGAATTTTTCAAAATTTAAAATTTTCATTTCAATTTTTCGATTTGCAATTTTTCTATATTACAATTTTTCATTTTCCAGATTTTATATCACAATTTTCCGTTTTTCCATTTCCTTTACTTTTCAATGTTTATTTAGATTTTATAATTTGGAATTTTTTAATTTTTCAATTTCCCATTTATTATTTCTTGAATTTTTCAATATCCAATTTTCCAATTTTTGAATTTTTAAAATTGGTTTTTGCTCTTTCAAGTCTTAGATTTTTCAGTTGCTCGATTTTTAAATTTTTAATTGTTAAATTTTCGGGTTTTCCAAATTTTCGGTTTTTTAATTTTTCGATTTTTCAATTTATACATTTTTTAACTTGACAATTTTTTATTTTTAAATTTTTCAGCTCCTATAATTTTCGTTGGTCCTATTTTTCAAGTTCTTTATTTCTATTTTACATTTTTCCGATTTTTTAATTTTTATGTTCCTGATTTAATATCACAATGTTTCGTTTTTCTATTTCCTTTATTTTTCAATGTTTCTTCAGATTTTATAATTTGCAACTTTTTACTTTATCAATTTCCCCAAGGTTTTTGGAACCTTTGAATTTTTCAAATTTCCGTTTCTTCAATTTTTCGATATTACAATTTTCCATTTTTCGAGTTTTCAGTTTCGCAATTTTTTATTTTTCGATTTTTCATTTTCCCGATTTTATATCACAATCTTTCGTTTTTTCATTTCCTTTAATTTTCAATGTTTATTTAGATTTTATAATTTGGAATTTTTTAATTTTTCAACTTCCATTTATAATTTCTTGAATTTTTCAATATCCAATTTTCGGATTTTTAATTTTTTTAATTTTCGGGTTTTCCAAATTTTCGATTTTTTAATTTTTCGATTTTTCAATTTATACATTTTTTAACTTGACAATTTTTTATTTTTAAATTTTTCAGCTCCTATAATTTTCGTTGATTCGATTTTTCAACTTCTTCATTTTTGTCTTACATTTTTCCGATTTTTTAATTTTCATCTTCTTGATTTTATATCACAATTTTTCGTTTTTCCAGTTCCCTTACTTTTCAATGTTTCTTTAGATTTTATAAATTTGAACTTTTTACTTTATCGATTTCCCCAAGGTTTTTGGAACCTTTGAATTTTTCAAATTTCCGTTTCTTCAATTTTTCGATATTACAATTTTCCATTTTTCGAGTTTTCAGTTTCGCAATTTTTTATTTTTCGATTTTTCATTTTCCCGATTTTTTATCACAATTTTTCGTTTTTTCATTTCCTTTAATTTTCAATGTTTATTTAGATTTTATAATTTGGAATTTTTTAATTTTTCAACTTCCATTTATAATTTCTTGAATTTTTCAATATCCAATTTTCGGATTTTTAATTTTTTTAATTTTCGGGTTTTCCAAATTTTCGATTTTTTAATTTTTCGATTTTTCAATTTATACATTTTTTAACTTGACAATTTTTTATTTTCAAATTTTTCAGCTCCTATAATTTTCGTTGGTCCTATTTTTCAAGTTCTTTATTTTTGTTTTGCATTTTTCCGATTTTTTAGTTTTCATTTTCCTGATTTTATATCACAATTTTTCGTCTTTCCATTTCCTTTATTTTTTAATGTTTCTTTAGATTTTATAATTTTGAACTTTTTACTTATCAATTTCCCCAGGGTTTTTGGAACCTTTGAATTTTTCAAATTTTCAAATTTCCGTTTCTTCAATTTTTCAATATTGCAATTTTTCATTTTACGATGTTTCAGTTTCGCAATTTTTTATTTTTCCATTTTTCAATCTTTCAAGTTCTTGATTTTTATTTTTCATTTTCCCGATTTTTTAATTTTTGGTTTTTTTGATTTCCTTTATTTTCCAATGTTTATTTAGATTTTATAATTTGGATTTTTTTAATTTTTCAACTTCAGATTTATTATTTCTTGAATTTTTCAAAATCCAATGTAGATTTTTCAGTTGCTATTACTATTTTGTTTTTTAAATCTCTAAATTGACGTATGTAAAACACTGTAGTGTTGTTAACATGAATAAAGAATTGAATTGAATTGAATTGAATTGAATAATTTTTCCGATTTTTGAATTTTCCGTTTCTTCAATTTTTCTAATTCTTGATTTTTATTTTATATTTTTCCGAATTTTTAATTTTCATTTTCCTGATTTTATATTACAATTTTTCATTTTTCCATTTGCTGTATTTTTTAATGTTTTATAGATTTTGTAATTTGGAACTTTTTAATTCTTCAATTTTTCAATTTCCAATTTTCCGATTTTTGAATTTATAGCAATTTATTTTTCGTTCATTCAAGTTTTAGATTTTTAAGTTGCTCGATTTTTAAATTTTTAATTTTTGGGTTTTCCAACTTTTCGGTTTTTTAATTTATGGATTTGTCAGTTTGTAAATTTTTTAATCTGACAATTCTGCAATTTTTAAATTTTTCAGCTCCTTATTTTTCAATTTTACAATTTTTGGATTTTCTAATTTTACAATTTTTCCAGTTTGCAATTTTTAAATTTTTAAGATTTTGGTTTTTGGAAAATCTGAATTTTTTTAATTTTCAAATTTTCTTTTCTTCAGTTTTTCGTTATTACAATTTTTCATTTTTCGATTTTTCAATTTCGCAATCTTTAATTTTTCGAATTTATAATTTGTTTATTCAGTTCTTCAAAATTATCCAATTTACGGATTTTTCATTTCGATTATTTCGATTTTACAATATTTCGTGTTCTTGATTTTGGAGTTTTTCGGTTTTGAATTTTCTAAATTTTTAATATTTCGATTTTTTAATTTTTCTTTCTTCAATTTTTCAAACTCTTAATTTCCAATTTTTAGAATTTTCAAAGTTTTATTTTATACTTTTTTCAATTATACAATTTGCAATTTTTCCATTTTTTTTTTTTATTTGAAAAATCGAAAAGCTGACAAATCGAAAAAGTGGAAAATTACAGATCGGAGAATGTAAAATATGAAGAAACCCAAAAACTGTAAAATCAAAAAAAATTCAAATAATCAAAATTGTAAAGTCGAAAAACTGTAACATAGAAAGGTCAAAAAATTGAAAAAATACAAAAGCGGTCCAAAAAACGACCAAAAAAAAACAAAAATAGGTATAAAAACGAAAAAGGGGAAGTAAAAAAGCCAGAAAACAAAGGACGACAAAAAATAGAGACAAAAAAAAAGAAGCCAACAAAATCTACAAAAAAGAGCCACCAAAAGTTGACAAAAAAATAAAAACCAACCAAAAAATGGTGACAAAAAAACTGGAAAATAACTGACAAAAAAAAGATCATAAAAAATCGACGAAAAAAAAAAGCAACAAATTGCCAGAAAAAAAAAACACAAAAAAGATGGTGACAAAACACCACGAAAGTGTTGATAAAAAAAATCGAGTAAAAAAAAAGGGAGAACAAAAATGCGATAAAAAACTGCGACAAAAAGGGGAACCAAAAGAAAATAAAAAAGGCCAAAAAGCTACAAAAATATTAAAAAACGGAGATAAAAAAGAACGACAAAAAACAACAAACGAGCAAAAAATAGACAAAAAATGACAAAAATGGAGACAGAAAATTGACAAAAAAAGCACAAAAATACGATTACAACAAAAAGACTAAAAAAGTGGCAAAAATTGTTTTGAATCATACTATATAATATTGCTATTTCAAAAAGAAAAAAATATCAGACGCATTTATAAACAGGCAAAAATATTTTCAAACATTTCGCCGAAGTTTCTTTAGACGTAAAACGCACGTGATCACTCCATCTTCTCGGTGAACGGACTGTAGTCCCCAACAATATCCGTAAATCTGTAGTACAGTATTGCTAATAGAATGAGTGAAGACTGAGCAAGAGATGGGTAAGTTAATTAATTATTGATCCAAAATAGTGTAAATAATTGATACCAATTATAAATTTTCATAAAACAGTATTTTGATTTTTTGTTCTTCTGGCAGCTTTCCGGATGCTTTGGTTCCTTCTAGCTTATATAATAAAATTGAAAAGGCTATCAACAGTATCCAGAGTAGCAATAACGTCATTAAAGCAAACCCAAAGGACGAATGTGATTAATAACTTAGGGAAAACCATCTCAGTTGTAATATTACGCAGTACAATTTATTCTCCAAAATTTCATCATCTTAAACTACTTTGAAAAACTTCATAAAATTTGTGTATACCAATCAATAAAAACAATAATTAAATTATTATTATTATTGTTGTTACCTTATGCGGATGCTTGATGTGGACGCAGAAGCCGAGCTCCTTCAAGACCCTCCTCTCAGCTTTGATAACGAGATTTTTCAATTGGATATAGTTAACGTCCAGTATCACAGGCTGTATAGGTCTGCACATATTCAAGAAAAGAAAAAAACACAAGTTGAAACACCGTCAATTACAGTTCTCCGACGTAAGCTATACGAGTGGAGAAGTGCAATTCGGAGCAGAAAATAAACAAATGAAACGAAAAGTAAGCCATCAACTTAAAAAAAAAATGTGATCTATTCAAGAGCAAAAATGGTGATCAAGTTTAATTTGTTTATTGAACTCCAAATTACATTCGGACAACATCAATACGAAGCATTATTAAACTAGATCCACCATTTTCTGTCGCCGCCATTACCTGTGTCTCGCTCGTTCCACAAACAAACACAATTTTATTTATTTACTTATGGTCCATGCGCACCAAATCGAGACGATTGGTGACCTACAATAAACATAACCTCACAAATTAGTACTATAGTCGTTCTACTTCAATCGATCATTTTTTTCTTCTCTCTTCTCGCTCTTCGTTACCCTCGTCGTCGCAATGCATGCCTCGGTGCTTGTTGGATTCGCCGACCGAACAAACCCGAACCGAAAGCGCCGGCGTCCAATAAGAACCGGACACATGCATTGCCTCCATAGACCGTCACACAATCATGGACGGCCGTGTCTGTGTCTGTCTGTGCATTTCTAGCAGATTCATGTCTGTGTGGTATTAAGGATCCCACTCAGCGCCATGAAGATTATGGGGGACAGAGGCCCTATTGGAGCCATTTGTAGCCTCTGTAAATTAACAACAACATATTGAGTATCTCCTTTGTTCCCATATCAGCAGTAGCAACCGAGTAAACTTTTTTTTTTTTTTTTCAAAAAACGATCGCTTCTGGTCGCGCGGCCAGAATCGATCGCCACAAAACAAAAAATTATCGAACAATCATCGAAGTGGTTTGGTAAAAAAATAAACACTTTCAAAATTGATATTTACCTTGAGGAATCTCTACAGTCTACGAGCTTTTTTATCGGAGTAGATCGGTTTTGTTTCGAGTTAGTTAATGCTTTTTTAGTTTTGCTCGTTCCGAAGGCTTCCGATGGACGGAAACGCTGCGAAACTCCGTTAGGAAACGCTCGATGCTTAGAAAATCGATCTGACCGGCAGAAGAATGGTCTGTGTGCAGGTTGGATCGAGTCATTTCAACGTAAATTTGTTCGTGACGTCATTTATTTTAAGTTCTGTCATACGCAATTTTTTGTGTGAGATGACGTCATCGATTTTGTGCAGCGAATGAACAAATCGTTTGAAAAACCTCTAAATTTTAGATCAAGTTTTTACTACTCGAACTAACACTAATCAGAGTATGTAGAAATATTCAGACTGTCATAAACTATATTTGCTTATCCCCTCCAAAAAATTGATGACGTCAGCTCAAAATTTTGCCGAATAAATTCTACCTAAAATGTCCAAAATATGATGAGTCTCTACTTGTGATTTATGATTCCATTCCTATTTTTGGATTTGCTTATACAGGTTTCACAGCAAGAAACTTAAAAAATGTTCCTCCGGTAAATTTTGTGGATTTTGTAATTAAACTCTGCCCCTCGATCTGACAACAAATGAAAAATTTATCCCAATTAAGGTAGGGGTGGGTGGGTGGGGCTTATTTATTTGCTTCTTTTTTTAATATATTTAGTTTTTTCCGCGACACGTACTTAACATATGTTTCACACGGTAATTTTTTGTAGAGAAATAAGGATTTTGCAATTAAGCGCCGCCTCCGGCTCACAACGACTAAAAAAATTATCACAATTGAGATGGGGGCGCGTGGGCGGGGCTTATATTTAGCCCTTAATTATGATTATTTTTTTTATTCGTGGGAAGCTTAGCAAAATCCTAATTTATATACAAGAAATTACCATGTGGCACGTTTCAAGTATCTTGTTGTTGAAAGAAATTATATATTAAAAGAAGCCGACGACTAAAGCCCGCCCACCCACCCATATCTCGGTTGTGATGAATTTTTCATTCGTTATCACTTCCAGGGGCGGAGCTTAATTGCAAAATCCATATCTGTCTACAAAAATTTACCATTTTAAACATGTTTTGAAGTTTCTGGCTGTGAAAAATTTACTACGTATATTAAGGAAATAAAAAGGCTACATATAAGCACCGCCCACCCGACCTCATCTCAATTATGATGTTTTTTTTTAAATCGTCGTGAATTGGAGGCGGAGCTTAATTGCAAAATTCTTATTTTTTTTTCCAAGAAATTGCCATGTAAAACATATTTTAAGAATCGTGTTGGTGGAAGACAACTGTATATACATATTTAGAAAAAGAAGTGAAAGATTAAGCCCCGCCCACATCTCGGTTGTGATGAATTTTTCATTCGTTATCACTTCCAGGGGCGGAGCTTAATTGCAAAATCCATATTTGTCTACAAAAATTTACCATTTCAAACACGATTTAAGTTTCTGGCTGCGAAAAAATTACTACGTATATATTAAGGAAAAAAAAAGCACCGCCCACATCTCAATTGTGATCTTTTCTTTAAATCGTCGTGAATCAGAGGCGGAGCTTAATTGCAAAATTCTTATTTTTTCCAAGAAATTACCATGTGAAATATATTTTAAATATCGTGTTGGTGGAAGAAAACTGTATATACACATTTAGAATGAGAAGTAAATGATTAAGCCCCGCCCACCCGCCCATATCTCAATTGTGATGAATTTTTTTATTCGTTATCACATCAAGGGGCGGAGCTTAACTGCAAAATTATTAATTTTTCTAAGAAATTACCATATGAAATATATTTTAAGTATCGTGTTGGTGGAAGACAACTGTATATACATATTTAGAAAAAGAAGTGAAAGATTAGGCCTCGCCCACATCTCGGTTGTGATCAATTTTTCATTCGTTATCACATCAAGAGGTGGAGCTTAATTGCAAAATCCATATTTGTCTACAAAAATTTACCATTTTAAACATGTTTCTAAGTTTCTGACTGAAAAAATGATTACGTATATATTAAGGGAAAAAAAAGGCTACATATAAGCACCGCCCATCCGCCCTCATCTCAATTGTGTAGTTTCTTTTTTAATGGTCGTGAATCGGAGGCGGAGCTTAATTGCAAAATTCTTATTTTTTCCAAAAAATTACCACATGAAACATATTTTAAGCATCGTGTTCGTGGAAGAAAACTATATACAGATATTTAGAAAAAGACGTGAATGATTAAGCCCCGCCCACCCGCCCATTGCACAGTTGTGATGAATTTTTCATTTGTTGTCACATCCAGGGGCGGGGCTTAATTGCAAAATCCATATTCGTCCACAAAAATTTACCATTTTAAACATGTTTCTAAGTTTCTAACTGTGAAAAAATGATTACGTATATATTAAGGGAAAAAAAAGGCTACATATAAGCACCGCCCACCCACCCTCATCTCAATTGTTTAGTTTCTTTTTTAATGGTCGTGAATCGGAGGCGGAGCTTAATTGCAAAATTCTTATTTTTTCCAAGAAATTACCACATGAAACATATTTTAAGCATCGTGTAGGTGGAAGAAAACTATATACAGATATTTAGAAAAAGAAGTGATTGATTAAGCCCCGCCCACCCGCCCATTACTCAGTTGTGATGAATTTTTCATTCGTTATTACATCCAGGGGCGGAGCTTAATTGTAAAATCCATATTTATCTATAAAAATTTACCACTTTAAACATATTTTTAAGTTTCTGACTGTGAAAAAATGATTACGTATATATTTAGGAAAAAAAAGGCTACATATAAACACCGCCCATCCGCCCTCATCTCAAATGTCTAGTTTCTTTTTTAATGGTCGTGAATCGGAGGCGGAGCTTAATTGCAAAATTCTTATTTTTTCCAAGAAATTACCACATGAAACATATTTTAAGCATCGTGTAGGTGGAAGAAAACTATATACAGATATTTAGAAAAAGAAGTGAATGATTAAGCCCCGCCCATATCTCAGTTGTGATGAATTTTTCATTCGTTGTCACATCAAGGGGCGGAGCTTAATTGCAAAATCCGTATTTGTCTACAAGAATGTACCATTTTAAACATGCTTTTAAGTTTCTGGCTGTAAAAAATTATTACGTATATATTAAGGGAAAAAAAAGGCTACATATAAGCACCGCCCATCCGCCCTCATCTCAATTGTGTAGTTTCTTTTTTAATGGTCGTGAATCGAAGGCGGAGCTTAATTGCAAAATTCTTATTTTTTCCAAGTAATTACCATATGAAACATATTTTAAGCATCGTGTTCGTGGAAGAAAAAAAGAAGTGAATGATTAAGCCACGCCCACCCGCCCATATCTCAGTTGTGATGAATTTTTCATTCGTTATCACATCCAGGGGCGGAGCTTAATTGCAAAATCCATATTTGTCTACAAAAATTTACCATTTTAAACATGTTTCGAAATTTCTGACTGTGAAAAAATGATTACGTATATATTAAGGAAAAAAAAAGGCTACATGTAAGCACCGCCCATCCGCCCTCATCTCAATTGTGTAGTTTCTTTTTTAATGGTCGTGAATCGGAGGCGGAGCTTAAATGCAAAATTCTTATTTTTTCCAAGAAATTACCATGTGAATAATATTTTAAGCATCGCGTTTGTGGAACAAAACTATATATAGATATTTAGAAAAAGAAGTGAATGATTAAGCCCCGCCCACCCGCCCATTACTCAGTTGTGATGAATTTTTCATTCGTTATCACATCCAGGGGCGGAGCTTAATTGCAAAATCCATATTTGTCTCTAAAAATTTACCATTTTAAACATGTTTTTAAGTTTCTGGTTGTGAAAAAATGACTCCGTATATTAAAGGGAAAAAGGCTAAATATAAGCACCGCCCACCCAACCTCATCTCAATTGTGTAGTTTCTTTTTTAATGGTCATGAATCGGAGGCGGAGCTTAATTGCAAAATTCTTATTTTTTCCAAGAAATTACCATATGAAACATATTTTAAGCATCGCGCTCGTGGAAGAAAACTATATACAGATATTTAGAAAAAAAAGTGAATGATTAAGCCCCGCCCACCCGCCCATTACTCAGTTGTGATGAATTTTTCATTTGTTGTCACATCCAGGGGCGGGGCTTAATTGCAAAATCCATATTTGTCTACAAAAATTTACCATTTTAAACATGTTTCGAAGTTTCTGACTGTGAAAAAATGATTACGTATATATTAAGGAAAAAAAAAAGGCTACATATAAGCATCGCCCACCCGCCTTCATCTCAATTGTGTAGTTTCTTTTTCAATGGTCGTGAATCGGAGGCGGACCTTAATTGCAAAATTCTTATTTTTTCCAAGAAATTACCACATGAAACATATTTTAAGCATCGTGTTCGTGGAAGAAAACTATATACAGATATTTAGAAAAAGAAGTAAATGATTAAGCCCCGCCCACCCGCCCATATCGCATTTGTAATGAACTTTTCAATTATTATAACATTGAGGGGCGGAGCTTAATTGCAAAATCAAAAAATTGATAAATGCGTGAATTTATTTGATTGATTTATTGATGTTTTAAAGCATCTTAAGCATTGTAAATTTGTTATCAAAATGTATTTGCCCATCCCCCCTAAAAAATTGATAACGTCACCTCAAAATATTGCTAAATAAATCCGATCTTAAATGTGCAAAATAGGATGAGTCTATACTTGTGATTTTTCACTAAATTAATATTTTTTAGATTTGCTTATACGGGGTATCTCAAAAAAATTAATGAAATACTGTTATTCCTTGAAAATCTGGATATGTTTCATTGTACTCACAACTTTCGACAAAATTTATTTTCTAGTTTTAATTATTAATGAAATGAGACATCAAAGACCGCGAGCTCAGTGACTCACCCTGTACATTCATCTCCTACAAAAAAAAAAAACGATGATATCATCACAACTTTGATAAGGAAATCTCAGTTGGATTTTTTTTAATTCTTATCTCTTCATGTCATTTTTTAATGGAAAAGTGGAACAAATTTTCGTGTCACTGAAAGTGGTATTTTTTCATAACTCGTTTATTTTATTAAATTAACTGTGGAAGAAAAAGCGTTACGTTGGTTAGTTTTTTTACAACAAAAATGAGAGTACTATTTAAACAATTTTAGCCGAGTTTTTCAGTATTTGAATACAATGTAAATTCAATGATTTGTAATTTTAGTTTAACAAACACAGCCAACTACAAGCACGGAAGTTTTTAACAATGCACAGCCAACTGCAAACAAACTTTTTTACTACACCACCACCACCAAACCAACGAAAAGCGCACGAACGGTAACAATTGAAACAAAATTTGGTCTTCACACAAAAACTGGTGACGTTTTGTCCAAATTTAACTATAGTCATCCATTTTTGTTTAAAATTTTCTACATACTGTTGACAGTTGAACTGTCACTTTAGCTCAAAACCACAACTCACTAGATTTACAATAATGACTCTGATTAGTGTGTTTGATTTGTTAAAAATCCAACCTGCACACTCTGCCTCATCCCCTAGTCTACCAATTCCGACAATCCATCTAACCCATGAAAATTGCGCCATGATGGGCATTGAGACACCACCAGTTCCGTCCTTTCGGCACGTGGGACTGTATCAAGGCACACCACGGCCCAATTTCCGCGCTGCTCTTGGTCCCCTAAAAAAGTCGACTCTAGTGAACCCCGCCGCCTCGCCACGACTCCAAATAAACCCCGCATTTAAACACAGAAAACTGCTTCGTATTGACGTGTCATTAGTGTATCCAAAACAAAAACGTGAAACTTACTTGTTGGAATTCACTTGTCGGATATGGGTGAAGACGTTGATAACGTCTCGAACCCTCCGGGGCGCTTCTTCGATCTTAGAAGCTAAACAAACGCACGCCATCGCCGTATGATCGACCGGATGACGCACTAAACTCTTCGAATAATAAAAACGTTGCAAAAGGACCTGTCCTGTAGCCATCGCTACCTGCAAACATCGGCCAACACACATTAAAAAAGCCGCTCGAGGGGCAACCCGGGGGCTGCAGGCGGGAACGCGGGGCTCACCTGAGGCAGTTTCAACAAAATCCCGGCCGTCTGGATCAGTTCACAACCGTAAATACGCAAATCGGTTTCTGTTTCGATGTCGAGACCGTCGTTCTGGCTCGGCGTCGGCGAGAGCTTCTCTTCGGGGAGGAGTTTGTTCTTGAGGGTGAGAATTACTTTCCCGTAGGGCTTCACGGGGTTCTTGGGGTTACTTGGGGCAGATTCTGCTTTTGCAGAACCCATGTTTCACCACCGCACAGTCAACGTTAACAAACGTACGACAAAATGGCGCTGTGACTTTTGCTGGCGACGCGCATGCGCGGACATTGACGTCAAGCACATGTCAAGTTTTGCTCCGCAAGGTTGTTGCAAGGTTTTTTTTTTATTATTTGTTTGGGGTTCGAGGAGGTTTGGAGGCAGATGGTTACACTTCCCACTGCTAATTATGGCCGTTCACAAATTTTTTTTATTAATATCAAGGGTTTTACATCAGCATGAAGCCCAGTTTACGTCGAAAGCGCCTGGTAAAGCTCGCTTTACACTCGAAGTGCGCGCGCTCTCAGGTTCCGTTAGATGGCGCTGTCGATGTTTAATCGTCAAAACACCCTTGAACTAAATTTAAATTTTATGAATTATCAAACATTCGTTACGTTCAACTAGACTATCTAATGCCAGAATAAATTGACTTTTATTGTGGTGGTTCCTGTATGTTCGACCTCTACGGACATGCATCACTAATTAAATCATACATTTGTGCCAAAAATACCGCGTGACTATTAATGATTGAAGCAAATTTTTCTATTGGCAACAATGTTATCATGTCTGTTCACAATTGTCATTTTGACATAAAGGCGCGTATCCAATAGCAACTACTGACTTAGAAAAGGTGACACAAAAAACATAAAAAAAGAGAAAACAACAAAAACTATGACATAAGAGACAACAAAAAAAGCGATAAACAAGAGGAACAAAAACTGTAACAAAAAGATGGCATAAAAAACGAAAAAGGGGATGGTATGATTAAAAAAACGGTAATGACCAGACAAAAGGAAAATATTATAAAAAAGGCAACTAAAAAAGAAAAGGCAATAAAAAAAACGTCAAAAAACAAAAAAAAAGGAGGACAATAAAAAAAAGCGACAAAACAGCGACAAGAAATACGACAAAATGAAAGACAACAAAAAAAAATGCAAAAAAAAGTAGACAAAAAATGATAAAAAGAAAAGAAAAAAATTACAAAAAAAGGGAGATCAAAAAAGGGACAAAAAGCTACAAAAAAAAGGTACGCAAAAAAGGCGCAACAGAATACAACAAAAAAATGTCAAAAAAGACCACTAAAAAGCGACAAACGCCAAGAAATGGTACAAAAAAGACGATAATAAAGGGTAACTGAAAAAGGTGGCAAAACAACTACAAGTTGACAAATTGACAACAAAAAATGTCAAAAAGTAGACAAAAATATTATATAGAAAGAAGACAAAAATTGTGATAAAAGAAGGTGACAAACAAAAACGATGAAATAAAAGTCGACAAAAAAGCAGACAAGAAATGACGGCTACAAAATGGAAACAATAAAAAAACGGAGAAGAAAAAAATGTGACGACAAAAATGGTCAAAAACGTATCAAAATACTATAAAAAGGGACAAATAAAGACAAAAAATGGGCAACTAAAAAAATACGCAAAACAGCGACAAAAAAAGCAGGGTGAAAAATCGACAAAAAAAAAGGAGAAAAAAAAAACAATTTAAAAAAAGGGGGACAAAACCAAAAAAAGGACGATAAACGACAAGACAAGAAAGGTGGAAAAAACGACAAAAAAGGTAAGAACAGAATAAAAAATACTACAAAGAAAAACGACAAAAAACAAGAAAAGTGAAAAAAAAAGACAAAAAGAGACAACAGAAAGAGGTAGTAAAACAGCTGCAAAAAAATAACAAAACGAAAGGTAAGAAACGTGTGTGTCAAAAAATGAGAGAATAAAAAAGCGATTCAGAAAGAGAACAAAAATTGGGAACTAAGAGGATAAAAAAACAAGAAAAAAGAACAAAGAAAAACCGATAAAATAAGAAGGTGAAAAAGAGCGATAAAAGAGGCGACCAATAAAAGGTAAGAAACGTGTGTGTCAAAAAATGAGAGAATAAAAAAGCGATTCAGAAAGAGAACAAAAATTGGGAACTAAGAGGATAAAAAAACAAGAAAAAAGAACAAAGAAAAACCGATAAAATAAGAAGGTGAAAAAGAGCGATAAAAGAGGCGACCAATAAAAGTGATACAAAAAAGACCCAAAAGTGGAACAAAAAGACAAAAAAAATTGTAGACAAAAAGTAAAACAAAGAGTTATAAAAAAAGAGGGAGAAAAAACAATAATTAAGGGGGCAAAAAAAACAATTAAAAAAACCCAAAAAGGGAAACAAAATTGTTACAAAAAAAGGCGGAAAGAAACAATAAAAAAAAAGACGAAAACGGCAGCATTAGAACACCATAAAAATGTCCCAAAAAGAGCGACAACAACCCCCGAAACGTGGCAAAAAAAAGAACACAAAACGGGGAAAGTAAAAAAGTCAAAAAAGTAGACAAAAAGGACCACAAAAAAGGTAACAGAAAAGGCAAGAACAACTGACGAAAGAAAAAGACAAAAAAGACAAAAAAATATTATCAAAAAGGGGTATCCGACAAATACTATCAAAAAAGGTGGAACAAGAAAAACGATAAAATAAGAAGGTGAAAAAGGACTATAAAAGAAGAGGGAGAAAAAAAGATGACAAAAAAAATTTAACAACGTATAAAAAGGCTGTAAAAGGGAACAAAAAAATTGGACCAAAAAAAAAGACAAAACATGGGCAACTAAAAAAAGGGAAAACGATTTAAAAAAAGGGGGCGAAAAAATACAATAAAAAAACGACAAAAGGAAAAAAGTGATAAAAAGTATAAAATATAAAGCGACAAAAAAAACGATTAAAAAGTTGTGACAAGAAAGGCGGGAAAATTGTGAGCAAAAGAAAATGGTGACGAAAAAGGTGGAAAAACGACAAAAAAGAGTTTGAAAAAAGGTAAAAACCCTACAAAAAAAGCCACAAAAAAAGAGAGGTGAAAAAAGTCGACAAAAAGAGACAACTGAAAAAAAGCGGAGCTACAAAAAAATAACAAAACGAAAGGCAACAAAATAAGTGTCAGAAAAGTAGAGAATAAAAAAGCGATGCAGGAAAAGAACAAAAATTGGAATAAAAAGAGGATTTAAAAAAACGAAAACCCGATAAAATAAGGTGAAAAAGAGCGATAAAAAAACAATATAAGACAAAAAGCTCCAAAAATGGAACAAAAAGAAAAAAATGGGCAACTAAACAAGCGGAAAAAATGGACCAAAAAAATTATAAAAAAGGCACAAAAAAGGAGGGTGAAAAAGCAACAGTTAAAAAGGCAAAAAAATTTAAAAAGCCCAAAAAAGGGGGACAAAATTGTTACAAAAAAAACGACGACAAAAGAAAATCAGAAAGAAACAATCAAAAAACGGCAACAATAGAACAAAAAGGCCCCAAAAAGGGCGACAACAACCCAAGAAACGTGGCAAAAAAAAGATGGCAAAAAAAAGATGGCAAAAAGGAGCAACTAAAAAAACTCAAAAAGTAGACAAAAAAATGATCAATGAAATGGATGACAAAAAAGGCGAGGAAAGCCGACAAAAAGAAGTGCGAAACAAAAGCATTTACAAAGAAGACAAAAAAATAAGATCAAAAAAGATCCATAAAAAGGGAGATAAGAAGGCGACGAAAAGGCGATAATAAAAGACGACACAAGAAAAGCAACAAAAAAATCAACACAAAATGACGGAACAAGAAAATGTGATCTAAAGACGACAAAAAAGAAGACAAAAAATTGACAAAAAAAGAGATAAGACAACAGGCGACAAAAAAACAGACAAAAAATTACGACAAAAAGAACGAACAAAAACGAAGAAAAAAGTGGCAAAACAGTAGCAAGAAAAACCAGAAAACAAAAGTCAACCAACAAACTAAGAAAAAAGTATAAAAAAAATGTCTACAAAATAAAGACGCCACGAAAAAGGGCGACAGAAAAATAACAAGTGGCCACAAAGGGTCGACAATAAATAAGTGATAAAAAAGGGAGAAGAAATGAGATCAAGAAAGGGCAAAGAAAACAACAGAAGACAGGGCGAAAAAATCGAGAAAGAAAAGATGACCTAAAATACTAAAAAAATGCGACCAAAAAACACAGACCACAAAAAGGGGACAAACAAAGAGAACGAAAAAAAAACGATAAATGGGGGTGGAAATGGACAAAAAAAATAACGACGAAAGTAGACAAAAAAAGCTATAAAAAGAAAAGACAAAAAAAGAATGACAGAAAAACGCGACTAAAAAGACCAAACAAGGACGAATAAAGCGAAAAAAAAAACGAAAAAATAAAAAACGACACAAAAAGACGAAGGTGAAAAAGGCGATAAAGAAAGTTGTGACAAATAAAGACGAAAACAAGGCGACAAGAAAGACTATTAAAAGGGGGACAAAAATTGTGACAAAAAAATTACGTCAAAAAAGGTGGAAAAAGACGACCAAAAAAAAAGGGTTTGAAAGAAGGCGAAAACACAAGAAAAAGGCCACAAGAAAACGACAAAAAAAGTAGACAGAAAAAGTGATGCAGAAAGAGAACAAAAATTGGAATAAAAAGAGGGTTTAAAAAACCCAAAAAAGGAGAACAACGAAAAACCCATCAAATAAGGTGAAAAAGAGCGATAAAAAAACAATATAAGACAAAAAGCTCCAAAAATGGAACAAAAAGAAAAAAAACGGGCAGCTAAACAAGCAGAAAAAATGGACCAAAAAAATTATAAAAAAGGCACAAAAAAGGAGGATGAAACAACAACAATTAAGGGAAAAAACAATCGTTAGGGTGCAAAAAAAAATTAAAAAGCCCAAAAAAGGGGGACAAAATTGTTACAAAAAAAGCGGAAAGAAACAATAAAAAAAGACGAAAACGGCAGCACTAGAACACGATAAAAAATGCCCCAAAAAAAGGGACAACAACCCCCGAAAAATGGCAAAAAAAGAACACAAAAAAGGGAAACTAAAAAAGTTAAAAAAGTAGACAAAAATGACCACAAAAAAGGTGACAAAAAATATTATCAAAAAGGCGCATCCGAGAAATACGATCAAAAATGGTGGAACAAGAAAAATGATAAAATAAGAAGGTAAAAAAGGACGATAAAAGAAGAGGGGGAAAAAAAGATGACAAAAAAATTAACAAGGGGGCGAAGAAATACAATTAAAAAACGACAAAAGGAAAAAAGTGATAAAAAGTATAAAATATAAAGCGATTAAAAAGTTGTGACAAGAAAGGCGACAAAATGGAGGGAAAATTGTAACCAAAAGAAAATGGCGACAAAAAAAGGTGGAAAAAACGACAAAAAGAGTTTGAAAAAAGACAAGAACACAAAAAAAAGCCACAAAAAAAGAAAGGTGAAAAAGGTAGACAAAAAGAGACAACTGAAAAAAGACAGTAAAAGAGCTACAAAAAAATAACAAAACGAAAGGCAACAAAATAAGTGTCAAAAAAGAAAAGAATAAAAAAGCGATGCAGAAAAAGAACAAAAATTGGAATAAAAAGAGGATTTAAAAAAACGAAAAAAGGAGGACAACGAAAAACCGATAAAATAAAGTGAAAAAGAGCGATAAAAAAACAATATAAGACAAAAAGCTCCAAAAATGGAACAAAGAGAAAAAAAATGGACAACCAAACAAGCGGAAAAAATAGGCCAAAAAAATTATAAAAAAGGCACAAAAAGGAGGGTGAAACAACAACATTTAAGGGTGAAAAAGCAACAGTTGAGGGGGCAAAAAAAAATTAAAAAGGCCAAAAAAGGGGGACAAAATTGTTACAAAAAAAAAAACGACGACAAAACAAAATCGAAAGGAAACAATCAAAAAAGAGGCGACAACAACCCAAGAAACGTGGCAAAAAAAGAATACAAAAAGGGGCAACTAAAAAAATTCAAGAAGTAGATAAAAAAATGATCAATGAAATGGATGACAAAAAAGGATGACAAAAAAGACGAGAAAAGCCGACAAAAAGATGTGCGAAATAAGAGCGATACAAAGAAGACAAATAAGATCAAAAAAGATCCATAAAAACGGGGAGAAGAAGGCGACAAAAAGACGATAATAAGACGACACAAGAAAAGCAACAAAAAAATCAACACAAAATGACGGAACAAGAAAATTTAAAAACGACAAAAAAGAAGACAAAAAAGAGATAAGACAACAGGCGACAAAAAAATACAAAAACAAAGGAGGAACACAAAATCAGCAACTAAAATCGAAGCGCAAAACAGTAACAAGAAAAACCAGAAAACAAAAGTCAACCAACAAACTAAGAAAAAAGTATAAAAAAAAATGTCTCCCTAAAATAAAGACGCCAAGAAAAAGGGCGACAGAAAAGTAACAAGTGGCCACAAAGGGTCGACAATAAATAAGTGATAAAAAAGGGATACAAAATGAGATTAAGAAAGGGCAAAGAAAACAACAAAAGACAAGGCGAAAAAATGCGACCAAAAAACACTGACCACAAAAAGGGGGCACACAAAAACAACAAATAGAACGAAAAAAACGATAAATGGGGGTGGAAATGGATAAGAAAAATAACGACAACAGGCTATAAAAAGAAAAGAGAAAAAAATTACAGAAAAACGCGAGTAAAAAGACCAAAGAAGGACGAATAAAGCGAAAAAACAGCGAAAAAATAAAAAACGACACAAAAAAAGACGAAGGCGATAAAGAAAGTTGTGACAAATAAAGACGAGAACAAGGCGACAAGAAAGGCTATTAAAAGGGAGACAAAAATTGGGACAAAAAAATTATAATAAAAAAACATAAATAGGCGGCGAAAAGATGCTTTAAAAAAAGGCAACAAACAAACCTAAAAAACGATAAAATAAAAGCAAACAAGTTGACAAAAAAGATACAAATAAATCCATCGAAAAGAGGGTAAAAAATGTGACAAAAACAGATAAAATAAGAAGATGAAAAAAAGGGATAAAGAGGCGACCAAAAAAAAGCGCCAAAAATGGAACAAAAAGACAAAAAAATGGCAGCTAAAAAGCGGCTAAAATATGTACAAAAATGATAAAAAAAGGAAGAAAAATGCGACAGAAAAAGGGTGAAATAATGACATTTAAAAAAACGAGTAAAAAAGGTCAAAATAGGGCGACAAAATTGTTATAAAAAACATGCAAAAAAAGGGATTAACAAAAAAAGGCGGTAAAACAACAAAATTGGTGTCAAAAAGTAGACAAAAATGACGACAAGAAAGTATGACAAAAAAAGGCGAAAAAAACCGACAAAAAAAGGTGCGAAATAAAAGCGATATCAAGAAGACAAAATATCAAAAAAAGATTAAAAAAAGCCGACCAAAAAAAGGGAGCGAAGAAGGCGACAAAAAAGGACGATTAAAAGAAGGACAAAAAGGCGATAATAAAAGACGAGACAAAAAAAATCAACACAAAATGAGGAGCAAGAAAATGTGATTTAGAGACAATAAGAAAGAGGACAAAAATCGACAAAAAAAGCGATAAGACAAGAGGCCACAAAAAGCAGACCAAAAAAGTCGACAAAAAAAAGGCGAAAAAAGGGAAGACAAAAGTGACAAAGAAAAAAGTCGAAAACAAGGCGACAAAAAACTGCTAAAAAATGGAAACCAAACAAGTGACAAAAAAAACACAAACGACCCAAAAAATAAGAAAAAAGTAGAAAAAAAAAGCCGACAAAATAAAGATGACACAAAAAAGAGCAACAAAAAGGTAAGAAACGTGACTATAAAAAGTCAACAATAAAAAGTGTTAAAAACTGGAAAGAAAATGCAATAAAGGGAATGAAAAAATCGATAAATAAAGAGGGCAAAAATCGACAAAATGACAGAAATTAGGAACTTAGTCTATTTGTTTTTTTTTTTTTCAATGAAATCATACTGTGTTGTCCTTATGAGTTATAATTGTCTTAATGTTTCGAAAAACATAACGACTTCGATATTCCTTGTATGCTATTTTTTAGATCTCTGGAAAATTTGGCACGCAACTTTTGGTTATTTTTTCTGCTATTCGTGTCATTCGAGTGTAGGATATTGATGTGAATTCACTTTTTTGTCACTGAATTTTGAAGACCAATTCCAAACAGATCCTTTTTCGGTTACAGTTTCCAGTGTTTATATTCTGGTTTACAGTTTCAATTTTGAAAAAAATGAAAACTTTATATTTAAATTGCCAATCAGAAATAACCAAAATCCCTTCTTTTAAGCCCCTTTTCGAGAATCTTGCCCTGCCTCAGCTGCTCCCGGATATCTTCAGTCACTTGTTCCTCCCGCTGCACCGTAGCAAGCATTCGACTATAAAACGCCGACCTGTCCAATTTAATCCTTTGCAACCTCTCCACCAGCTCCGGATACACCCTGCAACAATGCTTAATGTCCTTCTTCTCCAACCTGTACACCTCCGACACCTCCAGCGCCACCACCGAGCCCAAAAAGTGCACTTGCGCTCCCTCCACATACGAATCATTCTTCCCGAAATGCGACCCATCCTCCACATGGTGTATTTCACGTCCCGAAGGCAAACACACCCCACAAGTCCCATACTTAATGAAGTACGTGCCTTCGTCGTTCGCGTCCTCCGTCCGCAGCACCACGTCCCCCGCCAGGTAAATCTCGTACTGAAGCTGCCCCAGAATACACCCGATCACCGACTTCGATAACCCCTGGAACATGTTCACCCGAGCTATCAAGTTCCGCCTGCTGTAAAGAAGAGCTTCCATTCGAAGATGTTCAGACAAATAGCTGAAGATCTTTTCTTTTGAGAAGAACTTCCTCTGGTATTTGCACTCGTAGTACTTGAGGGCGCGTTTCTGGAGATCCCGCGGGAACTGTTTCAATCTCATAAAGTCCTCCAGACCGAAGTAAATCTCATCGAACTTGGTTTCGGACACCTTGTGGGTCCCCAGGAGCTGGACGACGTGGGCGATGGTGTACACGTAGACGAACATCCCCGTGAAGAGGATCAACGAGAAGATGAATCTCTCGAAGCTGTTTTGGACGTAGTGGTCGTCGGGGACGCAGCCGTAGGAGAAGGCCGCCACCACGGCGAAGTGGACGAGGTACAACCACATGGAGTGCCAGTAGGGGAGGTCTTCTTTGAACTCGAAGGCTATGTGGCCTTGGAAAGAGGCGTTTCTGCCGTAATTGTACTGGTGCAACCAGGAGCGGTGCAGAGGGAGGTCGTACATGCACTTGCCCAAATTCACTAACCCCACGACGCAGGTCCACTCGTGGAGGAACACCCCGACGATGATCGCAAACGCACACACAGTCCTCACGGTGCTGTGTACTCTCAGCTGCATCAAGTACAGCTCCACGTCGATGAAGAACGTCTTCATTCTAGCCAACCGCAACTTGTGCAGCTGGAATATGAACAACTTCACCTTGGGCGACAGCGGTAAAATATAGAACAGAAAGACGTTCAAAATTGGGATTCCGTCGAAGAGGCAGTACGTCTTGAGGTAGTGCTTGACTATGCTTGCGGGTTCTAGAACAACCGTCCCGACTTTCTCGATAGTGTAGCCAAAAGCGAAGCGCATGCAGTAGTCAGCGAAGAGCACCAGGTTGAGGGATAGGAGCACGGAGTCCGACAGCGGCGTCGTGCGGGGGCCTGTCTTGTAGAACGAAGGGCCGCTGAAAGTACCGATGTAGGCTTCAGAGAGTAGGAGTAGCACCCAGGCGATGCACGCCACGACGTTCTCAATCATGCTGAACTTGCTGAAGGGATGGATGATTCTTTTATATCTGGGGTTTTGTGTGTGGCGTTCGCGTTCCTTGCGGATTGAGGCAGAGCTTGGGAAGTAGCGGCGACTGCGGAAGTTCGAACAGATGGACAACTTTGTATCATGTAGTGTGTTCAGTCGTGTCTTGTAGGCGGTGGGAACTTTAATATGGGGTTTGAAGAGGGCGCACGCGTGTTCTTTGACGTTCATTTTGACAAGTGCTAGGAGAGAAGTGTCGGGTAGACATATGTTGAGGTGACGCGATTTGAAGGTGTGGAGGTTTCTAATAACAAGAACTTTTGAAGGACATTAATTTTTCAACATTTTCCAGTAGTACCCTGAATGAAGTACCCTGTAGGTACTATAACATCTTGTCCATCCGTACCAACAATTTGATGACGTTTTCTTAAAACTTTTCTAAGCAAATGCTACTTAAATTTTGTAAAATAACATGCTTCTGCGGTTATTTTTTACCTGATACATCGAGATTTTTGAAAAAAAAAGGTGAAATTTAATTTAGAACTATAAAACCGGCTACTTTGGAATCTTGTTAAAGATGGTAAATCGATAATCAAGCTTTTTTGTTTATCCGCTCCAAAAAGTTAATTATTATCTTAGAATTTTGTTGGATAAATGCTGTCTAAAATGTACGATACACTAGGTTTTTCGTCTTTTTTCTCTCTTTTTTAATTTCCTTTTTGTTGTAGCCTTTGTTTGTTTGTCAGTTTTTTTCAAGTTTTTTGTCGCCTTTTTTGACGCCTCTTTTGTTTGACTCCCCTTTTTGGATGAATTTTTTCACTATGACCTCTCATCGACTTTTTCAATTTTTCGGTTTACAGATCTCTATATTTTTCTGTTTCTCGATTTCTCGATCTTCGATCTCCCGATTTTTTGAGTTTTGGATTTCTCACTTTTTCGATAAGTATTTCGATTTTTCGGTTTTTAAATTCAAAAACTGGGAAGTCGAAACTTCCCAGTTTTTGAATTTATCAAAATTTCGGTTTTCCATTTTTCAAAATTTCGATTTTTCTTGATTTTTCGACTTTTCGATTTTTCAATTTTTCATGTTTTCGATTTCTTGACTTTTCGATTCATGGATTTCTCGATTTCTCGAATTTTTGTGTCCCAATTTTTCGATTTTTCAATTTTTTGTGTTTACAATTTTTTGATTTTTTGATTTTCGGATGTTTCAATTTTTGACTATCTAAATTTTTTATTTCGATTTTTTGTTCTCTTCATTTCTGAATATTTTTCTATTTCTCGATTTCCTAATTTTCGATCTCTCAATTTTTCAATATTTCGATATTTCGATTTTTCGGTTTCTTGATTTCTCGACTTTTCGAGTTATCACTCTCTCGCTTTCCTGAATTTTTGACTTTCCAGTTTTTCGATTTATCAAAATTTCGGTTTTCCAATTTTTCAAATAATCCATTTTTCTCCAGTTTTTCGATTTTTCTTTCTATTTCTTGATTTTTCGATTTCCGGGTTTTTCAGTTTTTGAATATCTAAATTTTTTAATATTCGATTTCCCAACATTGCGATTTTTCAATTTTTCGGTTTATAGATCGTTCGATTTCTCGATTTTTCGTTCTCTTAATTTCTGGATCGCTATATTTTTCTGTTTTTCGAATTCTTGTTATTCGATCTCTCGATTTTTTGAGTTTTGGATTTCTCAATTTTTCAATATTTCGATTTCTCGGTTTTTCGTCTTTTCGATTTCTCGACTTTTCTGAATTTTCGACTTTCCAGTTTTTGGATTTATCAAAATTTCGGTTCTTCCATTTTTGAAAATTTCGATTTTTCTTGATTTTTCTTGATTTTTCGACTTTTCGATTTTTTAATTTTTCATGTTTTCGATTTCTTGACTTTTCGATTTACGGATTTCTCGATTTCTCGAATTTTTGTGTCCCCATTTTTCGATTTTTCAATTTTTTGTGGTTTCAATTTCTGGATTTTTTGATTTTCGGATTTTTCAATTTTCGACTATCTAAATTTTTTAATTTTCGATTTTTCCACATTGCGATTTTTCAATTTTTCGGTTTATACATCGTTCGATTCCTCGATTTTTCGTTCTCTTATTTTCTGGATCTCTATATTTTTCTGTTTCGCGATCTTCGATCTCTCGATTTTTTGAGTTTTGGATTTCTCAATTTTTCTTCGATATTTCGATTTCTCGCTTTTTCAATTTCTCGAGTTTTCCAGTTTTCGCCCTTTCGATTTCCTGAATTTTCGACTTTCCAGTTTTTGGATTTATCAAAATTTCGATTTCTCAATTTTTCATGTTTTCGATTTTTTAACTTTTCGATTTATGGATTTCTCGGTTTCTCGAATTTTTGTCTCCCAATTTTTCGATTTTTAAATTTTTTGTGGTTTCAATTTCTCGATTTTTTGATTTTCGGATTTTTCAATTTTTGACTATCTAAATTTTTTAATTTTCGATTTTTCCACATTGCGATTTTTCAATTTTTCGGTTTATACATCGTTCGATTCCTCGATTTTTCGTTCTCTTATTTTCTGGATCTCTATATTTTTCTGTTTCTCGATCTTCGATCTCTCGATTTTTTGAGTTTTGGATTTCTCAATTTTTCTTCGATATTTCGATTTCTCGCTATTTCAATTTCTCGAGTTTTCCAGTTTTCGCCCTTTCGATTTCCTGAATTTTCGACTTTCCAGTTTTTGGATTTATCAAAATTTCGATTTCTCAATTTTTCATGTTTTCGATTTCTTGACTTTTCGATTTATGGATTTCTCGGTTTCTCGAATTTTTGTCTCCCAATTTTTCGATTTTTCAATTTTTTGTGGTTTCAATTTCTGGATTTTTTGATTTTCGGATTTTTCAATTTTTGACTGTCTAAATTTTTTAATTTTCGATTTTTCCACATTGCGATTTTTCAATTTTTCGGCTTATACATCGTTCGATTCCTCGATTTTTCGTTCTCTTATTTTCTGGATCTCTATATTTTTCTGTTTCTCGATCTTCGATCTCTCGATTTTTTGAGTTTTGGATTTCTCAATTTTTCTTCGATATTTCAATTTCTCGCTTTTTCGATTTCTCGAGTTTTCCAGTTTCCGAATTTTTGACTTTCCAGTTTTTGGATTTATCAAAATTTCGGTTTTTCCATTTTTCAAATTTTCGATTTTTCTTGATTTTTCTTGATTTTTCGACTTTTCGATTTCTCAATTTTTCATGTTTCAATTTCTTGACTTTTCCATTCATGGCTTTCTCGATTTCTCGAATTTTGTGTCCCAATTTTTCGATTTTTCAATTTTTTGCGTTTTGCATTTCTTGATTTTTTGATTTTCGGATTTTTCAATTTTTGACTATCTAAATTTTTTAATTCGATTTTTTGTTCTCTTCATTTCTGAATCTCTATACTTTTCTATTTCTCGATTTCCTAATTTTCGATTTTTCGATTTTTCATTTTCTTGATTTCTCGACTTTTCGAGTTGTCACTCTCTCGATTTTCTGAATTTTTGACTTTCCAGTTTTTCGATTTAACAAAATTTAGATTTTCCAATTTTTCAAATTATCCATTTTTCTCTAGTTTTTCGATTTTTTTTTCTATTCCTTGATATTTCTAAATTTTTTAATATTCGATTTCCCAACATTGCGATTTTTCAATTTTTCGGTTTATAGATTGCTAGATTTGTCGATTTTTCGTTGTCTGAATTTCTGGATCTCTATGTTTTTCTATTTCTCGATTTCTTGATTTTGTTCGATCTCTCCATTTTTTGAGTTTTGGATTTCCCAATTTTTCGATATTTCGATTTCTCGATTTTTCGGTTTCTCGATTTCTCGACTTTTCGAGTTTTCGCCCTGTCGATTTCCTTAATTTTCGATTTAACAAAATTTAGGTTTTCCAATTATCAAATTTTCCATTTTTCTTTAATTTTTTAGTTTTTCGACTTTCCGATTTTTCGATTTCTCAGTTTTTTATGTTTTCGATTTCTTCATTCCCCATTTGTTTGGATTTTTCGATTTTTAAATTTTTAGATACACATTTAAGTTTTTTGAATATTCGATACTGCGATTTTTCAATTTTTCCAATTTTTTTACTTTTCCCGATTTCTATATTTTTCTATTTCTGATTTTCCATTTTTGGATATCTCAATTGCCCGAGTTTTCGATTTTTCGACTTTCCAGATTTTCGATTTCTTAATGTTTCCGTTTTCCAATTTTATTAAATTTTGCATATTTCAATTTCCCGATTTCTCGACTTTTCCATTTTTCGATTTTTGGTCTTTCGGCCTTTCGATTTCTCTAATTTTCATGTCTCAATTTTTCGATTTTTCAATTTTTCGTGTTTTCGATCCCTAGATTTTTCAAATTCCCAATTTCTCGGCTTTTCAATGGTTAGATATTTAATTTTTTTGACTTTTCGATATTGCGATTTTCCAATTTCTCGAGTCTTTGGTTTTTAAATTTCTCTATTTCTCAATTTTTCCACTTTTCACCCTCTCTCAATTTGAATTTTTCGGTTCTTCGTTTTTTTGATTTTCCAAGATTTGTTTTTTTTTAGTATTTTTTGTCATAACCTTTTAGTCTCTTTTTCCTGTCGCATTTTTTTTTTGTTTTTTTTTGGTCACTTTTCATGTCCTTTTTTTTGTTCCCTTTGTATTGACTCTCTTTTTTACCTGTTCTTCGTTTTTTAGCTTTTTGTTGCTTTAATTTTTGTTGTCTTTTTTTGACCTTTTATCACCTTTTTCGTTATTTTTTTTTGTTAATTTTTTTGGTTTTTAAACGATATGTTAAAATTTTTTTGTTTTTTTTTTGCGCGTTTTTTTCCTTTTTCTATAGTCCATATGTTCTGTCGGTTTTTTTTACTTTTTTTTTTCATTTTTTTAAATTTCCTTTTTGATCAATTTTTTTCATCCTTTGTTATGGGCTTTTTTGGCTTCTTTTCCTTATAGCCTTTTTTCTTACGTTTTTACCACCTTTTTTGCACTTTTTGTTACGTTTTTTTGAATTTCTTGTCCTATTTTTTGACTCTTCTTTCTCGATTTTTCGTTCTCTTAATTTCTGGATCTCTATATATTTCTGTTTTTTGTTTTCCTGTTCTTCGATCTCGCGATTTTCCAGTTTTTGGATTTATCAAAATTTCGGTTTTTCCATTTTTCAAAATTTCGATTTTTCTTGAATTTTCGACTTTTCGATTTTTCAATTTTTCATGTTTGGATTTCTTGACTTTTCAATTCATGGATTTCTCGATTTCTCGAATTTTTGTGTCCCAATTTTTCGTTTTTTCAAATTTTTGCGTTTTGAATTTCTTGATTTTTTGATTTTCGAATTTTTCAATTTTTGACTATCTAAATTTTTTAATTCGATTTTTTGTTCTCTTCATTTCTGAATCTATATTTTTCTATTTCTCGATTTCCTAATTTTCGATATCTCAATTTTTCAATATTTCAATTTTTCGATTTTTGAGTTGTCACTCTCTCGATTTCCTGAATTTTTGACTTTGCAGTTTTTCGATTTATCAAAATTTCGGTTTTCCAAATTTTCAAATGATCCATTTTTCTCCAGTTTTTCAATTTTTCTTTATAATATTTCTTGATTTTTCGATTTCTGGATTTTTCAGTTTTTGAATGTCAAAATTTTTTAATATTCGTTTTCCCAACATTGCGATTTTTCAATTTTTCGATTTATAGATTGCTCGATTTCTCGATTTTTCGTTCTCTGAATTTCTGGATCTCTATTTTTCTGTTTCTCGATTTCTTGATTTTCTTCAATCTCTCCATTTTTTGAGTTTTGAATTTCCCAATTTCTCGATATTTCGATTTCTGTATTTTTCGATTTCTCGATTTGTCGACTTTTCGAGTTTTCGCTCTCTCGATTTCCTTAATTTTCGATTTAACAAAATTTCGGTTTTCCAATTTTTCAAATTTTCCATTTTTCTTTAATTTCTTAGTTTTTCGACTTTCCGATTTTTCGATTTCTCAGTTTTTCATGTTTTCGTTTTCTTCATTCCCCATTATTTTGGATTTCTCGATTTTTAAATTTTTAGATACATATTTAAGTTTTTTGAATATTCGACATTGCGATTTTTCAATTTTTCTGGATCTCTATATTTTTGTGTTTCTCGATTTTTTGAGTTTTAGATTTCTCACTTTTTCGATAAGTATTTCGATTTTTCGGTTTTTCGACTTTTCCAGTTTTCGCTCTTTCGATTTCCTGAATTTTCGACTTTCCAGTTTTTGGATTTATCAAAATTTTGGTTTTTCCATTTTTCAAATTTTCGATTTTTCTTGATTTTTCGACTTTTCGATTTTTCAATTTTTCATGTTTTCGATTTCTTGACTTTTCGATTCATGAATTTCTCGATTTCTCGAATTTTTGTTTCCCAATTTTTCGATTTTTCAATTTTTTGTTTTCTATTTCTTGATTTTTTGATTTCCGGATTTTTCAATTTTTGGCTATTTAAATTTTTTAATTTTTGATTTTCCAACACTGCAATTTTTCAATTTTTCGATTTATAGGTTGCTGGATTTTTGTTTTTTTTTTGTTCTCTTCATTTCTGATTCTCTATATTTTTCTATTTTTCGATTTCGTAATTTTCGATCTCTTGATTTTTTGAGTTTTAGATTTCTCAATTTTTCAATACATAAGTATTTCGATTTTTCGGGTTCTCGATTTCTCGACTTTTCGAGTTGTCACTCTCTCGATTTCCTGAACTTTTGACTTTCAGGTTCTTCGATTTATCAAAATTTCGGTTTTTCAGTTTTCCAAATTATCCATTTTTCTTAAGTACCAACATTGCGATTTTTCAATTTTTCGGTTTATAGGTGGCTGGATTTTTCTTTGTCCTCTTCATTTCTGAATCTCTATTATTTTTCTATTTCTCGATTTCCTAATTTTCGATTTCCCGACTTTTCGAGTTGTCGAATTTTTGACTTTCCAGTTCTTCGGTTTTTCAAAATTTCGATTTTCCAGTTTTTCAAATTATCCATTTTTCTTCAGTACCAACATAGCGATTTTTCAATTTTTCGGTTTATAGATTGCTCGATTTCTCGTTCTCTGAAATTCTGGATCTCTATTTTTCTGTTTCTCGATTTCTTGTTTTTGTTCGATCTCTCCATTTTTTGAGTTTTGGATTTCCCAATTTTTCGATATTTCGAATTCTCGATTTTTCGGTTTCTCGATTTTTCGACTTTTCGAGTTTTCGATTTTCCAATTTTTCGAATTTTTCATTTTATATTTAAATTCTTAATTTTTCGACTTTTCGATTTTTCGATTTCTTAGTTTTTCATGTTTTCGATTTCTTGATTCCCCATTTTTTTGGATTTCTCGATTTTTAAATTTTTAGATACATATTTAAGTTTTTTGAATTTTCGATATTGCGATTTTTCAATTTTTCGGTTTATAGGTTGCTGGATTTTTGTTTTTTCTTTGTTCTCTTCATTTCTGAATCTCTATATTTTTCTATTTCTCGATTTCCTAATTTTCGATTTCCCGACTTTTCGAGTTGTCACTCTCTCCATTTCCTGAATTTTTGACTTTCCAGTTCTTCGGTTTATCAAAATTTCGGTTTTCCAGTTTTTCAAATTATCCGTTTTTCTTCAGTACCAACATTGCGATTTTTCAATTTTTCGGTTTATAGATTGCTCGATTTCTCGATTTTTCGTTCTATGAATTTCTGGATCTTTATTTTTCTGTTTCTCGATTTCTTGATTTTCTTCGATCTCTCCATTTTTTGAGTTTTGGATTTCCCAATTTTTCGATATTTCGATTTCTCGATTTTTCGGTTTCTCGAATTTTTGAGTTTTCGATTTTCCAATTTTTCAAATTTTTGCATTTTTCTTTAATTTCTTTATTTTTCAACTTTCCGATTTTTCGATTTCTCAGTTTTTCATGTTTTCGATTTCTTGATTCTCCATTTTTTTGGATTTCTCGATTTTTAAATTTTTAGATACATATTTAAGTTTTTTGAATTTCCGATATTGCGATTTTTCAATTTCCCAATTTTTTTTTAACTTTTCCCGATTTATATATTTTTCTATTTCTGATTTTCTCCATTTTTGGATATCTCAATTACCCGAGTTTTCGATTTTTGGACATTTCGCTTTTTCGATTTACGAATTTCTTAATTTTTCGGCTTTTATTTCCTGGTTTTCCAATTTTTGATTTGTCCATTTTTCGCCTTTCCAGCTTTTCGATATCCACAGTTTTCGATTTCATAGTGTTTCTGTTTTTCAATTTTACTAAAATTTTCGGTATTTCAATTTCTCGATTTCTCGACTTTCCATTTTTCGATTTTTGGTCTTTCGGGTTTTCGATTTCTCCAACTTTCGTGCCCCCCGGTATTTCAATTGTTAAATATTTCACTTTTTTGATTTTTCGATATTGCCATTTTCCGGTTTCTAGATTTCTCAGTTTTTCGATCTCTTAATTTCCCAGTTTCTCAATCTCTTGATTTCTCGATTTCTATATTTCTCTATTTCTCAATTTTTCCACTTTTCAACTTCTCTCGATTTCGATTTTTCTTTTCTTCGTTTTTACTTCCCGAGCGTAAGCAAAGGAAGTATTGTAATCGAGTCCGTCGGCCGACTCTCTACTTTTACGTTTTCTCGATCTTTCATGACCCCTAGAAGACGAAGAAATAGGTCTCCCATTTCCGTCTGTCTGTCCGTCCGTCTGTCCGTCCGTCTGTCCGTCCGTCTGTCCGTCTGTTGTCCCGGATTTTATTAGACAGATAATCTCCGAAAGTACTCGACCGATTGTTGTGAAATTTTGTACTTATATTAAGAATATCATGTAGATGGTAAAACGCTAACCAAAATTTGTCTAATCATCCCCACCACTAATGCGATGACGTCACTTCAAAATTGTACATAGTAAATGGGTTTTCAATTGTATAAAATAACATAGTCCTACACATGTAGTTTACAACTCTGAATCGACTTTTCACCCGAAACGTCCAGATTTTTGGAAAAAAAATCAAAATTATAAAACAACATTTTGAAATTTAATTTTTAATCTGCTAACCAGAATGCTTTGAAATGTTGCAGTTGTTTTAAGGAGTCATTTAAGCATCATAAATCTTTAGTCAAAAAATATTTGCTTATCCCCTCCAAAAACTTGATGACGTCAGCTCAAAAGTTTGTGGAATAAATCATATCTAAAATGTACAAAATATGATGAGTCTGTACTTGTGATCTATCACTCCATTCATATTTTTTGGATTTGCATATACAGGGTGACTCAAAAAAATTAATGAATGCGTAAATATATTTTATTGATTTAATCAGGAACTACAAAACCGAATGCTTTGAAATCTTGCAGATGTTTTAAGGTTATAAAGAGCATAATAAATGTTTAGTCAAAATATATTTGCTTATCCCCTCCAAAAAATTAATGACGTCAGCTCGAAAGTTTGCCGAATAAATCCTATCTAAACTGTAAAAATATGATGAGTCTGTACTTGTAATTTATCACTCCATTCATATTTTTTGGATTTGCATATACAGGGTGACTCAAAAAAATTAATGAATGCGTAAATATATTTTATTGATTTAATCAGGAACTACAAAACCGAATGCTTTGAAATCTTGCAGATGTTTTAAGGTTATAAAGAGCATAATAAATGTTTAGTCAAAATATATTTGCTTATCCCCTCCAAAAAATTGATGACGTCAGCTCGAAAGTTTGCCGAATAAATCCTATCTAAACTGTACAAAATATGATGAGTCTGTACTTGTGATTTATCACTCCATTGATTTTTTTTGGATTTGCATATACAGGGTGACTCAAAAAAATTAATGAATGCGTAAATTTATTTTATTGATTTACTCAGGAACTACAAAACCGAATTCTTTGAAATCCACTGCGAAAAAAAAACATAATAAGCATGCAGTCGTCACGTTTCCGACAGCGAGGGAAGTACTGTCTAAACTCTTTAGACCAATTTTTTCGATTTTCCAAGATTTGATTTTTTTCAGTTTTTTGCTTTTTTAGCGTCTTTAGTATTTTTTTTATGTTATTTTAGTCGCTTTGTTATAACCTTCTTGTTTCTTTTTTTGTTGCGTTTTTAACCTCTTTTTGTTGCTTTGTTGCCTTTTTACCGTTTTCAGACTTTTTTGATTTTCCTTTTTGTTGTTTTTCCTGTTACATTTTTTTTGCCTTTTTTGTCGCTTTTCATGTCCTTTTTCTTTTGTTCTCTTTGTATTGACTCTCTTTTTTACCGGTTCTTCGTTTTTTAGCTTTTTTTTTTGCTTTAGTTTTTGTTGTTCTTTTTTGGCCTTTTATCACCTTTTTCGTTTTTTTTTGCTAATTTTTTTGGTTTTTAGTCGCTGTGTTACAATTTTTTTTTTTTTTGGCGCATTTTGTGTCCCTTTTTCTATGGTCCATATGGTCTGTCGTTCTTTTTTTGACTTTTTTCCTTTTTTTTACTTCCTTTTTTGACTGATTTTTTCATCTTTTGCTATGGGCTTTTTCGTCTTTTTTTCATTATAGCCTTTTTATTACTTTTTTATCACCTTTTTTTGCACTTTTTGTTACGTTTTTTTTTTAATTTCTTGTCCTATTTTTTGACTCTTCTTTTCTGATGACTTTTTTTGGCTCTTTTTTTACGCGCCTTTTTCTTGTGACCTTTTTTATCTTTTTTTTTGTTTTTTGTTTAATCGCTTTGTTTTAGAATTTTTATTCCATTATTCCTATTGGTCCCTTTGTTGCCGCATTTTTTTTGTCTTTTTCTTGTCGCCCTTTTATTTGTCACTTTTTCTTGTTGCCTTTTTTGGTACGTTTATTTTTTTTTATCCCTTGTTCTCTTGGTTTCCACGCTGTTTTCGATCTTTTTTTCGTCTTTTTTACTCTTTTTTTGAGACAGTTTTTACCTTCTTTTTGCACCTTTTTTGTGGCTTTTTTTAGCGCCTTTTTCTTATGACCTTATTTGTGAATGTTTTTATCACTTTTTTGACTATTTTTTCCCTTTTTGTTGTCTTTTTCTTGTCGCCTTTATTTTTCCCCTTTTTTTTCCTTACCTTCTTTTGTTTTTGTCACTTTTCTTAACTCATTGACATATTTATGACGATTGATTTTCTTGTCTTTTTCTTGTTCCTTACATGCTGACGTTCTTTTTTTTGACTTTTTTTGTTTTTTAAAATCCTGTTTTTGTTGAACTTTTTCGTTCTTTTCTAATGGCCTTTTTTATCACTTATATTTTGTCACTTTTTTGTAGGTTTTTGTAATTTTTTTCACACAGTCTTTTATTTGCTACAAAAACGTCTACAAAAAGGGACATTGTTAGGTATTTTTTTTGCGCTTTTTAAGCGGCTTTATCTTATGACTTTCTTTGTAACTTTTTTGTAGTTTTTGGTCGCTTTTGTTGTTTTCTTTTAATCGACTTGTCTGTTTTTTTGGCCCCCTTTTTTGTACTCTTTTTTTTTGTCACTTTTTTGGCACCTTATTTTTGACGCTTTTGTTTTTGTCGCCATTTTCTTTAACGCTCTTTTTTTATTTTTTTTATTACCTTTTTTATGGCGCATTAATTTTCTTTTTTTTTGGTTTTTTATTTTCTTTGCTTTGACAAAATGCCTTTTTTGCCCCTTTTTGTTTTTTTACATTCCTTTTTTAGTTACATTTTTTTTTCCACTTTTTAATCGGCTTTTTTCTCGCGCTTTTCTTATAGCTTTCTTTGTCATTATTTTGTCACATTGTATTTGTTCATTTTTTGTTGTTTTTTGTCTTGTCTTTTTGTTTTGTTTTTTCCGCGTGTTAGGCCTATTGAAGGCGTTTTTTTTTTGGATTTTTTGTCGCGTTTGGTGCTTTTTTTGATTTTTTGATTTCCCATTTTGATTCAATGTTTTCGTCTTTTTTGTGGCCTTTGTTTGCCGCCTTTTTTCTATGACCTTCTCTGCCTTTTTTTCACTTTTTTGTAGCATTGTTTTATTTTTTTGACACTTCTTTGTCTTTTTTACACCTTTATTGACACTTCTGTTGTCGCTATGAAGAGTGTTTTGAATTATTTCACATGATGTAAAATTACGATTTCATAATTCGTCAACATTTTCAGTTGATGACCTATAAACAATATAGATTTAAGGTGATGTTGATTTGAGTTTTCCTCTTATTTTTAGGTGATGAAGACGCTTTTCAAGTTTTTGGCACATATCACCCTGTATACTGCTTTATATCAATTATAATACGAATTAAGTTTGCTAAATTTTAATATTTCAACCCACTCTCGCCGCTGAATCTGAATATACTACATGATGTAAAAAGAAACTGAAGATGCCATTCGAATACAATAGTTTATTACCTTAACTTATAAACCTCAGAATCAAGTTTTATAAATTATATAAAAATTTGGATTTGCTAGATTGTGCTTTCAAAATGAGGTAAGTTCTGTCTACATAATTTTAGACAATTTTATAAGATTCATGATGCACTTTAAGAAAAACTTGAGACATAAAAATAGTAGCTTCAGGTTCTTGTTCCATGCGCTTTTAGTATTTTTGAATGTTTTTGTTGTGCAAAATCGGCCCCTTGCGGTTCTCCATGTGAAACGCCACTGCCTCTCGTCCTGTAGATCTCGTCTTAGCCCAGCTTCGAACCTCTCCCCTGCCGCCCTCTAGATGCCGCTGCCGTCGTGCAAATGGCAGCTCTGACGTCACAATCGGGGACTAGAATCGTTACCGCAAGGGCACCGGCGATTCTCGCACCGCACCCAAGCAGGAAAGCGAGAAGAAAATCGCGTGAAAAGACGTTCGAGTGCGTTTTAGGTGCGTGAAAAGTGCGTCCATCGCATGTTCCGTGCACGAAACAGCCTCACATGTTCATAATCAGTGTCCGAGTGAATTTGTATGGGTGTAAGCGGATGTATTCGTGATTTTGTGACGACCATAGGATAGTATAGCCAGTAGTGGATCGGGACAGCCGAGGCCGATTGGAAAAGTAAGTGTCGGCGGCGGCGCCGCCCGCGGCCCCCGGCCGCCCCCAGCCGCCGCCAAAGCCCGAACCAGGCCCTCGAACGCCGAGCAGGTGCAGCGACTGTCATGGCGGCTGTCATTTATTTTCGTTCGCGCGGAGCATCGGCGAGAGGCGGCGGCCGTCGCCGCCGCCGCCGCGGCCGGCGCCCCCGGGCCCCGAGCGTAGGCGTGTCCGCGGGGCCCCGCTCCGCCGCCGCGGGAATTTCGAATCGGTGTTTACGTTATTGGGTCGGGAACATCTGCAAGTGTAAATGAATTACGAAGCGTGACGTTGGCGCGTTTTTAAATAATTTATGACGGTGTGCGCGACCGCAAAATTGCGATAAAATCGGGAAATTGACGAGGGGCCGTCGGGGGCGCGCGGAGGGGCTTCCGGGGTGCTTCCGCTGGAAATACGGGCTGACTCAATGCACGCTCTGATCAATTTTATTGTTTGTGTTGGCGAGTAGGCGCTGTTTGGATGACGTTTTGACAACTTTCGTTGGGGCCGTTATCTATGATTACTGAGAGGATTTTATTTTTGTTAGGTTGGTGGCTTTTCAGCCGAGAAATAACGTCAGTGATGGATGGACGCGGACTAGACACTCAATTTCTAAACAATCGCACGACAATCGACCATGTTACCGTTTTGACGTTGTTCTTTTGCTTTAAATGACAGATAACATAACCTTTACGTGAACATTTATCCGGCGGTTCTATTACGGTACGAGCGGATCCACGTAGCACTTGTCCAAACAGTCGCTGATTAATTCGACTTTTTGCACGGGAGCCACCTTTACTTTTTTTAGTAAATGTTCCCAAACTTTTCGACAAAAACACCCCAGATTAGATTTATTTTGTTGCGCACGTCACTTTAACTAATCATTTATTAAACACAATTGAAGACAAAATTAAAGCCAAAGCGAAAAATAAATCAGCCAAAGCACGAAAAACCGCTTGCCCTAGATTAAAATAATCATTTATTAAACGCAAACTATTTTTAGAATGTATAGGAAATGAAACGAAATTAACAATTTATAAACGAAACTTTATTATTATTATTATTATTTACAATGTTTATTTTTAATTCTATATATGATATATGTAGTTAATGAGCGGATTTATTGCGTCCAAGTTAATAACAATTTAGACTATATCTTTAGACGAACTATACATATGTATAGACAAAACATTCAAAGGTAAGTATTTTCAACTTGATAAACTCTTTTCGACATCATTTCGACACTTTAAAATTATCAATTGTTTCCGTCAGTCTGTCTGACTGCCGTCCGGGTTTTTATTAGACAGATTATCTCCAAAAGTACTGAGTCGATTGTTGTCAAATTTTGTATTTATATTAAGAATATCATGTAGATGGTAAAAACTAACCAAAAAATGTATTTACTCATCGCCCCTAAAAAATTTGATGACGTCACCTCAAAATAGTGCTGAATAAATCGTACCTTAAATATGCTATGATAAGCCTATAATTGTGATTTATCACTGCATTAATATATTTTTTAATTTGCTCATACAGGATGTTTCAAAAAAATTAATGACTCAGTTGTTAAAAAATAAAGATCCAATCAGATTTAGGAATTTAACTCGTTATTGTGGAAATTTGCAATTTAATACCTTTTAAATTTAACAAGTTTTTACAAGTTTAATGGGAGCAAAATCGGTCTTATTTTAGCAAGTGCTAGCCCCGCCCACCCGCTCCATAATTTTTCAGAGGGTATGACATTGGCCAAAATCAGTCTTATCTGAACAAATACTGGCCCCAACCACCCACCCACCCGTATTTTCTCAGAGTATATGGCGTTTGCCACAATCAGTCTTACCTGAGCAAATTTTAGCCCCACCCACCCACCCGTATTTTCTCAGAGAATATGGCGTTTGCCAAAATCAGTCTTATCTGAGCAAGTACTAACCCCGCCCACCCACCCTCTGTTTTTCTCAAGGATATGGCGTTTGCCAAAATCAGTCTTATCTGAGCAAGTACTAGCCCCGCCCACCCACCCCTATTTTCTCAGAGAATATGTTATTTGCCAAAATAAGACTTATCTTAGCAAGTACTACCTTCTGAGAAAATAAAGGGCGGGTGGGCGGGATTAGTACTTGCTAACATAAGTCTTATTTTGGCAGATGATACATCCTCTGAGAAAATAGGGGGCGGGTGGGTGGGGCTAGAACTTGGTAAGATAAGACTGAATAAGACTGATGTTGGCAAATAACAAACCCTCTGGGAAAATAGGGGGGGGGGGTCCTAGTACTTATTAAGAGAAAACTGATTTTGCCTCTAATAATGTTGTAAAGACTTGCGAAATTTAAAGATGTTAAATTGCAAATTTCCATTGTAATGAGTTCAATTCCTAAATCTACCCGAAAAGTGCAAAATATGATGATTTTTACTTCCCGAACGTAAGCGAAGGAAGTATTGTAATCGAGTCCGTCGGCCGACTCTCTACTTTTACGTTTTCTCGACCTTTCATGGCCCCTACAGGACGAAGAAATAGGTCTCCCGTTTCTGCCTGTCTGCCGTCACGGTTTTTATTAGACAGATAATTTCCGAAAGTTCTGGACCGACTGTTGTCAAATTTTGTATTTATATTAGGAATATCATGTAGATGGTAACACGCTAACCAAAATTTCTCTAATCATCCCCACCACAAATGCGATGACGTCACCTCGAAATTGTACATAGCAAATGGCTTTTAAATTTTTTTACCTGAAACATCCAGATTTTTGAAAAAAAAAATCAGAATTATAAAACAATATTTTGCAATTTAACTTTGAATCTGCCAAACCGAATGATTTGAAATCTTGCAGATGTTTTAAGGTTATAAAGAGCATAATGAATTTTTAGTCAAAATATGTATATTTGCTTATCCCCTCAGAAAAATTGATGACGTCAGCTCAAAATAGTGCTGAATAAATCCTGTCTTAAATATGCAAAATATGATGAGCCTATAGTTGTCATTTATCACTGTGTTAATATTTTTTTAAATTGCTTATATAGGGTGTTTCAAAAAAATTAATGACTGAGTTGTTAAATAAACATCCAATCAAATTTAGGAATTTAACTCGTTACAGTGAAAATTTATAATTTAACACTTTTTTAATTTAACATGTTTTTACAAGTTTAATAGGGGCAAAATCAGTCTTATTTTAGCGTGTGTTAGCCCCGCCCACGTGCCTTATATTTTCTAAGAGGGTATGACATTGGCCAAAACAAAATCAGTCTTATCTTAGCAAGTACTAGCCCCACCCACCCACCCGTATTTTCTCAGAGTATATGGCGTTTGCCAAAATCAGTCTTATCTGAGCAAATACTAGCCCCACCCACCCACCCGTATTTTCTCAGAGAATATGTCATTTGCCAAAATAAGACTTATCTTAGCAAGTACTACCCTCTGAGAAAATAATGGGTGGGTGGGCGGGATTAATACTTGCTAAGATAAGACTTATTTCGGCAGATGATATATCCTCTGAGAAAATAGGGGGCGGGTGGGTGGGGCTAGAACTTGGTAAGATAAGATTGATTTTGGCAAATCACATACCTTCTAAGAAAGGAAAGGGTGGGTGGGCGGGGTTAGTACTTGCTAAGATAAGACTTATTTCATCAAATGACAAACCCTCTGGGAAAATAGGAGGTGGGTGGGCGGGCGTAGAATTTGTTAAGAGAAAACTGATTTTGCCCCTAATAGTCTTGTAAAAACTTGCGAAAATTAAAGATGTTAAATTGCAAATTTCCATTGTAACGAGTTAAACTCCTAAATCTACCCGAAATGAGCAAAATATGATGATTTTTACTTCCCGAGCATAGGCGAAGGAAGTATTGTAATCGAGTCCGTCGGCCGACTCTCTACTTTTACGTTTTCTCGACCTTTCATGGCCCCTACAGGATGAAGAAATAGGTCTCCTGTGCTAGCCCCGCCCACCTGCCCCATATTTTCTCAGAGGGTATGACATTGGCTAAAACAAAATCAGTCTTATCTTAGCAAGGACTAGCCCCACCCACCCACCCGTATTTTTTCAGAGTATATGGCGTTTACCAAAATCAGTCTTATCTGAGCATGTACTAGCCCCGCCCACCCACCCCTTTTTTCTCAGAGAATATGGCATTTGCCAAAATTAGTCTTATCTGAGCAAGTACTTTCCCCACCCACCCACTCGTATTTTCTCAGAGTATATGGCGTTTGCCAAAATCAGTCTTATCTGAGCAAATACTAGCCCCACCCACCCACCTACCCCTATTTTCTCAGAGAATATGTCATTTGCCAAAATAAGACTTATCTTAGCAAATACTACCCTCTGAGAAAATAATGGGTGGGTGGGCGGGGTTAGTACTTGCTAAGATAAGACTCATTTCGGCAGATGACATATCCTCTGAGAAAATAGGGGGCGGGTGGGTGAGTCTAGAACTTGGTAAGATAGGACTGATTTTGGCAAATGACATACCTTCTAAGAAAGGAAAGGGTGGGGGGCGGGGTTAGTACTTGCTAAGATAAGACTTATTTCATCAAATGACAAACCCTCTGGGAAAATAGGAGGTGGGTGGGCGGGCGTAGAATTTGTTAAGAAAAAACTAATTTTGCCCCTAATAGTTTTGTAAAAACTTGCGAAAATTATAGATGTTAAATTGAAAATTTCTATTGTAACGAGTTAAACTCCTAAATCTACCCGAAATGTGCAAAATATGATGATTTTTTCTTCCCGAGCATAGGCGAAGGAAGTATTGTAATCGAGTCCGTCGGCCGACTCTCTATTTTTACGTTTTCTCGACCTTTCATGGCCCCTACAGGACGAAGAAATAGATCTCCTGTGCTAGCCCCGCCCACCTGCCCCATATTTTCTCAGAGTATATGGCGTTTACCAAAATCAGTCTTATTTGAGCATGTACTAGCCCCGCCCACCCACCCCTTTTTTCTCAGAGAATATGGCGTTTGCCAAAATCAGTCTTATATGAGCAAGTACTGGCCCCACCCACCCACCCGTATTTTCTCAGAGAATATGTCATTTGGCAAAATAAGACTTATCTTAGCAAGTACTACCCTCTGAGAAAAAATGGGTGGGTGGGCGGGGTTAGTACTTGCTAAGATAAGACTTATTTCGGCAGATGACATATCCTCTTGAGAAAAGAGTGGGCGGGTGGGTGGGGCTAGGACTTGGTAAGATAAGACTGATTTTGGCAAACGAAATACCCTCTAAGAAAGGAAAGGGTGGGTGGACGGGGTTAGTACTTGCTAAGATAAGACTTATTTCATCAAATGACAAACCCTCTGGGAAAATAGGAGGTGGGTGGGCGGGCGTAGAATTTGTTAAGAAAAAACTAATTTTGCCCCTAATAGTTTTGTAAAAACTTGCGAAAATTATAGATGTTAAATTGAAAATTTCTATTGTAACGAGTTAAACTCCTAAATCTACCCGAAATGTGCAAAATATGATGATTTTTTCTTCCCGAGCATAGGCGAAGGAAGTATTGTAATCGAGTCCGTCGGCCGACTCTCTATTTTTACGTTTTCTCGACCTTTCATGGCCCCTACAGGACGAAGAAATAGATCTCCTGTGCTAGCCCCGCCCACCTGCCCCATATTTTCTCAGAGTATATGGCGTTTACCAAAATCAGTCTTATTTGAGCATGTACTAGCCCCGCCCACCCACCCCTTTTTTCTCAGAGAATATGGCGTTTGCCAAAATCAGTCTTATATGAGCAAGTACTGGCCCCACCCACCCACCCGTATTTTCTCAGAGAATATGTCATTTGGCAAAATAAGACTTATCTTAGCAAGTACTACCCTCTGAGAAAAAATGGGTGGGTGGGCGGGTTAGTACTTGCTAAGATAAGACTTATTTCGGCAGATGACATATCCTCTTGAGAAAAGAGTGGGCGGGTGGGTGGGGCTAGGACTTGGTAAGATAAGACTGATTTTGGCAAACGAAATACCCTCTAAGAAAGGAAAGGGTGGGTGGACGGGGTTAGTATTTGCTAAGATAAGGTTTATTTCGGCAAACGACATACCCTCTGAGAAAATAAGGGCCCGGGTAGACGGGCGTAGTAGTTGTTAAGAGAAAACTGATTTTGCCCCTAATAATCTCGTAAGAATTTGAAATTTACAAATTTCCATTGTAACGAGTTAACTTCTTAAAACTACCCGAAATGTGCAAAATATGATGATTTTTACTTTCCGAGCACAAACGAAGGAAGTATTGTAATCCAGTCCGTCGGCCGACTCTCTACTTTTACGTTTTCCGACCTTTCAAGGCCTTGACAGGACGAAGAAATAGGTCTCCCGTTTCCGTCTGTCTGTCTGTCGGTCTGTTTGCCGTCACGGATTTTTATTGGACAGATAATCTCCGAAAGTACTGGACCGATTCTTGTCAAATTTTGTACTTATATTAGGTATATGATGTAGATGGTAAAACGCTAACCAAAATTTGTCTAATCATCCGCACCACTAATGCGATGACGTCAAAATTGCACATAGCAAATGGCTTTTAAATTTTTTACCTGAAACGTCCAGATTTTTGGGAAAAAATCAAAATTATAAAACAATATTTTGCAATTTGTTTTGAATCTTTGCTTATCCCCTCAGAAAAATTGATGACGTCAGCTCAAAATAGTGCTGAATTAATCCTTAAATATGCAAAATATGATGAACCTATACTTTCATTTATCACTGTGTTAATATTTTTTTAAATTTGCTTACACAAGGTGCCACAAAAAATTAATGAGTGAATTGTTAAAAAATAAACATCCAATCAGATTTTTAATTCGTTACAATGAAAATTTGTAATTTAACACCTTTTAAATTTAACATGTTTTTACAAGTTTAATAGGGGTAAAATCAGTCTTATTTTAGCGAGTGCTAGCCCCGCCCACCGCCCCATATTTTTCTCAGAGGGTATGGCATTGGCCAAAAAAAATCAGTCTTATCTTAGCAAGTACTAGCCCCACCCACCCACCCTCTATTTTCTCAGAGGATATGGCGTTTGGCAAAATCAGTCTTATCTGAGCAAGTACTAGCCCCGCCCACCCACCCGTATTTTTTCAGGGAATATGGCGTTTGCCAAAATCAGTCTTATCTGAACAAGTACTAGCCCCACCCACCCACCCTCTATTTTCTCAGAGTATATGGCGTTTGGCAAAATCAAGCAAGCACTAGCCCCGCCCACCCACCCCTATTTTCTCAGAGAATATGTCATTTGCTAACATAAGTCTAATTACATATCCTCTAAGAAAAGAGAAGGCGGGTGGGTGGGGTTACTATTTGCTAAGATAAGACCGATTTTGGCAAACGCCATATTCTCTGAGAAAACAGGGGTGGGTGGGCGGGGCTAGTACTTGATCAGATAAGACTGATTTTGGCAAACTCCATATTCCCTGAGAAAATAGGGGTGGGTGGGTGGGGCCAGAACTTGGTAAAATAAGACTGATTTTTGCAAATCACCTACTCTCTAAGAAAGTAAAGGGTGGGTGGGCGAGGTTAGTACTTGCTAACAAGACTTATTTCATCAAATGACAAACCTTCTGGGAAATAGTGGGTGGGTGGGCGGGCCTGGTACTTGTTAAGAGAAAACTGAGTTTGCCCCTAATAGTCTTGTAAACACTTGCGAAATTTAAAGATGTATCCATTGTAACGAGTTAAATTCCTAAATCTACCCGAAATGTACAAATATGGTGAGTTTGTACTTGTGATTTATCATTGCATTCATATTTTTTAGATTTTGGTGGCTCAAAAAAATGAATTAATGTGTCAATTTGTTTTGTTGATTAAATCAGGAACGGCTCAATCCATTTTCCGAGAAAATTTTGTAATAGAAAAACTCATTTATTATGGGCGAGGGAAGTTCTCTCTAAGTCATCTTCGACCAATTTTTTGAGTGAATTTGGACAATGCAAAATTATTTGATAAAATGGAACATTCATTTCCAAACAGTTATGAAAATTAACAGGTCCTACTCTTCGAAATTTTAGCATCAAATACGAGATAGATACAATTTTACACGACCCTAAGTAAAGTTCAGCAACACTTCGAATTAAGCATAAAAGTTGAATTTAGGTGCGATTTGGTTGTTTTTGATATAAGTGACGTCAATTAGGTGCTAACGTGGGTACACTAACCGGACTAGAGTTTTATTTTGTCGTGTAATTGTTTTTTAATTTAAGTCGAAAGTTGTAACATTAATTTTCGGTTAAATACCGTCCGGTCGATTAAATGTGAGTTAGTAGAGGCCATAGAAAATTGAACTGTGGACTAATTAAATCGCACTTTTGTCACAGTTTGGAATGAGCCAACATTGATTTTATTTTTTAATCAGTTAACTATTAAAATTCAGTTGAAATAAAAATTGGACGTTTCTTTGGTGATTTGACTTTTATTTCTGAAAACCGTTACGTTTCTAATTACGGTTCATTTGCCGATATAAGTTGGCGTCAGTTGTGGGACACCTGCATAGTCTGTTGTTACCTAATGCACATCTGTTTTTAAGAACATGTGCTTACATGGCTGGGTTACAACGTAAATTGTCTTGCTTTTTAGTTGCGAAGCGTAGGCTAGTAGAATATGAAAAAGTAGGTCTTCCATTTCCGCCAGAGCGTTTCTCTATTAAAATATGTCTGATATTTTCAGTTTCGTGTACACAACCATAATAATACCAAATGTATCATGATTACTACCAACCTAACCGTGTAAAAATAAAAAAACGGAAAACCCCCAACCGAAACCTCGCAGCGCAACTTTCTTCATAATCGATTTAAATTTAAGCGACACCCATCCAGTAAAATTCCGATTTGAATATGAACTTTTACGCGTGTTACTAGTCCACTTTCCGCGTACCTCAAACCCACTTCCGTCGAATTTCGGCCCAAAGCGCATCGTCTCCCTGCAGCATATTTTAAGCCTCCTCCGCCGCCTCGCAGCGGCGTGCGAATCCAGCTAAATATTTACCGAGTTGGTGCGTCAAGAATATAGTCGGAGATAAGTCAATCATTCAGGTGGAGTTATCGAAACGAATGTTCATTGTCACGGCGCGGAATTAGGAGCTTCTGACAGGCGCCGGTGACAGATGTAGGTCAGGCACGCACGAGTTCGAATGTGAGCGATTCGCTTTCGAGTGCGGCGATCCGAGCCGTATTGCCTTTGTTTTCGGTGTATTTTTAAGCTAAACGGTTATTAAAAGCAAACACGTAACACAATTTCGTGAACTATTGAGTATCCACTTTTCCAGACAATTTAAGCGCGCCTATTTTTAGATACGGTGTTCCGTAATGGAAACATTTTCAGGTGCTAATAACGAATGATTAAATTAAATGGAACTCGTTCTTCCAATTCGCGCGAAAGAACCAAATCGTGGGTAAATAATGCGTTGTGGGTTTAGAGAGTTGCTGCAGCGGAAATATACGTGGTGGTTTTAGGTCAGTGAGGCGCTGAGTCGGACTGGTTTTGGTCTTTTTTGTGGAAAGTAACTAGATGTGCCCGAATTGTGCGGTGGAACAAAAACAAGGTTCCATTTTAAAAAATTCGCGAAAAAGAGAGGCGAAATGTTATTGTAGATAGCGTTGACATTTTTTTTTTTTAACTTTGATGAAGATTAAGCGACTTATTTAAAATATAACGTGCGACCGAAAATATACGTAGTATGAGTAGGCCTTGATTGTTGTAAAATTGATTGCAATTGGCGGCCCTGCACAGTTACACTTTTTTTACTTCCCAGGCAGTAACATCCTTAAAGTGAATTTGACGACACTTTAAGTAATTTACACAAGTTTAGGTAAAAGTGCTATAGATTCATTTTTTCTGTCACGTGATGTACTTTGTTATTTTGTCATTATGTTATCAATTTTTCTATTTTTACTCTCTTTTCTTTCGTACTTTTCCGCTCTTTTCTTTTCTTGTTCCTTTTTCTCCATGTCGTTTTGCTTCACGTCCGTGTTCTCTTTTTCTCTAATCTCGTAATCTCCTTTTATCTGTATTCTTCTTCTTTCGCTATCAATATCTATGAAGTCTGGAATAAACGTTATAGTATCAATATTTTCTCAGTTTCCGTTTTTCTCTCGTTTCCTCTCTTTCTCGCTCTTGTTTCTTCTCATTTTCTCTTGCTCGTTCTCTCTATTTTTCTCTAGTTTTCACTCTCTTGCTCGTTTTCGCTCTTCCTGTCGTTTGTTTTCTCTCTTCTTCTGGCTCGTCTCTACTTCTCGCACCTTTTCTCTTTCTCCTTCCCGCATTATCGCTCGTGTTCTCCCTTTCTCTCGATTTCCTGCTTGTTTTTTTGTTTCCTTCTCTCTTCTCCCTTCAACTTTCTCCTTTTGCCCTTATTCTTCCCCTTTTGTTAGCAATATCTCTACTTTTCCTCCTCGTTCTCCTTCTTTCTCTCATTATCTCTTGATCCCTTTTTCACGTGCTCTATTTCCCTTTGAGTGTCTGTCCGTCTCACTCGTTTTCTATTTCTCTGGTTCGATTTTTCCCTTTCTCTGCCTCATTTCCTTTCTAACACTAGTTTTCGCTCTTTCTCTCACTCGCTGTATCTCATTCCATCACCCGTTTTTGTTCATTCTTTCCCTCGTTTTCTCTTTTTCTCTCGCTGGGTTTCTCCTTTTCTCTGGCCCATTTTTTTACCTCTCGCTCTTCATTCCTCTCCCCTTTTGTCACTATTCTTCCACTTCCCCCATCAATATCTCTAGTTCTCATTCTCCCCCCTTATTTCATTTGCTCTCCCTCTCCGAGTCGTTTTTCTTTGCTGCTACTGGTTTTCACTCTCTTTCTGTGGCTCGTTTTCTTTTTTTCTACCTTTTAACTCTTTCTCCCGTTCGCACATATTCTGTCTCTTGCTCGTTTTCTGTCTTCCTCTCTCTCGGTCTCGTTCGTTTTCACTCATTCCTTCTCTCTCGCTCTCACCCCCACTCTCTAGTTCTGGCTACCCTCTCCCCATTTTGCCTCTATTCTTTCTTTTTCGACAGCAATATCTTTACTTTCCCTTCTCGTTCTCTCTTTTTCTCTTGTTCGTTCTCATCCCTCATGCGCTCTCTTTCATTTTTCCTTCCGCTCTTTCTCCCTTGTTCGCTTGCTACTTGTTTCTATGATTCCTTTTCTCTTTTCCCCCTCATGGTTTTCACTTTCTTTCGCCCGTCTTCTCCCTTTCTCCTCGTTTTGTCTCCCTCGCGCTTTACTTCACTTTCCCCATGAATGCCTTTAGTTCTCATTGTCCCTCTTTCTTTCTCTGGCCCGTTCTGTGTTTCTCCCACTGGTTTTTACTCATTCCTCGTTCTCATTCACTCACTCGCTTATTTTCACTCTTTCTCTTTATCTCTCTGGCTCTTTTTTTTCTTTGGCTTGTTTTCTCTTCTTCTCTGCCTCGTTTTCTCCCCTTCTCTGCCTCGTTTCTCTTCCACACGCCCACTGGTTTTCACTCTTTCTTTCGCCCGTTTCCTGTCTTTCTCCTCGTTTTTTTCCACTTTCCCCTTCAATGTCGTTAGTTTTCATTCTCTCTCTTTCTCTCACACGCTCGTTTTCAATATTTCTCTATTTCATTTTCTCTTTTCCTCCCACTTCTTCTTCGTCTTTCTGTTACTGATTTTCACTCTAGCTTTGCCTCGTTTTCTCTCCTTCTCTGGCTCGTTTTCTCCCGTTCTCTTGCCTATCTCTCTTTCTCCCACTGTTTTTGGTCTTTCGTCATTTTTTTCTCATTCCCACGCTCTCTTTATCGCATTCTCTCTCTCTCTCGTTTTCTCTCTCTCGCCAGTTATCTCTTTCTCTGAATCATTTTCTTTCTTTCGCGGGCTTGTTTTCTCTCGTTTTCTCCCTTTTTCTTGCTCTTTTTCTCTATTTCTCTGGCTCTTGTTTTCTCTCTTTCTCTGGCCCGTTTTCTCCCCTCCTCTGCCTCGTTTTCTATTCCTCTGGTTCGTTTTTTCTTTTTCTCGGGCTTGTTTTCTCTCTTTCTCGGGCTCTTCTATTTCTCTGACTCGTTTTCTCCCTTTTTCTGGCTCTTTTTTTCTCTTTCTCTGGCCCGTTCTCACTTCCCCTCACTGGTTTTCACTCTTTCTTTCACCCGTTTTCTCTCTTTCTCCTCGTTGTCTCCCCCTCGCGCTTTAATTTTTTTCCACTTTCTCCATCAATGTCGTTAGTTTTCATTCTCCCTCTTTCATTCTCTCTCGGACGCTCGTTTTCAGTATTTCTTTATCTCGTTTTCTCTTTTGCTACCGCTTGTTTTTTCGCTTTCTGTTACTGGTTATCACTCTATCTTTAGCTCGTTTTCTCTGGCTCGTTTTTTCTCGTTCTCTGGCCCATTCTTTCTGCCACTGTTTTTGCTCTTTCGTCACTTTTCTCATTCCCGCGCTCGCTTTATTTCATTCTCTCTCTCTCTCTCTCTCTCCCGTTCTCGTTCTATGTCTCCCTCTCTCGTTCTCTCTCTCGCCAGTTTTCTCTTTTTTTGTATCATTTTCTCTCTTTCTCTGGCTGTTTTTTTTTTTCTCTTTCGCTGGCTTGTTTTCTCTCTTTCTCTGTCTTTTTTCTTTCTTTCTCTGGCCCGTTTTCTCCTTCTCTGGCTCGTTTTCTATTTCTCTGGTTCGTTTTCTCTTCGGTTTTTTCCTCATTCCCGCTCTCTTTATCTCATTCTTTCGTTCGTTATCTCTCTTTTTCTCACTCGTTTTCTCGTACCTTTCGCTCTCCTCTCCTCCCCCCTCGGCCTCTATTCTTCCACTTTCCCCATCAGTGTCGCTAGTTCTCATTCTCTCTCTTTCTCTCGCAAGTTCGTTTTCAGTATTTCTCTATCTCGTTTTCTCTTTTCCTCCTGCTTGTTCTTCCTCTTTCTGTAACTGGTTTTCACTCTATCTTTTGCTCGTTTTCTCTCTTCCTCTGGCTCGTTTTCTCTCGTTCTCTTACCCATCTCTCTTTCTCCCACTGTTTTTGGTCTTTCATCGTTTTATCTCATTCCCGCGCTCGCTTTATCGCATTCTTCCCCTCTCGTTTTCTCTCTCTCGCCTGTTATCTCTTTCTCGGATTATTTTCTCTCTTTCGCGGGCTTGTTTTCTCTCTTTATCTAGGTTGTTTTCTCCCTTTTTCTTGCTCTTTTTCTCTCTTTGGCTCTTTTTTTCTCTTTCTCTGGCTCTTGTTTTCTCTCTTTCTCTGGCCCGTTTTCTCTCCTTCTTTGCCTCGTTTTGTATTTCTCTGGTTCGTTTTTTCTCTTTCTCGGGCTCTTTTTCTATTTTTCTTACTCGGTTTCTCTTTTTCTCTGGCTCTTTGTTTTCTCTTTCTCTGGCTTGTGTTCTCTCTTTCTCTGGATTGTGTTCTCTCTTTCTCTGGCTTGTGTTCTCTCGTTCTCTGGCTCGTTTCCTATTTTTCTCTGACTTGTTTTCTCTTTCTCTGGCCCGTTGTCTCTTCCCCCCACTGGTTTTCACTCTTTCTTTCACCCGTTTTCTCTCTTTCTCCTCGTTGTCTCCCCCTCGCGTTTTAATTTTTTTCCACTTTCCCTATCAGTGTCCTTAGTTCTCATTCTCCCTCTTTTTTTCTCTCTCGCAAGCTCGTTTTCAGTATTTCTCTATCTCGTTTCCTCTTTTCCTCCCGCTTATTCTTCTTCTTTCTGTTACTGGTTTTCACTTTATCTTTGGCTCGTTTTCTCTCTTCCTCTGGCTCGTTTTCTCTCGTTCTCTTACCTATCTCTCTTTCGCGCGCTTGTTTTCTCTCTTTATCTAGGTTGTTTTGTCCCTTTTTCTTGCTCTTTTTCTCTCTTTGGCTCTTTTTTTCTCTTTCTCTGGCTCTTGTTTTCTCTCTTTCTCTGGCCCGTTTTCCCTCCGTCACTGCCTCGTTTTCTATTTCTCTGGTTCGTTTTTTCTCTTTCTCGGACACTCTTTCTATTTCTCTGACTCGTTTTATCTTTTTCTCTCGCTCTTTTTTTCTGTTTCTCTGGCTTGTGTTCTCTCGTTCTCTGGCTCGTTTCCTTTCTTTGACTTGTTTTCTCTCTTTCTCTGGCCCGTTCTCTCTTCCCCCCACTGGTTTTCACTCTTTCTTTCACCCGTTTTTTCTCTCTTTCTCCTCGTTGTCTCACCCTCGCGCTTTAATTTTTTTCCACTTTCTCCATCAATGTCGTTAGTTCTCATTCTCCCTCTTTCTTTCTCTCTCGGACGCTCGTTTTCAGTATTTCTCTATTTCGTTTTCTCTTTTGCTACCGCTTGTTTTTTCTCTTTCTGTTACTGGTTATCACTCTATCTTTAGCTCGTTTTCTCTCCTTCTCTGGCTCGTCTTTTCTCGTTCTCTGGCCCATTCTTTCTCCCACTGTTTTTACTCTTTCGTCATTTTTTCTCATTCCCGCGCTCGCTTTATTTCATTCTCTCTCTCTCTCCCGTTTTCGTTCTCTCTCTCCCTCTCTTGTTCTTTCTCTCGCCAATTTTCTCTTTTTTTGCATCATTTTCTCTCTTTCTCTGGCTCTTTTTTTTCTCTTTCGCTGGCTTGTTTTCTCTCTTTCTCTGCCTTTTTTCTCTCTTTCTCTGGCCCGTTTTCTCCTTCTCTGGCTCGTTTTCTATTTCTCTGGTTCGTTTTCTCTTCGGTTTTTTCCTCATTCCCGTTCTCTCTTCATTTCATTCTTTCGTTCGTTGTCTCTTTTTTTCTCTAGCTCGTGTTCTCTCTTTTTCTGACTCATTTTCTTTGTTTTTTGGGTACCAGCTTTTTCTCGTTCTCTCACTCGTTTTCTCGTACTTTTCGCTCTCCTCTCCTCCCCCTCTGCCTCTATTCTTCCACTTTCCCCATCAGTGTCGCTAGTTCTCATACTCTCTTTCTCCCATTTACTCTCTCTGTCGCCCGTTTTCTCAAGTTTTCTCGTTCGTTTTCTATCTTGCTCTAGATGGTTGTCTTTCTCTCTTTTCTGTTTTTTTTTTGTCTGGCTCGTTTTTTCTTTCTCCCACCAGTTTTCACTCTTTTTGTCTATCGCCCATTTTCCTTTTTTCTCTCGCTTGTTTCCTATATTTTTCTAGCTCGTGTATTCTCTTTGTTAGCTAGTTTTTCTATTCCTGGCTCGTTTTCTCTTTCTTTTCTCGCTCGTTCTGTCTTTTCTCTAGCTCTTTTAAATGCTATAAATACCGTATTTGTAGCTTATGAATCCGTCTTGATATGTTACCCTGTTTATCCAGATTTTCGCAAAAAAAATTAAAATTTTATAACAATCTGTTATACTAATGTAAGAGGCATAACACGTTTCCATCTGTCGTTTTGTCTGTCTGTAGTCTGCCGACTGTCTGGGTCGATTTTTATTAGATAGATAATTTCCAAAACTATTGGACCGATTGTTGTCAAATTTTACTTGTGATTTAAGAAAATCGTGATGTCCCTTTCTTTTTGCTTTCTCGATTATCCACTTGTACTTCCTCCCATTCTCCCTTGTTTTGTTTTACTTTCCCTCTTGTCCCCGTTTTTTTCTCTCGCCCTCTATGTGTATCTGTCTCCGTCTGCCTTTATTTTGTTAAAACGTTCCAGTAAATTAACGTCATCACAAAAAAAAAAACGAAAAATAAATAATTGAAAAATAATTGTTTTTTATGTAACCGTAGAGTCGTCACTATCCATGCGGTGTTCGTTGCGCTTGAAAGGCGAGGAAAATTCATTATAAATAAGAATGGGATTTTCATTTATGCGCTAGAACAATAACTTTTTGGTGACATTTAATTAGTAGAAAATAAAGGTTCAAATTTGCCCTACGTTTCAGAAATCTCAGTATGAAATAATATTCTTCAATTCAAGGGGCGTTTTTTACAAAACTACAACATGAACAACCTTGTTTCTTGTCTACGAAAAAAATTATACAAAAATCCTATGATTATGAGTTAAGTAAAAAATAGTAATAGTGGTACAATTGAGTCGAAAAACCCCGTTTTAGTGTAGTATAACTGTTTTATTTCACGTAGTAGCCTCTGTATATTGATATATTGTTTGCAGAAACGCGTTATCATTTCTAATAGATAGCAAACTTTATGTTATCTTGAAACAGTCGCCTACTTATAGATAATTTCCTTGCATCATAAAAAGTCGTAGAATTCGGAGTGTTGCTCTCGTCCACGTAGCGGACTTAATATTAACCCAATTGAGCCAGGTATTACGGACAATTTCAAACCTTCCCGTCAAAGAAAGGGGCCCTTTCCTCATTTAAAAAAAATCCCCTTCGATAACGCATTATTACTGATAAACAAAATAATTCCTCTCCGTTCATTATCTCACAGTTTGTTGTTTTTCAGGCGTTCGTTGTGCCATAGAGAGTGTTGGGCAGTATGAACGAATTGGATTCTTTGAGACAAGAAGCCGAGACACTCAAAAATGCCATCAGAGTAAGTATCGCCCGAACCCGCCTATTCCGGCCATAACCTCACTCCCACAGGCGTTACGCCAAACTTGCATAACCCAATTAAACCCGGCAGACGGGGTCAAGGCCCGCGCCGAGTCACCCGCGAAAATCGGAAATAGCGCCGGACCGCGGAGCCCTTGCGGAGCCGGCATCGAAAAATCGCGAAATCGGCGACCGGGGGCGGGGGTCAAGGCCCCCGCGACTGCACCTCCCGTTGCATTTTGCGTGCGCTATTCGCACGCAGCCGGTCACGCAGGAGGCATTCACGCACGTGCGGTGTCTATCAGACAGCCATGTTGTATTGATCCGCTACCCCGCCCTGCGTCGCCGCCGGGCGCAGAGGATCAAGGTGGGATTTGGGGGGAAGGGTTGCCAACTTGATACGATTGTTCGGCGAAGACACGCCGCTGTATGGGTGAATGGGGCTTCGATTTCCGGCAGACGCCAGACGTGGAGATGTGTATACCTGAGTTAAATTAGGAATGGGATGGGGGGGATTTGGAGGAGGTTTCGGGGTTCGGCGAGCTGTCTATTCGGTGTAAGCGGTGACTAGGCCACTAGGAACCGGGAAGTTGTTGCTTGCTTGTTCGTATTATAAATAAATAATTATCGGCATCCTGGACTGGCGACGTGACGTTTGGTTTTAAGGAAACCGCAGGTTGTCATTGTTGATTTTAGATTGCGATGTTTGCGTTTTGTAGGTTGTAGGGAATTTTGTTGTTGGTCGAAAGCGTTACTAATGCTTGGTGTGGCCTGTTTTGGGAACAAAATAAAGTAATAAAATGTTTGATCTTTTTTTTTTACGAAAATATGCACATTTTGCTTTCGGATTTTGAAAGTACGTTATATAGTGCGGCCTCTGGTTCACTATTGCGGCAGAAAATGTACAAAAACATAATGATGTTTAGTTAAACAGGTTTTTGTAAAAATATAAATTTAGTTATTATCTATAAATTGGTAAAAATTTGTTTTTTGTATTTTGAGCATCCTTTACTAAGCAACAATGACATTTAAATTCATTGAAAGATTGTTGATTTTTCGTTTAAAGAAATATTGTACCTTTGGGAAATTCGAGAGTTTACGTAAGCCGTTTCATTATTTTAGTTATCCTAAAACTCTTAACAAAATTGAAAAAAGTAATTTCATTGATTACGACTAAATCGATAAAAAGACGCTTTTTTCACGTTGTAAACTCTGGAAATTGGCGATTTTTTTTTTTTTTCAGAATAAAACAGGGTTTGCTTTTGTAGATATATAGTGTAGGCTCTAGATCATTTTTTAGTGAGAAGTTTTCAAGTCCGTAGAAAAATAGAACGACGTTTTAATTTCATCAAAAAATTTTTGGGCTCGTGAGCATGCTGTTTTTTTTACAAAATTTTTGTGTTATTGGGGAATTCAAGAACTTACGTAAACCTTGAGTTATTTTTATAACTCTTAAGAACATGGAAATATGTGGATTTTGGCAAATTACATACTTTCTAAGAAAAGAAAGGGTGGGTGGGCGGGGTTAATACCTGATAAGATAAGAGAGATTTTGGCAGATGAGATACTCTTAGAAACGAGAGGGCGGGTGGGCGGGGGTAGTTTTTTATCTGGAATTAAACACAGTTTTTACTTTTGCATTTTGTGCACCCGTTACATAAGCAACAATGCCGTGTAAACTCGTCTAAAGATTGTAGATTTCGTGATGGATGTTTTTCGATTAAAGAAATATTGTACCTTTGGGAAATTTGAGAATTTACGTAAGCCATTTCATTCTTCTAGTTATCTTTAAAACTCTTTGAGAAAATTGGAAAAGGTAATTGGAGTGATTAGAACTAAATCAATAAAAAGTCGTTTTTTTCCACGTAACCCATTATGGAAGTGTGTAATTTTTTTTATTCAGAAAATAATCAAATTTTGCTCTTGTAGATATACCGGGTGTCTGGAAAATGGCGGATTAACTCTTCAGTGCGTGATGTACGGTGGTTTCGGGAGTCCCAAAAAAATAACAAAAAAATTCTTTATGGTGTAGATTACAGAAAAAAAAACGTAATTTTACAAAAGTAAAATTGGCAACACTGCTCGCACCTAATGCGTGAATACCGCCGGTTTACTTTCTGATTTCTTAGTAACGATGGTGACTGAAATCCACCTTTTATTTATTTATTTTTTTAACACAATAACCATACAACCAGTAGTCATTAATCGTTGTGTATTATGATTAATAAAACAAGTTGTTATTTTTCATTAATAAATAAACCAAAAAAAAAAAACATTTAATAAGAAATTTATAAATTATAAACAAAAACAACGAAAGAAAAATCCATTAAAGCATAACCAACTAAATACTAGAGATGTTCAGTAAGTAAGCTCGTAATATTTCCATATTTTGATTCATTTTTTATAAAAATTTGTCATCAGTACTTAACAAGATAAAACTGGTTTTGGCAGATGACATACCCCCTAAGAAAAGAGAGGGTGGGTGGGCGGGGTTAATACCTGATAAGATAAGAGAGATTTTGGCAGATGAGATACTCTTAGAAACGAGGGGGCGGGTGGGCGGGGCTAGTTTTTTATCTGGAATTAAACACAGTTTTTACTTTTGGATTTTGTGCACCCATTACATAAGCAACAATGGCGTGTAAACTCGTCTAAAGATTGTAGATTTCGTGATGGATGTTTTTCGATTAAAGAAATATTGTACCTTTGGGAAATTTGAGAATTTACGTAAGCCATTTCATTCTTCTAGTTATCTTTAAAACTCTGAGAAAATTGGAAAAGGTAATTTCAGTGATTACAACTGAATCAATAAAAAGTCGATTTTTTCCACGTAACCTATTATGGAAGTGTGTATTTTTTTTTATTCGGAAAATAAACAGATTTTACTCTTATAGATATACCGGGTGTCTGGAAAATGGCGGATTAAGTCTTCAGTGCGTTCTTTATGGTGTAGATTGTAGGACAATAACCGTACAACCAATAGTTATTAATCGTCGTGCATTATTATAGAATAAAACAAGCTGTTATTTTTCATTAATAAATAAGCCAAAAAAAAAACATTTAATAAGACATTAGATCCTTAATAAATTATAAACAAAAACAACAAAAGAAAAATCCATTAAAGTGTAACCAATATTTCCATATTTTGATCATTTTTTTATAAAAGTTAGTCATCAGTACTTGCCAAGATAGAACTGATTTTGGCAGATGACATACACCCGAAGAAAAGAGAGGGTGGGTGGGCGGGGCTAGTGCCTGCTATGATAAGACTGATTTAAAAGATAAGAAGATTTAAAAAAAAAATCAATTTTTCAACAAAAAACTGGGGGCCAAAATTAACTCATAAACAAGTCCGGTCAAGATTTTCCAAAAATGGAATACCAAAGTCTTCCAAAATAATGCACCATGGGTACTCAAACACTAAAAGCTCCCCTGATATATCTACAAGTGTAATCACTGAAATTACCTTTTCGAATTTTCTTAAAGCGTTTTAAAGATAACTGGAAGAATGAAATGGCTTACGTAAATTCTCAAATTTCCCAAAGGTAAAATATTTCTTTAATCGAAAAACATCCATCACGAGCTTTTAGTGTTTTAGTTTTTTTTTGTAAATTATTTAAAATAATTTTTGGGAACTTTGGTGCTCTATTTTTGGAAGATTCTGACCTGACCTCTTTTTGAGTAATTTTTGGGACCCCGGTTTTTTTTTTGAAAATTTTAAAATAATTTTGAAAGTACATATTCCTGTTTGGAAAAGATTTAAAAGTGCTTTCGACGCTCTAGGTGTCTTTTCTTATGATAATTTAATTAAATTTGGTAGAGGTTACGTCATTTGCTAAAATCAATCTTTTCTTGGCAAGAACTAGCCCCGCCCACCCACCCGCTACTGTTGTAGAAGGGTCTCATTTGCCAAAATCAGTCCTATCTTAGCAGCTACTAACCCCACCCGCCCGCCCTCTCTTTTCTTACAGGGTGTCACATTTGCCAAAATCAGTTTTATCTTAGCAAGTACTAGCCCCGCCCACCCGCCCGCTCCTTTTTGGAGGGTATCTCATTTGCCAAAATCACTCATACCTTAGCAGCTGTTAGTCCCACCCACCCACCCTCTCTTCTCTTAGACAGTATGTCATTTGCCAAAATAAGTCTTTTCTTAGCAAGTACTAGGCCCGCCCACCCGCCCCCTATTTTGTCAGAGGTTATCTCATTTGCCAAAATTACTCATATCTTAGCAGCTGCTAGCCCCACCCACCCACAAATTTTCGATTTTTTACAGCCGTTATATAAGCAATAATGACATTTAAATTAATTAAAAGATTGTATATTTCGTGACGGATTTTTTTTGATTAAAGAAATACTGTACCTTTGGGAAATTTGAGAATTTACATAAGCCATTTCATTCTTCTAGTTATCTTTAAAACTCTAAGAAAATTGGAAAAGATAATTTCAAAAATTTAAATATTCAGTTTCTTTGATCACATTTTAAACAGGTTTTTGTAAAACAAATGGAATATATGTAGTTATTTGTTAAATTATTGTTAACTGGTTATCAAAAAACTGATCTAAGCAGCCTTTGGGCGGACCGGCCCTGAAACCATACTAACTCCTGTCAAATTTTCGAACGCAAAATCACACCTAAAGTTATAAGAATTCGGTTTTTTTTTTCGCCTGATTAAACCTGTGGATTTTGGCAAATTACATAATTTCTAAGAAAAGAGAGGGTGGGTGGGCGGGGTTAGTACCTGCTAAGATAAGAGAGATTTTGGCAGATGAGATACTCTTAGAAACGAGAGGGCGGATGGGGGGGGTAGTTTTTTATCTGGAAGTAAACACAGTTTTTACTTTTGGATTTTGTTCACCCGTTACATAAGCAACAATGACGTGTAAACTCATCGAAAGATTGTAGATTTCGTGATGGATGTTTTTCGATTAAAGAAATATTGTACCTTTGGGAAATTTGAGAATTTACGTAAGCCATTTCATTGTTCTAGTTATCTTTAAAACTCTTTGAGAAAATTGGAAAAGGTAATTTCAGTGATTAGAACTAAATCAATAAAAAGTCTCTTTTTTCCACGTAACCCATTATGGAAGTGTGTAATTTTTTTTATTCAGAAAATAATCAAATTTTGCTCTTGTAGATATACCGGGTGTCTAGAAAATGGCGGATTAACTCTTCAGTGCGTGATGTACGGTGGTTTCGGGAGTCCCAAAAAAATAACAAAAAAATTTTGTATGGTGTAGATTACAAAAAAAAATTATTATATATATAACTACTTAGTAACGATGGTGACTGAAATCCACCTTTTATTTATTTTTTTTTTTTTTTTTTAGGACAATAACCATATAACAAGTAGTCATTAATCGTTGTGTATTGTGATTAATAAAACAAGTTGTTATTTTTCATTAATAAATAAACCAAAAAAAAAAACATTGAATAAGAAATTTATAAATTATAAACAAAAACAACAAAAGAAAAATCCATTAAAGCATAACCAACTAAATACTAGAGATGTTCAATAAGTAAGGTCGTAATATTTCAATATTTTGATCATTTTTTATAAAAATTAGTCATCAATACGTGACAAGATAAAACTGATTTTGGCAGATGACATACCCCCTAAGAAAAGAGAGGGTGGGTGGGCGGGGTTAGTACGTGCTAAGATAAGAGAGATTTTGGCAGATGAGATATTCTTAGAAACGAGAGGGCGGGTGGGCGGGGGTAGTTTTTTATCTGGAATTAAACACAGTTTTTACTTTTGGATTTCGTGCACCCGTTACATAAGCAACAATGCCGTGTAAACTCGTCTAAAAAAGATTGTAGATTTCGTGATGGATGTTTTTCGATTAAAGAAATATTGTACCTTTGGGAAATTTGAGAATTTACGTAAGCCATTTCATTCTTCTAGTTATCTTTAAAACTCTTTAAGAAAATTGGAAAAGGTAATTTCAGTGATTAGAACTAAATCAATAAAAAGTCGCTTTTTTCCACGTAACCTATTATGGAAGTGTGTAATTTTTTTTATTCAGAAAATAATCAAATTTTGCTCTTGTAGATATACCGGATGTCTGGAAAATGGCGGATTAACTCTTCAGTGCGTGATGTACGGTGGTTTCGGGAGTCCCAAAAAAATAACAAAAAAGTTCTGTATGGTGTAGATTACAAAATAAACGTAATTTTACAAAAGTAAAATTGGCAACACTGCTCACACCTAATGCGTGAATTCCGCCGGTTTACTTTCTGATTTCTTAGTAACGATGGTGAAATCCACCTTTTATTTATTTATTTTTTCTTTTTAGGACAATAATCATTAGTAGTCATTAATCGTTGTGTATTATGATTAATAAATCAAGTTGTTATTTTTCATTAATAAATAAACCAAAAAAAACATTTAATAAGAAATTTATAAATTATAAACAAAAACAAAGAAAGAAAAATCCATTAAAGCATAACCAACTAAACACAAGAGATGTTCAATAAGTAAGCTCGTAATATTTCTATATTTTGAGCATTTTTTATAAAAGTTAGTGGTCAGTACTTGCTAAGATAAAACAGATTTTGGCAGATGAAATACCCCCTAAGAAAAGAGAGGGTGGGTGGGCGGGACAAGTAGCTGTCAAGATAAGCCTTATTTTGGCAAATGAAATAACCTGTAAAAAAGAGAGGGCGGGTGGGCGGGGTTAGTGCCTGCTAAGATAAGACTGATTTTAGCAAACTACGTATTCTGTAGGAAATTTAATTAAATTATTATAAGAAAAGACACTGGAAGTTCCAAAACACGTTCAAAAGTTTTCTGAACAGAAATACCTAGAACCTCAAGATTTTCAAAAAAAAAAAAAAATTCATATTTAAAAAAAACGGCTCCCAAAATTAACTCATAAACAAGTCAGGTCAAGATTTACAAAAATAGAACACCAAATTCTCCCAAAATAATACACCATGGGTACTCGAAACACTAAAAGCTCCCCCGGTATATGTAGAAGAGCAAAATCTACTCCTATGTATTTTCTGAATAAAAAAATACAATTTCCATAGGTTACGTGGAAAAAAGCCGCTTTCTATCGATTTAGTTGTAATCACTGAAATTACCTTCTCCAATTTTCTTACAGCGTTTTAAAGATAACTGGAAGAATGAAATGGCTTACGTAAATTCTCAAATTTCCCAAAGGTAAAATATTTCTTTAATCGAAAAACATCCACCACGAGCTTTTAAAAGTCTTAAGTGCCGCAGTGGTTTTTTTTTGGGGGGGGAGCCCATGGAAAAAGTTTTGTAAATTATTTAAAACAATTTTGGGGAATTTTGGTGCTCTTATTTTTGGAAAATTCTGACCTGACTTTTTTTAGTTAATTTTGGGACCCCGTTTTTTTTTTTGAAAATTTTAAAATAATCTTAAAAGTACTGCTGTTTGGAAAGGATTTGAAAGTGGTTTCGACCCCCCAGTTTTATCTTAGCAGCTACTAGCCCCACCCACGCACCTCCTCTTTTCTTAGGGGGTATGTCATCTGCCAAAATCAGTTTTATCTTAGCAAGTACTAACCCCGCCCACCCACCCTTTATTTTTTTAGAAGGATCTCTTTTGCCAAAATCAGTCTTATCTTAGCAGCTACTAACCCCACCCTCCCGCCCTCTCTTTTCTTACAGGGTGTCACATTTGCCAAAATCAGTTTTATCTTAGAAAGTACTAGCCCCGCCCGCCCGCCCGCTCCTTTTTTAAAGGGTATCTCATTTGCCAAAATCACTCATATCTTAGCAGCTGCTAGCCCCACCCTCTCTTCTCTTAGAGAGTATGTCATTTGCCAAAATCAATTTTATCTTAGCAAATATTGAGATTCAAAATTTTCAGTTCCTAATAAAAATAGAATAACTTTTTAGTAGAGATGTACCGACTATAGTCGGCCGACTGTTCGGCTTTGCTAAAACCGGTTTATAAATGGAACAGTGTTTTTTTTTCCTATTTCTCTGACTACCTTAAAAATTTGTTTTATTTTAATAAAAGGAGTAACTAAAGTTCCTTTGTTTTCCAAAAAATGTGTTAAATTTGTTTGGATAATTTTAACATTTAATTTTTTGTAGTAACTCAGTACAAAAATAAAGAATAACACAATTCAGGGTCAGTTTATACAATACTTTAACCAATTTTTTGGAAAATTTTTGGAAATTTTGAATTCACTATGCGTGTTTATTGGACCAGATATCATGACGACGATTTCAGAATCGTAACTAGCGGAAAATTATCTACATGACACAATTTTCGGTCAATTAAACCAATTTTAACCGGTTTTAGCAAAGCCGAACAGTCGGCCGACTATAGTCGGTACATCTCTACTTTTTAACTTCATCGAAAAATTTTAGGTCTCATGAGCATGCCTTTTAAGTCAAGAATATTTGTACTTTTGGGGAAATTAAGGACTTGAGTATGCCTTTAGTTATTTTTAAAGCTCTTACGAAATTTCTTTTTTTTATGTAGAATTAAACACATTTTTTACTTTTCGATTTTGTACACCCATTATATGTATAAGCAATAATGACATTTAAATTCATTGTTGTAGATTGTACATTTCGTGACGGAATTTTTTCGATTAAAGAAATACTGTACCTTTGGGTAATGTGAGAATTTACGTAAGCCGTTTCATTCTTCTAGTTGTCTGTAAAGCTCTTAAGAAAATTGAAAAAGATAATTTCATTGATTATAAACTAAATCGATAAAAAGTCGCTTTTTTCCACGTAACCTATGGAAATTTGTGATTTTTTTTGGAGCCCATGGATATACCAACACCCCGAAGTACATAAACATTTCTACTTCTTCAAATTCTAGTTTTATTCCTTTTCTGTCTATTTGTAGGTTGTTTTTCTTTCTGTTCCCGCAGTTATTCTTTAGTTTCATATATTTTGTTTTTTACTTCCGGAGCGTAAGTATGATGAGACAGTACTTGTAATTTATCATCATTCCATTCATATTTTTTGGATTTGCATGTACAAGGTGACTCAAAAAAATTAATTAATGCGTAAATTTATTTTATTGATTTAATCAGGAACTACAAAACCAAATGTTTTGAAATCTTGGAGATGCTTTAAAGTTATCATAGGCTTGGTAAATTTTTTATCAAAATATATTTGCTCATCCCCCCCTAACAAATTGATCACGCCACCCCAAAATTTTTCCAAAAAAATGCTATCTTAAATGTGCATTGTGCAAAGTATGATGAGTCCATAATTGTGATATATCACTGCATAAATATTTTTTAGATTTGCTTATACGGGGTGTGTGAAAAAAGTTAATGACTGAGTCAATTTATTTTATGGATTAAATCAAGAATTGCAAAACTGGATACTTTGAAATCTTGACGTTTTGACGTTATTGTAAGCATGGTAACTTTTTAATGAAAATGTATCTGTTTATCAAGCCCAAAAAATTGATTACGGCGTCTCAAAAGTTTGCCGAATAAATTCTTTCGCAAATGTGCAAAATATGAACGGACTTTTATTATTGATCAAATTAAGAACGAGCCACCCCATTTTCTGGAAAATGTGAGAATACGCTCGTCTTTATAACAATAAAATAATGATAAGGTAAGAATTATAATAATAGCATTCAGAGTATTTTGTTCAATGGAGGCTTATGAATAATTTTAGTCATCTGTTTTGGGGCGATAAACTCATTCAAATCAAACAAATGTCTACGTGACATTCTTCCGATGTAATGTATTCCCGTTGATAATGTGCTGTAAATAAATTTTTTGCACACATAACCTTGGCCTAGTCACTCTTATCTTACCAGGTACTAGCCCCTCCCACCCACCCTCTCTTCTCTTAGAGAGTATGTGATTTGCCAAAATCAGTTTTATCTTAGCAAATACTGAGGACTCAAAATTTTCAGTCCCTAAGAAAATTAGAATAATTTTTTAGTCTCATCGAAAAATTTTAGGTCTCATGAGCATATTTGTACAAAAAGTCCGGCCCTAAAACCATCATATACACCCGTCAAACTAAAAATTCGCAATTTTTTTTAAACCAATAAACCCTACAGTTTTATCGACTTCTTTGTTTTTTATCGGTAATTAAACACGTTTTGATGATTATACTAGTCATTGTTGACTTAAGATTGCGATAAATACTCTTTTAGAGCCCTGGATTAAAATCGTCACTAGCTTGTTTCCAGAACAAAATAAAAACATATGGGATGTTTCACTGAAAACTGAACAAAATAAAAAGACAAATATTTTAAGACGAACCAGTGGACTGGTGGCTGTGAATTTGTTTAATAACGGACGAATATAGAATAGATACAGTCATATTCACACCGACTTTAATTTTTCTGGTTATCACACACCCACCGCATTATTGTTCCCGAACATATGTCAGACTTGTTCATTTTTTATGCAATAAATTTTGAAAGTCAACTCACCGGAATTTATCAATTTAATTAATTCGCTAACAGTATCGGTGTATTTCAGTGCAGCCCCGCAAATACGCGTCGATAACAGCGGATACAACGGAAAGAACGATCGTCGAACTAACCCGTTTGTTTTTCTAGGATGCCCGTAAGGCGGCGTGCGATACGTCTTTGGTACAAGCGACTGCCAGCCTTGAGCCCATCGGTAGGGTGCAAATGCGAACTAGGCGCACTCTCAGGGGTCACTTGGCGAAAATCTATGCGATGCACTGGGGTTCCGACAGTCGTAACCTCGTATCAGCGTCCCAAGATGGTAAACTCATCGTCTGGGATTCCCACACCACCAATAAGGTAAAGTATGAGATCGCTGCTAAAGTCGACAAACCGAAAAAGCCTCAGGGCGGAGCCCTGAGCATTTTTTTTTATTTACTCAGAATAGTTAACACATGTCGCGATGCAAGAATTAACAAAGCTCTCCCGTGACATTCACGAGATAAACGGACGTGTTGAGTGTGATTCGCATCTGAGCACTTGGGTGTAAATCATCATTAGCACAAATTGATTGTTTGGATAACAGTATTACGTTAAGTTGATGATGGTGGGAGTCAGTCAATTACAAAATGGGTTACGACGTGTTGAAATTTCACTTTAATTGCGCCCGATTTGGCCGTTTTTTTATTTAATCCACGTTCATTTGCACGTTCGGTTGTGCGTGTAGCCTAATCATTATTAATAGTGTGTACTATTATGCTCGGTTTGTAAATTGGCACTGGCGTCAGTCCATAAGTCACATGCGCTAATTCGAAATCGGTTTTGAAAATAAATTGAGATTAATGTCGAGTCGAGTCGGAGCGCGCTAATTTGTAGAAACGAGGTAACGAAACATTGTTTAAGTATGAACTGCTTTGACTGATTCGATTATGTGACGACGTTCCCTATTACGGTCAATTAAGCGATAGTTTGGTCATTACGCAAGCGGTTTTTACGATGACGGTCTTAATAGGCTACTTGCTGAACGTGAAAGCAGTGCCACGGTGGCGCTGAGGAATGTGGGGATTATTAATTTTTCCAATTTATGTTTATTAAATGTTGTTGCTTATTATTATTATCATGTGCGTATTGTGCCATTGACATGCGATAGCTTTCATTAATGAAACGGGAAAGTTGGCAGGTTATTTCTGACTTTCAACAAGTTATCTATAGGATTTTTGTCGTCCATTCACATGGTCTTGGAGTGTCACTCTTTCAGTTCGTTTTAGTGTGGAAGATAAAATGATCAATAACAGTTCTTTTTACATTCGAGCGTAAGCAAGGGAGGCTTTGTAATGTTCGTTTGACGTTGAATTTAATGTTTGCTTGTCGTTTCAAGGCGTCTAAAAGATGAAAAAGTAGGTCTTCTCTTTTTGTCGATTGTTGGCGATTGTGTAGATAAATAACCGAAACGTTGTTGTTTATGGTTTTATATTAAGTGTAATAATAATAATATAGTGGATTAATAATTTTATTGTAATAGGGTTCATCCAGCGAACGGCTACTTTCATGTTTCCTAGACGTTTCAGAATTTTTCTTTTTCATAATTTTTTTTTTATATATAAAATTTGTTGAATGACTTTTTTGTTCCAAATCACCAGTTTTTTTTAATTTCAGTTTGATTATTTGGCATCCCAATATTTTTCTGATGATTTTTAAATTTTTATGAATTCCTTTTCCATAAAATCCTTATTTTTCACAATTTTTGTTGTATGCCTTTTAAGATCTTCAAATTTGTATTCAAAATGACCAGTTTTAATTTGGTTATTGGCATCCCAACATTTTGCTGAAGATTTAGAATTTGTATGAATTTCACCTTTCTACAGAATCCTTTTGTCAAAATTAGTTGTATGCCTTTTTTTTAGGATCATCAAATTTTTGTTCCAAATCACCAGTTTTTTAAATCTCAGCTTCGTTATTTGGCATCCCAATGTTTTTCTAAAGATTTAGAATTTTTATGAATTTCACTTTTCGGTAACATCTTTTTTTTTTCAAAATTGTATACCTTTTTTAAGATCTTCAAATTTTTATTCAAAATCAGTAGTTTTGTTTTTGAGATCCCAACATTTTATGAAGGTTTTGAATTTGTATAAATTTCACCTTTCTTCAGAATCCTTTTTTCAAAATTTGTTGTATGCCTTTTTTACAATCTTCAAATTTTTATTGCAGATCATCAGCAGTTTTTTTTAAATATCAGCTTGGTTGTTGTCATCTCAATATTTTTTTGAACATTTGAACTTTGATGAATTTCAATTTTCTATGGAATCCTTTTTTTCAAAATTTGTTGTATACCTTTTTTAAGATCTTCAAATTTTTCTGAAGATTTAGAATTGTTATGAATCTCACTTTTCCGTAGAATAATTTTTAACAAAATTTGTTGAAGATCTTCAAATTTTTATTCCAAATCACCAGTTTTTTTAAATCTCAGCTTCGTTATTTGGCATCCCAATATTTTTCTAATGATTTTGAATTTTTATGAATTTCACTTTTCCATAAAATCCATTTTTTTTTTTAAATTGTATGTCTTTTTTAAGATCTTCAAATTTTTATTCAAAGTCGCTAGTTTTATTTTCGTAATTGACATCCCAACATTCTGCTGAAAATTTGGAATTTGTTTGAATTTCACCTTTCTACAGAACCCTTTTTTCAAAATTTGTTGTATGCCTTTTTATAAGATCTTCAAATTTTTATTCCAGATCATCAATTTTTTTAATCTCAGCCTTGTCATGTCAAGATTTTGAATTTTTATGAATTTCACTTTTGCATAGAATCATTTTTAACAAAATTTGTTGGATGCCTTTTTTTAAGATCTTCAAATTTTTGTTAAAAATTACCACTTTAATTTCGTTATTGACATCCCATCATTTTGTTGAAGATTTTGAATTTGAATGAATTTTACCTTTCTGCAGAATTCTTTTTTCAAAATTTGTTGTATGCCTTTTTTTACGATCTTCACATTTTTCTGAAGATTTAGAATTGTTATGAATTTCACTTTTCCGTAGAATAATTTCTAACAAATTTGGTTGAATACCTTTCTTAAAATCCTCAAATTTTTATTCCAAATCACCAGTTTTTTTAAATCTCAGCTTCGTTATTTGGCATCCCAATATTTTATCTAAAGGTTTTGAATTTTTATGAATTTCACTGTTTCATAGAATAATTTTTAACAAAATTTGTTGGATGCCTTTTTTTAAGATCTTCAAATTTTTGTTCAAAATCACCACTTTAATTTCGTTATTGACATCCCATCATTTTGCTGAAAATTGTGAATTTGTATGAATTTCACCTTTCTACAGAATCCTTTTTTCAAAATTTATGGCATGCCTTTTTTAAAGATCTTCAGATTTTTATTGCAGATCATCAGCAGTTTTTTTTTTTTTTTTAATCTCAACTTGGTTGTTGTCATCTCAACATTTTTCTGAACATTTGAACTTTTATTAATTTCAATTTTCTATAGAATCCTTTTTTTTTTTTTCAAAATTTGTTGTATGCCTTTTTTAAGATCTTCAAATTTTTCTGAGGATTTAGAATTGTTATGAATTTCACTTTTCCGTAGAATAATTTCTAACAAATTTGGTTGAATGCCTTTCTTAAGATCTTCAAATTTTTATTCCAAATCACCAGTTTTTTTAAATCTCAGCTTCGTTATTTGGCATCCCAATATTTTTCTAACGATTTTGAATTTTTATGAATTTCGCTTTTCCATAAAATCCATTTTTTTTTTCAAAATTGTATGCCTTTTTTGAGATCTTCAAATTTTTATTCAAAGTCGCTAGTTTTATTTTCGTTATTGACATCCGAACATTCTGCTGAAAATTTTGAATTTGTATGAATTTCACCTTTCTACCGAAGCCTTTTGTCAAAATTAGTTGGATGGCTTTTTTTAAGATCTTCAAATTTTTGTTAAAAATCACCACTTTAATTTCGTTATTGTCATCCCATCATTTTGCTGAAGATTTTGAATTTGAATGAATTTCACCTTTCTACAGAATCCTTTTTTCAAAATTTTTTGTATGCCATTTTTACGTTCTTTAAATTTTTATTGCAGATCATCTGCAGTTTTTTTTTAATATCAGCTTGGTTGTTGTCATCTCAACATTTTTCTGAACATTTGAACTTTTATGAATTTCAATTTTCTATAGAATCCTTTTTTTTCAAAATTTGTTGTATGCCTTTTTTCAAGATCTTCAAATTTTTCTGAAGATTTAGAATTGTTATGAATCTCACTTTTCCGTAGAATAATTTTCAACAAAATTTGTTGATTGCCTTTTTTAAGATCTTCAAACTTTTGCTCCAGATCAGCAATTTTTTTAAATCTCAGCTTCGTTCTTGTCACCTCAACATTTTTCTCAAGATTTTGCACTTTTATGAATTTCACTTTTCCATAGAATAATTTTTAACAAAATTTGTTGAATGCCTTTTTTAAGATCTTCAAATTTTTATTCAAAATCACCAGTTTTAGTTTCATTATTGACATCCCAACATTTTGCTGAAGATTTTGAATTTGTATGAATTTCACCTTTCTACAGATTGCTTTTTTCAAAATTTGTTGTATACCTTTTTTTAAGATCTTCAAATTTTTGTTCCAGATCAGCATTTTTGTTTTTAATCTCAGGGCCGCTGCCATCTTAACATTATTCTTAAAATTTTGATTTTTTTTTTTTAAATTACATTTTCCGTAGAATAATGCTTAACAAAGTTTGTTGAATTCTTTTTTTATGATCTTCAAATTTTTATTACAAATCACCAGTTTTTTCTTAAATCTCAGCTTCGTTATTTGACTTCCCAATACTTTTCTAAAGATTTTGAATTTTTAGAATTTCACTTTTCCCATAAAATCTTCATTTTTCAAAACTGTTGTATGGCCTTTTTTTAAGATCTTCAAATTTTTATTCTAAATCACCAATTTTAGTTTCGTTATTGACATCCCAACATTTTGCTGAAGATTTTGAATTTGTATGAATTTGACCTTTCTATACAGATTGCTTTTTTCAAAATTTGTTGTATACCTTTTTTTAAGATCTTCAAATTTTTGTTCCAGATCAGCAGTTTTTTTTAATCTCAGGGCCGCTGTCATCTTAACATTATTCTGAAAATTTTAATTTTTTTTTAATTTAAATTTTCTGTAGAATAATTTTTAAAACAATTTGTAGATTTCCGTTTTTAAGATCTTCAAATTTTTATTACAAATCCCCAGTTTTTTCTTAAATCTCAGCTTCGTCATTTGACTTTCCAATATTTTTCGAAATATTTTGAATTTTTATGAATTTCACTTTTCCATAAAATCTTCATTTTTCAAAATTGTTCTACGCCTTTTTTAAGATCTTCAAATTTTTATTCAAAATCACCAGTTTTAGTTTCGTTATTGACATCCCAACATTTTCCTGAAAATTTTGACTCTCTACAGAATTCTTTTTTCAAAATTTTGTTGTATGCTTTTTTAAGATCTTCAAATTATTATTCCGGATCAGCAGTTTTTTTAAATCTCAGCTTCGTTGTTGTCATCTCGACGTTGTTCTGAACATTTTGATTGTATGAATTAAATTTTTTCATAAAAAGCATTTTATTTTTTTAAATTTGTTGTGTGCGTTTTTTAACATCTTAGAAGTTTTATTCCAGATCAGCAGTTTTTTTAAATATCAGCTTCATTGTTGTCATGTCAACATGTTTCTGAAGATTTTGAACTTTTAAGATCTTCAAATTTTTATTACAAATCACCAATTTTTTTAATAAATCTCAGCTTCGTTGTTGTCATCTCGACGTTGTTCTGAAAATTTTGATTCTATGAATTTAATGTTTTCATAAAAAGCTTTTTATTTTTTTAAATTTGTTGTGTGCCTTTTTTATTTTAACATCTTCAAATTTTTATTCCAGATCAGCAGTTTTTTTAAATCTCAGCTTCATTGTTGTCATCTCAACATGTTTCTGAAGATTTTGAACTTTTATGAGCTTTACTTTTCCGTAGAATGATTTTTAAAAACATTTTTTGAATTCTTTTTTAAGATGTTCAAATTTTTATCACAAATCACCAGTTTTTTTTTTAAATCTCAGCTTCGTTATGTGACTTCCCAATACTTTTCGAAGGATTTTGAATTTTTATGAATTTCATTATTCCATAAAATCTTCTTTTTTCAAAATTTGTTGTATGCTTTTTTTAAGATTTTCAAATTATTATTCCCGATCAACAGTTTTTTTAAATCTCAGCTTCGTTGTTGTCATCTCAACGTTGTTCTGAAGATTTTGATTCTATGAATTTAATTTTTTCATAAAAACTTTTTTATTTTTTTAAATTTGTTGTGTACCTTTTTTAAGATCTTCAAATTTTTATTCCAGATCAGCAATTTTTTTAAATCTCAGCTTCGTTATGTGACTTCCCAATACTTTTATAAGGATTTTGAAATTTTATGAATTTTATTTTTCGATAAAATCTTTTTTAAAAATTGTTGTATGCCGTTTTTAAGATCTTCTAATTATTATTCCCGATCAGCAGTTTTTTTAAATCTCAGCTTGATTGTTGTCATTTCAACATGTTTCTGAAGATTTTGAATTTTTATTAATAAAATGTTTTCTTTTTTTTTTTCAAAATATGTAGAACACTTTTTTTAAGATCTTCAAATTTTTATTCCAAATCAGCAGTTTTTTTTAAATCTTAGCATCGTTGTTGACATCGTAACATTTTGCCAACATTTTAATTTTTTATTAATTTCACTTTTCCATAGAACATAGAATCCTTTTATTTTCAAAATGATTTGTATGATTTTTTTAAGATATTCAAATTTTAATTCAAAATCAGCAATTTTTTTTTTTTTTGAATTAGAATTTTTATGAATTTTACTTTTCCGTGGATTTTTTCCTTTTTTTGTCAAATTTGTTATACGTTTTTTTTAAGATCTTCAAATTGTTATTCAAGATTGGCAATACCACATTTTTCCAAGATTTTGTATGTTTATGAATTTCATTTTTTCCAAAGAATTTTTTTTTTTTTTTCAAAATTTTAATTTTTTTCAACATTTTTCTAAAGATTTCTAATTTTTGTGAATTTTTATTTTTCCATAGAATTTTTTTTGTCAAAATAATACATTAGTCTCTGCTGTTAAAACTTGGCTACCCGGTAACTATTAATAATTGCAGCAATTCTTTGTTGGCCATTCTGAATTATTGGCAGCCATGCAAGTGTCAGTCCACAGTTGTCAATTTTGACATGAGCAGACTCAATAAACGTGTTGATTGTTGAGACGTTGACAGCTACTAACTCGATGTCATAAATGTCAATTTGACAATCAGGTATACCATCATAAAATTTTTAAACATGTTGCAAACCTGACAAAAAATCACGAACATTAATAGTCACGTGGTATTTTTGATAAATCGAAATTGAAAATGTTTTCTGCGTTGCATGTAGTTTGCTATAGTCTCTGTTATTTACGACACTCGATTTGCACCTTCGTTTCGTATATGTAATAATTTTTGTTTATGTGCAGGTTCACGCGATCCCCTTGCGCTCCTCCTGGGTGATGACGTGCGCGTACGCCCCCTCCGGCAGCTACGTCGCCTGCGGCGGGCTGGACAACATCTGCTCCATCTACAGCCTAAAGACCCGCGAGGGCAACGTCCGCGTGAGCAGGGAGCTGCCCGGCCACACCGGCTACCTGAGCTGCTGCCGCTTCCTCGACGACAACCAGATCGTGACGAGCTCGGGCGACATGAGCTGCGCCCTCTGGGACATCGAGACCGGCCAGCAGGTGACGTCGTTCCTCGGCCACACCGGCGACGTTATGTCGCTGTCGCTGTCGCCCGACATGCGCACGTTCGTCTCGGGCGCGTGCGACGCCTCGGCGAAGCTGTGGGACATCAGGGAGGGGCTGTGCAAGCAGACGTTCCCCGGACACGAGTCGGACATCAACGCCGTCACGTTCTTTCCGAACGGCTATGCGTTCGCGACGGGCAGCGACGACGCCACGTGCAGGCTCTTCGACATCCGGGCCGACCAGGAGCTGGCGATGTACAGCCACGACAACATCATCTGCGGGATCACGAGCGTGGCGTTCAGCAAGTCGGGCCGGCTGCTGCTGGCCGGCTACGACGACTTCAACTGCAACGTGTGGGATTCGATGAAGACCGAGAGAGCAGGTGCGAGCGCTACCACGCCCGGAAACCCGACGTTAATTAAAGTCGAAGCAGACAAAATTTGGGTCTTGATTTGGCAAATTTTTCAAGCTTGAGACAGTACTTTGAGTGGCAAAGAAGCAAAAAATAACCTAAAGTTGGGTAAAATGCCAAAATAGAGCATACAAAGTCACTATTTCAGGCGAGACCAATTTTTAAAAGATTCCAGTGATTCTGGACGAGGTTAACACAATACCTAGTACCGAGATTTTAGTCTCTTAATTTCATGATTCTAACTTAGTCAAATCTGTGTGAATATGAAAAATCCAAAAACTGAAGACATTTTTACGGTATTAAAGAGTATAACTTCAACACAGATACCTCAGATTTGGTCAAAAAATTTCAGATGAGACCCATTTTCTATACAAAAAAAAATCTTATAGTCTAAAGATATATGGAGTTTATTTTTTTCAGTCATCAATCATCTTTTTACTAAAAATTCTCTCTTAACTGTGTATGCGTAATAATTATAACCCCTGGATTTGAGCATGCGCAATAGTGTCTTGAGATTTAGTTAATTATTTTGATGGAAAAAATGGATCCGAAACCGCTTCCTTTTTTTTTTTAGAACCTTCCAAATTTTCTTTTCTCTCAACCAAGTAAGTATAAAACTAAAATCGGCTGCTGTGAAATCTTGAATTTTTTTTAAGGTTATCGTAAAGATGATAAATCGCTAATTAAATTTGTTTTGTTTCATTCCACTAAAAAGTCGATGACTTCACCTCAAAATTATGCGATAAATGATATCTAAAATGCGCAAAATGCTGTGACTACACATTTTTCATCGTTTATTTAATTTTCACCTTTTTTTGTCGTTTCTTAAAATTGTTTTTTTTTTTTACCTTTTTTGCAATTTTTTCAGAATTCATGTCGTCTTATACACCTTATTTTCGCTTTTTTGTCTTAATTTTTGGGTCCTTGGTTATATTACCTACTTTTCTGTCACTTTTATCACCATTTTTCTCTTTTCCGATTTCTTTATAACGCCCTTTTTGTTGCCGGTTTTTTGTGTTTTTTTTTTTTCGAATTCTTATCCCATTTTTGTCCGCCTTTCGTGTTGCATTTTCTAAATTTTTCTATCGTCCTTTTTCCCTCTTTATGATCACGTTTATGTCATTTTTTTGTCTCCTTTACATTTTTCTATGAATAATTTTTTGTTCCCCATTTTAGGCCTTTTTTTCAACTTTTTGACCCCTTTTATCAATTTGTTTTCGCTTTTTGTCATATATATTTTACTCCCATTTTTTGTCACTCTTCTGCCCTTCTCCTTCATTTTTATCGCCTTTTCTTCTACCTTTTTTTCCTGTTCCTTTTTTTATCGTTTTTTTTTTGTCGCCTTGTTTTCGCCTTTTTGTTTTGTAGCTTTTTTGGCGTCTTTTGATTTGTAGCACTTTTTGTTTCTTTTTCTTCTGCTGCTGTTTTTTTTTCTGTTCTTTTATCGTCTTTCCTCCGGCTTCTTTGTTATCTATTTTCATCTTTTTTTTTCGTCTCACTTCCTGCATTTTCTGTTCACTTTTGTTTTTCCTTTTTTTGACGCATTTTTATCATCTTTTTAGTTGTTTTTCTGATTGCATTTTCTTGTCTTTTTTTCTATCGTGTTTTTTTTTGCTTTTGTGATTACTTTTTTGTCGTTCGTCTCCTTCTGTAGCCTTTTTTCACTTTTTTTTTTTTTTTTTGTTTTTTTCATACATCATCTCCCTTTTCACTTCCCGAGCGCAAACGAAGGAAGTATTGTAATGGAGTCCATCGGACGAATTATTTGATACTCTTTTTGTTAACTTTCTCGTATTCTTATAACCATTTTCCGCCCTTTTTTTGTCACTTGTATTTTTCTGTCACTTTTATATCATCTTTTTGCCCTTCTCCATTTTTATTTCCTTTTTTGGTACTTTTTTCGAAATCTTGTCCCCTTTTCATCGGCCCTTTTTTGTAATTTTCTTTTATCTTCTTTGTATCGTCTTTCTTTGCCGCCTTGTTTTCCCTTTTTTTTTTATTTTGTAGCATTTTTGTCGCACTTTTTTTTTTAAATTGTCTTTTTCACTTTTTTGTCGTTATTTTTGATCCTTTATTTATTGCCTACTTTTCTGTCACTTTTATCACCAATTTTCTCAATGTTTTGTGATTTCTTGTCTCATTTTTCCGCCTTTTTTATACCGCCCTTTTTGTTACCGTTTTCTTGTCCCTTTTTTCAAATTCTTATCGCATTTTTGTCCGCATTTCTTGTTATGTTTTCGGACTTTTTTTATCGTCCTTTTTCCCTCTATATGATCACGTTTTTCTCATTTTTAATGGCTTTTTTTGTAAATTTTTCTAATTCTTATCCTCTTTTTGCCGCCTTTACGTTTTTCTATCAATATTTTCTGTTCCCCATTTTAGTCCTTATTTTTGAGCCCTTTTATCGCTTTGTTTTCACTTTTTTATCATATTTGTTTTACTTCCATTTTTATCAGCCTTCTGCCCTTCTCCTTCATTTTTATCGCCATTTCTTCTGCCTTTTTTCCTGTCCCTTTTTTTAACGTCTCTTTTTTGTCCGGTTTTTTGTCGTCTTGTTTATCACCTTTTTGTTTTGTAGCTTTTTTGGCGTCTCTTGATTTGTAGCACTTTTTGTTTCTTTTTCTTCTGCTGCTGTTTTCGTGCCGTTTTTTTTTTGTGTTTTTTTATCGTCTATCTAGAATCGCCAACGAAAAATGAAAATTTTTGGATTTTTATTAAAAACTAAATTCCAAGGCGAATATTTCTATAAAACCATGGCCCGGTATAACAAACAGTCCATATTTTACGAATCAGTACGTCGAAATCTACATTCCAGAATTTTTTGCAGATTTTTAGGTGACTTTTTCAAAATCAAAATTTCTCAACACCTCCCCGTTATACATTTTCGACCGTTTTTTGACAATTTTCGAAATTTACCGAAAGACATTTTCTTGCAGTTTTCGGCATCCAGAAGTCACTTTCGAGCCCGTTTCTTCTATAACTACGACCATTTTTCGAGAAGAAATTTTTGGTTTTTTCATTAAAATTGAATTCCAAGGCGAATATTTCTAAAACCATGCCCCGGGACATCAAACAAGATATATTTTACGAATCACCAGGTCGAAATCTACATCCCAGAATTTTTTCCGGATTTTTAGGCGATTTTTTCAAAATCAAAATTTCTCAACACCTCCCCGTTATACATTTTCGACCGTTTTTTGACAATTTTCGAAATTTACCGAAAGACATTTTCTTGCAGTTTTCGACATCCAGAAGTTACTTTCGAGCCCGTTTCTTCTATAACTACGACCATTTTTCGAGAAGAAATTTTTGGTTTTTTCATTAAAATTGAATTCCAAGGCGAATATTTCTATAAAACCATGGCCCGGTATAACAAACAGTCCATATTTTACGAATCAGTACGTCGAAATCTACATTCCAGAATTTTTTGCAGATTTTTAGGTGACTTTTTCAAAATCAAAATTTCTCAACACCTCCCCGTTATACATTTTCGACCGTTTTTTGACAATTTTCGAAATTTACCGAAAGACATTTTCTTGCAGTTTTCGGCATCCAGAAGTCACTTTCGAGCCCGTTTCTTCTATAACTACGACCATTTTTCGAGAAGAAATTTTTGGTTTTTTCATTAAAATTGAATTCCAAGGCGAATATTTCTAAAACCATGCCCCGGGACATCAAACAAGATATATTTTACGAATCACCAGGTCGAAATCTACATCCCAGAATTTTTTCCGGATTTTTAGGCGATTTTTTCAAAATCAAAATTTCTCAACACCTCCCCGTTATACATTTTCGACCGTTTTTTGACAATTTTCGAAATTTACCGAAAGACATTTTCTTGCAGTTTTCGACATCCAGAAGTTACTTTCGAGCCCGTTTCTTCTATAACTACGACCATTTTTCGAGAAGAAATTTTTGGTTTTTTCATTAAAATTGAATTCCAAGGCGAATATTTCTAAAACCATGCCCCGGGACATCAAACAAGGTATATTTTACGAATCACCAGGACGAAATCTACATTCCAGAATTTTTTCCGGATTTTTTGGCGATTTTTTCAAAATCAAAATTTCTCAACACCTCCCCATTATACATTTTCGACCGTTTTTTGACAATTTTCGAAATTTACCGAAAGACATTTTCTTGCAGTTTTCGACATCCAGAAGTTACTTTCGAGCCCGTTTCTTCTATAACTACGACCATTTTTCGAGAAGAAATTTTTGGTTTTTTCATTAAAATTGAATTCCAAGGCGAATATTTCTAAAACCATGCCCCGGGACATCAAACAAGATATATTTTACGAATCACCAGGTCGAAATCTACATCCCAGAATTTTTTCCGGATTTTTAGGCGATTTTTTCAAAATCAAAATTTCTCAACACCTCCCCATTATACAATTTCGACCGTTTTTTGACAATTTTCGAAATTTACCGAAAGACATTTTCTTGCAGTTTTCGACATCCAGAAGTTACTTTCGAGCCCGTTTCTTCCATAACTACGACCATTTTTCGAGAAGAGATTTTTGGTTTTTTCATTAAAATTGAATTCCAAGGCGAATATTTCTAAAACCATGCCCCGGGACATCAAACAAGATATATTTTACGAGTCACCAGGTCGAAATCTACATCCCAGAATTTTTTCCGGATTTTTAGGCGATTTTTTCAAATTCAAAATTTCTCAACACCTCCCCATTATACAATTTCGACCGTTTTTTGACAATTTTCGAAATTTACCGAAAGACATTTTCTTGCAGTTTTCGACATCCAGAAGTTACTTTCGAGCCCGTTTCTTCTATAACTACGACCATTTTTCGAGAAGAAATTTTTGGTTTTTTCATTAAAATTGAATTCCAAGGCGAAAATTTCTAAAACCATGCCCCGGGACATCAAACAAAATATATTTTACGAATCACCAGGTCGAAATCTGCATCCCAGAATTTTTTCCGGATTTTTAGGCGATTTTTTCAAAATCAAAATTTCTCAACACCTCCCCATTATACATTTTCGACCGTTTTTTTGGCAATTTTCGAAATTTACCGAAAGACATTTTTTTGCAGTTTTCGACATCCAGAAGTTACTTTCGAGCCCGTTTCTTCTATAACTACGACCATTTTTCGAGAAGAAATTTTTGGTTGTTTCATTAAAATTGAATTCCAAGGCGAATATTTCTAAAACCATGCCCCGGGACATCAAACAAGATATATTTTACGAATCACCAGGTCGAAATCTGCATCCCAGAATTTTTTCCGGATTTTTAGGCGATTTTTTCAAAATCAAAATTTCTCAACACCTCCCCATTATACATTTTCGACAGTTTTTTGACAATTTCCGACATTTACCGAAAGACATTTTCTTGCAGTTTTCGACATCCAGAAGTCACTTTCGAGCCCGTTTCTTCCATAACTACGACCATTTTTCGAGAAGAAATTTTTGGTTTTTTCATTAAAATTGAATTCCAAGGCGAATATTTCTAAAACCATGCCCCGGGACATCAAACAAGATATATTTTACGAATCACCAGGTCGAAATCTACATCCCAGAATTTTTTCCGGATTTTTAGGCGATTTTTTCAAAATCGAAATTTCTCAACACCTCCCCATTATACATTTTCGACCGTTTTTTGACAATTTTCGAAATTTACCAAAAGACATTTTCTTGTAGTTTTCGGCATCCAGAAGTCACTTTCGAGTCCGTTTCTTCTATAACTACGACCGTTTTTCGAGAAGAAATGTTTGGTTTTTTCATTAAAATTTAATTCCAAGGCGAATATTTCTAAAACCATGCCCCGGGACATCAAACAAGATATATTTTACGAATCACCAGGTCGAAATCTACATCCCAGAATTTTTTCCGGATTTTTAAGCGATTTTTTCAAAATTAAAATTTTTCAAAACCTCCCTCTTATGATTTTCGACCGTTTTTTACTAGTTTCGAAATTTACCCAAAGACATTTTCTTGTAGTTTTCGACATCCAAAAGTTATTTTCGACCTGGTTTTTCGCTAACTCCAACTATTTTTGTACAATTGCCCATCGAAATATAGAAATTTTTGGATTTTTCATAAAAATTGAATTCGAAAGCGAAGATTTTCAAAACAATCAGATCTCCCGTTTCCGTCTGTGTGTTTGTCTGTCCGTCTGTCTGTCGTCCCACATTTTGCAATTTAATTTTGAATCCACAAAACCGAATGCTTTGAAATCTTGGAAATCTTTTAAAGTTATCTTATGATAACTAAAAAAAATCCTTATGCATGATAAATTTTTGTTCAAAATGTATTTACTAATCCCCCCTAATAAAATTGATGACGTCACCTCAAAATAGTGCTGAATAAATATGCAAAATATGATGAGCCTATACTTGTGATTTATAACTGCATTAATATTTTTTTTACATATGCTTATATAGTGCGTCTCAAAAAAAAATAATGTCTGAGTTGTTAAAAAATAAACATGCAATCAGATTTGGCAATTTAACAAGTTTTTACAAGTTCAATAGGGGCAAGTGCTAGCCCCGCCCACCCGCCCCCTATTTTCTCAGAGGATATGTCACTAATTGCCAAAATAAGTTTCATCTTGGCAAGTACTAACCCCGCCCACCCGCCCTCTATTTTCTCAGAGGATATGGCATTGGCCAAAATAAGTCTTATCTGAGCAAGGACGTGCCCCACCCACCCACCCTCTGTTTTTTCAGAAGATATGGCGTCTGCCAAAATCAGTCTTATCTGAGCAAGTACTAGAGCCCGCCCACCCACCCCTATTTTCTCACAGAATATGTCATTTGCTAAGATAAGACTTTTATTATTTTTATTTTTGTTTCCGTCCTTTTTTTGTCTTTTTTTTCGACTTATGTTTGATCTTTTTTATTTATGTATTTTCTTTTTTTAACTTTATGACCGCCTTTTTTTTGTCGTTTTTCGGGTCTTGAAACATACACAACACATTTCTGTACCTGTAATTTAATAATCCATACCTGTTTTTGTTTTAATTTATATATAAACTCAGGGTTTATAAAAACATAAAATCCACAAAATGAAATTTTACAATTGTAGACCTTTTTTAATTAATTTTAGGACATAGTAAACAAATTATTTGTATTAAACCGTTCATATTGAAGAATTAAAAACTAATAATTGATTTATGACTAATACGGGACTTTCATAAATGTTTCTTGCATCTAGTGACCTATGAAATTTAAAAATGGAGCGGATTTGCCACTTCTTAGTGATAGTAGACATTTTTAAGGTTATTAACGTTAACGTCATTGTGACATTTTACCTGTCATCAATACACAGTCCGAAAGAAGCGGAACACTGAATTGTGGCTAAAGCCACGTCACAACATGAAAACTTTGAGACTTCTTTGTTACTAAATTTTGTCTGCGACTTTTTAATAATAATAGTAAGTACATTGTTGCGTTTTTGTTTTAATTTTTGTCGTTTTTCAGGTATCCTAGCGGGCCACGACAATCGAGTAAGCTGTCTAGGCGTCACAGAGAACGGCATGGCGGTAGGAACAGGATCTTGGGACAGTTTCCTGCGCATTTGGAACTAGACAGTGTTGCCAAAAATTAAATGTAATTATTCGTATCTCACCTGCATCACAATATTCTTTTTCGTTCTTTTCCAAGTATATCTTCCATGCCGCAAGCATTTAAAACTAAAGTCACAGTAACACTTTTTTATTTCCATTTTTGTATTATAGGATTTTATCTGTTATAGTCGTTCTTGTTCTTGCTTATTAGTCTTCATTTTTATATAAATATGTAGTTTGTGATTACTTGTTTATTTGTAAGGTACTATTTGTTATATATGATTTTCTTTGTCAGAAGTCCAGCTTCTACATGTATTTATTACGAGTATTTTAGAGAAAAAAAAAAGTTTAATGTGAAAATTATTTAATAAAACAGTATTTTTAGTTCTCTTTTTTTTATTTTATTTTTTTTTTCGTTCTTTTATTTTCATGTGATGTGGGTGAGATTGAACAATCGAGGAATCAGTACGTATGTTTGGAGAGTATTAGTTCCAAATCTTTTGGTTAGAGAAGTGCAAAACTAACACATGACCAATGTTTAGTAAAAGTTTTTGCATTTTTACATGAGCGAATTTGGGTTGAGAGTGCGAGTGAGATAGAACACGGTTAAAAACAGATTTTTTACTACTAACTGCCTATTTGTCCATATAAAAATGCAATAATTTTGTCGATTTATAATGGCATATGTCCTAGTCTGTATTACCAAAAAAAAAAAGAAACTTTCACACAAATCATGTGCCATAACCTGAAATTTTCGCACACAACCTCAGAGCCGTCAAAGTCAGCGTCACAAAGTACCAAATTGATTTTTCACGTGTGACGTTTAACCAAAAACGTGTAAGAACTGGCAGCCGGTAAAAATCAAAGTTGAGATACTGCCTCAATATTAAAACCTGTGAAAGCAGTGTTCCATTAATTAATTTCGTCACTTCATACTAAAAAAGAAAAACCCAAAAAAATCATCACGTGATTAAGTCACCGCGTTCCGTTGAGTCACCTTTTCGTTCTTGTACATATTGAGTTCCTGGTTGTATTGCATTTTTAGGATACATCATCATGTCTTACATAAATAGGAAAAAAAAGAAATTTACGATAATATAATAATAAATAGCTTTTGCTTGTCAGATGAATGTGAATACAGAGATGTGTGTTTAAACTCTTGACACAGAGACCGTTTTATAAGCCAAAATCTCACTAATTTAACGATTTTCGTTTATGCACGGCCAGCCGTCGGCGCGGCGCGCCCGGGCCCCCCGGGCGCGCCGCCCCTTGCGAGTATTTATTAATAATGTGGATTGCGTGGTAGTTGTGCGAGTGTGGTCGCGACAGGGCGAACCTGAGCCGTGCGCGCGGACCGTTCACTAAACCGCGACCAATTTAAACAAAATCTGATCCGGCGCACCACCGGCCGGAGGAAGGGCTCATCTATTGGTCGCCTTTTCCTGATGCAGCCTGTTGCCGGCCCGCCTTTTGTATGCACCCGGGGCCGGCAGCAGGCTGGTTCCGCGCACAACATCTTTTATACAGACTATATCATACGCAACACCTCTGCGGCGGGGAATGTCGATTTTCCGCGTTGGCAGACCTGTCGTGCGCGCGCGGGTGTTTTTATATTTATAAGTAATGTCACAATATGAATATTAAAAGAACAAAATAAATTTTATTGTCTCGATTATAATCAACCGCTATTGTTTACGATTATGGGCACAACAAAAGCGCAGTGTAGCAACTGTTTTTTTAAGAACGCTGGTTTTTAGATTATCGCAACACTTTCTATCCCTCGTCCCTTCGTTGTGTTGACTTTTGTACGCGACGTCATCAATACTGGACACGCGGTCCGGCACAAATTCTAATGGCGCATTTTAAAATGAGAACTTTTTGGTTATGTTTCGCATAGCGTGTGGTCACGGGATTTTTATATTCTTGTGGTGGCATGCGGTTTTTTTTCAATGTAGGTTAGATTGTACTTTTTTATTGTTAATGATTTAAATTAAAAGCGTATGGTGTATGACTACTATAGCAAACTATATGTTATATTGTAACGTAATAAATAAATAAACAACACTTGGTCTACTTTCATTACTCCCATAGGTCGAACGACATTGTACCAGTGTGATCACGACTTGGTTCCAAATCCAACCATTTCTGGAGAGTTTCAAATAGTCTTTTATAGAATTTTAGAATAATTCCGCCTCTTTCGCACTGTGTACCGATAATAGCAATGACAGTTAATACGTCATAATTATTCTGACACATGACGTATTAATCACGTTAATGATGACTTTAAAAGTGTCTGGCATTTCTAAGAAGCGGCAAATATGCAACGTTTTTGAATTTCACAGGTTACTGGATGTAAGGATTATTTTCAAAGTCCTTCATCAATCTATATAAATAAAAAGTTAGTTGACAGTGACTTCACCGTACGTCACGATGAGATTGGAAAAATTATTTTTCATATTTTAGCTCAGAAATTGTACATTTTCGGGGTTAATTTAACAATGTTTAAACAAACTAATTTCTTTTTGCTAACCTCGTGTTCTTCGGGACATGGTTTTCGGTTTAATTATCATATTTAAACATTATGAATTACATTAATTATATTTAAAATTTATTTATTTATTTCGTGAAAATGTATAGCTTTGATCAACCAATTTCAATCGTTTCGAAAATCTTCCCACAATTTAAACATTGTCGAGTAAACGAATCACCGAACTCAATAAATTAAAACTGAAATCGTACTTACCCTGTTTTCGGTCCTTTTCGGAAAAATATCCATTTTCGTTCGTGTTCACAGCACTAACACAGCAAATTTTCCTTAATATGTATGTATTAATAATAAACTTGAAATTCGCTAAAACGCTCCACTTTTACGCCAAAATGACGCGACGGTTTTCCCGCCATCAAACAGAAATTAATACTGAGCACAAAGGACCGCAAAACGTGACCTTTATACAGGTAGTTCACGTGACATTGACGTCATCGTAAAAAAAAAGACTGCAAAATTTATTTTTCATATTTTGGCCGGGAAAATGCACATTTTCCGGAATAATTTAACATTGTTTAAACAAATTGATTTGTTTTTAATAGTATCGGGTTTGTAGGAAAACGAGTTTCGGTTTAATTATCGTATATTGATGCTCATCATATTTAAACATTATAAATGATATTAATTATGCCTAAATTTATTTATTTATATCCTGAAAATGATATTAGAAAATCTTCCCACAATTTAAACATTGTCGAGTAAACGCTAAACGCCCCACTTTTACGTCAAAACGACGCGACGATCTTGCTGCCATCAAACAGAAATAGGTCTAAATAATAAAAAAAAGCTCGAACTATTTTGACAGAACTTCCCTTGACCCTGAAGTACAGTCAAATCAAATAGATAAATTATACAAAAACAGATGTAAGCGACAAAAAAAGCAATAAAGAAAAGGGACAAAAATTTGACATAAAACGGAGTGAAAAAAAACTGCAACGAAAAGCAACAAAAGAAAACGACGAGGAAGGTAAGTAAAAAAACGACAAAGGAACGAACCCAAAACTAAAATAAAGCGAAAACTAAGCCATAAAAAATATAAAATGATTAGCAAAACAAAAGAGACAAAAAATACCATAAAAAAAAGCGTCAGACACACAAAAAAGACTTAAAAACGCCAGAAAAAAAACGTCAAAATGGGAAACGAAAAAGAAATTTAAAGAAAGGTGGAAAAAATACAAGACACATAACTAAAGACACGACCAAGACCCAGAACCAAAAATAACAGGTGATAAAAAAGGGACAAACATGCAAATCAGACCAAAAATACTTTTCAAAAAGGCGACAAAAAGAATTATAAAAAAAGGGACACAACTAAAAAACGACAAAGAAACGTGAGTAAAAATGAACACGAGAACAAAAAAAAACATTTAAAAAAGAACAGCGAAAAGAACGATAAAAAATGACAAAAACAAGACGAAAAAAAAAGAAATTTAGAAAAAATGGGAAAATACAAGAAAGCCAACAAAGAAATGTAAGCAAAAATAAAAATGATGACAAAAATAAATAAAGCGAGCAAAGTGAGAAAAATATCAAAAAAATACAACATTAAAAAACTAACAAATAATGTGAAGAGAAAAAGCAAAACAGACAGAAAGGCAACTAAGAAAATCGTCCAAAAATGACAAAAAAGACCATAAAGGGTGACAAAAAAAGACAATAAAAAAATTGACAAGACGACAAATAAAAAAAAATACGAATAAAAAAGCGAAAAAAGCTAATAAAACACGACAGACAAAAAGAGAACAAAAAAATAAGAAAAAAACCAAAGGAAAGCAATTGAAAAACAGACGACAAAGAAATTTGGAAAAAGGTGGAAAAGGAAAACACAAGGAAGACAATTAAAAAAACGACAACAATTATGACAAAGAAACACAACTAAAAATAAAAAAATAACAAAAAGGGGGGCAAAAAATGCTAAAAAAAAATACAAGACGATAAAAAACGCCCAAAAAGACCACATAGGCTACAAAAAATTAAAAAAAAAACGTGATGAAAGAAAATATAACTAAAAAAAGACAAGAAGATAAAAAACGACAAAGACGACATAGGCGATAGAAAAAGAAAAAAAAAGCACCAAAAGTACAATTAAAAAAGCAACAGAAAAGGCTGACAAAAAACGATAGAGAAAAATAGGACAAAAAAACAAGGAAGGACAACTAAAAAAGCAACAACCAAAGACGACAAGAAAAAAAAGTCGGAAAAGAAACAAGAAAGACAACTAAGCGTTGACAAAGAAACGCGACCAAAACTAAAACAGACGAAAAAAGAATGGGTGATAAAAAAGCAGACAAAAAAGTACCATTAAAAAAAGCAACATACAACAAACTGAAAGAACGACAGAGAAAAAGCCAACTAAAAGAAAAGGCAAAAAGACAACAAAAAAGGCAGTTTAAAAAATGGTGCCAAAGAACAACACATTAAAAGATCATAAATAAGACGAAAAATAAAGCTTAGAAAATGCGGAAACAGACAAAAAAAAGACAACTACATAAAAATGACAAAAAAAACGACAAAAAATAAAATTACGGCAAAATTTATATTTTAAAAAGCAACTGCAAAAAAATGACAAAAAACGATGGAAAAACGTGGACGAAAAAAATGAGAAAAAAATAAAGAAAAATGCAAAAAAGACGTCAAGAAAAGTAACAAAAAACGCCAACAATGACAAGAAGGCTCTAAAAAGAGCCAATAAAAACGCAAAAAGAAGAACGACTAAAAAATGCCAAAAATAAGAAACGAAAAAGAAATTTAAAGAAAGGCAGAAAAAATACAAGGCAGATAACTGAAGACACGACAAAAAACAGAACCAAAAATAAAACAGGCGATAAAAAAGGGACACAAAAGTGGGCAAAATAAAAGCGTCAAAAAATGCAAAAAACGGCAATTAAAAAAAGTGATGAAAAAAGCAACAAAAACAAGGAAGAAAAAATTACGAAGAAACTACTTACTAATAAGAAGTGGCAAATATGCAACGTTTTTAAATTTCACAGGTCACTGGATGTACTTAAGGTCCTTCATTAATTAGAAATCAATTAGGTCTAAAAATCATAAGAAAAGCTCGAACTACATATTTGGACAGAACTTTCCTTGACCCTGAAGTAGATTGTTAAACTTGTTAAATTTTGTGATGTCATTTACTTTTTAGCAAGTAATAAAAAAAGCCGATAATAAATGTAAGAAATTAAGGCGACAAAGAAAGCAATAAAGAAAGGAAACAAAAATTTAACATAAAAGGGGAGTGAAAAAAAATGCCAATAAAAAGAAACAAAAAAAGACGACGAATAAGGTAAGTAAAAAAAGGACAATGGAACTCGACCAAAACTAAAATAAGGCGATAAAAAATAGAAAAAATGGAGCAAAATAAAAAAGACAAAAAATACCATTAAAAAAAAACTATAAAGACGAAATACAAAAAACGATGAAAATAACACAAAAATGACTCTAAAAACGCCAGAAAAAAGAACTATAAAAACGTCAAAATCGGAAACGAAAAAGAAATTTAAAGAAAGGTGGAAAAAATACAAGACAGATAACTAAAGGCACGACAAAGACAGAACTAAAAATAACAGGTGGTTAAAAAAGGGACAAAAATGCAAGTAATACCAAAAAAGCAAAAGAAATACTTTTAAAATAGCCATGACAAAAAGGCCACAATAAGAATTATTAAAAAAAGCAACAACAAAATAAGAAAGACAACAAGCACAAAAAAGCCAATTTAAAAAAAGGACAGCGAAAGTGACAACAAAGGAAGGATAAAAAATGACAAAAACAAAAATGACAAAAACAAGACGACAAAAAATAAATTTAGAAAAGATGGAAAAATTAAAGAAAAAAGGGACAAAGAAATGTAAGAAAACGTCAAAAAATTAGAAAATAAGGCAAGCAAAGTGAAGGCGACAAAAAAATTATAAAAAAGCAACATTAACAAACTGACAAATAATGTGGAAAAGGCAGACCAGACCTAAAGGAAACTAAGAAAATCGTCAAAAAAGGACAAAAAATGATCGTAAAGCATGATAAAAAAGATAATAAAAAAATGACAACACGAACAGGTAATAATTGTAAAAAAGACGGAACAAGACAAGAAAGACAATAAAAAAGAGATGGGGGCGGCACCAAAAATAGCAGGCGAACAAAAGGAGAAAAATATGAATAAAAAAGCGAAAAAAGCTAATAAAACACGACAGACAAAAAGAGAACAAAAAAATAAGAAAAAAAAGGAAGGCAACTAAAAAACTGACGACAAAAATAAATTTGAAAAAGGTGGAAAAGGAAAACACAAGGAAGACAATTAAAAACGGCAACAATTATGACAAAGAAACACAACTAAAAATAACAAAAAAAGACGACAAGAAGATAAAAAACGTCCAAAAAGACGACGTAGGCGACAAAAAATTGAAAAAAACGTGATGAAAGAAAGTATAATTAAAAAAACAACAGAAAAAGCTGACAAAAAATGGCAGAGAAAAAGGGGATACAAAATGTAAAAAAAGCAAGGAAAGACAACTACAAAAAGCGACAAAAAAGAAATTAAAAAAGGGGGAAAAACAAGAATGACAACTAAAAGAATCGACAAAAAACGCGACCAAAACCAAAAAAGAAAGGGAGATAAAAAAGCGGGAAAAATAAAATCGACAAAAAATACCATAAAAAAGCAACATAAAACAAACTAAAAGAACGACAGAGAAAGATGGATCTAAAAGAAAAGGCAAAAAAGACCATAAACAAGACGAAAAATAAAGTTTTAAAAATGCAGAAACAGACAAACAAAAGACACCTAAATGAAAACGACGAAGAAAACCGATCAAAAATAAAATTACGGCAAAAAAATTACAAAAAACAACGGAGATAAAGAGGTCTAAAAATTTCGAAAAAAGTAAAGAAAACGCAAAAAAGGTAATAAAAAACTCCAAAAAGTACAAAAAAGCCCATAAAAACGATAAAAACGCCAAAAATAAGAAACGAAAACGAAATTTAAAGAAAGACAGAAAAAATACAAGTCAGATAACTGAAGACACGACAAAAAACAGAACCAAAAATAAAACAGGCGATAAAAAAGGGACACAAAAGTGGGCAAAATAAAAGCGTCCAAAAATGCAAAAAACGGCAATTAAAAAAAAGTCGTGGTGACGACAAAAAAAAAAAGAAAAAAGGGATAAAGAAAGTAACAAAAAAAGCCACAGAAAAAAGGTCTCAAAAAAGAGAAGGATAAAAAAACAAAACAAGACAAAAATAAAATTTAGAAAAGGTGGAAAAAGACAAGAGGCCAACTAAAAAAACAACAAAGAAACGTAAGCAAAAATAAGACAAAAAAGGGACAAAAAATTGGAGAATAAAGCAGGCTCAGTGAAAGCGAATAAAATTTTGGAATATTAAAAAAAAACAAGATTAAAAGACTTTCAAACAATGTAAAAAATTGGTCTAAAGAGTTTAGACAGTACTTCCCTCGCTGTCGGAAACTTGACGACTGCATGCCTATTATGTTTTTTTTGCAGTAGATTTCAAAGCATTCGGTTTTGTAGTTCCTGAGTAAATCAATAAAATAAATTTACGCATTCATTTTTTTTTAGTCACCCGGTATATGCAAATTAAATTAATATGAATGGAATGATAAATTACAAGTACAGACTCATCATATTTTGTACAGGATTTATTCGGCAAACTTTTGAGCTGACGTCATCAGTTTTTTGGAGAAGATAACCAAATATATTTTAACTAAAAATTTATTATGCTTTTTATAAATAACCTTAAAACATCTGCAAGATTTCAAAACATTCGGTTCTGTAGTTCCTGAATAAATCAATAAAATACATTTACGCATTCATTTTTTTGAGTCACCCTGTATATACAAATCCAAAAAATATGAATGGAATGATAAATCACAAGAAGAGACTCATTATATTTTGTACATTTTAGGTAGGATTTATTCAGCAAAATTTTGTGGTGACGTCATAAATCTTTTAGGGGGGATGAGCAAATACATTTTGATCAAAAATTTACCATGCTTATGATAACTTTAAAACATCTTCAAGATTTCAAAGCATTCGGTTTTGTAGTTCCTGAGTAAATCAATAAAATAAATTTACGCATTCATTAATTTTTTTGAGTCACCCTGTATATGCAAATCGAAAAAATTTGAATGGAATGATAAATCACAAGAAGAGACTCACCATATTTTATACATTTTAGATAGGATTTATTCAGCAAAATTTTGTGGTGACGTCATAAATTTTTTAGGGGGGACGACCAAATACGTTTTGATCAAGAATTTACCATGCTTATGATAATTTTAAAATATCTTCAAGATTTCGAAGCATTCGGTTTTGTAGTTCCTGAGTAAATCAGTAAAATAAATTTACGCTTTCATTTATTTTCTTGAATCACCCTGTATATGCAAATCCAAAAAATATGAATGGGGTGATAGATCACAAGTACAGACTGATCATATTTTGTACATTTTACATAGGATTTATTTGGCAAACTTTTGAGCTGATGTCATCAAGTTTTTGGAGGGGATAACCAAATATATTTTGACTAAAGATTTATGATGCTCTTTATAGCCTTAAAACATCTGCAACATTTCAAAACATTCGGATTAACAGATTCAAAATTAAATTGCAAAATGTTGTTTTATAATTTTGATTTTTTTTCCAAAAATCTGGACGTTTCGGGTAAAAACTCAATTCGGAGTCGTAAACTACATGTGTAGGACTATGTTATTTTATACAATTTAAGACCCATTTACTATGTACAATTTTGAAGTGACGTCATCGCATTAGTGGTGGGGATGATTAGAGAAATTTTGGTTATCGTTTTACCATCTGCATGATATTCCTAATATCATGTATATGAAGTATAAAATTTCACAACAATCGGTCCAGTACTTTCGGAGATTATTATCTGTCTAATAAAAATCCGGGACGGCAGACAGACGGACAGACGGACAGACAGACGGAAATGGGAGACCTATTTCTTCGTATTCTAGGGGTCATGAAAGATCGACAAAACGTAAAAGTACAGAGTCGGCCGACGGACTCGATTACAATACTTCCTTTGCTCGGGAAGTAAAAAAGCGACAGACAAAATACAGAAAAGACAAAAAAAAACGCCAGAAAAAAAAGAGCGTTAAAAAACGTCAAAATAGGAAACGAAAAAGGAATTTAAAAAAGGTGGAAAAATACAAGAAAAAAGACAGATAACTAAAGGCACGACAAAGACACAGAACCAAAAATAACAGGCGATAAAAAAGGGACAAGAAGGCGACAAAAAAATATGGAAAAGCAACAAAAAAAGAACGAATTAAAAAACGACAACAAAAAGCACAAAAAAGCCAATTTAAAAAAGAACAGCGCAAGTGACAACAAAAAAAAGGATACAAAATACGAAAATAAAGCGAGCAAAGTAAAGGCGACAAAAAAATTATTAAAAAAAGCAACGTTAAAAACTGATAAATAATATGAAAAAAACGAAGGAAAGCCAAAACAGACAGAAAGGCAACTAAGAAAATCGTCAAAAAAACAGTAAAGGGTGACAAAAAATGACAAGACGTCAAATCATAATTGTAAAAAAGACAGAAAGATAATAAAAAAGAAATGGGGACGCCACTAAAAATAAGAGAGACGAAGAATACGAATAAAAAAGCTAATAAACCACGACAGACAAGAGAACAAAAAATAAAAAAAAACTAAGGAAGGCAACCGAAAAACAGACGACAAAAAGAAATTTGGAAAGAAAAAGGAAAACACAAGGAAGACGATTAAAAAACGGCAACAATCATAAAAAAGAAACGCAACTAAAAGTAAAAAAGATGACAAAAAAGACAAGTAATAACGTGAAAAAGATGACATAGGCGACAAAAAACACAAAAAAAAAACGGGATGAAAAAACCCCCAATAAAAAACAACAAGGAAAGACAACTACAAAAAACGACGACCAAAAAGAAATTAAAAAAGGCGGAAAAAAACAAGAAAGACAGCTAAAAGAATCGACAAAAAACATGACCAAAAGTAAAAGAGACGAAAAAAGAAAGGGGGACAAAAATGCGGGCAAAATAAAATCGAAAAAAGTACCATTAAAAAAGACAACATAAAACAAAGTGTAAAAACGCCAGAGAAAGAAGCAACTAAAAGAAAATACAAAAAAGACAATAAGAAAGGCAATTTAAAAAAATGGTGACAAAAAACAACACATAAAAGAGACCATAAACAAGACGAAAAATAAACAGTGAAACAAAAGACAACTTAATAAAAACGAAGAAAACTGCAAAAAATGACAAAAAACGACGGAGGAAATGAGGACTAAAAATTGCGAAAAAACCAAAAAAAATCTAAAAAACACGACAAGAAAAGTAATAAAGAAAACGCCAAAAAGTACAACAAAGGCTCTACAAAAGCCAATAGAAAACGTCAAAAAAAGAACGATAAAAAACGGGAAAAGTAAGAAACGAAAGAGAAATTCAAAGAAAAGCGGGAAAAATACAAATTAACTAAAGACACGACAAAGAAACAGAATCAAAAATAAAACAGGCGATAAAAAAGGGACAAAAAAGTGGGTTAAAGAAAAAAGAAGTGACAAAAAGCAACAAAACACGAAGAAGACAACTAAAACACCACGAAGAAACGTGGGCAAAAATAAAAAAAGCGATGATAAAGAAAATCACAAAAAAGGGACAGAGAAAATGACAAAGAAAGCCACACAAAAGTCTCAAAAAGAGAAGGATAAAAAAGACAACAAAAAAACAAACAACAAAACGTAAGCAAATATAAGATAAAAAAAGCGACAAAAAATATTGGAGTATTACAAAAAATCCACATTAAAAAACTGACAAACAATATGAAAAGGAAAAAAAGACAAGCCAGGCAACTAATAAAATCATCAAAAAATGACGGTAATGGGTGCTAAAAAAGACGATAGAAAAAGCAATAATAACAAGAAGACGAAGACGAAAAAAGACAAGAAAGAATAAAAAAAGACACCAAACGAGATGACAAAAAATGCAAAAAAAAAAGAAAAATACGATTAAAAAAGCGAAAAAAGCTGACAAAAACGACAAACAAAAAGGGAAGAACAAAAAAATAAGAAAAAACCAAAGGAAGGAAGCCGAAAACAAAAGAAAGACATTTAAAAAAACAACAATAATTATGGCAAAGAAATGCTACTAAAAATAAAAAAGGTGACAAAAAAGGGGCCAAAAAACGATAGAAAAAAAATTTGGGAAAATTAAAGTTACAAAAGAACACCATAAAAAAGTGATACAGAAAGACGATCAAAAAATGCGAAAAAAAGAAAAAAAGAGCAAAAAAATGACGAAAAGGTAAAAAAGAACAAAAAAACCGACAAATACGGCGATGTAAAATAGGGACCCAAATGAAAGCGCCAAAAGTACAATTAAAAAAGCAAAAAGCAAAAAAATGTGGGAGAACAAGGAAAGACAACTACAAAAAGTGACAACAAAAAACAACAAAAAAGAAATTAAAAGAGGCGGAAGAAAGACTAAAAGAACCGACAAAAACATGCACAAACAAACTGAAAGGACGACAGAGAAAGAGACAAATAAAAGAAAAGGCAAAAAAGACATCAAGAAAGGCAATTTAAAAAAATGGTGATAAGAAACAACACAAAAAGAGCATTAACAGGACGAAAAATAAAGTTTAAAAAATGCGGAAACAGACAAAAAAAGGCAACTAAATAAAAACTGCAAATTTTATATTTTAAAAAGCAATAGCAAAAACTGGCAAAAAACGATGGAGAAAAAGAGGACTAAAAATTGCGAAAAAAATAAAGAAACATGTAAAAAAGACGACAAGAAGAGTAATAAAAAATGCCAAAAAGTACAAAAAAAGCTCTAAAAAAGAAATTTAAAGAACGGCGGAAAAAATACTAAACAGATAACTGAAGACACGACAAAGAAACAACCAAAAATAAAAGAGGCGATAAAAAGAACGATAAAAAGCAACAAAAAAAAAAGATAAAAAGTTGACAGAATTAAAGTGACAAATGAATAGAATTAAAAAAGTAAAAAACGTAAAAAAAATGACATGGACGACAAAAACAAGTAAAAAACGCCGATGAAAGAAAGCGCCAAAAATTCAATTAAAAAAGCAACAAAAAAGTTGACAAAAAACGACAGAGAAAAAGGGGGTTAAAAAAATACGGGAAAACAAGAAACGACGACTAAAAAAAAGACAAGAAAGGCAATTTAAAAAAATGGTGGCAAAAAAGAAATTAAGAGGGTGGAAAAAAAGACAAGAAAGGCAATTTAAAAAAATGGTGGCAAAAAAGGTTATAAAATCACAGTAGACAGGTTACAAAAAACAACAAACACCTAAAAAAGACCATAAACATGACCAAAAATAAAGTTTAAAAAATACGGAAACAGACAAAACAATAAAAAAAACGCCAAAGCGAAAAAATTGCTAAAAAATAAAGAAAAATGCAAAAAAAGACGAAAAGAACAGTAACAAATAACACCACTAAATGATACAAAAAAAAAAAATACAAAAAGCCACAGAATAAAGGACGATAAAAAAGCGACAAAAACAAAGAAGAATAACAACAACTAAATAAAAACGACACAGAAACGTAACCAAAATTAATTGGGACGAAAAAAATGGCACAAAAATTCCAAAAAGTGGGCAAAAGTAACAAGGCAACATAAAAAAAATGACTGCAAAAACGACATAGAAAGCGAGACGACCAAAACATGCGAAAAAGACAAGAAAGGAAAAGCGACAGGAAAACCGATAAAAAAATGACAAAAAATGACAGACATAAAGAAATTTAATAATATAGTCTATAGTGTAATATAATGTAGGTACATATAATGTAATGTAAGTATATTTAACAAATACAAATAAACAAAAATTACAAACTATGTACAGTGTGTTAATAAATTATTAACATCTAGTGAGCTATGAGACAACAAATGCAAAAAAGCGAAAAATAAAAAATAGCAACGTTAAAAAATGACCTGAAAAAACATACCTAAAAAAACGCAAAAAAAGGCAAAACAGACGACAAGAAAGGTAACCAAAGAACAAAAGAAGCATACAAAATTCTAATAAAATAGTCATAGAAAATGGTGGCAAAGAAAGCGACAAAAAAAGAAATTTTATAAAGCCGGAAAAAAAGAACGAAGACAACTAAAAAAATACGTCGTAGAATCACGACAAAAGAAAAACTACAAAAAACGGCAGAAAAGGGGTGACAATAATGCGGCAAAACAGATGACAAAAAATATGAAGTGGTTAAAGTTTCGAAATTTTGATAAGTTGAGTGTTGCGAATCCACATTGTCACTAACTTTTGTCCACGACTTTACCTGTTCACATTTCAAACATCGGTATGTCCAGATGGTAGCTTTAAGCCTCAGTTAACACCAAACAACCCATTGAAGCATAAATGATAACAACACAAGCAATCAAACCACAATCAGAACGTTTGGTGCTACTGGAAAAATAATGAAACTCTTCATTTTACAAATTTTGCTGCTCTTCCACCACACTTTGTGCAAAAACGAGGTAAAACTTTCGATCTTCTTTTCTTCCTCTATACAGATTTTTTAAAATCTTCCAGGTCGTTGATTACCGTGTCGGTCTCCTAATCGACGGTTCGAAATTATGCAGCGGCTCTTTAATCAACGAAAACTACATTCTAACAGCAGGAAGATGTGTCCACAGGTACTCCCCTGTTTTGATTCTTATTTTAACTATATAGAGTATGTATTTTTCAGAGCGTTTGAGGTCAACGTTGTCATAGGCACCAAAAATTTACTAGTTCAAGCCAAATCCTCATACATTTCTACGACTTTCATCATCCACGAAAACAACACAGAAAATTTAGTACACAAGGACATCGCTCTTATAAAAATCCCCACATTGAACAACAACTACAGCATTAATTTTCCACAGTTACTTGAAGACGAAATTGTAGATGGCGTTACGTTGAATTTGTCGGGCTATAACTTGGAAAACTCCGACTGTCTTGCAACCTGGGGCGAACAACAAGTTAAAGTTAAAATCAACAGTGGGAAATGTCAAAACGTGGTACCTTGTGACACAGACAAAAAATTTTTCTTCTGTGCCACACCCAATGAAAACACTCTTTCAGGATTTAGAAACGATGGCAGCGCTTTAGTTGACGAGAACGATAATTTGGTGGGTGTTGCTTTGTATAATACAGAGGAAAACGCCACATGTGCTGTAAAAGTGTCATATTTTCTTCCATGGATTCAGTCTAAGATGTACAATTAAACTGGTTGCTTATTTAGTGTTTTCTGTTTTGAATAATACAGTTGGCGACCCTGAGTCACAAATAAGCACCCCTCCTAAACAAACTTTTTATTACAAATAATAACACGCTTACGACCTATTACAACATCGTTAAAATATATAAACACGAACAGAGAGCATAATTCCAAATGGCACACTAATTTTGCCCCCACGTACAGTAATCCTCCCTCGTGGCCGCTGTATACTCGTCAACCAAATCCTGCACCACCTCCCTACTCGAATCCAACTCATCCAGATTATCCTTGAACATCTCCTCCTTCCGGAACTGGTCCAAAAACGCCTCCCTCTTCCTCAATTTGTCATACTGGACCAGCGCCCTGTCGAACAACTACGCAAAAATAAAAACCATCTAAGTTATTACAAGCGCCCCCGCAGGTCTCATAATCACTCACCGAACTGATATTGGTGTGGTTGGCCAGCATGAGCCCCGACACCCTGTGCGCCGTCTGTATGTACGGACTCTTCCTCGACAGCGCCACCTGGATGCTCGCGGGCCCCCAGGGTATGAACTGCGCCAGCTTGCGCTCCCGGATTCGTTGTAGCGACTTGTGCACCTGCGTGGGGTCCACCTCGCCCTGGATGATGTTCAAGATCGAGATGAAGCAGTGCTGGGAGTTTCGGTCCTGCGAGGTGGACACCATCATGTTCTTGGGCTGGAGGAGGCGGCGCATCACGTCGAGGACGGTGGTCTTGCGCACGTTGACCTCGTCGGTGTCGGTGGACAGGGGGGTGTAGCCGGTCATGAGGTAGTGGAGGCGGGGGGTGGGGATGAGAGGGGCGAGCAGGCCCATGAGGTCGTTGTTCATGTACGAGGGGTAGCGCAGGGTGGTGGTGGACACCGACATGATGGTGCTGACGAGGCTGTTGATTTGGGTGAAGGTGGGGTTCTGGATGCGGAGGCGGTCGGCGGCGATGCGGTTGAGGGCGGTGTTGTCGAGGACCACGACGGAGTCGGCCGACTCGGTGAGGCGCTTGAGGGTGAGGAGGGAGTTGTAGGGCTGCACGACGACGTCACTGGAAGGGTTTTTTTATATTCAGAGATTCGTATTAGGTCCGGGATTATTGTTATTAAATGGCAATGATTCGTATAACCATAATTATAATAATTTTTCATCTTCAAAATAGCGAGAAAAGTGGGTTTTAAATTTCCAAAAATTTTCCCGATTTTTCTTTGGCGAAAAATTTGAAATTTTCCAAAAAAACCATTCAAAATGGGCTTATCCAGTGCGAATCAATATCATCTTATAAATAATTGCTCTCAGGTTACATTTCTGAAGTCACCGTTTCGATACCTCTTCAAAGGAGCGAAAAAATTGACTTTAAAATTTCCAAAAATTTCCCCGATTTTTTTTAATGGTTCTAATCGAAAGGACATTGAGACCGTCTTATCGAACTTTTCTCGTAGATTACAAATCGGAGATCGCTGTTGGTTTAGCTTTTCAATTAAGCAAAAAATCGAGTTCAAAATTTCCAAAAATTTTCGAGAAAATCTTCTAAAATTGGTTCATTCGCACAAAAATGGACATTCTGGAAAAACCTTGTAAAATTGGCTGGGCAGAGCAGAAAGAGATACCATCTTATTGAAATTTTTTTCAGAACACAAATCCGAGAAAGTTCAAAACTTCCAAAAATTTTCCAAAAAAACATTCAAAATGGGTTAATCCAATGCGAATTAACGCCATCTTATAAATAATTGTTCTTAGGTTGCATTTCTGAAGTCACCGTTTCGATACCTCTTCAAAGGAGCGAAAAAATTGACTTTAAAATTTCCAAAAATTTCCCCGATTTTTTTTAATGTTCTAATCGAAAGGACATTGAGATCGTCTTAACGAACTTTTCTCGTAGATTACAAATCGGAGATCGCTGTCGGTTTAGCTTTTCAATTAAGCAAAAAATCGAGTTCAAAATTTCCAAAAATTTTCGAGAAAATCTTTTAAAATTTGTTCATTCGTACAAAAATGGACATTCTGGAAAAACCTTGTAAAATTGGCTGGACAGAACAGAAAGAGATACCATCTTATTGAAATTTTTTTCAGAACACAAATCCGAGAAAGTTCAAAACTTCCAAAATTTTTCCAAAAAAACATTCAAAATGGGTTAATCCAGTGCGAATTAACGCCATCTTATAAATAATTGTTCTTAGGTTGCATTTCTGAAGTCACCGTTTCGATACCTCTTCAAAGGAGCGAAAAAATTGACTTTCAAATTTCCAAAAATTTTCCCGATTTTTTTTAATGGTTCTACTCGAAAGGACATTGAGACCGTCTTATCGAACTTTTCTCGTAGATTACAAATCCGAGATCGCTGTTGGTTTAGCTTTTCAATTAAGCTAAAAATCGAGTTCAAAATTTCCAAAAATTTTCGAGAAAATCTTTTAAAAATGGTTCATTCGTACAAAAATGGACATTCTGGAAAAACCTTGTAAAATTGGCTGGGCAGAGCAGAAAGAGATACCATCTTATTGAAATTTTTTTCAGAACACAAATCCGAGAAAGTTCAAAACTTCCAAAAATTTTCCAAAAAAACATTCAAAATGGGTTAATCCAGTGCGCATTAACGCCATCTTATAAATAATTGTTCTTAGGTTGCATTTCTGAAGTCACCGTTTCGATACCTCTTCAAAGGAGCGAAAAAATTGACTTTAAAATTTCCAAAAATTTCCCCGATTTTTTTTAATGGTTCTAATCGAAAGGACATTGAGACCGTCTTATCGAATTTTTCTTATAGATTACAAATCGGAGATCGCTGTTGGTTTAGCTTTTCAATTAAGCAAAAAATCGAGTTCAAAATTTCCAAAAATTTTAGAGAAAATCTTTTAAAATTGGTTCATTCGTACAAAAATGGACATTCTAGAAAAACCTTGTAAAATTGGCTGGGCAGAGCAGAAAGAGATACCATTTTATTGAAATTTTTTTCAGAACACAAATCCGAGAAAGTTCAAAACTTCCAAAAATTTTCCAAAAAAACATTCAAATTGGGTTAATCCAGTGCGAATTAACGCCATCTTATAAATAGTTGTTCTTAGGTTGCATTTCTGAAGTCACCGTTTCGATACCTCTTCAAAGGAGCGGAAAAATTGACTTTAAAATTTCCAAAAATTTCCCCGATTTTTTTAATGGTTCTAATCGAAAGGACATTGAGACCGTCTTATCGAACTTTTCTCGTAGATTACAAATCGGAGATCGCTGTTGGTTTAGCTTTTCAATTAAGCAAAAAATCAGTTCAACATTCCAAAAATTTTTGAGAAAATCTTTTAAAATTGGTTCATTCCTACAAAAATGGACATTCTGGAAAAACCTTGTAAAATTGGCTGGACAGAGCAGAAAGAGATACCATCTTATTGAAATTTTTTTCAGAACACAATTCTGAAAAAGTTCAAAACTTCCAAAAATTTTCCAAAAAAACATTTAAAATGGGTTAATCCAGTGCGAATTAACGCCATTTTATAAATAATTGTTCTTAGGTTGCATTTCTGAAGTCACCGTTTCGATACCTCTTCAAAGGAGCGAAAAAATTGACTCTAAAATTTCCAAAAATTTCCCCGATTTTTTAATGGTTCTAATCGAAAGGACATTAAGAACGTCTTATCGAACTTTTCTCGTAGATTACAAATCGGAGATCGCTGTTGGTTTAGCTTTTCAATTAAGCAAAAAATCGAGTTCAAAATTTCCAAAAATTTTCGAGAAAATCTTTTAAAATTGGTTCACTCGTACAAAAATGGACATTGTGGAAAAACCTTGTAAAATTGGCTGAGCAGAGCAGAAAGAGATACCATCTTATTGAAATTTTTTTCAGAACACAAATCCGAGAAAGTTCAAAACTTCCAAAAATTTTCCAAAAAAACATTCCAAATGGGTTAATCCAGAGCGAATTAACGCCATCTTATAAATAATTGTTCTTAGGTTGCATTTCTGAAGTCACCGTTTCGATACCTCTTCAAAGGAGCGAAAAAATTGACTTTAAAATTTCCAAAAATTTCCCTGATTTTTTTTATTGGTTCTAATCGAAAGGACATTGAGACCATCTTATCGAACTTTTCTCGTAGATTACAAATAGGAGATCGTTGTTGGTTTAGCTTTTCAATTAAGCAAAAAATCGAGTTCAAAATTTCCAAAAATTTTCGAGAAAATCTTTTAAAATTGGTTCATTCGTACAAAAATGGACATTCTGGAAAAACCTTGTAAAATTGGCTGGGCAGAGCAGAAAGAGATACCATCTTATTGAAATTTATTTCAGCACACAAATCCGAGATAGTTCAAAACTTCCAAAAATTTTCCAAAAAAACATTCAAAATGGGTTAATCCAGTGCGAATTAACGCCATCTTATAAATAATTGTTCTTAGGTTGCATTTCCGAAGTCACCGTTTCGATACCTCTTCAAAGGAGCGAAAAAATTTACTTTAAAATTTCCAAAAATTTCCCCGATTTTTTTTAATGGTTCTAATCGAAAGGACATTGAGACCGTCTTATCGAACTTTTCTCGTAGATTACAAATCGGAGATCGTTGTTGGTTTAGCTTTTCAATTAAGCAAAAAATCGAGTTCAAAATTTCCAAAAATTTTCGAGAAAATCTTTTAAAATTGGTTCATCCGTACAAAAATGGACATTGTGGAAAAACCTTGTAAAATTGGCTGGGCAGAGCAGAAAGAGATACCATCTTATTGAAATTTTTTTCAGAACACAAATCCGAGAAAGTTCAAAACTTCCAAAAATTTTCCAAAAAAACATTCAAAATGGGTTAATCCACTGCGAATTAACGCCATCTTATAAATAATTGTTCTTAGGTTGCATTTCTGAAGTCACCGTTTCGATACCTCTTCAAACGAGCGAAAAAATTGACTTTAAAATTTCCAAAAATTTCCCCGATTTTTTTTAATGGTTCTAATCGAAAGGACATTGAGACCGTCTTATCGAACTTTTCTCGTAGATTACAAATCGGAGATCGCTGTTGGTTTAGCTTTTCAATTAAGCAAAAAATCGAGTTCAAAATTTCCAAAAATTTTCGAGAAAATCTTTTAAAATTGGTTCATTCGTACAAAAATGGACATTCTGGAAAAACCTCGTAAAATTGGCAGGGCAGAGCAGAAAGAGATACCATCTTATTGAAATTTTTTTCAGAACACAAATCCGAGAAAGTTCAAAACTTCCAAAAATTTTCCAAAAAAACATTTAAAATGGGTTAATACAGTGCGAATTAACGCCATCTTATAAATAATTGTTCTTAGGTTGCATTTCTGAAGTCACCGTTTCGATACCTCTTCAAAGGAGCGAAAAAATGGACTTTAAAATTTCCAAAAATTTCTCCGATTTTTTTTTAATGGTTCTAATCGAAAGGACATTCAGACCGTCTTATCGAACTTTTCTCGTAGATTACAAATCGGAGATCGCTGTTGGTTTAGATTTTCAATTAAGCAAAAAATCGAGTTCAAAATTTCCAAAAATTTTCGGAAAAATCTTTTAAAATTGGTTTACGCGTGCAAAAAATGGAAATTAGGGAAAAACCTTGTAAAATTTGCCCAGTAGGGCAGAAAGAGATGCTATCTTAATGAAATTTTTTTCAGACCACAAATCCGAGAAAGTTCAAAATTTTCCAGAAGACTATTCAAAATGGTTTAATCCAGTGAGAATTAATGCCATCTTATAAATAATTGTTCTTGGATTACATTTCTGAAGTCACCGTTTCGATACCGCTTCAAACGAGCGAGACAAATGAGAAATTTCTAAAAATTTTCCATATTTTTTTTAAACGTTTTAATCGAACGGGAATTAATGAATTCTTACCGAAGTTTTCTCGTTGATTACAAATCGGAGATCCGTGTTCAGTTAGTTTTTCAATTATACGCAAGTTCAAATATTTCCAAAAATTTTGTGAAAATCTCGTTAAAATCGGCCTATTCGTACAGAAACAGAAATTTCGGAATCAACCAGAAATGCATTTCAGCTTATTTAAAATTTTTTTCAAACTACAACTCTTAAGAAAATCATGGTCAAAATTTCCAAAAATTTTCCAGATTTTTTAATCGTTCAAATCGAACAAACATTGATTTCATTGTATGGAAAATTCCTAGTAGAATAAAAATCAGAGATCGCTGTTGCGTCAGCTTTTCGGCACATTCCATTCCTTCGAGCAGAAAGAGAATTTTTTGAAAAATACTTAAAATTGGTCCACTAGACTAGAAAGGCATGACATCTTGTTGAAAATTGTTTTTAGACCACAAATCTATAGGCGCTACTTCCGCAAATAGCGTGAAAATCAATTCCAAAATTTTCAAAAATTTTCCAGAAAACTGTTCTTAGATTACAATTCTGAAGTCACCGTTTCGGACCTTTTCAAATGAGCAAGAAAATAGAGTTTTAAAATTTCAAAAATGTTCCCGAATTGTTTTTCAAATGTTCTAATCGAACACACATTGATGCCGTCTTATCGAAATTTTCTCGTAGATTATAAATCGGAAATCGTTGTTGCGTTAGTTTTTCAATTATACGCAAAAACTCGACTTCAAATATTTCCAAAAAATTTGTGGAAATCTTGTTAAAATTGGCCTATTCGTGCAGAAATAGAAATTTCGGAAAAATCTCGTAAAATCGGTCCAATCTAGTAGAAAAGCATGCCAGCTTATTGACAGTTTTTTTCAGATTACAACTCAGAAAATCATGGTCAAAATTTCCAAAAATTTTCCGGAAAACTCTTTAAAATGGGTTTATCGAGTGTGAAATTGATGCTAACTTGTAGGAAATTGTTCTTAGATTACAGTTCTCAAATCACAGTTTCAATACCGCTTCAAAGCAGCAAGAAAATTGAGTTTTAAATTACCAAAAAATTTTTCAAAAATTTTCCCGATTTTTTTATGCTACTAATCGACCGGAAATTGACGTCATCTTATCGAAGGTTCTACGTAGATTACAAATCGGAAATCGCTGTTGTGTTAGCTTTTCAATTAAGCAAAAAATAGAGTTCAAAATTTCCAAAAATTCTTGAGTAATTCGTCATTTTATCAAAGTTTTTGCGTAGATTACAAATTGGAAATTTTTGTTGGGTTAACTTTTCAATTAAGCAAAAAATTGAGTTCAAAATTTCAAAAAATTCTCGAGAAATTCTTTTAAAAATTACTCTGCTCGTGCACAAATAGAAATTTCGGAAAAATCTTGTAAAATTAGCTAAAATCAGGCGGACGAGAACTTCTTATTGAATTTTTTTCAGATTTCCTGAGAAAATCAAGTTCAAAATTTTCAAAAATTCTCAAGAAATTCCTTTAAAATTGGTTCACTCGTGCACAACTAGAAATTTCGGAAAAATATTGTGAAATTGGTCCAATCGAGCGGAAAGAGATGACTTCTTATTGATTTTTTTTTCAAACTACAAAGCTGAAAAAATCAAGTCCAAAATTTCCAAAAATTATCAAAAAAAAAAAATTTTAAATGGGTTAATTGAGTGCAAATTGATGCTATCATATACGTAATTTTTCTTAGATTACATTTCTGAAGTCAGTGTTTCGATGCCGCGTTCCAAAAAATTTTCCAAAAATTTTCCGGATTTTTGTTTTAATGGTTCTAATCGAACGGACACTGATGTCATCTTATGTTATCGAAGTTTCTACGTAGATTACAAATCGGAAATCGCTGTTGTGTTAACTTTTCAATTAAGCAAAAAATTTAGTTCAAAATTTCAAAAAATTCTCGAGAAATTCCTTTAAAATTGGCCCACCCATGCACAAATAGAAAATTCGGAAAAATCTTGTAAACTTGGCTAAAATCAAGCGGACGAGAACTTATTGAATGTTTTTCAGACTACAAATCTGAGAAAATCAATTTTAAAATTTTCAAAAATTCTCCAGAAATTCCTTTAAAATTGGTTCACTCGTGCACCAATAGAAATTTCGGAAAAATCTTGTAAAATTGATCCAATCGGGCGAAAAGAAATGCCTTCTTATTGATTTTTTTCAGATTACAAATCTGGGAAAATCAAGTTCAAAATTCCCAAAAATTATCAAAAAAAAATTCAAATGGGTTAATCGAGTGCAAATTGATGCTGTCTTGAAGGTAATTGTTCTTAGATTACAATTCTGAAGTCACCGCTTCGATATCACTTCAAAGCAGCGAGAAAATTGAGTTTTAAATTTTCAAAAATTTTCCAAAAATGTTCCCGATTTTTTTTTTAATAGTTTTAATTGAACGGAAATTGACGTCATCTTATCCAAGTTTTTACGTAGATTACAAATCGGAAATTGCTGTTGTGTTAGCTTTTCAATTAAGCAAAAAATTTAGTTCAAAATTTCAAAAAATTCTCGAGAAATTCCTTTAAAATTGATCCACTCGTGCACAAATAGAAATTTCGCAAAAATCTTATTAAAATTGGCTAAAATCAAAAGGGAGAGAACTTCTTATTGAATTTTTTTCACACTACAAATCTGAGAAAATCAAGTTCAAAATTTTCAAAAATTCTCAAGAAATTCCTTTAAAATTGGTTCACTCGTGCATAAATAGAAATTTCGGAAAAATCTTGTAAAATTGATCCAATCGAGCGGAAAGAGATGCCTTCTTATTGATTTTCTTTCAGACTACAAATCTAGGAAAATCAAGTTCAAAATTTCCAAAAATTATCAAAAAAAAAAAATTCAAATGAGTTAATCGAGTGCAAATTGATACTGTCTTGTAGGTAATTGTTCTTAGATTACAGTTCTGAAGTCACCGTTTCGATATCACTTCCAAGCAGCGAGAAAATTGAGTTTTAAATTTTCAAAAATTTTCCAAAAATGTTCCTGTTTTTTTTTTTAATAGTTTTAATTGAACGGAAATTGACGTCATCTTATCCAAGTTTTTACGTAGATTACAAAGCGGAAATCGCTGTTGTGTTAGATTTTCAATTAAGCAAAAAATCGAGTTCAAAATTTCTAAAAATTCTCGAGAAATTCCATTAAAATTGGCCCACCCGTGCACAAATAGAAAATTCGGAAAAATCGTGTAAATTTGGCTAAAATTAAGCGGAAAAGAACTTCCTATTGAATTTTTTTCAGACTACAAATTTGAGAAAATCAAGTTCAAAATTTCCAAAAATTATCAAGAAAAAAAACTTTAAAATGGGTTAATCGAGTGCAAATTGATGCTACCTTATAGGTAATTGATCTTATAATACAGTTCTGAAATCACCGTTTCAATACCGCGTCCAAGCACCGAGAAAATTGAGTTAAAAATTTCCCAAAAATGTTCCCAAAATTTTGCCGATCTTGTAAAATTGGTCCAATCGAATGGAATGAGATCCCTTCTTATTGATGTTTTTTTTCAGACTACAAATCTGAGATAATCAAGTTCAAAATTTCCAAAAATTATCCAAAAAAAAAAACTTTAAAATGGGTTAATCGAGTGTAAATTGACGCCATCTTATAGGTAATTGTTCTTAGGTTACAGTTCTGAACTCACCGTTTCGATACCTCTTCAAACCAGCGAGAAAATTGAGTCTTAAATTTCCAAAAAAATTTCGAGAATTTTGCCGAATTTTTTTTTAATGGCCCTAATCGAACGGACATTGGCATCAACTTATCGAAGTTTTTACGTAAATTACAAATCAGAAATTGCTGTCGTGTTGGGTTTTCAATTAAGCAAACAATCGATTTCAAAAATTTCCAAAAATTCTCGAGACATTCTTTTAAAAATTGATCCACTCGTGCACAAATAGAAATTTCGGAAAAATCTTGTAAAATTCTACAAATCTGGAAAAATTTCCAAAAATTATCAAAAAAAAAAAAATTTAACGAGTTAATAGAGTGCTAATTGATGTTGTCTTATTGGATTGTTATTAGATTACAGTTTTGAAGTCACTATTTCGATACGCTTCAAAGCAGCGAGAAAATTAAGTTTAACATTTCCAAAAAATTGTCCAAAAATTTTCCCGATTTTTTTTTAATGCTTCTAATCAATAATTCAATCAATTGACGTCATCTTGGTCAAATTTTACGTAGATTACAAATCGGAAGAAGCGTATAATTGTTTTCAGCTTCACACATCGTTAATATTTATTATTGTGAAACTTTAACGTCAAATGTCACAATCTGACATTTGTCATACCAACCACAACAAAATTCCCCAAAATTTTAAAAATCCAGTCCATATTTTAAACTTTTTAATTATGGGAAAACGCTCAAAAATCATGACCTATAACACCTATCAAAGCAAATAAATACCTGATTTCATCCAAATTGGGGAACACGCTATATGTCTGCACCAGCTTCTTCGGAAACCTATCTGACAGCTTCTCCAGAATATTCGACCCCATCCCGGAGCCCGTGCCCCCGGCGATCGAGTGGCACAGTACAAACCCTTCCAAACTATCACTCCCATCGGCCTCTCGGTCAATAATATCAAAAATCTCCTCGTTCAGCTTCTCCCCCTGCGAATACCCACTAGCCCAATTATTCCCCGCGCCGCCCCCGTTCTTCGACAAAAACACATTCTCCTGGTTATACAGTTTCGAATACGGGGAATTGAGTATCGTGTTGATGACCCTGGGCTCCAGGTCCAGCAGAACCGCCCTCGGAATATAGTGCTCGTCATCCGCCTGGTAGAAAAACACGTCCTTGCGGTCAATCCCCTCGGTGGCGAAGTCCTCGAGAATGCCTTCGGGGTTGATCCCGTGCTCCGCGCACAAGCGCTTCCAGAATTCAAACCCGACTAAAAAAATTGACATAACCTCAAAAAATATAAACAAACGACGAGTGACCCACTCTGGTTGCCGCACTGGCCCAGCTGGAGGGTTATCATCTCGCAGGGCATCCTGGAGGTGGTGTGGCGACGAAGGGCGAGAAAAACACTTCAGAATTTGAAAAAAGGGCACGACTTGACACTGTTGACAGTTAAAATGCGCCGAAAAGTTTGAACAGAAGGACGGCTGGGATTGGTCGATGACGCGATTGGACGATCGATTGACAGTTTCCAGGCACGAAATTTGAATTGTTTTATCAATAAAGTGAGGGAAGATGTCGGTGGTGGCGCAAAATCCACCCCCGGGGGAGGAAAAGACTAAGTATGGGCTGAAGGACCTCTTCAACGCGCCGCGGTAAGCCTAATTAATTTTTTGAAATTGTGCGAGTTGGACAGGGTCGGAGTGGGGTGCACAGAGCCGTAACGCGCGTTTGTTGCAGGATGACGAAAGAGTACCTTTTGAAACACTGCAAAGAACTCAAACTATACCGCACCCCGCACTTAAACGACGTCTTATATTTACACTTCAAAGGGTTTTCATACATTGAGAATTTGGAAGAATACACAAATTTGAAATGCTTGTGGTTGGAGAACAACGGATTACGGGAGATTAGCGGGCTTGACCACCAGACGGAGCTCCGCAGCTTGTTCCTCCACTACAACCTCATCAAAAAAATCGAAAATTTACAAAACTGTCCACTCCTAGATAACCTCAACTTAGCCCACAACCAAGTGAAGAAAATCGAAAATTTGGACTCAATTAAGCAGCTGCACACTCTCAATTTGTCACACAATTACGTCGAAACCATCGACGATTTAAAACACTTGGCGGAACTCCTCGAGCTGTCAGTTTTGGACTTGTCGAACAACCACATCGACGACCCACTTGTGGTCGAAGTTCTCGGTAAAATGCCAGAGTTGAGGGTTTTGAGTTTGATGGGTAACCCAGCGATTAGGAAAATACCAGCGTACCGAAAAACCATGATTTTGGCTTGCGTAAGTCGGTAGTTTGTCTAAATGTAAGAAAACATACATTTTTCTATGAATATAGAAAAACTTACAATATTTGGACGACCGTCCGGTGTTTCCACGGGACCGCGCATGCGCAGAAGCTTGGGAGCGTGGAGGAGTGGCTGAAGAAAACGCAGAAAGACAAAGATGGATTGAAAGAGAGCACAGAAGAATCATGGAAAGTGTTGACGGTGAGTAGTTTCTTGTGTATGACGTCACAAATATGACATTTCGTAGCTGTCATCGCAATGAGGGATCGAAGAAGAGCAGAAGTGGCCCAACAGGTGACACACAGTGACAGCGGTGTCGGTACTTCGGTTGCTGATTCAGAGAGTGAAAGTAAAGGCGGTGAAAGTACCTCCAGTGATGAAGAAGGCGAAGAAAGAGAAGAAGAAAGTGGAGATAATTTCATGAGGGATCGACAAACCACTGAAGATTACTCCGCTTATAGAGAGAGAATTTTTGATTTTAGCCCGAGACGAGCGAGCGAAGGGAGATTGCTGGTTGAAGAAATTAAAGAAGAAACTTCTGAAGAATGTGCCGCCGCGGAGCTAGAAAACAAAGAAAGTATCGATAAAAAGGGACACCACACACTAGATGCGGAGAAGCTACGGGAACTCCTGACTGAAGAAATTAAAAAGGAAAAAGAAGATGACCAAAATATGGATGAGTGTCTTGGTGACATGATGAAAGCAGAACACATGGAAGAGAAGAACGAAGACAATTGTGAAACAAAAAGTGCAAATGAAGCAACAGATGACCATACTTACGAAGAATTTATTGAAGATGGTTGCCTAGAATTACTCTTCGCAATGGATGAAGATAACGATACAAAAGTTGAAGAAACATTGAATGCAAATTGTGATAAAAACCTTGGAGAAGATCTGAAGATTTTCAAAACCGAAGAGGAAGAAATTACTGACGAAACGCTTGGAAGAAAACTCGTTGAAGCAGTGGATAAAATAGCAGAGGAGATGAATGAATCAGACGAAGAAAATTATGGCAGAAGCCTTGTCAACGCTATTAATAGAATGCATTCCAATGAAGAAACAGATAACCAAATTGAAGACAAGCCTTCAGTAGCACCAACTGAAAACCAACAAAATGAAGCACCACCAAACCAAAACAAAGACCCCATTGAAGATATGGGACGAAAATTGCTTGCAGCCATCGATAGAATGACATTCGAACTCAGCAAACAAGAAGAAAGAGAAGCCGCTAAAAAAATCAACGAGAAAAAATTCACCTCTGTGGGAGTGTGCACCGAAGAAACCCAAACCCAAACCCAAACTGAAGACATAGAAAAACGCTACTACGAAGAACTAGATGTTTCCAAAAACACCGACTACGATCATCTGCTAGAGCACAACGACGGCCACAAGACCCTCGAAAATTTAAGCGACCGCTTTATAAGAAAACGCGACGTTCCGTTACCTCCATACGTCGAAGAAATAGATGCTGCCAACCCTGGTCAAGAATACCGGGAAATTTTGACGTGGAAGTTGAAGATGAAGGAAGACAATACGAGAATTCCGCTGCCAATCATAAGACGAAAAATCGAGGTAGATGAAGATGACGAGTTGTATGAGTTAATTGAAGCAATGAAGAAAGATGAGGAGTTTTCGGTGGTTCCGCCGGGAGATATCGCTGAAGAGAACGACGTGATTTTGTATCCACGAAGAAGGAGGAGTTTGGGAAGATTTGAGGGTGAAGATAACGATTGTGGGAATGTTGCGAAGTCGTTGGCTAATTTAAGGAAAGAAATGGCGACGTTTTGCGAAAGTATTGAGGAGTTTATTAAGAGCACTAAATTTAATGACAGGAAGAAGAATGAGGGAAAAGGTGAAACGGAAGATGTAGATGACGGAAAGAAGGAGAAAGATGGAAGCAAAGATATCCGTGAATTAGATGAAGATACGCAAATTGAAGATAGTGGTGATGGTGTGGAAGATGAAAGGAAGAAAGAATTAAGTGATGATGATATGAACAAAATTGGAGATTTAACGTCGGCAGATAAAAGTGAAGATAGAGATGGCGAAGAAAAAGATGAATGTAAAGAAGAAGAGAAAGACGATGGTGAGGATGCTATTCTTCATGTTGTCAAACGAGAAGTTACTTGTACTCTTGAGATGCAGTTAGCCAACGATCTATAGTTTTTTGTTAGAAATAAAGATTTGTTGTTTGACATGTTTATTGCACATTGACACATATTTTAGTAATATACGTGACGTCACACGCAACAGTTGGTGGTTATTAAAGTCCCTAGGAATTTCCTTATCTAAAATATTTAACCGTCTCTTGTTGTCTGTTGTTATATTCTTCAGCGTGGTTTCAGGATTTGTTGACATTTCATCATTTACAGGAGACGGAAATGTTGGTCTTCCGTTTCCGTTTGTCGGTCTGTTAGCGATTTTAGTTAATAAAATTTTTCAACGAAATATGAAAAATTATGAAATTTTTAACCTTTTCTCGTCCTCTTTAGAAAATTATCTAAAGATATTTTTTAGTACATTTCGACCTCGAGAAGTTATTTTCGGCTTCATTTCTTCGAAAATTCTTACCATTTTCTCCAAACTGTCAGTTTTTCAAAAAAATTGACTTTCAAATCGAACAATTCTCCAAAATCTACAATATAGCAATTTTTAGGATTTTCATACCGAATATTTTGCTCTGCTCTATTTTTTTTGTGAATTTTGAGGCAATTTTTTGTTTATCCGAATTTTCAAATTCTCCATTTTTACAATTTTTCGATTTTTAATTTTTCAATTGTCTCCTCGTACAATTTTTTTAAATTTCTGTTTAAATATACTTGTATTTTTTTTAAGCAAAAAAATAAAAATCGAGAACCTGGAAAATGAAAAATGTAACAACTTAAAACCGAAAAATTGAAACAACGAAAAATGAAAAATTAAAAATCGAAAACTCGAAAAATTCAAAAGTAGAAAAAAAAGAAAAAACTGGAAAATTAGAAAAAAACAGCAAACGACGGAAATATTCAAAAAATAAAAATTGAAAAAAAAAATTTCAATTTTTTTACTTAAATTTTTTTTCATTTTTTAATTTCTCGATTTTTCAGTTTTTCGATTTCTCAATGGTCCAATTTTTCAAGTTGTCAATTTTTATTTTTCAAGTTTTGATTTCTAATTCTTCAGCTTTTCGTTTTTATATATTTTCAAATTTTCAGTTTGAATCTTTTTCTGAAAAACTGAAAAATTACAAATCGAGAATTTGGAAAGTTAAAAATGTAACAATCAAAATAAAAGAACGAAAAACACTGAAAAATCGTAAACGAAAAACTGGAAAATTCGATAGTTGAAAAATTAAAAAACTTCGAAATATTGAAAAATTCATGTCAAAAAATTGAAAAATTTTGATTTTAAAACTTGAACAACAAAAAACAGAAAAATTGCAGATGGAAGAATTAAAGATCAAGAGACTGAAAAATTGAAAAATGGAGAAATTAAAATATCCAAAAATTGAAAAATATTTGGAGATGCGTATTCCGGAATTTCTTTTTTATTTTTTTGGACATGAAAACCTCAAAATTTTCTTTTTGAAAATTCTTACCTCTTTTGAATTACTTTCAAAAATTAACCTAGGAGATTCTTCCCTGAATTTTTTTGGATTTTTAGGCAACTTTTTTTCAAAGGCTCAATTTTTCCCCTTTGAAATTTGCAGCCTTTTTGGGCCACTTTCAAAAATTACCAAAACATTTTTTTGTAGATTTCGACTTCTAGAAGTGTTGCTTTTGACTTTACATTTTTCAATTTCACAATTTTTTCCATTTTTTAATTTCTCGATTTTTCAATTTTTTGCTTTCTAATAAAAACTGGAGAATTCGATAGTTGAAAAATATAAAAATTCGAAATTTTGAAAAATTCATAAGTCAAAAAATTGAAACATTGTGATTTTAAATCTTGAACAATAAAAAACAGAAAAATTGCAAATAGAAAAATTAAAGACCAAGAGACTGAAAAAGTGAAAAATTCAAATATCCAAAAATTGAAAAATATTTGGAGATGCGTATTCTGGAATTTCTTTTTTCATTTTTTTGGACAATATTTTGAAAAGCGCAAAATTTTTTTTTTGAAGATTTCGACCTCTTGAATTACTTGCAAAAATTACCCTAGGAGATTATTTCCCAGAATTTTTTTGGATTTTTAGGCAACTTTTTTCAAAGGCTCAATTTTTCCTCTTTGAAATTTTCAGCCTTTTTTGAACCACTTTCAACAATTACCATAAGATTTTTTTGTAGATTTCGACTATTGTTTTTGACTTTACAATTTTTCAGTTTCTCAATTTTTTCCATTTTTTTATTCCTCGATTTTTCAATTTTTTGATTTCTAATTATTCAATTTTTCGATTCACTGTTACGCCTTTGCAAATTTTCAAATTTTCAGTTTGAATCTTTTTTTGAAAAACTGAAAAATCAAAAATCGAGAATTTGGACAGTTAAAAATGTAACAATCAAAACCGAAACATTGAAAATTCGTAAAATAAAGAAACGAAAATCTGGAGAATTCGATAGTTGAAAAATAAAAAAGCTCGAAATTTTGAAAAATTCGCAAGTCAAGAAATTGATAAATTTTGATTTTAAAACTTGAACAACAAAAAACAGAAAAATAGCAGATGGAAAAATTAAAGATCAAGAGACTGAAAAATTGAAAATTAGAGAAACTAATATATCCAAAAATTGAAAAATATTTGGAGATGCGTATTCCGGAATTTCTTTTTTCATTTTTTTGGCCAATATTTTGAAAAGCTCAAAATTTTCTTGTTGAAGTTTTAGACCTCTTTTGAATTATTTTCAAAAATTACCCTAGGAGATTTTTTCCCAGAATTTTTCTAAATTTTTTAGGCAACTTTCTCAATTCCTGAAATTTTCCAGTTTTTAATTTCTCGATTTTTCCAAGTTTTGCTTTTTTATATTTTTCGATTCACTCTTACGACTTTGCAAATTTTCTAATTTTCAGTTTGAATCTTTTTTTGAACAACTGAAAAATTAAAAATCGAGAATTTGGGCAGTTAAAAATATAACAAACAAAACTGAAACATTGAAAAATCGTAAACGAAAAACTGGAAAATTCGATAGCGAAAAACCAAAAAATCAAATTTTTAAAAAATTCGTAAGTCAAAAAATTGAAACATTTTGATTTTAAAACTTGAACAACAAAAAACAGAAAAATTGCAAATGAAAAAATTAAAGATCAAGAGACTGAAGAATTGAAAAATGGAGAAATTAAAATATCCAAAAATTGAAAAATATTTGGAGATGCGTATTCCGGAAATTCTTTTTTCATTTTTTGGGCAATATTTTGAAAAGCTCAAAATTTTCTTTTTGAAGATTTCGACCTCTTTTGAACTAGTTTCAAAAATTACCCTAGGAGATTTTTTCCCAGAATTGTTTTGGATTTTTTAGGCAACTTTTTTCAATTTCTCAATTTTTTCCATTTTTTAATTTCTCGATTTTTCCAAGTTTTGCTTTTTAATTCTTCAATTTTTCGATTCACTCTTACGACTTTGCAAATTTTCAAATTCTAAGTTTGAATCTTTTTTTGAAAAACTGAAAAATTAAAAATCGAGAATTTGGACAGTTAAAAATGTAACAATCAAAACGGAAACATTGAAAAATCGTAAACGAAAAATTGGAAAATTCGATAGCGAAAAATCAAAAAATCAAATTTTTAAAAAATTCGTAAGTCAAAAAATTGAAACATTTTATTTTAAAACTTGAACAACAAAAAACAGAAAAATTGCAAATGAAAAAATTAAAGATCAAGAGACTGAAGAATTGAAAAATGTAGAAATTAAAATATCCAAAAATTGAAAAATATTTGGAGATGCGTATTCCGGAAATTCTTTTTTCATTTTTTTGGGAAATATTTTGAAAAGCTCAAAATTTTCTTTTTGAAGCTTTCAACCTCTTTTGAATTACTTTCAAAAATTACCCTAAGGGATTATTTCCCAGAATTTTTTTGGATTTTTTACGCAACTTTTTTCAATTTCTCAATTTCTTCCATTTTTTAATTTCTCGATTTTTCCAAGTTTTGCTTTTTAATTCTTCAATTTTTCGATTCACTCTTACGACTTTGCAAATTTTCAAATTTTCAGTTTGAATCTTTTTTTGAAAAACTGAAAAATTAAAAATCGAGAATTTGGACAGTTAAAAATGTAACAATCAAAACCGAAACATTGAAAATTCGTAAAATAAAGGAACGAAAAACTGGAGAATTCGATCGTTGAAAAAGACAAAAATTCGAAATTTTGAAAAATTCATAAGTCTAAAAATTTAAAAATTTTGATTTTAAAACTTGAACAACAAAAAACAGAAAAATTGCAGATGGAAAAATTAAAGATCAAGAGACTGAAAAATTGAAAAATGGAGAAATTAAAATATCCAAAAATCGAAAAATATTTGAAGATGCGTATTCCGGAAATTCTTTTTTTATTTTTTTGGACAATATTTTGAAAAGCCCAAAATTTTCTTTTTGAAGATTTCGACCTCTTTCGAATTACTCTCAAAAATACCCTAGGAGATTTTTTCCCAGAATTTTTTGGATTTTTTAGACAACTTTTTTCAATTTTTTAATTTCTTGATTTTTCCAGGTTTTGCTTTTTTAATTCTTCAATTTTTCGATTCACTCTTACGACTTTGCAAATTTTCAAATTTTCAGTTTGAATCTTTTTTTGAAAAACTGAAAAATTAAAAATCGAGAATTTGGACAGTTAAAAATGTAACAATCAAAACCGAAACATTGAAAATTCGTAAAATAAAGGAACGAAAAACTGGAGAATTCGATAGTTGAAAAAGACAAAAATTCGAAATTTTGAAAAATTCGTAAGTCAAAAAATTGAAAAATTTTGATTTTAAAACTTGAACAACAAAAAACAGAAAAATTGCAGATGGAAAAATTAAAGATCAAGAGACTGAAAAATTGAAAAATGGAGAAATTAAAATACCCAAAAATCGAAAAATATTTGAAGATGCGTATTCCGGAAATTCTTTTTTTATTTTTTTGGACAATATTTTGAAAAGCCCAAAATTTTCTTTTTGAAGATTTCGACCTCTTTCGAATTACTCTCAAAAATTACCCTAGGAGATTTTTTCCCAGAATTTTTTGGATTTTTTAGGCTACTTTTTTCAATTTTTTAATTTCTTGATTTTTCCAGGTTTTGCTTTTTTAATTCTTCAATTTTTCGATTCACTCTTACGACTTTGCAAATTTTCAAATTTTCAGTTTGAATCTTTTTTTGAAAAACTGAAAAATTAAAAATCGAGAATTTGGAAAGTTAAAAAAAAATGTAACAATCAAAACCGAAACATTGAAAAAACGTAAAATAAAGAAACGAAAAACTGGAAAATTCGATAATTGAAAAATCAAAAAAGTTCGAAAAATTTTTATTAACTAAACTAGAAAAAGTTCCATAGATTGGTAAAGGAACTTTTCACTCGTCACTGTATTGCAAGTAACCCCGGAGTCAACAATCTAACACTGTGATTCATACATATCCAAGTTTATCATCACTATATTTACCCATTGTTCTGATTTATCAGTAAAAGTGTAAACAATGAGCCAATCCCACTATTTTTAACCACACACTCTTTAATAACTTTAATTACATCAATGCGCTTAATTAGGTAAGTCGTCGAACAACGCAATTACCAACCAGATTGAGCCCCCGACTCACGCCCGACATTTGCGTAGCGCACCGAGTCATAAAGATACCTTATCTTATCGTGTACGTTCCATTCAAAATTGACAGTGTCAGCCCAACTCAAACAACCGCTCGGATTGCATCCTCAACATGGGCTCCACGATGAGCGCAATCATAAGAATCCGCAACTCCACCAACTGCGACATCACTTCAATCTTCGCCTACGAAATCGACAGCTTCGACTTCGGGAACTGCCGTCCGGACAAGGCCTTCAGCCGCACCTCGATCCCCGCCGGCGGCTGCCTGGAGAAAACCGTCGACTTCTCCACCCTCTCCTCGAACTGCCCCTTCACCACGAAGCTGGTGTTCGCCAACGGCAGCGAAGACGTCTTCCGAATGAACTACAAGTGCATTTTCGACGACAACGAAGCCCACTTGAGACACCTGACGAAGTCGCACAGGATCAACCTGAAGAAAACCGGGCCCAGAGTCCTGGAGATCATCGTCGAGAACACGGAGCACCAGCTGGAGAACCAGAAGGCCGAAGTGCTGATCAACGAAGGCTGTCGATTGATGGTTCTAGGGAGGTACAACGAAGCGTCGCTCAGGTTCATGGAAGCGGCGCAGAAAGCTAACGAGAACCCCACGATCCTGGACCTGCAGAAGCACCGACAGAGGTTGAAGAACGTCAAAGACGTCGCTGAAACGGAGAAGAAGGCCAAGAATTTGAACCACGAGGGGTTGCAGTGTCTGAAGGCGGTCCAGTTCCAAGACGCTTTGAAGAAGTTCGATGAAGCGTTACGTTTGACTAAGAACATGGAGACGATCACTCTGATTGAAGACAATTTGAAGATCACCAAAGACGCGAAGATGAACCAAGACGCCAAGAAGCTGAACCAAGAGGGTTTGCTTCTGCGCAGAAGCAACCAGAACCAAACTGCCATCCACAAGTTTGACGAAGGGTTGAGAATCGCGAACGACAGGGGTTTGATCACGTCGATCAAGCGGAACAAAGCGGACACTCTAAACAAAGAAGGGAAAGAAATCTTGAAGAAAGCGTGGTGTTTGGAACTGTCCACAACCGATCAAGCTATACACTATTTCGCAAAAGCGAAGTTTTTGTTTGAACAGGCTGAAACTGTCAAGCCTAATGTGGACAACCAAGAACATATAGCTCTGATTGACTGTAAGCTAGAAGGTAGTAAGTATTTTAACACCGCTGTACAACTCCAGAGTGAAGGGTCGCGTTTGGTCGATTTGACGCTGAAATCTCAGAAACCTGAAGACTGCAAAACCGCGAAGTGCAAGTACGAGGAAGCTTGGAAGCACTACAACGAAGCCAAAGTGAAATTCGAAGAGGGGCTGAAACGGGGTGATGCCAATTTTGAACCTAGTTTGACACTGACCGTGGAGGCGCTGCAAGGCATCGAGCGGATTCTGAACGAACTTGAGGAGGCGGAACTCGAAATTGTACTTGTGTAATCATTAGGTGTGTGAATTTTATTCATGTCGACAACCTCATTTTTTAGAATATGATTTAAAATGTAAATAAAACGCGTGTAGTTTTAAGAATCAATTCGTCGTAGATCTGTCAAACTTGCAGTCTTTTTTATTTACGTCGATGGTGGGATCATAACCTCACTTGTAGCTAAAATTGACTAAATAGAGCGCTAGAGCGGGTGATGTTGTAAAAATGGGTGCGGGGGTCGATTTGTCGGAAAGCTGTGGCCAAAAACCCGCGAAGTTTGGGCTTACGGGCAAGATTTTGGTCGCAGTGACGGGTGAACATAACCTCAAAATTGTAACTAAGTGGTAGAATTTGGCTTTCAGGGGGCGCCGCTTTGGGGCTTAGCGTGGTCTGCGCATCCTTCGTAAGCCCGGCTTTTCGAAAATTTTGCCTGCCTTGAATTGAAAAACTTTTAATCGAAAAAAACAAAAATTAAAAATTGAAAAACTGTAAAATATAAAAATACACTGTTAAAAAGTTAAAAAAGTCTAAAATTGGAAAATCAAAAAATTGCAAAGTGGTAAAATAATTATAGAAACGAAAATTAAAAAATACAGAAGATGGAAAATCAAAATTTTAATTTGAAAACTCGAAAATTAAACAAGCGAACAATGAAAAAATCCAAAAACCAAAATCGAGATCACGAAAAATCTAAAAATTTAAAAATTTGAATTTCAATATCAACTTGAAAAATTGAAGAAACAAAAAATAAAAATCGAAAAATTGGAGATAGGAAAATTTTAAATTTTTGTACTTGAAAAATTCAAAAAACGAAAAAATAAAAATCAAACATATGCAAATCGAAAAAATTTAAATTCGAAAACCTGATAAATTCGAACCGAGAATCGATCAATATCAAAAGAAAAAATTTTGAAAAGTTTACAAATAACAAAGCGAAAAATTGAAAGATTCTAGAGTTGAGAAACTAAAAAAATTTAATTTGGAAACTAGAAAATTGAAAGACGATAAATCCGAAAAATGTAAAATCTAAAAATCGGATAGTTAAAAAGTTAAAAAATAGAAAAATGTAAAGTTAAAAAATTGAAACCTGGAAAATCAAAAAATTGCAAAATCGTAAAATTATGGAAACGAAAAATTAAAAGATTCAGAAGTTGAAAAATCAAAATTTTAATTTGAAAAGTCGAAATTGATCAAGTGAACAATGAAAAAAATCGGAAAAACCAAAATTTTGATTTGATATGTACTTGAAAAATTGAAGAAACAAAAAATAACAATCGAAAAATTGCTAATCGAAAAACTGAAAAATTTAAGTTTTTAAACTTGAAAAACTCAAGAAAAGAAAAAATAAAAATCAAAAAAATGCTAATCAAAAAACTGCAAAATCGAAAAGTTAAGGATCAGGAGACTGAAAAATCGAAAAATTTCAAATTCGAAAACCTGATAAATTCAAAAATTGAAACACTGAAAAATTTAAATTTGAAAATTTGAAAACCTGAAAAAATAAAAAATCCAAAAATCCAAAAAATTATACAATTTAAATTTTAAAACTTGAAAAAAAAAAAAAATCCAAAAATTTGCAAAATCTACAAATTTCAAATATCAAAAATTTAAATATTCTAGAATAAAAAAACTAAAAAAATTTATTTCAAAACTAGAAAATTGATAAACGGTAAACTGAAAAAACCAAAAATTAACATTTGAAAAATTGCAAAATCGTAAAATTATTATAGAAACGACAATTAAAAAATTCAAAAGTTGGAAAAACAAAATTTTTATTTGAAAACTCGAAAATTAAGCAAGCGAACAATAAAAAAAATCGAAAAAAAAACAAAATCCAGATCACCAAAAATCTAAAAATTTAAATTTTAATATCTACTTGAAAAATTGAAGAAACAAAAAATAAAAATCGAAAAATCGGAGATTAGAAAATTTTAAAATCGAAAAACTGAAAAATTTTAATTTTTAAACTTGAAAAATTCAAAAAATGAAAAAATTAAAATAAAAAAATACAAATCGAAAATATTTAAATTCGAGAAGTTGAAACACTGAACAAATAAAAATCCAAAAATCGAAAATTTTTTCAAATCCAAAAACTGAAAAATTCAAAATTTTGAAAAATGAAAAATTTAAATTTGAAAAATCAAAAAACTGAAGAAACGAAAAAATAAAGATCGAGGAAGTGAAAAATTAATAAATTGAAAAATCGAAAAATTGCAAATCGGAAAATTTTAAATTCGAAAAACTGAAAAATTCAAAAGTTTGAATATTATTATTATTATTAATTTTAGTCTCTCAAATATTGAAAAAGTGATAAATTTTAAACTGAAAAACTTCAACGAAGAATGGAAAAATCGAAAAATTGAAAAAATCAAAAAGCCAAAATACCCAAAAAAATCAAAAACTGCAGAACGAAAAATTAAAATAGAAAAATTAAAATATGTACAGACTGAAAAATCAAAAATTGCAAACCAAAAAAATTATGGATCAAGAGACTGAAATAACGAAAAATGAAAATATCTAAAAAAAATTTAAAAATTGCAAATTGAAAAATTGACAAATTGAAAAACTGAAGAAGTTTAACACTGAAAAATTTCAATTTGAAAATTTGAAAAAAATGAAAAATCCAAAAGGGGAAAAATGATATAATTTAAATTTTCCAACTCGCAAGACTGAAGAAAAAAAATTAATAAAAATAGAAACATTAAAAAATCAAGAAACTGAAGAATCGATCAATCAAAAGAAAAAAATTTGAAAAATCAAAAAATTGCAAATCGAATAATTGAATTATTCTAGAGTTGAAAAACTCAAAAATTTAATTTGAAAACTAGAAAATGGAAAAACGAGAAATCGAAAAATTAAGGATTGGGAGACAGAAAAATAAAAAAAAAAAACGAAAAGCTGAAAAATTAAAAAACTCAAACACTGAAAAATTTAAATTTGAAAATTTGAAAAAATGAAAAATCCAAAAATCGAAATCTAAAATTTTGAAGCTCGAAAAAGGGAAAAAATGAAAAAACTGAAAAATCGATCAATATCAAAAGAAAAAATTTTGAAAAAAATTACAAAGCGAAAAATTGAAAGATTCAGAAGTTGAAAAATCAAAATTTTAATTTGAAAAGTCGAAATTGATCAAGTGAACAATGAAAAAAATCGAAAAAACCAAAATATTGATTTCAATATGTACTTGAAAAATTGGAGAACAAAAAATAACAATCGAAAAATTGGAGATAGGAAAATTTTAAAATCGAAAAACTGAAAAATTAAATTTTTAAACTTGAGAAAGTCAAGAAATGAAAAAACCAGAATCAAAAAAATACAAATCGAAAAAATTTAAATTCGTGAAGTTGAAAAATTCAAAAGTTTAAACACTAAAAAATTTAAATTTGAAAATTTGAAAAACTGAACGAATGAAAAATCCAAAAATCGAAAATGTTTTCAAATCGAAAAACTGAAAAGATCAAAATTTTGAAAATTGAAAAATTTAAATTTGTAAAATCAAAAAACTGAGGAAACGAAAAAATAAAAATTGAGGAACTGAAAAATTAATAAATTGAAAAATCTAAAAATTGCAAATCGGAAAATTTTAAATTCGAAAAACTGAAAAATTCAAAAATTTAAATATTGTTATTATTATTGTTATTATTAATTTTAGTCTCTCAAATATTGAAAAATTGATAAATTTTAAACTGAAAAACTTAAACGAAGAATGGAAAAATCGAAAAATTGAAAAAAGTAAAAAGCCAAAATACCCAAAAAAATCAAAGACTACAGAACGAAAAATTTCAAATCGAAAAACTAAAAATAAAAGTTTGAAAACTGAGAAAATTAAGAACCGAGAAATTGAAAAGTCGAACAAATCGGAAAATTGCAAATTGAAAAATTCAAAAGTTGAAAAATTGACAAATTGAAAAATTCTTATTTGAAAACTCAAAAACTAAACAAACGAGAAGTTGGAAAAAGGAGAATTTGAAGAAGTTTAACACTGAAAAATTTCAGTTTGAAAATGTGAAAAAAATGAAAAATCCAAAAGGGGAAAAAATGATACAATTTAAATTTTCAAACTCAAGAGACTGAAGACAAAAAATTAATAAAAATAGAAAAATTAAAAAATCGAGAAACTGAAGAATTGATCAATCAAATGAAAAAAATTTGAAAAATCTGCAAATTGCAAATCGAAAAATTGAAATATTCTAGAGTTGAAAAACTAAAAAAGTTTAATTTGAAAACTAGAAAACTGAAAAACGAGAAATCGAAAAATTAAGGATCGGGAAACAAAAAAATAAAAAAAATCGAACTGCCCCTTCACCACGAAGCTGGTGTTCGCCAACGGCAGCGAAGACGTCTTCCGAATGAACTACAAGTGCATTTTCGACGACAACGAAGCCCACTTGAGACACCTGACGAAGTCGCACAGGATCAACCTGAAGAAAACCGGGCCCAGAGTCCTGGAGATCATCGTCGAGAACACGGAGTGCTGATCAACGAAGGCTGTCGCTTCATGGTTCTAGGGAGGTACAACGAAGCGTCGGTCAGGTTCATGGAAGCGGCGCAGAAAGCTAACGAGAACCCCACGATCCTGGACCTCCAAAAGCACCGACAGAGGTTGAAGAACGTCAAAGACGTCGCTGAAACGGAGAAGAAAGCCAAGAATTTGAACCACGAGGGGTTGCAGTGTCTGAAGGCGGTCCAGTTCCAAGACGCTTTGAAGAAGTTCGATGAAGCGTTACGTTTGACCAAGAACATGGAGACGATCACTCTGATTGAAGACAACTTGAAGATCACCAAAGACGCGAAGATGAACCAAGACGCCAAGAAGCTGAACCAAGAAGGTTTGCTTCTGCGCAGAAGCAACCAGAACCAAACTGCCATCCACAAGTTTGACGAAGGTTTGAGAATCGCAAACGACAGGGGTTTAATCACGTCGATCAAGCGAAACAAAGCGGACACTCTAAACAAAGAAGGGAAAGAAATCTTGAAGAAAGCGTGGTGTTTGGAACTGTCCACAACCGATCAAGCTATACACTATTTCGCAAAAGCGAAGTTTTTGTTTGAACAAGCTGAAACTGTCAAGCCTAATGTGGACAACCAAGAACACATAGCTCTGATTGACTGTAAACTAGAAGGTAGTAAGTATTTTAACACTGCGGTACAACTCCAGAGTGAAGGGTCGCGTTTGGTCGATTTGACGCTGAAATCTCAGAAACCGGAAGACTGCAAAACCGCGAAGTGCAAGTACGAGGAAGCTTGGAAGCACTACAACGAAGCCAAAGTGAAATTCGAAGAGGGGCTAAAACGGGGTGATGCCAATTTTGAACCCAGTTTGACACTGACCGTGGAGGCGCTGCAAGGCATCGAGCGGATTCTGAACGAACTTGAGGAGGCGGAACTCGAAATTGTGCTTGTGTAATCATTAGCTGTGTGAATTTTATTCATGTCGACAAACTCATTTTTTAGAATATGATTTAAAATGTAAATAAAGCGCGTGTAGTTTTAAGAATCAATTCCTCGTAAGTCTGTCAAAGTTGCAGTCTTTTTTATTTACGTCGATGGTGGAATGATAACCTCACTTTTTAAAATATAGTTAAAATTTACTAAATAAAGTGAGTGTTGTTGTAAAAATTGACGTGGGTGTCGATTTGTCGGGAAACTGTGGCCAAAAATCCTCGAAATTTGGGCTTACGGGCAAGATTTAGGTCGGAGTGACGGATAAACATAACCTCAAAATTGTAACAAAGTGGTAGAATTTGGTTTTCAGGGGGCGCCGCTTTGGGGCTTAGCGTGGTCTGCGCCTCCTTCGTAAGCCCGGCTTTTCGAAAATTTTGCCTGCCTTGAATTGAAAAACTTTTAATCGAAAAAACCAAAAATTAAAAACTGTAAAATATAAAAATACACTGTTAAAAAGTTAAAAAAGTCTAAAATTGGAAAATCAAATAATTGCAAAATTGTAAAATTATAGAAGAAATTAAAAAATTCAAAAGTTGAAAAATCAAAATTTTAATCTGACAACTCGAAAATTAAACAAGGGAACAATCAAAAAAATAAAATCGAAAAATTGCAGATCGGAAAATTTTAAAACCGAAAAACTGAAAAATTTAACCATTAAAGTAGAAAAACTCAAGAAAAAATAAAAATCAAAAAAATGACAATCGGGAAACTGGAAAGTCTAAAATTAAGGATCAGGAGACTGAAAAATAGAAAAATTTTACATTTCAAAGACCTGAAAAATTCAAAAGTTCAAACACTGAAAAATTTTAATTTGAAAATTTGAAAAACTTAAAAAATGAAAAATGCAAGATCGAAAAAATCATACAAATTCAATGTTAAAACTCGAAAAACTGAAGAAAAAAAAATATAAAAAAATCGAGAAACTGAAGAATAGATCAATCAAAAGAAAAAATGTTAATTTGAAAATTTGAAAAACTGAAAAATCCAAAAATCGAAATAATTCTAGGATTTAAATTTTATAACTCGGAAAACTTAAGAAAAAAATGAAAATCGAAAAATTGAAAAATCGAGAAACTGAAGAATTGATCAATCAAAAGGAAAAAATTTGATTTAATTTGAAATTTAGAAGACTGAAAAACGGTAAATCGAAAAAACCAAGAATTAAAACTTGAAAAATTGTAAAATCGGAAATTGTAAAATATAAAAATTGGATAGTTAAAAGGTCAAAAAATTGTAAAACTGGAAAATCAAAAAATTGCAAAATCGTAAAATTATTATAGAAACTAAAATTAAAAAATTCAAAAGTTGAAAAATCAAAATTTTAATTTGAAAACTCGACAATTAAACAAGGGAACAATGAAAAAAATCCAAAAACCAAAGTCGAGATCACGAAAAATCTAAAAATTTAAATTATAATTTCAATATCTACTTGAAAAATTGAAGAAACAAAAAATAAAAATCAAAGAAGTGCAAATCGAAAAATTGAAAAATCGAAAAGCTGAAAAATTCAAACGTTTAAAAAGCAGCTAATTTTTGATATTTTACGAGGTACCGACTTAGGCATTTCTTTTAATAAATTTTAAATTTGTGTTCCTTTTTTATTGTATTTGATGTATGATTTTATTTGTTTTATTCTTAGGTTAGTTAAGTAAGTAAGTAAGTAAGTAAGTAAGTAAGTAAGTATTTATTAATGACCATTAGGGTACATAAGTCAAGTCAGATGAAGTTACAATATAAAGAGTTTAAAATTATACAATTTACAAGATAATTCAAATCGACTGGTAAAAACTACACAGGACATCGCTACAATTTAAAAATTCATCGAGAGAGTAAAATGCGTTTTTTAATAAAAAATTTCTTATAGTACGGCTAAATTGCGAAAAAGGTAAGTTAGCAATACGTTTCGGTAATTTATTGAATAATTTGGGCCCATAATAATTGATGGCATTTCTACTTCTACCTACACGATAGAATTCGGTGTGAATGCTATGGGTAGATCTCGTGATTAATGACATATTTGTGGGTTTATTATAAGTGGTGAGATTAGACTTCACATATAATAAAGCATATAAAATATAAAGACAGGGCACGGTGAGAATACTTTTTTCTTTAAAATAATTTTTAACACAAGCTCTGTAAGATAGACCTCCAATAATTCGAACTACTCGGCGCTGCAATTTAAAAACGGTTTTTAAATGACTGCTGTGGCCCCAGGTTATAATGGCATAGCTAAAAATACTTTGAAATAAAGAGTAGTATATCATCATAAGGATCTGCTCACTAACCTCATATTGCAAATTCCTAATAAGAAAAGTTGATTTGGACAATTTTTTACAGATATCAATGACGTGATTATCCCAGCATAATTTCGGGTCCAGTGTCACACCAAGAAATTTGACATACCTCGGATTGTCAATCTCAGAAATGTAACGAAGGGAAAACACCATTTTTTGAGTTTTCAGTACATTAAGCGTTAATCTGTTTGAAGTAAACCATTCACTAGCAGCATTAATATCTTGTTCCATCCTGTCCAAGAGAGACGGGATGTCTGAGTCCACACTATAGCAAGTAGTGTCATCCGCAAAAAGTATGATTTTATTGTCTAGATGTTTAGCCAAGTCGTTAATGTATAACAAAAAGAGCAACGGACCTAAAATCGAGCCTTGTGGCACTCCTATGTTAACTATTGTCATTTCGGAGTATACATTATTAAACAGAACAACCTGCTGGCGATTGTGGAGAAAACTAAAAATAAGCTGTAAGGCTCCATTTGACAATCCGTACAACTCAAGCTTGTTTATTAGAATGTTGTGATTAATACTATCGAAAGCTTTTGATAGATCACAAAATGTGCATCCTAAGAATTGTTTTGTTTCGAAACAGGTAATGACCTCATCAACAAGCCTATTAATAGCCATGGTTGTACTTTTGCCATGTTGGAAACCAAATTGGCGTTGGTTCAATATATTTTGTTTATTAACGTATTCCTCAAGTTGTTTAAGCATAATCTTTTCTAAAATTTTCCCAAAAATAGGCGTTATAGAGATTGGTCTATATTTATCAACATCATCTACGTTGCCCTTTTTGTGGATAGGGATTACTTTGGTCACCTTGAGACAGGATGGGAAAAGATTTTCATTAATACACCGATTGATCAATCTTGTGAGTGGAACTAGAATGAGATTCTTAATATTCCTAACAATGGTGATACTTATGTTGTAGTAGTCCTTACTTTTCTTTTTTTTGATGGAATCAATTGTATCTCTTACTTCATTAAATGTTATCTCTCTGAAATTGAAAACAGAGTTCACCGGAGTCAAATTTTTGTGCATTAGCTGAATTGGATCCGTATTTGATAATTTTAAATTATTCTCCAAATTATGTGGGATATCACCAAAAAATGTAGAGAAGTCCTCCGCAGTCAGTTTTTCTGAATAATTATTGCTACTAGCTAATCGTTTGCTATTAATTAATTTCCAGCTGTCCTTTGCTACATTAGTAGAATTTTTAATTAGGTTGTCATTAAAGGTTTTTTTTCTTTTCTTAACTTCGGTTCTAAACAATTCTCTATATTTTTGAAAATAGGTCACAAAAGTTGGGTCATTAGGATTTTGATTGTGTAATTCGTGTAACAGGTCTACATTTTGTTTCATTTTATGTAATTTCTCATCATACCAGTAAGTATCATCCTTTTTAACATTTTTTATTCTTTTTACTTTTATAGGAAAGGCCATGTTTACTTTATCAGAAATTAATTTGGTGAATAAGTTAAATTTGGTATTTGTATCAAGTCCAGCATCATTGATAAAATCAAAATTGCAATCACTAATAATATTAAAAAAATTAAAGAATCCTACTTCCGTAAAAGGTTGATATGATACAACTTTCGAGCAGTCTTTTGACTTATGACGATTATGTGGAATTTCTACAATAGCAGCACGATGGTCAGATAAATGAGTCTCCATGACCTGGTGCCTACAATCATGTGCGATATTTGTAAGTATATTATCAATACACGAATTTGCTCGCGTGTTCTCAAAGATTAGAGGTCTCAAATTATAAGATTTTAAAAAGTTAAGGAACTCTAAAGTCTGTTTGGTTTTGCGGTCAAAATGTATGTTAAAGTCTCCATTAATAATAACATCTGAATCGATTATATTGATAAAATTAAATAAATTAGTCAAATTAGAGTATAAAACTTCCAGATTGCCTTTTGGTGCTCTGTATACAGTTATTATGATTAGTTTGGGTTTATTAACTTTAATGGCTGCAAGCTCAATGTCAATTACATTACAAAACTTTGAAACATCAATAACTTGGTATTTAATTTTATCGTTTACTAGTATCACAACACCGCCATAACCTTTATCTTTCCTGGTATAGGCAGAGGCTATCTTAAAACTACCCAATTTTAATAAATCCAACTCATAGTTTGTTAACCAATGTTCTGTAAAACATAAAACATCATAAGATTCTTCAATGTTATGTAAAACTACCTCTACTTCATCAACTTTTTTCCTAATCGATTGTACATTTAAATGGAAAATTGAAAAATAGCTATCACTAACTACCGCTTTACTCGTTAATTTTTTTAAAATGAAAAAACTTGCGAACACATGCTCCTACAGGCCAGATGTTGGGATCCAGGGCTTTTCCGAAATTGTCAGCATATACAGACAGCTTGAAAGATGAATATTCGCCTTTGTGTTTAGCTTCCAGTTCCTCGCATTTTGCTTCGGGAAAATGAGATTTAACAAACGTTAGTACGTCTTCCTTTTTGGTATCTGGGTGTAACCTATAAACATGCAGATCCATTAGTTTTGGTATAGCTTTCAAACTGCAACCTGCAGCAGCGAAACAACCAACTACGGCTTTACGTTTTTTCTTCTCAACTAGATTCCATTCATCATTATGGCGTTTTGGAAGAGCCTTTGGCTGTACTTTCATTGTGGGCTGTATAGACTTTATGTTGGGTGATGACATCACAGGACTTTTTGATGACATTGCAGGACTTTTAGATGACATCGCAGGACTTTTTGATGACATCGCAGGACTTCTTAAGCCTTTGACAGAAACTTTGACAGAACTTCCACCATTTTCCTTGTTTACCTTTTGCTTATCTTGCTTAGCAGCGACTGGTGTGATAGAGGACTGGGAGAGTTTTTGCCGTTAATAAACTAAGTTAATTATCAGTAGGTATACACTGTTAACTAACCGTTTGTACTGTTGTACTGTTGTGCAATAAACTTATCTATCTAATCACTGAAAAATTTAATTTGAAAATTTGAAAAACTGAAAAATATGAAAAATTCAAAAATGGAAAAAATGATACAATTTAAATTTTAAAACTCGCAAGACTGAAGAAAAAAAATAAAAATCGAAAAATTAAAAAATCGAGAAACTGAAGAATCGAAAAGAAAAAATTTTGAAAAATTTACAAATAACAAAGCGAAAAATTGAAAGATTCTAGAGTTGAGAAACTAAAAAAATTTAATTTGGAAACTAGAAAATTGAAAAACGATAAATCGGAAAAATGTAAAATCTAAAAATTGGAGAGTTAAAAGGTTAAAAAATAGAAAAATGTAGAGTTAAAAAATTGAAAACTGGAAAATCAAAAAATTGCTAAATCATAAAATTATAGAAACGAAAAACTAAAAGATTCATAAGTTGAAAAATCAAAATTTTAATTTGAAAAGTTGAAATTGATCAAGTGAACAATGAAAAAAATCGGAAAAACCAAAATTTTGATTTCAATATGTCCTTAAAAATTGAAAAAACAAAAAATAACAATCGAAAAATTGGAGATAGGAAAATTTTAAATCGAGGAACTGAAAAATTAATAAATTCGAAAAAAAGAAAAATTTTAGTTTTTAAACTTGAAAAACTCAAGAAAAGAAAAGATAAAAATCAAAAAAATGCAACTCAAAAAACTGCAAAATCGAAAAGTTATGGATAAGGAGACTGAAAAATCGAAAAATTTCAAATTCGAAAACCTGAAAAATTCAAAAATTGAAACACTGAAAAATTTAAATTTGAAAACCTGAAAAAATAAAAAATCCAAATATCCTAAAAAATTATACCATTTAAATTTTAAAACTTGAAAAATTGAAGAAAAAAATCCAAAAATTTGCAAAATCTACAAATTTCAAATCTCAAAAATGTAAATATTCTAGAATAAAAAACCTAAAAAAATTTTACTTAAAAACTAGAAAATTGATAAACGGTAAACTGAAAAAACCAAAAATTAAAATTTGAAAAATTGCAAAACCTTAAAATTATTATAGAAACGACAATTAAAAAATTCAAAACCTGGAAAATCAAAATTTTTATTTGAAAACTCGAAAATTAAGCAAGCGAACAATAAAAAAAATCGAAAAAACCAAAATCGAGATCACCAAAAATCTAAAAATTTAAATTTTAATATCTACTTGTAAAATTGAAGAAACAAAAAATTAAAATCGAAAAATTGGAGATAGGAAAATTTTAAAGTCGAAAAACTGAAAAATTTAAATTTTTAAATTTGAAAAACTCAAAAAGTGAAAAAATTAAAATAAAAAAATACAAATCGAAAAAATTTAAATTCGAGAAGTTGAAACACTGAACAAATAAAAATCCAAAAATGGAAAATGTTTTCAAATCGAAAAACTAAAAATAAAAGTTTGAAAACTGAGAAAATTAAGAACCGAGAAATTGAAAAGTCGAACAAATCGGAAAATTGCAAATTGAAAAATTCAAAAGTTGAAAAATTGACAAATTGAAAAATTCTTATTTGAAAACTCAAAAACTAAACAAACGAGAAGTTGGAAAAAGGAGAATTTGAAGAAGTTTAACACTGAAAAATTGCAGTTTGAAAATGTGAAAAAAATGAAAAATCCAAAAGGGGAAAAAATGATACAATTTAAATTTTCAAACTCAAGAGACTGAAGACAAAAAATTAATAAAAATAGAAAAATTAAAAAATCGAGAAACTGAAGAATTGATCAATCAAATGAAAAAAATTTGAAAAATCTGCAAATTGAAAAATCGAAAAATTGAAATATTCTAGAGTTGAAAAACTAAAAAAGTTTAATTTGAAAACTAGAAAACTGAAAAACGAGAAATCGAAAAATTAAGGATCGGGAAACAAAAAAATAAAAAAAATCGAACTGCCCCTTCACCACCAAGCTGGTGTTCGCCAACGGCAGCGAAGACGTCTTCCGAATGAACTACAAGTGCATTTTCGACGACAACGAAGCCCACTTGAGACACCTGACGAAGTCGCACAGGATCAACCTGAAGAAAACCGGACCCAGAGTCTTGGAGATCATCATCGAGAACACGGAGCACCAGCTGGAGAACCAGAAGGCCGAAGTGCTGATCAACGAAGGCTGTCGCTTGATGGTTCTAGGGAGGTACAACGAAGCGTCGGTCAGGTTCATGGAAGCGGCGCAGAAAGCTAACGAGAACCCCACGATCCTGGACCTCCAAAAGCATCGACAGAGGTTGAAGAACGTCAAAGACGTCGCTGAAACGGAGAAGAAAGCCAAGAATTTGAACCACGAGGGGTTGCAGTGTCTGAAGGCGGTCCAGTTCCAAGACGCTTTGAAGAAGTTCGATGAAGCGTTACGTCTGACCAAGAACATGGAGACGATCACTCTGATTGAAGACAACTTGAAGATCACCAAAGACGCGAAGATGAACCAAGACGCCAAGAAGCTGAACCAAGAAGGTTTGCTTCTGCGCAGAAGCAACCAGAACCAAACTGCCATCCACAAGTTTGACGAAGGTTTGAGAATCGCAAACGACAGGGGTTTAATCACGTCGATCAAGCGAAACAAAGCGGACACTCTAAACAAAGAAGGGAAAGAAATCTTGAAGAAAGCGTGGTGTTTGGAACTGTCCACGACCGATCAAGCTATACACTATTTCGCAAAAGCGAAGTTTTTGTTTGAACAGGCTGAAACTGTCAAGCCTAATGTGGACAACCAAGAACACATAGCTCTGATTGACTGTAAACTAGAAGGTAGTAAGTATTTTAACACCGCTGTACAACTCCAGAGTGAAGGGTCGCGTTTGGTCGATTTGACGCTGAAATCTCAGAAACCGGAAGACTGCAAAACCGCGAAGCGCAGGTACGAGGAAGCCTGGAAGCACTACAACGAAGCCAAAGTGAAATTCGAAGAGGGGCTGAAACGGGGTGATGCCAATTTTGAACCCAGTTTGACACTGACCGTGGAGGCGCTGCAAGGCATCGAGCGGATTCTGAACGAACTTGAGGAGGCGGAACTCGAAATTGTGCTTGTGTAATCATTAGCTGTGTGAATTTTATTCATGTCGACAAACTCATTTTTTAGAATATGATTTAAAATGTAAATAAAGCGCGTGTAGTTTTAAGAATCAATTCCTCGTAAGTCTGTCAAAGTTGCAGTCTTTTTTATTTACGTCGATGGTGAAATCATAACCTCACTTTTTAAAATATAATTAAAATTTGCTAAATAGAGTGAGTGTTGTTGTAAAAATGGACGTGGGTGTCGATTTGTCGGCAAACTGTGGCCAAAAACCCTCGAAATTTGAGCTTGTGGGCAAGATTTTCGTCGCAGTGACGGGTGAACATAACCTCAAAATTGTAACAAAGTGGTAGAATTTGGCTTTCAGGGGGCGCCGCGTTGGGGCTTAGCGTGGTCTGCGCATCCTTCGTAAGCCCGGCTTTTCGAAAATTTTGCCTGCCTTGAATTGAAAAACTTTTAATCGAGAAAACCAAAAATTAAAAATTGAAAAACTGTAAAATATAAAATACATAGTTAAAAAGTTAAAAAAGTCTAAATTTGGAAAATCAAATAATTGCAAAATTCTAAAATTATAGAAACGGAAATTAAAACATTCAAAAGTTGAAAAATCAAAATTTAAATTTGACAACTCGAAAATTAAACAAGGGAACAATAAAAAAATCTAAAAATTAAAAAATTTAAATTTTTAAAATCGAAAAATTGAAGATCGGAAAATTTTAAAACCGAAAATCTGAAAAATTTAAGCATTTAACTTGGAAAACTCAAGAAACGAAAATCAAAAAATGTAAATCGAGAAACTGAAAAATCGAAAAATTAAAGATCAGGAGACTGAAAAATTTAAATTTGAAAAAATGAAAAATCCAAAAATGGAAAAAATTATACAATTTAAATTAAAAACTGAAGAATAAAAATAAAAATCCAGAAACTGAAGAATCGATCAATCAAAAGAAAAAAAATTGAAAAATCTACAAATTACAAATCGAAAAATTGAAATATTCTAGAATTGAATAACTAAAATAATTTAATTTGAAAATTTTAAATTTGAAAATTCGAAAAACTGAAAAAATGAAAAATCCAAAAATCGAAAAAATGATACAATTTCAAATTTAAAACTCGAAAAATTGAAGAATAAAAATAAAAATCGAAAAATTGAAATAACAAACTAAAAAAATTTAATTTGAAAACTAGAAAATTGAAAAACGGTAAATCGAAAAACCAAAAATTAAAATCTGAGGTATTGTAAAATTGGAAAATTGTATACTATAAAAACTGGATAGTTAAAAAGTTAAAAAACCGCAAAAAAATTGGAAAATCAAAAAATTGCAAAATCGTAAAACCGAAAAACTGAAAAATTTAAGCTTTTAAACTTGAAAAACTCAAGAAACGAAAAAATTAAAATTAAAAAAATGCAAATTGAGGAACTGAAAAATCGAAAAATTAAGGTTCAGGAGACTGAAAAACCGAAAATTTTTAAATTCGGAAAGCTGAAAAATTCAAAAGTTGAAGCACTAAAAAATTTTAATTTGAAAAAACGAAAAATGCAAACATCGAAATTTAAATTTTAAAACTCGAAAAACTGAAAAAAAAAAATGGAAAAATTGAAAAATCGAGAAACTGAAGAATCAATGAAATGAAAAAAATTTTAAAAATCAACAAATTGCAAATCGAAAAATTGAAATATTCTAGAATTGAATAACTAAAAAAATTTAATTTGAAAACTCGAAAATTGAAAAACGATAAAATGAAAAAAACAAAAATTTTCATGGAAAGGATCAGGAGACTGAAAAATTCAAAAGTTTAAATGAAAAATTTAAATTTGAAAAACCGAAAAAATGAAAAATCCAAAAATCGAAAAAATGATGCAATTTAACATTTAACTCGAAAAAATGAAGAATAAAAATAAAAATCGAAAAATTGAAATACTATAGAATTCAAAAACTAAAAAAATTTAATTTGAAAACTAGAAAAATTTAATTTGAAAACTAGAAAATTGAAAAACGGTAAATCGAAAAACCAAAAATTATAATTTGAAATATTGTAAAATCGGAAAATTGTATACTATAAAAATTGGATAGTTAAAAAGTTAAAAAAGCGTAAAAAATTGGAAAATCAAAAAATTGCAAAATCGTAAAACCGAAAAACTAAAAAATTTAAGCTTTTAAACTTGAAAAACTCAAGGAACGAAAAAATAAAAATCAAAAAATTGCAAATCGAAAAATTAAGGACCAGGAGACTGAAAAACCGAAAATTTTTAAATTCGGAAAGCTGAAAAATTCAAAAGTTGAAGCACTAAAAAATTTTAATTTGAAAAAACGAAAAATCCAAAAATCGAAATTTAAATTTTAAAACTCGTAACACTGAAAAAAAAAATGGAAAAACTGAAAAATCGAGAAACTGAAGAATCAATCAAAAGAAAAAAAAATTGAAAAATCTACAAATTGCAAATCGAAAAATTGAAATATTCTAGAATTGAATAACTAAAAAAATTTAATTTGAAAACTCGAAAATTGAAAAACGATAAATTGAAAAAAACAAAAATTTCCACGGTAAGGATCAGGAGACTGAAAAATTCAAAAGTTTAATGAAAAATTTAAATTTGAAAAACTGAAAAAATAAAAAATTCAAAAATCGAAAAAATGATGCAATTTAAATTTTAAAACTCGAAAAAATGAAGAATAAAAATAAAAATCGAAAAATTGAAATACTATAAAATTCAAAAACTAAAAAAATTTAATTTGAAAACTAGAAAAATTTAATTTGAAAACTAGAAAATTGAAAAACGGTAAATCGAAAATTAAAAAATTAAAATTTGAAATATTGTAAAATCGGAAAATTGTATACTATAAAAATTGGATAGTTAAAAAGTTAAAAAAGTGTAAAAAATTGGAAAATCAAAAAATTGCAAAATCGTGAAACCAAAAAACTGAAAAATGTAAGCTTTTAAACTTGAAAAACTCAAGAAACGAAAGAATAAAAATCAAAAAATTGCAAATCGAAAAACTGAAAAATCGAAAAATTAAGGATCAGGAGACTGAAAAACCGAAAATTTTTAAATTCGGAAAGCTGAAAAATTCAAAAGTTGAAGCACTAAAAAATTTTAATTTGAAAAAACGAAAAATCCAAAAATCGAAATTTAAATTTTAAAACTCTTAAAACTGAAAAATCGAGAAACGGAAGAATCAATCAAAAGAAAAAAAAATTGAAAAATCTACAAATTGCAAATCGAAAAATTGAAATATTCTAGAATTGAATAACTTAAGAAATTTAATTTGAAAACTCGAAAATTTAAAAACGATAAAATGAAAAAAACAAAAATTTCCACGGAAAGGATCACAGGAGACTGAAAAATTCAAAAGAGACTGAAAAACCGAAAAATTTTAAATTCGGAAAGCTGAAAAATTCAGAAGTTGAAGCACACAAAATTTTAATTTGAAAAAACGAAAAATCCAAAAATCGAAATTTAAATTTTAAAACTCGAAAAACTGAAAAAAAAAATGGAAAAACTGAAAAATCGAGAAACTGCAGAATCAATCAAAAGAAAAAAAATATTTGAAAAATCTACAAATTGCAAATCGAAAAATTGAAATATTCTAGAATTGAATAACTAAAAAATTTTAATTTGAAAACTCGAAAATTAAAAAACGATAAAATGAAAAAAACAAAAATTTCCACGGAAAGGATGAGGAGACTGAAAAATTCAAAACTTTAAACACTGAATATTTTAAATTTGAAATTTTGAAAAACTGAAAAAATGAAAAATCCAAAAATCGAAAAAATGATCATTTTAAATTTTAAAACTCGAAAAACTCTAGAATAAAAATAAAAATCGAAAAATTGAAATATTCTAGAATTCAAAAACTAAAAAAATTTAATTTGAAAACTAGAAAAACTTAATTTGAAAACCAGAAAATTGAAAAACGGTAAAACGAAAAACCAAAAATTAAAATTTGAAATATTATAAAATCGGAAAATTGTATACTATAAAAATTGGATAGTTAAAAAGGTAAAAAAGCGTAAAAAATTGGAAAATCAAAAAATTGCACAATCGTAAAAGCGAAAAACTGAAAAATTTAAGCTTTTAAACTTGAAAAACTCAAGAAACGAAAAAAAAATCAAAAAACTGCAAATCGAGAAACTGAAAAATCGAAAAATTAAGGATCAGGAGACTGAAAAACCGAAAAATTTCAAATTCGAAAAGCTGAAAAATTCAAAAGTTGAAACACTAAAAAATTTAAATTTGGAAAAACGAAAAATCCAAAAATCGAAATTTAAATTTTAAAACTCGTAACACTGAAAAAAAAAATGGAAAAACTGAAAAATCGAGAAACTGAAGAATCAACCAAAAGAAAAAAAAATTTGAAAAATCTACAAATTGCAAATCGAAAAATTGAAATATTCTAGAATTGAATAACCAAAAAAATTTAATTTGTAAACTCGAAAATTGAAACACGATAAAACGAAAAAACCAAAAATTTTCACGGAAAGGATCAGGAGACTGAAAAATTCAAAAGTTTAAACACTAAAAAATTTACATTTGAAAATTTGAAAAACTGAAAAAATTAAAAACCCAAAAATCGAAAAAATGGTACAATTTAAATTTTAAAACTCGCAAAAATGAAGAATAACAATAAAAATCGAAAAACTAAAAAATCGATCAATCAAAACAAAAAAATTAGAAAAATCTTCAACTTAGAAACCGAAAAATTGAAGCATTCTAGAGTTGAAAAACTAAAAAAAAATTAATTTGATAACTAAAAAATTGAAAAACGGTAAGTCGAAAAACCAAAAATTAAAATTTGAAGTATTATCAAATCGGAAAATTGTAGAACATAAAAATTGGATAGTTAAAAAGTTAAAAAAGTGTAAAATTGGAAAATCAAAAAATTGCAAAATTGTAAAATTATAGAAACGAAAATTACAAAATTCAAAAGTTGAAACCTCGAAAACTGAACAAAATCAAATAAACGAAAATCGTGATAAGGAAAAATTTAAAGAAAAAAAATTGAAGGAAAAAAATAAATAAGAACTCCAGAAATGAAAAAATAAAAATAAAAAAATACAAATCGAAAAATTTTAAATTCGAAAAGTTGAAAAATTCAATTTTTTTCAAATTTACATTTGAAAATTTGAAAAAACTGAAAAAATGAAAAGTCCAAAAATCCAAAATATTTTCAAATCGAAAAATTGAAAAATTCAAAAGTTTAAATATTGAAAAATTTTAAACTGAAAAACTTAAAACGAAGAATGGAAAAATCTAAAAATTGAAAAAAGCAAAAATTTAAAATACCCAAAAAAAAATTCAAAAACTGCAGAACGAAAAATCGAAAAATAGAAAAATCAAAATATATACAGATCGAAAAATCGAAAAACTGCAAACCAAAAAATTACGGATCAAGAGACTGAAATAATGAAATCTGAAAATATCTAAAAATTAAAAAATTGCAAATCGTAAAACTAAAAATAAAATATCAAAAAATTGTAGAACTGTAAAATCTAAAAATTGAAAAATAAAAGTTTGAAAACTTAAGAAACGAGATATTGAAAAATCGAACAATTCGGAAAATTGCAAATTGAAAAATTCAAAAGTTGAAAAATTGACAAATTGAAAAATTTTTATTTGAAATCTCGAAAACTGAACAAACGAGAAATTGGAAAAATAAAAAAAGAAGCTGTCGGAAAATTGAAACAGTTTTAACACCGAAAAATTTAAATTTGAATATTTAAAAAAAATGAAAAATCCAAAAATGGAAAAAATTGTACAAAATCGAAAAATTAAAAAATCGAGAAACTGAAGAATTGATCAATATCAGATGAAAAAATTTTGAAAAATCTACAATTTACAAACCGAAAAACTGAAAGGTTCTGGAGTTGAAAAACTAAAAACTTTTAATTTGGAAACAAGAAAATTGAAAAACGATAAATCCGAAAATTGTAAAATCTAAAAATTGGACAGTTAAAAAGTTAAAAAATAGAAAAACTGGAAAACCAAAAAACTGCAAAATCGTAAAATTATGGAAACGAAAAATTAAAAAATTTAAAAGTTGAAAAATCAAAATTTTAATTTAAAAACTTGAAAAATCTAAAAATTTAAAAATTTTAATTTCACTTGAAAAATAGAAGAAAGAGAAAATAAAAATCGAAAAATTGCAGATCAGAAAATTTTAAAACCGAAAAACTGAAAAATTTAAATTTTTAAACTAACAACTCAAAAAATGAAAAAAAAAATAAAAAAAAACACAAATCAAAACATTTTAAATTCGAAAAGTTGATAAATTCAAAAGTTGAAACGCTCAAAAATTTAAATTTGAAAATTAGAAAAATTGAAAAAAGGAAAAATCCAAAAATCGAAAATATTTTCAAATGGAAAAATTGAAAAATTCAAAATTTTGAACATTGAAAAATTTAAATTTGAAAGTCGAAAAAAGTAAAAAGTTATAATACCCACAAAAAATCAAAAACTGGAGAACGAAAAATTGAAAAACAGAAAAATTAAAATAAATATGTACAGATTGAAAAATTAAAACATTGCAAATCAAAAAATTATAAAATTATGGATCAAGAGACTGAAATAAATCTAAAAATAAAATATCGAAAAATTGTAAAACTGAAAAATCTAAAAATTGAAAAATAAAAGTTTCAAAAATTTAAGAAACGAGAAATTGAAAAATCGAACAATTCGGAAAATTGCAAATTGAAAAATTCAAAAGTTAAAAAATTGACAAATTGAAAAATTTTTATTTGAAAACTCGAAAACTGAACAAACGAGAAATTGGAAAAAAAAAGGTGTCGAAAATTGAAACAGTTTTAACACCGAAAAATTTAAATTTGAATATTTGAAAAAAAATGAAAAATCCAAAAATGGAAAAATTGTACAAAATCGAAAAATTAAAAAATCGAGAAACTGAAGAATTGATCAATATCACATGAAAAAATTTTAAAAAATCTACAAATTACAAACCGAAAAACTGAAAGGTTCTGGAGTTGAAAAACTAAAAAATTTTAATTTGGAAACAAGAAAGTTGAAAAACGATAAATCCGAAAATTGTAAAATCTAAGAATTGGACAGTTAAAAAGTTAAAAAATAGAAAAATGTAAAATTAAAAAATTGAAAAACTGGAAAACCAAAAAACTGCAAAATCGTAAAATTATGGAAACGAAAAATTAAAAAATTCAAAAGTTGAAAATTCAAAATTTTCATTTAAAAACTTGAAAAATCTTAAAATTTAGAAATTTTGATTTCACTTGAAAAATAGAAGAAAGAGAAAATAAAAATCGAAAAATTGCAGATCAGAAAATTTTAAAACCGAAAAACTGAAAAATTTAAATTTTTAAACCAACAACTCAAAAAATGAAAAAAAAAAAAATAAAAAAAAACACAAATCAAAAAATTTTAAATTCGAAAAGTTGATAAATTCAAAAGTTGAAAATTCAAAATTTTCATTTAAAAACTTGAAAAATCTTAAAATTTAGAAATTTTGATTTCACTTGAAAAATAGAAGAAAGAGAAAATAAAAATCGAAAAATTGCAGATCAGAAAATTTTAAAACCGAAAAACTGAAAAATTTAAATTTTTAAACCAACAACTCAAAAAATGAAAAAAAAAAACAAAAAAAAACACAAATCAAAAAATTTTAAATTCGAAAAGTTGATATATTCAAAAGTTGAAACGCTCAAAAATTTAAATTTGAAAATTTGAAAAATTGAAAAAAAGAAAAATCGAAAATATTTTCAAATGGAAAAATTGAAAAATTCAAAATTTTGAACATTGAAAAATTTAAATTTGAAAAATCGAAAAACTGAAAAAAGTAAAAAGTTATAATACCCACAAAAAATCAAAAACTGGAGAACGAAAAATTGAAAAACAGAAACATTAAAATAAATATGTACAGATTGAAAAATCAAAAGATTGCAAATCAAAAAATTATAAAATTATGGATCAAGAGACTGAAATAAATCTAAAAATAAAATATCGAAAAATTGTAAAACTGTAAAATCTAAAAATTGAAAAATAAAAGTTTCAAAAATTTAAGAAAAGAGAAACTGAAAAATCAAACAAATCGAAAAAATGCAAAATGAACAATTCAAAAGTTGAAAAATTGACAAATTGAAAAATTTTTATGTGGAAACTCAAAAACTGAACAAGCGAGAAATTGGAAAAATGAAAAAAGAAGGTGTCGAAAAATTGAAACAGTTTAAACACTGAAAAATTTGAATTTGAATATTTGAAAAAAAGTGAAAAAAATGAAAAACCTAAAAATTGTAAATCGAAAAATTGAAGTATTCTAGAGTTGAAAAACTAAAAAATTTTAATGTGAAAACTACAAAATTGAAAAACGATAAATCGAAAAAAACCAAAAATTTCTTGCCTTAACAACCCGAAACTCTTATAAAAACGTGATCCAGTTCGTAGTACCACAAACACTCTGTTTTATTTACGTCGATGGTTAAATCATAACCTCACTTTTTACAATACAGTTAAAATTTACTAAATAGAACGACTGTCGTTGCAAAAATGGACGAAGGTGTCGATTTGTCGGCAAACAATAACCAAAAACCCTCGAAATTAGGGCTTGCGGGCAAGATTTTGGTCGGAATGACGGGTAAACATAACCTCAAAACTGTAACAAAGTAGTAGAATTTGGCTTTCAGGGGGCGCCGCCTTGGGACTCAGCGTGGTCTGCGCATCCTTCGTAAGCCCCGCTTTCCGAAAATTTTGCCTGCCTTACATACCCGCGACGAAAAACCAAGTTGACAATATTGTGGTAGCACTGGCTGGTCGGGGTGGAAGTTTGCTGGATTTGGGGTCTGGGGATGGCCGCATTGTTCTAGGTATGTTTGTGTTTGTGTCATTTTTATATTTGTGTGTGTGTTTTTAGAGGCCGCCAGGCGTGATTTTGTGGCTCATGGGGTTGAATTGAACTTGTGGCTCGTATTGTACTCTAAATTGGACGCTTTGCGTAAAGGACTGGGAAATAAGGTCGATTTTTATCGCAGGGACTTGTGGAAGTTTAATCTTAGCGGTTATGACAATATTGTGATTTTTGGGGTGGAGCAAATGGTAGGTGACAATTTTTGTGATGGGTGGTGAAACGGGTTGTTGTAGATGGCCGATTTAGAGAAGAAGTTTGACTTGGAGTGTAAAAATGGCTGCAATGTTGTAGCTTGTCGGTTCCCTTTACCAAATAAGACACCAGTGCGGACGTACGGATGCGGAATTGACACAGTGTGGGTGTACGTGTTCAACAAGCCCCCATAAAATAACACTTTGTTTGTGTAAATACATGTTAAAAGACTAGAAGTCAAAGTTGGCTTTGATTAGAGGGCTGCGGTTGGCATCACTGATCACTGCTGTCAATGAACTTCATCAGTGAAACGTAGAGGGCGCTCTACACATTGTTGACAATCAAGGTACGTCATGAACAATATCAATTTTTATTTAAACAAATACACACAAATTATTGATTTATTTTTAATCAAACCTAACCTTAAAAGCCGCCACGTCCTGCATAAGTTTCGCCATAAAATTGACAGTCTGCTCAACCCTAGTCATCCCATTCGTGCCCTCCTTGAGATACTTCTTGAACATTAACCCGTTCAGTCTCAATATTTCTCTCAATCAAATTATACAGAAACTCGTTGTGAACAAAATTAAAGGCCTCCTCAAACTTGTCTAAAGCCGCACCGCACTGATCGTCGAACCACAGTTGGACCGCTTCAGCATTGAGTTGCCTGATTTTGGCGGAATTGAAAGCATCTTTCTTCTTTAATTCGATGAAGATCAGCGCGTCTTCGTCCACAGCGTGGTTCTGGGCTTCGCAGAACTTTTCGTAAGCTTGTTGGTACTCGGTGGCGGCTGACAGGTGCTCGGCTTCTTGGATCAAGGAAGTGACTTTGGTTTCTATTGTTTTTTCTAGTTTTTTGATGACGATTTCTAGGGCTGCTTTGTCTGCGGGGTTGGTAGCTGATTTTAGGGCTGCGCGAAGGGTGGAGTGGATTTGTTTGGACTCGGGGGTCCATGGGAGGGTTTGTGGGGGGTCGGGTTTTGGGGAGGATGATTCTGTGCTCATTGTTGTGAGTGTGGTGGTTTACTGGGGATTGGTGGGGGGGTGAATCATCGGTTTTTATCAAGTGAGATAATGTGTGTTTCCGAATTCCGGGTATTCTTTATCTTTTGTTTATTTCGCAATTTGGAAACTTGAATTAAATTAATTGTTGGTTAGTTTTGATATAAATTGACAGTTTAATAATTTGACACATGATAATTTTAATTTGAAAAACTCATGACGTGAGAGTTATGGCAACGCTGTTTATAATTTTTTCATGGGTGTGTGGCAACAGTGGCGAAATTCGTTATTTTACGATTTTACAGAGTTTGTTTCGACTTTTTCTTGAAAATTTGAAAAATTAAAAATCGTGAAAATCCAAAAACTTAAAAATCGAGAAACTCAAGATCAATCAAAAGGAAAAAAAAATTGAAAATAGAAAAACTGAAATATTCTACAGTTGAAAAACTAAAAAATTTTAGTTTGAAAACTCGAAAATTGAAAAATGATAAATCGAAAAAACCAAAAATTAAAAATTGAAAAATTGTAAAATCAGAAAATTGTAAAAATATAAAAATTGGATAGCTAAAAAGTTGAAAAATCGAAAAATATAAAATTAAAAAAGTGAAAAACTGGACAAACAAAAAATAGTAAAATCGCAAAAGTATAGGAATGAAAAACTACAAAATCGTAAAATTATAGAAATACAAAATTCAAAAATTGAAAAATCAAAATTTTAATTTGAAAACACTGAACAAGCGAGCAATGAAAATAATTGAAAAAACCGAAATCGAGATAACGCAAAATCTAAATAAAAATAAAAAAATGCAAATCGAAAAACTGAAAAATCGAAAAATTAAGGATCCAGAGACTGAAAAATCGAAAAAATTTAAATTCGAAAAGTTGAAAACTTCAAGAGTTTAAACATTCAAAAATTTAAATCTGTAAATTTGAGAAAAATTCAAATCTGAAAATTTGAAAAACTGAAGAAAAACAATAAAAATCGAAAAATTGAAAATCCGAGAAACTGAAGAATCGATCAATCAAAAGAAAAAAAATTTGGAAAATCTAGAAATTGCAAACGAAAATTTGAAATATTCTAGAGTTGAAAATTGAGGGTCAGTAGACTGAAAAATCTAAAAGTTTTGAATTCGAAAAGCTGAAAAATTGGGAAAATGAAAAATCCAAAAATCGAAAAAAATGATTCAATTTAAATTTTCGAAAAAGTGAAAAATTTTCGAATAAGTTTAAACTTGAAAAACTCAAGAAACGAAAAAATAAAAACCAAAAAAATGCAAATGGAAAAATTAAGGATCAAGAGACTAAAAATCGAAAAATTTTGATTCGAAAAGCTGAAAAATTCAAAAGTTTAAACACTGAAAAATTTAAATTTGAAAAAATGAAAAATCCTGAAGGCGAAAAAATGATACAATTTAAATTTTAAAACTCGGAAAACTGAAGAAAAAAAGATTAATAAAAATCGAAAAATTGAAAAATTTAAGTTTTTAAACTTGAAAAACTCAAGAAACGAAAAAATAAAAATCAAAAAAATTAAAGTCGAAAAATTAAGGATCAGGAGACTGAAAAATCGAAAAATTTTGAATTCGAAAAGGTGAAAAATTCAAAAGTTTAGTCACTGAAAAATTTTATTTGAAAAACTGAAAAAATGAAAAATCCAAAAATGGAAAAAATGATACAATTTAAATTTTAAAACTCGCAAGACTGAAGAAACAAAAATAATAAAAAAAAAATTTCATTTGAAAACTCGAAAATTGAAAAACGATAAATCGAAAAAATCAAAAAATATTGAAAACTCGGAAAATTGTAAAATGTAAAAACTGGATAGTTAAAAAGTTAAAAAATCGAAAAATGTGCAATTAAAAAATTGAAAAACTGGAAAATCAAAAAACTGAAAAATTGTAAAATTATAGAAATGAAAAATTGCAAAATCGTAAAATTATAGAAGCGAAAATTAAAAAAATTCATAAGTTGAAAAATCAAAATTTTAATTTGAAAACTCGAAAATTGAACAAGCGAACAATGAAAAAAATTGAAAAAACCAAAATCGAGATCATGAAAAATCTAAAAATTTTAAAATTTTAATTTCATTATGTATGTATTTGAAAAATTGAAGAAACAAAAAATAGAAATCGAAAAACTGAAAAATTTAAGTTTTTAAACTTGAAAAACTCAAGAAACGACAAAATAAAAAAAAATGCAAATCGAAAAACTGAAAAATTGAAAAATTAAGGGCCAGAAGACTGAAAAATCTAAAAAGTTTGAATTTTGAATTTGAAAAACCGAGAAAATGAAAAATCCAAAAATCGAAAAAAATGATACGATTTAAATTTTAAAACCCGAAAATCTGAAGAAAAAAAAGATAAATAAAAATCGAAAAACTGAAAAATTTACGAGTAAGTTTAACCTTAAAAATCTCAAGAAACGAAAAATAAAAACCAAAAAAATGCAAATGGAAAAATTAAGGATCAGGAGACTAAAAATCGAAAAATTTTGAATTCGAAAAGCTGAAAAATTCAAAAGTTTCAACACTGAAAAATTTAAATTTGAAAAACTAAAAAAATGAAAAATACAGAAGTCGAAAAATTGATCCACTTTAAATTCTAAAACTAGAAAAACTGAAGAAAAAAAAGATGAATAAAAATTGAAAAATCGAAAAACTGAAAAAATTAAGTTTTAGGAAACAAAAAAATGCAAATCGAAAAATTAAGGATCAGGAGACTGAAAAATCGGAAAATTTTGGATTCGAAAAGCTGAAAGATTCAAAAGTTTAATCACTGAAAAATTAAATTTAAGAATTTGAAAAAATGAAAAATTCAAAAATGGAAAAAAAAATTAATTTGAGAACTCGAAATTGATCCAGTGACAATGAAAAAAATCGAAAAAAACAAAATTTTGATTTCAATACGTAGTTGAAAAATTGAAGAAACAAAAAATAAAAATCGAAAAATTGCAGATCAGAAAATTTTCAAATCGAAAAACTGAAAAATTAAAAAGCTTAAACGCTAAAAAATTTAAATTTGAAAAAATTAAAAATCCATAAACGAAGATACATATTTTCAAATCGAAAAACGAAGAAATTGAAGAAACAAAAAATAAAAATCGAAAAATTGCAGATCAGAAAATTTTCAAATCGAAAAACTGAAAAATTAAAAAGCTTAAACACTAAAAAATTTAAATTTGAAAAAATTAAAAATCCATAAACGAAGATACATATTTTCAAATCGAAAAACTGAAGAAACGAAAAAATAAAAATCGAGAAACTGAAAAATTATTGAAAAATCGAAAAATTGCAAATCGGAAAATTTTAAATTCGAAAAACTGGAAAATTCCAAAGTTTAAAAATTGAAAAATCGATAAAATTTTAACTGAAAAACTTAAACGGATAATGGAAAAATCGAAAAATTGAAAAATAAAAGTTTGAAAACTTGAAAAACTTAAAACAATTGAAAACATGAAAACTCGGAAAATTGCAAATTGAAACATTCAAAAGTTGAAGAACTGACAAACTGAAAAATTTTTATTTGAAGACTCAAAAACGAAACAAACGAGAAGTTGGAAAGAGGTATCGAAAAATCGAAATCACATTGGAAAATGTTTCAATTTTTGAATTTTTCATTTCTTTAATATCTACGATTTGGCAATTTTTCAATGTTTTCGATTTTTAAATATTTGGGTTTTCAGTTGTGAGATTTTTGATTTTTCAGTTTTTCAAAAAGAACAAATATACAACTGAAATTGTAAAACTAAAAAACTAAAACTCAAAAAATTAAAAATCGAGAAACGGAAAAATCGGTAAATTGAAAAAAAAAAGAATTTAGCGCCAATATGCTTTGTGATTGGTCGGCATGTGCGTGAAACTCAACAAAATTTGCGAACGTACCCCAACCCAAATGTCATTCGTGAAATTCTAGGTTATGTTTACAATTACAATATAATCTGGCAACAAAACCGATTTCACTTTCATGAGTAAATAAAACCTTGTCGAGTCCCGGAAACCCCGAAATGACTGCTCTGGAATATCGCGAAAACGTCGCCCCCATCAAGGTCCACAATTGCAAAATCTGCCCATTCTCCTCCACATCCCTGTCTCTAATGACAAACCACGTCAAAACCCACCGTTCGACACTACCCCATTTCAGCTGCGAAAACTCCCCCCTCGAAATATACTCCTGCAAACACTGCAACGTCCAAACCAACCTAACCTCACTCATGAAAAACCACATCGCCAAACACCACAGCCCCCATCCACCAAACGCGCCCAAACCACAAGAAGAAACCACCATCAAGTGCTACATTTGCGAACAATACGGCTTCGAAACATACTTTTTGTTAAAATGGTGGCAACACACTGAAGAGTGCAGAACAAACGCAAAACACGAAACACCTTGGCATCACTGCAAAAACTGCTCCAACAAAAGTTCAAACTAATTAATTATTGGTCATTTTCCTTTTTGATTAGTAATAATTTAATAATAAACCATTAGTCAGAAGGGTTGTAGTTACAAATAATGAAAAATCTGCAACGACTGTGATTACAAATGCAAATTTTGCTATAAACGATTTTTGAGGTTATGTTAAAAATTTTGTTTTTATTGATCATGAAACAACTTGCATGATTTCGTGTAACGCATAACTTAAATAAAACAATTTTTTTAAATGTTACTAAAAAAGGACACGATCTTTGACTTAGTTTTTCGGAAAATGCGCTGCTTTCACGTGTTCTCGCAACTTCCGCTTCAACTTGGCTCGAAACGGGCACTGCTCACACTGCTCCCACTGTATCTGGCTGTCAGCCACATGTTTATTAATTTTGTGTTCCTTCAAATAACTGAACTGTTTAGTCGCATAGGAACACTGCTCACATTTGTGCCACTTGATTCCTTTCCCCCCTAAATGCAGCACTCCCACGTGCATTTTCAACTGACTTTTCTTTTTAGCTTTGTATGGACACCGTTCGCAGTGGTACCAACGGATTTGTTCGTTTTGGTGTTTATCAAAGTGCACTTTTACCGCACTTTTGTACTTGGTTTTATACGGACACTTGTCACACTGGTACCACTCGATTTTATCGTCACTCACGTGTTTTCTAATGACGTGCATTTTTAAAGCCGCGCGGTTTTTACCTTTATATGGGCACTTGTCACACTCGTGCCACTTAATCTCGCTTTCGCTCGAGTGTCGATTTTTCACGTGGACTTTCAAGTTTTTGGAATATTTGGTTTTGAATTGGCAGTGTTGGCACTGGTGGAGTTGGATGGTTTCCGAGTCGGGGTGGAGGTAGTTCGTGTGGTACTTTAAAGAACTTAGGGCTTTGGCTTTGTATGTACATTTATCGCAGTGGTACCACACGATGTCTTTTTCGTCTGAGTGCATGCGGTACGTGTGGATGTTTAAAGACTCTTTTCTTTTAGCTTTGTATGGACATTTTTGGCAGTGGTACCACTTGATTTCGTTTTCGCTTAAATGTTTGCTGATTATGTGGGGGTTTAAGTACCTTTTTGCGGTGGTTTCGTAGGGGCAGTAGTTACATTTGTACCACTTCAAGGTTGTTTCTATGGTGTCTAGGTGAGTTCCTCGTTCGTGGCGTCTCAAATTCGGCTTAAATTTCGTTTTATAGGGGCACTTTTGGCATTCATACCATTTAACTTGGGTGTCACCTGAATGCCAAACGTCCTTGTGTCTTTTCAAGGATCGCTTTAATTTCGCCTTGTATGAACATTCGTCGCAACTTATTTCGCCGTTTTGTAAATGTTTTGAGGTTATGTGTAGCCGCAAATCTCTCCTACTTTGACCAAATTTGTTACAATTTGACGCGTGCTGAAGCCACTTTAACGAGAAATGAGTTTCAAAGTTGCAATATTTGCAAATGTAACTTTGGACGCTGTATTCCACACCTTCGGTTTTAGTTCCATGGGATTCCTTGATGTGTTTTTTGAGGAAAATTGTTAATTCTGTTTGGAAGTTGCAGTCTTTGCAGACGTACGTTTCAATGTTGGAGTTTTCACAGTCAAAAGGTGGTGGTGATAAGTAGTGGCGTCGCACGTGGTTGATTAAGAGGAAAAGGGACGTTGTGAAGTAGGGGCAGACCTGGCAGTGGTGGACTGGCTCGGAGGAACACTTCACATTGACGAAGTTTTCAGAATATTCCAGGCTTGACATTTGAGGGCTTTGAGGGCTAGAAGTTGTCGGGTGTCGGAAAATTGCAGTTAAAACGTTACAAAAGCTGTTTGCAAATTTTCGTAAACATAACCTCAATTTGGTGTTGACATTTGGGTGTCTATGACGTAGCAGGGGACGTTCAGAATCAGAGTCGGGGCAAAATTGAGTTGAACTTTTATAATTTTTAATATAAACGACACTATAAGATAAGATATCTGCAGATTCTTTAAAATCATTCCAAATTCCTCCAGTTTTTTTTTATTCTCTTTGATTTTTCTAAATTTTTCAAAATTCCTCAAAAGTTCGCTTAGATTGTCGCAAGTTTACCATTTTAGAGATGTTTAAGTTTCTTGTTGTCGAAATAAGTCTGCACATATTAAGAAAAAAGAGACAGAATGTAGCCCCGCCCACCCACCCTACCTCAATTGTGATGATTTTGATATTCATCGTGAGCCAAGAAGGCGGAGTTTAACTGCAAAATCCTTATTTCTCTACGAGAAATTAAAAACATGTTTTTCCACATTGTTCGAAATTCCTCGCTGAGATTCTCACAAGTTTCCTCAAATTCCTTCCAATTCCTTCCGTATCTTCCAATTTCTTTCAGATTCCCTTATATTTTTTCACATTCTCTCAATTTCCTTTAGATTCTTTCAGATGCTTTCAGATTTTTTCATTTTCTTCTGAATGTCTCTTTCAGATTCTTTCAATTTTTTTATTCTTTCGGATTATTCCGGATGTTTTCGATGCTTCCAGATTGTTTCAGAATTTTTCGAAATTTTTCAGATGCTTTCAAAGACACCACGATTCTTTCAAATTTTTCAATAATATTCAGATCATTTCAGATTCTTACAGATCCTTTCAGATATCTGCAGATTCTTTAAAATCCTTCCAAATTCCTCCAGTTTTTTTTATTCTCTTTGATTTTTCTAAATTCTTCAAAATTCCTCAAAATTTCGCTTAGATTCTCACAAGTTTACCATTTTAGAGGTGTTCAAGTTTCTTGTTGTCGAAATAAGTCTGCACATATTAACAAAAAAAAAACACAGAATGTAGCCCCGCCCACCCACCCTATCTCAATTGTGATGATATTTTTATTCATCGTGAGCCAAGAAGGCGGAGCTTAACTGCAAAATCCTTATTTCTCTACGAGAAATTAAAAACATGTTTTTCTAAATTGTTCGAAATTCCTCAAAACTCGCCGAGATTCTCACAAGTTTCCTCAAATTCCTTCCAATTCCTTCCGAATCTCCCAATTTCTTTCAGATTTCTTCAGATTTTTTCACATTATATCAAATACCTCTCGATTCTTTCAGATGCTTTCAGATTTTTTCATTTTCTTCTGAATGTGTCTTTCAGACTCTTTCGATTTTTTTATTTTTTCGGATTATTCTGGATGTTTTCGATGCTTCCAGATTGTTTTAGATTCTTTCGAAATTTTTCAGATGCTTTCAAAGACACGGTCAGGAATCCTCAAGATTCTTTAAAATTTTTCAATTATATTCAGATCATTTCAGATTCTTACAGATCCTTTCAGATCTCTGCAAATTCTTTAAAATTCCTCCAAATTCCTCCAGTTTTTTTCCCTTAGATTTTTCTAAATTCTTCGAAATTCCTCAAAAGCTCGCTCAGATTCTCACAAGTTTACCATTTTAGAGATGTTTAAGTTTCTTGTTGTCGAATTAAGTCTACACATATTAAGAAAAAAAAGGCAAAATGTAGCCCCGCCCACCCACCCTATCTCAATTGTGATGATTTTTATATTCATCGTGAGCCAAGAAGGCGGAGCTTAACTGCAAAATCCTTATTTCTCTAAAAGAAATTAAAAACATGTTTTTCATTATCGTGTTGCCGAAGATTAGGTCCCACCCATACCCGCCCCGATCTCAATTCACATTTGTGATGAATTTTCATTCGTTGTCAGATCGAGGGGCGGGATTTAATTGCATGATCCATATTTGTCTACAAGAATTTACCATTTTTATATATCGCCTTTTTTTTAATATACATTGTATTCTTTGAACAACACGACACTCAAAACATGTTTTTAATTTTTTGTAAAGAAATAAGTATTTTGCAGTTAAGTTCATCACAATTGAGACTGGGCGGGTGGGCGGGCTGACACCTTTCCTTTTTGTTTTAATATGTGTAGATTTCTTTTCGCAACATGAAACTTAAAACATGTTTAAAATGGAAAATTTGTATAAGGAAATATCGATTTTGAAATTAAGCTCCGTTCCATAGTTGCAAAATTCATATTTCTTTGCAAAAATGTACCATTTTAACTATATTTGAAGTTTCTTCTTGTGAAAAGATGGCTACGGATGTTAAGACAGAAAAAGGCAAAATATAAGCCCCACCCACCCTAACTCAATTCTGATGATTTTCTTTATTCGTCGTAAGCCGAGGGGCGGAGCTTAACTGCAAAATCCTTATTTCTCTACGAGAAATTAAAAACACGTTTTTGAGTATCGTGTTGTTCAAAGGATACTGTGTATATTAAGACAAAAATTGAAGCCACAGATTACGCCCCACTAAATAGTAATGAACTTTTTATTCGTTGGTATACCTAGGGGAGGAGCCTAATTGCAAAATTAAACATTGTAAATTATATTACTTATGTTTAAAACTTATTTAATTATATCGTGAAAATTTATAACGTTGACAGACCAACTTCAATCGTTTCGAAAATTTCAGTGACGATGAGATTGCAAAAATTATTTTTCATATTTCGACCGGCAAATTGCACATTTTCGGGGTTAATGAAAATTTATGGCTTTGATCGACCAACTTCAATCGTTTTGAAAATTTCCCCAAAATTTAAACTTTGTCGAGGAAACGAATCACGGAACCTGATAAATTAAAACTGAAGTACTACTTACCCTGTTTTCGGTCCTTTTCGGAAAAATATCCATTTTCTTCCGTGTTCACAGCAATAACACAACACATTTTCCTTAATATTTATTAATAATAAATTAGAAATGGCGAGGGGATTTTGTAAGAACTATTACAACAAGCATATAAATTCTCAACCTTCATTAAAAAATAGGGTGGAGAATTTATGGCTTGAAGTGCTTTCTAAATGTACTCCAAGCATGTGGCAAAATTTTTGTAAACATTGTGCAAAACTTATTTTGGCAGATTGGGAAAAAATATGCGAAATCTTTTGTACGAATCTACACCTCCTTTCATTATTTCGCTAGGTGAATCTGATTCAGAGTCTGAATTTGAAAATGACGGTGATGATACAGATTTTCATAGCGAAATAATGGAAATGGAGTGAATTGTAGCTTGTCGGGGGGTGATACTTTTACGCATATTTCGTTCTAAATTTACCAAGGTAGTATGTGAAAAACTACCTGACGTACAACAAAATAAGTATAATTTTAGTTAGATCATCCACGTTGTTACTTTGCACCAAATTTTAAGCATTTTCATTTTTTTTTTTGTAACTCTTCATGGACCTGGAGAAGACGTGTAGTAACGTTCTTATTAATAAGCGTTTGGAAGTACTTAGTAAAAGCAAATAAAGAGCACTTACGTAAGCATTAGTAATAGCTATACAGATAAATCATTAATTTAAGACCGGAAAAATGTATCAGAAGAGCTAAACCCATCAAAGCACTAGAGCAAGGTTGTTGTCTTTTACCAACTATTTTAGTAATCTTAGAAAAGTGAAAAAAGAAGTTGGAAGATATGGAAATAGGCTGTTCACAAAGGTCGAAATTTCCATTTCTAATAAGAAGACAATAGTCGTATGCAGAACCCCCATTCATATAAAAACAATGTTTAAGTGAAATTTTAGTGTTTGTTCGTTGCATATGAAATAAACACTTACAAAAAGCCGAATAACTGTTTTAAATAGCGTAAAGTTTTATGCTTTCTAAGAAATGGATACCGTTAACTTGGTCATTGCTACTGAAAACTGAAAGTATCGGCAACAATGTTTGTATTTCTGACATATTTTTTAACCTTTAATTTAATAAAACATAACCTAACGTAAAAGTTCAGGGAATTTTTATTCTTCTGCATCGAATACCAACAAAGTCACTAGATTTTCATGGCCAACCCTAGTATATAAAGATCGTGAACGGATAATAAATTGACCCTTTTCCTGTAAGCAAAGTGAGTAGACATTATATAAATTCCAATGATACAGAGTGAGACAACATCGCGCAGGTGAAGTCAGATTTTTGGAGCGCCAAGTTAAAATTAACCAATGAGCGACAGATTACGCATGTGTAGCCGGTTGCATTCTGTCAAAGCGGTTTGTTGTCACAGCACAGTATAGATATCAATCAGTAGAGACAACTCGCTGTTTTTACTGACCCGTTTTCATTAAAGTCACTAGATCTACTATTACTTTTAGAAAGTACGGCTAACTGCCTGTGGTCGGAATTCGACAGAGAGGAACCTAACCTATGTGTTAAACAAAGATAGCGCGAGGCTAGTAATTTTCGCTATCTGTCAACGAAAGTTTGATGTGTTTACGATTTGAGGTTACGACAGACTGTACTAGAATTATTGAGTTAACGGACCGGAAAGAACATTATTCCAGTCACAAAGTAACTCCAGCCCTATTCAACGAGAAAGTGTCACCGGTAACCAGCAAACAGTCGTGGAAGACGTGTTACCACCAAGGCAATTGATGACCAAATGACAGTAACAGGATCGCCATCCTGGAAGCAAAAAATACCTGCTGTCGAAAAGACGGAGCATAACAAGGACACAGATATATTTCTATTTCATAAAAGTTACTAATTGCCACACATTTCAAGATCGAGTCACATTAGTTTTCATGGGTGGTCCTTTGTCTTGTGACCGTATGAGGGCGCGCAACGCAAGGTACTTCTCTTTCTTATACATTGGGACATTGAACTGCGGTACTTTTGTTATCTAGTGACGTTAATGCGAATTGTGAAATATTTGAAATTTGGCAGTTTAGTTGCATTGGTTTTGATGATTTAAGGCTGATCTTCCGGTGTAATTATTGCAGTTAAGTGTAATTTTCATACAGACATTTTAAAAAGCGTTGTTCACGTTTTCATAGGACCATTGTTTAGTGTTTTTTTTTTTTTTTTGTAAAAAAATTAAATGTACATATATTAGCATTTTCTAATAAAGTTGAATTTTACAACCATTTACAGCCATCATGAAAAAGAAATTAATGAAACGTAAAATCGTAATCAGAGAAGCGGGCCACATCTAAATTTCAACATGGCATCCCTGTTATAGGGCGCTTAATTAATTATTTATTATAATAGACTGTGTGGTTTCTAAGATCAACTAGTTATAAAATGTTATTGTTATTACACTATTTTTAAGTCTTTTCCAAAAATTCATTTGCACAAAGTGTAGTAAATTGTGTACACGAATCAATTTTAAAATAAAGCGTTTGTGATCCTTTTTAAATTAGGTGGCGACATCTAGAAATATTTTGGACAACGACCACCGATGACGGCTTAAAATTCGGGTCAAAAAGATCAAAGGTGCCGACACGAGTTGTCCATACTGACTGTTGTCTATACTGTGGTCACAGGCCTTTGCTCTGCTGCCGGAGTGCCGGATACTATTTCCAACGTGGTTTTGAAGATGCGTGCGCACGGAAAGTCACGATGGAAGTTTTACGATCTTATAGGAAAAGGGTCAATAGGATCAAGTATTTCTAGTAACTCTGGACATTCACCTTTACGAATATTTCGTTATAAATTAACTTAAACCGCAATTAATGATTACTACATTCGTGTTTATTTTTTATTTCAAGTATTTAACAATTAAAGAAAATAAAATTGTTACAGCGTCAAGGTCACTAGTGTCATTAGAATTAGTTGGTCGTTCATCAGATGCGAGCACCATTGGATGATGTTAGGGATTTTCTTTTTGCGTTGTACGAACGTTGGTCACCCTTCAACTACTTAATCTGATCGCGTTGGTGCAAATTCCTAATGTGAGCCCTCAGATTATCTTTTCTTATTGATTTGTACGAACATTGGTAGCACTGAAACTTCTCAATCTGGTCGCGTTGGTGCAAGCTTATAGTGTGACGTTTCAGATGATCTTTTCTGGTTGCTTTGTATGAGCATTGGTCACATTGAAATTGCTTAATCTGGTCCTTCATGATGTGACGGGTGTGACGAGTCAGTTGCTCTTTTCTTTTTGTTTTGTATGGACACTGTTCACAGTGAAACCACTCGTTCGGGTGGGGTTCATGCATGTTCATTATGTGACGTTTCAGATAATCTTTTCTTGTTGCTTTGTATGAACGTTGGTCACCCTGCAACTGCTTAATCTGATCGCGTTGGTGCAAGTTCCTGATGTGAGCCCTCAGATTATCTTTTCTTGTTGTTTTGTACAAACATTGGTAACACTGAAACTTCTCAATCTGGTCGCGTTGGTGCAAGTTCATAGTGTGACGTCTCAGATTCTGTTTTTGTGTTGCTTTGTAGGAACATTGGTCACACTTATATTCTGCGTTTGGTTTGGTTTTGTGTTTTTCACTAACACATAAATCCTTGATTTCTGTAAATACATCATTGTCGCATTTTTGACCATGTTGTAGCCATTTCAACAAGAAATATGTTTCAAAACCACATTTTTTGCAAATATAACTCCGATTTTCGTCTTCCTCTTCCTCTAGCGAGTTGCTTGCGTTTTGTGGATGGGAGCTGTGGTAGTTTTTGATGTGTTTTTTCATAAGTAAGGTTAGGTTGGTCTGGAAGTTACAGTCCTTGCACAAGTATAATTCAACGTTGGATTTTTCGCAGCTGAAATGAGTTAACGGCGAACGGTGGGTTCTCACGTGGTTTACCATTCGGAACACTGATGTGGAGAAAAATGGGCAAATTTTGCAATTGTGAACCTTGTTGGAGAACGAACCCATGCGGGCATAATTTTCGGAATATTCCAGAGCGGCCATTTCGTTGGATCTGAATTTATTAACTTTTATTTACTTGTCAAAGTGAAATCGGTTGTCTTACCTAGTAATTCAGCGAAAAAACACTGGTGAGAATGTTGAACATAACCTAAATAAACAAGAACGAGTTTCTGTGCCCTCTATAAATCGTGCTCGCAACTACTTAGTTACAGCTAACGCGGTAAAGTTGAACAGATCTTTATTATGGCAATTGATTTTTACCGCTCGGGTTACTGGTCCTTCCACTTGGTCATAAAAAAAGCTTATGAGTGCAAAAAATTTATTTACAGCACATTATCAACGGGAATACAATACATCCGAAGAATGTCACGTAGACATTTGTTTCATTTGAATGAGTTTATCGCCCCAAAACAGATGACTAAAATTATTCATAAGCCTCCATTGAACAAAATATTCTGAATGTTATTATTATAATTCTTACCATATCATTATTTTATTGTTATAAAGACGAGCGTATTCTCACATTTTCCAGAAAATGGGGTGGCTCGTTCTTAATTTGATCAATAATAAATTGACTGATTCATTAATTTTTTTGAGTCACCATTTTAAGCAAATCTAAAAAATATGAATGCAATGATTAAAAGTCTGTTCATATTTTGCACATTTGCGAAAGAATTTATTCGGCAAAATTTTGAGATGCCGTAATCAATTTTTGGGGGTTGATAAACAGATACATTTTCATTAAAAAGTTACCATGCTTACAATAACTTCAAAACGTCAAGATTTCAAAGTATCCAGATTTGCAATTCTTGATTTCATCAATAAAATAAATTGACTCAGTCATTAATTTTTTTCACACACCCCGTATAAGCAAATCTAAAAAATATTTATGCAGTGATAAATCCAATTATAGACTAATCATACTTTGCACAATGCACATTTACGATCGCATTTTTTCGGAAAAATTTTGGGGTGGCGTGTTCAATTTTTTAGGGGGGATGAGCAAATATATTTTGATCACAAATTTACCATACCTATGATAACTTTAAAACATCTCCAAGATTTCAAATCATTCGGTTTTGTAGTTCCTGATTAAATCAATAAAATATATTCACGCATTCATTAATTTTTTTGAGTCACCCTGTCTATGCAAATCCAAAAAATTTGAATGGAATGATAAATTAGAAGTACAGTCAAACTTCTGAGGTGACGTCATCAATTTTTTAAAGTAAAATTTATTTTAACATCATTCTTAGTTCTCAGCTCTAAAAAAATGCGTCTAACTTTGAATGAAAACAAATTAAACGTTCTGAACCAATGCAAATAGTTGAATATCACAAATTTAATAAAAACAAAGAAAAATCTGAATTAAAGTAACTGGATGCAAATACACAAGTTATTACGGACGTGTGACGGCAAATTTAAATTATGGTAGTCAACAAGTGAACAAAATTTTAATAATAAACTCTATACATAATATCGTTCTAGAACACAGCAAAATTACCCATAAGGGGCGTTGTAACACGAGCGGAGTTTGGGGCTCCTGGTTGTGGCTGTTGTCCCACCACGACGGTGATTCTATTCTATCGGCAAGCACTGCCGTACAGTACCCCTCTACCCTCTATCACGAAGAAACGTGTCGTACGAGCAGGCCGTTACGGTCGCAAACTCGTGGTTGGAAATCCCGCCCCCGACTTCTATTCAAGACTTGCATCCTTTTGTGCAGATGGCGCGACCGCCAGCTCGACCAGGAACCGCGCACTCCGCTTCCGCTACGTATTTCTGTGTTATTTACCTCAATTCCGTTTATTAAATGTTTAATTTCTATAACTCTGATATTAAACTACGACCGAACAAGTGTTACAGTTTCAAAAGAGCAATAAACAACATTTAAATTCGCCATACATACACTCCCGCGAAATTTTAAACAGCAAAGAATTCTTATCTGAGATTAAGATTGGACATGGTAAAAATAACTAGCAAAGATTTATAAAAACAAAAAAAGATCTGGTGTGAAGTAAAACTTTTGCAGACCAAAAATTACGTGAGGTTAGAAACTGCAGAACATGAAAATTTACGTTCGATTTAAATTATACAGCAAAGAAAATTACTGAGGGGCCAATTCCAAGTTGGTGGCGCAAGTCACTGGTGCAGCGCAACTTTATAATGCTAACTTGGGTATCAAATGCTGGTTGCTAGGGGTGACGGAATCAACAAACGCAGTTTTGTCGAACTTTCCATTGAAATTTGCACCATGGAGTTGCGGCACCTCTAGTAGGCAGTGCAAGTTGGCGCAATTTATCTCGAAAAATTGCGCTTGTTTATTCCGTCACCCCTAGCAACCAGCATTTGATACCCAAATTAGCATTATAAAGTTGCGCTGCACCAGTGACTTGCGCCACCAACTTGGAATTGGCCCCTGAGGCTACAATTGTGAGATAGGTTAATGTAACTGCCGTAAACGAACTATTGAGAAGTGTAACAGTTAAGGATGAGCATCCAGAAACCTTATTTATAACTTAATAAACAAAGGGTGAGTCCTCACTAAGCGAATCTGATAAAATCTCCTAGCAAGTGTTTTATTTGAACGATCTCATTACTGTTAAATTGTGTTAGTACCAGTTAACGATTAAAATCCTAACATGAACTGTGAATTTACAAACAATGAATCAAATTTACACCACGTGTTGGCGTCGGTCGGTTTTTAATTAGTTGTGAAATCAACTTGTGCACGCTAGTAATAAAATATCACGAAAGTATTAAATAATATTTAAGGAATAATTTTTGCCTAGAAACAAAAAAGTTATTAAAAACAAATCAATACTTGTTTCGGTCGGGTTCGTGCATATTCACTACGTGACGTTTCAGATGATCATTCCTCGTTGAATTGTACGGACACTGGTCACACTGAAACTGCTTAATTCGGTCGCGTTGGTGCATGTTCATGGTATGACGCGTCAAATGATGTTTTTGTGTTGTTTGGTACAACATTGGTCACATTGAAACTGCTTAGTCTGACCGCGTTGGTGCACATTCATGATGTGAAGAATCAGATGCATTTTTTTTGATGATTTGTATGAACACTGGTCACATTGAAACTGCTTAGTTTGTTGACGTTGGTGCACGCTCAATGTGTGACGTGTGAGATGATATTTTCGTGTTGTTTTGTACAAACACTGGTTGCACTGAAACTGCTTAATCTGATCACGTTGGTGCCTGTTCATGGTGTGAAGAGTCAGTTCCTCCCTCTTTGTTGTTTTGTATAAACATTGGTCACACTGAAACCACTTGTTCCGGTTGGGTTCGTGCATGTTCAATGTATGACGTTTCAGGTAGTATGTAATTTCTTGTTGATTTGTATGAACACTGGTCACATTGAAACTGCTTAAGCTGGTCGCGTTGGTGCAAGTTCCTGATGTGACGTGTCAGAAGATTTTTTCGCATTGCTTTGTAGGAACATTGTTCACACTTATATTCAGCGTCTGCTTTAATTTTGTGTTTTTCGCTAACATGGCTGTTTAAAAAGTCCAAGGAAGCTGTTTTCAATTGACAATGATCACATTTGTACCAGATGAAAGTCGCTTTCTCTGTGGTCTGTAAATGCCGCTTACGTATGTGTCTGTTTAGCATATAGTGAAATTTGGCTTTGAATGGACATTTATCACATTGATGCCAGTCAGAGTGATTTTCACTGAAATGAATATTAACCATATGTCTTTTCAAAGCATCTTTTCTCAGTGTCTTGAACAAACAATGGTTGCATTTGTGCCATTTCACACCATCTTCACTTAAATCCTTGATTTCATAGTCGCATTTATGCGTTTTTATCAAGTTGGCACTTTTGTGTGAACAGTTTTTGTATTGATACCAACTTATTTCACGTTTTGCGTTATTTTTTGGGCACATTTGAGCATGTTGCCACCATTTCAACAAAAAATGCGTTTCAAAACTACATTGTTTGCAAATATAACTCCGAATTTCGTCTTCTTCTTGCGGGTTGTGTTTGTTTTGTGGATGGGAGCGGTGGTATTTTTTTGATGTGTTTTTTCAAAAGTAAGGTTAGGTCGGTTTGGAAGTTGCAATCCTTGCAAAAGTATAAATCAAGGTTGGATTTTTCGCAGCTGAACTGAGTTAACGGCCAACGGTGGGTTCTCATGTGGTTTACCATTCGGAACTCTGATGTGGAGAAGAATGGACAAATTTTGCAAGTGTGAACGTTGTTGGGCAATGAGTTCATGTGGGCATGGTTGTGGGAATATTTCAGAGCGGCATTTTGTCCCACCTGAATTTATTAACTTTTATTTACTTATGAAAGTGAAATCGATTGTCTTACCCAAGAATTCAGCGGAAAATTGTCGATGAAAATTCAAAACATAACCTAAATAAACAAATGTCATTCGGGGTACGTTCACAAATATAATTTCTGCAACCGTGCCGACCAATCACAACAAAGTAAATCGGCGCTAAATTCAAACTGGCCCAAAGTCGAATATTATTGCTTTCATCTGTGTGGTCGAGCCTTTTTTTTTAATTCGCATCGATTTTTGAAGTTTTTTCTTTTTTCTTCAGTTTTTCAAATTTTCAGTTGTTTTTTCAATTATCGAAGTTTTCAATTTCTCAAGTTTCAAGATTGCAATTTTAAATTTCTCGGTGTTTCACGTTTCGTTTTTTCTATTTTTGATTTTCAATTTTGCAATTGTTCGACTTATCTGTTTTTTTAAATTTTCAGTTTTTGAGTTTCTTTATTTTTGGAGTTCTTCGATTTCTCAATTTTTAAATTGTTCGGTTTTTCAATGTTTCTTTTTCGATTTTTCAATTTATATTTTTTTGATTTTTCAATTTTTCAGTTTTACAATTTTCCGATTTTTTGATTTTTTAATATTTCACTTTTAATAAGTTTGTCCTTTTGTTGAAAAATTAAAATACGAAAAATTGAGAAAATGAAAAATTACAAATAAAGTAGTTCCAAGTACGTAATTCCAAGTTGTTTCGTTTCTTCGATTTTTTATTTTTTCAATTCGAGATTTTTAAATTTTTGTTTTTTTTTATTGTTAATTTTTCGATTTTTACGTGTTTCGTTTTTACATTTTTCGATTTCTCCATTTTTTAGTTTTTCGATTTTCGTTATGAAATTGTTGCATTTTTCAGTAAAATTTTTGTATTTTTGTATTTTTTAATTTGTAGATGTTTTAATTTCTCGATTTTCTAATTTGCTTTTTAATTTTTCGATTTTATATTTCTATTGAATTTTACAATTTTTCGTTTTTTTTAGATTTTTCAATTCCTAGATTTTTAATGTATCACTTTTTAATTGTTTTTTCGTTACCCAATTTTCAGTTTGCCAATTTTTTCAATTTTTCGATATTCCAAGTTTGTTTTTTCAATTTTTGATTTTCAATTTTTCATTTCTTCAATTTTTCCATTTTTATTTTTTTTTCAAATTTACAATTTTGTAATTGTTTCTTTTTTAAATTTGCCGATTTTTAAGTTTTCACTTTTTTCAAATAATTATTAGGGTTTTATTATTTAATTTTTGGCTATTCCATTTTCCGATTTTTCAGTTTCTGTATTTTTTCAATTCTTCGATTGCTCAACTTTTAAACTTTTCGGTTTTTTGATGTTACAATTTTTTGTATTTTTGATTGTTTAATTTATAGTTTTTGTTTTTCGTTTTTTCAATTTTTCACTTTCTCGATTTTTAATTAATCACGATTTTCAGGGTTCAATATTACAATTTTTCGATTTTTCAATTATCCAAATGAATTTCTCAATTTTGTCATTTTTCGATTTTTCAAGTTTCATTTTAAAATCTTTGGATTTTGAAATGAAAACTTTTTGTATTTTTGATTATTTAATTTATAGAAATTTTTGTTTTTCATTTTTTCAATTTTTCAATTTCTCGATTTTTAATGAATCAGGTTTCCATATTACAATTTTTTGATTTTTCAATTGTTTTTTCAATTATCCACTTGTTTAATTTCTCTTTTTTTCCTTTTCGATTTTTCAATTTTAAAATATTTCGATATTTCAAGTTTCATTTTTCAATTTTTGAATTTCATTTTTTCGGTTTTTTCAAGTTTTCTTGATTTTTACTTCCCGAGCGTAAGCAAAGGAAGTATTGTAATCGAGTCCATCGGCCGACTCTCTACTTTTGCGTTTTCTCGATCTTTCATGACCCCTAGAAGACAAAGAAATAGGTCTCCCATTTCCGTCTGTCTGTCCGTCTGTCCGTCCGTCTGTCCGTCCGTCTGTCCGTCCGTCTGTCCGTCCGTCTGTCCGTCTGTTGTCCCGGATTTTTATTAGACAGATAATCTCCGAAAGTACTCGACCGATTGTTGTGAAATTTTGTACTTATATTAAGAATATCATGTAGATGGTAAAAGGCTAACCAAAATTTGTCTAATCATCCCCACCACTAATGCGATGACGTCACTTCAAAATTGTACATAGTAAATGGGTTTTCAATTGTATAAAATAACATAGTCCTACACATGTAGTTTACAACTCTGAATCGACTTTTCACCCGAAACGTCCAGATTTTTGGAAAAAAAATCAAAATTATAAAACAACATTTTGAAATTTAATTTTTAATGTGCTAACCAGAATGCTTTGAAATGTTGCAGATGTTTTAAGGCTATAAAGAGCATCATAAATCTTTAGTCAAAAAATATTTGCTTATCCCCTCCAAAAACTTGATGACGTCAGCTCAAAAGTTTGTGGAATAAATCATATCTAAAATGTACAAAATATGATGAGTCTATACTTGTGATCTATCACTCCATTCATATTTTTTGGATTTGCATATACAGGGTGACTCAAAAAAATTAATGAATGCGTAAATATATTTTATTGATTTAATCAGGAACTACAAAACCGAATGCTCTGAAATCTTGCAGATGTTTTAAGGTCATAAAGAGCATAATAAATGTTTAGTCAAAATATATTTGCTTATCCCCTCCAAAAACTTGATGACGTCAGCTCGAAAGTTTGCCGAATAAATCATATCTAAAATGTACAAAATATGATGAGCCTGTACCTGTCATTTATCACTCCATTCATATTTTTTGGATTTGCATATACAGAGTGACTCAAAAAAATTAATGAATGCGTAAATATATTTTATTGATTTAATCAGGAACAACAAAATGGAATGCTCTGACATCTTGCATATGTTTTAAGGTTATAAAGAGCATAATAAATGTTTAGTCAAAATATATTTGCTTATCCCCTCCAAAAACTTGATGACGTCAGCTCGAAAATTTGCCGAATAAATCATATCTAAAATGTACAAAATATATCAGTCTGTACTTGTGATCTATCACTCCATTCATATTTTTTGGATTTGCATATACAGAGTGATTCAAGAAAATAAATGAAAGCGTAAATTTATTTTACTGATTTACTCAGGAACTACAAAACCGAATGCTCCGAAATCTTGAAGATATTTTAAAATTATCATAAGCATGGTAAATTTTTTATCAAAACGTATTTGGTCGTCCCCCCTAAAAAATTTATGATGTCACCACAAAATTTTGCTGAAAAAATCCTATCTAAAATGTACAAAATATGGTGAGTCTCTTCTTGTGATTTATCATTCCATTCAAATTTTTTCGATTTGCATATACAGGGTGACTCAAAAAAAAAATGAATGCGTAAATCTATTTTATTGATTTAATCAGGAACTACAAAACCGAATGCTTTGAAATCTTGCAGATGTTTTAAGGTTATAAAGAGCATAATAAATTTTTAGTCAAAATATATTTGGTTATCTTCTACAAAAAACTGATGACGTCAGCTCAAAAGTTTGCCGAATAAATCGTATCTAAAATGTACAAAATATGATGAGTCTGTACTTGTGATTTATCATTCCAATCATATTTTTGGATTTGCATATGCAGGGTGACTCAAAAAAATTAATGAAGGCGTGAATTTATTTTATCGATTTAATCAGGAATTAGAAAACCGAATGCTTTGAAATCTTGGGAATATTTTAAAGTTATTATAAGCATGGTAAACTTTTGTTCAAAATGTATTTGTTCATCCCTCCTAAAAAAATTGATGACGTCACCCTTAAATTTTGCTGAATAAATCCTATCTAAAATGCAAAAAATATGATGAGTTTGTACTTGTGATTTATCATTCCATTCATATTTTTTAGATTTTCTTAAGAGGTGGTTCAAAAAAATTAATGAAGTCAATTTATTTTATTGATTAAATTAAAGACAACACTTATTATTAGTATTACACCCCAACCAACCCAATTTGGTAGACACAAAATTTGTTAAAGGAAAAACTCGGTTGAAACATAAGGCTAGCACGCTTATTTACATCGACTTTAACATTACAGACCTGCATTTGTTTTATGCGATCACTTGGTTCCGCGAATGTGAAATAGACATGTTTATAATCAACCAATTGTGAATTTCACCGTCAAGAATTAAAATAAAACCCAATGTTTTATATAATAAGCGGAAGTCGAAGCAATAAAACCGATGGTCGTTTTGTTTACAGTTTCTCTGTTTGACTCTCACGTATGCTGTTACGCCTGTCATCTTAAGTTAAGAATGTTTATACATACACGATTTTCAGTTGCCTCTGATACGTATACGTGAGTAAATTGTTTCGTTATTTTATTGATTATTACAAATCAATATTCAAAATGACCCAATTCATTTTCCCGAAAATTTGAGAATATAATAATTTTATTCTTAGTATTACACTACATCTATCCCAACTGATATACGTATCCTTGCAAAAATGTTGATGACGTCATCGCATTTTTTTTTAAATTCCCACTACAAAAATGTAATGAGAAAAAAAACACAATAGGCATGCAGTCGTCAAGTTTCCGACAGCGAGGGAAGTACTGTCTAAACTCTTTAGACCAATTTTTTCAATTCTTCGACTTCTCAATTTTTAAATTTTTTGATTTTTCAGTCTTCCGTTTTTTCAATGTTACAATTTTTTAACTTTTCCATGTTTCGTTTTCACAGTTTCTTAATTTTTTAGATTTCCGGTTTTCATTTTAAAATTTTTGAATTTTAAAATATTTTTTTTTTGTATTTTTGATTGTTTAATTTATAGAAGTTTTTGTTTTTCGTTTTTTCAATTTTTCACTTTCTCGATTTTTAATTAATCAGGGTTTTCAGGTTTCAATATTACAATTTTTCAATTTTTCAATTGTTTTTTCAATTATGCCATTGTTCAGTTTCTCAATTCTTTCTTTTTTCGATTTTTCAAATTTTTAAATTTTTCGATACCTATTTCAAGTCTCATTTTTTCGGTTTTTTCAAGTTTTCTTTATTTTTTCAATTCTTCGATTTCTCAATTTTTTGATTTTTCAATTCAATTCAAAATTTCGGTTTAAATAAATTTGTCTTTTGTTGGACAACTAAAAAATGAAAAATCGAGAAAATGAAAAATTAAAAATCGAGAATTTGAAAAATTTTATGTCGAAAAATTGCAGAACTGTTTCGTTTTGTTGATTTTTCGATTTCTCGATTTTTAATTAATGAGGGTGTTGAGGTTCCAATATTACAATTTTTAGATTTTTCAATTATCCAAATCAATTCCCAATTTTTTCATTTTTCGATTTTTCAAGTTTCATTTTAAAATATTTGGATTTTGGAATTAAAATTTTTTGTATTTTTCATTATTTAATTTATAGAAATTTTTGTTTTTCATTTTTTCAATTTTTCAATTTCTCGATTTTTAATGAATCAGGGTGTTCAGGTTTCCATATTACAATTTTTCGATTTTCACTTGTTTTTTCAATAATCCACTTGTTTAATTTCTCATTTTTCCCTTTTCGATTTTTCAATTTTAAAATTTTTCGATATTTCAAGTTTCATTTTTCAATTTTTGTATCTCATTTTTTCGGGTTTTTCAAGTTTTCTTGATTTTTTCAATTCTTCGACTTCTCAATTTTTAAATTTTTTGATTTTTCAGTGTTTCGTTCTTTCGATGTTACAATTTTTTAACTTTTCCATGTTTCGTTTTTACAATTTCTTAATTTTGTATTTTCCGCTTTTCATTTAAAAATTTTTGAATTTTGAAATTATTTTTTTTGTATTTTTGATTGTTTAATTTATAGAAGGTTTTGTTTTTCGTTTTTTCAATTTTTCACTTTCTCGATTTTTAATTAATCCGGGTTTTCAGGTTTCAATATTACAATTTTTCGATTTGTCAGTTGTTTTTTCAATTATGCCATTGTTCAATTTCTCAATTTTTTTCGTTTTTCGATTTTTCAAATTTTTAAATTTTTCGATATTTCAAGTCTCATTTTTTCGGTTTTTTCAAGGTTTCTTTATTTTTTCAGTTCTTCGATTTCTCAATTTTTTGATTTTTCAATTCAATTAAAAATTTCGGTTTAAATAAATTTGTCTTTTGTTGAACAACTAAAAAATGAAAAATCGAGAAAATGAAAAATTAAAAATGAAGTACTTCCAAGTATGTACTTCCAAGTTGTTTCGTTTCTTCGATTTTTTATTTTCTCAATTCGAGATTTTTAAATTTTTGTTTTTTTTTCGATTTTCATTATGAAATTGTTACATTTTTCAGTAAAATTGTTATTTTTCGATTTTTTAATTTGTAGATATTTTAATTTTTCGATTTTCTATCTGTTGAATTTTACAATTTTTCGTTTTTTCGATTTTTCAATTCCTAGATTTTTAATTTATCACTTTTTCAGGTTTCAGTGTTACAAATTTTCGATTTTACAATTTCTCAGTTGTTTGCCAATTTTTTCAAGTTTGGTTTTTCAATTTTTGATTTTCAATTTTTCCATTTTTTTTTCAAATTTACAATTTTGTAATTGTTTCATTTTTAAATTTGCCGATTTTTAATTTTTCACTTTTTGCAATTAATTATTAGGGTTTTTATTATTCAATTTTTGGCTTTTCCATTTTTCGATTTTTCAGTATTTCGTTTTTTTCGATCTTACAATTTTTTAACTTTTCTATGCTTCGTACAATTTCTTAATTTTTTAGATTTCCGGTTTTCATTTTAAAATTTTTGAATTTTGAAGTTATTTTTTTTGTATTTTTGATTGTTTAATTTATAGGAGTTTTTATTTTTCGTTTTTTCAATTTTTCACTTTCTCGATTTTTAATTAATCGGGGTTTTCAGGTTTCAATAGTACAAGTTTTCGATTTTTCAGTTGTTTTTTCAATTATGCCATTGTTCAATTTCTCAATTTTTTCATTTTTCGATTTTCAAAATTTTTAAATTTTTCGATATTTCAAGTCTCATTTTTTCAGGGTGTTGAGGTTCCAATATTACAATTTTCGATTTTTCAACTTTCATTTTTAAATATTTGGATTTTGAAATTAAAATTTGTTGTATTTTTGATAATTTAATTTATAGAAATTTTTGTTTTTCATTTTTTCAATTTTTCAATTTCTCGATTTTTAATTAATCAGTGTTTTCTGGTTTCCAAATTACAATTTTTCGATTTTTCAATTGTTTTTTCAATTATCCACTCGTTTAATTTCTCATTTTTCCCTTTTCGATTTTTCAATTTTAAAATTTTTCGATATTTCAAGTTTCATTTTTCAATTGTTTAATCTCATTTTTTCGGGTTTTTCAAGTTTTCTTGATTTTTTCAATTCTTCGACTTCTCAATTTTTAAATTTTTTGATTTTTCAGTGTTTCGTTTTTTCGATGTTACAATTTTTTAACTTTTCCATGTTTCGTTTTTACAGTTTCTTAATTTTTTAGATTTCCGGTTTTCATTGTAAAATTTTTGAATTTTGAAATTACTTTTTTTGTATTTTTGACTGTTTAATTTATAGAAGTTTTTGTTTTTCGTTTTTTCAATTTTTCACTTTCTCGATTTTTAATTAATTAGGGTTTTCAGGTTTCAATATTACAATTTTTCGATTTTTCAGTTGTTTTTTCAATTATGCCATTGTTCAATTTCTCTATTTTTTCTTTTTTCGATTTTTCAAATTTTTAAATTTTTCGATATTTCAAGTCTCATTTTTTCGGTTTTTTCAAGTTTTCTTTATTTTTTTCAATTCTTCGATTTCTCAATTTTTTGATTTTTCAATTCAATTCAAAATTTCAGTTTAAATAAATTTGTCCTTTGTTGAACAACTAAATAATGAAAAATCGAGAAAATGAAAAATTAAAAATCGAGAATTTCAAAAATTTTATATCGAAAAACTGCAAAATCGTTTCTTTGTGTTAAATTTTTCAATTTCTCGATTTTTAATTATTTTGTTTTTTGATGTTTCAGTGTTACAATTTTCCGGTTTTCCAAAAGTTCAGTTTGATTAAATTTGCCCTTTTATTGAACAATTAAAAAATGAAAAATCGAGAATTTGAAAAATATATCGAAAATTTGCGTTTTGTGGATTTTTCAATTTCTCGATTTTTAATTGTTATATTTTTTAATGTTTCGTTGTTACAGTTATTCGATTTTGCAAAATTTTATTTTGATTGAAATTGGAAATCAAGAACTTGAAAACATTAAAATTGAAAAATTGGAAATTTTTTTGTTTTTCGATTTTCTGATGTTTCAATTTCGGGATTTTTTATTTTTTCGTTTTTCCAGATTTTCAATTACCGATTTTTCATTTTAAAATTTTTGTATTCTTCATTGTTTCAAAAGTCACAATTTTACAATAAATAACAGTACACAACCTTATGTAAATTTGGATATATTCCTCCTCAATCTAGTGCGTAGCCACTCCGCGAACGATCACATTAAAGTTGCTTGTTCCGGTCGGGTTCGTGCATCTTCAATGTGTGACTTTTCAGATGATCATTTCTTGTTGATTTGTACGAACACTGGTCACACTGAAACCACTTAATTTGGTCGCGTTGGTGCACGTTCATGCTATGACGTGTCATATTATGTTTTTGCGTGGTTTGGTACGAACATTGCTCACACTGAAACTGTTTAATCTGGCCGAGTTGGTGCACGTTCATGATGTGAAGAATCAAATGGCCTTTTTTTGTTGATTTGTACGAACAATGGTCACAGTGAAACTGCTTAGTATGATCACCTTGGTGCATCTTCATGGTGTGACGTGTCAGATGATGTTTTCGTGTTGTTTTGTAGAAACATTGGTTACACTGAAAGTGCTTAATCTTCATGGTGTGACGAAACAGATGATCATTTCTTGTTGTTCTGTATGAACATTGGTCACACTGAAACCACTTGTTCCCGTCGGGTTCGTGCATGTTCGCTATATGACGTTTCAGATGATCATTTCTTGTTGATTTGTATGGACAATAGTCACACTGCAACCACTTCTTCTCGTCAGGTTTGTGCATGTTCACTGTGTGACGTTTCAGATGATCTTTTCTGGTTGCTTTGTATGAGCATTGGTCACATTGAAACTGCTTAAGCTGGTCGCGTTGGTGCACGTTCATGATGTGACGTGTCAGAAAATTTGTTCTTGTTGTTTTGTAGGGACAGTGCTCACACTTATATTCAGCGTCTGCTCTAGTGTGTTTTTCACTGACATGCTGATTTAAAAAGTCCAAGGAAACTGTTTTTAATTGACAGTGAGCACATTTGTACCAAGTGAAATTCGCTTTCTCTGTGCTTTTTAAATGTCGCCTATGTATGTGTCTATTTAACCCATAGTGAAATTTGGCTTTGAATGGACACTTGTCACATTGATGCCAGTCAGAATGATTTTCACTTAAATGGATATTAACCATATGTCGTTTCAAAGTATCCTTTCTGTCTGAACAGTTTTTGTATTGATACCAACTTATTTCTGGTTTTGTATTATTTGTGCAAATGAATTGCAACCCATTTTTGGGTTCTGGGCACATTTCAACATGTTGCAGCCATTTCAACAAAAAATGTGTTTCAAAACTACATTGCTTACAAATATAACTTTGAATTTCGTCCTCTTGCAAGTTGTTTGCGTTTCGTGGATGAGAGCTGTGGTATTTTTCGATGTGTTTTTTCATAAGTAAGGTTAGGTCAGTTTGGAAGTTGCAATCCTTGCAAAAGTATAATTCAACGTTGGATTTTTCGCAGTTGAAGTGGGTTAACGGTGAACGGTGGGTTCTCACGTGGTTTACCATTCGGAACAGCGATGTGGAGAAGAATGAGCAAATTTTGCAATTGTGGACCTTGTTGGAGAACGAACCCATGCGGGCATAATTTTCGGAATATTCCACAACGGCCATTTTGTCCGACCTGAATTTATTAACTTTTACTTACTTATGAAAGTGAAATCGATTGTCTTACCTAATAACTCAGCATAAAATCATCGGTGAAAATTCTAAACATAACCTTAACATACAAATGTCATTTGGGGTACGTTCACGATTGTTATTCCACTGAGTTTCCAGCGCGAAATTTTAATTCAAAATTGGAGACCACAAAGTCACAGTAGTAATTTTTATAACACTCAGTGGCGGCTCGTGACTTTTGAAATGGGAGGATACAATTTAATTGATGAGTTGTCGACACTGTGTGACGGAAATAAATACAAAAATACATTTAATAAAAGTATGTGTCCACATCCCTTCGTGTCATAGGTCATCCACGCTATGGTTTTAACTCATTGCTGAGGAAACACACAAAACAAGTCTATTAAAATATCTATGGAAGTCTTTCGTTTTGCCACGAACTCTTTTCTTCATTAATAAATCGGGGGTGGCTCTCCCTAAAATTTTCACCAAAATTTTACCGTCGCAACCCAGAGGACGACTTTTTATTAAATATTCAACCGAATTCGTCATTCATTGGTTGTAAATTCACAGTTCATGTTAGGATTTTAATCGTTAAGTGCTTCTAACACAATTTAACAGTCATTAACCTAACGTTGGCCCACTCTGGGAAAAGACCGTGAAAAGCGAGGCAGAATTCACGATATCGTGGACTGAGAGATTAATTTTTTCTCCTTGGGCAGTTATTATCATAACGCAGGACGGATTTTGTGTTTATTTATCACGTGTTTTGTTGGGGTAACATAATGTAAAATTCTTCATTTAGCAGACACATAATCTGTTATATGCTATATGTTGTTAGAACAGACATTATGTTTGTGTTAAATGACGTTATAATGCCTACTCTGAGTGATTTTTCAATTGAACACCTGCAATTTTGTAACTGGTTTGAATTTGTGAGGTTATGTTTCTCTGACGGAGCCCCAATGTCTACAACCACAACTTTGAACGCTTACAACGTCTTATAGAATTATCAACTACGTATTAAGTGAGTGTGATTATTTTTACTTCACAAGCGTATCATAACCCCTAGAGGACGAAGAAACAGGTCTCCCGTTTCCGTCTGTCTGCCGTCCCGCATAGCAAAGGGTGGAATAATAACAGGCATTAAGGAAGATGTAGAAGAAATAGAGGAAGAGAGAATTAAATCAGTTGAAGGAATACAAGAGAGAAGAATTAAAATAGGGGACAATAGTTGGAGGATAATGACAGTATACAGTCAGAACGTAAAAAAGACCAGTAGAGATTTAGATGAAATAAATTATGAAATAGATGAAAAATATTGCTTGGTGGTAGGCGGGGATTTCAATGCTAGAATTGGAAACAAGGGAGCTGAATGGGAGTGGGACAAGGAAAAGGATGAGGGAAAAAGGAAATCAAAAGACCGAACAGAGAACAAAGAAGGAAAGAAACTGTTGGAGTTGGTAGAGGAAAAGGGATGGAAAATACTGAATGGGAATACAGAAGGTGACAAAGAGGGTGAATACACATATATAGGGGGGCAAGGGAGATCAGTTATAGATTATGTTATCTGTAATGAAATAGCGGACCATGGCATCAGAGATATGGAGGTTGGAATAAGGAGCGACTCAGATCACCTACCAACAATTACACAGGTGGAAAAGACTAAGAAGGAAGAGTTAGAGAACAGAAGAGAAAAAGAGATATACGAATGGAATGAGAAGTCGATTGAAGAATATAGAAGAAAACTGAGAGAGTACAATACAGGAGGAGGAACAGTGGAAGAGATGGCCAGAAAACTAAAAGTAGAGATGGGGAAGGCATCTCGTAAGAAGGTTATCAAAATGGGAGGAATAGAAAAGAGGGGAATTTCATGGTGGGACGAAGAATGCTGGCAGAAGAAAATAGAAGTAAGAAGGAAATTGAGACGATGGCTAAAGAACAGAGGTAATGAAAAGGAATATAGAAAAGAAATTAAGGACTATAAGAAATTAATAAAAGAGAAGAAAGCAAAGAAACAGGATGAAGAAGACCAGAAATTAAAGGATATAAGAACGGAAGCGGAAGCATGGAAATATATAAACCAAGAAAGGAAGATAAAAACGGGACCAAGTAAGAACATCAAGATAGAAGAATGGCGGGAATATTTTATAAGAATTTTAGAAGGCGCAGAAACTAACGAAGAACAGAAGACAGAAGTAAATAGACAGGAAACAGGCACAATAGAAGAAAGGGAAGAAATAGGGAAGGAAGAGGTGATAAGAGTAATAGGGAAAATGAAGAAAGGAAAAGCTGCAGGAATAGACGGCATTCAGAACGAACACTGGATTTACGCAACAGAGAATATAGTTGAGGGACTCACGAAAATGTTAGATAAGATCTGGAAAGGAGAAGGGTTACCAGAAGAATGGAGAGTGGGGTTAATCAGTCCCCTGCACAAGAAAGGAAACAGAGAAAAAGTAGAAAACTATAGAGGAATTACGTTGTTGAATACAACTTACAAGATCTACAGTTCCTTTTACAACATAAGTTGGAAAGGGATATAGAGGAAAAACAACTGCTACCAGAGGTGCAAATGGGATTTAGAAAGGGAAGAGGAACAATCGAATGCATAGCGACCCTGGATCACATAGTAAGGAGGGAATTAAACGAAAAAGGAGGAAAGGTATACGCGCTCTTTGTAGATTTGAAAGCGGCTTTTGATATGGTTAATAGGGAAAGACTATGGCAGATAATGAAAGACATGGGCATCAGTAAAACACTAATAGAGAGAATTAGAGAAATCTACAGAGAGACAGAAAATAGAATCAGAGTTAATGGAGAAACGTCGATGAATTTCTGGACGAAGAAAGGAGTTAGGCAAGGATGTCCATTAAGTCCAACGCTCTTTTCCTTGTATATAGCAAAATTAGAAGAAAATCTTAGGAAGGCACAGATGGGAGGGGTCACTTTAGGGAAAACAAAAATCTGGTCACTACAGTATGCAGACGATATCGTCCTACTGGCAAAAACGGGTAAAGAAATAAGAGAGATGATGAAAACCCTACAAACATTTGTAAGAAGGAGAGAACTGCAAATGAATGTAGAAAAAACGAAAATGATGGTTTTCAGAAAGGCGGTAGGGAGAAGTAAGAAAGAGGTTTGGCAATGGGAAGAAAAGACGATAGAAGAAGTAGCGACGTTTAAATATTTAGGGTATACATTTCAAAGAAATGGAAGAAGAACCCAACATTTGGAAAATACAGTAAAGAAGGCAAATAGATTGTTGAAGGCGGTATGGGGACTGGCAGAGAGAAGGTTGAAGAACGATTTCGTTAGAAGAATATGGCTCTTCGACAGCTTAATAAAAAGTGTTATTATGTACGGTGCTGAAATCTGGGGATGGAAGGAAAGGGAGAGTCTAGAACGAGTACAGGCAAAGTATTTGAAATGGACGTTAGGGTTGGAAAAAGAGACACCAGAGTACATTGTATTAGAGGAAACGAAGAGAGAAAAACTAAGAATAGAAGCAGCACGAAGGGCAATGAAATTTGAAGAGAAGATCAGGCAGAACGTTGAATGCAAAATAATGAAAGAAATGTGGGAAGAGATAAGGGTAAATTATAAGAAGACAGCGGAAGAAAGAAGAGAATTTTACGAAGTAAGAGGTCTAACGGCAGAAGAAGTAGAGAGAAAAAGGATAGAGGGAGCAGAGCCCAGGAAGGAAATTTTAAATCTAGATGAAGAGTTACAAAGAAAAGAGCAAAGGAAAAAAATAGCAGAGTCCAGATATAATCCAAAATATGGAGAAATAATAGGAGGTCTAAAATTACCGGAGTATCTAATAAGAGGGAGAAAGAATGAAGACAGAAAGACAATAGCCAGATTTAGGGTGGGAAATGAAGAAGGAGAAAACTGTTACTGGAAAGAGGAAGAGGATAGAAGATGCGGATTATGTAGGGAATTTCCGGAGACGATTGAACACTGGCTAAAGGATTGTGAAGAGTTACGGGAAGTCGAGAAAGATAGGAATGAGCTATTGAACGAAACAGGTGATGGTCTGGAATGGATGAAAATGATATTAGAAAAGAAACGAAAATAAGGAAGCATTTCGAGAAAGAATATTAGTTTAAGTTAAAATATGTTTAATTGATATATATTTGTACATATATAGATATATTAAGGGAAAAATGTAAACCGGACTTCTTTCAAGTCCCGAATGGGAAAGAAATAAACAGTTACATACATACATACATACAATTTAATTGATGAGTTGTCGACACTGTGTGACGGAAATAAATACAAAAATACATTTAATAAAAGTATGTGTCCACATCCCTTCGTGTCATAGGTCATCCACGCTATGGTTTTAACTCATTGCTGAGGAAACACACAAAACAAGTCTATTAAAATATCTATGGAAGTCTTTCGTTTTGCCACGAACTCTTTTCTTCATTAATAAATCGGGGGTGGCTCTCCCTAAAATTTTCACCAAAATTTTACCGTCGCAACCCAGAGGACGACTTTTTATTAAATATTCAACCGAATTCGTCATTCATTGGTTGTAAATTCACAGTTCATGTTAGGATTTTAATCGTTAAGTGCTTCTAACACAATTTAACAGTCATTAACCTAACGTTGGCCCACTCTGGGAAAAGACCGTGAAAAGCGAGGCAGAATTCACGATATCGTGGACTGAGAGATTAATTTTTTCTCCTTGGGCAGTTATTATCATAACGCAGGACGGATTTTGTGTTTATTTATCACGTGTTTTGTTGGGGTAACATAATGTAAAATTCTTCATTTAGCAGACACATAATCTGTTATATGCTATATGTTGTTAGAACAGACATTATGTTTGTGTTAAATGACGTTATAATGCCTACTCTGAGTGATTTTTCAATTGAACACCTGCAATTTTGTAACTGGTTTGAATTTGTGAGGTTATGTTTCTCTGACGGAGCCCCAATGTCTACAACCACAACTTTGAACGCTTACAACGTCTTATAGAATTATCAACTACGTATTAAGTGAGTGTGATTATTTTTACTTCACAAGCGTATCATAACCCCTAGAGGACGAAGAAACAGGTCTCCCGTTTCCGTCTGTCTGCCGTCCCGCATTTTTATTAGACAGATAATTTCCGAAAGTACTGGACCGATTGTTGTCAAATTTTGTGTTTATATTAGGTATATCACGTAGATGGTAAAATGTAAATTTTTATTTGAATCTACCATGTCCAATCTTAATCTCAGATAAGAATTCTTTGCTGTTTAAAATTGCGCGGGAGTGTATGGCGAATTTAAATGTTGTTTACTGCTCTTTAGAAACTGTAACATTTGTTCGGTCGCAGTTTAACATCAGAGTTATAGAAATTAAACATTTAATAAATGGAACTGAGGTAAATAACACAGAAATACGTAGCGGAAGCGGAGTGCGCGGTTCCTGGTCGAGCTGGCGGCCGCGCCATCTGCACAAAAGGACGCAAGTCTTGAATAGAAGTCGCGGGCGGGATTTCCAACCACGAGTTTGCGACCGTAACGGCCTGCTCGTACGACACGTTTCTTCGTGATAGAGGGTAGAGGGGTACTGTACGGCAGTGCTTGCCGATAGAATAGAATCACCGTCGTGGTGGGACAACGGCCACAACCAGGAGCCCCAAACTCCGCTCGTGTTACAACGCCCCTTATGGGTAATTTTGCTGTGTTCTAGAATGAAATTGTGTATAGAGTTTGTTATTAAAATTTTGTTCATTTGTTGACTGCCATAATTTAAATTTGCCGCCACACGTCCGTAGTAACTTGTGTATTTGCATCCAGTTACTTTAGTTCAGATTTTTCTTTGTTTTTACTAAATTTGTGATATTCAACTAGTACTTGCAACGATAAGACTGAACATAAATAAATCTTGTAGCAATAATAGTGCAACAAAAAAAGTTACGATTAGAAATTTTGAGATTTTGAAAAAGTTGACCAACAATGTAGGGTCTTTGTGGTCTCGGATCACGATTTTCGATTGTTTCTCTTTTTGTTCTTTTTTCACTCTTTTCTTGTCCACTTTTCTCGAGCCCGTTGTGCTTTTCCCCCGTTACTCCTCTTTTCCCATTTTTCTGATTCGTCTCTTTTTCTCTAATTTTTCGTCCTTTTCTTTCCTTCTCTCTCTTTGCCAATACTTCTTTTACTTCTCTCTTCCCCTTATTTACTCTCTTTCTATCCCTTCTCTCTATACCTCGCTGTGTTGTCTCAATTTTTTCTTTCTATATCTTCTGGCTTCCTTTCCCACTTTTGCTCCTCTTTCCTTCTTCACTGGCTTTCTCTCTTTTCATCCCCTATTTTCGTCTTTTCTCTTCTGTTCTCTTTTCACTCTTTTCTTATCCACTTCTCTCGTGTCCGTTCTGTTTTTCCCTGTTAGCTACTGCTGTTTTCCCCTTTTTTTAATTTCTTCGCTCTCTTTGCTAATACTTCTTGCGTTTCCTCCTATTAGTCCTCCCTGCCTCATTCTTATTTGCTCTTTCTGTTCCTTCTTTTGTAGCTTTCATCTCTCGCTCTTCTTCTCGTCTCTTTCCCTATCTTCCTCCCATCTTTTTTCGCTTTTAAGGTTCTTTTTCCCTTCTCTTTGTTTCTCCTCCTGTTATTCGTCTCTTCTCCCTACTTTAACCCTTTCTTTTTGCGCCGTCATATAAGTCGTTACGCTTGCATATGTGACGTTCTCTCAATTTGTCTCCCCACTTTTTCCCCTCTTCCCTCACTATTTCCTTCCTCATTTGTCCCTCTATACTCCCCAGCTTTCTCTTTTCTTCACCTCTCTCTTTGTCTCTTCTTTTCCGTTTTTTTTCTTTTGTTCTCTTATTCACTGTTCTTTTTCTCTCCCTGCCCAATCTCTGTTTTTACTTCCGTTACTTCAGTTTTCCGTCCTCTTTCTATCCGCTTTCTTCCATTCTCCTTTTCGCTATCTTTGCCAGTTCTTCGTAATCTTCTTGTTACTCCTCACTTACCCCTTCTTATTTTTTCTTTCTATTCCCATTTCCTGTTTTTTTCGTTCTCTTCGTTTCTCCTCCTTCTACTCTTCTCTTGCCCCTACTTACTCTTTCTTTCTACCCCTTTCATTCTATACCTCTCCACCATTTTCTATGTACAGTTTTGTCAATTTCTCTCCCATACCCCCACCTCTTCTCTAGTTTTCCCACCTCTCTATATTTTCTGGCTAGCTCTTTCACACTCTTTCCTCTCTTTTTTATTTACATTCTCTCGGCTTTCTCTATTTCTCTGTTCTTTTCCGCGTTTGTTCGTTATTTTTCCTTTTGTTTTCTTTTTTCACTGTTTTTCTCCATCCTGTTACTCCTCTCTTCGCCCTATTATCTTCTCTTTCTGCCTTGTTTTCTCTACATTTTATCTCTCTTTCTCCTTCTCTTTCCCCTTTTTCTTGCCATCTTTTCCGCTTTCACTGGTTCGTTTCCCTTCTTTTTGTTTCTTCTCTTCTTACTTCTTTCTTTGTGCTACTTACTCTATCTTTTTGTCCCTTGCTCTCCATATCTATTCTTCTCTATGTGCCCTTCAACTTGACTTCTACGCCGCACCCCCACTTTCTCTTTTCCCTGTTCTCTCTTAGAATTCATTACTTTCCCTTTACAGAAGAACATATAACTAACCCCGCCCACCCACCCGTCTCCATTTCGGTGATTAGTTTCATCTGCTCTGAATGAAAGGTGGATCTTTTACAGACATAAAATTAGTCGCTAGAATGAGAAAAGGGAGAGTGGGCGGGGCTAGTACTTGTTAAGATACGACTGATTTTGGCAAGTCACATACCTTCAAGAAAACAGAGGGTGGGTGGGTGGGGCTAGTACTTGCAACGATAAGACTGAACAATATTAAGAGTAGTAACTGGAATAAAATGGGTGAGGGTGGGCGGGGCTGTTGCTTGCCTATAAAACTCTCTAGTGAAAAAATAAACTTAGCCCCGCCCACCCACCCGTTCCCTCATTTTTTTTCTTCTGAAATAAAAAATAAATCTTATAACAAATAACACAACAAAAAAGTCACCATACAGAAAAACATATAACTTAATCCCACCCACCATTAATTCTTGGTCTTCCGCCATGTTTTTTTTTATCACTCATCGCAAAAAACTGTTGTGTATTTAACAGTTTAGATATTTTTTATTTCATTGAAATGTCATAATTGAAAATTATTCTAAAATATAATAACAGTAATGCCTTTGTTTTTTACCATTGTAACTTGATTAATGTATATAACATCTAGCCATTGCTGTCTATTATCTCTCTGTCATAAATAAGCGGCAAATAAAAATTCCAGTGCCCGCTCCAAACATATTTTTTATTGTATACTCGTTTTTGACGGACAGCAAGCACTTAATTCGTTTCATTCAAAGTTAGGCACATTTTTTTTTAGAGCTGAGAACTAAGAATGATGTTAAAATAAATTTTACTTTTATTACTTCCCGAGCGTAAGCAAAAGAAGTATTGTAACTTTTGCATGTTTTCGAACTATCATGACCCCTAAGGACGAAGAAATAGGTCTCCCGTTTCCGTCTGTCTGCTGTCCCGGATTTTTATTAGAGAGATAATCTCCGAAAGCACTACGTGACATTATTCCGATGTAATGTGTTCCCGTTGATGATGTGCTGTACAGTAGCGGTCATTTCTACGGAACCACTCGATAAAAAGTCAAGTTGATAGCCCTGTCATCTAGTACTTTACGCCGAACGCGGTTGGTAGCGGTAGTTGATATGGCAACCGAAACTAGCACAACACGAATGTTTCGGTTGCCCTCAGCTATGTTGCACTGTATCCCGTGCAGACTGTATGTTCTGTTCATCTATTTATTAAAATAAAATATCCACATTGACAATGAGGCCATCTAACCTGTCAAATTTTTGACACATATGTTTTCCCCCAGAAACCCGTCAAGGTCACTTACACCAAACAAATTTTGAAAATTTACACTAGGGAGTGGTTCTATAGAAAAGATCGCGACTTTAAATACATTTTTTGCACTCATAACCTTGGCGCGAGTGACTATTAACGATTAGGATTTTTTTGTCAGGTTAGCAACATATTTAAACATTTTCATTAATTATTTATTCAAATGTCCACTGGTTTATGTAAAACTTAACACGAAATGGCTAATACAATTTAAATAAAATTGTTACCTCAAGGTCACTTGTGTCATTAGAATTCGTCGTTTATCAGATGCTAGCACTATTGGAAGACGTTAGGGAAGGCACTCTTTGGAATATGACCTATGGTTTAACAACTAAAATCTATATTTGTATTTTTTTTATTGTCTGTACTTCGGGAGTTTTTTGTTGCTTTGTACGGACATTGGTAACTATGCAATTGCTTAATCTGGTCGCGTTAGTGCCTGTTCCTGAGGTGATTCCTCAAACTACCTTTTCTTGTTGTTTTGTACAGACATTGGTAACACTGAAACTTCGTCCTCTGGTCGCGTTGGCGCAACCCTCGGTGCAACCGCACAATGTGACGTATCAGAAGATGCTTTCTAGTTACTTTGTATGAACAGTGGTAGCACTGAAATTGCGTAATCTGGTTGCGTTGGTGCACGTTCATGATGTGACTAATCAAATTATTTTGTTGTGTAGTTGTGTATGAACATTGGACACACTTACATATTGCGTCTGCTTTAATTTTGTGTTTTTCACTTATATGTCTATTTAAAAAGTCCAAAAATTCGGCTTTGAATGGACACTTGTCACACCGATGCCATTCAGTATGATTTTCACTGGTATGGGTGGTAACCATGTGTTTTTTCAAATGAACCTTGCTGAATGTCTTGAACAAACACTTGTTGCATTTATAACATTTTACAATACAATCTTCACTTAAATCCGGGTGTGTCTCCTTGATTTCTGTAAATATATTAGTGTTTTTATGACTTTGGGTTTTTGCATTGATACCAACCTATTTCTGGTTTTGCGTTAGTTTTTGAAACTGGACACAAACCATCCACTCCAGAATGGGTGGTTTGTGCAACTGCGCAACTGAATTGCAATTTTTTTTTGGGTCCTGGGCACACCCGACTATGTTGCACCCACGTCAATAAAAAATACGTTTCAAAATCACATTGTTCGCAAAAATAACTCCAAATTTTCTGTTCCTCTTGCGAGTTGCATACGTTTTGTGTGTGAGGGCTGTGGTATTTTTCGATGTGTTTTCTCATAAGTAACGTTAGGTCGGTCTGGAAGTTGCAGTCCTTGCAAAAGTATACTTCAATGTTGGATTTTTCGCAGCTGAAATGAGTTAACGGTGAACGGTGGCTTCTCACGTGGTTTACTATTAGGAACAGTGATGTGGAAAAGAACGGACAAATTTTGCAATTGTGAACCTTGTTGGTGAATACACCCATGCGGGCGTAATTTTCGGAATATTCCAAAGCAGCCATTTGGTCCGACCTGTATTTATTAACTTTTGTTTAGTTATTAGTGCGAAATCGATTGTCTTACCCAATAATTCAGTGAAAAAACCGCTAAAATTCTGAACATAACCTAAATAAACTAATGTCACTTGGGGTACGTTCACGAATGAAATGCTAGCTGTCATTCTTTTGTGTTTGGGGAAGGAATAAATAAATAAATTTTAGTCACAAGTGAATAAAAGTTGTGATTAATCTATTAGTAAAATATGCCAAAATGTACGCCACTTATACATAACTGCACAAATTCTCCTAGAAACCCATTGAAAAAATTTATAAGATACATTACTTTCCTGAATTCACATGCCTTTCAAGTATATGTTTACCTAACTCCTGGGTAGAACTTTGAAAATTGCAAAGACCACACTTGTAAGCCATATTTCCTTCAAAAAGATGATGTCCAAGCACGTGTTGCTCAAACCTAACTTGATCGGGTTTGTGAATCTTCACTATATGACGTTTCAGATAATCTTTTCTTGTCGCTTTGTATGGACATTGGTCACATTGAAACTGGTTAATCTGGTCGCGGTGGTGCACGTTCCTGGTGTGTCGTGTCAGAAGATCTTTTCGCGTCGCTTTGTAGGAACATTGCTCACACTGATACTCCGCGTCTGCTTTTTTGTGTTTTTCACTAACATGTGTATTTAAAAATTCCAACGAAGCCGTTTTCAATCGACAATGCGCACATTTGTACCAAGTGAAATTCGCTTTCTCTGTGTTCTTTAAATGTCGCGTGCGTATGTGTCTGTTCAACCTGTAGTGAAATTTGGCTTTAAACGGACACTGATCGCAGTGATGCCATTCAGTGTGATCTTCACTGAAATGAATATTAACCATATGTCTTTTCAAAGCATACTTTCTCAGTGTCCTGAATGAACAGTGGTTGCATTCGCGCCATTTCACACTGTCTTCATTCAAATCCTTGATTTCTGTAAAAACGTCATTGTCGCATTTTTCCGTTTTTATCATGCTGGGACTCTTGAATGACCAGTTTTTGTATTGCCCCCACCTCATTGTGTCAGTGTAACTGAATTGCAGCTTTTTTTTAGGTCCTGGGCACATTTGGGCGTGTTGCAGCCATTTCAACAAAAAATACGTTTCAAAACCGCATTTTTTGCAAATGTAGCTCTGAATTTCGTCTTCTTCTAGCGAGTTGGTGGCGTTTTGTGGATGGGGGGCGTGGTAGTTTTCGATGTGTTTTTTCATTAGTAAGGTTAGGTCAGTTTGGAAGTTGCAATCTTTGCAAAAGTACAAATCAACGTTGGATTTTTCGCAGTTGAAGTGGGTTAACGGGGAACGGTGGGTTCTCACGTGGTTTACCATTCGGAACAGCGACGTGGAGGAGAATGGGCAATTTTTGCAGTTGTGGACCTTGTTGGACAACAAACCCATGCGGGGATCATTTTCGGAAGATTCCAGAGCGGCCATCATGTCGAACCTGAATTTGGAAACTTTTATTCACTTGTGAATGCGAAATCGATTGTCTTACCCAATAATTCAGAGGAAAATCATCGGTGAAAATTGCAAACATAACCTAAATAAACAAATGTCATTTGAGGTACGTTCACGAATGACTATCGATCGGGGCGAATTATATTCCAATGGTTACTTTTTTGTTGCCAATCATTTGAAAGTAACAAAGATCGCGTCCTAGTTTTAGTCATATTTTAAAGAGACCGAATTTTATTCAAAACTCCATGTGTGGACTCAAAAACGTGCCCTGATTCGTGCAATACGTCACACGAAATTGTTTTGTGGTCAAATTAGACTAATACAATTAAAGAACAATGCAAATGTAAAATTTGAAAAATCGAAAAATAAATTCTCATATAAATTTTTATTTGAATCTATCTCACAATTGTAGCCTCAGTAATTTTCTTTGCTGTATAATTTAAATTGAACGTAAACTTTCATGCTCTGCAGTTCCTAACCTCACGTAATTTTTGGTCTGCAAAAGTTTTACTTCACACCAGATCTTTTTTTGTTTCTACAAATCTTTGCTAGTTATTTTTACCATGTCCAGTCTTAATCCCAGATAAGAATTCTTTGCTGTTTAAAATTTCGCGGGAGTGTATGGCGAATTTAAATGTTATTTATTGCTCTTTTGAAACTGTAACACTCGTTCGGTCGTTGTTTAATACCAGAGTTATAGAAATTAAACATTTAATAAACGGAATTGAGGTAAATAACACAGAAATACGTAGCGGAAGCGGAGTGCGCGGTTCCTGGTCGAGCTGGCGGTCGCGCCATCTGCACAAAAGGACGCAAGTCTTGAATAGAAGTCGGGGGCGGGATTTCCAACCACGAGTTTGCGACCGTAACGGCGTGCTTGTACGACACGTCCCTTCGTGATAGAGGGTAGAGGGGTACTGTACGGCAGTGCTTGCCGATAGAATAGAATCACCGTCGTGGTGGGACAACAGCCACAACCAGGAGCCCCAAACTCCGCTCGTGTTACAACGCCCCTTATGGTAAGTTTACTGTGTTCTAGAATGAAATTATATATAGAGTTTATTATTAAAATTTTGTTCATTTGTTGACTGCCATAATTTAAATTTGCCGCCACACGTCCGTAATAACTTGTGTATTTGCATCCAGTTACTTTAATTCAGATTTTTCTTTGTTTTTATTAAATTTGTGATATTCAACTATTGCATTGATTCAGAACGTTTAATTTGTTTTCATTCAAAGTTAGGGACATTTTTTTTTAGAGTTGAGAACTAAGAATGATGTTAAAATAAATTTTACTTTAAAAAATTGATGACGTCACCTCGAATAAATCCTATCTAAAATGTAGAAAATATGATGAGTCTGTACTTGTAATTTATCATTCCATTCATATTTTTTGGAATTGCATATACAGGGTGACTCAAAAAAATTAATGAATGCGTGAATATATTTTATTGATTTAATCAGGAACCACAAAACCGAATGCTTTGAAATCTTGGAGATGTTTTAAAGTTTTCATAGGCATGGTAAATTTTTGATCAAAATATATTTGTTCGTCCCTCCCTAAAAATTGATCACGCCACCCCAACATTTTTTCGAAAAAATGCTGTCTTAAATGTGCATTGTGTAAAGTATGATGACATAGAGGGAAAAAGGACGATAAAAAAAGTCCGAAAATATAACAAGAAATGCGGACAAAAATGCGATAAGAATTTGAAAAAAGGGACAAGAAAACGGTAACAAAAAGGGCGGTATAAAAAAGGCGGAAAAATGAGACAAGAAATCGCAAAACATTGAGACAAAATGGTGATAAAAGTGACAGAAAAGTAGGCAATAAACAGAGGACCAAAAATAACGACAAAAAAGTGAAAAAGACAATTTAAAAAAAAAGTGCGACTAAAATGCTACAAAATAAAAAAAAAGGGAAAACAAGGCGGCAAAGAAAGACGATACAAAGAAGACAAAAGAAAATTACAAAAAAAGAGACGATGAAAACGGGAAGAATTCAAAAAAGTAACAAAAAAGGAAATAAAAATGAAGAAGGGCAAAAAGGTGATAAAAAAGCGACAGAAAAATACAAGTGACAAAAAACGCGAAAACGCAGCGAGAAAAAGGGTTAAAAAAATGGAAAAAAACGCGACAAAAAGAAAGGGCGAAAAATGGTTATAAGAAGACGAGAAAGTTAACAAAAAGAGTATCAAATAATTCGTCCGATGGACTCGATTACAATACTTCCTTCGTTTATGCTCGGGAAGTAAAAAGGGAGATGATGTAGGAAAAAAAATAAAAAAGTGATAAAAAAGGCTACAGAAGGAGACGAACGACAAAAAATAATCACAAAGGAGGCACAAAGGCAAAAAAAAAACGACAGAAAAAAGACAAGAAAATGCAATCAGAAAAACAACTACAAAGATGATAAAAATGCGTCAAAAAAGGAAAAACAAAAGCGAACAGAAAATGCAGAGGGGGAGAAGAAAAAAAAAGATAAAAATAAATAACAAAGAAGCCGAAGGAAAGACGATAAAAAAACAGAAAAAAGCGCACGAAAACAGTAGCAGAAGAAAAAGACACAAAAAGTGCTACAAATCAAGAGACGCCAAAAATGGTAGAAAACAAAAAGGCGAAAACAAGGCGACAAAAAAAAAACGTTAAAAAAGGAACAGGAAAAAAAGGCGATAAAAACGAAGGAGAAGGGCAGAAGAGTGACAAAAAATGGGAGTAAAATATATATGACAAAACGCGAAAACAAAGCGATAAAAGGGGTCGAAAATTTGAAAAAAAGGACTAAAATGGGAAATAAAAAAATATTGATAGAAAAATGTAAAGGCGACAAAAAAACAAGATAAAAAAGGGCATAAGAAATAGAAAAAATTATCAAAAAGGCTATAAAAAAATGACAAAAACGTGATCATAAAGAGGGAAAAAGACAAGAAAATAGCAAGCACAAACACAAATAAAAAGATAATAAAAATGCTACAAAAAAGGGGGAAAAAAGGGAAATCAAAAGCGAACAAAAAATGCAATAAGGAGACAAAAATGTAAAAAAAAACAAAAAAAAACTTAAAAGAGGGGGACGAAAAAAATCAAGAGACGACAAAAATGCTACAAAATAAAAAAAGGGAAAACGAGGCGGCAAAGAAGGACGATACAAAGAAGACAAAAGAGAATTACAAAAAAAAAGAGGCGATGAAAAGGGGACAAGAATTCGAAGAAAGTAACAAAAAAGGAAATAAAAATGAAGAAGGACAAAAAGGTGATAAAAAAGTGACAGAAAAATACAAGTGACAAAAAAGCGAAAACACAGCGAGAAAAATGGTTAAAAAAAATCGAAAAAAACGCGACAAAAAAAAAGGGCGTAAAATGGCTATAAGAAGACGAGAAAGTTAACAAAAAGAGTATCAAATAATTCGTCCGATGGACTCGAATACAATACTTCCTTCGCTTACGCTTGGGAAGTGAAAAGGGAGATGATGTAGGGAAAAAACAAAAAAAAAGTGAAAAAAGGCTACAGAAGGAGACGAACGACAAAAAAGTAATCACAAAAGCAAAAAAACGACAGAAAAAAAAGACAAGAAAATGCAATCAGAAAAGCAACTAAAAAGATGATAAAAATGCGTCAAAAAAGAAAAAACAAAAGCGAACAGAAAATGCAGAGGGAGACGAAAGAAAAACAGAAAAAAAAACGCACGAAAACAGCAGCAGAAGAAAAAGAAACAAAAAGTGCTACAAATCAAGAGACGCCAAAAAATGTACAAAACAAAAAGGCGAAAACAAGGCGACAAAAAAAACGATAAAAAAGGAACAGGACAAAAAGGTAGAAGAAAATGCGATAAAAATGAAGGAGAAGGGCAGAAGAGTGAAAAAAATTGGAGTACAATATATGTATATGACAAAAAGCGAAAACAAAGTGATAAAAGGGGTCAAAAATTTGAAAAAAAAAGGACTAAAATGGGGAACAAAAAATATTGATACAAAAATGTAAATGCGTCAAAAAGACAACATAAAAAAGGGGATCAGAATTAGAAAAATTTATAAAAAAAGCCGTAAAAAATGACAAAAACGTGATCATAAAGAGGAAAAAAGGACGATAAAAAAATTTAGAAAATGCAACAAGAAAGGCGGACAAAAATGGGATAAGAATTCTAAAAAAGCGACAAAAAACGCCAACGAGAAAAGTGGGGGCGAACAATGGTGACAAAAGTGACAGAAAAGTAGGTAATATAAACAAGGACCAAAAATTACGACAAAAAAGCGAAAATAAGGTGTATAAGACGGCAAGAATTAAAAAAAATAAAAATAAATAGAAAAAAGGTGAAAAAAAGCCAATTTTAAGAAACGACAAAAAACGCCGATGAAAAATGGGACAGAAGAAAACAAACAAAAAACGAGACGACAAAAAAAGGTGAAAATTAAATAAACGATGAAAAATGTGAAGTCACAGCATTTTGCGCATTTTAGATATCATTTATCTAGCATAATTTTGAGGTGAAGTCATCAAGGTTTTAGTGGAATGAAACAAAACAAATTTAATTAGCGATTTATCATTTTTACGATAACCTTGGAAAAAATTTCAAGATTTCACAGCAGTCGACTTTATTTTTATACTTACTTGGTTGAGAGAAAAGAAAATTTGGAAGCTTCTAAAAAAAAGCGGTTTTTCGGATTCATCTTTTCCATCAAAATAATTAACTAAATTTCAATACTAGCAGCAAGACACTATTGCGCATGCTCAAATCCAGGGGTTATAATTCTTACGCATACACAGTTTAAGAGAGAAATTTATCACTGCATAAATATTTTTTAGATTTGCTTATACGGGGTGTGCGAAAAAAATTAATGAGTGAGTCAATTTATTTTATTGATTAAATCAAGAATTGCAAAACTGAATACTTTGAAATCTTGACGTTTTGGAGTTATTGTAAGCATGGTAACTTTTTAATGAAAATGTATCTGTTTATCAACACCAAAAAATTGATTACAGCATCTCAAAATTTTGCCGAATAAATTCTTTCGCAAATGTGCAAAATATGAACAGACTTTTAATCATTGCATTCATATTTTTTAGATTTGCTTAAACAGGTGACTCAAAAAAATTAATGAATCAGTCAATTTATTATCGATCAAATTAAGAACGAGCCAAATAACCCTTTTAAATAGCGTTTTATGCTTTCTAAGAAATGGATACCGTTAACTTGGTCATTGCTACTGAAAATTGAAACTATCGGCAACAATATTTATATTTCTGGCATATTTTTTAACCTTTAATTCAATAAAACATAACCTAACGAAAAAGTTCAGGGAATTTTTATTCTTCTGCATCGAATACCAACAAACTCACTAGATTTTCATGGCCAACCCTACTATATAAAGATTGGGAACGGATAATAGCTAGCATTCAACTATGCAACCAAATATACATCCATTTGAAACAAAGATCAAATCAAGTTAATCATTATTTTTCTAAAACTTTTTTGTAAATTAATTCCACTGAACAATTTTTTAAGGAAACGTCATCAACTTACGGGAAGGAATGAATAAATTTTACTCACTAGTGATTAATTTATTTGTAAAATGCGGCAAAATATATAATTATATTAAAAATTCTAACGCATTCCTGCCTTTGCATGCCTTTCAAGTATATGCCTACCTAAATCGTGAGCAGAACTACTAAAATCGCAAAGACCACACTTATACGACATGTTTTTTTCAAAAAGATGATGTTCAAGCATGTGTTGCTTCAACTTAAACCTACCTTCGGATTTGTATGAACATTGATTACACTTCAACTGTCGGTGCAGTGTCATGGAGTGACGTATCAGGCTATGCGTTTGTGTTGTTCTGAACGAACAATGGTCACATTTAATTGTGTGTTTTTCACTAACATGACTGTTTAACAAGTCCAAGGAAATTGTTTTGAATTCACAATGATCACATTTGTGACAGACAAAACCCGTTTTGTCTGCGGTTTTTAAATGATGCTCCTGTATGTGGCTGTTTAACCCAGAGTAAGATATGGATTTAAAAGGACACTGCTCACACCAATGCCATTGAATATTACTGCACCCTTGAGCATGTTGCAGCCATTTCAGCACAAAATGTGTTTCAAAACTACATTGTCTGCATATATAACTCCGAATTTTGTTTTGTTCTTGCGAGTTACTTGCTTTTTGTAGTTGAGGGCTATGGTGTTTTTTGATGTGTATTTTCATGGGTAAGGTTAGGTTAGTTTCGAAGTTGCAATCTTTGCAAAGGTATACTTCAATGTTGGATTTTTCGCAGCTGAAATGAGTTAACGGGGAACGGTGGGTTCGCACGTGGGTTACCATTCGGAACAGCGATGTGGAGAAGAATGGGCAAATTTTGCAATTGTGAACTTTGTTCGAGAATAAACCCATGCGGGCATACTTTTCGGAATATTCCAGAGCTGCCATTTTATGGGACCTGAATTTATAAATTTTTAGTTACTTGTGAAAGTGAAATCGATTGTTTTATACCCAATAATTCAGCGGAAAATCATCGGTGAAAATTGCAAACATAACCTACATAAACAAATGTCATTTGGGGTACGTTCACGAATGATGTGTCAATGGTCATTGTTTTCAGCATACATTAATTTCCGCACGCCTGCCGACCAATCACAACAAAACACATTCAAACTGACACCAAATTCCGATTTTACGATTTTTCAATTTTGTTAGTTCGCCGATTTTATAATTTTTTAGTTTTTTAATTTTTCAATTTCGTGTTTTTTATTTTTCAGCAAAAGAACAAATTTATCCAAACTAAAATATTTGAAAATCGGAAAATTGTATCATTGATACAATGAAGATTACAAAAATTTTTAAATGAAAATCGAGAAACTAAAAAATCGAGACAGCGAAAAATTCAAAAATTGTAAAAACAGAAAAATTAAAAATACAACTGCAAAATCGGTAATTGAAAAACTGGAAAAACGAAAAAATAAAAAATCCCAAAACTGAAACATCAAAAAATCGAAAAACGAAAGATTTAGCAATTTTTCAATTTTAAAGTTTTCAAGTGCTTAATTTCCAATTTTTATCAAAATAAAATTTTGCAAAATCGAATAACTGTAACACCGAAACATTAAAAAATGTAACAATTAAAAATCGAGAAATTAAAAAATCGACAAAACGCAGCAATTTTTCGATATATTTTTCAAATTCTCGATTTTTCGTTTTTCAATTGTTCAACAAAAGGACAAATTTATTCAGAGTGAACTTTTGAAAAACCGAAAAATTGAAACTGAAATATCATCAAAAAACAAAATAATTAAGAGTCGAGAAATTCAAAAAATCAACAAAAAGAAACAATTTTGCAGTTTTTCGATATAAAATTTTTCAAATTCTCAATTTTTATTTCTTTATTTTCTCGATTTTTCACTTTTTAATTGTTCAACAAAAGGACAACTTTATTCAAACCGAAATTTTGAAAAATTTAAAAATCAGAAAATTGTAACATTGAAACGTCTAAAAATTATAAAATTGAAAAATCAAAAAATTTAAAAATTGAGAAGTCGAAGAATTGAAAAAATAAAGAAAAATTGAAAAAACCGAAAAAATGAGAATCAAAAATTGAAAAATGAAACTTGAAATTTTAAAATTGAAAAATCGAAAAATTGTAATATGGAAACCTGAAAACCCTGATTAATTAAAAATAGAAAAGTTGAAAAAATGAAAAACAAAAATTTCTATAAATTAAATAATCAAAAATACAAAAAAAAATAATTTCAAAATCTAAATATTTTAAAATGAAACTTGAAAAATCGAAAAATGACAAAATTGAGAAATTGATTTGGATAATTGAAAAATCGAAAAATTGTAATATATATTTGAACCTCAACACCCTGATTAATTAAAAATCGAGAAATCGAAAAGTCGACAAAACGAAGCAATTCTGCAATTTTTCGATATAAAATTTCTCAAAATCTCGATTTTTAATTTTTCATTTTCTCGATTTTTCATTTTTTAGTTGTTCAACAAAGGATAAATTTATTCAAACTGAACTTATGAAAAACCAGAAAATATGTAACATGAAACATCAAAAAACGAAACAATTAAAAATCGAGAAATTGAAAAATCAACAAAAAAAAACAATTCTGCAATTTTTCGATATAAAATTTTTCAAATTCTCGATTTTTATTTCTTTATTTTCTCGATTTGTCATTTTTTAATTGTTCAACAAAAGGACAAATTTATTCAAACCGAAATTTTGAATTGAATTGAAAAATCAAGAAATTGAGAAGTCGAAGAATTGAAAAATAAAGATAACTTAAAAACCCGAAAAAATGAGACATAAAGACTGAAAAATGAAACTTGAAATACAGAAAAATTTAAAAATTGAAAAATCGCAAATTGTAATATTGAAACTTGAAAACCCTGATTAATTAAAAATCGAGAAAGTGAAAAATTGAAAAACCGAAAAACAAAAACTTCTATAAATTAAACAATCAAAAATACAAAAAAAAAATCAAAATTCAAAAATTTTAAAATGAAAACCGGAAATCTGAAAAATTAAGAAATTGTAAGAACGAAACATGGAAAAGTTAAAAAATTGTAACATCGAAAAAACGAAACACTGAAAAATCAAAAAATTTAAAAAGTGAGAAGTCGAAGAATTGAAAAAATCAAAAAAATGAGATTCAAAAATTGAAAAATGAAACTTGAAATATCGAAAAATTTTAAAATTGAAAAATCGAAAAATTGTAGTATGGAAACCTGAAAACCCTGATTAATTAAAAATAGAAAAATTGAAAAAGTGAAAAACAAAAATTTCTATAAATTAAATAATCAAAAATACAAAAAATTTTAATTTCAAAATCCAAATATTTTAAAATGAAACTTGAAAAATCGAAAAATTGTAATATTGAAACCTCAACACCCTGATTAATTAAAAATCGAAAAATCGAAAAAACCAAACAATTCTGCAATTTTTCCACATAAAATTTTTCAAATTCTCGATTTTTAATTTTTCATTTTCTCGATTTTTAATTTTTTAGTTGTTCAACAAAGGACAAATTTATTTAAACCGAAATTTTGAATTGAATTGAAAAACAAAAAATTGAGAAATCGAAGATTTGAAAAAATAAAGAAAACTTGAAAAAACCGAAAAAATGAGACTTGAAATATCGAAAAATTTAAAAATTGAAAAATCGAAAAATGAAAAAATTGAGAAATTGAAGAATTGTAATATTGAAACCTGAAAACCCTGATTAATTAAAAATCGAGAAAATGAAAAATTGAAAAAACGAAAAACAAAAACTTCTATAAATTAAACAATTAAAAATACAAAAAAAAAAAAATACGAAATTGTAACAACGAAACATGGAAAAGTTTAAAAGTTGAGAAATCGAAGAATTGAAAAAATACAGAAACTGAAATATCGGAAAATGGAAAAGCCAAAAATTGAATAATAATAAAATTATCGTAAAAAATAAGAAATTAAAAATCGGCATATTTAAAAATGAAACAATTACAAAATTGTAAATTAAAAAAAAAATAAAAATGGAAAAATTGAAGAAATAAAAAATTGAAAATCAAAAATTGAAAAACCAAACTTGAAATATCGAAAAATTGAAAAAAATGGCAAACTGAAAATTGGTTAACGAAAAAACAATTAAAAAATGAAACTGTAAAATCGAAAATTTGTAACATTGAAACCTGAAAAAGTGATAAATTAAAAATGTAGGAATTGAAAAATCAACAAAACGAAGCAATTCTGCAATTTTTCGAAAAAAAAATTTTTGAAATTCTCGATTTTTAATTTTTCGTTTTCTCGATTTTTCATTTTTTAATTGTTTAACAAAGGACAAATTTATTCAAACTAAACTTTTGAAAAATCGGAAAATTATAACACTGAAACATCAAAAAACAAAACAATTGTTAAGTCGAGAAATTGAAAAATCGACAAAAAGAAACAATTCTGCAATTTTTCCATATAAAATTTTTCAAATCCTCGATTTTTATTTCTTCATTTTCTCGATTTGTCATTTTTTAATTGTTCAACAAAAGGACAAATTTATTAAAACTGAAATTTTGCATTGAATTGAAAAATCAAAAATTGAGAAATCGAAAAAATAAAGAAAACTTGAAAAAACCGAAAAAATGAGACTTGAAATATCGAAAAATTTAAGAATTGAAAAAACAATTGAAAAATCGAAAAATTGTAATATTGAAGCCTGAAAACCCTGATTAATTAAAAATCGAGAAAGTGAAAAATTGAAAAAGCGAAAAACAAAAACTTCTACAAATTAAACAATCAAAAATACAAAAAAAAAATACAAAATTCAAAAATTTTAAAATGAAAACTGGAAAACTAAATTAAGAAATTGCAAAAACGAAAAGTTGAAAAATCGAAGCATTGAAAAACTACAGAAACTGAAAGATCGGAAAATGGAAAAACCAAAAACTGAATAATAAAAACCCTAATAATTATTTGAAAAAAGTGAGAAATTAAAAATTGGCAGATTTAAAAATGAAACAATTACAAAATTGTAAATTTGAAAAAAAAATGGAAAAATTGAAGAAATGAAAAAAAAACTATAAAATCGAAAAACTGATTAATTAAAAATCGAGAAATAGAAAAACACGGAAAACAAAATTTTCTAGAAATATAAAAGTCGACAAATTGTAAAATTCAAAAATGCTGAAGAATGTCAAAATAAACATCTAAAAACCGTAAAATTAAAAAATCGAAAACTGAAAAATTGAAAAAAATGAAACATTGAACAATAAATAAAATTGAAATACTGAAATGTTGATAAAATAGCGAAAATAAAAAATCTGATAACGAAAAAATCAACAATTGAAAAAAAAAAACAAATCTTAAAATGGAAAAATCGAAAAAACGAGAAACTGTCAAATCTAAAAATTTTCTAAAAATACTTTGTTGTGATTGGTCGGTACGGGTGCGGAAATTAATGTATGAGGGCCTCAAGTCTTAAAAAATGTGTTTAAATATTAAAGAAATGTGTGTATGCAACCAAATATACACCCACGTGAAACAGAAAGATCAAAGCAAATTATTTTGTAAACATTTTTTTGCAATAACGCCATCAAATTATGGGAAGGAATGAATAAATAAATATTACAAGTGAATAACTGTGATTAATCTATTTGTAAAATATGGGAAAATATGAAAATGCTACATATATCACTATAGTTGCACAAATTATCATACCCACAACAAAATCCCCCTAAAAACCCATTAAAAAAATCTAATGTATCCCCGAATTTGCATGAATTTCAAGTATATGCCTACCTAAATCTTGAGCCGAACTTTTAAAATCGCAAAGACCACACTTATAAGACACTTTTTCGTTAACGACATGATGTTTGAGCACGTGTTGCTTCCACTTAACCTTAACTTCGGATCTGAATGGACATTGATCACACTCGAACCACTTAACCCGCTCGCGCTTGTGCAGTTTCAGGGTGTGACGTATCAGATGATATTTTTGCGTCGTTTTGAACGAACATTGATCACACTTAATTTTGTGTTTTTCACTAACGTGTCTGTTTAAAAAGTCCAAGGAAAACGTTTTCAACGCACAATGCGCACATTTGTGCCAAACAAAATCCGTTTTATCTATGTTGTTTAAATGACGCTTACGTTTGTGTGTGTTTAACTCAGAGTAACATTTGGCTTTGTATGGGCACTGGTCACACCAGTGCCATTCAACGTGGTTGTGATGAGTCTTAATGATGTGTCCTTTTAAATAATCCTTTTTGTCTGTCTTGAATGAACAATAGTTGCATTCGTGCCATTTTACACTTAAATCCTGGTGTGACTCCTTGATTTCTGCAAATACGTCATAGTCGCATTTATGTTTTCGTATGAACAGTTTTACCAACCTGTTTGTGGTGTTGCGTTAGTTGTTGATGTTTCGTTAGGTTCTAGGCACCTTCGGGCGTGTTGCAGCCATTTCAACATAAAATAAGTTTCAAAACTACATTGTTTGCAAATATATCTCCGAATTTTGTTTTCTTGCGAGTTGCTTACGTTTTGTGGTTGAGAACTGTGCTGCTTTTTGATGTGTCGATTCATAACTAAGGTTAGGTCGGTCTGCAAGTTGCAGTCTTTGCAAAGGTATACTTCAATTTTGGATTTTTCGCAGTCGAAATGGGTTAACGGTGAACGGTGGGTTCTCACATGGTTTACCATTCGGAACACTGATGTGGTGAAGAACGGGCAAATTTTGCAATTGTGGACCTTGTTGGCGAAGAAACCCATGCGGGCATACTTTTCGGAAAATTCCAGCGCGGGCATGTTGTCGGACCTGATTTATTAACTTGTGCAAGCGAAATCGATTGTTTTACCCAATAGTTCAGCGAAAAATCATGAAACAACTTCGGTGAACATTTTAAACCTAACCTAAATACACAAATCACACAAATGTCATTTAGAGTGCGTTAACGATTTCCTTGATCTGATTACCTTGAGTTACAGAAATCTGTAACTGGTTTCATATCACAGACCATGGCCGACTAGTATAAAGATTATGGCCTGTCCAAAGGAATGTCAAAGGTACATTACGTGCTGCCATCTATTAATAATTCAAAAACGACAAAAGAATTATTAACACGTTTTGAAAGGCACAAAGGCATTCATACCGAAACAAACCACCATTACACGTTTTGAAGTCCCATAATGTCAAGTCAAATTAAAATTTTGCTAAATTATTAAGTGTAATTATTAATAGATGGCAACACGTATCGTACCTCTTGGACAGGCCATAATCTTTATACTAGTCGGCCATGCACAGACCATTAAGCAAACGTTTTTCTTTGTTTTTTCTAATAATGTCTAAGTCTTCTTTTCATAACAAGAAACTTAAAACATGTCATTCGCCAAAATCAGTCTTATCTTACCAAACAGTAGCCCCGCCCACCCGCCCTCTATTTTTTAACGGACATGTCATCTGCCAAAATCAGTCTTATCTTAGTAAGTATTAGCCCCGCCCACCCACCCTCACTTTTGTTAGAGGGGATTTCATTTGTCAAAATCAGTCCTATTTTAGCAAGTACTAGCTTATATTTGGCTTTCTTTTTACTTAATACATTTACTTTTCTTTGAAAAACACGATAACCACGAACATGTTTTTAATTTCTCGTAGAAAAATAAGGATTTTGCAATTACGATCCGCCCCTTGGCTCACGACGAATCAAATAATTCATCACAATTGTGATAGGGCAGGTGGGTGGGGCTTACGTTTTTCATTGTTTTTTTCTAATATGTCTAAGTCTTCTTTTCATAACAAGAAACTTAAAACATGTTTAAAATAGTAAATTTTTTAGGGAAATACCCATTTTGCAATTACTCCCCGCCTCAAAGTTTGACAACGAATGAAAAAGTCATCACGACTAAGATAGACACGGATGGGTGGAGCTTATCTTTGGCTTCCTTCTTATTTAACACATTTAATTTTCTTTGAATATGACGATACTCAGAAACATGGTTTTAATTTTTTGTAGAGAAACAACGATTTTGCAATTACGATCCGCCCTCTTGGCTCACGACAAATAGAACAATTCATCACAATTGAGATAGGGCGGGTGGGCGGGGCTTAAATTTTGTTTTAAAATTTACTTAATACATTTAGTTTTCTTTTATGAAAACGATACTCAAAAAGCTAATTTTTATTTCTTGTGGAGAAATAAGGATTTTGCAGTTACGATTTTACGCCTCCTTGCTTCACGACCAATAAAATAAATCATCACAATTGAGATCGGGTGGGTGGGCGGGGCTTAGATTTTGTTTTTTTTTCTAATATCTGTAGTCTTCTTTTTATAACAAGAAACTTGAAACATTTAAAATGGTAAATTAAGTAAAAATACAATTAGATTTCTTTGAACAACACGACACTCAAACCCATGTTTTTAATTCTTGTAGAGAAATAAGGATTTTGCAATTAAACTCCACCCCCTTGGCTCACAGCGAATAAAATAAATCGTCACAATTGAGATAGGGCGGGCGGGTGGGGCTTAGATTTTGTTTTAAAGTTTACTTAATACATTTAGTTTTCTTTTATGAAAACGATACTCAAAAAGCTAATTTTTATTTCTTGTAGAGAAATAGGGGTTTTGCAATTACGATCTTACGCCTCCTTGCTTCACGACCAATAAAATATATCATCAGAATTGAGATAGGGTGGATGGGCGGGGCTTAGATTTTTTTTTTTTTTTCAATACATCTGTAGTCTTCTTTTTACAACAAGAAACTTGAAACATATTTAAAATGGTAAATTTTTGTGGGGAAAAGCCGATTTTGAACTACTGAGCTCGAGGTGGATGGGTGGAGCTTACCTTTGACTTTTTTTTACTGAATCTAATTAGATTTCTTTGAACAACACGACACTCAAACCCATGTTTTTAATTCTTGTAGAGAAATAAGGATTTTGCAATTAAGCTCCACCCCCTTGGCTCAAGCGAATAAAATAAATCGTCACAATTGAGATAGGGCGGGTGGGTGGGGCTTAGATTTTGTCTTAAATTGTACTTAGTACATTTAGTTTTCTCTTATGAAAACGATACTAAAAAGACTTTTTTTTTATTTCTTGTGAAGAAGTAGGGGTTTTGCAATTACAATCTTACGCCTCATTGCATCACGACCAATAAAATAAATCATCACAATTGAGATAGGGTGGGTGGGCGGGGCTTAGATGTTGTCTTTTTTTTCTAATATCTGTAGTCTTCTTTTTACAACAAGAAACTTGAAACATATTTAAAATGGTAAACTTTTGTAGGGAAAAGCCGATTTTGAACTACTGAGATCGAGACGGATGGGTGGAGCTTACCTTTGACTTTCTTTTTACTTAATACATTTAATTTGAACAGCAGAATTCTTAAGAACATTTGTCATTTGGTAATTCCTCGAAATAAATAAATTTTTAAGCTCCACCTCCGGCTTACGACGAATAAGAAAAATTCATCACAATTGAGATAGGGTGGGTGGGCGGGGCTTAGATTTTGTCTTTTTTTCTAATATCTGTAGTCTTGTTTTTACGACAAGAAACTTGAAACATATTTAAAATGGTAAATTTTTGTAGGTAAAAGCCGATTTTGAAGTACTGAGATCGAGATGGATGGGTGGAGCTTACCTTTGACTTTTTTTTTACTGAATATAATTAGATTTCTTTGAACAACACGACACTCAAACTCATGTTTTTAATTTCTTGTAGAGAAATAAGGATGTTGCAATTAAGCTCCACCCCCTTGGCTCACAGCGAATAAAAGAAATCATCACAATTGAGATAGGGCGGGTGGGTGGGGCTTAGATTTTGTCTTAAATTCTACTTAATACGTTTAGTTTTCTCTTATGAAAACGATACTCAAAAACCTAATTTTTATTTCTTGTGGAGAAATAGGGATTTTGCAATTACGATCTTACGCCTCCTTGCATCACGACCAATAAAATAAATCATCACAATTGAGACAGGGTGAGTGGGCGGGGTTTAGGTTTTGTTTTTTTTTTCTAATGTCTGTAGTTTTCTTTGTACAACAAGAAACTTGAAACATATTTAAAATGGTAAATTTTTGTAGGGAAAACCCGATTTTTAGCTATTGAGGTCGAGACGGATGAGTGGAGCTTACCTTTGACTTTCTTTTACTGAATACAATTAGATTTCTTTGAACAATACGACACTCAAATCCATGTTTTTAATTTTTTGTAGAGAAATAAGGATTTTGCAATTAAGCTCCACCCTCTTGGCTCACAGCGAATAAAATAAATCGTCACAATTGAGATAGGGCGGGTGGGTGGGGCTTAGATTTTGTCTTAAATTGTACTTAGTACATTTAGTTTTCTCTTATGAAAACGATAATAAAAAAACTTTTTTTTATTTCTTGTGAAGAAATAGGGGTTTTGCAATTACGATCTTACGCCTCATTGCTTCACGACCAATAAAATAAATCATCACAATTAAGATAGGGTGGGTGGGCGGGGCTTAGATTTTGTGTTTTTTCTTTTTGTAATATTTGTAGTCTTCTTTTTACAACAAGAAACTTGAAACATATTTAAAATCGTAAATTTTTATGGGGAAAAGCCGATTTTGAACTACTGAGATCGAGACGGATGGGTGGAGCTTACCTTTGACTTTCTTTTTACTTAATACATTTAATTTGAACAGCAGAATTCTTAAGAACATTTGTTTAATGGTCTGTGTTTCATATTTCGTACAAAAAAACTAAAGTTTGAAAATTTCAGAAGTCGTTTATTACTTTTGTTCTTAGATGTTTAGGGTATTTGCACTGTTTTCGTTTCATTAATTTATTTTGAAGACCGCCTTCAGAATTTTACCTTGTTTCAGAGTTTCAATAGCTTCATTATATTGACTCAACTGGAAGGTCTTGATTCCCAGCACTTTGTAGTTTAAGTATCTGCAAAAAAATAAGCTACAAATTAAAAAAAAATCATGATTTACCTGTTTCCCATTGCTTCTATAAGACTCAGCGCCTTCTTAAAACAATAGGGGTTGATCTTCGACCCTAAAATCTTCATTTCTTTCCAGAAAACGTCAAAAGGGTTGATTCTACAACGCAATAATAATATTTAACCCCTTTGGGCACGTGTGTGTTACTGGATTCTGCTGTTAGGAGGCGCCACCCCGTACTGACAATACTTTCCCCCAAAATTTAAAAGCGAAATTCCCTGTTCGATAGCAGGGGGAGAGCCACTACAATCGATCACCACATCGAACGCATAACTACCCGGATCGTCGTACGCATTCTTCCTCAGCTGCTCCGGAGTGATCATTTTAAACCCAGTATCTACCAAAACGACAACGTTACTAACAAAACCCCCTATACCACTCGTACCAACTTAGTTTCCGGAGTTGGTCAAGCCGGCTTTGAATCGGCTCGGATATCATCACGTCCCTGTGACCTTGCAGATGTAAAGTGCAGGCCCATAAAGCCCCAGCTACTCCTCCACCCATCAACAGGATCTTCGCACCCACAGTGATGGGACTTATCAATTCCCATCCGTGTACCATGCAAGATATGGGTTCAGCAAGAACGGCTAGAAAAACCGGCGCATCCACCATTTTCTACCAAACTGACTTACCTTGTTCGAGGGTTATGGGTGGGTTTAGTTTGTAGACTTGTTCTTCCGGACATACCAAGTACTGTGCCCATCCCCCATCCACGTAGATACCAATGGTATTGGTGGTGCATCCGAGTTTACAGTAGTGGGGCTTGCCGGCGTGGCAGAAAGCGCAACGTTTGCAACCGCTACAACCATTTCGTTCAGGTTGGTCAAACTGGTTGGGTTTTACCTGTTGGGGTCTATGGCGACGTGGTCGCCTTCTTCGAAGTGGATGACATCTTGTCCCACTTCGACGATTACTCCCGAGATTTCGTGCCCCAGGCTGATTTCTGTTGATTTTCTACAAGGGTACTCGCCCTGGAACGGGAAATGGTTGAGGGTTTTTTAAGGAAGTGGTTTAGCTACGGCTAGAATGTGGAGGTCGGTGCCGCAGATTCCAGCAAATGATACTTTGACGAGGATGTCGTTGGGGTCGTTTATTTGGGGTAGTTCGGAACGCGTTAGTAGTAAGGTTCCGTCTAAAAAAGAGAATTTGAGGGCGTCCATGGTATTCATTGTGGCGGCTTCGCCCCTGCGGGGGTGACAAGTGGCGAGACGACGATTGACCGAAAGTGACTGTCAAATAAAGTGTCAAATAGCTGCAACATCATTATTTTAAAAATAAATTTCATGGTCCACTAGACGACTTTTTTCCATCATGTGGATCAGTGGATTTATAAAAAAACTAGTTTTAGTAGCAATATATTTGATATTTTCGATAATAAAACTTTACGAGATACAATCAAATTGTTTTATTACCTAATCGCTACTGGAAATAACAAGTTATAATCCCTCAAGCTATACCTAATTACAAAGTCAGCATATCACAGCCACCTTTGACTCAGTTTACGTTTAGTACAACTCAGTTTCAAGCGAGCGGCACAAAAATACACTCTAACAAACAAACAACAGTTTATTGTTCCATCACCACGACATTACAGCTTAAATATAGCCTTAGCAATGGTCCCCTTCTTCAAGTGCTCAATCGCCTCCTGGTACTGATTAAGCGCGAACGTCTTAATCCCCAGATTCCCATAATTCAAATACCTATCTCCCATAGCTTCCAACAACCCCAGCGACTTCGGGAAACTAAACGGGTTAATATTAACCCCAAAAATCTTCATCTCTTTCATGTAGATATCGAACGGGGCAACCCTACAACACCAATTAACTAACCTAACCTCACAAACCCCACCTTACTTACGAAATGCGGCCGTGAGGGGGCGCCACCCCGAAAATACACAACTTCCCGCCTGAATTCAAAAGCGAAATGGCGTGCTCGATGGCTGGCGGAAAACCACTGCAGTCGATAATCACGTCGAACAAGTAGTTAGGATCGGCGGCTTGCTTTTCCTTGAGTTGGTTGGGGGTGATTAGTTTATAACCCGTATCTGAAATCAACTGGTTATTTCTGTGACTATTGATGGTTGGTACGACTGACTTAGCTTTTTTAACATGTCAAGTCGCGCGGTGTTGGGTTCCGACACTGTGACGTTTCGGTGACCTTGAAGATGTAGGGCGCACACCCATAAATTACCGATGATGCCGGCGCCGGTCACTAGAATCTTGTTACCGACGTGGATGGGGCTGACGATGTCCCAGCCATGGGCTAAGCACGACAACGGTTCAGTGAGAGCGGCTAAAACCAGGTAAAACGTCACTTTTAGTGTGTTTTTAGTTTAGGGTTTTTGGTTTTTAACCTTGTTCTAGAGTGATGGTGTCTGGCAACTTGTGCACTTGGTCCTCTGGACAGACGACGTAATTCGCCCATCCTCCGTCTCTATAGATGCCAATAGTGTTGTTAATTCCGCCTATTTTGCAAAAGTGGGGCCGGCCCGAATGACAGAAGTGACAACATTTGCACCCGCTGCAACTCAACAGTCAGAAAAACCCCAGTTTCAGTGTTGCCAATACCTGTTGGGATCGACTGAAACCCTGTCTCCCGCCTTGAAAGTTTTAATATTGGCGCCGACTTCGACCACAGTTCCCGAAAATTCGTGCCCTAGGGTGAAAGTCCGCTCTGCGTTGCACGGAAATTCGCCCTAACGACAAACCGATAACTAATCTCCATTACAAAGACAAACAAGGTCAAAGAATGTATATTAACGTACTTGTATGATGTGCAAATCCGTGCCGCAAATTCCTGCGTAAGCGACTTTCACTAAAATCCCGTCGGGGTTGGTGATTTTGGGCACTTCTACTTTGGTTAGTTCAAGTTTTTTGTCTTTGGCTGTATACCGGAGGGCTTCCATCTTGGCGGCTGGACACGTTCTGTTTTTTCAGAGTGTACAACGTGTATTTATATGTTTTGCTTGTTTGTTGATGATGTAATCTATGGATTATGGTTGATAAAAAACGCTTTACAACGTATATTGATAATGGTATCAATTGGTGGTGACCCGTGAAGATGTTGAGCTGGGAATGTACGGGTTATGTAAGAAGTAAGAGTGATGATGGCGCCGACGTTTTTTGTGTTTTATTTAGTTATGCTAAATTGATAATAAAATTGGATTTAAATGGATTAAGCTTAATTGGTTGTTGGAGATTTAGTTTAGATAATCCAGAGAGCAAAATTTGCGTTTGTTTATGTCATTATTATTATTATTATTATACTTACATTAGTGAGCACAATGGAAACTGATTATGTTGTTGTTAAATATGTACTATTTATAAAGTAGTGTCAAGGTTTTTCTCGAAATTAATGAATACTTAAACCGCAAATGTTAATTTAGTTACAAGTATTTGTGTAGAGAACTAGTTTTACTTACACATATACAGAGTGAGCTGTTAACTGTCAAATTGTTGACACATATATATGTCTATATTTTAAACAAATACAATTTGTTTGCACTAATCTGTACAATCGTATGCAATTATTATTTTGCTTAATGTGATAAATCTGGTGTGACGTCAAGAAAGTAAAAAGGTCAAATAGTTATCTACAAAATGCTACAATTTAATTTGTTCTTTCGTGTGATACATATGAATCTTTTTTCAAACCAATACATTTAATTTACAACAAAGTGGTGTATTTTTTTTCTGTTGGCATAACTAAATGTAAATGTCACAATTACGTCAACTAGAGTCAGCGAGGTTATGAAAAAATGGAACTTTTTTCACTAATTCCGAACGACGTAGATCTGATATTTTAGAGAAATGTAGGTACGTCACTAGAGGAATGAGGAAATTTCAGTACCAACAAAAAAAGTTTTTCTTGTTAAACTTGGGTTAAAATACTTAAGTTTCGTTTCTCAGTTATAACTAGTAAAAAAATAGTTGTTATCTTTATATAATTGACAGTGTATTAGTTTTTTTTTTAAACTTGAAGATACATAACTTTAACGAGTCAGAAATAAAGACCCTCATATTGATACCATAATTACTGATAAGCCTGATAAGTATTATTTGTTAGCATATGCAAAGTAGACACACAGTGTATTTATGTATATGAACAGCCAAGTAAATATTATACATGCTATCACATCTATTAAACTTTCAAGTGCAATTTCCGTGAAACAATATAATGGCCATCAAAAAAAAACGTGAAGTTGTTATCAAAATCACCATTTATTGTTTTACAACTTTACAAGCACGAACTAAACCTCGAAAATCGCCTTCGTAATATCGCCATTTTTGAGAGCCTTAAGTGCCTCTTGAAACTCCCTTAACTTGAACACCTTAATCCCTAACTTATCGTAGTCGAGATATCTACAACCCACCAATCAAAACTTACATTTAAATCACGAGGTACCTACTTGTCGGCCATAGCTTCCACCAAAGCCACCGCTTTAGTAAAACTGAACGGATTAACTTTAACACTCAGTAGAGTCAATTCTTTCATATAAATCATATACGGGGAGACCCTAAAATAATTAATTTTTCAAAAACAAGACAAAAAAGTGTGTTAACCGTACGAAATTTTCACTCCAGGTGGCGCCACCCCGAACATACAAATTTTCCCGCCACTCTTCAACAACTCAACCCCTTTTTCCACAGCAGGCCCGTACCCCGAACAATCCACCACCAAATCAAACCCTCCTCCATCCATTTTCACGTCTTCTGGTGCCACCACGTCATACCCCATCTCACCCATCAAACCCCCAATCAAATGTCTTCTTCGTGCGTTTAGTTCGACCACCGTCACTCTTCTGTGGCCGTGCAAATGCAGCAAACACGCCCACAGAGTGCCGATAATCCCCGCCCCTATTACAAGGACATCTCCGCCTAGTGGGAGGGGCGACACTAAATCCCAACCGTGCGAGATGCAAGACACAGGCTCGGCTAAAGCGGCCGTTTTTAGGGAGATGGTGGTGGGGAGCTTGTAGACTTGTTCGATGGAGCATAGGCAGTATTCGCCCCACCCACCATGGTTTTTCACCCCTAGGTTGGCGTAAAAGCCGCCGGTGGTGCAGAAGTGGGGGTTACCGGTGTGGCAGAAGTGGCACTTGTGGCAGGCGCTATTAGGGTCGACTATGACGTGGTCGCCTTTGGACAGGGTGGTGACTAGGGGGCCGTAGTCGACGACGGTGGCCGAGAATTCGTGGCCGAGGGTTAAGGGACGTGGGTTGCAGGGAAATGCGCCCTAGAAGGAACGTGGAAACTAATAAATGAAGCTTGATTAACATGTAATAATGAAATCTTACGTGTATAATGTGCAAATCGGTGCCACAAACTCCCGAATACGCAACTTTAACAAGAACTTCCCTCGGATGCGTGATCACAGGTACTGGAACCGTAACACACTCAATTTTTTGTTCCTCAGATCTGAACTGAATTGCGTCCATTTTGTTAATAACAGTTAATAATCTCAATTTTGTTTAAAGCGATACAATTATCAATAAAATCGTACGTAGGCAACCAACAATACCCCGTTTCAAATTTACCGGTCGCCCGTCCGACCCGCCGCTAGGTGTCGCCCCGCAAACGTCAAATTAGATAAGATGGCGGTCATAATAAAAGTTTGTGTTTGTTACATCTGTGATTAATTCCTCGCATTTGAAGATTTTTGTGTGTGAAAATGTGGAAGAAAACCCGCGTGAGCAGTGCCTGAGCATTTCCCCGTAAGTCCCGTCGAGAATTTCGGCCGCCTTTGGCCCAGAACTCGGCCGTTACGCTTTCGTTATTTTTGTGCCTATTTATTAATTCAAATATTTATTTTCGGGCTCGGGTGTCGCTTGCAGCCCTCGGGGCCCCGAAAGCGGCCCTTCGTCGTCGTGGCGCCCCCTTTTAACGCTCCGCTGCCGAATTAACTGTAACGACTAATTGCCCATTCAGCACATGTCCACCACTACGCCTAGCGACTTTAATTGTGGGCCGAAATGAACGAAAATCGGCGCTTGTCACGTGCCGAGGAGTGTAGAGTTACAGGGGCTTCCTGGTGAGGAATGCGGCGGAACGCCCAAATGGGCACCGTGCCAGGGACGGCTTCCCGTTTCGGGAGCCCCCGGAAGCCTTGACATTGCGTGCAGACGCCGCGAAAGTGGGGCCTGGGGTTGTTGACTGCGTGTTGGTCGCCCCTTTTCGTGTTCTTTATCAGAGTGTCAACACCCTAATTTGTTTATTCGGATGGATATGGGGTGGTTCACCGATATCGAAGCAAACAGCGTCAACGCAAACGTCGATAGCCTAATTTGCTAGTCGAGATTGTGCACACTCTATGTGTCAATAGCCTGGTCCTGGGGTGATACCAGGTCCTTTTCTTTTCTCTTTTTTTCCAGTGATTGGCATAAATGGTTCACGGTCTTGCGGATGATGTAATTGGGTTCACGTTGCGCGACTTCCTCGGATCGACCCGATTTCCTCGGATAAATATTTGCACGATGGTCTGGTCGAGGCGGAGGAAATGAATGCGGGGAAAAATGCGTTATACGATTCATGTGTGGTGCATGTGGTGCGATAATTAATTAATTACTGCATCGGTGTGTCTAGTTTGAAAGGGTTTTAACAATCAATTTCCGTCAACAAAGGGTGAATCACACGGCGAAGCGCAAACCTCACAGAGCATTGATTTAGTATCTGAACAAAGCTAAACATTGTTGTTTGTTTGGAAATTCGTTTAGGAAGTAGCGATGGCTAGAACAATAAGCTGATTGGTAGTGCTGGAAATTGTATTTGCTTATTTTTGGATGATTCATTTTGAGGTGGATGGGTATGTTATGGACTGGTGTTTGGAAGTTTCTTATGAGCGGTCGCTGAAAGACGGGTGAGTCACGGGAGTTTTATGCCCTTCAGACGTCGAGGAGTTTTATTGTAATTCAAGGAACGTGATAAGATCGATATATATGGTGTTTTATCGTAGTTTGATCGATTTACTGACGCTCAAAAACTGGCCCTATAATCTCGTATAATAAAATAAATATATGCAGATTTCGGACTCTAATTAGTATGAAACTCGTTAAGTTGACTTCTACAGTTTCAATAAAAAACTAAACATTAATCATTATTTTATGTCGATACTACTCCTATATTTTTTGAACATTTATAGGTAGGTAAAAATAATCCGTAGTTTGATTGCTTTTAAAAACCCGTGTCTCAAGTCGTCCATGAAATGTGAATAAGAAAAAAGTGCTGGTTCTGAAAATTTAAATAATTTTTACTTCCCGATCGTCAGCTGCTTGACTGAAATTTTTAAATTGTGTCGTAAATGTAGTATAGTTTCCCCAGTTCTAATTCGGTTTTATGATGTTTAAAAGGTAACTTCCTTAACAATAGATTACTACTGCCGGTGATGGGACAGTCATAAATAAGGATTTAACCATTATAGTGTATAATGGTATGGGCATGGTGAAATCTTATTTATGACTGTCCCATTACCAGCAGTAGTACTATATTGTTAAGGTAGTTAACTTTTACACAATGGGGTATTGTACTCCCAGTTTAAAGTGGTTTTTATGACAAGATAATAAACATTATCACCTCATTATTACCCCACGAGGGATAATATGAGTTGAATAACAAAGTACGACCCTTCAAGAAACCGACCAGTTTCTTATTTATGCCTAGGGATTTACTCTATTGTCCCCATCATCACCTTCGATACAATGGACCCATCATAGAAACCACTTTAAACTGGGAGTACAATACTATCATAAAACCGAATTTGAACTGGGGAAATCAAAATTTTGCATTCGCTCCAAAAATTTGATGATGCCTTTTCGTCGTTTTTTCAGTTTTTTTGGTGACTTTTTTTGGCCTTTTGTTTTTTATCGCTTTTTTTGATGTTCTTATTTCGTAATTTTTAATCCCTCTTTATTGGTGTCTTGTTTTTGTTGCATTTTTTTGTGCTTTCTGACGCAATTTCCTATTTCCTATCCTTCCTATTTTTTTTGCTTTCTTTTTGCTGCTTTTTTTTGACATTGTTAAGTTCCCTTTTTAGCCTTTTTCGTCTTTTTTGTCTTTTTTCTGATTTTTCATTGTCTCGTTTTTTGCCGTAGTTTTTGTGGATTTCTGTTTTTTTTTGTCATCGTTTTGACTTTTTGGTTCGAATTTTTATGGAAATTTTTTTCTGTTACGTTTTCTTGTCCTTTTTGTTTGCCTTTTGTTTTCCTTTTTTTTTGTCGCGTTTCCTCTGGCTCCGTTTTAGTCGCTTTTTTGTCGCGTTTTCTTTAATTTTCTTGTCGCTTGTTTGTTTCTTTGTTTATTTTTGTCACTTTTTTTATTTACCTTTCCCCCTTTTTTGGTGTCTGGTTTTTTTGGGAGTTTTTTATACTTTCCAGTCCTTATTTTTTGTTTGTTTTTGTCGCGTTTTTTGTTCCCCTTTTTGTCATATTCTTTTCGTTTATTTTTGTCGCTTTTTTTGCATTGTTTAGTCCTCTTTTTTGCTTTTTTCGTCTTTTTTTAGTTGTTTTTTCTAATCTTTTGTTGTCTCGTGTTTTGTTGTAGTTTTTGTGGATTTCTTGTTTTTTTTGTGGCGATATTTTACCATCATTTTTGTTGGCATTTTTTTTTGTCACCGTTTTGACTTTTTTTTGATCGGAGTTTTTGTGAACATTTTTTCCGTTACTTTTTCTTGTCCTTGGTTTTTGCTTTTTTATATCTCTTTTTTTTGGTGACTTTTTTCTGTTTTTTTTTGGCGCGTTTCTTCTGGATCCATTTTAATCCCCTTTTTGGTCGCATGTTCTTTTATTTTTTGTCGCATTTTTTTCTATTTTTTCGCTTTTTTTCGTATTTGTTTTTTTTGTCTCAGTTTTTGTAGACTTTTTTGTCGTAGTTTTTTTTTGGCTTTTTCGTCGTCTTTTTTGGTCGCGGTCTTTTACTCTCCTTTTTATCATCTTTTTCTTTTGTAATCGTTTAATTTTGTTGTGTTTTCTCCGTGTCCTTTTTTTTCACTTTTTTAATTGGCTTTATTGTGTCATTTTTTTGTCGCATTTTTGGTGAAGTTTGCTGTCGCAGTTTTCGTGGACTTCTTTGTTGCTGTTTTGGCTTTTTTCGCCTGTTTTTGGTCGCAGTATCTGTGATTTTTTTTATGTTTTTATATCGTCGCATTTTTTATCACGTTTTTTCGTTCTTTCTTTTGTCTTTTATTTGTCGCTTTTTGTAGACTTTTTAATTGTTTTTTGTATCGCGTTTTTACTTCTCGTTTTTTTGTCGCATTTCTTTTTCGACTTTTGCCTCCTTCAATGTTTGTTTTTTTTGTGTGTATTAGTACGTGTTGTCTTTTGTTTTGTTAGTATTCTAAACATCTTTTTTGTTGTTTTGTTTTCCAATCCTATTTTTTTGTTTAGTTTTTCGTTTTCTTATCACTTTTTAAATTGCCGTTTCTTTATCGCGTTTTTGTCCCTTTTTTTAACGTCGTTTTTATTCCCTTTTTTCTCGCCTTTTTGTTGTTTTTTTTTCTGATCTTTTTTTGTCTCAGTTTTAGTGGATTTTTTGTTTTTTTCTGTCTCCTTTTTGATTTCATTTTTTGCACCGTTTTGACTTTTTTTGGTTAGTTTTTGTAAATTTTTTTTTACGTTTTCTTGTCTTTTATTTGCCTTTTATTTCCATTTTTTCGTTGACTTTTTCTGAGTTTTTTTGTTGCGTTTCCTCTGGCTCCGTTTTAATCGCCTTTTTTTTCGCATTTTTGTTTTTTTCATCGAGTTCTTTTATTTCCATTTTTTCGTTCTTTTGTCTTTGTCGCCTTTTTTCGTATTGTTTAGTTTTTTGCTTTTTTTTTGTTTTTTTTTTTATAGTTTTTTTCTGATCTTTTGTTGTCTCCTTTTTTGTCGGAGTTTTTGTGATTTTTTTTGTTATACGTTTTCTTGTCCTTTTTCTTTGCCTTTTATTTCTCTTTTTTTTTGTTGACTTCTTCTGATTTTTTTGTGGCGTTTTGTCTGGCTCCGATTTAATCGCTTTTTTTGTCACATTTTCTATAATTTTTTTTGTCGCATTTTCTATAATTTTTTTTGTAGCATCTTTTCGTCTTTTTCACATTTTTTCATATTTGTTTTTTTTTGTCGGAGTTTTTGTGTACTTTTTTAGCTTAGTTTTTTTTTTTTTGTTACTTTTTTGTCGCCTTATTTCATCGCTATTTTACTTCCCTGTGTATCATCTTTTTCTTTTTTGATCGTTTAATTTTGTTACCTTTTTGGTGTTGCTTTTTTGGACGCCTTTTTTTGTTGTTTTTCGCTACTTCCTTTTTAATCTCCTGTTCTTTCACTTTTTTAATGGGCTTTATTGTATCGTTTTTTGTCGCATTTTTTGTGGACTTTTTTGCCACAGTTTTTGTGGACTTTTGTTGCTATTTTGGCTTTTTTCGCTTGTTTTTAGTCGGAGTACCTGAAATCTTTTATGTTTTTATATAGCCGCCATTTTTATCGCGTTTTTTTGTTCTCTTTTTTCGTTTAATTGCTTTTTTGTCGTGTTTAATTCTCCTTTTTTTTTGTCGCAGTTTTTTTCGTTTTGTCGCTTTCTATCATCTTTGTTTTTTTTGTCACATTTTTTTTTTGACTTTCTATTTTTTGTCGTCGCGGTATTTTTCTTCACCTTCTATCACTTTTTTTCTGTGATAGTTTTATGTTGTTTTTTGTTGCTTTTTTTTAAACACCTTTTTTTTGTCGTGTTTTTGTCTGTCTCTTTTTTAATCGCCATTTTTTGGCGCGTTTTCTTTTTTTTTTTTTTTTAATCATATTTAAGCATATTTTTTGTTACTTTTTCATCGCCTCTATTGTCACCATTTTGTCCTCTTTGCCCTTTATTTATTGTCTGTTTTGTTGCATTTTTTGTGACCTTTTTTGTAGCGTTTTCTTGTAGTGTCTTTTTTTGTATTTTTTCGCAGTTTTTGTTACCTTTTTTGCCATCTTTTTTCGTCGTGATATTTTACCCCTATTTCACTTTTTTGTCGATTTTTTGTCACTTTTTAGTTGTTTTCTTTCCGCCTTTTATTTGTCGTCTTTTTTTTAATTTTAATATATATAATTTTTCTTGTCATTTTTTTGTCACATTTTTTTAGTTTCATTTTATTTGGCGCCGTTTTTTTGGTGTATTTCCTTGTTTTGTTTTTTTCGTTTTTAAACTGTCCTAGATTTACCCATTTATACCTAAACGACTTATAAGGGTCGTTATAAAAACACTCTCATCGAATCAAGTTCTATAATTTATCAAAAGAATAGGATTTGTTCGATTGTGCTTCAAAGGCAAGAAAAGTTCTGTCTAGATAACTTTGCCCAATTTTTTAAACTTTCGTAGCCATTTAAGACATCGGGGAAGTTGTAAAGTCGAGCATATGCCTCGTCCACTTCATCTATTTTTTTTCTTAATCAAATCAAAGTTGCGAAATTTTCTCTTAGTGGAAGCTTACCGAATGATTTTTAATATTGATAAAAGTCGGCTTCTTTGTTACCCAATGAATCCACAACTATAAAAGTTATTGTCAACAACACACACATGTTGCTTTATTTATGTGAATAATGTGATTGTTGACATTTATTGAGCCCTTATTCACTAATCCCAGCGGATATTTTATCATTATATTAGTAGACTCTCCAATCGGGCTTAGCCTCGGCAATCACACTATCTCTTATCACCTCCACAAATAAAAGAAACAGCGTTTCTCGATCCCAGGTCATCCGCATAATTATTACTTTTCCGAATGAAAGAAACAAATCCACGCATCTCCCAGATTTCTCTGCTTGTAGGTTAATTAGCTCGTTAATTTTTCTTATATTAACAGTTCGATTTTCAATACCTTTTTCAGCGACGTTTATTGATATTTAAGCCAGATCCTTAACGAGCGCAATTAACGTCTTTATCTTTCGCCCGACTTCCAAAAAAGGGGCGACGTTTAGCCAACAAACCCATCTGTCGCACTCCGTAAATTAAAACTAGAAACGTCTTCAAAGCGCGAATTTACGTTGTGTATTCGTTCTCAATAAATGATAATAAAGCCACTGATCTTCGCTCATAACACAAATCCTTGCGCAAGATCGCGCTCTTGGACCGTTTCCCAAAATAGGGTTTGCATATTGCAGAGATTGGTTTTTCGTGGCCTGATTTCTCGGTTTAGAATAAAACCGGAATGCGCGATTTTTCGGAGGGATTATTTTTTTTCAAAGCGTCTCACGAGATTTTCCGCGTTGACATTTCGAACGCCCCAGTCACATCACCCTCTGCCAAGCCCATATAAAGCGACTTTCTGTCTTGACGTCACAGCGAAAGTATCGAATTATGCACTCTTTGTGGAGTTGTTTGTGGAACGATCGAGTTTCGACGGACGTTCGGTTGGATTTTCTATTTTAAAAAGTGATTTATTGTCGAAAAGATTACACAAAGGATCGGCCTGACGTTTCACTTCTTCGGACAAATTGGGTGAGGATGTCGACGCGGTTTTGAGAGAAGTTAAATTGTTTTTCCGAGAGTGCTGATTTTGTTGTGAAATTTTAGACGTATTTTATGAATATCGTGTGGTCGGTAAAACGCTAATATTGTATCCGCGTTTTAATGATACCTACACGGATTATCGTAAAAAAATTAACCACAGTTGATAAAGCTCGGGTTAGAACGGAGTTGAAATGGTAAAATTTGAATTTTAAATTGATCGCCGCTTTATTAATGAAGCAGTTATTTAAAGTAATGTTCAAATTGAGTAATGAGTGGCTGCGTTTTAGACGTTGTCGCAATTTTTATGAATCTAAAGACAGTTTTTGAGATTGATGGAAGTTTGATGGCGAATGTATGGGTAATATGTGAAGCCGCAAAAAATTAAATGGATGTGAATGAACCAAAAACCTATCAGTTCTGGACGAAAAAAGTATTAAAAACAGTTTGTTGCAGAGCAAAAAATTTAAGAAAGCTGATAACGCTCGAGTCGGGACTAAATTGAACGAATAAAGTCGGAATTTTAAATAGAGCTCACTTTATTATCGAATTAATTAAGTTACCGAACTGCCACTCAGTAGTGTCGAAATTTACAAATAAAACGCGAGGCGAAGTCGAGAGTTACAATTAGGTGAATCGAGGCTTGCAAACAATGTAGTGACTTTTATTTGATAACTTGGTAAAAAACTGTTTCATTGTACTTCAGGAGCGAGGAAAGTTCTGTTGAAACAACTTTCGACCAATTTTTTTTGTAGTCGTAACCCCTAGATCCTAATTTAATATCAGATCAAAACTTTCGGGATTTTTCGAAATATTTTGAAAATAAGTCATCAAGGGTCCCGCTAATTTGTATAAAATTCTTTCAAAAATAAAACAAGAGATTCCCGAGATTCTTTTAAATTCTTTGAAAAATAAATACAAGGAATGTCCAAGATTCTTCAAACTTTCTCAAAAATAAAACACAAGAGGTCCTTCAGATTTTTCTAATTTTTTCGAAAATTATACATAAGTAGTCGCCGAGATTTTTCAAATTCTTTTAAATATGAAATAAGGGGCCCCAGAGATTCTTTCAAACTCCTGCAAAAATGAAACACAGGGCTCTCGAATATTCTTAAAATTAAAAAAAAAAATAAAGGACAAAGGATCTCGGATATTTTTTCAACCGCTTTCAAAAATAACATAAGATTCCCCGAGATTCTTTCAAATTCTTTTAAATATCAAATAAGGGGCCCCAGAGATTCTTTCAAACTCCTGCCAAAATAAAACACAGGGGTTTCCAATATTCTTCAAATTTAAAAAAAATAAAGGACAAAGGATCTCGGATATTCTTTCAACCTCTTTCAAAAATAACATATGATCCCCCGAGATTCTTTCAAATTCTTTTAAATATCAAATAAGGTGCCCCATAGATTCTTTCAAACTCCTGCAAAAATAAAACACAGGGGGTCTCCAATATTCTTCAATTTTTTTTTAAAAATGAAGGACAAAGGATCTCGGATATTCTTTCAACCTCTTTCGAAAATAACATAGGATCCCCAGAGATTCTTTCCAAATGAAACTAGGCACCCTCAAGATACGTTCGAACTCTTTAAAAAATAAACCAAGAGGTCCTCTAGATTTTTAAATTTTTTTCAAAGATAAAACAGTTAAAAAAAAGTACGAGATTTTTCAAATTTTTTCAAGAATAAAGCGCAGGGGACTCCGGATTTTTTTTACAATTAAAAAAAGGGTCCTTTGATGATTCTTTCAGAATTTTTAAAAAATATACTGGGTACCTCAAGATTTTTTCGAACTTTTTCACAATAGAACCCAAGAGGTGGTCAAAATTCTTTAAAATTCTTTCAAAAATAAACCAGAAAGGGTCTTCCAGTTTGTTTAAAAAATTTTTAAAAAATAAAACACAGACGGTCCTGAAAATTCTTTCAAATTCTTTAGTTAAATATCGGGTCTTGAAGGTTCTTAAACAAAAATTTCGTTCAAACTCTTTAAATAATAAAACCCAGAAGACCTTGAAGATTCTTTCAAATTCTTGAATTCCCTACAGGGTTCCCAAGATTCTTAAACTCTTTAAAAAATAAAACACAGAGGGTATTGAACATTCTTTGAAATTCTGTAATTAAAGGCACTAAAAACCCCCAAATTTCGTTCAAACTCTTTAAAAAATAAAACCCAGAAGGCCTCGAAGATTCTTTCAAATTCTTTAGTTGAACATAGGATCCTCAAGATATTTAAACTCTTTCAAAAATAAAACACAGAAGGCCTTGAAGATTCTTTCAAATCCCTTTCAAATCCTTTAATTAAAGACACTTGGCGTCCGCAAATTTCATTCAAACTTTTTAAAAAATAAAACCCAGAAGGCCTTGAAGATTCTTACAAATTCTTAAATTGTCTACAGAGTTCCTAAGATACTTAAACTCTTTAAAAAGTAAAACACAGAGGGTATTGAACATTTTTTAAAATTCTTTAATTAAAGGCACTTGGAATCCCCAAATTTCGTTCAAACTCTAAAAAATAAAACCCAGAGGGCCTTGAAGATTTTTTCAAATTCTTTAGTTGAACATAGGGTTCTCAAAATTCTTAAACTCTTTCAAAAATAAAACACAGAAGGCCTTGAAGATTCTTTCAAATCCCGTTCAAATCCTTTAATTAAAGACGCTAGGCGTCCGTAAATTTTGTTCAAACTGTTTAAAAAATAAAACCCAGAAGGTCTTGAAGATTCTTTCAAAATTCTTGAATTGCGTACAGAGTTTCTAAGATTCTTAAACTCTTTTAAAAATAAAACACAGAGGCTATTGAACATTCTTTGAAATTCTTTAATTAAAGATACTAAGAATCCCCAAATTTCGTTCAAACTCTTTAAAAAATAAAACCAAGAAGGTCTCGAAGATTCTTTCAAAAATAAAACACAAAAGGCCTTGAAGATTTTTTCATATTCTTTAGTTAAAGAAACTAGGCGTTTCTAAGTTTCGTTCAAACTCTTTAAAAAATAAATCACAGGAGGCCTTTAAGATTCTTTCAAATTCTTTAGTCAAAGACAAGGTCCTCAAGATTCTTAAACTCTTTCAAAAATAAAACACGGGATACCTTGACGGTTCTTTCAAATTCTATAATTACAGATAGGATCCTTGAGATTCTTAAATTCTTTCAAAAATAGAGCACAGAAGACCTTGAAGATTCTTTCAAATTCTTTACTCAAAGAGAGTGTCCTCAGGATTCTTAAACTATTTCAAAAATAAAACACAGTAGGCCTTAAAGATTCTTTCAAATCTTTTAATTAAAGATACTAGGCGTCCCCAAATTTCATCCAAACTTTAAAAAAAAAGAAAACCCAGAAGGCATTGAAGATTCTTCCAAATTCTTTAGTTAAAGAGACTAGGCATTTCTAAGTTTCGTTCAAACTCTTTAAAAAATGAAGCACAGGAGCCCTTCAAGATTCTTTCAAATTCTTTAATCAAAGATAGGGTCCTCAAGATTCTTAAACTCTTTCAAAAATAAAACACGGGATACCTTGACGGTTCTTTCAAATTCTATAATTACAGATAGGATCCTTGAGATTCTTAAATTCTTTCAAAAATAGAACACAGAGGACCTTGAAAATTCTTTCGAATTCTTTACTCAAAGAGAGTGTCCTCCGGATTCTTAAACTATTTCAAAAATAAAACACAGAAGGCCTTAAAGATTCTTTCAAATCTTTTAATTAAAGACACTAGGCGTCTCCAAATTTCATCCAAACTTTAAAAAAAAAGAAAACCCAAAAGGCCTTGAAGATTCTTCCAAATTCTTTAGTTAAAGAGACTAGACGTGTCTAAGTTTCGTTCAAACTCTTTAAAAAATAAATCACAGGAGGCCTTCAAGATTTTTTCAAATTCTTTAGTCAAAATCAGGGTACTCAAGATTCTTAAACTCTTTAAAAAATAAAACACGGAATATCTTGACGGTTATTTCAAATTCTATAATTACAGATAGGATCCTTGAGATTCTTAAATTCTTTCAAAAATAGAACACAGAGGACCTTGAAGATTCTTTCGAATTCTTTACTCAAAGAGTGTCCTCAGGATTCTTTAACTATTTCAAAAATAAAACACAGAAGGCCTTAAAGATTCTTTCAAATCTTTTAATTAAAGATTCTAGGCGTCCCCAAATTTCATCCAAACTTAAAAAAAAGAAAACCCATTAGGCCTTGAAGATTCTTTCAAATTCTTTAGTTAAAGAGACTAGACGTTTCTAAGTTTCGTTCAAACTCTTTAAAAAATGAAGCACAGGAGGCCTTCAAGATTCTTTCAAATTCTATAATTACAGATAGGATCCTTGAGATTCTTAAATTCTTTCAAAAATAGAACACAGAGGACCTTGAAGATTCTTTCGAATTCTTTACTCAAAGAGAGTGTCCTCAGGATTCTTAAACTATTTCAAAAATAAAACACAGAAGGCCTTAAAGATTCTTTCAAATCTTTTAATTAAAGACACTAGGCGTCTCCAAATTTCATCCAAACTTTTAAAAAAAAGAAAACCCAAAAGGCCTTGAAGATTCTTCCAAATTCTTTAGTTAAAGAGACTAGACGTGTCTAAGTTTCGTTCAAACTCATTAAAAAATAAATCACAGGAGGCCTTCAAGATTCTTTCAAATTCTTTAGTCAAAGACAGGGTCCTCAAGATTCTTAAACTCTTTCAAAAATAAAAGACGGGGTACCTTGACGGTTCTTTCAAATTCTATAATTACAGATAGGATCCTTAAGATTCTTAAATTCTTTCAAAAATAGAACGCAGAAGACCTTGAAGATTCTTTCAAATTCTTTACTCAAAGAGAGTGTCCTCAGGATTCTTAAACTATTTCAAAAATAAAACACGGAAGGCCTTAAAGATTCTTTCAAATCTTTTAATTGAAGACACTAAGCGTCCCCAAATTTCATCCAAACTTAAAAAAAAAGAAAACCCAGTAGGCCTTGAAGATTCTTTCAAATTCTTTAGTTAACGAGATTAGGCGTCTCTAAGTTTAGTTCAAACTCTTTAAAAAATAAAGCACAGAAGGCCTTCAAGATTCTTTCAAATTCTTTAGTCAAAGACAGGTTGGTTCCTCAAGACTCTTAAACTCTTTTAAAAATTAAACACGGGGTACCTTGACGGTTCTTTCAAATTCTATAATTGCAGACAGGGTCCTTAAGATTCTTTAACTCTTTCAAAAATAGAACACAGAGGACCTTGAAGATTCTTTCAAATTTTTTAATTAAAGACACTGGGCGTCCCCAAGTTTCGTTCAAACTCTTTAAAAATTAAAACGGAGAAGACCTTGAAGATTCTTTCAAATTCTTTAATTACAGACAGAGCTCCCAAGATTCTTAAACTCTTTCAAAAATAAAACACAGAAGTCTTTGAAGATTCTTTCGAATTCTTTAGTTAAAAACACTAGGCGTTTCTAATTTTCGTTCAAACTCTTTAAAGAGGGCCTTGAAGATTCTTTCAAATTCTTTAGTCACAGAGAGTGTCCTCAGGATTCTTAAACTTTTTCAAAAATAAAACACCATAGGCCTTAAAGATTCTTTTAAATCTTTGAATTAAAGACACTAGCCGTCCCCAGATTTCATCCAAACTTAACAAAAAGAAAACCCAGAAGGCCTTGAAGATTCTTCCAAATTCTTTAGTTAAAGAGACTAGGCGTTTCTAAGTTTCGTTCAAACTCTTTAAAAAATGAAGCACAGAAGACCTTCAAGATCCTTTCAAATTCTGTAGTCAAACACAGGGTCCTCAAGATTCTTAAACTCTTTCAAAAATAATACACGGGGTACCTTGACGGTTCTTTCAAATTCTATAATTACAGACAGGGTCCTTAAGATTCTTAAACTCTTTCAAAAACAGAACCTAGAGGATCTTGAAGATTCTTTCGAATTTTTTGTTTAAAGACACTAGACGTCCCCAAGTTTCGTTAAAACTCTTTAAAAAACAAAACACAGAAGGCCTTGAAGATTTTTTCAAATTCTTTAGTTAAGGACAGGATTCTCAGGATTCTTAAACTCTTTCAAAAATTTGTTTTTCCGAACTTTTTCATTAATAAATCAGACGAGGTTTCCGTGATGTTTTCAAATTGTTTCAAAAATAACACAAAGGGAGTACCGGACATTTTTTCATAATTAAAAAAAAACAATGAACTCCTTCGATTTTTGTAAACTGTTTTGAAGACAAAACACCAGGGATCCCAGAGACTTTTTCAGTTTTATTCAAAAATAAAATACCAGTGACTTTTTCGTAGTTTTCTAGACAAAACTTTCCTTGTCTCTGAAGCAGAGACAATTAAACAATTGACCAGTTTCGTAGATAAATAATAAAATTTGATTATGTAATATTTTATTTAGACGTGGATTAATACACCATAGGTACAGGAGTATCCTGTGGTAGATTTAGATAGGGATGATATAATACAAATATAACTAATAACAAGGCCTGCGTTGCCAAAGTTTCATAAAAATCAGACAAATTCATATTTTTCCAGGATAATTTGAAACAAAATTTCGAAATAGTCGGTTGTGTAGTTTCTAAGATACATAAAGTGGGGAATTGGACTTGAAATTGTTTGTGCTTTAGGAACAAGGGAATAACTTAAACTTATTACAATATTAGTACTGTCAAAAATGTTATGATAAATAGCATCTGAAGAAATCAGAAGAGTGACAGTTTGAGGTTTGCGCTAAAATCGCCTTTATGTTTACATACTGATCACAAATATAGCGAATGCAATCACCCCTCTCACATTATAAGTGAGACAGAAAATTAATCACCGAACATCGAGACCGCTCCGCTTATTGGCCAACACGCAAAATTCACAACTCGAGAACGAAACCTCCGTCTTAATCTCGTATTACACTATTACCCGTCCCCAATTAAGACATTTCGTCTAACAATACCCACAATCACGCTTTTTAATTACCGTTGCAGCAACCTCCGCCATTAACCCATTTCCAAAAAACCCGAAAAAACACAAACCCGATTTACATTTCGTACGAAACGAAAATAAACCGTTGCACAATCTCGCCCGTTTGTTTTGTTATTGAGGTTTATTATAGTATTTTTGTTTATGCTAACGGCGTGATGGTTTCTCGTTTACGTTTTATGCGAAAATCGCTTCCGTCGGGCCAAGACGGACAACTCAAGGCTAATACGTAACGGAAGGATGGTACAGTCCGTAAATAATTCAATTAAATTGATTGCCAAGTTCGCCTAATTAATGGCCGACTGTACTTGCGGTTTACTGATTATTCGGTTGGTCAGTGTTTCAGTTGTCGAGGCGGCGGGGTCGGGATGATTCACTGAAAATTTAAATTTGGAATTGCGGTGATGAGGAGTTAAGTGGGTTAGTTAAGGAACTGGAGGGAGAAGTGCGGCGTAATTCACTTATTTGGGGAAAAAGTGGATTATTGGGTGGCTTTGGAACTTCGTGAGGTGTTATAATTTCATCTTTCGCTGAATTAAATTAAGTTGGCGGTTGTTACATAACACGTTATAGAGTTGACAGTTCGATTATGTTTCTGACATGTGACACACTATTAGCGCGTCGTCAAGTGGACATATTAAATATCTTTGGAAGAAAAATGCGTAGCCCTTGATCTTGACCCCCTTCGAACGACTTCAACGAATTCCTCCGTCTCTTGATCGTTATTTAAACTCGGAAAAGAACGTTTTAACGATAAATTAATTTAACCAGCGCCAGAAATAGTTGGCTTTGTCTCTTCCTTCACGGTTTGCTGGAAGAAATGTGATTAGGATCGACCGCAGTCGCTAATGTAAATAATGACCCTCTAGATGTAGACCGACTACTTACACTAAAATTAAATTTTCATGACACAAAACGCAAAAAATCGCCCTCGAAATGAACCAAAGCAGAAGCAACAACACGAAGACGCAAAAAGTTTTAATGGAAAGAAAGCAAGTTTATGCAGATAAAGTAGTCGAAGCATTCAGCGAAAAAAGTTCCGTTGCTACTCCGTCTAACGTAAATAGCGTCGGGTTCAATGAGCACCCTTGCGTAACTTCTACAATGATCCGAATTAGTGTGTATCCTGTATTTTCGACATTTACCAGGAAATGTGTGGTCGAAATCGACTTTCGCAGCTCGGAAAAAAGACGTGGAAAGTGCAGGAAGGCGGATTTGTCACGGTGTGACGTGTGCTGCAATTTACAGTTTGGTGTTTCGGGTGACTTTTTGATGTGTGAAAAATTGGGCGGGTTCCAAAATTTCTTGGATAAAAGAGCGGCTTCGGTTCGCTTTGTCTGGTTAATTGTCGACATTGAGAAATAATGGTTGCTGTCATTGGCAACGGCACTGAACTTAATGAGCTCGAAATTCTAAAAGTCGCTATGAAAGTGGCAATATATTCGAAATTTGTATGTGTAGAAATAAATAGTGCTTCGTTTGGATTTTTTTTCTTTTTTGTAACGATTTGATCTGGTGAAGTTGGCACTGTTAAGTTTTCATAAATCTCGCCACTGACAGAACTAGTACATGATTTTATTTTATATTTAATTTCAGTTCATGCTTGTTCCAAAATTAAAAAAAAAGTCTTGGTTTACGTTTAGCACGAAGAAATATTTCGTGTTTATAGGCTGAAATGCGAGGCGAAGTCGAGGCTCGAAAACTATTGTGGTTGTCGTTATCGAGCTTTTAATTGTGAAAAATAAGTGGATGCGAACGAACGCAAAAACTGTGCCATGTTTAAAATAAAGCGGACCATGTGAGGATCGATACGACCCCAAGCTTCACAATAGAATTGCAGACGAAAAGTCTACGTAGTCAATTGTTAACATATGCAATATAGGTCACCGGAATATGTGAGTTTTTAGGATAAAATCGATGGTAACGAGAAAATAATATTTTACATAGAATCGTAAATGTAAAAGAATGTTGGAATAATTGGAGTTGAAATTAGAGTATGTGTTTACTATTCTAAGTTGAATACTTTATAGGTATGAGAATATTAGGATGGAAAATTGCTCCAAGGTTATTTAGACAGAACTTCAAATGCCGCTTCTTAAATAAAAATATATAAAATTTGATTTAGCGAAATTTTATTTATTTTGTCATAACCGCTATAAGTTTTTTGAATTTTCGATTTTGCAATTTTTCTGTTTTAGAATTTTCGATTATTCAGTTTTCGATATTTCGCTTTTATATTTTTTCGTTTCTTGGATTTCTCGATTCTTCGATTTCCGATTTGTAGATTTTCGAATTTTCGGTTTGTTGTTTTTCGAATATTTGATTCAACGAATTCTCGATTTTTCGTAATTTAAATTTTCAATTTGTTTTTTTTTCGATTTCCCGATTTTTCAATTTTTACATTTTTCGATTTTAGAATTTTGATTATATAACTTTCGATATTTCGCTTTTTTATTTTTGCCTTTCTTGGAGTTTTCGATTTTTCTAATTTTTATTTTTCGATTTCCGTCTTATAGTTTTTCAAATTTTCGATTTTTGGTAATTCAAATTTCCAAATTGTTTCTTTTTCGATTTCCCGATTTTTAAATTTTTGAATTCGCCGATATTTCAAATTTTCGATTTTTGGTTGAATTTTCGATTTTGCAATTTTTCTGTTTTAGAATTTTCGATTATTCAGCTTTCGGTGTTTCGCTTTTTTAGTTTTTCGTTTCTTGGATTTTTCGATTTTTGCAAATCTAGATTTCTAATTTTTATTTTTCGATTTCCGATTTATAGATTTTCGAATTTTCGATTCTCCGGTTTGTTGTTTTTCGAGTATTTGATTCAACGAATTCTCGATTTTTCGTAATTCATATTTTCAATTTGTTTCTTTTTCGATTTCCCGATTTTTCAATTTTTCCATTTTTCGATTTTAGAATTTTCGATTTTTCAACTTTTGATATTTCGCTTTGTAGCGCGATCAGTACCCCTAGCGCCCTCTGTCACGCCCACGCACCACCACTACCCTGCCGCAGCACCCCGGTACTCGCTCGCTCCCTTACCAGAGGGCGGTGCGCCCTTTCACTCCCACGCGACGCATTTCTAGCCGCCTTTACATAGGACCCGAGCGGCCAGATTCGGCAAGTTTTTCCATCTGCGAACTTCACAGCTCATTTGCGTATCACCTTGCATCCGAGGGGTCTTGGAGGTCCAAATCGAGTAGTAAGTCGGCTTGAGTATCAGCGGCGTATCCGAGGGGTCCCGCAGGTCCGGCCGTGGAAAAACGCTCCGGGTGTTCGCGACTGTACGAGTTATCAGGACTGTTCGTCCGCGGAGTGACCATTTTTAAGAACTCGTGTAACCAGTCTATGTCTATGCAGTGTATATACTATGTTTTGTTGAATAAAGTTTTTACGGAATAAACCACGTGTTATAGCTTTTTTATTTTTGCGTTTGTTGGAGTTTTGGATTTTTCGAAATCTCGGTTTCTAATTTTTATTTTTCGATTTCCGACTTATAGATTTTCAAATTTTCGGTTTTCCAATTTGTCGTTTTTCTAATTTGTCGTTTTTCTAATATTTGATTCAACAAATTTTCGATTTTTCGTAATTCAAATTTCCAAATTATTTCTTTTTCGATTTCCCAATTGTTAAATTTTTTAATTCGCCGTTTTTTCAAATTTTCGATTTTTGATTTTTTGAATTTTCGATTTTGCAATTTTTCGGTTTTAGAATTCGATTATTCAGCTTTCGATATTTCGCTTTTTTAGTTTTGCGTTTCTTGGAGTTTTCGATTTTTCGAAATCTCGATTTCTAATTTTTAGTTTTCGATTTCCGATTTATAGATTTTCGAATTTTCGGTTTTCTGATTTGTTGGTTTTCGAGTACTCGATTCAACGAATTCTCGATTTTTCGTAATTCAAATTTTCAATTGGTTTCTTTTTCGATTTCCCGATTTTTCAATTTTTCCATTTTTCGATTTTAGAATTTTTGATTATTCAACTTCCGATATTTCGCTTTTTTGTTTTTGCGTTCCCTGGAGTTTCCGATTTTTCGAAATCTTGATTTCTAATTTTCATTTTTCGATTTCCGACTTATAGGTTTTCAAATTTTCGGTTTTCCGATTTGTCGTTTTTCTAATATTTGATTCAACGAATTTTCGATTTTTGGTAATTCAAATTTACAAATTGTTTCTTTTTCGATTTTCCGATTTTTAAATTTTTCAAGTCGCCGATTTTTCAAATTTTCGATTTTTGATTTTTTGAATTTTCGATTTTGCAATTTTTCTGTTTTAGAATTTTCGATTATTCAGCTTTCGATATTTCGCTTTTTTATTTTTGCGTTTCTTGGAGTTTTCGATTTTTCGAAATCTCGATTTCTAATTTTGATTTTTCGATTTCCGATTTATAGATTTTCGAATTTTCGGTTTTCTGATTTGTTGTTTTTCGAGTATTTGATTCAACGGATTCTCGATTTTTCGTAATCCATATTTTCAATTTGTTTTTTTTTCGATTTCCCGATTTTTCAATTTTTCCATTTTTCGATTTTAGAATTTTGATTATTCAACTTCCGATATTTCGCCCTTTTATTTTTGCGTTTCTTGGAGTTTTCGATTTTTCGAAATCTCGATTTCTTATTTTTATTTTTCGATTTCCGACTCATTGATTTTCAAATTTTCGGTTTTCCGATTTGTCGTTTTTCTAATATTTGATTCAACAAATTTTCGTTTTTTCGTAATTAAAATTTCCAAATTATTTACCTTTTTCAATTTCCCAGTTTTTAAATTTTTTAATTCGCCGATTTTCCAAATTTTCGATTTTTGATTTTTTGTGTTTTCGATTTTGCAATTTTTCTGTTTTAGAATTTTCGATTATTCAGCTTTCGATATTTCGCTTTTTTATTTTTTCGTTTCTTGGATTTTTCGTTTTTCGAAATCTCGATTTCTAATTTTTATTTTTCGATTTCCGATTTATAGATTTTCGAATTTTCGGTTTTCTGATTTGTTGTTTTTCGAGTATTCGATTCAACGAATTATCGATTTTTCGTAATTCAAATTTTGAATTTGTTTCTTTTTCGATTTTCCGATTTTTCGATTTTAGAATTTTCGATTAATCAACTTTCGATATTTCGCTTTTTTATTTTTTCGTTTCTTGGACTTTTCCATTTTTCGAAATCTCGATTTAGAATTTTTATTCCTCGATTTCCGATTTATAGATTTTCGAATTTTCGGTTTTCTGATTTGTTGGTTTTCGAGTACTTGATTCAACGAATTCTCGATTTTTCGTAATTCAAATTTTCAATTTGTTTCTTTTTCGATTTCCCGATTTTTCAATTTTTCCATTTTTCGATTTTAAAATTTTCGATTTTTCAACTTTCGACATTTCGCTTTTTTATTTTTGCGTTTCTTGGATTTTTCGATTTTTCGAAATCTCGATTTCTAATTTTTATTTTTCGATTTCCGACTTATAGATTTTCAAATTTTCGGTTCTCCGATTTGTCGTTTTTCTAATATTTGATTCAACGAATTTTCGATTTTTGGTAATTCAAATTTAAAATTGTTTCTTTTTCGATTTCCCGATTTTTAAATTTTTCAATTCGCCGATTTTTCAAATTTTCGATTTTTGATTTTTTGAATTTTCGATTTTGCAATTTTTCTGTTTTAGAATTTTCGATTATTCAGCTTTCGATATTTCGCTTTTTTAATTTTTCGTTTCTTGGATTTTTCGATTTTTCGAAATCTGGATTTAGAATTTTTATTTTTCGATTTCCCGATTTTTCAATTTTTCCATTTTTCGATTTTAGAATTTTCGATTTTTCAACTTTCGATATTTCGCTTTTTTATTTTTGCTTTTCCTGGAGTTTCCGATTTTTCGAAATCTCGATTTCTAATTTTTATTTTTCGATTTCCGACTTATAGATTGTCAAATTTTCGGTTTTCCGATTTGTCGTTTTTGATTCAACGAATTTTCGATTTTTGGTAATTCAAATTTCCAAATTGTTTCTGTTTTGATTTCCCAATTTTTAAATTTTTCAATTCGCCGATTTTTCAAATTTTCGATTTTTGATTTTTTGAATTTTCGATTTTGCAATTTTTCTGTTTTAGAATTTTCGATTATTCAGCTTTCGATATTTCGCTTTTTTATTTTTTCGTTTCTTGGACTTTTCCATTTTTCGAAATCTCGATTTAGAATTTTTATTTTTCCATTTCAATTTTTTTTTCGTTTTCCCGGTTTTTCAATTTTTCCATTTTTCGATTTTAGAATTTTGAATTTTCAACTTTCGATATTTCGCTTTTTGATTTTTGCGTTTCTCGGAGTTTTCGATTTTTCGAAATCTTAATTCTAATTTTTATTTTTCGATTTCCGATTTATAGATTTTGAAATTTTCGGTTTTCCGATTTGTCGTTTTTTTATTTGATTATTTTTTTCAACGAATTTTCGATTTTTGGTAATCCAAATTGTTTCTTTTTCGATTTCCCGATTTTAAAATTTTTCATTTCCCCGATTTTTCAAATTTTCGATTTTTGATTATCTGAATTTTCGATTTTGCAATTTTTCTGTTTTGGATTTCCCGATTTTTAAATTTTTCAATTCGCCGATTTTTCAAATTTTCGATTTTTGGTTTTTTGAATTTTCGATTTTGCACTTTTTCTGTTTTAGAATTTTGATTATTCAACTTCCGATATTTCGCTTTTTTATTTTTGCGTTTCTTGGAGTTTGCGATTTTTTGAAATCTTGATTTCTAATTTTTATTTTTCGATTTCCGACTTATGGATTTTCAAATTTTCGGTTTTCCGATTTGTCGTTTTTCTAATATTTGTTTCAACGAATTTTCGATTTTTGGTAATTCTAATTTCCAAATTGTTTCTTGTTCGATTTCCCGATTTCTAAAATTTTCAATTCGCCGATTTTTCAAATTTTCGATTTTTGATTTTTTGAATTTTCGATTTTGCAAATTTTCTGTTTTAGAATTTTCGATTTTTGATTTTTTGAATTTTCGATTTTGCAATTTTTCGGTTTTAGAATTTTCGATATTTCGCTTTTTTATTTTTTCGTTTCTTGGATTTTTCCATTTTTCGAAATCTCGATTTCTAATTTTTATTTTTCGATTTCCGATTTACAGATTTTCGAATTTTCGGTTTTCTGATTTGTTGTTTTTCGAGCATTTGATTCAACAAATTCTCGATTTTTCGTAATTCAAATTTTCAATTTGTTTCTTTTTCGATTTCCCGATTTTTCAATTTTTCCATTTTTCGATTTTAGAATTTTCGATTTTTCAACTTTCGAAAATTGAAAAAACGAAAATTATAAAAACCGGAAAGTCGAAAAATTGAGAAATTGAAAAAAGCGAAAAGTAAAAAATTGAAAAATTCGAACTTCCAACAATGAACAAATCGAATATCGAAAATCGAAAATTCAAAAATCCAAAAAAAATTGCGAAAACGAAAATCGAGTGACCTAAAATTCTAGAAGTCGTAATATCGAAAATCGAGAATTCGATAAATCAACTGTTCGAAACAAATCGGAAAACCAAAAATTCGAAAACCTATAAATCGGAAATGGAAAAACCGAAATATCAAAAAATCGAAATCGAGATTTCGAAAAATCGATAAATCCAAGAAACGAAAAATAAAAAACAAATATCGAAAGTTGAATAATCGAAAAAACCCTAAAATCGAAAAATCGAGAAATCAAAAAGCAAACGACCTGAAAATTCTAATACTGAAAACTCGAAGAATCGAAATGTAGAAAAAACGATATATCGAAAGTCGAAAAACTGGAAATTCGAAAAATGGAAAAACTGAAAAATCGAGAAATTGAAAATCGAATATCCAAAAATTGAAAATTCGAAATATAGAAAATTGAAAAATCAAGGATTAGAAAAAGCGAAAAGTAAAAACATATAATATTCGAATTTCCAACAATGAACAAATCGAAAATCGAAAAATCAGAATTTCAAAAATCGAAAAAAAAATTGAGAAAACGAAAATCCAGTGACTTAAAATTCGAAAAGTCAAAATATCAAAAATTGAGAATTCGATGAACCAATGTTCGAAAAACGACAAATCGGAAAACCGATAATTTGAAGATCAATAGATAGGAAATCGAAAAACCGAAAAATAACAAATTCGAAATCGAAATTTCGAAAAATCGAAAAATCCAAAATACAAAAAAATAAAAAAGCGAAATATCGAAAGCTGAATAATCGAAAATTCTAAAATCGAAAAATCGAGAAATCAAAAAGGAAACGAATTGAAAATTTGAATACTCAAAAATCGAAGAATTGTAATGTAGAAAAAACGAAACATCGAAAGTCGAAAAATAGAAAATTCTAAAGACGAAAAATTGATAAATGGAAAAGCTGAAAAACCGAAAAATCAAAATTTAAGAAAATGAAAATTCGAATATACAAAAATCGGAAATTCGAAAATAGAAAAGTTGAAAAATGAAAAAACGAGAATTCGAAAAAAATGAAAATTCGAATTTTGAACAATGAACAAATCGAAAACCGAAAAACCGAAAAAATCGAAAATCCAAAAATCGAAAAAAAATTGAAAATTCGATTAATCAAATGTTCGAAAAACGACAAATCGGAAAACCGAAAAAATGAAAGTCTATAAATCGGAAATGGAAAAACCGAAAAATAAAAAAAATCGTAATCGAGATTTCGAAAAATCGATAAATCCAAGAAACGAAAAAATAAAAAGCGAAATATCGAAAGTTGAATAATCGAAAATTCTAAAATCGAAAAATCGATAAATCAAAAAGTAAACGACCTGAAAATTCGAATACTGAAAAGTCGAAAAATGGAAAAACTGAAAAATCGAGAAATTGAAATTAAAAAAATTGAAAATCCAATATCCAAAGATTGAAAATTCGAAGTATAAAAAATTGAAAAATCAAGGATTAGAAAAAGCGAAAAGTAAAAACATTTAATATTCGAATTTCCAACAATGAACAAATCGAAAATCGAAAAACTGGAAATCAGAAGTCCAAAAATCAAAAAAAAAAAAAAAATTGAGAAAACGAAAATCGAGTGATTTAAAATTCGAAAAGTCAAAATATCGAAAATTGAGAATTCGATGAACCAATGTTTGAAAAACGACAAATCGGAAAACCGAAAATTTGAAGATCTATTGATAGGAAATCGAAAAACCGAAAAATAACAAACTCGAAATCGAAATTTCGAAAAATCGAAAAATCCAAGAAACGAAAAAATAAAAAAGCGAAATATCGAAAGCTGAATAATCGAAAATTCTAAAAACGAAAAATCGAGAAATCAAAATGAAAATTTAAATACTCAAAAATCGAATAATTGAAATGTCGAAAAAAACGAAATATCGAAAGTCGAAAAAAGAAATTTCCAAAGACGAAAAATCGAAAAATGGAAAAGCTGAAAAATCGAGAAATCAAAATTTAAAAAAATGAAAATTAGAATATCCAAAAATCAAAAATTTTTTTAACCTGATGTGACTGATATGATTCAACTTTACTTGATCTGATTTGATCTGGCTTGACATGATTTCTTTATTCACGTAAGAAAAATTTTCAAAGTTGATATTCTCTAAAAATGTAGAAGCTGAGAGATAAGAATAAGAATGTAGTAACTAATGGCTCATTTTTTTCCATTTTTAATATTGTTTTTTTTTTAATTTGCGTTTTGAAGTTAATTACAAAAATGTAACTTACTATACTGTAGGTTGACTATTAAGTGGAAACGGATCGACCTATATTAGAAATTCAATCTCTGCCTCATCCAGTAATAAATTTCAATCTTATACTTTACTGGATTATCAGAATCAATATTAGTCTCACGTTGCGCCAGAGATAAAAAAAATACGACGAACGATATGTCTAGTCTGGTGAAAATAGTTAAAATCGAATAAAGATTTAACTTCGATGGAATTTTATCGACGTAAATATTGCCTGTTATTGCAATAATTTATCAACATAATTGTGACATTTCTCAATAAAAAAGTATTAATTAAAGTGTAGGTGATTTAGAAAAACTTAAAAACAGATAATAAAATAAAAACAACATCGTTGATATTATTGTATTGTTTTCAACATGTCATTGTATTTGGCTTTTACTCAGTGGGAATGTTGCAATTAATAATATGGACATATTGAGGAAGTGGTTCAACATTTTTTGTGCATTCTTTTCACATCCCTCCCCCACCACTTCTCTTCTCTCCTTTCCTTCCTCCCGTCTTCCTTCTCTCCCGTGTCCTCTCCGTTCCCCATCGCAATCGCCTTCGAATTCCCGCCCGTTCGAAATCGATCGATCTCGGCGTCCGGGGCGCCGCGACGCGCAGCGTCGCTCGATATTTTTGGGGGGCGCAGCTTTCGCTTTTAAACGCACACACGCTCGCCAGTCGTCTCCGGCCGCTCCTAACCCACATTCGCGGAAAGGGGCGTGCGACGACGGCGGCGGCGGAGGCGGCGATGACGAGCCCGCCCGCCCGACACGCGAAAAACCGATGACGTGCTCGTGCTGTTCAGCAACCGCCGACGACGAGATGTTCTGCGTTAACTTCGCCAAAGTCAGTGGTGGCGGCGGCGCGACGCCTCCGAAGGGGGCGGTTCCGCATACTCTGTGTTGTGTGGCGTTTGTTGTTCTTTTGTTTGGTGGCTGTTGCTCGCGCGACCCTCAGATAACACGTAGGGAATGCGAGAGGAATGCGCCTTCGCTCGATGCCAAGAATTTTCGTAGGATTTTTGCCGGTCGGAGGGGTCACGTGGGGTTGGCGGTTTTTCGGAATTGTGATGATTGGCGGGCGATGAGCGGGAGCGGCGTCGGGAGCGGCGTCGGAAGCGGCACACTTAGAGGTCGGCTGGGACGGAGCCAAGTTTTTTGCGGATGAACGAAGACGTTCTTTCGAGTTGTTGCATATGGGGCATTCCGGGGCTGGTGGCGGGTTGGAGGGGACGGTGGCTGGTTTTTAGCACAGTTTGCAGAGTGCGTCCATGGGGTGAGCAGACTTGATTTTTTAATATTTTTTTTCACTGAATTTAAAATATTATCTACAAAAAAGTGGTTCAATTAATTTTTTTATTATTATTTTTTTCTAACTTTTATTAATTTGTTGCCTCGTATAAAAAATTCGCATCGTCATTTTATTGTGGTTAATTCCACGATGAAAAAATATCGCGTTATTATTCATATCAGTTTGTAGTACGTAAAGTTTTAGAGCGATGATCTAATGCAACTAGTGTCAAATTTCGTTGAAGCTGCTATAGATCCAAGAGCAACAATGTGGTTTAAGTTTCTGATATTGAAAATAACTCAGTGTCAAGATTTCCGTTCTGTATCGATTTCCGCACTCAACGTCTTGCTCGCTACGCGAACTTATGTTAATTGTTTTCCGTGAAGGACTTATTTGATATTTGTGCCGTTTTACTGCTTTACGTAAGATAAGCTTAAAAAAAACGAAATTTGTACAAAGAAATTTTACAGTTAAAATTTGTTTATTATTTATTTCCCCCAGAAAGTTAATGACGTCATCTCAGAATTATTATGATTAATTAAATACATGTTTCTTGAAATTGAAGAAGCTGGACGATATAATGTCTTTTTTTATATTCTATGTATTAATTGTGTCCAATGATGTCTTTGGATTTATGAAAATTGTGTAAATATACAGGGTGAGATAGAAAAAAATCAAAGACTAAAGTTCTACGGTATTCTGTTTTTAAGGCGTAACACACTTACCCTTATTGTAATCGAGTCCATTGGGCGACTGGCCACTTTTACGTTTTCTCGACGTTTCATGACTCCGAGTCTCTGTCCACTGGACCAATTATTGTTAAATTTTATATGTGTATTAGGATTATTGTGTAGGTAAAACGCTAACCAAAATTTACCTAATTATCCCCACCAAGAATAGAATGACGTCATCTTCAAAATTTACATTAGTGAATGTTATTTAAATTTTTCGGATTTGTCGTTTTTCGCAAATTTGCTTCATCGAATTGTCGATTTTCTATATTTCGACTTTTCTAATTTTAGAACTTTCGATTTTCGTTTTCTCATTTTTTTTTAGATTTTTGGATTTTTGATTTTTTGTTTTTCGATTTTCGATTTGTTCATTCAAAATTCGATTTTCAATTTTTTTAATTTCGACTTTTCAATTTTTCAATTCGTTTCCTTTTTGATTTCTCGATTATTCGATTTTAGAATTTTCGATTATTCAGTTTCCAATATTTCGGTTTTTTGTTTTTTTCATTTTTTGGATGTTTGGATTTTTCATCATCTCGATTTCGAATTTTTTATTTTTCGGCCTTTCGATTTCCGATTTATAGATTTTCGAATATTTGATTCAACGAATTTTCGATTTATCGTAACTCAAATTTTGGATTTGTTGCTTTTTCGATTTCCCGATTTTTCAATTTTCCAATTCGTTGATTTTTTAAATTTTCGATTTTTCAATTTTTCTATTCTTCAATTTGTAGACCTCAATTTTTTTACTTTTCATTTTTTTATTTCTTGAGTTCTCGATTTTCGATCTGTTCATTGTTCGAAATTCGACTTTTCAATTTTTTTTTACTTTTCGCTTTTCCAATTTCTCAATTTTTCAATTTTTCGACTTTCCGTTTTTTCGAATTCTCACTTTTTCAATTTTCAATTTTTCGATATTTTGAATGTTCTATTATTATTCAGCTTCCAATATTTCGCTTTTTTATTTTTTTCGTTTTTTGGATGTTTGGATTTTTTGAAATCTCGATTTCGAATTTTTTATTTTTCGGTTTTTCGATTTCCGATTTATAGATTTTCGATTTATCGTAACTCAAATTTTCAATTTGTTTTTTTCCAATTTCCCGATTTTTCAATTTTCCAATTCGTTGATTTTTTAAATTTTAGATTTTTCTATTTTTCCATTTATTAATTTGTAGACTTCAATTTTTTTACTTTTCAAAATTTATTTCATGAGTTTTCGATTTTCGAGCTGTTCATTGTTCGAAATTCGACTTTTCAATTTTTTTTATTTTTCGTTTTTTCAATTTTCAATTTTTCGATATTTCGATTTTTCTGTTATTCAGCTCTCAATATTTCGTTTTTTTAATTTTTTCGTTTTTGGATTTTTCGATTTTTACAATTCTCGATTTTTTATTTTTCGGAAGATTTGATTCATCGAATTTTCAATTTTTTTTTCGATTTTTGGATTTCCAAATTTTTCGGTTTTTCGGTGTTCGATTTGTTCTTCTTCGAAATTCGACTTTTCAATTTTTTTTAATTTTAGTTTTTTCAAGTTCTCAAATTTTCAATTTTTCGACTTCCCATTTTTTTCAATTTTCGACTTCTCGATATTTCGAATTTTCGGTTTTTCAAATTTTCATTTTTTTAAATTTTGATTTCTCCATTTTTCAGCTTTTCCATTTTTCGATTTTTCGTCTTTGGAAATTTCTTTTTTCGACTTTCGATATTTCGTTTTCTTCGACATTTCAATTATTCGATTTTTGAGTATTTGAATTTTCATTTTGATTTCTCGATTTTTCGTTTTTAGAATTTTCGATTATTCAGCTTTCGATATTTCGCTTTTTTATTTTTTCGTTTCTTGGATTTTTCGATTTTTCGAAATTTCGAATTCGAGTTTGTTATTTTCCGGTTTTTCGATTTCATATCTATAGATCTTCAAAATTTTCGATTTTCCGATTTGTCGTTTTTCGAACATTGGTTCATCGAATTCTCAATTTTCGATATTTTGACTTTTCGAATTTTAAATCACTCGATTTTCGTTTTCTCAATTTTGTTTTCTGATTTCCAGTTTTTCGATTTTCGATTTGTTCACTGTTGGAAATTCGAATATTAAATGTTTTTACTTTTCGCTTTTTCTAATCCTTGATTTTTCAATTTTCTATACTTCGAATTTTCAATCTTTGGATATTCGATTTTCAATTTTTTTAATTTCAATTTCTCGATTTTTCAGTTTTTCCATTTTTCGACTTTTCAGTGTTTGAATTTTCAGGTCTTTTGCTTTTTGATTTCTCGATTTTTCGATTTTAGAATTTTCGATTATTCAGCTTTCGATATTTCGCTTTATTATTTTTTCGTTTCTTGGATTTTTCGATTTTTCTAAATTTCGATTTCGAATTTGTTATTTTTCGGTTTTTCGATTTCCTATCTATTGATCTTCAAATTTTCGGTTTTCCGATTTGTCGTTTTTCGAACATTGGTTCATCGAATTCTCAATTTTCGATATTTTGACTTTTCGAATTTTAAATCATTCGATTTTCGTTTTCTCAAATTTTTTTTTCGATTTTTGGACTTCTGATTTCCAGTTTTTCGATTTTCGATTTGTTCATTGTTGGAAATTCGAATATTAAATGTTTTTACTTTTCGCTTTTTCTAATCCTTGATTTTTCAATTTTCTATACTTCGAATTTTTAATTTTTGGATATTCGATTTTCAATTTTTTTAATTTCAATTTCTCGATTTTTCGGTTTTTCCATTTTTCGACTTTTCAGTTTTTCGACTTTCGATACATCGTTTTTTCTACATTTCGATTCTTCGAGTTTTCAGTATTCGAATTTTCAGGTCGTTTCATTTTTGATTTTTCGATTTTTAGATTTTAGAGTTTTTTCGATTGTTCAACTTTCGATATTTCGTTTTTTTATTTTTTCATTTCTTGGATTTATCGGTTTTCCGATTTGTGGTTTTTCGAACATTTGATTCATCGAATTCTCGATTCTCGATATTACGACTTCTCTAATGTTAGGTCACTAGATATTCGATTTTCGATATTCGATTTCTTCATTGTTGAAAGTTCGAATTTTCAATTTTTTTACTTTTCGCTTTTTCAATTTTTCAATTTTCGACTTTCCGTCTTTTATAATTCTCGTATTTTCAATTTTCGAAATTTTGATTTTCGTGTTTAGAATTTCCGATTTTTCGACTTTTGATATTTCGTTTTTTCTACATTTCGATTCTTGGATTTTTCATTATTCGAATTTTTAATTTGTTTCCTTTTTGATTTCCCGAATTTTAAATTTTTCGATCCTTCGATTTTTCAGTTTTACCATTTTTCGATTTTAGAATTTTCGATTATTCAACTTTCGATGTTTCTCTTTTTTATTTTTTCGTTTCCTGGATTTTCTGATTTTTCGAAATCTCGATTTCGAATTTTTGGTTTCCGATTTATAGATTTTCGAATTTTCGGTTTCGAATATTTGATTCAACAAATTTTCGTAATTCAAATTTTCAATTGGTTTCCTTTTCGATTTCCTGATTTTTCAATTCTTAAAAACAGAAAAACAGAACACTCTGTATAGTTAAAAATAATTTAGAATATAGTCCTCAAATAACCGTACATCTTTGATCCGTGACTTTTTATTATTTCTATTTAATGAGATATCGAGGAACACGTTCTTAGTGATTCACCCTGTATAAATATTATGCAGATAATGAAACGTTAACTATTTTTTTTTAATTATACCCACCAACAGTGGAATGACGTGGTGTTTTGCTTAGTTAATAATAATGTTTAAATTTAATAAAATACCATACTTCTGTACCTGTGTTTGATGAATCCGTCTTGATTTTCAGTCACAACTACTTTATAGAAATGTTTGTGCAATATTTGCCACTTGTTTTACGTAATCGATATTTCACTCATATATGAAACAAGTAGGTCGTAGTTGAGCGATTAAAGCTTTGAAATCGAAACGTGGGTTCGAATTCCATCCTCGGCGACATTTTTTTTCTTTTGAAAAAATTGTTCGTATTTTATTTCAGTCTATTTTAAATTATGTCAAAACAGTAGTTTTGGTTATTCATCTGTTCCAAAAAATTGATGACGTCATCACAAAAGTCATTTAAAAATTGTATTAAAATATGTATGTTTCTCAGTGCGTTGTTCTTTAAAACATCATTTCATTGTTTATTGCTCGTTATAATCAAGATTTTAATAATAATAAAAACAACTATTATTCCATTATCCCATGAGGATATAAATGGATTTTTACCGCCCTAGAGAAGTAAAATTTAATAACGCCCCATTTTCATCGCACGTACACAACCAAACAAGTTTATCCAATCCGCACGCCATCAATTGCGCCAAATCCTGATTTACGTCAAAGAAATTAACCAAACAACAGGAACACTGTTTACGCTGGTTTGGTTTATTTACTCACTGGTTATTTAGTTCTACTTTAAATTTTTTTATAAATTACGTATTCAAGCAGTGTTTCTAAACAACCTTTTTGTAGTTTTTAATGGACGAGAACTATTTCTGGATTTATTGTAGCATAACAAGACCGCTATGTTGTAAGCAATAATGAATTTATGATACTTGTAATAAAACAACAATGTATACAAATATTCCATTATGATGTAGCATTAAGAGCTAGATTTCCTTCCACTTTAATTGCTTTGAAATAGTGCAGCAGCTCGGCTAGCGTCTTTTTTGGCGCATCGAGAAACCAGTATTGATTCCGATAATGTAGTGGAGTATGAAGAGATTGAAATTTATTACTCGAATGAAGCTGAAATTGCACTTCGTAATATAGGTCGATTCAAGTTGGCCTAGAAAAGAAATTTTTTTAGCCAACTCAAAATCAAAACGTTTTCGATCCATTAGTGTGTAATTTGACCCGAATAAGAAACTTTAAATTATCCGTGCTAAAAGCCTTTCCCAACACACATTTACTTAATCCATTACCACCAAATATTTATTTACCTTCTCACACCGACGCTAGGACGTCGCCAACGCCTCAATTAAATTTGCCCAATTCCGGCCACTCATCGCGCAATAAAAACTTCTCATCTCGTTTCTAATTGGAAAAAATTGCAACCCTGACATTCACAATGAGGATTTACTATCGAAATCAACGCTTCAAAACCAAACATCCGGCCAATGGGAAGAGCGGCGAGCACAATCGAGTTCGAAATGTATTAATCATCATCAAATAATTAATTCAAATAATTAATATTTATGCCGGGCCTCACAGTCATAGCGAATAAATTTTAATTAGAAGCGGAGTTCATTTGTCTGTGATTAAGTGATTTGTTCCATTTATTCGGGCGAAGTGTGCCACAAAAACAAAGTGTGGGTAGGTAGGGGCTTCCGCGTTGAATTTAAACATTTTGAAAGTCAAGGTGGTTTTAACATCGTTTAAGTACAAGTTGATCCAAAAGACGATTTTTTTATAAACTAGAAGATGATAATTTCTTGAGATGACGTCAACAGTTTTTTGGAGTGGGGTAAATGGAGGAAATTTTATCGTTTTAATAATATTTACGTACGAATATTTCCAACACTACACTTTAATACTCATTTTTTAATAAACGAGTATATGATAAGTTTATTGGTGACGTCAACAAAAAATATTTGACGATTTCTACTCTACGTAATGTTTTCAAAATTATACTTTTGTAAATTTATATTATGGTGAATTTATTTTTAAAATATCCGGGAATAATTCAATTATGTAAACAGAAATTTCAGATGTACCTTTACCTTGAGTCGATTTTGTATAAGAAACTAGCAGCAAGTTCAAAATGTGAATCAATTTTTCAAAAATTTAATAGTTTTTCGAAAATGTTTGATATGTTGTACTGTACTTCAAGGGCGAGGCAAGTTCTATTTAAATAACCTTATATCAAATTTTTGTTTAGCTTAAATGCAGTTATTCTTGGTTGAAAACATAAACAATAAACGATTGTTGAAATAAAATACAAAAAACGCCGATCAACCATGAAAAAAGGAAACAAAACATCGTTGAGTTAAACCACGAATTAATAGTTAAATGGACTCGTTCGGACGCTTTTACGTCCACTGCGACTTTTTATTAGTGCATTCTTCTCAAAATATTTCTACTCTGCCTCTTCTACGTCATGATTAAGGTGTGGAATATGTGGGATTCGGATTTCTATTATTATTAACTGAAGAACTAGATTTGTACTTTCGAATCACTTTTTTGAAATTTTGACAAATTTTACAAATTTACGTAATGTTTTCAAAATTATACTTTTGTAAATTTATATTATGGTGAATTTATTTTTAAAATATCCGTGAATAATTCAATAATGAAAACAGAAATTTCAGATGTGCCTTTACTTTGAGTCTATTTTGTATAAGAAACTAGCAATGAGCTCAAAATGTGAATCAATTTTTCAAAAATTTAATAGTTTTTTGAAAATGTTTGATATGTTGTACTGTACTTCAGGGGCGAGGCAAGTTCTATTTAAATAACCTTATATCAAATTTCTGTTTAGCTTAAATGCAGTTTTTCTTGGTTGAAAACATAAACAATGAACGATCGTTGAAATAAAATACAAAAAACGCCGATCAACTATGAAAAAAGGAAACAAAACATCGTTGAGTTAAACCACGAATTAATAGTTAAATGGACTCGTTCGGACGCTTTTACGTCCACTGCGACTTTTTATTAGTGCATTCTTCTCAAAATATTTCTACTCTGCCTCTTCTACGTCAGGATTAAGGTGTGGAGTATGTGGGATTAGGATTTCTATTATTATTAACTGAAGAACTAGTTTTGTACTTTCGAATCACTTTTTTGAAATTTTGACAAATTTTACAAATTTACGTAATGTTTTCAAAATTATACTTTTGTAAATTTATATTATGGTGAATTTATTTTTAAAATATCCGTGAATAATTCAATAATGAAAACAGAAATTTCAGATGTGCCTTTACTTTGAGTCTATTTTGTATAAGAAACTAGCAATGAGCTCAAAATGTGAATCAATTTTTCAAAAATTTAATAGTTTTTCGAAAATGTTTGATATGTTGTACTGTACTTCAAGGGCGAGGCAAGTTCTATTTAAATAAGCATATATCAAATTTTTGTTTAGCTTAAATGCAGTTATTCTTGGTTGAAAACATAAACACTGAACGATTGTTGAAATAAAATACATAAAACGCCGATCAACTGTGAAAAAAGGAAACAAAACATCGTTGAGTTAAACCACGAATTAATAGTTAAATGGACTCGTTCGGACGCTTTTACGTCCACTGCGACTTTTTATTAGTGCATTCTTCTCAAAATATTTCTACTCTGCCGCTTCTACGTCATGATTAAGGTGCGGAATATGTGGGATTCGGATTTCTATTATTATTAACTGAAGAAGCAAATATGTACTTTCGAATCACTTTTTTGAAATTTTGACAAATTTTACAAATGTACGTAATGTTTTCAAAATTATACTTTTGAAAATTTATATTATGGTGAATTTATTTTTAAAATATCCGGGAATAATTCAATAATGTAAACAGAAATTTCAGATGTGCCTTTACTTTGAGTCTATTTTGTATAAGAAATTAGCAGTGAGTTCGAAATGTGAATCAATTTTTCAAAAATTTAATAGTTTTTCGAAAATGCTTGATATGTTTTACTGTAACTTCAGGGGCGAGGCAAGTTCTATTGAAATAACCTTATATGAAATTTCTGTTTAGCTTAAATGCAGTTTTTCTTGGTTGAAAACATAAACAATGAACGATTGTTGAAATAAAATACAAAAAACGCCGATCAACTATGAAAAAAGGAAACAAAACATCGTTGAGTTAAACCACGAATTAATAGTTAAATGGACTCGTTCGGACGCTTTTACGTCCACTGCGACTTTTTATTAGTGCATTCTTCTCAAAATATTTCTACTCTGCCTCTTCTACGTCATGATTAAGGTGTGGAATATGTGGGATTCGGATTTCTATTATTATTAACTGAAAAAGCAAATATGTACTTTCGAATCACTTTTTTGAAATTTTGACAAATTTTACAAATTTACGTAATGTTATCAAAATTATACTTTTGTAAATTTATATTATGGTGAATTTATTTTTAAAATATCCGGGAATAATTCAATAATGTAAACAGAAATTTCAGATGTGCCTTTACTTTGAGTCTATTTTGTATAAGAAACTAGCAATGAGCTCAAAATGTGAATCAATTTTTCAAAAATTTAATAGTTTTTTGAAAATGTTTGATATGTTGTACTGTACTTCAGGGGCAAGGCAAGTTCTATTTAAATAACCTTATATCAAATTTCTGTTTAGCTTAAATGCAGTTATTCTTGGTTGAAAACATAAACAATGAACGATTGTTGAAATAAAATACAAAAAACGCCGATCAACTGTGAAAAAAGGAAACAAAACATCGTTGAGTTAAACCACGAATTAATAGTTAAATGGACTCCTTCGGACGCTTTTACGTCCACTGCGACGTTTTATTAGTGCATTCTTCTCAAAATATTTCTACTCTGCCTCTTCTACGTCATGATTAAGGTGTGGAATATGTGGGATTTGGATTTCTATTATTATTAACTGAAGAACCAAATTTGTACTTTCGAATCACTTTTTTGAAATTTTGACAAATTTTACAAATTTACGTAATGTTTTCAAAATTATACTTTTGTAAATTTATATTATGGTGAATTTATTTTTAAAATATCCGGGAATAATTCAATAATGGAAACAGAAATTTCAAATGTGCCTTTACTTTGAGTCTATTTTGTGTAAGAAACTAGCAGTGAGTTCAAAATTTGAATCAATTTTTCAAAAATTTAATAGTTTTTCGAAAATGTTTGATATGTTGTACTGTACTTCAGGGGCGAGGCAAGTTCTATTTAAATAACCTTATATCAAATTACTGTTTAGCTTAAATTCAGTTATTCTTGGTTGAAAACATAAACAATGAACGATTGTTGAAATAAAATACAAAAAACGCCGATCAACTGTGAAAAAAGGAAACAAAACATCGTTGAATTAAACCACGAATTAATAGTTAAATGGACTCGTTCGGACGCTTTTACGTCCACTGCGACTTTTTATTAATGCATTCTTCTCAAAATATTTCTACTCTACCTCTTCTATGTCATGATTAAGGTGTGGAATATGTGGAAATCGGATTTCTATTATTATTAACTGAAGAAGCAAATATGTACTTTCGAATCACTTTTTTGAAATTTTGACAAATTTTACAAATTTACGTAATGTTGTCAAAATTATACTTTTGTAAATTTATATTATGGTGAATTTATTTTTAAAATATCCGGGAATAATTCAATAATGGAAACAGAAATTTCAAATGTGCCTTTACTTTGAGTCTATTTTGTGTAAGAAACTAGCAGTGAGTTCAAAATGTGAATCAGTTTTTCAAAAATTTAATAGATTTTCGAAAATGTTTGATATGTTGTACTGTACTTTAAGGGGGAGGCAAGTTCTATTTAAATAACCTTATATCAAATTTTTGTTTAGCTTAAATGCAGTTATTTTTGGTTGAAAACATAAACAATAAACGATTGTTGAAATAAAATACAAAAAATGCCGATCAACTATGAAAAAAGGAAACAAAACATCGTTGAGTTAAACCACGAATTAATAGTTAAGTGGACTCCTTCGGACGCTTTTACGTCCACTGCGACGATTTATTAGTGCATTCTTCTCAAAATATTTCTACTCTGCCTCTTCTACGTCATGATTAAGGTATGGAATATGTGGAAATCGGATTTCTATTATTATTAACTGAAGAAGCAAATATGTACTTTCGAATCACTTTTTTGAAATTTTGACAAATTTTACAAATTTACGTAATGTTTTCAAAATTATACTTTTGTAAATTTATATTATGGTGAATTTATTTTTAAAATATCCGTGAATAATTCAATAATGAAAACAGAAATTTCAGATGTGCCTTTACTTTGAGTCTATTTTGTATAAGAAACTAGCAATGAGCTCAAAATGTGAATCAATTTTTCAAAAATTTAATAGTTTTTCGAAAATGTTTGATATGTTGTACTGTAATTCAGGGGCGAGGCAGGTTCTATTTAAATAACCTTATATCAAATTTCTGTTTAGCTTAAATGCAGTTATTCTTGGTTGAAAACATAAACAATGAACGATTGTTGAAATAAAATACAAAAAACGCCGATCAACTGTGAAAAAAAGAAACAAAACATCGTTGAGTTAAACCACGAATTAATAGTTAAATGGACTCGTTCGGACGCTTTTACGTCCACTGCGACGTTTTATTAGTGCGTTCTTCTCAAAATATTTCGATTCTACCTCTTCCACGTCACGTTTAAGGTGCGGAATATGTGGGATTCGGATTTCTATTATTATTAATTGAAGAACCAAATTTGTACTTTCGAATCACTTTTTTGAAATTTTGACAAATTTTACAAATTTACGTAAGTTTTTCGGAAATGTTTGATATGTTGTACTGTACTTCAGGGGCGAGGCAAGTTCTATTTAAATAACCTTATATCAAATTTCTGTTTAGCTTAAATGCAGTTTTTCTTGATTGAAAACATAAACAATGAAATATTGTTGAAATAAAATACAAAAAACGCCTATAAACCATGAAAAAAATGAAACGAAACACCGTTGGGGTAAACCGCGAATTAATAGGTTAAATGAACTCGTTCGGACGATTTTACGTCCACTGCGACGTTTTATTAGTGTGTTCTTCTCGAAATATTTCTACTCTACCTCGTCTATGTCACAATAAAGGTGCAGAATACGTTGGATTTACATTTCTATTATCAGAAGCTCAAGAACCGAATACTTTTAAATTTCTTTTTTGAACTTTTGACAAAATTTACAAATTTATGATGTAGTTTCAAAATTATAATTTTGTAAATTTAGATTATGGAAAATTTATATTTTAAATATCCAGGAATAATTCAATTATGTAAACAGAAATTTCAGATGTGCCTTTACTTTGAGTCTGTTTTGTATAAGAAACTAACAGTAGTAAGTTCAAAATGTGAATCAGTGTTTCAAAAATTTCATAATTTTTAGAAAAAGTTGGATATGTTGTGTTATACTTCAGGGGCGAGGCAAGTGCTATTATATAATCTTAGACCAAATTTTTGTTTGGGTTAAATGCAGTTATTTTTCCTTCAAAACACAAACAATGAAATATTGTTGAAACAAAATATAAAAAACGCCCATAAACCATGAACAAATGAAACGAAACACCTTTGGGTTAAACCGCGAATTAATAGGATAAATGAATTCGTTCGACGATTTTACGTCCACTGCGACGTTTTATTAGTGTGTTCTTCTCGAAATATTTCTACTCTACCTCGTCTATGTCACAATAAAGGTGCAGAATACGTTGGATTTACATTTCTATTATCAGAAACTCAAGAACCGAATACTTTTAAATTTCTTTTTTGAACTTTTGACAAAATTTACAAATTTATGGTATAGTTTCAAAATTATAATTTTGTAAATTTAGGTTATGGAAAATTTAAATTTTAAATATCCAGGAATAATTCAATTATGTAAACAGAAATTTCAGATGTGCCTTTACTTTGAGTCTGTTTTGTATAAGAAACTAGCAGTAGTAAGTTCAAAATGTGAATCAGTGTTTCAAAAATTTCATAATTTTTCGAAAAAGTTGGATATGCTGTGCTATACTTCAGGGGCGAGGCAAGTTCTATTTAAATAATCTTAGACCAAATTTTTGTTTAGGTTAAATGCAGTTATTCTTCCTTGAAAACATAACGAATGAAATATTGTTGAAATAAAATACAAAAAAACGCAAGAAACCATGAAAAAATGAAACCAAACACTGTTGAGTTAAACCGCGAATTAATCGGTTAAATGGACTCGTTCGGACGGTTTTACGTCCACTGCGACGTTTTATTAGTGTGTTCTTCTCAAAATATTTCTACTCTACCTCGTCTATGTCAAAATAAAGGTGCAGAATACGTTGGATTTACATTTCTATTATCAGAAACTCAAGAACCGAATACTTTTAAATTTCTTTTTTGAACTTTTGAATAAGAAACTTGCAGTAGTAAGTTCAAAATGTGAACAGTTTTTCAAAAATTTCATAATTTTTCGAAAAAGTTGGATATGTTGTGTTATACTTCAGAGGCGAGGCAAGTTCTATTTAAATAATCGTCGACAAAATTTTTGTTTAGGTTAAATACAGTATCCCCATTTCGATTATTATTTACTTAAGAATCAAAGACTTTTTGAAAAGTTTGAGAAATTTATGCTTTGCATGAGAAAATTTTCCAACTGACAATAATTAAAAGCGCAAATTTAATAAACCAGGGAATTAATGAACTACTTTTTATCTGCGCTGTGTACACAGTGCGTAATAAAGTGTGTGTATTAATCTAATATGTATTTAATGAAACAAATGACGCTTTTAAGTGGTTAACATTTACTCTATATTTCGTACAAAAAAGAGCATTAGAAAAAAACAACAAATAGTACTATTGTTTATTTATCGTATTATTAGCATTACGCGCACGTGCGGTGACAGTAGTAACAACAGTAATAATTACAGTAAGTAGGAGTCACAATAAAACACCGCCGACGAAACAGCCGATCGAAGTCGGTTCCAGTCCCCGACTTTTTCACTACTTTCCCGAATTAATCTTCGTTGGCAGTCACCTCGCCGCCGCCCCAAATATAGAACCTTGCCCCGTTTTCGCCGTCTATTCTCGCATCCGTCAAAGAAACCGAGGAAAGCCGTTCGCCGCGAAATAAAAATCGCACAACCACTTGACACGGCCGGGCTTTCCGCGCCGCTCGAAATTCCATCATTTTCCCATCGCTCTTCCACTCGGAGAAATCCCACTCGACCCCAAAGACGTCTCTAAAATTTTTTTCACCTCTGTCGTGTCTGCACTCCGTGTTTACCAATCGCCACAGTTGCGTGCATGTATGCTAAGCACATGGTCTCGAGGATGCACGGCGTAAATATTGTTTTTATTTTGTTGCGTAATTCCGTCTCAGATGCTGCTTGTCGCATCCCACTACTTATCAATTTTAATACGCGGCCAGGGCCGGCTTCAGGCGGCGCGAGTGGAGCGTTTTGGTAAGGTGACCAAGGTTCCGAAGGGAAAAAGCGCGTCAGTCAAGAAATGGAACTATTTAAAAAAAATTCTAAATGTAAACACATGTTTTTGTAACATTTTTTTTAATCTACCTTACCTAGTTTTAAAATTTTATCAAATAGGGCCTATTTTAACATTTTTTTGATTTTTTTGTTACATAGCAAGTTGTTAAAAAACGTCTTCCCATTTCTTATTTGGACAGCTTTGGCAGAAAGAATCATTTTCTTCATTCCAGATAATCCCATTTTGACTTTTTTTTCTTATTTGACGAGCAGTATGAAAAAAGGCGTCGAATTCGTAATCCTCAAAAGATTTTTCCAAGACAATCACTTTTTCCCCTCTATCCGAATTCGTTTTAAAAATTTTATCAAAAGGAGTCTAGAAGAGTCTAGTTTAACATTTGTTTGGATTTTTTCGTTATTTTTAAAAGCATCTTCCCATTTTTTCGGTTTTCTGAACAACTGTGCCAGAAGTTACTTCAGATTTATAATCTACTGTAGATTCTGTAGACTAAGTTAACATTTTTTTCTGTTCAATTTAGTACATTTCGAGATTTTTTTGAAAAATTTTTGGAAAACATTTTCTTACTTTTTCTGGAAATACAAAAAGCTATCATGAAAATTACTTCTGATTCCTAATAGAAGAAAAATTCTCTGCAAGATTGTCCTTTTTGTGTTTCAAATAGAACTCTGTTTAACTTCTTTTTATTTTAATTTTTTTGAAAATTAAAAAACATTAATTTTTTCGATTATTTGAACAGTTGTGGCAGAATTGACTTCAAATTCCTATTCTATAAGCGATTTTTTCTAAGATAATCATGATTTCATTGAGTTCGTTTTAATATTTTTCTCAAATAAGGCCTGTCTTAACATTTTTTGATTTTTTTTCTGAAAACTTAAAAAACATCTTAACATTTTTTTCGGTTATGTGAATAACTATGGCTAAAGAAGGTTTCAGACTCGTAATCTACGAACGATTCCTTTCAAGATAGTAATGTTTTTCATTCCGTATAATCTCATTTTCCTTTTTTTTTTTGGAAACTTTTCAGAAAATATTTTCCCAGTTTTTGTCTTATTTGACGAGCAGTAGGAAAAAAGACTTCAAATTCGTAATCCTCAAGAGATTTTTCCAAGACAATCACTTTTTCCCCTCTATCCGCATGCCTTTTGAAAATTTTATCAAAAGGAGTCTAGAAGAGTCTAGTTTAACATTTGTTTGGATTTTTTCATTATTTTTAAAAGCGTCTTTCCATTTTTCGGTTTTCTGAACAACTGTGCCAGAAGTTACTTCAGATTTATAATCTACTGTAGATTCTGTAGACTACGTTAACATTTTTTTCTGTTCAATTTTGTACATTTTGAGATTTTTTTGAAAAATTTTTGGAAAATATTTTCTTACTTTTTCCGGAAATACAAAAAGCTATCATGAAAATTACTTCTGATTCCAAATAGACAAATAATTCTCTGCAAGATAATCCTTTTTGTGTTTCAAATAGAACTCTGTTTAACTTCTTTTTATTTTATTTTTTTTTAGAAAATAAAAAACATTAATTTTTTCGATTATTTGAACAGATGTGGCAGAATTGACTTCAAATTCGTATTCTATAAGCGACTTTTTCTAAGATAATCATGATTTTATTGAGTTAGTTTTAACATTTTTCTCAAATAAGGCCTGTCTTAACATTTTTTGATTTTTTTCTTGAAAATTTTTAAAAAACATCTTAACATTTTTTTTGGTTATGTGAACAACTATGGTTAGAGAGACCTTGAGATTCGTAATCTACGAACGATGCCTTCCAAGATAGTCATGTTTTTCATTCCATATAATCCGATTTTGACTTTTTTTTTGAAAAATTTTCAGAAAATGTTTTCCCGGTTCTTGTCTTATTTGACGAGCAATAGGAAAAAAGACTTCTAATTCGTAATCCTCAAGAGATTTTCAGAAGACAATCACTTTTTCCCCTCTATCCGAATTCGTTTGAAAAATTTTATCAAAAGGAGTCTAGAACAGTCTAGTTTAACATTTGTTTGGATTTTTTCGTTATTTTTAAAAGCATCTTCCCATTTTTTCCGTTTTTTGAACAACTGTGTCAGAAGTTACTTCAGATTTATAATCTACTGCAGATTTTGTAGATTAAGTTAACATTTTTTTCTGTTCAATTTAGTACATTTTGAGATTTTTTTGAAAAATTTTTGGAAAATATTTTCTTACTTTTTCCGGAAATACCAAAAGCTATCATGAAAATTACTTCTGATTCCTAATAGAAGAAAAATTCTCTGCAAGATTGTCCTTTTTGTGTTTCAAATAGAAATCTGTTTAACTTCTTTTTGTTTTTATTTTTTTTGAAAATTAAAAAACATTAATTTTTTCGATTATTTGAACAGTTGTGGCAGAATTGACTTCAAATTCGTATTCTATAAGCGACTTTTTCTAAGATAATCATGATTTCATTGAGTTAGTTTTAACATTTTTCTCAAATAAGGCCTGTCTTAACATTTTTTGATTTTTTTTTCTGAAAACTTTTAAAAAACATCTTAACATTTTTTTCGGTTATGTGAATAACTATGGCCAAAGAGGGTTTCAGACTCGTAATCTACGAACGATTCCTTTCAAGATAGTAATATTTTTCATTCCATATAATCTCATTTTGACTTTTTTTTTGGAAAATTTTCAGAAAATGTTTTCCCAGTTTTTGTCTTATTTGCCGAGCAGTAGGAAAAAGACTTCAAATTCGTAATCCTCAAGAGATTTTTCCAAGACAATCACTTTTTCCCCTCTATCCGAATTCGTTTTAAAAATTTTATCAAAAGGAGTTTAGAAGAGTCTAGTTTAACATTTGTTTGGATGTTTTCGTTATTTTTAAAAGCATCTTCCCATTTTTCGGTTTTCTGAACAATTGTGCCAGAAGTTACTTCAAATTTATAATCTACTATAGATTCTGTAGACTAAGTTAACATTTTTTTCTGTTCAATTTAGTACATTTTGAGATTTTTTTGAAAAATTTTTGAAAAATATTTTCTTACTTTTTCCGGAAATACAAAAAGCTATCATGAAAATTACTTCTGATTCCTAATAGACGAAAAATTCTCTGCAAGATTGTCCTTTTTGTGTTTCAAATAGAACTCTTTTTAACTTCTTTTTATTTTTATTTTTTTGAAAATTAAAAAACATTAATGTTTTCGATTATTTGAACAGTTGTGGCAGAATTGACTTCAAATTCGTATTCTATAAGCGATTTTTTCTAAGATAATCATGATTTCATTGAGTTCGTTTTAACATTGTTCTCAAATAAGGCCTGTCTTAACATTCTTTGATTTTTTTTCTGAAAACTTTTAAAAAACATCTTAACATTTTTTTCGGTTATGTGAATAACTATGGCTAAAGAAGGTTTCAGACTCGTAATCTACGAACGATTCCTTTCAAGATAGTGTTGTTTTTCACTCCATATAATCTCATTTTGCCTTTTTTTTTGGAAACTTTTCAGAAAATGTTTTCCCAATTTTTGTCTTATTTGACGAGCAGTAGGAAAAAAGACTTCAAATTCGTAATCCTCAAGAGATTTTTCCAAGACAATCACTTTTTCCCCTCTATCCGCATGCCTTTTGAAAATTTTATCAAAAGGAGTCTAGAAGAGTCTAGTTTAACATTTGTTTGGATTTTTTCGTTATTTTTAAAAGCATCTTGCCATTTTTTCGGTTTTCTGAACAACTGTGTCAAAAGTTACTTCAGATTTATAATCTACTGTAGATTCTGTAGACTAGGTTAACGTTTTTTTCTATTCAATTTCGTACATTTTGAGATTTCTTTCAAAAATTTTTGGAAAATATTTTCTTACTTTTTCCGGAAATACAAAAGGCTATCATGAAAATACTTCTGATTCCTAATAGACGAAAAATTCTCTGCAAGATTGTCCTTTTTGTGTTTCAAATAAAACTCTGTTTAACTTCTTTTTATTGTTTTTTTAGAATATAAACATTAATTTTTTCGATTATTTGAACAGTTGTGGCAGAATTGACTTCAAATTCGTATTCTATAAGCGATTTTTTGTAAGATAATCATGATTTCATTAAGTTCGTTTTAACATTTTTCTCAAATAAGGCGTCTTAACATTTTTTGTTTTTTTTTTTTTTTTGAAAACTTAAAAATCATTTTAACATTTTTTTTCGGTTATGTGAACAACTATGGTTAGAGAAGCCTTGAGATTCGTAATCTACGAACGATTCTTTCCAAGATAGTAAAGTTTTTCATTCCATAATCCCTTTTTGACTTTTTTTTGGAAAATTTTCAGAAAATATTTTCCAAGTTTTTGTCTTATTTGACGCGCAATAGGAAAAAAGAGTCCTAATTCGTAATCCTCAAGAGATTTTTCCAAGACAATCAATTTTTCCCCTCTATCCGAATTCGTTTTAAAAATTTTTTCAAAAGGAGTCTAGAAGAGTATAGTTTAACATTTGTTTGGATTTTTTCGTTATTTTTAAAAGCATCTTCCCATTTTTTCGGTTTTCTGAACAACTGTGCTAGAAGCTACTTCAGATTTATAATCTACTGTAGATTCTGTGGACTAAGTTAACATTTTTTTCTGTTCAATTTAGTACATTTTGAGATTTTTTTTGAAAAATTTTGGAAAATATGTTCTTCCTTTTTCCGGAAATACAAAAAGCTATCATGAAAATTACTTCTGATTCCTAATGGACGAAAAATTCTCTGCAAGACAGTCCTTTTTGTGTTTCAAATAGAACTCTGTTTAACTTCTTTTAATTTTTTTTTTTTAGAAAATTAAAAACATTAATTTTTTCGATTATTTGAACAGTTGTGGCAGAATTAACTTCAAATTCGTATTCTAGAAGCGATTTTTTCTAAGATAATCATTATTTCATTGAGTTCGTTTTAACATTTTTTGATTTATTTTTTTTCAAAATTTTTAAAAAACATCTTAACATTTTTTTCGGTTATGTGAACAACTATGGCCAAAGAGGGTTTCAGACTCATAATCTACGAACGATTCCTTCCAAGATAGTCATGTTTTTCATTCCATATAATCCAATTTCGACTTTTTTTTTTGGAAAATTTTCAGAAAATATTTTCCCAGTTTTTGTCTAATTTGGTGAGCATTAGGAAAAAAGACTTCAAATTCGTAATCCTCAAGAGATTTTTCCAAGACAATCACTTTTTCCCCTCTGTCCGAATTCGTTTTAAAAATTTTATCAAAAGGAGTCTGGAAGAGTCTAGTTTAACATTTGTTTGGATTTTTTCGTTATTTTTAAAAGCATCTTCCCATTTTTTCGGTTTTCTGAACAACTGTGCCAGAAGTTACTTCAGATTTATAATTTACTATAGATTTTGTAGACTAAGTTGACATTTTTTTCTGTTCAATTTAGTACATTTTGAGATTTTTTTGAAAAATTTTTGGAAAATATTTTCTTACTTTTTCCGGAAATACAAAAAGCTATTATGAAAATTACTTCTGATTCCTAATAGACGAAAAATTCTCTGCAAGATTGTCCTTTTTGTGTTTCAAATAAAACTCTGTTTAACTTCTTTTTATTGTTTTTTTAGAAAATAAAAAACATTAATTTTTTCGATTATTTGAACAGTTGTGGCAGAATTGACTTCAAATTCGTATTATATAAGCGATTTTTTCTAAGATAATCATGATTTCATTAAGTTCGTTTTAACATTTTTCTCAAATAAGGCCTGTCGTAACATTTTTTGATTTTTTTTTTTGAAAACTTAAAAAGCATCTTAACATTTTTTTCGGTTATGTGAACAACTATGGTTAGAGAAGCCTTGATCTACGAACGATTCTTTCCAAGATAGTAATGTTTTTCATTCCATAATCCCTTTTTGACTTTTTTTTGGAAAATTTTCAGAAAATATTTTCCAAGTTTTTCTCTTATTTGACGCGCAATAGGGAAAAAGAGTTCTAATTCGTAATCGTCAAGAGATTTTTCCAAGACAATCATCTTATCCCTCTATTCGAATTCATTTTAAAATTTTTATCTAGAGTCTAGAAGAGTCTAGTTTAACATTTGTTTGGATTTTTTTGTAATTTTTGAAAGCATCTTCCCATTTTTTTGGTTAATTACTCCAGATTCACAATACACAAAAAATTTTCTGCAAGGTACTAATTTTTTGTTTCAAATAGAACTTTGCTTGACATTTTTTTTTGGATTATTTTAGAAAATTAAAAAAAACTTTTTTTTTTCGTTTACTTATGTGAACACAGCTATGGCCCGAAAGCACGTCAGATTCGTAATCTACGAATGATTTTTTCCTTTTTTTTGTGGGAAATTTTGGAAAACGTTTTCCCAGTTTTTTTTTTCTTCTTATTTAAATAGCAATAGGAAAAATAACTTCAAATCTGTAATCTACAAACGACTTTTCATAATGTAATAATTTTTTGATTCTACGTGCGCTCATTTTTTGGATTTTTTTTTATAAAAAATGTTTCCATTTTTTTGGTTTTTTGAATTTTTTTTTGAAAACATTTTTAGAAAATGAATGCTCACTTTTTCGGAAGTTCATAAATTTGTAACCAAAATTATTCAAGGTCTGTAATCCACGAAAAATTCTCTGTATGAGTTTTTAATAAAACTGTTTCAACATTTTTTTTTCTAATATTTTTTGCCCATTTAAATAGATTGAACAAAAATCGAATCTGTAGCATATAAACGCAAAAACTCTAATAAATCTTAAATCGGGTCTGTTGGTCACCTTATCTTTGCGCACACCCGCGTTAAGTAGGTCGCGTCGATCCGAAGCCGGCCCTGTGCGCCCGTCGAACTCTGCTGATCCGGTCCCATCCGCAGGCACTATGCACAGAAACGTACCACAGCACTGACATGCAGATCTCGGAGGCGGCCGGCGGCGCCCCGGCGGCGGGGGCGGAGCCGTGCAGGTTCCCCAAGCTGGAGGAGTGCGCCCATTTCCACTACGAGAGGGTGCAGTTGCCGAAGCTGACCATCACGCTGCAGACGAACATCGACCAGTCGTTGCATTCGCAGCACAGTGAGTCACATTGGACGCAACGAAACCGGACGATGGCCTTATGTATATGTTTTTTAATTTCCAGCGAATGACGACGAGGACATGGACTGGTACATGGTGCAGGTGACGTCGGGGGATGAGTGCTGGTTGCTGCAGAGGAATCTGGAGAACTTCAAAATGCTGGACGATCAGCTGCACCAGTGTATCTACGACAGGAAGATTTTTCAGCTGCCGGACTTGGCCAGGCTGGAGCTGGAGGACGAGGAGTTGGAGGTATAGGCGGCGACGTCAAAAATTGTCCGTTGAGTTGAAAAATATGTATACTTTCCGCAGACGAAACTGCAAGCTTATCTCGAAAGATTCAGCGACATCGCCGACAACTCCCTGAACTGCGGTCCGGTCCTGAACTGGTTGCAGATGGACAACAAAGGTCACCGCCTCCTCGTCCCGAGCGAAGAAAGCCGCTCCATCAACACCCCGGCGGTGGCGGCGGCCTACAGCGTCCGAAGATACGTCTCCCAGGTACTTATTCCCCGAAAAAGTCGATATATCGACTCCCGAATGAAATTTCAGGCCCGCGACGAGCTGAATCTCGAAGTCGGCGACATGATCTCCGTAATAGATATGGCAAGTCCGGGCGAATCGATGTGGTGGCGAGGCAAACGAGGCTTCCAGGTCGGCTTCTTCCCCCAGCACTGCGTACACATAATCGGCGACAAGGTGCCAAGGAACATGCCGCTTCCGCCGCCGGTTGTCGGGTTAGTGTGATCCAGGTGGCGACGTTATCGAAATTAAGCGTCTGTTCTGTGCAGATCGTTGGCTCTGACCCCCATCAAGCCCGTGCTGAGGAAACACGGCAAGCTGATCACCTTCTTCAGGAGCTTCATTCTGAACCGGCCGTCGAGGAGGCGGCTGAAGCAGTCCGGGATTCTGAAGGAGAGGGTGTTCGGCTGCGACCTGGGGGAGCATTTGTTGAACTCCGGACACGATATCCCGATGGTGCTGAAGTGCTGCGCGGAGTTCATAGAGAGCCACGGGATCGTGGACGGGATTTACAGGCTGAGCGGGGTCACGTCCAATATCCAGAAGCTGAGGAACGCGTTCGACGAGGACAGGATACCGAATTTGTACACGGAGGATATCCTCCAGGATATACACTCGGTGGCGTCGTTGCTGAAGATGTACTTCAGGTAAGGGTTTGGTTACATTAATAGAGCTTTCTATTACTTCCCGAGCGTAAGCGAATAGTCTAGAGTACGAAAAAAGTAGGCTCTAAAAAACATTTGCAAGGTATAATAACGTTTTGTTCCCGACACGGTTTGAACTTCTCCACAGATCATGCGTTCTTTTTTCTTGCATTCTCTGTGACTACTCTTCTTTTATGCTGTGACTAGAAATATCCATGTAGATGACATTATCACAAATTTTACGCACTTCTTTATATAATAGTGACAAAATGAGAATTATAGTGTTCAGAATGTTTTGTTCGATTGTGGTTTAATTAATAATTATAGTCCTGTTTTGAGAAGACAAACTCATTCAAATCAAAGTAACTTCTACGTGACATTCTTTCGATGTATAAACATAAATAAACACTTGAGCTTCAGATTGCTATTACCTACTGCTGAAGCTCAAGGGGATGTTGTTTATGCCTCTGGTTTTTACTTTACAGCGGTTATCACAAAACGAAAATCGTAAAATCAAATTGTTATTCAAAATTTATCTGTTTACTCCCCCAAAAAATTGATGACGTCATCTCAAAATTTTGCTAAATAAATTGTACCCAAAATGTGCAAAATATGGGGATAATTTATTATTGCATTAATATTTTTTAGATTTGCTTAAACAGATTTCTACTTTTTTTTCAGTTATTTAATTTTTGTTTTTTTTTTATTTCTGGATTAATCAATTTTTCGACTTATCGTTTTACCCATTTCTTGATTTTTCAGTTTTTCAATTCTTCGATTTTTTCAATTTTTAATTTTTTCGATATTTCAGGTTTTTAATCTTCAATTTTTCAGTTTTTCGATTTTTCGACTTTTCGAATTTTTCAAATTTTCAATTTCTTAATTTTTCAATGTTTCAGTTTAGGGATTTCTCAGTTTTCAATTCTTCAATTTCTCTTCGATTTTAAAATTTCCAATTTTTCAATGTTTTTGATTTTTTGGTTTTTTGTTTTTTCAGCTCCTTGATTTTTTGATTTCTTAGTTTTTCGATATTTCAATTTTAGGATTTTGTGGTTATTTGATTCTACTTTTTTTTCAATTATTTAATTATTGGATTCTTGAAGTTTTCGATTTCTCGATTAATGGGTTTTTCGACTTATCGTTTTTCCCATTTCTCGATTTCCCGACTTTCCGATGTTTCGATTTCCCGACTTCTTGTTTTTTCGATTTTTCACTTTTTCAATTCTTCAATTTTTCAATTTTTTATTTTTTTGATTTTTCAGTTTTTCGATTTTTCGACTTTTCGAATTTTTCATTGTTTCAATTTAGGGATTTTTCAGTTTTCAATTCTTCAATTTCTCTTCGGTTTTAAAATGTTCAATTTTTCAATATTTTTGATTTTTCGGCTTTTTTCGGCTTCTCGATTTTTTGATTTCTCAGTTTTTCGATATTTCTATTTTAGGATTTTGTGTTTTTTTTTCAATTATTTAATTATTGGATTCTTGAATTTTTCGATTTTTCGATTTCTAGATTAATGGGTTTTTCGACTTATCGTTTATCCCATTTCTCAATTTCCCGACTTCTTGTTTTTTCGATTTTTCACTTTTTCAATTCTCCAATTTTTCAATTTTTAATTTTTTTGATTTTTCAGTTTTTCGATTTTTCGACTTTTCGAATTTTTCAAATTTTCAATTTCTTAATTTTTCAATGTTTCAGTTTAGGGATTTTTCAGTTTTCAATTCTTCAATTTCTCTTCGGTTTTAAAATTTTTCAATATTTCAATATTTTTGATTTTTCGGCTTTTTTCGGCTCCTCGATTTTTTGATTTTTCAGTTTTTCGATATTTAAATTTTAGGATTTTTGTTGTTTGATTCTACTTTTTTTTCAATTATTTAATTATTGGATTCTTAAATTTTTCGATTTTCCGATTTCTCGATTAATGGACTTTTCGACTTTTCGTTTTTCCCATTTCTCGATTTCCCGACTTTCCATTGGATTTCTCGACCTCTTGTTTTTTCCATTTTTCAGTTTTTCAATTCTTCGATTTTTCACATTTTCAATTTCTTAATTTTTCAATGTTTCAGTTTAGGGATTTTTCAGTTATCAATTCTTGAATTTCTTTTCGATTTAATTTAAGATTTTTTGATTTCCCGATTTTTCAATTTTTGGTTTTCTCAATTTTTCGGTATTTTAGTTTTAGGATTTTGTGGTTATTTATATATTTTTTTTTCAATTATTCAGTTATGGATTCTTGAATTTTTCGATTTTTTGGTTTCTCGATTAATGGATCTTTCGACTTATCGTTTTTTCCATTTCTCGATTTCTCGACTTTATGATGTTTCGATTTCCCGACTTATTGTTTTTTCGATTTTTCACTTTTTTGGTTCCTCAGTTTTTCAATTTTTTATTTTTTTGATTTTTCAGTTTTTCGATTTTTCGACTTTTCGAATTTCTCAAATTTTCAATTTCTTAATTTTTCATTGTTTCAGTTTTGAGATTTTTCAGTTTTCAATTCTTCAATTTCTCTTCGGTTTTAAAATTTTCAATTTTTCAATATTTTTTATTTTTCGGTTTTTTCGGCTCCTCGATTTTTTGATTTCTCAGTTTTTCGATATTTCAATTTTAGGAGTTTTGTGGTTATTTGATTCTACTTTTTTTCAATTATTTAATTATTGGATTCTTGAATTTTTCGATTTTTCGATTTCTCGATTAATGGATTTTTCGATTTCCCGACTTCCTGTTTTTTCGATTTTGCACTTTTTCAATTCTTCAATTTTGCAATTTTTAATTTTTTCGATTTTTCAGTTTTTCGATTTTTCGACTTTTCGAAGTTTTCAAATTTTCAATTTCTTAATTTTTCATTGTTTCAGTTTAGGGATTTTTCAGTTTTCAATTCTTCAATTTTTCTTCGGTTTTAAAATTTTCAATTTTTCAATATTTTTTATTTTTCGGTTTTTTTCGGCTCCTCGATTTTTTGATTTCTCAGTTTTTCGATATTTCAATTTTAGGATTTTGTGGTTATTTGATTCTACGTTTTTTTTTCAATTATTTAATTATCGGATTCTTAAATTTTTCGATTTTTTGATTTCTGGATTAATGGATTTTTCGACTTATCGTTTTTCCCATTTCTCGATTTCCCGACTTTCCATTGGATTTCTCGACCTTTTGTTTTTTGTATTTTTCAGTTTTTCAATTCTTCGATATTTCACATTTTCAATGACTTAATTTTTCAATGTTTCAGTTTAGGGACTTTTCAGTTATCAATTCTTGAATTTCTTTTCGATTTAATTCTTCGGTTTTTTGTTCTTTCGGCTCTCCGATTTTTTGATTTCCCGATTTTTCAATTTTCGGTTTCTCAATTTTTCGGTATTTTAGTTTTAGGATTTTGTGGTTATTTATATTATTAGTTTTTTTTCAATTATTCAATTTTTCGATTTTTCGATTTCTCCATTAATCGGTTCTTCCACTTATCGTTTTTCCCATTTCTCGATTTCCCGACTTTCCGATGTTTCGATTTCCCTACTTCTTGTTTTTTAGATTTTTCAGTTTTTCAATTTTTGACTTTTTCAATTTTTAATTTTTTCGATTTTTCAGGTTTTCAATTTCCTAATTTTTCAATGTTTCAGTTTAGGGATTTTTCAGTTTTCAATTTTTCAATTTCTCTTCGATTTTTTAATTTTCGATTTTTCAGTTTTTCGAAATTTTAATTTTTAAATTTTTTTAAATTTTAAAATTCTAGATTTCTGGATTTTTCGATTTTTCGATTTTCACTTCTTTGATTTTTCTATTTTGCAATTTTTCGAATTTTTAAATTAGAGATTTTTTCACTGTTTCTATTTTTCGACTTCTCGGTTTCGGATTTTTCAATTTTACAATTTTCCAACACTTCACTTTTGGGATTTTTCAGTTTTTCATTTTTTTTTTGGTTTTTCCATTTTTCGATTTTTTAAATTACACATTTTTCGAAATTTCTTTTAATTCTACGCTTTTAGGATTTTTGATCTCCCGAATCTTTCATTTTATTAAATTTCAATTTTTTGGATTTTTAAATTTTTTAGTTTTTTCCATTTTTCGATTTTTCGAAATTTCTTTGAATTTTACGTTTTTGGGATTTTTGATTTCCCAAATCTCTCAATTTTTAATATTTAAATATTTCGATTTTTCAGGTTTTTGATTTTCCAATTTTTCGATGTTTGAAATTTTAAATTTTGCAATTTTTCGAGTTTTTAAATTTCAGATTTTTTTCATATTTTTAATGTTTTGATTCCTCAATCTTTCGATTTTTCGACTCCTCGGTTTTGGATTTTTCGATTTTCCATTTTTTCAATATTTCACTTTTGGGATTTTTCAATTTTTTGGTTTTTCCATTTTTCGATTTTTTGAATTACACATTTTTCGAAATTTCTTTCAATTTTATGCTTTTAGGATTTTTGATCTCCCGAATCTTTCATTTTTTAATATTTAAATATTTCAGTTTTTTGATTTTTCAGGTTTTTGATTTTTCAATTTTTCAATGTTTCAGTTTAGGGATTTTTCATCATTCTGTTTTTTTCAATTTTTCTTAGACTTTTAGATTTTTCAAATTATCGATTTTTGAAATTCTAGATTTTGCAATTTTTCGAGTTTTTGAATTTTAGGTTATTTCACTTTTTTAACGTTTTGACTTCTTGATCTTTCGATTTTTCGATTTCTCGGTTTTGGATTTTTCGATTTTCCAATTTTTCAACATTTCACTTTTGGGATTTTTCAATTTTATGCTTTTAGGATTTTCGATCTCTCGAATCTTTCATTTTTTAATATTTAAATATTTCGATTTTCAGGTTTTTGATTTTTCAATTTTTTTTAGACTTAGATTTTTTAATTTATCGATTTTTGAAATTTTAAATTTTGCAATTTTTCCAGTTTTTAAATTTTAGAGTTTTTCACTTTTTTAATGTTTTGATTCCTCAATCTTTCGATTTTTCGGCTCCTTGGTTTTGGATTTTTCGATTTTCCATTTTTTCAATACTTCACTTTTGGGATTTTTGAATTTTTCGATTTTTCGATTTTTTTGGTTTTTCCATTTTTCGATTTTTTCAATTACACATTTTTCGAAATTTCTTTCAGTTTTATGCTTTTAGGATTTTCGATCTCCCGAATCTTTCTTTTTTTAATATTTAAATATTTCAGTTTTTCGATTTTTCAGGTTTTTGAATTTTCAATTTTTCGATGTTTCATTTTGGGAATTTTTCATTTTTCTGTTTTTTCAATTTTTCTAAGACGTTTACATTTTTCAATTTATCGATTTTTGAAATTTTAAATTTTGCAATTTGTCGAGTTTTTAAATTTTAGATATTTTCAGTTTTTTAACGTTTTGATTCCTGAATCTTTCGATTTTTCGTCTCCTCGGTTTTGGATTTTTCGATTTTCCATTTTTTCAATATTTCACTTTTTGGATTTTTCAATTTTTCGATTTTTCATTTTTTTGGTTTTTCTATTTTTCGATTTTTTAAATTACACATTTTTCGAAATTTCTTTTAATTTTACGCTTTCAAGATTTTTGATCTCCCGAATCTTTCATTTTTTAATATTTCAATTTTTCGGTTTTTTAACATTGCGCTTTTGGGATTTTTCAATTTTTTAGATTTTTGATTTTTTTTGTTTTTTCCATTTTTCGATTTTTCGAAATTTCTTTGATTTTATGTTTTTAGGATTTTTGATTTCCCTATTCTTTCATTTTTTAATATTTAAATATTTCGATTTTTCAGGTTTTTGATTTTTCAATTTTTCGATGTTTCAGTTTAGGGATTTTTCGTCTTTCTGTTTCTTCAATTGTGCTTAGACTTTTAGATTTTTCAATTTATCGATTTTTGAAGTTTTAAATTTTGCAATTTTTCGAGTTTTTAAATTTTAGATTTTTTCAGTATTTTAACGTTTTGATTCCTCAATATTTCGATTTTTCGACTCCTTGGTTTTGGATTTTTCGATTTTCCATTTTTTCAATATTTCACTTTTTGGATTTTTCAATTTTTCGATTTTTCGATTTTTTTGGTTTCTCCATTTTTCGATTTTTTGAATTACACATTTTTCGAAATTTCTTTCAATTTTATGCTTTTAGGATTTTCGATCTCCTGAATCTGTCATCTTTTAATATTTAAATATTTCAGTTTTCGATTTTTCAGGTTTTTGATTTTTCACTTTTTTAACGTTTTGATTTCTTGATCTCTCGATTTTTCGATTTTCTGATTTTTCAATATTTCACTTTTGGAATTTTTCTTTTTTTTTTTAGATTTTTCAATTTTTTGTTTTTTTGATTTTTAGATTTTTTAAATAACACAGTTTTCGAAATTTCTTTCAATTTTACGCTTTTAGGATTTTTGGTCTCCCGAATCTTTCATTTTTTACTATTTAAACATTTCAGTTTTTCAATTTTTCGATTTTTCATGTTTTTGATTTTTCAATTTTTCGATGTTTCAGTTTAGGGATTTTTCAGTTTATCGATTTTTGAAATTTTTGATTTTGCAATTTTTCGAATTTTTAAATTTTAGATTTTTTCAATTTTTTAACGTTTTGATTCCTCGATCTTTCGATTTTTCGACTTCTCAGTTTTGGATTTTTCGATTTTCCAATTTTTCAACATCTCACTTTTGGGCTTTTTCAATTTTTTAGATTTTTCAATTTTTTAAATTATACATTTTTCGAAACTTCATTCAATTTTACGCCTTTAAAATTTTTGATCTCCCGAATCTTTCATTTTTTAATACTTAAATATTTCAGTTTTTCAGTTTTTCGATTTTTCAGATTTTTGATTTTTCAATTTTTCGATGTTTCAATTTAGGGATTTTTCATCTTTCTGTTTCTTCAATTTATTTTATACTTTAGGATTTTTCGGTTTTTCAATTTTTCAATTTTCCGGTTTTGATGTTTCGATTTCTCAAATTTTCAGTTTTTGATTTTTCAAATTTCGATTTTTAATTCTTCGATTTCTTAAATTTTAGATTTTTACGTTCCGAGCGCAAACTAAAGAAGTATAGTAATCGAGTCCATCGGCCGAATTGCCACATTCATATTTTCTCGACGTATATGACCTCAAAAGTACGAAACAAAGTTGTCTCCCGTTTCCGTCCGTCTATCTGTTTGTCTGTCTGGTGTCTGTATCCATTTTTATTGCACCAGTAATCTCCGAAACTACTTGACCGATAGTTGTCCCACCACCAATGGCATGACGTCATCTCTAAAATTTATAAGAATTTTTTTTTAATTTTATACAATAAGGTAATTTGTGCTGTCGAATTTTCACCTTAAACATACAGATTTTTTTTGAAAAAAATCCAAAACTGAATAACAATAGTTTTCAGTATAATTTTGAAAGTGCAAAACCGATTGCTGTGAAATCTTGTAAGTATGGTAAATCGAAAATTATTCGTTTATCCCCTCCCAAAAAATGGATGACGTCATCTCAAAATTTTGCCGAATAAATCCCATTCAAAATATGATGAGTCTATACTTCTTATTTATCATTGCAATAAAAGTTTTTAAATTTCTTATACAGGGTGACTCATAAAAATTAATGAATGAGTCAATTTATTATATTGATTAATAACCTTCGACCAATTTTTTTTTATTTTATTGTCAGCACCCAGCAGCGAGGGGTATTAGACTTCTCCGCTTCCTCCCTGCGGGTTTTCATAATTCTGTAGCCACTTGGCTTGAATTCGAAACGACAACTTTTAGTCTGTATTTAATTTATTGCGGGCAGATTGTATAATTTTTTTAATTAAAAACTACACAATAGACATGAATCTAAATACGTTGATGTTCCCCATGTATTTAAGATAGGACGAAACGATATCGGACACGCCCCTTGTGACACGAGATTACAGGCAACCAACCACAACACATCTTTAGTGATAAAGATGTTTTACTGCTTTAATGCTCGAGTAAGCACATTTGCGGTATCAACATTATTATTTTTCCGATGGTTGCGATGGGCTAACTCAACTTTTACTATTAATTTCAAAGAAAGTTTATTTCATGTACCAAAATTATAAAATCGTGATTAAAAATAAATACTCATAAATAATAGCCATGATTATTATTTACAACTAAGTAACTAACGGGTCGGGAAAGCTTCCACCAGATGCTCCAAATTACACGTTGCCAGTTTTGGGTCGAAAACCAGTGAACTTGGACACGTCGCCACCACTTCTTTACCATTAACACATCGTATATATTTTCGTGGGTTGCTAAGAACCGGAAGGTAGATGGTTGCGTCTTGACACTCCACATTGGGACAGGGGTTTGGTGGTTGCGTTGGCGCTGCTGTCGTGGTTTTATAGGAATCGTCACAACCAGCATCCCATGGCCAATCACAAACTTCTAGTTCTTTATTGAAGTGGAGATCATCTGGACAGTCGAATTCTACCTTGATTCCATTGTCGCATTTGTAGAATTTGGTGCAGTCGTCTTCGTGTGGTAGATGGACTGTGTAGTTCAGTGGGTCGGGCCATGGACAATCTGGGTCCTTGTTTGGTGGAGGTGTTGGTTTAGGAGTTGTGGGCTTAGTTGGTTTACTTGTAGGCTTAGTTGGTTTACTTGTAGGCTTAGGAGTTTTATAGGAATCATCACAACCAGCATCCCATGGCCAATCACAAACTTCCAATTCTTTATTGAAGTGGAGATCATCTGGACAGTCGAATTCTACCTTGATTCCATTGTCGCATTTATAGAATTTGGTACAATCGTCTTCGTGTGGTAGATGGACTGTGTAGTTCAATGGGTCGGGCCATGGGCAATCTGGGTCCTTGTTTGGTGGGGGCGTGGGTTTAGGAGTTGTGGGCTTAGTTGGTTTATTTGTAGGCTTAGTTGGTTTACTTGTAGGCTTAGGAGTTTTATAGGAATCATCACAACCAGCATCCCATGGCCAATCACAAACTTGTAATTCTTTATTGAAGTGTAGATCATCTGGACAGTCGAATTCTACCTTGATTCCATTGTCGCATTTGTAGAATTTGGTGCAGTCGTCTTCATGGGGCAAATGGACTGTGTAGTTCAATGGATCTGGCCATGGACAATCTGGGTCCTTGTTTGGTGGAGGTGTTGGTTTAGGAGTTGTGGGCTTAGTTGGTTTACTTGTAGGCTTAGGAGTTTTATAGGAATCATCACAACCAGCATCCCATGGCCAATCACAAACTTCCAATTCTTTATTGAAGTGGAGATCATCTGGACAGTCGAATTCTACCTTGACTCCATTGTCGCATTTGTAGAATTTGGTACAATCGTCTTCGTGTGGTAGATGGACTGTGTAGTTCAATGGGTCGGGCCATGGGCAATCTGGGTCCTTGTTTGGTGGGGGCGTGGGTTTAGGAGTTGTGGGCTTAGTTGGTTTATTTGTAGGCTTAGTTGGTTTACTTGTAGGCTTAGGAGTTTTATAGGAATCATCACAACCAGCATCCCATGGCCAATCACAAACTTCCAATTCTTTATTGAAGTGGAGATCATCTGGACAGTCGAATTCTACCTTGATTCCATTGTCGCATTTGTAGAATTTGGTACAATCGTCTTCGTGTGGTAGGTGGACTGTGTAGTTCAATGGGTCGGGCCATGGGCAATCTGGGTCCTTGTTTGGTGGGGGCGTGGGTTTAGGAGTTGTGGGCTTAGTTGGTTTATTTGTAGGCTTAGTTGGTTTACTTGTAGGCTTAGGAGTTTTATAGGAATCATCACAACCAGCATCCCATGGCCAATCACAAACTTCCAATTCTTTATTGAAGTGGAGATCATCTGGACAGTCGAATTCTACCTTGACTCCATTGTCGCATTTGTAGAATTTGGTACAATCGTCTTCGTGTGGTAGATGGACTGTGTAGTTCAATGGGTCGGGCCATGGGCAATCTGGGTCCTTGTTTGGTGGGGGCGTGGGTTTAGGAGTTGTGGGCTTAGTTGGTTTATTTGTAGGCTTAGTTGGTTTACTTGTAGGCTTAGGAGTTTTATAGGAATCATCACAACCAGCATCCCATGGCCAATCACAAACTTCCAATTCTTTATTGAAGTGGAGATCATCTGGACAGTCGAATTCTACCTTGATTCCATTGTCGCATTTGTAGAATTTGGTACAATCGTCTTCGTGTGGTAGGTGGACTGTGTAGTTCAATGGGTCGGGCCATGGGCAATCTGGGTCCTTGTTTGGTGGGGGCGTGGGTTTAGGAGTTGTGGGCTTAGTTGGTTTATTTGTAGGCTTAGTTGGTTTACTTGTAGGCTTAGGAGTTTTATAGGAATCATCACAACCAGCATCCCATGGCCAATCACAAACTTCCAATTCTTTATTGAAGTGGAGATCATCTGGACAGTCGAATTCTACCTTGATTCCATTGTCGCATTTATAGAATTTGGTACAATCGTCTTCGTGTGGTAGATGGACTGTGTAGTTCAATGGGTCGGGCCATGGGCAATCTGGGTCCTTGTTTGGTGGGGGCGTGGGTTTTGGCGTTGTGGGATTAGTTGGTTTACTTGTAGGCTTAGGAGTTTTATAGGAATCATCACAACCAGCATCCCATGGCCAATCACAAACTTCCAATTCTTTATTGAAGTGGAGATCATCTGGACAGTCGAATTCTACCTTGATTCCATTGTCGCATTTGTAGAATTTGGTGCAGTCGTCTTCGTGTGGTAGATGGACTGTGTAGTTCAATGGGTCGGGCCATGGGCAATCTGGGTCCTTGTTTGGTGGGGGCGTGGGTTTTGGCGTTGTGGGCTTAGTTGGTTTACTTGTAGGCTTAGGAGTTTTATAGGAATCATCACAACCAGCATCCCATGGCCAATCACAAACTTCCAATTCTTTATTGAAATGGAGATCATCTGGACAGTCGAATTCTACCTTGATTCCATTATCACATTTGTAGAATTTGGTACAGTCGTCTTCATGGGGCAAATGGACAGTGTAGTTCAATGGATCTGGCCATGGACAATCTGGGTCCTTGTTTGGTGGGGGCGTTGGTTTTGGCGTTGGTTTAGGAGTTGCTTTACTTGTAGGCTTAGGAGTAGGCGCTGCTGTCGTAGTTTTATAGGAATCGTCACAACCAGCATTCCACGCCCAATCACAAACCCCCAATTCCTTATTGAAGTGGAGACCATCGTTACATTGGAATTCCACTTTGACTCCATTGTCACATTTGTAGAATTTCGTGCAGTCGTCTTCGTGGGGTAAATGAACCGTATGGTCTAAAGGATCGGGCCAGGGACACTCCGGGTCCCTATTTGGTGGTTCAGGGTTCGGCGCAGAAGTCGACTGTTGCCCAATCGTGCACCCAGCTTGTTCCGGCCAATCACAAACTTGCAAAACTGGGTTGAAATGAAGAGTGTCCGGACAGTCGAACAGCACCCGTTCGCCGTGGTCGCATTTGTAGAATTTTGTGCAGTCGGATTCGTGCTGAAGATGGACTGTGTAGTTTAACGGGTCTACGGCGGGGCACTCAGTCGGAATGGGCCATATTTCGGTATCACCAGCCTCTGTGGACAAATTCGCGTGTTATTTTAACTCATTTTACCACGTGGTGTATGTATGGTCAGTTCAGCCGGAAAAGACAGCAACTTGTCTTTAAACATACCTAAGCCGCTGATTTGGAAAGCCACCAACAACACCGCTACAGTGATGGCTCGGTAGCCTTTAGTCATCGCGATCGTTTGTCGCTTATCTATTACTATACTACAGCACTTGTGCACTTATAGTAACAAATCGACACTCACTTGTACCAACCGAACGTTTCTCGATACCTTTTATACCTTCACAATACCTGCTATCAGTTCATAATCCCCCAACAATAAAATTCGCGATAAAAGCAGAAATAGTATTTACTCAGCGCACGCTTTCAAACCAACAATTAAGAGATTACTTTATGATTCGTTTATCTTTTTTCTAAATACAGTTTTGTCAATACTAATCGATTTATGATGACTTTTTGAATGGATTCGACTTTTGACGCAAAGTTATAAATTAAGATTTTTCCATTAATCACTGGCGTTTTGTCACAGGAAGTTGCCTCTTATATGTTAGAATTAAGTAACAAATTGTCTTCCAGGGAACTCCCTAACCCCTTGTGCACCTATCAGCTGTACCAGAGCTTCGTGAACGCGGTCCAGGGTTGCAACTCGGCAATCCGGAACTCGGAGAGCGACCACGATAGGTTACTGAAGATGCGCGAGGCAGTGCAGAAACTTCCGCCGCCTCATTATAGGTACGCAGCGCCTAAATTACATTTACACGGTGCTGATTGGCTTTCGCAGAACCCTAGAGTATCTCATGAGGCACCTGGCCCGAGTCGCTAAGCACGGGGCCAACACGGGCATGACCACCAGGAACGTGGCCATCGTGTGGGCCCCCAATCTCCTCCGTTGCGCCGAGCTGGAGGTGGGCGGGGTGGCGGCGCTGCAGGGGGTGGGAGTCCAGGTGAGTAATTTTTATCAAAAATCGTTAAAATCCAATTATTCCTTGTGTCATTATTGCGCAACGCGCACTGACCATAAACTGATTCACGCCTTCTTCGAACCCATTATTTACCTCATTCCAACGTCGACTCCTTATCTCTTTCACAATCAATTATTCTCGATAAACCTGTGACAGGAAGCTGGATTAAGGTTTTATTTTTTTCTGTCATCGTTCGACGAGGATTTCACGTAATTTATTGTTCTGTTGATCAAGGCGGTTGTGACGGAATTCCTAATATGCTACGCCCACTTGATCTTCAGCGACCATCTCCCGAATTTAGATCTTCCGATTGCTGAGGTCGAGAATAATCAGTCGCCGAAGAAGTGTCGGCCGAAGAGTCTGGCGATCTCGACGCCGACGAAGTTGATCACGTTGGAGGAGGCGAGGACCAAGCATTTGTTGAGCAAGAATGAGGAGTGCAATTACATCGAGGTGGGCGGTGGCCCGAAGAATCTGCCGAAGAAGTATCATACGGTCATCGAGCTGCCGTCAGGTAGATTTTGGGGGAGCGTGAACACCACCTGCGGGTTTTAGTAATTTTAGGCGGTGTGAAAAAGGTCTGGGCGGGTGTAAAACGGGCTTAGAAACGTCATTTTTGACGTTGACGTTTGAAAGGTTAGGAAAAGTTGGCTCTGGAAAAGTGAATTTTAGTCCGAAGTGACAGTTTTATCGTTGAAAAAAAGAGGCAAATTTTATAAAAATGTTTTAAAGCGTTGCCAACTCTCAACATACGAAATTAAAAAGATAATTTGTCAATTTTTGACACTTAAAACTGCTTATTATTTGTGTGAAAAGGATTTTAATTGGAATTTTTCAAAACAGTTTACCAATTCTGAAAATCAATTTGTTTACATGGTTTTATTATGTAAAAACGACTTCGTTTATTGTGGATCGGGTTTTAGGATAACCTAATATTTATGTCAAAAAAAAGTATGGTCAATACACGAAAAATTAGCTTTGTAAAAAGGGTCTGCGCAGTGTAAAACGGGCTTTACTTTAAGGTGAATTTTGTAGATTAAAAATGCGACCTTAGTGCAAGATCCAAAATAAAAAAAAAAAGATATGAAAACGATGTCAGAAATTATGAAACAATATATTTAGTTTTGACATTTTGAAGTGGGGTTAGAATTATTGAAAAGTTTGTTTCTTTTTGACATTTTGAAGTGTTGCCAATCCTAAAATTAAAAAATAAAAAAACATGTTTAGTTCTCAATGTGTCAATATTTGACATTTAAAAGTGCTTGAAGTTTGTTAAGTTACCAACAAGATTTGTATAAATTCAGCTGTGTAAAAGCGACTTAAGCTGTCTGGAAACGGTTTTAGTTCCAATTGTCGAAACAGTGTTACCAACTCTGAAGATGACATTTTATATAGGAACACTACACAAAAAATTAGCTTTGTAAAAAGGATCTGCGCAGTGTAAAACGGGCTTTACTTTAAGGTGAATTTTGTAGATTAAAAATGCGAACTTAGTGCAAAATACAAAATAAAAAAAAAAGATATGAAAACGGTGTCAGAAATTATGAAACAATATATTTATTTTTGACATTTTGAAAGATTTCCAAACCTGAAAATGAGAAAATCAATAAAATGTTTGTATAAAAGTGGCGTTAGAATTATTGAAAAGTTTGTTTCTTTTTGACATTTTGAAGTGTTACAAATCCTAAAATTAAAAAATAAAAAAAATATGTTGAGTTCTCAATGTGTCAATATTTGACATTTAAAAGTGCTTGAAGTTTGTTAAGTTACCAACAAGATTTGTATAAATTCAGCTGTGTAAAAGCGACTTAAGCTGTCTGGAAACGGTTTTAGTTCGAATTTTTGAAACAGTATTACCAACTCTGAAGATGAAATTTTATATAGGGACAACACGAAAAATTAGCTTTGTAAAAAGGGCCTGCGCAGTGTAAAACGGCCTTTACTTTAAGGTGAATTTTGTAGATTAAAAATGCGACCTTAGTGCAAGATCCAAAATAAAAAAAAAAGATATGAAAACGATGTCAGAAATTATGAAACAATATATTTATTTCTGACATTTTGAAAGATTTCCAAACCTGAAAATGAGAAAAACAATAAAATGTTTGTATAAAAGTGGGGTTAGAATTATTGAAAAGTTTGTTTCTTTTTGACATTTTGAAGTGTTGCCAATCCTAAAATAAAAAATAGGTTCAGTTCGCAATGTGTCAATATTTGACATTTAAAAGTGCTTGAAGTTTATTAAATTATAAACAAGATTTATATAAATTCAGCTGTGTAAAAGCGACTTAAGCTGTCTGGAAACGGTTTTGGTTCGAATTTTCGAAACAGTATTACCAACTCTGACGATGAAATTTTATATAGGGACACTACACGAAAAATTAGTTTTGTAAAAAGGGTCTGCGCAGGGTAAAACGGACTTTACTTTAAGGTGAAGTTTGTAGATTAAAAATGCGACTTTAGTGCAAGATCCAAAATAAAAAAAAACGATATGAAAACGATGTCAGAAATTATGAAACAATATATTTATTTTTGACATTTTGAAAGATTTCCAAACCTGAAAATGAGAAAAACAATAAAGTGTATGTATAAAAGTGGGGTTAGAATTGTTGAAAAGTTTGTTTCTTTTTGACATTTTGAAGTGTTACCAATCCTAAAATTAAAAAATAAAAAAAATATGTTTAGTTCTCAATGTGTCAATATTTGACATTTAAAAGTGCTTGAAGTTTGTTAAGTTACCAACAAGATTTGTATAAATTCAGCTGTGTAAAAGCGACTTAAGCTGTCTGGAAACGGTTTTAGTTCGAATTTTTGAAACAGTATTACCAACTCTGAAGATGAAATTTTATATAGGGACAACACGAAAAATTAGCTTTGTAAAAAGGGCCTGCGCAGTGTAAAACGGCCTTTACTTTAAGGTGAATTTTGTAGATTAAAAATGCGACCTTAGTGCAAGATCCAAAATAAAAAAAAAAGATATGAAAACGATGTCAGAAATTATGAAACAATATATTTATTTCTGACATTTTGAAAGATTTCCAAACCTGAAAATGAGAAAAACAATAAAATGTTTGTATAAAAGTGGGGTTAGAATTATTGAAAAGTTTGTTTCTTTTTGACATTTTGAAGTGTTGCCAATCCTAAAATAAAAAATAGGTTCAGTTCGCAATGTGTCAATATTTGACATTTAAAAGTGCTTGAAGTTTATTAAATTATAAACAAGATTTATATAAATTCAGCTGTGTAAAAGCGACTTAAGCTGTCTGGAAACGGTTTTGGTTCGAATTTTCGAAACAGTATTACCAACTCTGACGATGAAATTTTATATAGGGACACTACACGAAAAATTAGTTTTGTAAAAAGGGTCTGCGCAGGGTAAAACGGACTTTACTTTAAGGTGAAGTTTGTAGATTAAAAATGCGACATTAATGCAAGATCCAAAATAAAAAAAAACGATATGAAAACGATGTCAGAAATTATCAAACAATATATTTATTTTTGACATTTTGAAAGATTTCCAAACCTGAAAATGAGAAAAACAATAAAGTGTATGTATAAAAGTGGGGTTAGAATTGTTGAAAAGTTTGTTTCTTTTTGACATTTTGAAGTGTTACCAATCCTAAAATTAAAAAATAAAAAAAATATGTTTAGTTCTCAATGTGTCAATATTTGACATTTAAAAGTGCTTGAAGTTTGTTAAGTTACCAACAAGATTTGTATAAATTCAGCTGTGTAAAAGCGACTTAAGCTGTCTGGAAACGGTTTTAGTTCGAATTTTTGAAACAGTATTACCAACTCTGAAGATGAAATTTTATATAGGGACAACACGAAAAATTAGCTTTGTAAAAGGGGCCTGCGCAGTGTAAAACGGCCTTTACTTTAAGGTGAATTTTGTAGATTAAAAATGCGACCTTAGTGCAAGATCCAAAATAAAAAAAAAAGATATGAAAACGATGTCAGAAATTATGACACAATATATTTATTTCTGACATTTTGAAAGATTTCCAAACCTGAAAATGAGAAAAACAATAAAATGTTTGTATAAAAGTGGGGTTAGAATTATTGAAAAGTTTGTTTCTTTTTGACATTTTGAAGTGTTGCCAATCCTAAAATAAAAAATAGGTTCAGTTCGCAATGTGTCAATATTTGACATTTAAAAGTGCTTGAAGTTTATTAAATTATAAACAAGATTTATATAAATTCAGCTGTGTAAAAGCGACTTAAGCTGTCTGGAAACGGTTTTGGTTCGAATTTTCGAAACAGTATTACCAACTCTGACGATGAAATTTTATATAGGGACACTACACGAAAAATTAGTTTTGTAAAAAGGGTCTGCACAGGGTAAAACGGACTTTACTTTAAGGTGAAGTTTGTAGATTAAAAATGCGACTTTAGTGCAAGATCCAAAATAAAAAAAAAACGATATGAAAACGATGTCAGAAATTATGAAACAATATATTTATTTTTGACATTTTGAAAGATTTCCAAACCTGAAAATGAGAAAAACAATAAAGTGTATGTATAAAAGTGGGGTTAGAATTGTTGAAAAGTTTGTTTCTTTTTGACATTTTGAAGTGTTACCAATCCTAAAATTAAAAAATAAAAAAAATATGTTTAGTTCTCAATGTGTCAATATTTGACATTTAAAAGTGCTTGAAGTTTGTTAAGTTACCAACAAGATTTGTATAAATTCAGCTGTGTAAAAGCGACTTAAGCTGTCTGGAAACGGTTTTAGTTCGAATTTTCGAAACAGTATTACCAACTCTGAAGATGAAATTTTATATAGGGACATTACACGAAAAATTAGCTTTGTAAAAAGGGTCTGTGCAGTGTAAACCTGGCTTTACATTAAGGTGAATTTTAGAGATTAAAAATGCGACCTTAGTGCAAGATCCAAAATCAAAAAAGATATGAAAACGATGTCAGAAATTATGAAACAATATATTTACTTTTTACATTTTGAAAGATTTCCAAACCTGAAAATGAGAAAATCAATAAAATGTTTGTAGAAAAGTGGGGTTAGAATTATTGAAAAGTTTGTTTCTTTTTGACATTTTGAAGTGTTGCCAATCCTAAAATAAAAAATAGGTTCAGTTCGCAATGTGTCAATATTTGACATTTAAAAGTGCTTGAAGTTTATTAAATTATAAACAAGATTTATATAAATTCAGCTGTGTAAAAGCGACTTAAGCTGTCTGGAAACGGTTTTAGTTCGAATTTTCGAAACAGTATTACCAAGTCTGAAGATGAAATTTTATATAGGGACACTACACGAAAAATTATCTTTGTAAAAAGGGTCTGCCCAGTGTAAAACGGGCTTTACTTTAAGGTGAATTTTGTAGATTAAAAATGCGACCTTAGTGCAAGATCCAAAATAAAAATAAAGATATGAAAGCGATGTCAGAAATTATGAAACAATATATTTATTTTTGACATTTTGAAAGATTTCCAAACCTGAAATGAGAAAATCAATAAAATGTTTGTATAAAAGTGGGGTTAGAATTATTGAAAAGTTTGTTTCTTTTTGACATTTTGAAGTGTTGCCAATCCTAAAATTAAAAAATAAAAAAAATATGTTTAGTTCTCAATGTGTCAATATTTGACATTTAAAAGTGCTTGAAGTTTGTTAAGTTACCAACAAGATTTGTATAAATTCAGTTGTGTAAAAGCGACCTAAGCTGTCTGGAAACGGTTTTAGTTCGAATTTTCGAAACAGTTTTACCAACTTGGAAGATGAAATTTTATATAGGAACACTACACGAAAAATTAGCTTTGTAAAAAGGGTCTGCGCAGTTTAAAACGGACTTTACTTTAAGGTGAATTTTGTAGATTAGAAATGCGACCTTAGTGCAAGATCCAAAATTAAAAAAAAAAGATATGAAAATGATGTCAGAAATTATGAAACAATATATTTGTTTTAGACATTTTGAAAGATTTCCAAACCTGAAAATGAAAAAATCAATAAAATGTTTGTATAAATGGGGGTTAGAATTATTGAAAAGTTTGTTTCTTTTGACATTTTGAAGTGTTGCCCATCTTAAAATTAAAAAATAAAAAAAATATGTTTAATTCTCAATGTGTCAATATTTGACATTTAAAAGTGCTTGAAGTTTATTAAGTTACCAACAAGATTTGTATAAATTCAGCTGTGTAAAAGCGACTTAAGCTGTCTGGAAACGGTTTTAGTTCGAATATTCGAAACAGTATTACCAACTCTGAAGATGAAATTTTATGTAGGGACACTACACGAGAAATTAGCTTTGTAAAAAGGGTCTGCGCAGTGTAAAACGGACTTTACTTTCAGGTGAATTTTGTAGATTAAAAATGCGACCTTAATGCAAGATCCAAAATAAAAAAAAAGATATGAAAACGATGTCAGAAATTATGAAACAATATATTTGTTTTTGACATTTTGAAAGATTTCCAAACCTGAAAATGAGAAAATCAAAAAAATGTTTGTATAAAAGTGGGGTTAAAATGATTGGAAAGTTTGTTTCTTTTTGACATTTTGAAGTGTTGCCAAGTCTAAAATTCAAAAATAAAAAAAAATATGTTTAGTTCTCAATGTGTCAATATTTGACATTTAAAAGTGCTTGAAGTTTGTTAAGTTACCAACAAGATTTGTATAAATTCAGCTGTGTAAAAGCGACTTAAGCTTTGTGAAAACGGTTTTAGTTCGAATTTTCGAAACAGTATTACCAACTCTGAAGATGAAATTTTATGTAGGGACACTACACGAAAAATTATCTTTGTAAAAAGGGTCTGCGCAGTGTAAAACGGGCTTTACTTTAAGGTGAATTTTGTGGATTAAAAATGCGACCTTAATGCAAGATCCAAAATAAAAAAAAGAATATGAATACGATGTCTGAAATTATGAAACAATATATTTATTTTTGACATTTTGAAAGATTGAATTGAAACCTGAAATGAAAAAATCAGTAAAATGTTTGTATAAAAGTGGGGTTAGAATTATTGAAAAGTTTGTTTCTTTTTAACATTTTGAAGTGTTGCCAATCCTAAAATTAAAAAAAAAAAAAAATATGTTTAGTTCTCAATGTGCCAACATTTGACATTTAAAAGTGCTTGAAGTTTGTTAAGTTACCAACAAGATTTGTATAAATTCAGCTGTGTAAAAGCGACTTAAGCTGTGTGAAAACGGTTTTAGTTGAAATTTTATGTAGGGACACTATACGAAAAATTAGCTTTACTTCTATATGCCTTAAATTTTGAAGCAGGGCTGCAAACTTTGAAATATAAAAAATAAAAAAATTGTGTGTGTGAAAGCGAATTAAATAATTGTAAAGCGAATTCTAGTGTAAAATGATAAATATTGTGGGTAGTGGATCCACATTTTAATTCGCCATATTATGTCAGTGCGTATTTGTTACTCAGAGATTTCGCCATAATTAGAGATTGTATGAAAATATTCTAAGAAATTTTAAAATGGACTTTCATCTCGAATATTTCGCCATTTCCACGAAAAAAATAAAAGCAAAAGTTGTTTATGTGAAACTACAGAATGGATTATCCACAGATCGATGACAGGAAAATTTTGACACTTAAAAAAATTGTAAAATTTGGCTGGATGAAAACATCCTGTTATTGCGAAGTGTGTTCCATTTTGAAATGAGTCAACTTTTGCTATCTCATTGTTACATTCTCTGAATTACAACTTTTTAAAAACAATAATATTTACTGCCCATTAATTCTTTTCCGAGAACGCATTCCAAACCAATATTATTAAATATTAATGTAATATAAGGAAATTAGCTCGGTTATCGGTTTAACCACCGAGTCAAGGTAAATTCAACTATCTTTAACAGATGTTACATGTTGTTATAAATTAATTTTTTTATTGTATGTATTGTATGGATATAAATTCGCCTATTTTTTATCATCTTAGCCCCCCAGAACGACCCAATTGTTGTGAAACGAGGTTCAGTTATTAATGTATCGGTTTTTGAGCTTAACGGCTTGTAAATTCTCGAGATTATAAAACCGAAAAAATCGGTTGAGTAAATCCGTCCTTGCCTATTGTGACACGGGATTTAGTGCAAACTGCGTCGAATTCCGACATTTAAAAAAATTAAAATCCCCGAAAAAAAACTAAAGCAGGTGGTGTTAACAAGATTTTGAACGAATTTAACGATAAATCCCACAGGTGGCAGGAAAAGGGGTCACACGAAGAGATCACCCCTCGGCTGGAGGTCCCTCTTCTCCAAAGGAAGAAACAGCTCGCAAGGAAACCTTGCGAAACCCCGAAAAGCGTCGACCCCCGGTATCATAGTAACCGTAAGTCGTCTCTATTTTAAGTCACCGACTTAAGTACTTAACCGGATGTGGCTACAGGATAAAGTGACTGAGTCCGATCTGGCCGATATGAAGAGGAAGCTGAGGTCGGTCAAGTCGGCCGAGAGCTTGACGTCCGGACATTCAGAGCCCACTAGCAACGAAGTCGACGGTTTGGGGCCCCTATATTCGTTGAATAAGCCGCCGGGACACAATAGGTATTAATTAAATTAATTAATAGTGATTTTTTCGGCCGGTAATTCTCGTTTGACATTTTAATTGCCTCGTGTGATGTATGGGGTCATTATCGATTGCATCGGTAGATCGTGATAAGCACGGTTGTCTTATCAGATTTTTTAAAAGTTTCTCGTTCGGGATTGTTTATGCTTGTTTGATGCTTTTATGGTGATTTGCGTCGAACATTGATCTATTGAAGGTCGTAAAGTAATCGGCGAGTTGTAAAGATGTTATCTGGGTTGGTAAATTTTAAAAGGGGCAGAGGCGTGCGTGTTGGTGACAGTTCGCGAAAATAAGTTCAGAGAAAGAAACTTTGGAGGGATATAAAATTGTAAAATAATAAAACGGGTTGTAAAAGCATTTGGCAACTGGGTTTCGGTGTTTTTATAGTTGTTTAGTTTGATGACACATTTTTACTATTATTATTTAATGATGCTATTTTTTAGAACACAAAACAACATTTTTTTACTTCCTGAGTGTAAGCTAATTATGTTTTCTTGACGTTTCATGACTCTTCGAGTACGAAAAAGTAGGGCACCCTGTTTGTCTGTCTATCTGTCTGTCTGCCGTCTGTTTGAAATTTTATTTGACAGATCTCCAAAACTACTGGTCCGATTGTTATCAAATTTTATATGTGTGTTAGGAATATCGCGTAGATAATAAAATGCTAACCAAAATTTGGATAAATATCCCTACTAACAAAAGGATGACGCTCGTAGTAAATGTTATTTCAATTTTATAAAATAAGATAAATTGTAAAAATGTCGATCACGTCGCCACAAAATCGAAATAAACGCGTTTAAAACTTAACTTATAAAAAAATTAAATTCGAAAAATCTGGGCTTATTTACCTTCGACCAATTTTTCATTTTCTCATTTTTTTCGGTTTTTCCAGTTTTCAATGTTTCGGTCTCATAATTTTTCGTTTGTTCAATTTTAATTTTTTCAATTTTTCAACTTCGCGACTTCTGAATTTTTCAGTTTTTTGTTTCCTCAATTTTTCGTTTCCTAAATTTTTAAAGTTCTTGATTTTTATTTTTATTTTCCGGATTTTCCAATTTTTAACTTTTTCATTTTTGCAATTTTTGGATTTTCAATAATTATGGGATTTTCCGATTTCTTTAATTAATAATTTTCAATAGTTCCATTTTACAATATTTCGTTTTTTCGATTTTCCATTTTTTCATTTTTGAGTCAATTTTACAATTTTTCCATTTCTTTGATTTGAAAAAGTTGAAAAACCGAAAAACGCAGAAATGGTAAAATCGGAAAAAATTAAAAATTTCACGTGGAAGAAAACCTTTCGAAAAATCTGGATTTGTTTACCTTCCACCAATGTTATGAAATCAATTTTTCCTTTTTTCATCCCCTTTATTTTTTCTATTTTTCCATTTTTCAATGTTTTGGGTTTCATAATTTTTCGTTTTTTCAGTTTTACAATTTCTCAACTTCCATATTTTTCAGTTTTTGTTTCCCAGTTTTTCATTTTTCAATTTTTCGTTTCATAAATTTTTAAAGTTCTTGATATTTATTTTTATTTTCCCGATTTTTTTATTATCATTTTCTCGATTTTTGCCACATTTTTTTGTTTATTCAATTTTTGAATTTTGCAATTATTCGATTTTCCCATCTCTTTAATCAATAATTTTCGATATTTTTTTTACAAGATATCGTTTTTTCGATTTTCTAATTTTTGTTTATTCAATTTTGCAAGTTTTTGATTCTCAGTTTTTAGATTTCTCAAAATTTTCATTCTATACTTTTTATTTTTTTTTTGTTTATGAGTTTTCAATTTTACAATTTTTCCATTTCTTTGATTCGAAAAGTTGAAAAACCGAGACTCAGAGATTGCAAAATTGAAAAAAATTAAACATTTCAAATGGAAGAAAATCTTTCGAAAAATCTGGATTTGTTTACCTTCGACCAATTTTTTGAAATCAATTTTTCCTTTTTTCGTATCCTTTATTTTTTCAATTTTTCCATTTTTCAATATTTTGGGTTTGATAATTTTTCGTTTTTTCAGTTTTACAATTTCTCAACTTCCAAATTTTTCAGTTTTTTGTTTCCCAGTTTTTCATTTTTCAATTCTTCGTTTCATAAAATTTTAAAGTTCTTGATTTTTATTTTTATTTTCCCTATTTTTTTATTATCTTTTTCTCGATTTTTACCACACTTTTTTATTTATTCAATTTTTGAATTTTGCAATTATCCGATATCCCATATCTTTAATTAATAATTTTCGATAATTGTTTTACAAGATATCGTTTTTTCGATTTTCTAATTTTTCGTTTATTCAATTTTGCAAGTTTTTGATCCTCAGTTTTTAGATTTCTCAAAATTTTCATTCTACACTTTTTATTTTTTTCATTTTTGAGTTTTCAATTTTACAATTTTTTCATTTCTTTGATTCGAAAAGTTGAAAAACCGAAAGAATCAGAAATTGCAAAATTGAAAAAAATTAAAAATTTCAAATGAAAGAAAATCTTTCGAAAAATCTGGATTTTTACCTTTGACCAATTTTTTGAAATCAATTTTTCCTTTTTTCATATTCTTTATTTTTTCAATTTTTCCATTTTTCAATATTTTGGGTTTGATAATTTTTCGTTTTTTCAGTTTTACAATTTCTCAACTTCCATATTTTTCAGTTTTTTGTTTCCCAGTTTTTCATTTTTCAATTTTTCGTTTCATAAATTGTTAAAGTTCTTGATTTTTATTTTTATTTTCCCTATTTTTTTATTATCATTTTCTCGATTTTTACCACATTTTTTTGTTTATTCAATTTTTGAATTTTGCAATTATTCAATTTTCCCATCTCTTTAATTAATAATTTTCGATATTTTTTTTACAAGATATCGTTTTTTCGATTTTCTAATTTTTCGTTTATTCAATTTTGCAAGTTTTTAATCCTCAGTTTTTAGATTTCTCAAAATTTTCATTCTACTCTTTTTATTTTTTTCATTTTTGAGTTTTCAATTGTACAATTTTTCCATTTCTTTGATTCGAAAAGTTGAAAAACCGAAAGACTCAGAGATTGCAAAATTGAAAAAAATTAAAAATTTCAAATGAAAGAAAATCTTTCGAAAAATCTGGATTTATTTACCTTCGGCCAATTTTTTTAAATCAATTTTTCGTTTTTGCGTTTCCTTTATTTCTTCAGTTTTTCCATTTTTCAATGTTTTGGGTTTCATAATTTTTCGTTTTTTCAATTTTACAATTTTTGAACTTCCAAATTTTTCAGTTTTTTGTTTCTTCAATTTTTCGGTTTGCAATTTTACAATTTTTGTGTTCGATTTTTCGGTTTCTCAGTTTTTCATTTTTCAATTTTTCGTTTCCTAAATTTTTAAAGTTCTTGATTTTTATTTGTATTTTCCCGATTTTCCAATTTCTAAATTTTTCATTTTTGCAACTTTGGATTTTGCAGTTATCCGATTTTCCGATTTCTTTAATTAATAATTTTCAATATTTCCATTTTACAATATTTCGTTTTTTCAAAGTTTTCATTTTATACTTTTTGGATTCTTTATTTTTGATTTTTCAATTTTACAATTATGCAATTTTTCCACTTCTTTGATTCGAAAAGTTGAAAAACCGAAAAACCCAGAAATTGCATAATCGAAAAAATGAAAAATTTAAAAACTAAAAATGGAGAAAAATTAATGGATATTGAATATGGAAAAAATAGATAATAGTAAAATCATAAAAGTGAAAAGTTTAAAAAAGTATAATTATTATTACATATTTAAAATAGAAAGTAGCAAATTACAAATCCAAAATTGAAAAAACAAATAAGCTAAAACTTATTAAAAAAATATATAATCTTTCCAAAAATCTGCATTTATTATAATAATCTTCGACTAATTTTTTGAAATAACAATTTTTCCTTTTTTCATTTTCTTTATTTTTTCAATTTTTCCATTTTTCAATGTTTTAAGTTTCATAATTTTTCGTTTTTTTAATTTTACGATTTCTTGATTTCAAAATTTTTCAGTTTTTTGTTTCTTCAATTTTTCTATTTGCAATTTTTCAATTTTACAATTTTTCGTGTTCGATTTTTCAGTTTCTGTTTTTCATTTTTCAATTTTTCGTTTCTTAAATTTTTAAAGTTTATTTTCCAGATTTTTTAATTACAAATAATTTTCTCTATTTTTATTACATTTTTCGTTTATTCAGTTTTTGATTTTTCGATTTTTCATTTTTGGAATTTTTGGATTTCACAATTACATTTTCCGATTTCTTTAATAATTTTCGACATTTCTATTTTACAAGAATTTGTTTTTTCGATTTTCTATTTTTTTGTTTATTCAATTTTGCAAGTTTTTGATTGCCAGTTTTTAGATTTTTCAGTTTTACTACTTGAAAACCGAAACACAGGAATTGCAAAATTTAGAAAAATTAATTAATCTCAAAAATTGGAAAGGGGATAAATTAGAAAACCCAAAAATTGTAAAATCGAGATATAGAAGTGTCAAAATTTATAAATTCAAAAACTGTAACATCGGAAGATCGAAAATTTGGAAAATTGATTTAATGAAAAAGTTTTAAAATCCAATATTTGAAAAATAGAAAAATTAGAAAATCGTAAAATTGAAAAGGTGAAAAGATTTAGAAATTTAAAATAGAAAGTAGAAAAACTGCAAATCCAAAATTAAAGAAACGAATAAGGTTAAACTTATAAAAAAAATTAAATTCGCAAAATCAAATCTTTCGAAAAATCAGGCTTTATTTAACTTCAACCAATTTTTTTAAATCACAATTTTTTGTTTTTTCATTTTCTTTATTTTTTCAATTTTTTCATTTTTCAATGTTTCGGTTTCAAAATTTTTCGTTTTTACAATTTCTCGACTTCCAAAGTTTTCAGTTTTTTGTTTCTTCAATTTTTCAATTTTACCATTTTTCAGTTTCTCGGTTTTTCAGTTTTTCATTTTTCAATTTTTCGTTCTTGATTTTTATTTTTATTTTCCCGATTTTTTAATTATGATTTTCTCGATATTTATCGCATTATTTCGTTTATTTGGTTTTTAATTTTCAATTCGTCGATTTCCGATTTTTAAATTTTTCATTTTTGCAATTTTTGGATTTCGCAATTATCCAATTTTTCGTTTCTTCAATTTTGCAAGTTTTTGATTTCCAGTCTTTAGATTTTTCAAAGTTTTCATTTTATACTTTTTTGATTCTTCATTTTTGATTTTTCAATTTTACAATTTTTCCATTTCTTTTATTCGAAAAGTTGGTTTTTCAACCTAGAAATTGCAAAATCGAAATAATGAAAAATTTTAGTTTGTTTTAAAAACTAAAAATCGAGAAAATTTAATGAATCGCAAAAATTGGAAAGAAGAAAAATTTAAAAACCCAAAAATTGTAAAATCGAGAAATAAAATTCTCAAAATTATAAATTCGATAAACTGAAAAATTAAATATCAGAAAATCGAAGAATACAAAAAAAAACAAAAATTTGGAAAATTGAATAAATAAAATAAGTTTTAAAATCCAATATTTGAAAAATGGAAAAAATAGAAAATCGTCAAATTGAAGAAGTGCAAATTTTAAAAATTATAATTACTATTACATATTTAAAATAGAAAGTAGAAAAACTGCAAATCCAAAATTGAAGAAACAAATAAGTTAAAACTTAAGTTATCATTAAAAAAAAAAATAAAATTGACAAAAAACTAAATCTTTCGAAAAATCTGGATTTATTTGACCAATTTTTTGAAATCACAATTTTTCGTTTTTTTGTTTTCATTATTTTTTCGATATTTCCATTTTTCAATGTTCCGGTTTCATGATTTTTCGTTTTTTCAATTTTTCGATTTCACTTTTTCAATTTTTCGTTTCCTAAATTTTTGAAGTTCTTAATTTTTATTTTTAATATTTCTATTTTACAGTATTTTTCGTTCTTCAATTTTGCGAGTTTTTGATTTCCAGTTTTTAGATTTTTCAATTTTACAATTGTAAAATTTTTCCAATTTGTTTTGTTCGAAAAGTTGAAAAATCGACAAACCCAGAAATTGCAAAACCGAAAAAATGAAAATTTTCAAATAAGGACTGAAGGAACGAAAAATTGAAACATTTGAAAACCCAAAATCGAGAAAAATTAATGAATCGAAAAATTGGAAAGAAGAAAAATTAGCAAACCCAAAAATTGTAGAATCGAGAAATAGAATTGTCAAAATTATAAATTCGAAAAACTGTAAAAATCGTAGAATTGAAAAAGTGAAAAGTTTTAAAAATTATAATTATTATTACACATTTAAAATAGAAAGTAGAAAAATTGCAAATCTAAAATTGAAGAAACGAATAATTAAAAATCTCAAAGTTGAAAAACCGAAAAATTGCAAATCCATTGAAAAATCCAAAAATTGAAGAATTTCACATTGAAAAAAATATATATAAAATTAGAACATTGAAAAACCGAAAAATTGATAAATTACAAATCCAAAAATTGAAGAAACTGAAATTGAAAAAACAAAAAACTGCACATGGAAACTTTGAAGAAATAAATTAAAAATTGGGAAATTTTAACTAAAATTGCCAATTCTAAAAAATGAAAAGTCAAAAGTCCTGTGGGAGTATTATTTACGCCACTGGTTTTAACTTTGTAGAGGTTATCAGAAAACAAAAATCCCAAAAATGTTTACAATTTTTCAAAGAAGCGAGATTTGTTGGGATGGACTTCAGGAGCAAGGGAAGTTCTGTCGAAATAACCTCCGACCATTTTTTTTTTATTCTGTTAAAATAATAGTCAACAGATCTGAAATAATAATACCGATTAGCGGTAAGAACCGGATTTATTAAGCTGGAAATGCAAACTTCTTATCTTCCATAATAAATCATAATTCGCACGTAAGTCGTTTAAATATCCAATAATATCACCACTTTGGAAATTTTATAACCGTATTTCATAACGATTTTCACCCAGTATAAATCAATAACGCGAACTTTAAGCCCACTGTTGCCTCCAATGCCGCCTCATTTCTCAATCACTAATCCCCCACGAACTACAATCGCTCTTTGAATTCCATTTCGGAGTATTACACCATCTAACCACCCTCTCTTCAGATCCGTATCGCACGACTCCTACTTCGACACCCTCCAAACCTCCCAGAACAACTCCGAGGGCTCCCTCCTCGACCTCAGCGAGATCCAGCTCAACTTCGAGCTCGAGGAGTCCGAGATGCGCATCTTCTCCGAGGACGAGAGCCTCGTCAGCTCGCCGCGCATCCAGAAAGACGGCCACCGGCGCGTCCTCACCCGCGCCCGCCCCGAGGAGTTCGGCAGCACGACCAACTCGGGCAACCCCTCCCCCAAGAAGCAGGCCCGCGTCGTCCTCTCGCCGGACTCCATGTCCAGGAAGCGCACCCGCCTCGAGGACCAGCTCTCCGACATCCAATACATCGACTGCACCACCCCCGACAACATGGTCTGCACCATGGCGGTGGTGCACAGCGCGCCGCCGCCGCAAACCGTCCCCGACTCCTACCAACCCAAGAACAAGTCGCCGCGCAACTCGGACAACCTCGACAAGCGGCAGTCGCTGAACCTCGAACGAGACGTCGGCGGCGGCGGGAAAATCACCAAGTCGTTCACGGAGGTGGACATCGGGCGGAAGTTCTTGGACGCGTCTAGTTTAGTGGCGACGCCGACGCCGCAGAGTCCGGGGTACCGGCGACTGGAAAGCAGCGCGAATAGTTCCCCGGATTATAGTCCCTCGGAGATTGTCTACCAGAACTTGGGGGAGAAAAAAGGCCACTATGAGAATATCCTGACGACGATTAGCATCACGTATAAGTCGCCGCCGCGGAGCGTGGAGGCGAGCCCGGTCAAGACCAACGCGGACGCGGTGTACGAGAACGTCATCGTCAACGTGGAGAAGGCGATGGTGAGTTGATGTCGATTTAGCTAAGTAGGCCTCGGTTTGTTGGCAGCTGTCACCGTGACAGTAGCGCTTTCGCGCCCCCAGTCACCCGCGTCTTGCGTTGCAGGTACCCACCTCCACCGCCTCCCTGCCTAGTCAAGAAGCCACCCAGCCAGACAACGAATTCCTCTCGGAAGCAACCGACGGCCGTCCCAAGAGCCTGAGCGCTTTGGACGAATCGAGCAACGACTTAACCTTGAAACCCAACTTAAGTTCGAGCGCCATCTGCGACACCAGCGAGCAACTAAGTCTGGTTAGTTTCACCGACCAGAGTTCGAACCAGTCGTCGCGGTCCAACGTCCAATACACCCCGAGTCTGAGCTCGGGGGTGTACCAGATGATGGAGAACTCGGAACGGATCAGCCCGACGGATTTGAGTCTGAGCGAGGTGATCCACAGCTCTACCGAGAACCTGAGCTCGGCGAGTTTCCCCTTGAGCTACTCGAAGAACTCGAGCCCGAACGTGAGCCCGAGTCCCTTTTTCGAGGATAGCGCAGAAATGAAGAACAACATTCTGGACAATGAAGACGAAGAAGAAGCGAAGAGTGAGGATCTGATTGAGTTTAGCCCGACTGAGACTGACGTCAGTCGGATTAGTTTGAACGACAAGAGAAAGTCGTCGGAGACGGAAACCATCGAGGATAACTTGATCTACCAGCAGGTCAAGGTATTCAGGAGGTCCATCCACGAGGTAAACGCGCTATTGGAACTAGGGGATGACGAAAACAACGAAAAGAAGGAGGCGGACGGGAGCAACTACGATTCGCTCGAGTCGGACGGGCACGTCTACGAAAACATCAAAGGAGAAGACATGAAGAACGAAGACCCGAGTGACGAAATCGACGGAAAAGTGTGCGTGAAAGATTTGAAGAGTCGGTTTGAAGATAAAGCAAACCAAGATAGTACAAATCCACGTTTGAAGAAGTTCTACGAGAAAGATAGTTTGCCGCCGTGTTTGCGGGCCCGCAATTTGAAGAACCAGTTGAAGACGAGGTCGTTGGATGAAGAGGCTTTTAAGAAGGAGTTCGGCGGTGGCGTTGCCGGTCAACGCCGCAAAAGCATGGACGAAGGAATCGGGTTCAAGACGAATTCGTTACCGAAGACCCTAAACCCACCCAAAGTCATACCAATGGAAGACGTAGTCAAACTAAACTCGATACACATGGCGCATAGTACAGAGAACGTGAACTTAACCCCAGAAGAAGAAATGAAGAAACGTGAGCGAATCGAGAAGTATAAAGAAGAGAGGCGAAAGTTCCTACACGATAAGTACAGGTGACTTAAGTCAATCTAGTGTTTATTTTTTGAAATTTTTGCCTTTTTGGTGCAGATCTGAGTCGTTCAAGGAGGACAAGGACGTGCTTTTGTCGAAGTTGAAGATTTTTAAACACCGGGACGAGCGAGCTCCGTCTGAGGAGGGTGAATCTCAGCTACCGCGCAGCCGCCGAAAAAGCAGCCGAAGCGACGACAGCGCCATCGACAGTCTCGACGAGGACAAAGGTACCTGTAATAAAACAAAATCCGAAAGTTTGAAATCTCGGGCGGCAGTGTTCGAACAAGTCAACCAAAGACTAAGCACTGATTACAATAAGAATAAGACGAATCGGACTGAAAGCAAAAAAGTACAAGAGTGCAAGAGTAAGGTGGAGGACTTCGTGAGGGCGAAGAAGGAGGACGACGAGAAGTGCGAGAAGCGCAGGCACACTTTCGAGAGTCGGGAGCGGGAGAGCGAGACGGAGCGGATGAAGCGGATCAGTTTGGAGAGCAGGAGTCCGAGGTGAGTGCTTAGCGTAGGTTGCGCGCGCCGCATGACTGTGGTTGTTCTTGCAGAAAGGAGAAATCGTCGCCTTCGTACTGCATTAAGGATATGAAAGCAATTTTCGAATCAAAGTCTAAACAATAATGTTAAGTATTTATTTTGTTGTAGGCCTATTGACCAAATCGTAGTTCACTTTTGTCAATCAAATTCGTTGTAAGGATATCAAAAGTGACTTTGTATATATTTTTTTAAAGCATCTCGAAGGGATATTACACCATTGATTCAACAGTTGCATTTTGTTTGTTACGTATTTTGTTTTCTTTTTTCGTAGTTTTAAGGCGAGAGCGTAAGGAGGACTCATATTTATTTTTATATGGACGGTTGCATTGCTGGATTATTTTTAAGTTTTTTACTTCAGTCGTTACTTTGATATTAAGAAAATGTGATAATCATTTGATTGTTTGTTGATGAAAGAGCAAATGTTCTTAGAGTAAGGCCTAACGCGTACTTTTTATATCTCGCTCTTGATAGAAAAATTGCCAAATTCACTTTCTACGCATTTTTTTTGGTTTCGTGAAAGTTTTGATGTGTCACTACGTAGACTGACTTATTTTACAAGACATTATCCAAAAGTTTATATTTGTAGCAAAGTAATTTAACAGAGATCACATTATATAAGATATTTGAAGAAATTAGATACGATAGACAATAATGAATTTTTACAGTATTGCACTTTACTCCAACTTAATTTATTTATATTGTAATATCATGTACATAGTGTAACTATGCTTAACATGCGGTAATTCAGATTATGTTAAAAGTAAAAAATAAATTATGTATTATTACGCCTTTTGTGTCTACTAGCCACTTCATATTTCCTGAAACCGCCATAATATGCGACTTCCTGATTTCCTTTTAATCGTACCTATCCCACGAAATAATTTTATCACATAAGTAGGTCTCCATAAAAATAGCTTCTAGAACAGGAACGCCACTTGAAGGTAAGTTACAACATACCAACACCAACGACACCTTTGTACCACAAAATAACAACATATAATTTTCGATTTTCAAGTTTTGTTTTACTAAATTTGAATTTATTCATTAAACAGTTGTTTAAGTTTTAGTGAATCTTATGAAAACTGCTGTAAGTGTTTACCTAAACAAATTCCTGATTGTTAAATTGCGTTAGCACTAGTTAACGACTAAACTCCTAACATGAACTGTGCATTTACAAACAATGAATCAAATTTACACAACGCGTTTGCGTCGGTCGAAAATTAATACACAATTTTTTATTCTACAGGTTTGTTCTACCACACCACATATAACTTTATATATTGCAAACAACACAATATTGTAATCTATTCATTAAATAATTGTTTTATCAATTCCTGGCGCTTAATTTTTCCCAAATTATTTTTGGGGATTTCGTCAACAAATTGCACCCCTCCATGTAAACGCTTCTCTTCGCTAACAAACTGTGCCAAGTAGTCACAGATTTCATTTTCGCTAACTTCGACACCGTCGTGCTTCACAACGGCGGCAGTCGGTAATTCCCCGAAGCGCGAATCAGGTTTACCAACCACAGCCACCTCCTTAATCCCTTTGAATTTCATTAAAATTTGCTCCAGCTCGACCGGAGCCACCTGCCAAGATTTATATTTAATAAGTTCTTTAATCCTTCCAGTTATATAAAAACAGCCGTCGTCGTCATAATAAGCAACGTCTCCGCTATGAAGAAATCCTTCCGAGTCGATTATTTCGTTGGTTTTTTCAACATTTTTCAGATATCCTTTCATAATCTGACCTTTAATGCAAAGTTCTCCTCGTTGAAAAGGAGGAAGAGCGTGTCCTTTTTCCAAATCAACGACTTTCATTTGATAACCGCAAAGAACTTTGCCAATGCTGTTGGGGTTGTTAATGCTGGATGAAATTATAGTTGCTTCACTCATTCCGTAACCGTTTTGCAGTGTTTGCAGACTCAACCTGAAACCATTATTATTATCTCAAGCAAAATTAACAAAAAATTTATACCTGTTTTGCAACTGAATCACGTCTTCTTCAGCCAGACAATTTCCTCCACAGAAGACACGTTTCACGCTCGACAAATCGTATTTTTCCACTAACGGGCTTTTAGCGAAAAAGTTAATCAAAGTTGGCACCAAAAAGAGCGCCTCTATTTTATGATTTTGGATTGTTTTGAGAAAAAAATCCGGCTCGAAAGAGTCAAATGGTATTATGGTTGCTCCATTAAACAGAGCAGCGTTAATAATACTCAAGCCATAAATGTGGAAAAAAGGCAGAATTAGAGGATACTTGTCTCCAGTTTTCATTCCAAGGAATTCCGGGGTTCTAGAATAATTTTGTTTCGGCAATTTTCAAAAATAACTATTATTACCTTCCGTTGCTGAAGTGCAATCGCAACATCTCGTGGTTAATCGTGACGCCTTTCGGCAAACCGGTGGTTCCCGACGAGTTGCAAATCACTGCGATATGTTCTTCAGGGTCGACATTGTCTTCGACTTGAAAGTCACTTTCGTGTGAGCATGCCGACAACATTTTTTCCACGTCCAAACAAATTAGCGTTTTAATGTAGTCCAAATCTTTTGCAACCTCTCGAACACTGCGGTGGGATTTTTTCGTACAAATTAACACACTGGGTTCGGATAAACCCAAAATGTGATTTAATTCGTCTGAAATATTTATAACTATAGAAGTAATAGTTTGTGGATTTATAACATACAGGGTGTGTACTTAGGGTTGATTAGATGCACCGGTGCTGCGATAAATAAACCTGCTAAATACGCAACCAAGAACTCTGCAGAGTTTTCAGCCACCAGTCCAACCACATCGTCGTCTGATAATCCCAAAAGTCGGAGACTCGTTGCTAAATTTTTACCCATTTGGCACAACTGTGGGTACGTGAGGGAAGTCCCGGTGGTGGGATTCACCTAAATTCATTTTACAAAATTTAGAAAGCGGCGCCAACTATCTTACCACAGCGATGACATTTTTGTCAAAAGTACTAAAAGCGTCCACCAGTAGTTTTCCGACGGGTTTATGCGGGATCCCCGAAGTGTCTTTAGGTCCATTTAGCACGAATTTGTCCATCGTGTGATTACTTCGTGACTTAAATTTTTTTTTCAGGGTGTGGGTGGAAAGACAACGCTTCTTGTGTTACCACAAAAATGATAGATGGGCCTTGACAATTTAGTTTTGTGAATGTTATCTAGTGTTTATAAAAGCTTTTCAATGTTTTTTTATTGCAGTGCGCACCTAATCCAGAAATTGTGTCAGCAACCTTACAAATATCGTATTGTGATAACCCAAACATCCCGCCTTAAATTGACAATTCCCCTCAAGGTTGGAAAAGTACCGCTAAATAAAACACCAAATATGTGGAGGACACAAAATTATTTATTCCTCCACTGACAAAAAAAAAGAAAAAACTATGCAGCGACACTAGAGCTCTATAAGAGTGTGGCCATCGAATTATATTAATTTCATTCTACAGCACAGCAAACATACCCATAGGGGGGCGTTCATAGATAGCGCACGAGCGGAGTTTGGGGCTCCTGGTCGGGGCTGTTCTCCTACCCACGACGGTGATTCTATCTATCGCAAGCACTGCCGCACGGCACTTATCTATTACGGACATGACGTACGGTCGCAAACTCGTGGTTGACTTGTGTACAAAGCTTGCATTCTTTGTGGAGATGGCGCAATAAATAACGCCAGCTCGACTAGGAACCGCGCCCTCCGCTTCTGCCACATGTTTCTGTGTTATTTAAGGGGGAACGCTAGACGAGAGACAAGTTTGAATTGGGCGCCATTTGTTGCCTTAAACGCAACTAGCAATTCTTCTTTAAATTTACCTGACGCGCTGGGATAGACGACTACCGGACGTGGGTCATAAAAGTATGGTAAGCCGATAATGCAGATTAATGATAATTTATGACAGGAGGCCCACAACATACCTTCACCACAGAATAATCATTTCTCGTATTCTTTTGACATATTAATCTTAATATTCGAGATAATTATTATATTATTCAAACACAATTTAGACACTGTAGAGCAAACAAGGCGTATCAAGCCCGTCTATTAGTTTATTCGCCTAAATGTATTATTAATACCGTTTTCAAATTACACCAAAATTGAAAAATCGAAAACTTAATAATTGAAAAATTGAAAAATCTATAAATCGAGAAGTTGAACAGTCTAAAAATTAAACAATTTAAAAATCGAAGAAATGGAAAACCAAAAAATCTAAACCGAGAACTTGAAAAATCGAATAATCGAGAAATCAAAACATCAAGGAAAACAAAAAAATTAACGGAAAATCTAGAACTTAAAAATTGAAAAATTAAAATACCTATCGAAAAATTGAAAAACCGAGAAATCGAAACATCAAAAAATGGAAAAATTGAACCGAAACATTGCAAAATCGCAGAACTGAAATACGAAAAAACTGAAAAATGAAAGGAAAATTGAAAAATCGAAAAAGTGAAAAAAACCCAAACTGAAACATTGAAAAATTGAGAAATGGAAAAATGGGAAAATAAAAAAAATTGGTCTAAAGAGTTTAGACAGTACTTCCCTCGCTATCGGAAACGTGACGACTGCATCCCTATTATGTTTTTTTTCACATTAGATTTCAAAGAATTCGGTTTTGTAGTTCCTGATTAAATCAATAAAAGAAATTTTCGCATTCATTAAATTTTTTGAGTCACCCTGTATATGCATATCCAAAAAATATGAATGGAATGATAAATTACAAGAAGAGACTCATCATATTTTGTAAATTTTAAATAGGATTATACGGCAAACTTTTGAGCTGACGTCATCAATTTTTTGGAGGGGATAAGCAAATATATTTTGACCAAAAATTTATTATGCGCTTTATAACCTTAAAACATTTGCAAAATTTCAAAGCATTGGGTTCTGTAGTTCCTGAATAAATCAATAAAATAGATTTACGCGTTCATTAATTTTTGGGGTCATCCTGTATATGCAAATCCAAAAAACATGAATGGAATGATAAATCACAAGAAGAGACTCATCATATTTTATACAATTTAGATAGGATTTATTCAGCAAAATTTTGAGCTGACGTCATCAATTTTTTAGAGGGGATAAGTAAATATATTGTGATTAAAACGGTCCTAGTTTAATAACAAAAAAATATTGTTCGTCTATAAAACAAGCTCGTCTTAAACAAAGTATTCGTAAAAAAATATGTCGTAAAAAAATTTACGTATGCTGGTCCCGACTGCGATTATGGTTTGAATATTTTTTAGAAAATCCTATCATGGATGTAGAAACATTTGTGACAGCCAAAGAGGTTTTTTTTGAGAAAATTATCTCTGAATTTAGACCAAATTGAAATAGACACTAGACAACAGGCACATTCGAGCAAAAGAAAGAGAAATTAGGGTTACGGCTTCAAATTTTGGACGTATTTACAAACTTAGACCGACTACAGCAATAGCTAAAACTGTGGAGTCTCTGTTTTACAGTACATTTAGAGGTGATCGTCATACATACTATGGACAGAAAAGTGAGGAAAAAGCTGTCAAGTGTTTTGAAATAAATAAAAATATAAAAACTGAACGGTGTGGCTTGTTTATTTCAAAACAATTTCCTTACTTGGCTGCTAGTCCAGACAGGGTTCTAGAGGATAGGAGTACATTAGTCGAAATTAAATGCCCTCACAAAATCGCAAGATTTGTCTCCCGAAGAAGCGGTTAGATAAAAAATAATCAAATTTTGTACATTGACAGGCAGAGAATTGAAACTAAAAAAAAATCATGATTACTACTTTCAAGTCCAGGGACAAATGCTTGTTACGGGTATTTCACAAGTTTATTTTGTTGTATGGACACCCAAAGGAATAAATATAGAAAAAATGTATAAAGACGAAGAAAATATGTAAAAAGATGGCAGATAAACTTGGCAGATTTTACTTTGGCGCATTGTTGCCCGAAATAATTGATTCAAGAAGAAAGAGGAACCTGCCTTTGCGAGAGATTTTTTTAAAATAAATAAAATTTGTTTCTATTTTTTATGTACTTTAATAATTTATTAGGAGTACATTTTTCATCACCAACACTTGCGTATTTTTATTATAAGTATATTTTGAAAATGATCTCTCGGCAAATGAAAACATATACGAGCACTTTTTTCGAATAAACAATGAAGGGAGAAGTTACTGGACGTAGGGCTTTTTTAAAACACCTCCTTTTTGAGATAAGTAGTAGATACACTTAGCTACTTATACGTGTTAAACAAAAGCTGTATTTTATATATTTTTTATTATTATTATAAATATGTTTATTAGTTTTATTAATTAACAAAGCAAAATATATATTAACAATAATATTACAATGATTTTTTAGTAATCATGTGTATTGAATTCGGGATCCTGAGTGGAGTAAAAATATTATAGTTCACGAGTTTTAATTAGGTTTTATAATAGTACCTCATTGCGTAAAAGTTAATTTCCTTAACAATAAATTACTGGCGGCTTGTTATAAAACTGAGTTCCTTGACATAAATTAGAAAAATCAGCCGAGAACTCTAACAATCAGCTTATGGGAGAGCATGCAATAATGGTTTTACCTGTAAAGCCGCTGCCGTAAATTTTAGTGGCGCTCCTATCGGTAAAGTACTGAACTAACTGCTCAAATTCTGTCGAATTGATACCCATTTTTTTCAATAATTGTTAGTTTTTGTTAAAAACTCTGCTAACCAATAGATCATTAATTTTCCTTTGATATTCCTGTTAAAATTATTCGACGTATTTTGCATTAATTTGTGGTATATTTTGATTTTAATAAACACATTATTATTTAAACAAATTGTACCACTAACAAACATTTAATGACTCTGCGCCCTGTAAAAAGTGATGTTTTATCCATGTGCGAATTTTCAAGCGATTCTATGATGGTTATGACTCAAAAAACTTGAAAAGAAAACACACAATGGTGCTTTTTTACGATATTTCTCATCCATATTTTTTTAGTTGATTGAACTGGTCTCTGCGCTCTAGAACATGAAAAAAGCTGCAGTTTGAGGTATGATACATCTATATTAATATCATTTTTTCATACAAAAAACCAAAAAAATTTTATACCTCGTCTAGCGAGTCCCCTTAACTACAACCGAACAAGTGTTAAAGTTTCAGAAAGAGCAATAAACAATATTGTATATATAAATGATATTTGATAAATAAACAACACAAAATGTCTCCGGCGTTTTGAGGAAAACTCCAGGGTAATGTAATTTTTAGCGTTGCGAGAAAGTACGTCTCGGTCATGTAGCTGTGCACATTGCGAGATAATATGTCTTGGTGAATTTTACGGTCTTTTCCCACAGTGGAGCAACGTTAGGTTGATTTAACTGCCGTAATGAACTATTAGCAACCTTGTGTGAGAAATTAAGAAGTGTTATAATGTAAGACTAAGTGAATCTCATGAAAACTCTGTAAGTGTTTATCTAAACAAATTCCTGATTGTTAAATTGCATTAGCACCAGTTAACGATTAAACTCCTAACATAAACTGTGAATTTTCAAACAATGAATCAAATTTACACAACGTGTTAGCGTCGGTCGAAAATTCGCATTTTTCCGATTAGAAAGCCGCAACGTACCCAACTTACCGCCTCTTTTCACCAGGCTCTCACTCACGAACCAAAGCAACAGTGCCAGGGTCGCGACCCCTTCCCTCTGCCAAGCAAAGCCAATTTCTCGCTACCAAGCCGCCCTCGTCTAATAACCCTCTAGCTAAAATTTCAAGCAGAACTGTCCACTATCCAAAAAGCGCTAACGTGCACCTGGTTGTCTATGTTTAACGATTTTTTTGATTGAATTTTTTTTCAAATTCAAATTATTCAAATTCGATAATGTCCCCGGTGGGATAGTCATAAATAAGGATTTAACCATTATACTGTATACTGGTAGCGACATGGTTAAATCCTTGAGCATTGCGCTACCCTTAAGGTATATGTTCTAATACCGACAACTTTATCCAAAAAGAATTAGGTTTCAAGTATTTCTATAAAAAAAAAGAAAGGGATAAGGTTTTACAGGATAGTACTTTACTCCAACTTAATGTACTTATATTGATTAATTATGTTTAACAAGCAACAATTCAGATTGTGTTAAAAGTAAAAATACACTGTGTATTATAAACCATTTCTTTTTGAACCTTCTATTTTTACAAAATCACAAATGAATTAAAAGATTGGATATCGTGAACAAAAGAGGACCTACGTTGTGCTTAAAGAATATTAGTGCTTGGTTTGCTTTTGACGGTTAGTGTTGTACGTATTTCATAGGTTTTCAGCAGGTTATACACTTCTATATTAAAGATAATAATACTACCTTACACCCTTGAATCAAAGAATAACAAGATATAAATTTCGCTTCTACAGTTTTGTTCTACCACGCCACAATGATACCGTACTTTAATCTATTCAGTAAACAGCTGCTTTATCAATTCCTGGCGCTTAATTTTTCCCAAATTATTTTTGGGAATTTCTTCAACAAATTGAACCCCTCCATGTAAACGTTTCTCTTCACAAACAAATTTCGCTAAGTATTCACAGATTTCTTTTTCTGTCATTTCGACACCTTGTTCCTTCACAACAACTGCAGTTGGTAATTCCCCGAATCGCGAATCTGGTTTACCAACAACAGCGACCTCCTTAATACCTTTGAATTTAATCAAAATTTGCTCCAGTTCGACTGGAGCTACCTGGCAAGATTTGTATTTAATAAGGTCTTTCATTCTTCCACTAATATAAAAATAGCCTTCGTCGTTATAATAACCAACGTCCCCGCTATGAAGGAAGCCTTCCGAGTCGATTGTTTCTTTGTTTTTTTCAGTATTTTTGAGATATCCTTTCATAATTTGACCTTTGATGCAAAGCTCTCCATTTTGAAAAGGAGGAAGAGCGTGTCCTTTTTCCAAATCAACAACTTTCATTTGATAACCCCAAAGAACTTTGCCAATGCTGCTGGGGTTGTCATGGCTACAGGTAGCTATACCTGATTCAGTCAATCCGTAACCGATTTGCAGTTTCTGTAAACTTAACCTAAAACAATTTTAAGTTGCAAGTAAAATTAAAAAAACATACTTATTTTTCAGCTGGCGCGCATCTTCTTCAGGCAGACAATCTCCAGCAGATACAACACGCTTGACACTTGACAGATCGTATTTTCCGACTAGCGGACTTTTAATGAAAAAATTAGCCAAAGTTGGCACTAGAAGTAGCGTCTTGATTTTATAGTTTTGAACTGTTTTCAAAAAAAGATCCGGTTCGAAAGCGTCGACTGGTATTATGGTGGTTCCAGTAAACAAGGCAGCATTGATCATACTCATTCCGTAAATATGGAAAAAAGGCACAACTAGGAGAAACCTGTCTCCAATTTTTAAGTCAAGGAAATCTGGGTGCCTAGAATAATTGTGATACTTTAGCAATTTTCAAAATATCCATTACCTTCCGATAGTGAAGTGCAATCGCAACATCTCGTGATTTATCATGGCCCCTTTTGGCAGACCGGTGGTTCCCGACGAGTTGCAAATCACTGCGATATGTTCTTCAGGGTCAACATTGTCTTCGACTTGAAAGTCACTTTCGTGTGAGCACGCAGACAACATTTTTTCGACGTCCAAACAAATTAGCGTTTTAATGTAGTCTAAATCTTGTGCAACCTCTCGAACACTGGGGTGGGTTTTTTTCGTACAAATTAACACACTGGGTTCGGATAAACCCAAAATATGATTTAGTTCGTCTGAAATTTTTCTAACTATAGAATTGATAGTTTGTGGAATTAAAACATACAAGGTGTGTACTTAGGGTTGATCAGGTGTACGGGTGCTGCTATAAATAAACCGGATAAATACGCAACTAAGAACTCTGCAGAGTTTTCAGCCACCAGTCCAACCACATCGTCTTTAGATAATCCCAAAAGTCGGAGACTCGTTGCTAAATTTTTACCCATTTGGCACAACTGTCGGTACGTGAGGAAAGCCCCGGTGGTGGGATTCACCTAAATTCATTTTACAAAAAAAACTCAAAAAGCGGAGCAAATGTCTTACCACAGCGACGACATTTTTGTCAAAAGTACTAAAAGCGTCCATTAGTAGTTTTCCGACGGGTTTATGCGGGATCCCCGAAGTGTCTTTAGGTCCATTTAGCACGAATTTGTTCATCGTGTGATTACTTCGTGACTTAATTTTTTTTTCAGGGTGTAGGTGAGAAAAACAACGCTCTCTTCTTGTGTTACCACAAAAATGATAGATGGGCCTTGACAATTTAGTTTTGTGAATGTTATCTAGTGTTTATAAAAGCTTTTCAATGTTTTTTAATGCAGTGCGCACCTAATCCAGAAATTGTGTCAGCAACCTTACAAATATCGCATTGTGATAACACAAACATCCCGCTTTAAATTGATAATTATATAAATATGTATATGGAGGACACAAGATTATTTATTCCTCCACTGACAAAAAAAAAAGAAAAAACTAGAGCTCTATAAGAGTGTGGCCACCGAATTATATTAATTTCATTCTAGATCATAGCAAAAATACCCATAGGGGGCGTTGTAGCACGAGCGGAGTTTGGGGCTCCTGGTCGGGGCTGTTCTCCTACCCACGACGGTGATTCTATCTATCGCAAGCACTGCCGCACGGCACTTATCTATTACGGACATGACGTACGGTCGCAAACTCGTGGTTGATTTGTATACAAAGCTGGCATCCTTTATGGAGATGGTCCAATAAATCCCGCTAGCTCGACTAGGAACCGCGCCCTCCGCTTCTGCCACATGTTTCTGTGTTATTTAAGGGGGAAAGCTAGACGAGAAACAAGTTTGAATTGGGCGCCATTTGTTGCCTTAAACGCAACCAATAATTCTTTAAATTTACCTGACGCGCTGGGATAGACGACTACCGGACGTGGGTCATAAAAGTATGGTAAGTCGATAATGCAGATTAATGATAATTTATGACAGGCGGCCCACAACATACCTTCAGCACAGAATAATCATTTCTTGTATTCTTTTGACATTTTAATTTTAATATTCGAGATAATTATTATATTATTCAAACACAATTTAGACACTGTAGAGCAAACAAGGCTTATCAAGCCCGTCTATTAGTTTATTCGCCTAAATGTATTATTAATACCGTTTCCAAATTACACCAAAATTGAAAAATCGAAAACTTAATAATTGAAAAATTGAAACATTTTAAATGAAAAAAATCGGTAAACCGAAAAATTGAAAAATCTATAAATCGAGAAGTTGGACAATCTAAAAATCAAACAATTTAAAAATCGAAGAATTGGAAAACCAAAAAGTCTAAACCGAGAACTTGAAAAATCGAATAATCGAGAAATCAAAACATCAAGGAAAACAAAAAAACTAAGGGAAAATCTAGAACTTAAAAATTGAAAAATTAAAATACCTATCGAAAAATTGAAAAACCGAGAAATTGAAACATCAAAAAATGGAAAAATTGAAGAACCGAAACATTGCAAAATCTCAGAACTGAAATACTGAAAAACTGAAAAATGGAAGGAAAATTGAAAAATCGAAAAAGTGAAAAAATTCAAAACTGAAATCTTGAAAAACTGAAAAATGGAAAGAAAATTGAAGAATCGGAAAAGTGAAAAAATACAAAACTGAAACATTGAAAAATCCAGAAATCGAAAAATTGAAAAATCACAATTGAAGAAAGAATTGAAAAATCAAGAAATAGAGAAATGGGAAAATCAAAAAATCAGTTAATCGAAAAATTTAGAAACGTCAAAAATTGAAAACAGAAAAATAAAAAAATTTAAAAATCGTAAAAGTGAAATATCGTAAAGTTAATAAATTAAAAAACTGAAAATTTTTGAAAAAAAAAATCGTATCAAGAACTAAAATTCAAAAAATCGAGAAATTGGACAATCAAAAAGTCAAAACATTGAAATCCCAGTAAGTTGATAAATGGGAAAATTTAAAAAACAAAAATTTTAAAAATCCAAGAATTGAGCAACAAAAAAAATCTAAGCCTGAAAACTCAGAAAATTGAATGATCGAGACCAAAAAATCTAAAATATAAAATTTCGACAAATTGAAAAATCATGGAACTGAAAAATCGAAGAGTCGAGATAGTGAGAAATCTAAAAACCTAAAACTTTAAAAACTGAAAAATTAGAAACGAAATATTGCAAAATTCCAAAGCTGAAATATTGAAAAACCTAAAAATGGAAGAAAAATTAAAGAATCGAAACAGTGTAAAAAACCCAAACTGAAACATTGAAAAATTTATAACCTTAAAACATTTGCAAAATTTCAAAGCATTGGGGTCTGTAGTTCCTGATTAAATCAATAAAATAAATTTACGCGTTCATTAATTTTTGGGGTCATCCTGTATATGCAAATCCAAAAAACATGAATGGAATGATAAATCACAAGAAGAGACTCATCATATTTTATACAATTTAGATAGGATTTTTTCAACAAAATTTTGAGGTGACGTCATTAATTTTTTAGAGGGGATAAGTAAATATATTGTGATTAAAACGGTCCTAGTTTAATAACAAAAAAATATTGTTTGTCTATAAAACAAGCTCGTCTTAAACAAAGTATTCGTAAAAAAATATGTCGTAAAAAAATTTACGTATGCTGGTCCAGACTGCGATTATGGTTTAAATATTTTTTAGAAAATCCTATCATGGATGTAGAAACATTTGTGACAGCCAAAGAGGTTTTTTTTTGTGAAAATTATCTCTGAATTTAGACCAAATTGAAATAGACACTAGACAACAGGCACATTTGGGCAAAAGAAAGAGAAATTAGGGTTACGGCTTCAAATTTTGGACGTATTTACAAACTTAGACCGACTACAGCAATAGCTAAAACTGTGGAGTCTCTGTTTTACAGTACATTTAGAGGTGATAGTCATACATACTATGGACAGCAAAGTGAGGAAAAAGGTGTCAAGTGTTTTGAAATAAATAAAAATATAAAAACTGAACGGTGTGGCTTGTTTATATCAAAACAATTTCCTTACTTGGCTGCTAATCCAGACAGGGTTCTAGAGGATAGGAGTGCATTAGTCGAAATTAAATGCCCTTCAAAATCGCAAGATCTCTCTCCCGAAGAAGCGGTTAGAAAAAATATAATCAAATTTTGTACATTGACAGACAGAGAATTGAAGCTAAAAAAAAATCATGTTTACTACTTTCAAGTCCAGGGACAAATGCTTGTTAGGGGTATTTCACAAGTTTATTTTGTTGTATGGACACCCAAAGGAATAAATATAGAAAAAATGTATAAAGACGAAGAAATATATGTAAAAAGATGGCAGATAAACTTGGCAGATTTTACTTTGGCGCATTATTGCCCGAAATAATTGATTCAAGAAGAAAGAGGAACCTGCCTTTGCGAGAGATTTTTTTAAAATAAATAAAATTTGTTTCTATTTTTTTATGTACTTTAATAATTTATTAGGAGTACATTTTTCATCACCAACACTTGCGTATTTTTATTATAAGTATATTTTGAAAATGATCTCTCGGCAAATGAAAACATATACGAGCACTTTTTTCGAGTAAACAATGAAGGGAGAAGTTATTGGACGTAGGGCTTTTTTAAAACACCTCCTTTTTGAGATAAGTAGTAGATACACTTAGCTACTTATACGTGTTAAACAAAAGCTGTATTTTATACATTTTTTATTATTATTATAAATATGTTTATTAGTTTTATTAATTAACAAAGCAAAATATATATTAACAATAATATTACAATGATTTTTTAGTAATCATGTGTATTGAATTCAGGATCCTGAGTGGAGTAAAAATATTATAGTTCACGAGTTTTAATTAGGTTTTATAATAGTACCTCATTGCGTAAAAGTTAATTTCCTTAACAATAAATTACTGGCGGCTTGTTATAAAACTGAGTTCCTTGACATAAATTAGAAAAATCAGCCGAGAACTCTAACAATCAGCTTATGGTAGAGCAGGCAATAAGGGTTTTACCTGGAAAGCCGCTTCCGTAAATTTTAGTGGCGCTCCTATCGGCAAAGTACTGAACTAACTGCTCAAATTCTGTCGAATTGATACCCATTTTTTTCAATAATTGTTAGTTTTTGTTAAAAACTCTGCTAACCAATAGATCATTAATTTTCCTCTGATATTCCTGTTAAAATTATTCGACGTATTTTGCATTAATTTGTGGTATATTTTGATTTTAATAAACACATTATTATTTAAACAAATTGTACCACTAACAAACATTTAATGACTCTGCGCCCTGTAAAAAGTGATGTTTTATCCATGTGCGAATTTTCAAGCGATTCTATGATGGCTATGACTTAAAAAACTTGAAAAGAAAACATACAATGGTGCTTTTTTTACGATATTTCTCATCCATATTTTTTTAGAGAATTGAACTGGTTTCTGCGCTCTAGAATATGAAAAAAGCTGCAGTTTGATGTATGATACATCTATATTAATATCATTTTTTCATACAAAAAACCAAAAAAATGTTATACCTCGTCTAGCGAGTCCCCTTAACTACAACCGAACAAGTGAAAGATCAATAAACAATATTTAAATGATATTTGATAAATAAACAACACAAAATGTCTCCGGGGTTGTGAGGAAAACTCCTGGGTAATGTAATTTTTAGCGTTGCGAGAAAGTACGTCTCGGTCATGTAGCTGTGCACATTGCGAGATAATATGTCTTGGTGAATTTTACGGTCTTTTCCCACAGTGGAGCAACGTTAGGTTGATTTAACTGCCGTAATGAACTATTAGCAACCTTGTGTGAGAAATTAAGAAGTGTTATAATGTAAGACTAAGTGAATCTCATGAAAACTCTGTAAGTGTTTATCTAAACAAATTCCTGATTGTTAAATTGCGTTAGCACCAGTTAACGATTAAACTCCTAACATAAACTGTGAATTTTCAAACAATGAATCAAATTTACACAACGTGTTAGCGTCGGTCGAAAATTCGCATTTTTCCGATTAGAAAGCCGCAACGTAGCCAACTTACTGCCTCTTTTCACCAGGCTCTCACTCACGAACCAAAGCAACAGTGCCAGGATCGCGACCACCTCCCTCTGCCAAGCAAAGCCAATTTCTCGCTACCAAGCCGCCCTCTTCTAACAACCCTCTAACTAAAATTTCAAGCAGAACTGCCCACTACCCAAAAAGCGCTAACATGCACCTGGTTGCCTATGTTTAACGATTTTTTATTGAATTTTTTTTCAAATTCAAATTATTCAACTGCTTAACTGCAAAATACTTGTTTCTTTACAAGAAATTAAAAACATGCTCTATGTATATTAAGGGTCCCCAGTCGTCGCTCGCAAAATCGGTTTCAGTGAGAAGATTTATTTTTTGTAACTATGCAACCCAAAGTACTGATCCACGGCAGGTAACGACCCATTAGAGGAGAGATTATGGTCACTGTAGGGAGTCCGTCATAAAATGCAAATCTGTAAACAACACCAGATAAGCTCATTTATTTTCAAATGAAGGGTACAGGGAAATAACCATCGAAATCCATTTGTATGTATTTTGAAAGAAAATGAGTTGAAAGTTTAAAATGCTGCGGAAAATAGATTGAGAAACCCACAAGGTTCAGTCTAACACAACTTTTTATTTTCTTTGTATTGTTTTAAAATTATATAAAATAAACTGTTTATGTTCAAATATAACAGCAAAAAAAATTGGTGGAAAGTTGTTTCGACAGAACTTCCCTCGCACCTAAAATACAATGAAACATTTCCAGCATTTTCGAGTTAAATTTTTACTTTAGGTACCCAATTTTGTGATGAAATAATCAACATTTTGCAAGGACACGTAAATCAATGTGGATTAGACTAAAAATAACAGTATTCCAAAAATTTCTGGGAAAATGGAGTGAGTCGTTCCTGATTTAATCACTAGAATAAATTGACTCATTCATTAATTTTTTTGAGCCACCTAGGTATATAAGCAAATCTAAAAAATATGAATGCAATGATAAATTACAAGTAAAAACTCATCATATTTTGCACATTTTTAGTAGAATTTATTCGGCAAAATTTTGAGATGACGTTATCAATTTTTTAGTAGCATAATCCTGAACTTGTGGTTTATTACATTATTGAGATTTTCGACTTTTCGGTTTTTCGATTTTTCAACTTTTGGTGTTTCAATTTTTCAGTATTTTAATTTTTGACATTTTCAATTTTTCCGTTCTTCAAATTTTCGATTTCTCCATTTTTTTATTTTTCGATTTCTCAATTGTCCGATGTTTCACTGATACGATTTCGCAATTGTTCAACTTTTCGATATTTTAATTTTTCAATTTTTAAAATTCTAGATTTTTCGATTTCTCGAGTTTTCAGTTCTTCCATGCATATTTCAGTTTTTCAATTTTCGGAATTCATTAAATTTATGATTTTCCATTTTTTTTTCATTTTCGATTTTCCAGTTTTTCGATGTTTCGATTTTTCAATTATACGATTGTTCAATTTCTCGATTTCTAAATTTTTAGATTTTCCAATTTTAATTTTTTTTTTTTTTTCATTATTTGAACTATTTATTATTGCTAAAAGTAAAAGTAAAAAATAACTACCAAAATTGTGACTAAAAATATGTAAAAATTAATAGAAAATAGAACACATTGCTGCTAAAACATAAAAATAACTGTACTTTCCCAAAAAAATCTATTGCATGATTACTGTTCCACTAGTATTGCTAATTTAGGACGTTAGTATCAAACGCAATGAAAGTATTAATTCTTAGTTAAACAAAAAAATTGTTGAGTGTCAAAATCGAGTGAAACATGTGAGACGTGTGTAAACAAAATCATCTAAATAATAACTATTTCCCGCAGAATTTCTGGAGGCTTATAGAGTCGACATTGGCCTGAGCGCGCTCCGATCTGTGGATCATACAAGTTCTCGGGCGATGATGTATCTAACGAGGGAGTTGAAATACCTGAAAAATTGTACAATTAAAATTTTTTATTTGCATTCGCGTCATGTGTAGTTCATATGTATAAATCTTTTGCCCTTCTAGTATAAACACACACAGGAATAAATAGTAATATTGGAATAGGTTTACTGAAGATATCACATGAAAAACGTGCTTATAATACTCTACCTCATTGGTGGTGCGGAAAAGAGTATCAAAAAATTAAATTTAAATAAATATGATTGTTCAGGTAAATAAGTGGTTAGTGAAGTGACGAGAATCTAAATCTTGTCAGTTTTGTGTATTGATTAATATATAAAATGACAGATTAATAAAAAATATTTGAATAATTTTTTCAAAGAAAATATTTTAGTAGAATATATAAAATTATAAAAATTTGCATATTTTTAAATCAAATTATGTCAGCAATGAAAGAAGTCGACTTGTAAAAGAGTTTCAACAATGTTGGTCAGCTAAGAGTATTTATGAGTTTTATGACCTAAATTACCTGGACTGATTATTACCTGGAAGGGTCGGTCGGCAAGGCTCCCTGCTGTGTAAAACTCAGCCATTTATTGAAACGGAAAACTTTAAAATAGGGTTGCCTAGTTTCACTTTATTTTCATTAGTCAGTATTTTTTTAAAAAGCAAATATTTTGATAAATATAAATTTTAAACAAAAATGACCGGGTCTTCCCCATAGAGCTCAATGTTGTCTTTGCACTGATATAAAAGTTGAAGCGAAAAATGCTCTCTCCTCGTCTAAAAATGCAATATCCTTCGAAGAGTGAACGATTAATTAAACACTAAACAATCACTTATTTTAAAAAATATTGTGTCTTCCCCAGAGATTTAGACATAATCCATCAATTGAAATGTCGATCTTTTTTTCCAAGTTGAAATTACGCCCGTAAAATGAAAATCTATTTAGCTCATTTTTTGGTCGGCTACTGGGCACCCTTAAGAAAAAAAAGGCAAAATATAGAGGCGGAATAGTTGGATAAGTAAGTTTTATTTCGTTAAATAATACTCCTAATGTACAATTTTTTATTCCACAGGTTTGTCCTACCACACCACATATAACTTTATATAATGGAAATAACACAATATTGTAATCTATTCATTAAATAATTGTTTCATCAATTCTTGACGCTTAATTTTTCCCAAATAAGTTCTGGGGATATTTTCAACAAATCGAACCCCTCCATGTAAACGTTTCTCGTCACTAACAAACCCTGCCAAGTATTCACAAATTTCTTTTTCTGTAACTTCGGCACCTTCTTCCTTCACAACAACCGCAGTTGGTAATTCCCCGAAGCGTGGATCAGCTTTACCGATAACAGCGACGTCCTTAATCCCTTCGAATTTAACTAAAATTTGCTCCAGTTCGGCTGGAGGTACCTGCCAAGTTTTGTATTTAATAAGTTCTTTAATCCTTCCACTTATATAAAAGCACCCATCGTCGTCATAATAGCCAACGTCTCCGCTATGAAGAAAGCCTTCCGAGTCGATTATTTCTTTGGTTTTTTCAGCATTTTTGAAATATCTTTTCATAATTTGGCCTTTGATGCAAATTTCTCCGTTTTGAAAAGGTGGAAGAGCGTGTCCTTTTTCCAGATCAACGACTTTCATTTGATAACCGCAAAGAAGTTTGCCACAGCTGTTGGTCTTGAAAGGACTGCATAAAACTATACCTGCTTCCGTCATTCCGTAACCGTGTTGCAGTCTTTGCAAATTCAACCTGAAACAATTTTCAATTGGAAACAAAATCTTCAAAAAAAAAAAACAGAATGTACCTATTTTGAAACAGTCGCGCATCTTCTTCAGACAGACAATTTCCTCCACATATAACAGATTTAAGACTCGACAGATCGTACCTTTCAACTAGTGGACTGTTAACGAAAAAGTTAACCAAAGTCGGCACCAGAATCAGAAGCTTTACTTTATAGTTTTGAATTGTTTTCAGAAAAAGGTCCGGTTGGAAAGCGTCAAGTGGTATTATGGTTGTTCCGGTATATAAAGCGGCATTGAGGGCACACATGCCGTAAATATGGAAGAAGGGCATTATTAAAAGATTTCTGTCTCCAGTTTTCATGTCAAAAATATCTGGGCTCCTGCAATAATTTTAGCATTTTGGTAATTCCCGAAAATATTTGTTACCTTCCATTAGTAAAGTGTAATCGCAACATCTCGTGGTTAATCATGACGCATTTTGGGAAACCGGTGGTTCCCGACGAGTTGCAAATCACTGCAATGTGTTCTTCTGTGTCAAAATTATCTTCGACTTGAAAGCCACTTTCGTGTGAGCACGCAGACAACATTTTTTCCACGTCCAAACAAATTAGCGTTTTAATGTAGTCTAAATCTTTTGCGACTTCTCTAACATTGTGGTGGGTTTTTTTCGTACAAATTAACAAACACGGTTGCGATAAACTCAAAATATTTCCTAATTCGTCTGAAATTGATATCAGTATATGTAGAAGTGATAGTTCGTGGAATTAAAACCTACATGGTGTGAACTTAGAGTTGATCAGATGTACGGGTACCGCGATAAATAAACTTGCCAGATAAGCAATCATGAACTCTGTAGAGTTTTCAGCCACCAGTCCAACTATATCACCTTTCGATACTCCCAAAAGTCGAAGACTCGTTGCTAGATTTTTACTCATTTAGCACAATTGTGGGTATGTGAGGGAAGCCCCAGTGGTCGCACTCACCTAAATTCATTGTAGAAAATTCAAAATGGGGCGTGAGATTTCTTACCACAGCGATGGCGTTTTTGTCGAAAGTACTAAAAGCATCAATGAGTAGTTTTCCGATGGGTTTATGTGGGATTCCCGAAGTGTCTTGGGGTCCGTTTACCACGAACTTGTTCATTATAGTGCTTTTTTTGGTAGTGATTTTCAAAAATCTCTCTTTTTTGTATTAAAAATGAAACAATTTCACACGGAATGATGTTCTCGTGACAACTGCCTCGGAAAGGAATTGGAAAATGAGTAGTCGTTGCTTAGACTAGCACAGAAATGAGCACTGTATTCATTTTGAGTTTGAGGGATTTAATTTCAACTGCGCATGACATTTTCTAAATTGCTAGCTGTGTTAGTCTAGCTTTTGAAACATGATTTTTTGGGGGGGATGAGAATGTGCATCTTGTTGCCCACGGAAGCAGCTAAAAAGGCCTTTCTTAACATCTTCCACTAATAATTTTCTCTTATGCTGTTAGGGATGATTTGAAAATTTAACATTTTAGGAAACTGACAACGTGCCAAATGTTTTCAGTCATATAAACAACAAGTTAAAAAATCCCTAACGAATGACGCACAGGCATCCAACATTATCCTAAATTTGGCAGGGTTACTGCAAAGTGAATTAAGTTTAAATACATAAGTATATATAGCATAATCGCACGTACAACCTATAAAACGATGCGTAACAAGTGGCAGTTCACATTATGTTAAAAGTAAATTATAAATTACCTATTATTATCAAATCTTAACATCTATTAAGCTGAAAGCTTTTGACTTTGCACCTACTATTTTTAGAAATAAAACATAAATTTAAATTTAAAATCGTCGAAAAAGATCTGCATGCAAATAAAACGCAAAGAGAGGATCTACGTTGTGTTCTAAGAATACTACTGCTTTGATATCGTCATCAGGCATTTCTAACTTGGAGAAAAAAATTGTACCGAGTGACTATTAATCTTTGTGAAATTGATATAACTGTAGAAGTAATAGTTACAATGCGGCGCAAAATTTCTTACCACAGCGATGGCGTTTTTGTCTAAAGCACTAAAAGCACCCATGAGTAGTGTTCCGATGGGTTTATGGGGGATTCCTGAAGTGTCTTGGGGTCCACTTACCACGAACTTATCCATAATGATGATTTTTCGTGCAACTAATTACCAAAAATCTCGATTTTTTATTAAAAATAAAAACGATTTCACTCGTTAAACGCTTTATAATATTTTAAATTAAGGGCCGGTTGGATAAACGCAAATCAAATTTAATCTCTGATTAACCCCATAGTAACGATTGTTATTATCATAGTTACAATTGTTCTTAATCAGAGATTAAATTTGATTTGCGTTTATGCAACCGGCCCTAAGAGTAGAAATACTTACCACGGAATGATGTTTTTCTGAGAACTACCTCACAACGGAAATGAAAAATAAGTAATCGTAACAAAAATGAGGAATGGTCTTTTATGGATTCATTTTTATTAATATTATTTCCAACTGCGCATGACATTTTCTAAATTGCTGGCTCTATTACATTCACTTGTAGGTTTTTAAAAGCATATTGATATTTTTTTCTTCATAAAAAAAATAAATTATTTATATAAGCGATAATATTTGCACTAAAAGGAAATTTTTGTTAATTTATAGGTGGTAAATAAATGACAATTTTCTGGGAAATTGATTGAATACTGTAAGATGCTATCACTGTCTTTCTCATGGTGGTATCTTCACAACAGGAAAAGGGAAATACATCAGGAAATCCAACGCCAACTGGAATACCATTTTTTATCACACGTTTTTAACTAAATGTCTGGAAAAAACAACAGTATGAATTTTTAAGGTCGTGTCGGTCCTACTTAAATTATCCCAACACTTGACATATGAATATATTGTTACGAAATAAACCCATACGCCACCCCAGTACGACGCCTATGGGTTTTCTCGAGGGCTTTCTAGTATGTACAGCGATGAACTCATCACCGGTGACGGCAGCCGGACGGCGTTCGCTAAAGAAAAGCCTGGAAGCGGAAGTCGCGATGGGTACTCAAGAAAAGCTCGATCGCGGAATATCTAGTAAGGAAGTGCGTGTTTAAATAGAGACCACCTTCGGGAGCGATCCATTGAGTGAAGAAGACGAATCCAGTCGATGTTGAGCGACTTCAGTCAAGTATTTTAATCGTCACCTTACGCAAATTTGTATACGCTTTTTTTTAAGTTTTGTTGTGTCACATATTATTTAACAGTTAATATTTGCAGAAAAATAATTCAACCGAGATCACATTGTGTACATGGTATTTAAAATAAAATGTAAAGGTACGACAGACAATAATGAATTTTTGGAGTGAAGACTCCAACTTAATGTAAACTTAGTTCACGTTGCATCGACCCTTTCAAGGTCACACATTTATATTTTTTAGCAGTGTGACTGTGGCTTCTCTTTTTCTTCACCTGTGTACCTAACACACAAGGGTCGATTTAGTGACCATGTTAATCATTATGTGACTGATGGTTATGTTTGAAATTGTCAAATGAAGGCGTGTTTGGCTACAATATTTGTTGGTATTATCTACTTCACTACTTTTTTCTGTCAGGCATGATTTGAAAATTTAACGTTTGAAAAAACTGACAACGTGTCAAATATATTCATATAAACGTGACGATAAAAAATCCCTAAGGAATGACGCACAGGCATTCAATATTATCCTGAATTTGACAGGTTATTGCAAAGTGAAGTAAGTTTACATATTTATATTATTCTCGTACATACCTACATCGTGTAAAACTTTGCTTAACAGGTGACAGTTTAGATTATTTTAAATGGAAAATGAAAATTACCTAGTGTTAAATCTTATCATCTAATTACTGGACAGTGTCGAATAAATAAAAAAGGCATTTCTAAATTTGTGAAGAAAAATGTACGGAATGCCTTAATATTTGTGTCTTTTTTTTGTCAGGATGGCCACATATTTAAAATTTTATAATGAATAATGAGTGACATACCTGTCACATCAAAAAGTGACGGTTATTGAAAATTTAACAACAAAATACTGTTAGTCTAGAAAATATTTCCTCATGTTAGTGCAAAATCTGCTTAACACAGAATATTGAAATATAATTAATAAATAATTACGTTATTATTACACCCACAAATTATCTGCTAGCCGACACCTTTTCGTCAACATAAGCATTTGAAAAATGTTGTTGGTAGCACTATTTCAAAATTCATTTATTTTTAAAAATGCAAGTGTTGAGTTGACAAGTTACTTTTGAAGTATAATGTATTACCCCTGGCCTAGTTAATTATGCTATCCCGCATTATTCTGCCCACGTATTGCACTGACCGATCAGTTTTACTTAATCGGTGAATATGGAAGAAAATATTTTGTGAGGTTATGTTGCGAGTACCGATAGATTGTAGTAAATTTTTATTACTAAAATCTCATTAAAATGCTATGTTCTCCTACGATTACGTGAAAAAGCGAGGGCCTTCTTGTTCTTCAATGGTTAATTTAATCAGTGAGTAATAACTTGCAACAATTTTTTCAGTATTGTACTTTACTCCGGCGTAATGTAGTCGTATTTACAATGTAATGTCATGTACATTGAGTAATTATCTTTAACAAGAGGCAATTCAGATTACGTTAAAAGTAATAATATTACTTACTACTATTTTTAGAAAATGACGATTGTCTGACAGGTAGTTTTATTTTATTAACTAACGTACACTCTTGACCCAAAGATTAACATGAGATAATTTTCTATTCTATATTGTTGTACCATAACACCAAATAATAACGTACTTTAATCTAGTCATTAAAAAGCTGTTTTCGTCAATTCTTGACGCTTAATTTTTCCCAAATTAGTTTTGGGGATAGATTCAACAAATCGAACCCCTCCATGTAAACGTTTTTCGTCACCAACAAACTTTGCCAAGTAGTCACAGACGTCTTTTTCCGTAATTTCAAAACCTTCTTCCTTCACAACAACCGCTGCAGGTAATTCCCCGAACCGTGAATCAGGTTTGCCAACAACAGCAACTTCTTTGATCCCTTTGAATTTCATTAAAATTTGCTCCAATTCTACTGGAGCTACCTGCCAAGATTTGTATTTAATGAGTTCCTTAATCCTTCCGCTTATATAAAAACACCCATTGTCGTCATAATATCCAACGTCCCCACTATGCAGGAAGCCTTCCGAGTCGATTATTTCTTTGGTTTTTTCAGCATTTTTGAGATACCCTTTCATGATGTGACCTTTGATGCAAATTTCTCCATTTTGAAAGGGAGGAAGGGCGTGTCCTTTTTCCAAATCAACGACTTTCATTTGATAACCGCAGAGAACTTTACCAATGCTGTTGGCGTTGTCTGGATTACATAAAACTATACCTGATTCAGTCATTCCGTAACCGTTTTGCAGTTTCTGTAAACTTAACCTAAAACAGTTTTAAATTGCAAGCAACATTTTCAGAAACAAAAAATGTTTGTACCTATTTTTCAACAGGACCACATCTTCTTCAGGCAGACAACTTCCTGCACATATAACGCGTTTAACACTCGAGAGATCATACCTTTCGACTAACGGACTTTTAGCGAAAAAGTTAACCAAAGTCGGCACAAGAAGAAGCAGTTCTATTCTGTGGTTTTGAACTGTTTTCAGAAAAAGATCCGGCTCGAAAGCGTCAAGTGGTATTATGGTTGTTCCAGTAAACAAAGCAGCGTTAATGACACCCAGTCCATAAATATGGAAGAAAGGCAGAATTAGGAGGCATTTGTCTCCAGTTTTCATGGCAAAGACTTGCGGGTTTCTAGAATAATCTTGAAATATTGGCAAATTTAAAAAATATCGGTTACCTTCCGAGAGTTAAGTGCAATCGCAACATCTCGTGGTTAATCATGACCCCTTTTGGCAAACCGGTGGTTCCCGACGAGTTGCAAATCAATGCAATTTGTTCTTCAGGGTCAAAATTGTCTTCGACTTGAAAGTTACTTTCATGCACGCACGCAGACAACATTTTTTCCACGTCTAAACAAAGGACAGCTGTAACGTAGTTTAAATCTTTTACAGCTTTTCTAGCATTTTGGTGGGTTTTTTTCGTACAAATTAATACGCTGGGTTCAGATAAACCCAAAATATGTTCTAATTCGTCTGAAATTAATATAGGTAGCTATAGAAGTGACAGTTTGTGGTATTAAAACCTACAGGACGTGTGCTTAGAGTTGATTAGATGTACGGGGACTGCGATAAATAAACCTGCTAGATACGCAACCAAGAACTCCGGAGAGTTTTCAGCCATCAAGCCAACGATATCACCTTTCGATACTCCCAAAAGTCGAAGACTCGTTGCTAGATTTTTACTCATTTGGCACAACTGTGAGTAAGTGAGGGAATCCCCAGTGGTGGCATTCACCTAAATTATTTTTAGAAAATTCAAAATCTGTCGTGAGATTTCTTACCACAGCGATAACGTTTTTGTCGAAAGTACTAAAAGCATCCATGAGTAGTTTTCCGATGGATTTATGGGGGATTCCCGAAGTGTCTTGTGGTCCACTTACCACGAACTTATCCATGATAATGATCTTTCGTCCAGCCAATTTCGAAAAATCTCGATTTTTTATTAACAATAAAAATTATTTCACTCGTTAAACGCTTTATAATATTTTAAATTAAGGTTAGAAATACTTACCACGGAATGATGTTTTTCGAAGAACTACCTCACAACGGAAATGAAAAATAAGTAATCGTAACAGAAATGAGGAATGGTCGTTTATGGATTCATTTTTATTAATATAATTTGCAACTGCGCATGACATTTTCTAAATTGCTGGCTCTATTACATTCACTTGTGGGTTTTTAAAAGCATATTGATGTATTTTTCTTCATAAAAAAAAGAAATTAATTATACAAGCGATAATATTTGCACTAAAAGGAAACTTTTGTTGGTTTATAGGTGGTAAATAAATGACAATTTTCTGTGAAATGTGTAAGATGTAATCACTGTCTTTCTCATAGTGTTATATTCACAAAAGGAAAAGGGAAATACATCTGAAAACCCAACGCTAACTGGAATTCTATTTTTTATCATACGTTTTTAACTAAATGTCTGGAAAAAACAACAGTATGAATTTTAAGGTGGCGTCGGTACTACTTAAATTATCCCAACACTTGACATATGAATATATTGTTATGAAATAAACCCAACCACCACCCCAGTACGACGCCTATGGGTTTTCTCGAGAGCTTTCTAGTATGTACAGCGATGAACTCATCACCGGTGACGGCGGCCGGGCGGCGTTCGCTAAAGAAAAACCTGGAAGCGGAAGTCGCGATGGGTACTCAAGAAAAGCTCGAGCCGAATCCAGTCAATGTTGAGAAACTCCAGTCAAGTTGTGCCGGAATTATTTTGCACAAAATCGCGGTGTAATTACTCAATTAATCTTGTAAAAGTTTTTTATTTTAATCGTTATTTTACGCAAATTTTTTATACGCTTTTTTTTAAGTTTTGTTGTGTCACAAATATTATTTAAAAGTTAATATTTGTAGAAAAATAATTCAACCGAAATCACATTGTATACACGACATTTACAAATATAGGTATAGGTACGACAGACAATAATGAATTTTTGAAGTGAAGACTCCAACTTATGTAAACTTGGTTCACGTTGCATCGACCCTTTCAAGGTCACACATTTATATTTTTAGCAGTGTGACTGTGACTTCTCTTTTTCTTCCCCTGTGTACGTAACACACAAGGGTCGATTTAGTGACCATGTTAAACATTATGTCACTGATGGTTATGTTTGAAATTGTCAAATGAAGGCGTGTTTGGCTACAATATTTGTTGGTATTATCGACTTCACTACTTTTTTCTGTCAGACATGATTTAAAAATTTAACGTTTTGAAAAAACTGACAACGTATCAAATATTTTCATATAAACATGAAGATAAAAAATTCCTAAAGAATGACACACAGGCATCCAACATTATCCTGAATTTGACAGGTTATTGCAAAGTGAAGTAAGTTTACATATTTATATTATTCTCGTACATACCTACATCGTGTAAAACCATGGTGCTTAACAGGTGACAGTTTAGATTATTTTAAATGGAAATCTTATCATCTAATTACTGGACAGTGTCGAATAAATTAAAAAAGCCGTTTCTAAATTTGTACAAAAAAATGTACCGAGTGCCTTAATATTTGTGTCTTTTTTGTCAGGTTGGCCACATTTATAATGAATTAATGACATATCTGACTTACAGCAGTCTGTAAAAATTCCATTGTTTAAGCCTTTTTTAGAATACAGAAAAAAATTGTCACATGAAAAACTGACGATTACTGAAAATTCAACAATAAAAGACTGTTAGGTTAGAAAACATTTCTAATGGCAGTGCAAAATCTGCTTAACACAGAATATTGAAATATAATTAATAAATAATTACGTTATTATTAGACCCACAAATTATCTGCTAACCGACACCTTCTCGTCAACATAAGGAACACCACCCCCAAGCATTTGAAAAATTTTGTTGGTAGCACTGCTTCAGAATTCATTTAGTTTTAAAAAACCAAGTGTTTTGAGTTGACAAGTTACTTTTGAAATATTATATATTACCCTTGACCTAGTTAATTATGCTAGCCCGCATTATTCTGCCCACGTATTGCACTAACCGATCAATTTTATTTAACCCGTGAATTTGGAATATCTCCCCAGATTACATGTTGCACCGCGCCCAAGCCCAATCACTGTAAAAGGCTTTAAAATTCAAATTTTGAAACTAGCGTTCGGTCCGATGTGTCGCGAAACGTTCCGTCTCAGTTCGACGCGTTTTTGGACTAGGCATGGAAAATACAAATGTCAAAGTGAATTTAGGAATTACGACGTACCAAATGTTTTCATATAACCTCGAAGACAAAAAATCCCTATCGAATGACGTATCCACATTCACTAAATTTGACAAGGTTGCTGCTAAGTGCGCCAAGTTTACATATCTATACAATATATTATACTCATACGTACCTATATCGTGTAAAACTATGCTTAACAAGCGGCAGTTTAGATTATTTTAAACCGAAAATGTAAATTACTTATTGTTAAATCTTATCATCTATTACTGCACTGTGTCGAATAAGTTTGAAAAAGAATTTCTAAATTTGATAAAAAAATTGTACCGAGTTACCATTAATATTTGTGACTTTTTTCAAGTTGACCACATATCTAAAATTTTATAACGACATTCCTGATGTCAAATTTAAGTTTTGGGCACCGATTCCGTAGCTACCATCTTCTTATTGGTTTTTAGGCTCAGTCATTGCCAATAATTCAGAATTGCCAACCCAAAAATTTGCTTCACGCGGTATTTACGAGAGTTGAATATGGGGTGTCAACAAGTTTTCGCAGATCGGTGTTAGTGTACTTTCTTTGTTATATTTGGAACAGGCGGTAAAAATTCAATTGTTTGAGGCTTTTTTATAGTGTAGAAAGAGTCGCATCAAAAACTGACGGTTATTGAAAATTTAACAACAAAATAATGTTAGGTTAGAAAATATTTTCTCCTGTTTAATAATTACGTTATTATTACACCCACAAATTATCTGCTAGCCGACAACTTCTCATCAACATAAGGAACACCACCATCGAGCATTTGAAAAACTTTTGTTGGTAGCACTGCTTCAATCTTCATTTGATTTTAAAAAAGCAAGTGACAAGTGTATTGTGCCCACAAGTTACTATTGAAATAAAAAAAAATAAATGGAATTAATCACACTCTAACGGTTATTAGAAGGATCACTTCACGACAACAGTTCTCTAAGGCAATTTTTTGTTTGTTTGGAAAATAAAAGAAAATTTAAGAAAACATCACTTTTCTGAAATTTTTGTAGCAACAATACGAAAATATTCTGCGTAATTCAGTCGGAAACAATTGAACTCATTTGAATTGAGAATTCACATAAAAGAGGACCTACGTTGTGCTTTAAGAATATTAGTGCTTCTGGAATCGTCGTCGAGCGTTTAATATGGTAAATCGGTGTTGCAGTGCTTTTAGTATATCCTATCCGTATTTCGAATGCACTTATGTTAAAGATTGTAGACATTTGTCATGAATAAATTTTATTTAATTAATTAACTTACACCCTTGAACCAAAGACTAACCAGACATAATTTTCTAATCTACTGTTTTGTTCTACCATACACATGTAAATAAAACCGTACTTTAATCTACTCATTAAACAGCTGCTTCATCAATTCCTGGCGCCTAATTTTCCCCAAATTAGTTCTGGGGATGTCATCAACAAATCGAACCCCCCCATGCAAACGTTTTTCATCACAAACAAATTTCGCTAAGTATTCACAGATTTCTATTTCTGTAATTTCGACACCTTGTTCCTTCACAACAGCGGCTGTCGGTAATTCCCCGAACCGTGAATCAGGTTTACCAATGACAGCGACGTCCTTAATCCCTTCGAATTTGCTTAAAATTTGCTCCAGTTCGACTGGAGCCACCTGACAAGATTTGTGTTTAATAAGGTCCTTCATTCTTCCACTAATATAAAAATAGCCTTCATCATCATAATAACCAACGTCCCCGCTATGAAGGAAGCCTTCCGAGTCGAGCATTTCTTTGGTTTTTTCGGAATTTTTGAGATAACCTTTCATAATTTGACCTTTGATGCATATTTCTCCATTTTGGAAAGGAGGAAGCGAATGTCCTTTTTCTAAATCGACAACTTTCATTTGATAACCGCAAAGCACTTTACCAATGCTGCTGGGGTTGTCATGACTACATGCAGCTATACCGGATTCCGTCAGTCCGTAACCGATTTCCAGTTTCTGTAAACTTAACCTAAAACAATTGTAAATTGCAAGCGAAATTAAAAAAAAAACATACTTATTTATCAGTTGGCGCGCATCTTCTTCAGGGAGACAATCTCCAGCAGATACAACACGCTTGACACTCGACAGATCGTATTTTCCGACTAACGGACTTTTAATGAAAAAATTAACCAAAGTTGGCACTAGAAGTAGCGTCTCAGTTTTATAGTTTTGAACTGTTTTCAAAAAAAGGTCCGGTTCAAAAGCGTCAACTGGTATTATGGTTGTTCCAGTAAACAAGGCAGCATTAATCATACCCATTCCGTAAATGTGGAAAAAAGGCACAATTACGACCAACCTATCTCCAATTTTTAAGTTAAGGAGATCTGGGTGCCTAAAATAATTGTGATACTTTGGCAATTTTCAAAATATCCGTTACCTTCCGATGGTGAAGTGTAATCTCAACATCTCGTGGTTAATCATTACCCCTTTTGGCAAGCCGGTGGTTCCCGACGAGTTGCAAATCAATGCAATTTGTTCTTCAGGGTCAAAATTGTCTTCGACTTGAAAATTACTTTCATGCACGCACGCAGACAACATTTTTTCCACGTCTAAACAAAGGACAGTTGTAACGTAGTTTAAATCTTTTACAGCTTTTCTAGCATTTTGGTGGGTTTTTTTCGTACAAATTAATACACTGGGTTCAGATAAACCCAAAATATGTTCTAATTCGTCTGAAATTAATATAGGTAACTATAGAAGTGACAGTTTGTGGTATTAAAACCTACAGGGTGTGTGCTTAGAGTTGATTAGATGTACGGGGACTGCGATAAATAAACCTGCTAGATACGTAACCAAGAACTCCGCAGAGTTTTCAGCCATCAAGCCAACGATATCACCTTTCGATACTCCCAAAAGTCGAAGACTCGTTGCTAGATTTTTACTCATTTGGCACAACTGTGAGTAAGTGAGGGAATCCCCAGTGGTGGCATTCACCTGAATTAATTTTTGAAAATTCAAAATGTGGCGTGAGATTTCTTACCACAGCGATGAGGTTTTTGTCGAAAGTACTAAAAGCATCCATGAGTAGTTTTCCGATGGGTTTATGGGGGATTCCCGAAGTGTCTTGGGGTCCATTTACCACGAACTTGTTCATCGTAGTGATTTTTGTGCTAGTGATTTTCAAAAATCTCTGCCTTGGAAAGGAATTGAAAAATGAGTAGTCGTTGCTTAGACTAGCACAGAAATGAGCATTGTATTCACTTTGAGGGAATTAATTTCAGCTGCGCATGACAGTTTCTAAACTACTAGCTTTTAGTCTAGCTTTTCTTTTTTGAGGGGGATGAGAATGAGCATCTTGTTGCTCACCGAAGCAGCTAAGAAGGCCTTTCTTAAAATCTTCCCCTATAATTTTCTCTTATGCTGTTAGGGATGATTTGAAAATTTAACATTTTAAGAAACTGACAACGTGCCAAATGTTTTCAGTCATATAAACAACAAGTTAAAAAATCCCTAACGAATGACGCACAGGCAACCAACATTATCCTAAATTTGGCAAGGTTACTGCAAAGTAAATTAAGTTTAGATACATAAGTATATACTTATAGTATAATCGCACGTACAACCTATAAAACGATGTGTAACAAGTGGCAGTTCACATTATGTTAAAAGTAAAATATAAATTACCTATTATTATCAAATCTTAACATCTATTAAGCTAAAAGCTTTTGACTTTGCACCTACTATTTTTAGAAATAAAACATATATTTAAATTTAAACTCGTCGAAAAAGATCTGCAAACAAATAAAATGCAAAGAGAGGATCTACGTTGTGTTCTAAGAATACTACTGCTTTGATATCGTCATCAGGCATTTCTAACTTGGAGAAAAAAATTGTACAGAGTGACTATTAATCTTTGTGAGATTGATATAACTGTAGAAGTAATATTTACAATGCGGCGCAAAATTTCGTACCACAGCGATGGAGTTTTTGTCGAAAGCACTAAAAGCACCCATGAGTAGTGTTCCAATGGGTTTATGGGGGATTCCTGAAGTGTCTTGGGGTCCACTTACCACGAACTTATCCGTAATGACGATTTTTCGTGCAACTAATTACCAAAAATCTCGATTTTTTATTAAAAATAAAAACGATTTTACTCGTTAAACGCTTTATAATATTTTAAATTAAGAGTAGAAACACTTACCACGGAATCATGTTTTTCTGAGAACTACCTCACCACGGAAACGAAAAATAAGCAAAAATGAGGAATGGTCTTTTATGGATTCATTTTTATTAATATTACGTATTTCCAACTGCGCATGACATTTTCTAAATTGCTGGCTCTATTACATTCACTTGTAGGTTTTTAAAAGCATATTGATATTTTTTTCTACATAAAAAAATAAATTATTTATATAAGCGATAATATTTGCACTAAAAGGAAACTTTTGTTAATTTATAGGTGGTAAATAAATGACAATTTTCTGGGAAATTGATTGAATAAGATGCGATCACTGTCTTCCTCATGGTGATATCTTCACAACAGGAAAAGGGAAATACATCTGAAAATCCAACGCCAACTGGAATACCATTTTTTATCACACGTTTTTAACTAAATGTCTGGAAAAAACAATAGTATGAATTTTGAAGGTCGTGTCGGTCCTACTTAAATTATCCCAACACTTGACATATGAAAATATTGTTACAAAATAAACCCATACGCCACCCCAGTACGACGCCTATGGGTTTTCTCGAGGGCTTTCTAGTATGTACAGCGATGGGTACTCAAGAAAAGTTCGATCGCGGAATATCTAGAAAGGAAGTGCGTGTTTAAATAGAGACCACCTTCGGGAACGATCCCTTGAGTGAAGAAGACGAATCCAGTCGATGTTGAGCGACTTCAGTCAAGTATTTTAATCGTCACCTTACGCAAATTTGTATACGCTTTTTTTTAAGTTTTGTTGTGTTACAGATATTATTTAACAGTTAATATTTGCAGAAAAATAATTCAACCGAGATCACATTGTATACACAGTATTTAAAATAAAATATGTAGGTAGGACAGACAATAATGAATTTTTGGTTTAGATTATTTTAAATGGAAAATCAAAATTACCTGTTGTTAAATCTTATCATCTAATTACTGGACAGTGTCGAATAAATTAAAAAAGGCGTTTCTATATTTGTGAAAAAAAATGTACCGTGTGCCTTAATATTTCTGCCTTTTTTGTCAAGTTGTCCGCATATTTAAGTAGGTCGTGGAAGCGTGCCGCCTATCACTTTATATGTATTTTACTAATGGTAAATTTACTAATTATTTTAGAACAACAACTTAAAGACAAAAGTTGTAAAGAGCAAGAAACTGTACTATATGTACTTGTTAATTTGTAGTATGTACGTTTTTATTAATCACTAATTTGAATCCATTCGTCGACGTTCCGAGCCGTGACGTCAAAAAAACTCCGCAATCTCATAATTTTGTACCACTTTAATTCATCAATAAATGAAAATGTTTATTATTGCACACCTAATTTGTGCATAAATCTTGTTTTACATGTTTTTTTTTTGGTTGTATTTATTAAGTGATAATTTGTTTATATGTATTTTTGTTTTAACATGCAAAATACCTATGTTCGAAAAACAATTGTACACCGGGTATGAAGTATTGAAAAAACATGGATAGTATTGCACTTTACACCAACTAATCTATTTATACTGTGGTATCACGAACAATTAACTACGTTTAACAAGCGGCAATTCAGGTTATGTTAAAAGTAAAAATAAATTGTGTTTGTATTATCACTTCAAAGTCACTTCGTTCAGTCTTTTACCAAAATCAGCTTTATCTTAAGAAATACTAGCCCCGCCCGCCCACCCTTTATTTTCTTAGGGATTAAGTCATTTACCAAAGTCAGTCCTATCTTGTCAGGTACTGGTGCCGCCCACTCGCGTTGTTCTCATTCTATCGGTTTTATTTTAGTTAATTATATGGTCTTTTGTAAAGTGAGAATGGGAACTAATAAAATTTAGACCGTTAAAAAAAGCGCTAATTATAATTTTAAAAATTATACACTTTTATCTTGGATGAATAAGTTTTATTTTCTTAACTGACTTACACCTTTGAACCAAAGATAACTACACATAGTTTTCGGCAGCAGTTGGTAATTCCCCGAACCGCGAATCAGGTTTACCAGCACCAGCCACGTCCTTAACGCCTTTGAATTTCATTAAAATTTGTTCCAGTTGGACTGGAGCTACCTGCCAAGACTTGTATTTAATAAGGTCTTTAATCCTTCCAGTTATATAAAAACAGCCATCGTCGTCATAATAACCAACGTCTCCGCTATGAAGAAATCCTCCCGAATCGATTATTTCTTGGGTTTTTTCAACATTTTTCAGATACCCTTTCATAATCTGACCTTTAATACGAATTTCTCCATGTTGAAAAGGAGGAAGAGCGTGTCCTTTTTCCATTATTTCGCTATGAAAATCTGTATCATCACCGTCATTTTCAAATTCAGATTCTGAATCAGATTCACCTAGCGAAATAATGAAAGGAGGTATAGATTCGTACGAAAGATTTCCCATATTTTTTCCCAATCTGCCAAAATAAGTTTTTCACGATGTTTACAAAAATTTTGCCACATGCTTGGAGTACCTTTGGAAAGCGCCTCAAGCCATAAATTCTCCACCCTATTTTTTAATGAAGGTTGAGAATTTATATGCTTGTTGTAATAGTTCTTACAAAATTCTCACGCCATTTCAAATGGATTATATTGACAATGGTACGGAGGTAATCTAAGAACTTCATGGCCACTTTCTCTTAATGTCTCGTCTACCAAATATCTTTTTTTTCTATTGTTTCTGAAGGGTTTAATTACATCCCACAACTGTTTCTTCAAAAATTTTTTGGCAAATTCAACACTATATTTAAAGAGCCATTCCTGCATTTCACATTTTTGGTTCAACTTTGCCAAAGCAGGAATGAGCTGATTAACCACCCAATTTTGAAAAATTGTCCCGTCCATCGTTTTATGATAGTCTCTATCGTTATTTTTTGAATTTAAAAAATTGTCACAACCATCCAAGAACCCCGTTGAACAACCCGCGTGGAGAATAGTAAACCTTGATCCTTCACTTTTAATTTTGGTGGGATTGCTTTTTAGATCAGTATCGTGCACCCAGCGACGAATGGACGAACCATTTTGATAGATCCATACACGAAAGTCAAATTTTCACAAGAATTTAGAAACTGTAAATATGTTCTCAAAAAAATAATTTTGGCTGCAACGACATGCTGTGCCCTCTGATAAAATAGAGAGGGCGTAAAGACAGTTATATTGCAATTAGTGTATTTAGTTTTAATTTTTTTCTAAAAATTCTGGATGTCCAGGGTGAAAATTCGACACGGATCCACACACCACAAGTACAAGAGTATCTTATCTTATAAAATTAGAAATACTTTTAATTATAAATTTTGGAGGTGACGTCATCAAGTTGTTGGTGGGGATGATTAGCCAAATTTTGGTTAGTATTTAACCATCTCATGATATTTCAAACTACTTCAAAATCTAACAAAAGGATTTCCCGAGATTCTTTCGAACTACTCCAAAAATAAAACAAAAGTAGTGTCCGAGATTTTTTCAAACTACTTTAAATACCAGACACAAAAGGGGTCCTCGAGATTCTTTTAAACTACTTCAAAAAAAAAAAACAAAAGTGACCCCCGAGATTCTTTCAAACTACTTTAAAAACTAGACATAAAAGATCGCCGAGATTCTATCAAACAACTTCAAATTCTAACAAAAAGGGTCCCCAAGATTCTTTAGAACTACCTACTTCAAAGACCAGACACAAAAGTTCCCCAAGATTTTATTAAACTACTTCAAAAATAAAACAGAAGTGACCCCCGAGATTATTTCAAACTACTTTAAAAAACCAGACACAAAAGATCCCCGAGATTCTATCAAACAACTTCAAAATCTAACAAAAAGGGTCCCCGAGATTCTTTAGAACTACCTACTTCAAAAACAAAACAAAAGTGGTCCCCGAGATTTTTCAAACTGCATACTTCAAAAACCAGACACAAAAGTTCCCCAAGATTTTATTAAACTTCTTCAAAATCTAAACAAAAGGGGTCCTCGAGATTCTTTTAAACTACTTCAAAAATAAAACAAAAGTGACCCCCAAGATTCTTTCAAACTACTTCAAAAACCAGACACAAAAGATCCCCGAGATTTTTTTCAAACTACTTCAAAAAGCAGACACAAAAGTTCCTCAAGATTTTATCAAACTACTTCGAAAACCAGACACGAAAGACCACCGAGATTCTATTTCAAAAACAAAACTAAAGTGACTCCCCAGATTCTTTCAAACTACTTCAAAATCTAAACAAAAGGGGTCCCAGAGATTCTTTCCAACTACTCCAAAAACAAAACAAAAGTGACCCCGAGATTCTTTCAAACTACTTTAAAAACCAGACATAAAAGATCCCCGAGATTCTATCAAACAACTTCAAAATCTAACAAAAAGGGTCCCCGAGATTCTTTAGAACTACCTACTTCAAAAACAAAACAAAAATGGTCCCCGTGATTTTTTCAAACTACATACTTCAAAAACCAGACACAAAAGTTCCCCAAGATTTACCAAACTACTTCGAAAACCAGACACAAAAGATTCCCCAGATTCTACTTCAAAAACAAAAGTGACACCCGAGATTCTTTCAAACTACTTCAAAATCTAAACAAAAGGGGTCCCCGAGATTCTTTCAAACTACTTCAAAAACCAGACACAAGAGATCTCCGAGATTCTTTCAAACAACTTCAAAATCTAACAGAAAGGGTCCCCGAGATTCTTTAGAACTACCTACTTCAAAAACAAAACAAAAGTGGTCCCCGAGATTTTTTCAAACTACATACTTCAAAAACCAGACACAAAAGTTCCCAGTATCAAAACAAAAGGAACCCCCGAGATTCTATCAAACTACTTCAAAATCTAACAAAAGGGGTCCCCGAGATTCTACTAGACTACTTCAAATAACTGACACAAGGGGCCCCCAAGATTCTTTCAAACTACTTCAAAAACCAGACACAAACGGTCCCCGAGTTTCTTTCAAACTACTTCAAAAACAATACACATAAACATCCCCGAGATTTTTTCAAACTGCTTCAAAAACAAGGCAAGAGATCTCTGAAATTCTTTCAAATTATGTACTTCAAAAACAAAACGAAACGTATCCCCCAGATTTTTTCAAACTACTTCAAAAACCGGACACAAAAGGTTTTATTTTACCACACCACAACAGTATACAACAAATAATATAAATCCAAACAACACAATCTTCTAATTTAATCAATAAACAGTTGTTTTATCAATTCCTGGCGCTTTATTTTTCCCAAATTATTTTTGGGAATGTCTTCAACAAATCGGACGCCTCCATGTAAACGCTTCTCTTCACTGACAAACTTTGCCAAGTAGTCACAGATTTCTTTCTCTGTAACTTCAACACCGTCTTCCTTTACAACCGCGGCAGTTGGTAATTCCCCGAATCGCGAATCAGGCTTACCAACTACAGCGACATCTTTAATCCCTTTCAATTTGCTTAAAATTTGCTCCAGTTCGACTGGAGCTACCTGCCAAGATTTGTATTTAATAAGTTCTTTAATCCTTCCACTAATGTAAACATAGCCATCGTCGTCATAATAACCCACGTCCCCGCTATGAAGGAAGCCTTCCGAGTCAATAATTTCCTTGGTTTTTTCAGGATTTTTGAGATATCCTTTCATAATACGACCTTTGAAGCAAAGCTCTCCGTTTTGAAGAGGAGGAAGAGCGTGACCTTTTTCCAAATCAACGATTTTGGTTTGGTAGCCGCAGAGAACTTTGCCAACACTGGTGGGGTTATCGTAGGCAAATAAAGTAATCCCTATTTCGGTCATTCCATAACCGTTCCCTAGTCGCTCTAAATTGAACCTAAAATAGTGTCAAATAACAACTAAATTAAAAAAATAATAATTATGTACCTATTTTTTAAAACGGTTGCGTCCTCTTCGGGTAAACACGACCCTCCACAGTAAACGCGTCTAAGACTCGACAAATCATATCTTGTAATTAATGGACTCCTAACAAAAAAGTTAACCAAAGTGGGGACTAGCAACAACGCTTCCACTTTATAGTTCTGGACCGTTTTCAAAAAAAGATCCGGCTCAAAAGTGTCAAATGGGATTATAATCGTCCCGATAAACAAACTCCCGTTGACAATACTCAACCCGTAGCTGTGGCTAAATGGCAGAATTAGGGGAAATTTGTCTCCAGTTTTCATATCAAAAAAATCCGGGTTCCTTCCATTGATAAAGTGCAATCGCAACATCTCGTGGTTAACCATGACCCCTTTTGGCAAACTGGTGGTCCCCGACGAGTTGCAAATCACCGCGATGTGTTCTTCAGTGTCAAAGTTGTCTTCGACCTGAAAGTCGCTTTCGTGTGAGCACGCAGACGAGATTTTTTCTACGTCCAAACAAATCAGCGTTTTGATGTAGTCTAAATCTTTCACGACCTCTCTGGCTTTGTGGTGGGTTTTTTTCGTACAAATTAACACACTCGGCTCGGATAAACCCAAAACGTGGCTTAATTCGTCTGAAATTTTTATAACTATAGAAGTGATAAATAGTTTGTGGGATTAATAAAACCTACACGGTGTGAACTTAGAATTGATTAGATGTACAGGTGCTGCGATAAATAAACTTGCCAGATATGCAACCAAGAACTCCGCCGAGTTTTCAGCCACCAGACCGACGATATCACCCTTCGAAACTCCCAAAATTCGAAGACTCGTCGCTAGATTTTTACTCATTTGGCACAACTGGGTGTACGTGAGGGAAACCCCGGTGGCGGCATTCACCTAAATTCATTTTGCAAAATTGAAAACGCGGCGTTAGATTTCTTACCACAGCGATGGCGTTTTTGTCGAAGGTACTAAAGGCGTCCAGGAGTAATTTTCCGATGGGTTTATGCGGGATTCCCCAAGTGTCTTCGGGTCCATTTAGCACGAACTTGTCCATCGAAGCGACTTTTATTCAAACTGAATTATATTTACATTTTACTTGATATTTGTTACGTTATTATTGGCATTTTTGTATTTATAAAAGCGTTTCTATGTTTGTTATTGCAATAATAATTTAATCAAAAAATGAGATAAACAGCGTGTATAAAATAAAAGGAAAACTCTGTTATTTTGTAATATTGCAAACGAGTGGTAATTATTGTTAACTTATAGACACATCACTTAAACCCACTTAACTTAATTCAAAATCACTTTTAAAAATTACTACGATAGAAGTTTACAAAGTATTTAGTTTTATCTTAAACGTGTTGTGGCTTTCTTGTGAAAAAGTGCATTTTGAGCTTGTAAGTATAACGGTATCTTTGCACTTTTGGACTTAGGTCATCGTTAATTTTGAACACTATTTTCGGACTCTCCTCTCATAGCGAAGTGTACAGTACTAAGAAATAGGTCTCCCGTTTCCGTCTGTGTGTCTGTTCGTCTGTCCGTCTGTCCGTAGGCCCCTGCGCAAGATAAAATGGGCTCCGTCAAGGTCCGTCGGTATTCAGCGTTTACAAATAAAACAACAATAAACATTGCGTAAACAAATTTATTCTATTTTATAAATTCATTATCACAGAACCGTCTCATTTTTTTTAATACTACAACATAAAGCTAGTTTAGATAATCTAAAGCCATCCGTCCAAACTGATCACGCGTATCTTCTTTACACCCTAAACGAATCAAAAGCTCGTAAGTCCCCCTTTGTCCCTTCCTAGCGGCACAATGCAGCCCTGTAAACCCATTACAATTCTTCACATTGACGTCAAACCCCAATTCCTTAACAATGAATTCAACCACATCGCTATAACCCGCACTACTCGCTAAATGCAATAAACTAAAATCAACATTATTCGTACAATGTAAGTCAGCCCCATTTTCAATCAATCTTCGACACACTTCCACGTGCCTCCCTAGTACCCCTTCATGCAGCGGCGTGTTCCCGCAATTGTCTCTCGCATTGACATCCAACCCCACTTTCAACAAAACCTCCACTACTTCAAGACTTCCATGTAAAGCCGCTACATGTAACACACTCCTTCCATTATTAGTACGAACTCCACAGTCGCCCCCTTTCTCCACTAACAACCCAAAAATGGCACCGCTGCCTTCACGCGCCGCCAAATGCATGCACGTCCACCCGTCTTTGTTACAGTAGTTGATTAAGCCCCCATTTTCCACCAAAACGCGTACAGTCTCGAGACACTTTTTCGTGCAAGCTAGCATCAAGGGGGTCCAATCGGCCCGCTTGAGCGCGTTAATTTGCGCCCCTTTTTCGAGCAGGAGCCGCACGACCGCCGGCTGGGAGAACTGAGCGGCTTCATGGAGGGCTGTCTTGTCGTCGTTGTTCTTGCAGTCGACGCCTGAGGGGGTGTACGATAGCAAGTACTCGACGGTGGAGAGGTGCCCCAAACGGGCGGCACAGTGCAAGAGGGTGTCCCCCGAATCCTGGTACTTGAGGGAGCTCCAGTGAAAATGGGGGCTGCGCTGCTGCAGGGCCGTGATTGTTGTGAGGTCGCCAGATTGGGCTTGTTTGAGGATTTTGGCGATTTCGCGGCGAGAAGGCGCTGACTCGGGCATCTGGGCACAAATCGGGGCTACGCGGTAACAAAAAGTAGGTTTGAGGTTATGTGGCGCGATTTCGAGGTTATGTAAAGCGCGCCTTTTTCAAAAATATTACGAGCTGAAAACTGACTGCTGATAATGCAAATTTTACAATACAAGACAATTAATAATTAAAATGCTTAAATAAGTTACATTAATATTTTAAAACATTTTAAAAGTTTTCCAATTTTTGTTACGAAACCAAAGCCTTTTTTGTTATCGCTGCATTTATTGGCTTTTATGTATGTGTAAAAGCAAAGTAATGACGCTTGTTATCGCTAATGAGTACACTTTTATTTTTACAAATGTTTAACATATAATCTTCACCTTATCAGGTATTGAGTGTACAGTTGGTTGCATAACGTCACAGATCCGGTTATCGCCGCACGAAATCCACGTATCTCTAAATTATCTTTGCGTGTTTTATGAGGTCTTTCCCCTCATGTACTCTAAACCGCAACCCCTAAATTCGATGATTCACTTATAAAATATTTAATCGATTTTTTCCGGTGGCGCCCTAACCTCACGATCACGTCCTCCGCTTAATGTCGCCGAAACCGGTTCTAAAAAATTCTGTTTCGTAAAAATTCCACTCGTTCGTTATCGCTTTGCCCTCACCTGATAGTTTTTGCAAATTCGGTGACTCACAATTCCTCTTCATCGCAAACAAATTTTTTGTCTGAGTGTCACGCGTCATAATCACAGTACGCGATCAAAATGACATGAGTAATTCGAGGGTGTTGTCTGTTTTCCGTTTAAATTCCAAATTAAAACATTGCCGGCTGTAGACCAGCTCGTATAGGTTAAGTTAAGAATATGTTCTTTTAGTATTTAGTGAATATCCAGTGAATTGAACGCGAAAAGAATGGCAGGGCTGTACCGAACGGTGATGGATACTTTTTGGAGCGAGTACATTTGGCTGCCCCCGAACACCACATGGCAGGACATAGCCCCCGACTCCAGCTCCCACATCCAGCACGCGGACTACAGGCACCTCCTGTACCCCCTGCCCATGGCGCTAATCATGCTCAGCCTGCGCTACGTGCTCGAGAAGTAATTTGAGGTTATGTCGCTCCGCCCCACAAAACTCCCCAATTCGCTTGCAGGTACTGGTTCGCGCCCGTCGGCATCTCGCTCGGGATCAAAAACACGAAACCAAAGAAAGCCCCCCCGAACCACGTGCTGGAGAAGGCGTACACCACTTCGAAGAAGTGGAAGCACAAACAGGTAGGCCCCATTTCTCCCCGGCGCCCTCACGCCTTCTTTCACGTTGCAGCTGCAGGGTCTGGCTAAGCAAGTGGACATGTCGGAGCGCCAGGTGGAGCGCTGGCTGCGGCTCCGCAAGGGCCAGAACAAGCCCTCGACCCTGACCAAGTTCTGCGAGAACTCGTGGAGGTGCCTCTACTACACCTCCAGCTTCGTGTACGGCGTCGTCGTGCTCTGGAACAAGCCCTGGTTGTGGAGCATCAACGAGTGCTGGTGAGTCAACACTAACCGTGTCAAGGCTAAACAATCACTCTGGGAAAACAGATTTTATTGTCAGGTTATTTGCTATTACATTCAGTCTTTTTGCGGCGCACTCGGAAGGAGAGGCTGCGGTTTTTGCGGACGGGTTTCTTGTCGGGCGCCGGGGGCGGCTGCAGGTTCTCGTTGGAGGCGACTCTGGTGGGCCGCCGCAGGTGGGACGCGTCGCCCTGGTCGTAGATGTCGGGGGGCGGCTTCGGCCGGACGATGAAGGATTTCGCACGCTGGAGCATGGCGGCAGACGGCGATTTTTCGGTTTTTATCGTAACTAATGTTATCTGGGTTTGTTTGATATAATCTTAAATTGGCGAGTTTTGTTGCGGATAGTTGCGATTGATAAGGTCAGGTGACGGTACGATTCGTACGATTTCACGATGATTCACTTTCGTGGATTATTGTTTTGACGGAGATAAATATTTAGCATTCAAGATTCTCATTCCCTATAAAAGTCGATGACGTCACAATCTGTCACTACACTCTGACCAGTGGCGTAGCAATAATGAAACTCAGGATTTAGATTACTAGATTAATAAAGTTTCCTTCCCCTAAATTCGCAAGTGGACGGACCCGGACGGTTTTATGTTAACGGCGACGTTTCATTGGCGCGTTCGTCTTAAAGTAAGTTTATTTTAACAATCTGTGACTAGATACAGTACATATCAGTCAACATGTTAATATAAAGTAAATACTTGATTGGTATAAAACATACGTTCGCACGACCTCCGTTATATTTGCGAAATATTAGTTTTAAGCGTTTTAACCTCGTGTTTTGGCTAATGCAAGTACCAATCGCAAGAAAAAAAATATATATTTCGACGTTATCATTGTTGTTATGTTTCAATGTCTTTCCAAATGGATGAAAGCGGCTTACAGACATGTAATTATAGACTAGGTTGAGTATACGCTTTTAAGCGTCTAAAAATAGGTAGGGGGTCATTAAGCACCCATACAATGGTAGAAATTGTTTTTAATATTTGTACATTTTTTTGTACATTCATCTGTTTTTACTTAAATTACAGTAATTTGTTATAGGGTTGTTAACCCATTTACAAATAATGGTGTTTTTTACTGTTGTTGCTACACTTAAGTCACATCGACGTGCTCTTAATTAGATATTGTATTATTCGTAAATTACGCCATTTGTCGTCGAAAGATACGTTATCTGAAAAAGTGTTTGTATGAAACGACTAATTAACTTTTATTGCGTAACCCAGACGCAAATTATGGGTTCATGTGGGCTAATAACATCTTAATGTGGGACTTAATATTGTACACTTCCGATGAATAAATTGATAATTTTTTCGTTTTTTACTGGTTTTGCTTAACGAGCGCTGATTTTATGGTTACGTGTTTAATTATAACCAAGTCATAGTGGGTGATTACCCGCTTCTACTTTTAACCGAATATTAAGAAGTAAAAGAACTACCCTAACTGGAAACAAAGTTGCCAAATACTCTCCCTAGACACGTAGAAGCCGGTCCTGCTTCCTGATTTGGGGGTGCTTGGCTCATTTTGCGAAAACGAACCTAAAGAAAAGGTAACGTATGGACAGTACGCCTACGGGCATGGAGAGAGGGTGGAGAAGGTCAGTTCGCCCCACAGCGTACGAAGAAATTCCGCCATTACGTCATTCTGAACTGTCAACGTAACGTCAACGGAGGCAAAGCTTGCTTTGTTTTTATTTTTGATGCAGGGGCGGCTCGTCGAATTTTATAAAAGCGAAATAAAGAGTATTTTATCGTAGGGTTCAGTTTCATAAAAACGTGCATCAATGTTAAAATAAGTGTCACAGTGATGTAGATATTGACAGTTTTTGTTGATAGATTTCGGACGCAACTTGATAATTTTTGGGAGGATTTGAAAAGAAGATAAATTAAAAATGTCAAAACAAGTAGCTTAAGTAATTTCGACTTAAGTAAAACAACTTAAAGAACTGAAGTACGTTATTATAACTTAGGTAATTATTATTAATATAGATATATAGCTATTAATATAATGACTATCATAAGATTTGTAGTAGTCGAGAGCATGTCAGGATACAAAGCGTTAACCACCTCGATGAAAAGTAAACTTGACATTGAGGTTATGTTGTCAACGTGCGCTTCCCTAAAGGTCGATTTATAAACTTGCCGCTGACGTTGCTGTTCGCCGTTACGTTGACGTTGGGTGTTCAACCAATGAAATTGCGGTAGTGTGCGGTGCTGCCAACTTGAAGAAAAATCTCCTGAAGTACATTTTTCCGTTCACGGAAACCCTAATATTTTAAATAGCTGCCATCACATTCGAGCTTGGGATGGATATGGGTGGAGCTTAATTTTTGGTTTCTCTTTGCCTACTCAAAGACATGTTTTTTATTTCTTGTAGAGAAATAAGGATTTTGGAGTTAACCTCCGCCCCCTTGGCTCACGACAAAAAAAAATCATCACAATTGAGATAGGGCGGGTGGGCGGGGCTTACTTTTTCCCTTGTTTTTAATATGTATAGTCATCTTTTCACAACAAGAAACTTAAAACATGCTCAAGATGGTAAATTTGTATAGAGAAATACCGATCTTCCAATTACGCTCCGCCCCTCGATCTGACAACGAATGAAAAATTCATCACGATTGAGATCGAGACGGATGGGTGGTGGTTCTCTTTTAGTTTTCTTTGCATAACACGATTACTTAAGAACATTTCACATGGTAATTTCTCATAGAAAAATAAGGATTTTACAATTACGCTCCGCCTCTCGGCTTACGACGAATAAAAAAAAAATTAGAATTCAGATAGGGCGGGGCTTATATTTTGCTTTTTTTTTATAATATATGTAGCCATCTTTTCACAACAAGAATTTTAAAACATGGTTAAAATGGTACATTTTTGCAAGGACATATGGATGTTGCAGTTATGGGGCGGAGCCTAATTGCTAATATATTTCCTTATACAAATTTCCCATTTTAAACATCTTTTCAGTTTCATGTTGTGAAAGGAAGTGTACACATATTAAAACAAAAAGGCAAAATGTAAGCCCGCCCACCCACCCTGTCTCTATTGTGATGATTTTTTTTATTCACCGTGAACCAAAAGGGCGAAGCTTAACTGCAAAGTACTCATTTTTTTCCAAGAAATTAAGAACATGTTTTTGAGTATCATGTTGTACTAAGAATACTATGTATATTAAGAAAACAAGGCAAAATATGAACCCCGCCCACCCACCCCATCCCAATTGTGATGATTTTTTTTATTCTTAGAAACTTGAGACAGGTTTAAAATGGTAATTTTTTGTAAGGAATTTATGGATTTTGCAATTAGGCTCCGCCCCTAGATCTGCCAACGAATAAAAACTTCATTACTTTTTAGATTAGGACAGGAATGGGTGGGGCTTAATCTTTGGCTTTAATTTCTTCTTAACGTATTCTTGTTGTACACTTTGAATAACACGATACTCAAAAACAGGTCTTACATTGTAATTTCTTGTAGAGAAATAATAAGGATTTTGCAATTAATTTCCGCTCCTTTGGCTCTCGACGATTAAAAAAATCATCACAATTGAGATAGGGCGGGTGGGCGGGGCTTATATTTTGCCTTTTTTCTTAATATACGTAGTCGTCTTTTCAGAACAAGAAACTTAAAACATGTTTAAAATGGTAAATTCTTGTACACAAATATGGATCTTGCAATTAAGCCCCGCCCTTCGATCTGACAACTAATGAAAAATTCATCAGAATTGAGAATTGAGTTCGGGGCGGCTGTGGGTGGAGCCTAATATTTGGCTTCACCTTTTTTCTTGATATACATAGTATTCTTTGAACAACACGATGCTCAAAAACATGTTTTTAATTTTTCGTAGAGAAATAGGTATTTTGCAGTTAAGCTCCGCCCTCTTGGCTCACGACGAATAAAAAAATCATCACAATTGAGACAGGGTGGGTGGGCGGGGCAATATTTTGCCTTTTTTTCTTAATATGTGTAGTCATCTTTTCACAACAAGAAACTTAAAACATATTTAAAATGGTAAATTTGTATTGGGAAATACCGATTTTGCAATTACGCTCCACCCTTCGGTCTGACAACGAATGAAAAATTCATCAAGATTGAGATCGACACGGTTGGGTGGGGCTTCTTTTTTGGTTTTCGTCTTTAATTAATACATTTAGTTTTCTTTGTATAACACGAGGACTTAAGAACAAACATATTTCACATGGTCATTTCTCGTAGAAAAATAAGGATTTTATAATTAAACCCCGTCCCCTTGGCTTACGACGAATAAAAAAAATCATCAGAATTGAGATAGGGTGGGCGGGCGGGGCTTATATTTTGCCTTTTTTTTAATATACATAGCCATCTTTTCATAACAAGGAACTTAAAACATGATTAAAATGCTACATTTTTGCAAGGAAATATGGATTTCGCAATTATGGAGCGGAGTCTAATTACAAAATGAATATTTCCTTATACAAATTTTCCATTTTAAACATGTTTTCAGTTTCATGTTATGAAAAGAAGTGTACACATATTAAAACAAAAAGGCAAAATGTAAGCCCGCCCACCCACCCTGTCTCTATTGTGATTATTTTTTTATTCATCGTGAACCAAGAGGGCGGAGCTTAACTGCAAAATACATGTTTTTGAGTATCGTGTTGTTCAAAGAATGCTATATTTAAAAAAAAGCCAAACTATTAAAACATCTCAATTGTGATGATTTTTTTCATTCTTAAAAACTTAAGACACGTTTAAAATGGTAATTTTTTGTAAGGAATTGTGGATTTTACAATTAAGCCCCGCCCCTCGATCTGGCAACGAATGAAAAATTCATCACAATTGAGAATTGATATCGGGGCGGGTATGGGTGGGGCCTAATCTTTGGCTTTATTTTTTTTCTATTATACATAGCCTTCTTTGAACAATCCGAGACTCAAAACCATGTTTTTAATTTCATTTCTTGTAAAGAAATCCGGATTTTGCAGTTAAGCTTGGCTGACGACTAAAAGAAAAATCATCACAATTAAGATAGGGCGGGTGGGCGGGGCTACATTTTGTCTTTTTTTTTCTCAATATGTGTAGTCATCTTTTCACAACAAGAAACTTTTTAGAGAAGAAAATGGTAAATTTGTATAGGGAAATACCGATTTTGCAATTACGCTCCACCCCTCGGTCTGACAACGAATGAAAAATTCATCACGATTGAGATCGACACGGATGGGTGGGGATTCTCTTTTGGTTTTCTTTTTTAATTAATACATTTAGTTTTCTTATACGATCACTTAAGAACATATTTCACATGGTTATTTCTCGTAGAAAAATAAGGATTTTACAATTACGCTCCGCCTCTCGGCTTACGACGAATAAAAAAAAATTATTAGAATTGAGATTGGGCGGGGCTTATATTTTGCTTTTTTTCATCATTTATATAGCCATCTTTTCACAACAAAAAATTTAAAACATGGTTAAAATCGTACATTTTTGCAAGGAAGTATGGATTTTGCATTTTTGGGGCGGAGCCTAATTGCTAATTGATATTTCCTTACACAAATTTTCTATTTTAAACATGCTTTCAGTTTCATGTTGTGAAAAGAAGTCTACACATATTAAAACAAAAAGGCAAAATATATGCCCGCCCACCCACCCTGTCTCTATTGTGATGATTTTTTTTATTCACCATGAAGCAAGAGGGCGGAGCTTAACTGCAAAATACTTATTTCTTTACAAGAAATTAAAAACATGTTTTTTAGTATCGTGTTGTTCAAAGAATACTATGTATATTAGGAAAAAAAGCCAAAATATTAACTCCGCCCACCCACCCTATCTCAATTGTGATGATTTTTTCATTCTTAAAAATTTAAGACACGTTTAAAATGGTAATTTTTTGTAAGGAATTATGGGGCAGGTATGGGTAGGGCTTAATCTTTGCCTTGAGTTTTTTCTTAATATACATAGTGTTCTTTGAATAATACGATACCCAAAAACATGTCTTACATGGTAATTTCTTGTAGAGAAATAACAAAGATTTTGCAATTTAATTCCGCTCCTTTGGATCTCGACAATTAAAAAAAATCATCACAATTGAGATAAGGTGGGTGGGCGGGGCTTATATTTTGCCTTTTTTCTTGATATACGTAGTCGCCTTTTCAGAACAACAAACTCAAAACATGTTTGAAATGGTAAATTCTTCTAAACAAATGTGGAGCTTGCAATTAAGCCCCGCCCCTCGATCTGACAACGAATGAAAAATTTATCACAATTGATAATTGAGATCGGGGCGGGTATGGGTGGGGCCTGATCTTTGGCTATATTTTTTTCTATTATACATAGTATTCTTTGAACAACCCGATACTCAAAAACATGCTTTTAATTTCTCCTAGAGAAATAAGGATTTTGCAGTTAAGCTCCACCCCCTTGGCTGACGACGAATAAAGAAATCAACACAATTGAGACAGGGTGGGTGGGCGGGGCATATATTTTGCCTTTTTTTCCTTAATATGTGTAGTCATCTTTTCACAACAAGAAACTTAAAACACGTTTAAAATGGCAAATTTGTATAGGGAAATACCGATTTTGAATTACGCTCCGCCCCTCGGTCTGACAACGAATGAAAAATTCGTCACAATTGAGAATTGAGATCGGGGCGGGTATGGGTGGGGCCTAATCTTTGGCTATATTTTTTTCTATTATACATAGTATTCTTTGAACAACCCGATACTCAAAAACATGTTTTTAATTTCTCCTAGAGAAATCAGGATTTTGCAGTTAAGCTCCACCCCCTTGGCTGACGACGAATAAAAAAATCAACACAATTGAGACAGGGTGGGTGGGCGGGGCATATATTTTGCATTTACATAGTATTCTTTGAACAACCCGATACTCAAAAACATGTTTTTGATTTCTCCTAGAGAAATAAGGATTTTGCAGTTAAGCTCCACCCCCTTGGCTGACGACGAATAAAAAAATCATCACAATTGCGACAGGGTGGGTGGGCGAGGCATATATTTTGCCTTTTTTCCTTAATATGTGTAGTCATCTTTTCACAACAAGAAACTCTGTCTAACGTTAGATGTACCGGAAAAAATTTCACATTTTAATAAAGTTCATCAGAATCCGAAAAACTTGAGTTCAATATTATTTACTGATCGAGAAGAAAAAAGGAAAAAAACGGTTATTTCTCGTAGAAAAATAAGGATTGTACAATTAAGCTCCGCCCCTCGACTTAAGACGAATAAAAAAATCATCAGAATTGAGATAGGGTGGGTGGGCGGGGCTTATATTTGCGGGTGTTTTTTTTTACTTAATATACATAGCCATCTTTTCACAATAAGAAACTTAAAACATGGTTAAAATGCTACATTTTTGCAAGGAAATATGGATTTTGTGATTATGGGGCGGAGTCTAATTGCAAAATCGATATTTCCTTATACAAATTTTCCAATTTAAACATGTTTGAAGTTTCATGTTGTGAAAAGAAGTCTACACATAAAACAAAAAGGCAAAATGTAAGCCCGCCCACCCGCCCTATCTAAATTGTGATAATTTTTTTTATTCACCGTGAACCAAGAGGGCGGAGCTTAACTGCAAAATACTCATTTCTTTCCAAGGAATTAAGAACATGTTTTTGAGTATCGTGTTGTTCAAAGAATACTATGTATACATATTAGGAAAAAAGCCAAAATATTAACCCCGCCCATCCACCCCATCTCAATTGTGATAATTTTTTTAATTCTTAAAAACTTAAGACACGTTTAAAATGGTAATTTTTTGTAAGAAATTATGGATTTTGCAATTAGGCTCCGCCCCTAGGTCTGTCAACGAATGAAAACTTCATTACTATTTAAATCAGCGCAGGTATGGGTAGGGCTTAATCTTTGGCTTGAATTTTTGTTAATATACACAGTATTCTTTGAATAATACGATACTCAAAAACATGTCTTACATGGTAATTTCTTGTAGAGAAATAATAAGGATTTTGCAATTCAGATAGGGCGGGTGGGCGGGGCTTATATTTTACCTTTTTTCTTGATATACGTAGTCGTCTTTTCAGGACAAGAAACTTAAAACATGTTTAAAATGGTAAATTCTTGTAGACAAATATGGATCTTGCAATTAAGCTCCGCCCCTCGATCTGACAACGAATGAAAAACTCATAACAATTGAGAATTGAAATCGGGACGGGTATGGGTGGGGCCTAATCTTTGGCTTTATTTTTTCCTATTATACATAGTCTTCCTTGAACAACACGATACTCAAAAACAAGTTTTTAATATCTCCGAGATAAATAAGGATCTGGAGTTAAGCTCCGCCTCCTTGGCTGCTGACGAATAATAATAAAAATCATCACAATTGATATTGGGCGGGGTGTCAGTTTGCCTTTTTTTTTCTTAATATATATAGCCATCTTTTCATAACAACAAATTTAAAACATGGTTAAAATGGTACATTTTTCCAAGGAAAAATCCAATTATGGGGCGGAGTCTAAATTGCAAAATCGATATTTCCGTATACAAATTTACCATTTTAAACATGTTTTAACTTTTATGTTGTGAAAACAATTCTACACATATTAAAACAAAAATGCAAAATGTAAGCCGCCCGCCCACCCTATCTCAATTGTGATGATTTTTTTTATTCGCCTTGAACCAAGGGGGCGAAGCTTTAAGTCTATTGTTGTTGAAACAAGTCTACACATATTAAGAAAAAAAAAAGGCAAAATATATGTCCCGCCCACCCACCCTATCTCAATTGTGATGATTTTTTTATTCGTCGTAAGCCAAGAGGGTGAAGCTTGACTGCAACATACTTATTTCTTTACAAGAAATTAAAAACAGGGTTTTGAGTTCGTGTTGTACAAAGAATACAATGTATATTAAGAAGTAAAGCCAAAATATTAACCCCGCCCACCCACCCCATCTCAATTGTGATGCTTTTTTTTATTCTTAGATACTTAAAACACGTTTAAAATGGTAATTTCTTGTAGAGAAATAATAAAGATTTTGCAATTAAAATCCGTTCCTTTGGCTCTCGATGATTAAAAAAAAAAAATCACCGCAATTTAGATAGGGCGGGTGGGCGGGGCTTATAATTTGCCTATTTTCTTAGTATATGTAGTCGTCTTTTCGGAACAAAAAACTTAAAACATGTTTCTTGTATATAAATATGGATCTCAGAATTGAGGATTGAGATCGGGGCGGGTATGGGTGGAGCCTAATCTTTGGCTTCATTTTTTTCTTGATATATATTGTATTCTTTGAACAACACGATTCTCAAAAACATGTTTTTAATTTCTCGTAGAGAAATAAGGATTTTGCAGTTAAGCTACGCCCCCTTGGCTCACGACGAATACAAAAAAATCATCACAATTGAGATAGGGTGGGTGGGCGGGGCTACATTTTGCCTTTGTTTCTTAATTTGTGTAGACTTTTTTAGACAACAAGAAACCTAAAACATGTCTTAAATGGTAAATTTTTCTAGTAATCCACGTTTCTTCTACAACCCCTTTAAATACGGCAAAAGCTCTAAAAGCAACGTCAGCGGGAACCGCAACACAAATAAATAATAAACAACGAATATCACTAGGTGAAATTTTCCAATAAAAAATAAAACCTGTGTTTTGCTTAGCTTAAGTAAAATATTGTTGTGTCAATAAACGTTTAAATCTCGCATTGTTTTGTTTTGTTTTTTGTGTTTAGGAACGGTTTTCCGCACCAGTCCGTCACGAGCGACATTTGGTGGTACTACATGATCTCGATGTCTTTCTACTGGTCCCTCTGCGTCAGCCAGTTCTTCGACGTAAAACGCAAAGACTTCTGGCAGATGTTCATCCATCACATCGCCACCATCGTCCTAATGTGTCTTTCCTGGGTGGTGAACGTTTTCCGTATAGGTAGCCTCGTCCTAGTCGTCCACGACAGCGCCGACATTTTCCTCGAAGCGGCAAAAATGGCCAAGTATTCCGGATACCAAAAGGTGTGCGACACCATCTTCGGTATATTCACGGTCCTGTGGATCGTGACGAGACTGGGGATTTATCCGTTCTGGATAATAAAAAAGTGAGCGAAAAGGGGGTCGTGGGCGCCGTTTTTAACGCTTTTTTTGCAGTACTTCGATCGACGCGCCGAAGATCGTCCCGATGTTCCCTGCCTACTACATTTTTAACAGTCTGTTGTGTCTTCTGCTAGTTCTTCACTGTTTTTGGACGTACTTGATACTGAAAATCGTTGCGAATTCGCTCAACGCAGGCAAGATGGAGGGGGATATAAGGTCCAGCAGCGACGACTACAGTGCAGATTCTAAATCTCAATGATACATCGTAGGAAATCGGTGTTTTTATCGTACTTGGCAGAGCTTCGGTGGCTTTAAACGTATCGGGCCAGCAACAGTTTGATTTTTTATTTCAACACTACACTTGTACAAAATATTGTTTTTGTACTTATTTATAAAACAAATTTCTCTTTATCTGAACTTACAAGTTATTGTGAATTCTGTTTAGTTACGGTTGTTTATAAATGGAAGTCCAAAGTTTACCAAAAATGTGTTTTGGAGATGTAGGAGTTTTTGTACCTACCTAGTCCACATATCCCGATTTTTAGAAACTTAAGTATATTTTCAGTGGCAAGTGATACAATGGAAAAGGCGATTGAAAAAGTACTCACTGGTGTTCCTTTTTTAACAGCAATATGTTGTGGTTGACACTAATAAACTGGTGATACTGTAGACTTCGTTCTACTTTAAAAATGCACCCTACCGTAAAAATGGTAATAACAAATTTAATGGTTAAATGTTAATTTATGTTTTGTTTACATTATTTTGAAGTTTTCTAACATTGATAATAATTTTTTGTGTGGAACCTTGTAATATTTAGATTAGTAATGGCTTAACTTGTACCACATAATCGAAAAAAAAGTGTCTAGCTACCACTGAAAATTAATGCTAAAAAAATAATTTCGACAAGTCTGACTTTTTAAGAAAAGTTTTTTGTCTAGTGTATGTTGGTGACAATGACATTGTCAACCTTGTACTCACTTGCCATTTGACAGGTAGGAACGTAAATCACCACTGACAGAAAGTGATACCAACTTATAAAATAAAGCTATAAAAGCCCTGTCATCAGTTCTGACCAGCGAAAAGGTAAGTCTCGGGTGTTATTTAACCTATTATTAACTTTCAGCTTTACAGTAAGATGCTTCAAGACTTATACCAGAGTTCTAGAGCTTTTCAGCAAACGTTTTTCCCATGTAAAAATTATAATAAAAACAAGTTAATTCATGTAAATTTATTGAAAACGATTACGTAAAATTATAGTTTGGAAGTGCAAATAATATTTCAGAAAATTTACATTCACGACTTGTCATAAACAGTTTCAAACATCACATCGTTATCATTAACTACAGTGATTATTTCATGTCCCAGATATACATACAAAAATTTGGAACTCACGTTAGCTAAATTAAACAAAAACCAAATTTAATAATCTCCAATTACGTACTTTCCATATTTTGTTCCATTTTTTATTGCATTTATTTCGCCTTATTTTTGGTTTCTGTGTACACGCAATTTACGTTCAACATTATTCCAGTTTAGTAAAAACGCAAAATACCAGTCTGATAAGTTTTTAATTTAGTCGAGAAGGTCCAAAACAGGTTTTTGTCCGTGTGCAGGTATGTGCATTTTTGCAATTCTTTAAGAAGCTGTTTTAATGAATTCGCAGCAAACAAAAAGTTGAACTTGTTTCATATAATTTCAAGGTGTTTTTGCATTGTTTGATACTACATCTTCGGTTGCGTTGAGGGAGATACGCAATTTTAACTTAAATATTCGTTTTTGTTTTTGGGAAGCGTTGTACCAAAATGCCAAAAGCTGTAACTCCAATATCGTTTTAAAAATGAAATTCATAGCTTTTTGGACAAGTTTTTTTTTATTCAAGATTTAAGATCAGTATTCAGTATATGTTTTGTCATTTGCATTCAACACTAGTAAATTTTCCATAAGTTATTTTTCATGAATTTAAAAATAGCACAAAAAATCAATGAATATTTGAAATATTTGATTATAAAATGTAGTAGAGTCATCTCGAGGCACCGATGCAGATCTTTAATTTGCCCCTAAAACTTAAACCCATTTTTGGGCGACAAAAGAGACAAATTTTTCTTCCTTTTCAGCAAGTCTCGTCGTAACCTATCCAACTCTAGTTTGTTTTTGAAATTTTTGAAACGTTATTCCTATTTTATTGAATATTTATTGCAAATTATATTGCAGATAAACAGAGGGACGCTCTTTTTGTGGAATCAATCGAATCAAATCTTAATTTACACAGTGTTTAATAAATAATTCTAAAAATTATATGTTTAGTTGTTTTTAAATTATTACTGCAAAATCCTTATTTCTCTACGAGAAAATAAAAACATGTTTTAAATTTCTTATTGTCGAAATAATTCTACACAAATTAAGACAAAAAGGAAAAATGTAGCCCCGCCCACCCGCCCTATCTCAATTGTGATGATTTTTACTTCCCGAGCGTAAGCAAAGGATGTATTGTAATCGAGTCCGTCGGCCGACTCTCTACTTTTACGTTTTCTCGATCTTTCATGACCCCTAGAAGACGAAGAAATAGGTCTCCCATTTCCGTCTGTCTGTCCGTCTGTCCGTCCGTCTGTCCGTCCGTCCGTCCGTCTGTCCGTCCGTCTGTCCGTCTGTCCGTCTGCCCCCGGATTTTTATTAGACAGATAATCTCCGAAAGTACTCGACCGATTGTTGTGAAATTTTGTACTTATATTAAGAATATCATGTAGATGGTAAAACGCTAACCAAAATTTGTCTAATCATCCCCACCACTAATGCGATGACGTCACTTCAAAATTGTACATAGTAAATGGGTTTTCAATTGTATAAAATAACATAGTCCTACACATGTAGTTTACAACTCTGAATCGACTTTTCACCCGAAACGTCCAGATTTTTGGAAAAAAAATCAAAATTATAAAACAACATTTTGAAATTTAATTTTTAATCTGCTAACCAGAATGCTTTGAAATGTTGCAGATGTTTTAAGGCTATAAAGAGCATCATAAATCTTTAGTCAAAAAATATTTGCTTATCCCCTCCAAAAACTTGATGACGTCAGCTCAAAAGTTTGTGGAATAAATGATATCTAAAATGTACAAAATATGATGAGTCTGTACTTGTGATCTATCACTCCATTCATATTTTTTGGATTTGCATATACAGGGTGACTCAAAAAAATTAATGAATGCGTAAATATATTTTATTGATTTAATCAGGAACTACAAAACCGAATGCTCTGAAATCTTGCAGACGTTTTAAGGTCATAAAGAGCATAATAAATGTTTAGTCAAAATATATTTGCTTATCCCCTCCAAAAACTTGATGACGTCAGCTCGAAAGTTTGCCGAATAAATCATATCTAAAATGTACAAAATATGATGAGCCTGTACTTGTCATTTATCACTCCATTCATATTTTTTGGATTTGCATATACAGAGTGACTCAAAAAAATTAATGAATGCGTAAATATATTTTATTGATTTAATCAGGAACTACAAAACGGAATGCTCTGACATCTTGCAGATGCTTTAAGGTTATAAAGAGCATAATAAATGTTTAATCAAAATATATTTGCTTATCCCCTCCAAAAACTTGATGACGTCAGCTCGAAAATTTGCCGAATAAATCATATCTAAAATGTACAAAATATGATCAGTCTGTACTTGTGATCTATCACTCCATTCATATTTTTTGGATTTGCATATACAGGGTGATTCAAGAAAATAAATGAAAGCGTAAATTTATTTTACTGATTTACTCAGGAACTACAAAACCGAATGCTTCGAAATCTTGAAGATATTTTAAAATTATCATAAGCATGGTAAATTTTTGATCAAAACGTATTTGGTCGTCCCCCCTAAAAAATTTATGATGTCACCACAAAATTTTGCTGAATAAATCCTATCTAAAATGTACAAAATATGGTGAGTCTCTTCTAGTGATTTATCATTCCATTCAAATTTTTTCGATTTGCATATACAGGGTGACTCAAAAAAATTAATGAATGCGTAAATTTATTTTATTGATTTAATCAGGAACTACAAAACCGAATGCTTTGAAATCTTGCAGATGTTTTAAGGTTATAAAGAGCATAATAAATTTTTAGTCAAAATATATTTGGTTATCTTCTACAAAAAACTGATGACGTCAGCTCAAAAGTTTGCCGAATAAATCGTATCTAAAATGTACAAAATATGATGAGTCTGTACTTGTGATTTATCATTCCATTCATATTTTGGATTTATTTTATTGATTAAATTAAAGGCAACACTTATTATTAGTATTACACCCCAACCAACCCAATTTGGTAGACACAAAATTTGTTAAAGGAAAAACTCGGTTGAAACATAAGGGTAGCACACTTATTTACATCGACTTTAACATTACAGACCTGCATTTGTTTTATGCCGTCACTTGGTTCCGCGAATATGGAATAGACATGTTTATAATCAACCAATTGTGAATTTCACCGTCAAGAATTAAAATAAAACCCAATGTTTTATATAATAAGCGGAAGTCGAAGCAATAAAACCGATGGTCGTTTTGTTTACAGTTTCTCTGTTGGACTCTCACGTATGCTGTTACGCTTGTCATCTTAAATTAAGAATGTTTATACATAAACGATTTTCAGTTGCCTTTCATATTACCAGACAGCGGATTTTTGTCGGGCTACGTCACGTTTAATCGGTACTAATTCCATAAATATAATTAACGATTTATTAATCAAACGGCTAAGTAAATGAGAACGGGAATTAACAGCAGAGTGCAACGAAACAGCGTTATTCTAATCTCAAATAAACGAAGTGCAGTCCGCAACCGCAATGAATTCGCATCCCTTAACGAGCCGTACCGAGTTTGGCCTTGCCTAGCCCGACAGAAATCCGCTCTCTAGATATTACACACCGGCGCCGTATACGTGAGTAAATTGTTTCGTTATTTTATTGATTATAAGAAATCAATATTCAAAACGACCCAATTCATTTTCCCGAAAATTTGGGAATACAATAATTTTATTCTTAGTATTACACTACATCTATCCCAACTGAAATACGTGTCCTTGCAAAAATGTTGATGACGTCATCACAATTTTTTTTTAAATTCCCACTACAAAAATGTAATGAGAAAAAAAAACACAATAGACATGCAGTCGTCAAGTTTCCGACAGCGAGGGAAGTACTGTCTAAACTCTTTAGACCAATTTTTGTTTTTGGGAAGCGTTGTACCAAAGTGCCAAAAGCTGTAACTCCAATATCGTTTTAAAAATGAAATTCGTAGCTTTTTGGACAAGTTTTTTTTTTATTCAAGATTTTTTCCCCATCAGCTTAAGATCAGTATATGTTTCGTAATTTGCATTCAACACTACTAAATTTTCCATAAGTTATTTTTCGTAAATTTAAAAATAGCACAAAAAATCAATGAATATTTGAAATATTTGATTATAAAATGTAGTAGAGTCGTTTCGAGGCACCGATGCAGATCTTTAATTTTCCCCTAAAACTTAAACCCATTTTTAGGCGACAAAAGAGACAGAAATTTCTCTTCCTAGGCTATCCAACTCTAGTTTGTTTTTGAAATTTTTGAAACGTTATTCCTATTTTATTGAATATTTATTGCAAATTATATTGCAGATAACCAGAGGGACGCCTTTTTGTAGAATCAATCGAATCAAACTTTAATTTACTTTGTTTAATTTGTTTAATAAATAATTCTAAAAATAATATGTTTATTTGTTTTTAAATTATTACTGCAAAATCCTTATTTCTCTACGAGAAAATAAAAACATGTTTTAAATTTCTTATTGTCGAAATAAGTCTACACAAATTAAGACAAAAAGGAAAAATGTAGCCCCGCCCACTCGCCCTATCTCAATTGTGATGATTTTTTTTATTCGTCGTGAGCCAAGAAGGCGGAGCTTAACTGCAAAATTCTTATTTCTCCACAAGAAATTAAAAACATGTTTTTGAGTATCGTGTTGCTCAAAGAATACTATGTACATTAAGCAAAAAAATAAAGCCAAAGATTAAGCCCCACCCATAATAATGAATTTTTCATTAGTTGGCACACCTAGGGGAGGAGCCTAATTGCAAACTCCATATTTCCGCACATACATTTTGCTTTTTTTTTTTAATACATGTAGACTTCTTTTCACAACATGATAGTTAAAATGTGTTCAAAGTGAAAAATTTGTATAAGGAAATATCGATTTTGCATTTAGACTTCGCCCCATAATTGCAAAATCCACATTTCCTTGCGAAATGTACCATCTTGACCATGTTTTAAGTTTCTTGTTGTGAAAAGATGGCTGTGTATATTAAGGAAAAGAAAGACAAAATATAAGTCCCGCCCTATCTCAATTCTGATGATCTTTTTACTTCCCGAGCGTAAGCAAAGGAAGTATTGTAATCGAGTCCGTCGGCCGACTCTCTACTTTTACGTTTTCTCGATCTTTCATGACCCCTAGAAGACGAAGAAATAGGTCTCCCATTTCCGTCTGTCCGTCCGTCTGTCCGTCTGTCTGCCGTCCCGGATTTTTATTAGACAGATAATCTCCGAAAGTACTGGACCGATTGTTGTGAAATTTTGTACTTATATTAGGAATATCATGTAGATGGTAAAACGCTAACCAAAATTTGTCTAATCATCCCCACCACTAATGCGATGACGTCACTTCAAAATTGTACATGGTAAATGGGTCTTAAATTGTGTAAAATAACATAGTCCTACACATGTAGTTTACGACTCCGAATTCAGTTTTTACCCGAAACGTCCAGATTTTTGGAAAAAAAATCAAAATTATAAAACAACATTTTGCAATTTAATTTTGAATCTGCTAACCTGAATGTTTTGAAATGTTGCACATGTTTTAAGGCTATAAAGAGCATCATAAATCTTTAGTCAAAATATATTTGGTTATCCCCTCCAAAAACTTGATGACGTCAGCTCAAAAGTTTGTCGAATAAATCCTATCTAAAATGTACAAAATATGATGAGTCTGTACTTGTGATCCATCACTCCATTCATATTTTTTGGATTTGCATATACAGGGTGACTCAAAAAAATTAATGAATGCGTAAATATATTTTACTGATTTATTCAGAAACTACAAAACCGAATGCTTTGAAATCTTGCAGATGTTTTAAGGTTATAAAGAGCATAATAAATGTTTAGTCAAAATATATTTGCTTATCCCCTCCAAAAAATTGATGACGTCAGCTCGAAAGTTTGCCGAATAAATCCTATCTAAACTGTAAAAATATGATGAGTCTGTACTTGTAATTTATCACTCCATTCATATTTCTTGGATTTGCATATACAGGGTGACTCAAAAAAATTAATGAATGCGTAAATATATTTTATTGATTTAATCAGGAACTACAAAACCGAACGCTCTGACATCTTGCAGATGTTTTAAGGTTATAAAGAGCATAATAAATGTTTAGTCAAAATATATTTGCTTATCCCCTCCAAAAACTTGATGACGTCAGCTCGAAAATTTGCCGAGTAAATCATAGCTAAAATGTACAAAATATGATCAGTCTGTACTTGTGATCTATCACTCCATTCATATTTTTTGGATTTGCATATACAGGGTGATTCAAGAAAATAAATGAAAGCGTAAATTTATTTTACTGATTTACTCAGGAACTACAAAACCGAATGCTTCGAAATCTTGAAGATATTTTAAAATTATCATAAGCATGGTAAATTTTTGATCAAAATGTATTTGGTCGTCCCCCCTAAAAAATTTATGACGTCACCACAAAATTTTGCTGAATAAATCCTATCTAAAATGTACAAAATATGGTGAGTCTCTTCTTGTGATTTATCATTCCATTCAAATTTTTTCGATTTGCATATACAGGGTGACTCAAAAAAATTAATGAATGCGTAAATTTATTTTATTGATTTAATCAGGAACTATAAAACCAAATGCTTTGAAATCTTGCAGATGTTTTAAGGTTATAAAGAGCATAATAAATTTTTAGTCAAAATATATGTGGTTATCTTCTACAAAAAACTGATGACGTCAGCTCAAAAGTTTGCCGAATAAATCGTATCTAAATTGTACAAAATATGATGAGTCTGTACTTGTGATTTATCATTCCATTCATATTTTTGGATTTGCATATGCAGGGTGACTCAAAAAAATTAATGAAGGCGTGAGTTTATTTTATCGATTTAATCAGGAACTACAAAACCGAATGCTTTGAAATCTTGGGAATATTTTAAAGGTATTATAAGCATGGTAAACTTTTGTTCAAAATGTATTTGTACATCCCTCCTAAAAAAATTGATGACGTCACCCTTAAATTTTGCTGAATAAATCCTATCTAAAATGCAAAAAATATGATGAGTTTGAACTTGTGATTTATCATTCCGTTCATATTTTTTAGATTTTCTTAAGAGGTGGTTCAAAAAAATTAATGAAGTCAATTTATTTTATTGATTAAATTAAAGGCAACACTTATTATTAGTATTACACCCCAACCAACCCAATTTGGTAGACACAAAATTTGTTAAAGGAAAAACTCGGTTGAAACATAAGGGTAGCACGCTTATTTACATCGACTTTAACATTACAGACCTGCATTTGTTTTATGCCGTCACTTGGTTCCGCGAATATGGAATAGACATGTTTATAATCAACCAATTGTGAATTTCACCGTCAAGAATTAAAATAAAACCCAATGTTTTATATAATAAGCGGAAGTCGAAGCAATAAAACCGATGGTCGTTTTGTTTACAGTTTCTCTGTTGGACTCTCACGTATGCTGTTACGCTTGTCATCTTAAATTAAGAATGTTTATACATAAACGATTTTCAGTTGCCTTTCATATTACCAGACAGCGGATTTTTGTCGGGCTACGTCACGTTTAATCGGTACTAATTCCATAAATATAATTAACGATTTATTAATCAAACGGCTAAGTAAATGAGAACGGGAATTAGCAGCAGAGTGCAACGAAACAGCTTTATTCTTATCTCAAATAAACGAAGTGCAGTCCGCAATCGCAATGAATTCGCATCCCGTACGAGCCGTACCGAGTTTGGCCTTGCCTAGCCCGACAGACATCCGCTCTATAGATATTACACACCGGCGCCGTATACCTGAGTAAATTGTTTCGTTATTTTATTGATTATGAGAAATCAATATTCAAAACGACCCAATTCATTTTCCCGAAAATTTGGGAATACAATAATTTTATTCTTAGTATTACACTACATCTATCCCAACTGATATACGTGTCCTTGCAAAAATGTTGATGACGTCATCACAATTTTTTTTTAAATTCCCACTACAAAAATGTAATGAGAAAAAAAAACATAATACGCATGCAGTCGTCAAGTTTCCGACAGCGAGGGAAGTACTGTCTAAACTCTTTAGACCAATTTTTTTAATATATGTAGACTTCTTTTCACAACATGATAGTTAAAATATGTTTAAAGTGAAAAATTTGTATAAGGAAATATAGATTTTGCATTTAGACTTCGCCCCATAATTGCAAAATCCACATTTCCTTGCGAAAGTATGTAATCGAGTCCGTCGGCCGACCCTCTACTTTTACGTTTTCTCGATCTTTCATGACCCCTAGAAGACGAAGAAATAGGTCTCCCATTTCCGTCTGTCTGTCCGTATGTCCGTTCATCTGTACGTCTGTCCGTCTGTCTGCCGTCCCGGATTTTTATTAGACAGATAATCTCCGAAAGTACTAGACCGATTGTTGTTAAATTTTGTACTTACATTAAGAATATCATGTAGATGGTAAAACGCTAACCAAAATTTGTCTAATCATCCCCACCACTAATGCGATGACGTCACTTCAAAATTGTACATAGTAAATGGGTCTTAAATTGTGTAAAATAACATAGTCCTACACATGTAGTTTACGACTCCGAATTCAGTTTTTACCCGAAACGTCCAGATTTTTGGAAAAAAAATCAAAATTATAAAACAACATTTTGCAATTTAATTTTGAATCTGCTAACCCGAATGTTTTGAAATGTTGCAGATGTTTTAAGGCTATAAAGAGCATCATAAATCTTTAGTCAAAATATATTTGGTTATCCCCTCCAAAAACTTGATGACGTCAGCTCAAAAGTTTGCCGAATAAATCCTATCTAAAATGTACAAAATATGATGCGTCCGTACTTGTGATATATCACTCCATTCATATTTTTTGGATTTGCATATACAGGATGACTCAAAAAAACTAATGAATGCGCAAAATTTATTTTACTGATTTACTCAGGAACTACAAAACCGAATGCTTTGAAATCTTGAAGATGTTTTAAAATTATCATAAGCATGGTAAATTTTTTATCAAAATGTATTTGCTCTTCCCCCCTAAAAAATTTATGACGTCACCAGAAAATTTTGCTGAATAAATCCTATCTAAAATGTACAAAATATGGTGAGTCTCTTCTTGTCATTTATCATTCCATTAAAATTTTTTCGATTTGCATATACAGGGTGACTCAAAAAAATTAATGAATGCGTCAATTTATTTTATTGATTTAATCAGGAATTACAGAACCGAATGCTTTGAAATCTTGGAGATGTTTTAAAGTCATCATAAGCATGGTAAATTTTTTATCAAAATGTATTTGCTCTTCCCCCCTAAAACATTGATGACGTCACTCCAAAATTTTGCTGAATAAATCCTATCTGAAATGTACAAAATATGATGAGTCTGTACTTGTGGTTTATCATTCCATTCATATTTTTGGATTTGCATATACAGGCTGACTCAAAAAAATTAATGAATGCGTGAATTTATTTGATCGATTTAATCAGGAATTACAAAACCGAATGCTGAGAATTTAAAGAAGACCAAAAGAGAAGCCCCACCCATCCATCTCGAACTCAATCGTGATGAATTTTTCATTCGATGTTAAACCTAGAGGAGGAGCCTAATTACAAAATCCATATATCCGCACAAAAATTTATCATTTTGAAAGTGTTTTACGTTTCTAAGAATAAAAAAATCATTACAATTGAGGTTTATACTTTGCCATTTTTTCTTAATGTACATAGTATTCTTTGAACAACACGATACTCAAAAATATGTTTTTAATTTCTTGTAAAGAAATACGTATTTTCAGTTAAGGTCCGCCTCCTTGGTTGACGGCGAATAAAAAAATAATCACAATGGAGATGGGGTGGGTGGGTGGGGCATAGATTCCGCCCTATAATTGCAAAATCCATATTTCCTTGCAAAATGTACCGTATTAATCATGTTTTAAGTTTCTTGTTGTGAAAAGATTCCTAAGTATGTATATTAAAAAAAAGACAAAATAAATGCCCCGCCCACCCGCCCTATCTCATTTCTGATGATTTTTTTTTAGTCGTAGTAAGCCGAGGGGCGGAGCTTAATTGTAAAATCTTTATTTTTCTACGACAAAAAAACAAGTTTTCCCTTTTTCTTCTCGATCAGTAAATAATATTGAACTCAGGTTTCTAGTGTTTCGGATTCTGATCAACTTTATTAAACTGTCAAAAATTTTCCTGTACATCTAACGTTACTTTATTATTATCTTTTTAATATTTTTTTAAAATATGTAGTTCAGTTAGCAATAATATATTTTTTTTAAAGTAAGAAAAGTATATTATATATCTTCAAAAATTTTAAAACAAATATATTTTATTTCATTCAAAAACAACAAAATAATTCAAAAATTTCTTTACCTGTAAATGCGTTCCTTAGTTTTTAAAAATTTTTATCGATTTTTGGACACCGTGCAAAAAACGATTAAAGAAATAGACGTCCTTGATCAATGTTTTGTTATTGCTTGTTTATATTGTTATCACTACGAGTAATATTTTTGTTTTTTTTTATCACAAACTATTACATTACAAACAAAAGAAAACGTTAATTCATATACGAACTGTTGTGGATGTTTTATATTATGTGTAAACGCATTTCATGGTTCGAGATTTTTCCCCACCAGCTAAAACGTTCCTTTAAAGTGACTGAAAAAAAACGAAAGGTAATGAAAACTCGAAATACTCGATTTCTTGGTGGTATCGTATTCTCGTTGCACCGATGAAGATCGTCAATTTCACTTTAAACTTCGACCCATTTTTGGGTGACCAAAGAGAGAGAAATTTTTGGGAACTGTTGTACCCGTTAGGAGGAAGTTTCATCATCTTGTCTTTACGCCTGTTTTTAGTCAAGTTGGTAAGTGTTTGGTTTTTTTTACAAAACTAACTGTGTTTTCGAGGTTTATATTCACCCGGGTTGGGGTATGGTGCGGACTCGAAAAAGTTACACCCAAGAAACCAGCACCCAACCCAGCTTTAGAAAAAGCGTATTCAAAATCAAAAAAATGGTCCGAACGTGAAGTATGTATAGAAAGCTAAATTTGACACCGGTTGTGACGCCCGATATCTTAGATTTTAGGTCTTTCTAAACAGATAGATGTGGACTACACGAAAGTAAACGAGTGGTTTAAATTGCGAGCAGCCCAAGACAAACCCTCCGTTTCAGACAAGTTCGGCAACAGTTGTTGGGAATTTTTCTACTTTACGGGTGCTTGCACTTGGGGTTTTTTAGTCCTGAAAGATAAACCGTGGTTGGTGGATTTTAATCAATGTTGGTACGACGTTTAGTTTTTTTAGTGACTTTGGTTAACCGCGATTTGTAGGACCGACCACTACAACCAAACCGTTCCCGATGACGTCTGGTGGTACTTCATGTTATGTTTCTCTTTCATAGGAGGGCAACTCCTTGGACTCGCTTTAGACATACCAAGAAAAGATTACTACGTCATGGTTGTGCACCATCTAGTCGGAATTTTGTCGTTACTGATTGGTTGGACCACTTATTTTTATAAATTTAGCACACTTTTTGTACTCGTTTCTGACACCTGCAATGTGTTTCTTGAGGTTGGTACCGAATTTTAGGTATGAGTCCGTCTAAACGGAAATGGTTTTCAGGCAACGAAAATTTGCAAATATTTAAACTTGCGCAAGCTCTCAATTCTTGTTTTTGTTTTGTTTACGTTGGTTTGGGTTTCTATAAGAGGAGTTATCCATATTTTTCTTTTGAAAAGGTAAGCTATATAGTACTCAAAATATTTATAACTTTATAACTTTTTTTTTTTTTTAGTATAACTTTGGACGCCCCGAAATATTTGCCCGCAGTTCGTAGTAACGTTCTTTATTATATTTTCATTTTTTGTGGTCTTGGGTTCGGTCTTATGAATCTTATGTGGACTTATTTTTTGGTCAAAGTTATTGCGAATTTTTGTAAAACTGGAGCCATGGAGGACGCCAGGTCGGACGTCGACGACTAAAATAAATACTTATCCATCTAATTAGTTCCCACAGTTTTACTCGTATACTATAACTTATTTTTGAAATTCCGATGCGACGTTGCCACATTATTCCAATTTTATTGCACTCACTATAGATTGATATTCAATTTTATTTACATCACGGAAAATTAGAATACCGTGGCAACGTCGCATCAGAATTTCAAAAATAAACTGAACGACGAGACCAAAAAAATTATACTGTCGTCACAACAAGGACAATTTTAAAGAAACTGGTTTATCTGTGAAATAAATAATACATCATACTAGTTTTTTAATTTTTAGACAATAAAAAAAATAATTTAATCAGTACAATGATTAGTTGATTACACTTCGGACACAAGAATTATAAAAGAAATCCATAAAATTAACGAATACAGAAATGTTATTAGTATTACGCTGCACCTATTCAAATTGGTAAACATGTCCTTGCTAAAATGTTGATGACCTGATGCTTATTTACCTTCTTTAATTCTGTCTAGGCAGATAATCTGACTACTGGCCTGATTGTTGTAAAATTTCATCACGATTGAGATCCAGACGGCTGGGTGGGGCTTCTTTCTCTTTTGGTTTTCTTTTTTAAGCTCCGCCTCCCGACTTACGACGAATAAAAAAATCACCAGATTTGAGATAGGGCGGGTGGGCGGGGCTTATATTTTCCTTTTGTTTCTCAATATACATAGCCATCTTTTCACAACAAGAAATTTAAAACATGGTTAAAGTGGTACATTTTTGCAAAGAAGTATGAATTTTGCAATAATGGGGCGGAGTCTAATTGCAAAATCGATATTTTTTTAGAGTATCGTGTTGTTGAAAGAATACTATGTATATTAAGAAAAAAAGGGTAAAATATAAACCCCGCCCACCCACCCCATCTCAATTGTGATGATTTTTTTTATTCTTAGAAACCTAAAACACGTTTAAATTGGTAAATTTTTGTAAGGAAACATGGATTTTGCAATTACGCTCCGCCCTTCGGTCTGACAACGAATGAAAAATTAATGACGATTGAGATCGAGATAGATGGGTGGGGCTTCTCTTTTGATTTTCTTTTTTAATTAATACATTCAGTTTTCTTTGTATAACACGATTACTTAAGAACATATTTCACATGGTAATTTCTCTCTAACTCTCTCTAACGTCAGATGTACAGGAAAAATTTTTGAGATTTTAATAAAAAATTAATCAGGATCCGAAAAACTAGAAACCTGAGTTCAATATTATTTACTGATCGAGAGGAAAAAGGGAAAAAATTGGTTATTTCTCGTAGAAAAATAAGGATTTTACAATTAAGCTCCGCCCCTCGGCTTACTACGAATAAAAAAAATCATCAGAATTGAGATAGGGCGGGTGGGCGGGGCTTATATTTTGTCCTTTTTCTTTCTTAATATACATATACATACTTTTCACAACAAGAAACTTAAAACATAGTTAAGATTTTACATTTTTGCAAGGAAATATAGATTTTACAATTATCGGGCGGAGTCTAATTCCCAAATCGATGCGAGGGAAGTTCTGTCGAAACAACTTTCGACCAATTTTTAAAAATTGCAATATTTCAATTGACGATTCTGGAAAACATTGGTTGGAGTTAAAAATAAAATTCGCAAACTCAAATTTTATAATTTTTCGAAAAATCTGGATTTATTTATTTTCCATCAACTTTTTGATATCATAATTTTTCGTTTTTCCTTTTTCTTCGATTTTGAATTTTCCATATCACAGTTTTTCGATTTTTCAGTTTCTCGTTTTTAATTCTTCGATTTTTCAATTTTTCGTTTCCTCAATAATTGAAGAATTATTCTTCAAGGTTGTGATTTTTGTTTTTCATAATCGCGATTTTTGATTTTCATTTTCTAGATTTCATATCACAATTTTTCCGTTTTACAATTCCTTTATTTTTTAATTTTATAATTAATTCTTGGCAAGTACTAGCCCCGCCCACCCACCCTCTATTTTCTTAGAAGGTATATGATTTGCCAAAATTAGTTTTATCTTAGCATGTACTAACCAAAAAAATTAAAAATTGAAAAATTGCAAATCCAAAAATCGTGGAAACGGAAACTTGATAAATCAAAAAAGTGAGAAATTCAAAATTGAAAACTCGCGAAATTGTAAATTGAAAATTTTCAAAATCTGAAAACTGAATCATCCAAAAATTAGAAAATCGAGAAAGTGAAAAACTGAAGAAAAAAATTAAAAATTGAAGAATTGAAAAATTCAAGCAAAAAATCGAGGCGAGGGAAGTTCTGTCGAAATAATCTTCGATCAATTTGTTGATATGTATTTCAATTTTTCATTTTTTCCAGTTTCTCGTTTTCAATTTCTCGGTTCCTTAATTTTTCAATTTTTTGTTTTTCATATGCTCGGTTTTTTGATTTTTATTTTCTCGATTTCAATCACAATTTTTTCTTTTTACAATTGCTTTATTTTTTCAACATTTCTTTCGATTTTATAATTTTAAAATTGAAAGATCGAAAAATTGAAAACTGGTGAAATTCTCGAAGAGTCGCTTATCTTAAAAATGAAAAAACAAAAAAAAAAGAAAAACAGAAAAATTGCAAATCGAAAAATTGAAGAAACTAGAAACTGAAAAAATTAAAATTCAAGAAACAAAAAATAAAATAGAAACACTGAAAAATCGAATAAGTGAAAAAATAACGAAAATATAAAGAACCGAAAAATTGCAAAATGTAAAAATTGAAAAAATCTAAAGTTGGAAAACCGAAAATTTTAATCTTGAAAACTCGAAAAATTGTAGATCGAAAAACTGAAGAAAAATATGAAAAATTGAAGAATTCGGAAAATCGAGGCAGGGGAAGTTCTGTCGAAATAATCATCGACCAATTTTTTGGTATTAGAATTTTTGGTTTTTCCTTTTTCTTCGATTTTTAATTTTCCATATCACAATTTTTCGTTTTTTCATTTTCAATTTTTCAATTTTTAATTTTTCATTTTTCGATTTTTCACTTTGTCGTTTTTAATATTTCGATTTTTCTATTTTTCGTTTCCTCAGTTTTTGAAGTTTTTAATTTTTGTTTTTCATATTCTCGATTTTTTGAGTTTCATTTTCGTGATTTCATATCACAATTTTTCCTTTATTTTTAAAATTTTTCTTTCGATCTTATATTTTTAAAATTGAAAACAGGTGAAATTCTTTCTTCACAGCCAATAAGAATGAATGATGAAAACGGAATAAGGGTGGGTGAGAGGGGCCCCCAAGTACTAGCCCCGCCCACCCACTCTCTATTTTCTTAGAGGGTATATGATTTGCCAAAATTAGTTTTATCTTGGCATGTACTTAACTGCAAAATACTTATTTCTTTACAAGAAATTGAAAACATGTTTTTGAGTATCGTTTTGCTTAAAGAATACTACGTATATTAAGAAAAAAGGGCACAATATAAGCCCCGCCCACCCACCCCATCTCAATTGTAATGATTTTTTTATTCTTAGAAACGTAAAACACGTTTAAAATGGTAAACTTTTGTAAGGAAATATTGATTTTGCAATTACGCTCCGCCCTTCTGTCTGGCAACGAATGAAAACTTCATCACGATTGAGATCGAGATGGATGGGTGGGGCGTCTCTTTTGATTTTCTTTTTTAATTAATACATTCAGTTTTCTTTGTATAACACGATTACTTATGAACATATTTCACATGGTAATTTCTCTCTAACTCTATAACGTTAGATGTACAGGAAAATTTTTTGACATTTTAATAAAGTCGATCAAAATCCGAAAAACTAGAAACCTGAGTTCAATATTATTTACTGATCAAGAGGAAAAAGGGAAAAAATTGGTTATTTCTCGTAGAAAAATAAGGATTTTACAATTAAGCTCCGCCCCTCGGCTTACTACGAATAAAAAAAATTATCAGAATTGAGATAGGGCGGATGGGCGGGGCTTATATTTTGTCCTTTTTCTTTCTTAATATACATAGCCATCTTTTCACAACAAGAAACTTAAAACATGGTTAAGATTTTACATTTTTGCAAGGAAATATAGATTTTACAATTATCGGGCGGAGTCTAATTCCCAAATCGATGCGAGGGAAGTTCTGTCGAAACAACCTTCGACCAATTTTTAAAAATTGCAATATTTCAATTGATGATTCTGGAAAATATTGGTTGGAGTTAAAAATAAAATTCGCAAACTCAAATTTTATAATTTTTTGAAAAATCTGGATTTATTTATTTTATATCAATTTTTTGATATTATAATTTTTTGTTTTTTCTTTTTTTTCGATTTTGAATTTTTCATATCACAATTTTTCGATTTTTCAGTTTCTCGTTTTTAATTCTTCGATTTTTCAATTTTTCGTTTCCTCAATAATTGAAGAATTATTCTTCAAGGTTGTGATTTTTGTTTTTCATAATCGCGATTTTTGATTTTCATTTTCTCGATTTCATGTCACAATTTTTCCGTTTTACAATTCCTTTAATTTTTTAATTTTATAATTAATTCTTGGCAAGTACTAGCCCCGCCCACCCACCCTCTATTTTCTTAGAAGGTATATGATTTGCCAAAATTAATTTTATCTTAGCATGTACTAACCAAAAAAAATTAAAAATTGAAAAATTGCAAATCCAAAAATTGAGGAAACGAAAACTTGATAAATCCAAAAAGTGAGAAATTCAAAATTGAAAACTCGCGAAATTGTAAATTGAAAATTTTCAAAATCTGAAAACTGAATCATCCAAAAATTGGAAAATCGAGAAAGTGAAAAACTGAAGAAAAAAATTAAAAATTGAAGAATTGAAAAATTCAAGCAAAAAATCGAGGCGAGGGAAGTTCTGTCGAAATAATCTTGGATCAATTTGTTGATATGTATTTCAATTTTTCATTTTTTCCAGTTTCTCGTTTTCAATTTTTCGGTTCCTCAATTTTTAAATTTTTTGTTTTTCATATGCTCGGTTTTTTGATTTTTGTTTTCTCGATTTCATATCACAATTTTTTCTTTTTACAGTTCCTTTATTTTTTCAACATTTCTTTCGATTTTATAATTTTAAAATTGAAAGATCGAAAAATTGAAAAGTGGTGAAATTGTCGAAGAGTCGCTTATCTTAAAAATGAAAAAACAAAAAAAAAAGAAAAACCGAAAAATTGCAAATCGAAAAATTGGAGAAACTAGAAACTGAAAAAATTAAAATTCAAGAAACAAAAAATAAAATCGAAACACTGAAAAATCGAATAAGTGAAAAAATAACGAAAATAAAGAACCGAAAAATTGCAAAATGTAAAAATTGAAAAAATCTAAAGTTGGAAAACCGAAAATTTTAATCTTGAAAACTCGAAAAATTGTAGATCGAAAAACTGAAGAAAAATATGAACAATTGAAGAAAATCGAGGCAAGGGAAGTGCTGTCGAAATAATCATCGACCAATTTTTTGGTGTTAGAATTTTTGGTTTTTCCTTTTTCTTCGATTTTTAATTTTTCATTACACAATTTTTCGTTTTTTCATTTTCAATTTTGCAATTTTTAATTTTTCATTTTTCGATTTTTCACTTTGTCGTTTTTAATATTTCGATTTTTCTATTTTTCGTTTGAAGTTCTTAATTTTTGTTTTTCATATTCTCGATTTTTTGAGTTTCATTTTTGTGATTTCATATCACAATTTTTCCTTTATTTTTAAAATTTTTCTTTCGATCTTATAATTTTAAAATTGAAAACAGGTGACATTCTTTCTTCACGGCCAATAATAATGAATGATGAAAATGGAATAAGGGTGGGTGAGAGGGGCCCCCAAGTACAAGCCCCGCCCACCCACTCTCTATTTTCTTAGAGAGTATATGATTTGACAAAATTAGTTTTATCTTGGCATGTACTTAACTGCAAAATACTTACTTAATAATTGTAATTGTTGTATGTTAAGAAAAAAGGGGCACAATATAAACCCCGCCCACCCACCCCATCTCAATTGTGATGACGTTTTTTATTTTTAGAAACTTAAAACACGTTTAAAATGGTAATTTTTTTTAGGAAATATGGATTTTGCAATTAGGCTCCGCCTCTAGGTCTGGCAACGAATGAAAACTTCAGTACTTTTTGGATCAGAGCAGGTATGGGTGGGGCTTAATCTTTATCTTTAATTTTTTCTTAATATACGTAGTATTCTTTGAACAACACTATACTCAAAAACATTGTTTTTATTTCTTGTAGAAAAATACGGATTTTGCAATTAAGCTCTGCCCCCTCATCTTACGACGAATAAAAAAAAATCATCAGAATTGAGATAGGGCGGGTGGGCGGGGCTTATATTTTTCTTTTTTTATTTTTCTTTTTTCTTTATACATAGCCATCTTTTCACAACAAAAAATTTAAAAGATTTTGGGTAGATTTTTGCAAGGAAGTATGGATTTTGCAATTATGGGGCGGAGTCTAATTGCAAAATTGGTATTTTCTTATACCAATTTTCCATTTTAAACATGTTTTAAGTTTCGTGTTGTGAAAAGAAATCTACACATATTAAAACAAAAAGGCAAAATGTAAGCCCGCCCACCCACCCAATCTCAATTGGGATAATTTTTTTATTCGCCGTTGACTAAGGGGGCTGAGCTTAACTGCAAAATACTTATTTCTTTACAAGAAATTAAAAACATGTTTTTGAGTATCGTGTTGTTCAAAGTATACTATGTATATTAAGAAAAAAAAGGCACAATATAAACCCCGCCCACCCACCCCATCTCAATTGTGATATTTTTTTTATTCTTAGAAACTTAAAATATTTTTCAAATGGTAAATTTTTGTAAGGAAATATGGATTTTGCAATTAAGCTCCGCCTCTAAGTCTGGCAACGCATTCATTACTATTTAGATCAGGGCAGTTATGGGTGGGGCTTATAGTTTGCCTATTTGCTTAATATATGTAGTCGTCTTTTCGGAACAAAAACTTAAAACATGTTTAAACTGGTAAATTCTTGTAAACAAATATGGATCTTGCAGTTAAGCCCCGCCCTTCGATCTGACAACGAATGAAAAATTCATCAGAATTGAGAATTGAGTTCGGGGCGGCTGTGGGTGGAGCCTAATCTTTGGCTTCATTTTTTTCTTGATATACATAGAGTATTCTTTGAACAACACGATTTTTTGCAGTCAAAAATCATCACAATAGAGACAGGGTGGGTGGGCGGGGCATATATTTTGCCTTGTTTTTCTTAACATGTGCAGACTTATTTCGACAACAACAAACTTGAAACATGTCTAAAATGGTAAATATTTGTAGTAATCAACTTAAATCCTCCACTTTTCTTCTACAACTCCTTTAAATACGGCAAAAGTTGACCATTATATTTAACGGCAACTTGGCAACGGAGTTTATAAATGACAATTTTCAGTTGAACTGACGTCAACAGCAAGTTTATAAATCCCGCTTTATACTTCTAAACTACCTGTTGGAAATGTATTGAAACGTTTTAAATTTACACAGATTAATATTTTTTTAACAAATTAATTCCTTAATTGTGATTAGTTCGTCGTTTAATCAACTGTTGTGCCATTTGCTGGAATATTCCGTAATATATTAGCGTGACATTTGAGCTTTATAAACGAAAAGTGGTAACCATTTCGGGAACAACACCTTAACTATTTTTGAATGCCGCCCCTGCATCAAAAATACAACAAAGCAAGCTTTGGCTCCACTGACGTTCCGTTGACAGGTCAGAATGACATAAATGGCGGAATTTCTTCGTACGCTGTGGGGCGAACTGATCTGGCTGTTAGCACCGGGTCGGAGAAAAGACCCCGAATTCCCCCATGTCTCCTGCGCGAACCTCCTCTACCCTCTCCCCATGGCCGTAGGCGTACTGTCCATACGTTACCTGTTCTTTAGGTTTGTTTTCGCAAAATGTACCACCTTAATCGAACCGTGTCCACCAGGTACTGCTTTAAGCCCTTGGGAGTGTACCTGGGAGTCAAAGACAAGAGAGCCAGAATGGCACCCCCAAATCGGGTGCTCGAACAGGCTTATGTTAAGTGGAAAAAAGTGCCGCATTCTGAAGTAATGTATATGTAATGTATATAAGCCGATTTTTTTCTTATTGTTGTTACGTAGATTGTAGGTCTGACCAAGCACATGGATATGAGCGAAAGACAGATCGAACGATGGCTGCGTCTGCGGAAGAAGCAGGACCGGCCTTCGGTTTTAATCAAGTTTTGTGAAGGTTGTTGGAGATTCACGTATTATTCGTGCATTTTCGTGTATGGCGTGGTGGTGCTGTGGGATAAGCCGTGGCTTTGGGACATCTCGCAGTCTTGGTACGAAGTCATCATCAGCTAGCTTTTCGGTCTAATTCTTCGTCGCAGGGTCGACTACCCGCACTCCCAGGTGGTCTCCAGCGGCCTCTGGTGGTACTACATGATCGCCCTCTCCTTCTACGTGTCCCTCTTCTTCAGCCAGTTCTTCGACGTGAAACGCAAAGACTTCTGGCAGATGCTCGTGCACCACATCGCCGCCATCCTCCTCATCGCCTTCTCGTGGCTGGCGGGCGCCTGTCGGGTGGGCTCGCTGGTGCTCGTGGTGCACGACTGCGGCGACATCTTCCTCGAAGCGGCGAAAATTGCAAAATACGCCAACTACCACCTCGTCTGCAGCGTCTGCTTCTGCATTTTCGCCACCTTGTGGATCATCACCCGCCTGGGCATTTTCCCGCTGTGGATCATTAAACAGTTGGGGATTTACTTGGAAGTTTTTTAGGATGATTTTATTTGTGATGTTTGCAGCACTCTAATCGACACCCCGGAGCTAGCGCCCGACTTTAACGCGTTTTATATTATTAATGGGATGCTGATAACGCTCGAGGTGCTACATGTTTATTGGACTTATTTGATTTTGAAAATTGCGGTGCAGGCGGCGGGGGAGGGGAAGATGCAGAAGGACGTGCGCTCGAGCACCGACGACGACACGAACGAGAACTGATTTTTCGGCATAGGTTGTGGTTTATTAAAAGTTAATACGCAAAAAAGTGTTTTATTTGACAGAGGAGTCCGATTCCTCCACGAAAGCAATCTTGCCAACTTAAATTTAAAAGCCGTGATTTTTTATCAAGTAATGCTTTAAGCAATCTTGAATGCTAATCAATGACATTTTGCATAAATATTGTCTGATAAGATTTAACAACCGTGGTACTACAATCGAGCTCGTGTAGTAGTCGACGAAATAGTACCCAGCCATGGTCAGTGTATTATCTCTATTGCTCTATCCCGTTCCAGGAGGTTTAGCATTTTTATGTGTCCGTTATCTACTAGCAAAGTTAGCAACAATGTCGTACCACGAAACCAAAAATTGATTACCTTTTTCAGATTTTTATTTAAACCTTTTGGTTTATGGTTCGGATTAAGAAATTCCAAACCGAAACAAGTACCACCGAATCTAGTTTTAGAACGAGAATTTTCTCAGTCGAAAAAATGGGACCACCACAAGGTTGTTGGTTTGTCCAAACAGCTAGATATGTCCCAGGAAAAAATCGAAGAATGGTTGAGTTTAAAGCAAGCCCAAGTCCATGGTTCGGTTTTAGACAAATTCTGTGACAGCGCCTGGAATTTTTTTTATTACGTGACGGAAACCACACTGGGGTTTTTGGTACTATGGGACAAACCGTGGTTGTGGGACACGGATGAGTGTTGGTGGGTTTTGTGCAAAATTCCAACCATCCATTGTTAAAAATGGCGGAGTTGCGAATTACTAAACATGGCCATGTTTTAGGAGAAATTTTTACTCTCAGATAGTTACAAGAGATGTGTGGCTGTATTTTATGTGGTGCTTAGCCTATGGGTGGTCACAGTTATTTGGTCTTACTTTCAATATAAAAAGAAGAGATTTTTACATAATGGTAATTCACCATGTGGCTTTTGTTACATTATTGACTCTGTCTGGGACGTATGACGCTTTCAGATTAATAACAATAACGATATTTGTATGTGACTCTACTGATGTACTACTCGAGGTTCAACATTGAAACTGTTGTTTCTTTTTACTTTAACCTCATGTTTAAGATTTCGAAAATAGCTAAATATTTGGGATACGAAAAGTGTGCATTTTACGCATTCTTAGTATTTACGTTCTGGTGGATAGTAGTTAGAGTGGTACTGTTTCCATGTTGGTTATCCAAAGGGTAAGTAGCTGATTTTCAAGCTTCTCTAAATTAACTATTAAATTTCAGCTTCATAGTGGACCTTCCAAGAATTTACCCATTTGTAACCGAAATGTGGATTTATTACGTAATAACCATTTTATGTTTCGTCTTTGGGGTAGCAAATCTTATCTGGACTTACTTCATCGTGAAAACATTGATCCAGTTTTGTGTTACCGGCACATCAAAAGATGCAAGATCTGATTGTGATGAATAAACTTAAACCTAAATCAACAAACTTACTGACTATTTGTTGTAAAAATAAAGATATGTTATCATTGTTCTTATTATTAAAAAAATATCCTCCCTTTGGCTACAAGTTACGAGACGCCACTGCTTCGTCGTACGTCAGAGAGTACCAAATAGCGACAGGCTGAGGTTTGAGCGAAAATGACCCACAACGACCACTTGCATAACTTTGTGAGTCGTAAAAAAACAACTACTACCACGACAATATTGAACATTTTATTGTAAATTAAAACCCCACAGGCACTCAAATATATCTAAATAGGAATAAAAAAACCCAAAATTGCACAACGTGAAAGCATATTAATCCGAATCCGACCTTGAATCATTTGGTTTACCGATAATAAATATGGCAATAGCGGCTTTTATGATAAAGTAGGTCCAAACCAAATTTATCATAAAGAATATCACATTTAGAGTGTTTACGGCATAGTAAACAAAAAGTGTATCTAAACCTGGTACAAATCTTGGAGCGTCCACCACAAACCTACAAAAAATGTTAATTTCCAACTAGTTCCAATCTTTTGTGATTCTTTGTACTTACGTTTTAATTAATCGGAACGGAACGAATGCCAACCTTACAATTAGCCACCACACTGTGAACATTAAAAAACCATAAACTGCTATTTTGGCATATCCTAAATAATGAGCCACCTTGGATAGCTAAAATTACTATTAAGTCAACAAACCGAGACTCGGGAGACAAAAACCTCAAGAAAAACGTCATTTGAATTGGCTAGAAACGCCGCTACTGTAACACCTCTGAAAATATTTGACCCTCCGCAAAGAGTCATCAGGGATATAAAGGCCAAGTGGTGGGCTACCATCAGAAGAAAATCTTTCCTTCGTACGTCTATAGTTACAGCGATGAGTTGTGACCAGGCACATGACGTGCAGAGTATGAAATACAACCACACATCTTTTGTGACAGTTTGGTTAGCAAGGTCTCGCCTGGAAGCAGAGAATGACAAAGACAAACATATATGTTACAAAATTGTAAACCTACCACCATTCGTCCGAGTCCCAGAACCATGGTTTCTGACACAAAACCACAAATCCAAATAAAGTTTCACAAGTGTAGTAACAAAGTTTCCACGAACTTTCAGAAAATTTTGTCAAAACCGAAGTCTTATTGTGGGCTAACTTTAGTCTTAACCAGTCTTTGATACTTTCTTCTGATATATCGAGTTGTTTGGACAACGCCACGATCTTTAACAGCAGAGTAGAAAAAAAAAAGAAAAAATCGACCAATACCTGACGCTGGTCCCATTTTTTCGTTAGCGAAAACTCCCTTTCTAAAACTAGATTCTCTGGGGGTTTTTTCGTTGGACAGTTTCTTAGTCCGAACCACAATCCAATGGGTGTGAATACAAACCTTAATGTGAAAAGATTACCTCTGCAATGCAATAAACGACAACGATAGTACCAACCTTACTAACAAAAAACGGAGCAACAATAAGCCAAAACATCCTATAATAGGGTACAAAATTAACAAAAAATATTCCATTGTGATACGGACTGCAGTCGTTTAATGCAGCGACTGGTAGACAGTATAAAGTGTAAAAGTTGTTTATTGGGTGTTAATCAACATTCAAAAATATTTAACGAGGTTAAAGCGCATTTACTTTCTTACCATTAGTCATGGAATTTTAAAAATTCATGAATTAGTACTTTATGGCGTTTTAGTAAGGTCCGGGTTTGCAAAACAGTGTTGACTTGTGTTTAATATAATTCTAAGGCAATATAGAGGACTAAGTGATAAAAAATTAATGGGATTTATAGATATGTTCCAGGAAAAACTGTCGATATGTCTAGGTTATCTTTACTGTTTCCAAGAAAATACTCTATAATAATAATACTCTCATGAATATATTTATTTCACATTTTAGTATAAATTAAAAATATCATCTAAACACTGTACATTAATCGGAATTCGATCTTGAGTCTTTTATTTTACCAGAAACGAAAAGCAGCCTCGCGGCTTTTAAGACAAAGTAGGTCCAAAGAAGATTTACGGTAAAGAATACCACAATCAAACAACTTATGGCATAGTAAGTAAAATGTGTACTGAAACCTGGTATCATTCTTGGAGCGTCCACTATAAAGCTACAACAAATGGTTAGTTGGCAACACTGTAACACCATCTAGTTCCAATCTTTTGTCCTCACCTTTTCATTACCCGGAACGGATGCAGTGCCAACCTTACGACTATCCACCACACTGTGAATATTAAAAACAAATACATTGAGGTTTTTTCGTAACCTAAATACTTAGCCACCCGAGACGCCTAAAATTATAAAAGTTAATAAACACAAAATCGTGTATTAGTAACGACCTCGATAATCACGTCGGACGAATCAGACATAAATATCGCCACGGTAACACATCTGAAAAAATTTGAGTACCCAGAGAGAGCTAGTAGTAATATCAAGGCCAAATGGTGGCTTAACGTCACATAAAAATCCTTCCTTTTTTCGTCTAAAGTTAGACCGATTAGTTGTGACCCAGCACATGATGCGCACACTATAAAATAGAATAAGACGTCGTTCGTAACAGTTTGGTTGGCAAGATCTCGCCTAAAAATACAGAAAAATAAAGATTTTAATTAGAAATGAAAATAAACCCACCAACACTCATCCATATCCCACAACCATGGTTTGTCCCACAACACCACGAAACCACACAGCATTTTAAAAGTGTTGTAGAAAAACTCCCACGAACTGTTGCAACATTGTCCCAAAACTGAAGGCTTAGTTTGGGCTAGTTTTAACCTTAACCAGTCTTTGATACTTTCTTCGGATATGTCGAGTTGTTTGGACAAACCCGAGATCTTTAATAGGGTTAACTGAATGAAAATTGAAACAAAAAATTACGAATACCTGGCGGCGGTCCCATTTTTTCGATCGAGAAAACTCCTTTTCTAATATTGGATTGTCTGGGGGTTTTTTCGTTGTTAGGTTTCTTAGTCCGAACCACAATCCAAGGGGTGCGAATAAAAACCTGAACGGGAAAAGATGACTGGTTGCAATGCACTAAAACGTGTGTTACCAACCTCTCTAATACAAAACGCAGCAATAATAAACCGGAGCAACCTATAATGGGGTAGACAACTAACAAAAAATGATCCATGAATAAATTCTGCGTGTTCAACTAAGTTAACGTGGTCTAACACTTTATCTAATTTAATCTGATAATATTTTATCTGTTTGATAACAGAATAAAATATTAGATGTCATATGGGGCGCACAATATGTTGGACCCGACCCTGTAATGAGGCGTCAGTTGTGCAGGCAACCAGTTAAACACCTATTAATTGAAAATTAAAACCTCAATTCTTAATCGTGGTTACAGTAGGCTATAAATTTACTAAATTTCTCTTCAACTTAGTTGATTTTACGGTTTTTGTTAAAAAAAAAGGTCCGAATTGCCCCAAATTCAAAATTCCCGCCCGCTCCTGTCACCCGTCAATCAACAATCACTCCTCGCTCTCGGCCGCTATCCACTAATCTCCGGCTAATTTCCACCAAAAATGCCCCGCTTATCGACCTCCACAACCCCCAGCCGCCCCCAGTAACCCGCCGCCCCCTCAAGCCCCCGTCCCGCTCGACCAATCAAGAGTGCCCATACCGGAAGTACGTCAAACAAATACGCATCTGCATTGACAGCCATTTTACTTCGGCGACAAGTGCGTGCATCGAGCGTATTTACAAATACGCTTATATTTTTAAGGTGTGTGACTGTGTGTGAGTGAGTGAGTATGTCGGTGGAGTACCTGCAAGTGGCCGAGGACGAGGGCGAAGAGCCCATCGAGCTCCCCACCGAGGACGACGGGACGTTGCTCCTGAGCACCCTCTCGGCACAGTTCCCGGGCTCCTCGGGGCTCAAGTACAGGAATCCCGAGACGAAAGCCATGCGTGGAGTGCGTCTGAGCGAGGGGCGGCTGCATCCGCCCCCGGAGATCGGATGGGGCTCGCAGATCTTCTACTGTGTCTTTCCGAAAGGTTGGCTTGTTTGTGGTACGGGAGGGCCGAGGGGCGCGGGGTTGGGGCGCGGAGGCGGCTGCTGGCCGATATTTGTGTTTGCAACAAGGGGGCGGGAGCTGATTTTGTTTAATAACATAGTGGGCCTTGATTTGCGTTTGTGAGGTTGGCGGAACTTGCGCCCGGATTTGACGTTTCGTCGCCAACGTGATGTCGGAGTTTTTGCAATTTTCGGGGTTTTGCGTAGGTTTTTCGCCATAAAAACTGGCGATTATTAATTTAAATCGTCGGAAGTGGCGGCAGGTGTGGGTGGTTACAGTTGTTAATACTTGTTAAATTAAGAAATTTGAGTTAAATACGCGGTGGACAATTTCCTTCCCTCGACTTTTTTTATACAGGGTGAGTCGCTAAGTTCGCGCCTCACAAATGATTTCGGCCCAGTTTTGTTTAATAAGATCATAATTGTTATTATTAGTTGGTTCTAACCGCTAATTTTTGTTGTGTCGTTTGTCAAACGTCATCGTTGTCATCCTGTTGTAGAGAATAAACGCAAGTCCGACGACAACCTAGAGAACTCAACGGCGAAAACGAAACGTATGGAGACTAAGTTGAGGTGTACAGATTTAATAGTGTTGGGCTTGCCATGGAAAACCACAGAGCAGAATCTGCGGGAGTATTTTGAAACTTTTGGAGAAGTCTTGATGGCTCAAGTATATATCTGTTTTTGAAGTGAGTTCTTGTTCTAATTGTGGTATTGTTAGGTTAAAAAAGACCCCAAAACTGGACAGTCGAAGGGCTTTGGGTTCATTAGGTTTGCTTCGTATGAATCACAGATGAGAGTGTTGGCGCAAAGGCATATGATTGATGGGCGGTGGTGTGATGTGAAAGTACCGAATTCTAAAGTAAGTTTATTTTTGTTCTTGTCGTCATGCCATGATTTTCAAAAAGACTAAGTTTTGGTTGTGCATGGAACGAATATAGTTTATCGAACAGATGGAGTGATTTTTTCCTGACCACGTTTGTGTTTTTGTTGTCTTCAGGAAGGCTTGATCCAGCAAGTGCCGTGCAAAGTCTTCATAGGCCGCTGCACTGAAGAACTGACCGCCGACGACCTCCGCGAGTACTTTGGGAAGTACGGCGAGGTCACCGACGTGTTCATCCCGAAACCGTTCCGCGCGTTCAGTTTCGTCACCTTCCTCGACCCGGAAGTAGCCCAGAGTCTCTGCGGCGAAGACCACATAATCAAAGGCGTGTCGGTGCACGTATCGAACGCCGCCCCCAAGTCGGAGACGAGAGGTGGCGGCTACGGGGGCGGCGGTCCCCGCGGCGGCAACCACGGCAATAACCGGAGCGGTCCCGGTCCCGACGGGCCCGGCATGTACCAGCAGAGGTACAACCCGGGGCCGAATCAAGGCAACTGGAACAACCAGGGGCCCAGGGGGAACATAGACATGCCCAACTTGCAGGCACTCGGTGAGTCTCGCTGCAGCCAATCCCTCAATTTGTTACCGTTTTCTCATTGGTCTAGTCAAGCTGTTAAGCCCCGCCTCCTTTGTTAACCCCTCCCCCAAACTCCCGCTCACCAAGCTCTGACGTCCGTGCAGGTAATTCCGCTTTTTCTGTTCTTACACACCTAGCCGTTAAGTTCTGTTCAGTGATTGTAGGTTGATGGTTGTTTTTTTGAAGAATTTTGTGTTTGGTAGTTGTGGCACTTGAATGAGTTGTAGTTTGGTCACGTAATAAAGTGTTTGATGTTTGAATGATGGTTACTAAAAAAAGGAGAAAAGAAAATTGATGAATGTGATGCGGTTCTGTAGGTATAACCGGTCAAGGGCAGCAGAGTAGTAACCAGCAAGGTTGTAACCCACTCGGTTTGGGTTTGAATTTGAGCGCTTTACCAATGAATCCCGCTCTGGTCGCTGCCGCATTGAATCAAGCCGGCTGGGGGCTTATCGGTAATTTGCAGAATCAACCCGAACCTAATTTCAATCAGGGTTTCAACAACGGCCCCAACAATAACAGCGGTAAGGGTTCAGTACACTGTTGCTTGGACGGGTTGTTCGAAGGGTTTGTTGAGGCTCTACCGTTATCGAAATTACTAAATTATGCGGCTAAAACTTAAAACGAGCACGAAAGTTGAACTCCATCTGTTCGGTAAACGAACTATACTTTCGCCAGTGCTAGTGTTAAATCGAACTTGTGCGACCGTTGCTGGGTTAGAAGCAATCCGATTGGCTTTTAAAATTTTGTTTTCAGCAGAAACGTGTTTTCTACGTTTCGCTGACCAAATTAATAAAAAATATGCGGTAGAGCCTCGACAGATCTAGAACTTGAACCGAATCTGCTCCGACAGTGGTAATTTAGTTGAATTTTGACGTTTCGTGTTGCAGGCAACACGCCGAACGGCAGCAACCAGGGGGGTAGCAGCAATCCGGGATTCCTGAATTGGATGAATCAGGGCGGTCAAAACCAAGATGGCGGCCAGTGGCCGAGGCCGCCCCCCCAGCAGGACCAGGCAAACAAGGGATTTCTCAAGTACGACTAAATCAAATATAGTTTATCCTCCACCCCATCCAGTAACTCTATCTCTCGTTTCCTTTTTTTTTTTTTTGGTGTTTTTTCTCTCTCGAAATCGCCACTAGTGTGTGTCTCAACTTTAAAAATAATATATACATATTTCACAGACAAGCACAGAGCAAAAGTTTCGGAAAGCGCGGCTTGTGTGAATGCGTTTGAAATTTTTCGTTTTTGACAGTGAATCATGAGGACTAGTCAATTTTTTTAACATACTCTCAGTGCGCGTTGTGCGGGATCTTGTACATATTGTGGATACTTCGGACTTTCCGGAAGATTTGCTCGTCGTAGTTTAGGTGGTAGGAACATGTAACACTTTTGTTGTTGGTACTGTTTTTATTTTTTCAACCGGATCCGGTTTCTTTAGTTTTATCCTTTCTACCAACAGCGTGCATCACGACGTTTGGATTTTCTCGACGTAAGATTTTTACTAAAAGTGAAGAAATGTATCGTGACTGTATTTTATGCGCCTGTTTATTCTGTTTGACTGGGTTTTTTAAAAATGTAAAAGAGGTGATCTTATTATATGAGTGCAGATGATCTGTGTTTTGTTTTTATTTTTTCAGAAAAATCCCTGTGACTGTAGTAGCGAGCGCAACGCTAACTAGCGGGAGAAATGTGCACGCGGGCTGTTTGATACGTTTCACACCCGTGCAGATTTTTCCCTAGATACGCTTAATCGTGTGCGCGAGCTCTCCTCTCTTCCTGTCTCTTAAGTATCATACGTTAGTTTGCATGAAGAGACTAAAAGACTACTGTTAAAACAGAGTGGTTTAAAAGTGTGGTGAATGGTAAGGAACTGTCTAAACGTTGAGTGCTGAGTGCGTCTTTTTTTTGTGTAGTCATTTGCTTAAATGGGGGACGAATGGTGGAACATGCGGGGTGTGAAGACGTCTGACTGAGTAAGTTTGATTCAAATTTATGGAACATTAATACACTTGGTTTTATTGACGATAAGGGGGGCAACCCCACACGAAACACTCGTTAAGTTTGGACGCTTTCACCTACTAATTCTCTTTTTGTGTAGGTTCCTGGGATTGGTGTTGAAGAGTGGCGCGTCTGGCCGACTGAAGACTGATTTCGTTTGGAGAATTTTGAAGAAGATTTTCATAAGATTGATAATAAAATATTTGATTTTGAATAGTGTGTTTTCTTTAATGGAAGAACGAGCGTTTTGTGGATATTAATTAATTGAAGCAGACGGAAAATCGGAAGAAGAAGGTTCAAAGCAAGGTGGTACCTGTCACAAGAATAGGTTACATGTTTTGTACATTTGACGAATACATTTTTTTTTTTTACATTTTTGGTGCCGCTTTCCCAAGCTGTGATTATTGTTCTCTAGGACTGTATTCTCACTGTCTGGTGTTTGATATCGCTTTCTCTAGAACTCGGTTGTTGTTCTCTAGAAATTGATTTTCGCTATGCTGTTCGAGTTGAAAGTTATAAATTTGCTACCCAAACAATTGAAAATTTCACAATATGTTAAAAAAATTCAACTCCAATTGAGTTAACATGTTAAATTTTGGCGATTTACGGAACGTTAAATTTAGGTCAAGAATGTTTATAGCAGTAAACTTAATAAATAAATATCAATAAATAAAGAAATCTATTAATTAAAATTAATATGCGAAAGGAGCACTAGAGTACGCTAGTTTACGGTCACTTCATGGCTTACTTTTCTGTACTAAAAAAAAAGCTGTACGGAACGGTCACATCTCTTTGGAAATTAATGGATTTGGCCAAGCTCTAGGACTTAATTATTGTCTCTGAGTCACATTTGTCACTTTTCCCAGAGCTTTACTATAGCACCGTCTAGGACTTTTATACACTTGCTGTACGACTTGATTATTGCTCTTTAAGACTCGACTGTCACTATTTCTGGAACTCGACGATTGTTCTCTTCAGAATTCAGTTGATACTCTATAATATAATAATAATATCTGTAGAACTTGATTATCACTTGTTCTAGGACCTTTATTCTAGCTCTGGATAATTTTCTATTTCGCCTCTATAGGATTTGAGTATCACTCTGTAGGACTTGATTATTGGTGTTCCTTGATTTATTGTCACTACATTTACGATGTTATAGTAGGTGTTTTTACGATTTGATTATCGCTCTTTCTAGGACTCTTGTGACCGCTTTGTGTAGGTTTCGATTTTTGCCCCTATAGGACTTTCTCTCTAAAACTTGGTTATTGCTGTCTCATAATTTTTTTACTGTAATTTTTTCTAGGATTCTATGACTTTACTTATTATCGGAGGTTTTAGAACTTAATTAATTAATTAACGCTCTTTTTCTAAGGTTCTACCATCACTTTCTCTAAGACTAATATGGCTTTTTCTAGAAATTTATTGAGATCTGTACGGCTTTATTATCATTTTGTTTAAAACTGGATTATTATTATCGCTTGTTCTAGGACCCTTATTACCGCTCTAAATAAGTTTCGATTTCCGCCTCTATAGAATTTGATTATCCCTCTCTTGGTTATTGCTTTTTCTAGGACTCGATTATCGCAGTGTCTCTTGATTTTACTGTCACTATTCTAGAACTCGATGGTCGTTCTCTTTGGAACTCGGTTGTTCATTTACGATTTTATACGGTGTTTTTAGGACTTTATAATAAGCGATAGCTCTCTCTAATGATGGTCAACATTCTCTTTAACACTCCTTTCGCTCTTTCTAGGACTCTTGTTACCACTCAGTGTAGGTTTCGATCTATAGGATTTGAATATCGCTCTCTTGGTTATTGCTTTTTCCAGGACTCGATTGTCTCGGTGTCTCTAGATTTTACTGTCACTATTTCTAGAACTCGGTGGTGGTTGTCTTTAGAACTCGGTTGTTCATTTACGCTTTTATAATCGGTGTTTTTAGGACTTGATTATCGCTCTCTCTAAGGTTTGAGCATCATTTTCTTTAAGACATGCTCTTTCTAGGACTCTTGTTACCACTCTGTGTAGGTTTCGATTTTTGCCTTCATTTCTCTGTAGGACTTGCTTATTGCTCTTTCTAAGACTCGATTATCACTGTTTCTTGATTTTACTGTCACTTTTTCTAGGATTCGATGGTCGTTCTCTTTAGAACTCGGTTGTCTCCCTATGACTTAATTATCGCTGTTTTTGTGACTTGAACATCTCTCTCTCTCTCTCCCTAAGGTTTTAACATCACTCTACTTAATTATGCCTCTCTGTAAGTCTTGGTTATTTCTAGGACTCGATTATTGGTGGATTTTAGATTTTATTGTCACCAGTTCTAGAACTCAATGGTCGTTCTTTTTCGAACTCGGTTGTCCCTCGACGACTTCATAATCGGTGTTTTTAGGACTTGATTATCGCTTTCTTTAGGGTTTTGCCATCATTCTCTTAAAGACTAGTATCGCTTTTTCTAGAACTCTGATAACCGCTCTGTGTAGGTTTCGATCGTTGCCTAACTATATAGAACTTAATTGTCTCTGTGTAGGACTTGCTTATTGCTTTTTCTAGGACTCTTGTTACCACTATGTGTAGGTTTCGATTTTTGCCCCTATAGGCCTTCATTTCTCTGTAGCACTTGGTTATTGCTCTTTCTAGAACTCGATATTGCTGTTTTTTGATTTTATTGTCACTTTTTCCAGGATTCGATGGTCGTACTCTCTAGAAGTCGGTTGTCTCTCTATGATTTGGGTATCGGTGTTTTTATGCCTTCAATATTTCTCTCTCTAGGGTTTTAGCACACTCTATGAGTAATATCGCTTTTTCTAGGAATTTGTTATCGTGATCTAGAGGGTTTGATTATTACTTTCTTTAAGACTGTTTATTACTCTCTCTAGAACTCGATTATAGCTCTGTGTAAGTCTTGTTTATTGCTTTTTCTAGGACTCAATTATCGCTGTATTTTAAATTTTATTGTCACCATTTCGAGAACTCTATAATTGTTCTGTTTGAAACTTTGTTGTTCCTCTATAACTTCATAATAGGTGTTTTTAGGACTTGATTATTGCTCTCTCTAGGGTTTTGCCACCATTCTCTTAAAGATTAGTATCGCTTTTTCTATGACTCTTATTATCGCTCTGTGTAGGTTTCGATTATCGCCTATGTGGATCTTGATTATCTCTCTGTGTAGAATTTGGCTATTGCTTTTTCTAGGACTCGATTATTGCCGTTTCTTAAACTTTATTGTCACTGGGGCTTGATTATCAGTTTGTTTAAAACTGGGTTATTATCGCTTGTTCTAGGACTTTTTTTATTACCGCTCTGAATAAGTTTCGATTGCCGCTTCTATAAGACTTAATTGTCTCTTTCTGTAGGACTTGGTTATTGCTTTTTCTAGGACTCTTAGAATTTACTGTCACGATTTCTAGAACTTGATGATCTCTTTAGATCTCGGTTATCAATCTACGAGTTGATTATCGGTGTTTTTAGGACTTGATTATCGAACTCTCTAGGGTTTTGCCATCATTCTCTTAAAGATTAGCATCGCTCTTTCTAGGACTCTTATTATCGCTCTGTGTAGGTTTCGATTATCTCCTATGTAGATCTTGATTATCTCTCTGTGTAGGACTCGATTATCGCCGTTTCTTAAACTTTATTGTCACTAGGGCTTGATTATCAGTTTGTTTAAAACTGGGTTATTATCGCTTGTTCTAGGACTGTTATTACCGCTCTAAATAAGTTTCGATTACCGCTTCTATAAGACTTAATTATCTCTTTCTGTAGGACTTGGTTATTGCTTTTTCTAGGACTCTTAGAATTTACTGTCACGATTTCTAGAACTTGATGATCTCTTTAGATCTCGGTTATCAATCTACGAGTTGATTATCGGTTTTTTTAGGACTTGATTATCGCTCTCTAGGGTTTTGCCATCATTCTCTTAAAGATTCGCATCGCTCTTTCTAGGACTCTTATTATCGCCCTGTGTAGGTTTCGATTATCGCCTATGTGGATCTGGATTATCTCTCTGTGTAGGACTTGGCTATTGCTTTTTCTAGGACTCAGTTATCGCCGTTTTTTAAACTTTATTGTCACTAGGGCTTGATTGTCAGTTTGTTAAAAACTGGGTTATTATCGCTTGTTCTAGGACTTTTATTACCGCTCTGAATAAGTTTCGATTACCGCTTCTATAAGACTTAATTATCTCTTTCTGTAGGACTTGGTTATTGCTTTTCCTAGGACTCTTAAAATTTACTTTCACGATTTCTAGAACTTGATCATCTCTTCAGATCTCGGTTATCAATCTACGAGTTGATTATTGGTGTTTTTAGGACTTGATTATCGCTCTCTGTAGGGTTTTGCCATCATTCTCTTAAATATTAGTATCGCTCTTTCTAGGACTCTTATTATCTCTCTGTGTAGGTTTCGATTATCGCCTACGTGGATCTTGATTATCTCTCTGTGTAAGACTTGGCTATTGCTTTTTCTAGGACTCGATTATCGCCGTTTCTTAAACTTTATTGTCACTAGGGCTTGATTGTCACTTTGTTTAAAACTGGGTTATTATCACTTGTTCTAGGACTTTTATTACCTCTGAATAAGTTTCGATTACCGCTTCTATAAGACGTAATTATTATCTCTTTCTGTGGGACTTGGTTATTGCTTTTTCTATGACTATTGGAATTCATTGTCACGATTTCTAGAACTTGATGATCTCTTTAGATCTCGGTTATCAATCTACGAGTTGATTATCGGTGTTTTTAGGCCTTGATTATCGCTCCCTCTTGGGTTTTACAATCACTCTCTCCCAGACTTCTATCGCTCTTTCTAGGAATTTATTATCGCGCTCTGTAGGGCTTAATTATCACTTTTTGTAAGACTTGGTTATCACTCTTCTAGGATTCTATTACTACTTTTTGTAGGACTCAATTATATTTATTATTTACTGTCACTATGTCTAGAACGCGATGGTCGTTTTCTTTAGAACTCAGTTGTCACTTTTGGACTTGATGTTTTTAGAATTTGATAATCGCCGTCACTAGGGTTATACTATCGCTTTTTCTAGAAATTTATTATCGCGATCTATAGGACGTGATTATAACTTTCATCAAAACTTGGTTATTGCTTGTTCTAGGATTCGATTACCGGTGTGGGAAGGTTTCGATTATCGCCTCTATATGACTTGATTATCTCTCTGTGTTGGATTTGGTTATTGCTCTTTTTAGGACTCGATTATCGTTGTCTTTTAGATTTTACTGTCACTATTTCTGAAACTCCTTGGTCATTCTCTTTAGAACTCTACGACTTCATAATCGGTAGTTTTAGAATTTGATTATCGCTATCTGTAGAATTTTACCACCACTATCTCTCTAAGAGTACTATCGCTCTTTCTAGGACTCGTATTACCACTGTGTGTAGATTTCGGTTATCGCCTTTATTGAACTCGACTGTCTCTATGTGTAAGACTTCGCTATTGCTCTTTCTAGGACTCGATTATCGCTGTTTTTTTAGATATTACTGTCACGATTTGTAGAACTCAATGGTCGTTTCCTTTAGAACTGGATTATCACTCTACGACTTGATTATAGGTGTTTCTAGGACTAGATTGTCGCTTTCTCTGGGATTTTACCATCTCTCTTTCTAGGAATTTATTATCGCGGTATGTAGGACTTGATTATGAGTTTCTTCAAAACTTAGTTATCGCGTGTTCTAGGATTTGATTACCGCTGTGTGAAGATTTCGATTATCGCCTGTATAGGACTTGGTTATTGCTCTGTTTAGGACTCGATTATCGCTGTCTTCTAGATTTTACTGTCACTATTTCTAGAACTCGTTGGTTGTTCTCGTTAGACCTCGGTTGTCCCTCTACGACTTGATAATCGGTGTTTTTAGGACTTGGTTATCGCTATCTCTAGAGTTTTATCATCACTCTCTCTTAAGACTAGTCTCGCTTTTTCTAGGACTCGTATTACCACTCTGTAGATTGCGGTTGTCGCCTTTATTGTACATGATTATCTCTATATGTAAAACTTTCGCATTGCTCTTTCTAGGGCTTGATTATTATCACTGTTTTTTATATTTTACTGCCACGATTTGTAGAACTCGATGGTCGTGCCCTTTAAAACACGGTTATCACTTTACGACTTGATTATCGATGTTTTAGGACTAGTTTTTCGGTTTCTCTAGGGGTTTACCATCGCTTTTTCTAGAACCAATGGTCGTTCTCTTTAAAACTCAGTTGTCACTCTAGGACTTGGTTTTTTTAGGTTTTGATTATCGCGCTCAATAGGATTATGCTATCGTTCTCTCTAAGGCTACTATCGCTCTTTCTAGGAATTTATTATCGCGCTCTGCAGGGCCCGATTATCACTTTCTTCACAATTTGGTTATTGCTCGTTTTAGGACTCAGTTATCGCTATTTCTTGGACTTTACTGTCACCATTTCTAGAGCTCGGCGTTCTCTTTAGAACTCGGTTGGTACTGTACAATTTGATTGTCGATGTTTTTAGGGCTAGATTATCGCTATCTCTAGAGTTATACCATCCCTGTCTCTAAGACTACTATCGCTCTTTAGATTTCAATTATCGGCTTTATGAAACTTAATTATTTCTTTGTGTACGACTTTCGTATCGCTCTTTTTAGGAGTCGATTATCGCTGTACCTTACACTTTACTATCACTAGTTCTAGAACTGATGGTTGTTCTCTTTAAAACTCGATTGTCACTCTAGGACTTGTTAGGATTTGGTTATCTGCCTCACTAGAATTATACTATCGCTGTTTCTAGGAACTTACTATCGCTCTCGTAAGCCTTGATAATTACGTGCTTCAAATCTTGATTATCGGTCTTTCTAGGACTGGATTATCGCTATTTCTTGGACTTTACTGACACCATTTCTAGTACTCGGCGTTCTCTTTAAACTCGGTTCACACTTTACGACTTGATTATCGCTGTTTTTAGGACTTGATTATCGCTGCCTCTAGGGTTTTACCATAAATCTCTAAAACTGCTATCGCTTTTTTATGAATTTATTATCGCGTTTTGTAGGGCGTGATTATCACTTTCTTGAAGACTTGGTTATCGCTAGTTACCTCTTCTCTGTGTATGTTTCAATTATCAGCTCTGCAGGACTTGATTGTCACTCTGAAGGGCTTGGTTACTGCTCTTTTTAGGACTTAATTATCGCGGTCTCTTAGACTTTATTGTCGCTATTTCTAGAACTCGATGATCGTTATCCTTAGAACTCGGTTGGCACTCTGCGATTTGATTATCGCTTCTAGGAATTTATTGTCGCGCTCTGTGTGGTTTGATTATCGCCTGTATAGGACTAAGATTTGATTATTGGACTCTGTAGGACTCAAGTATCATTCTGTCTAGGTAAAACTCGTTTAATACTTTTTCAAATACTCTATTAGTACTTCCTAGGACTTGATTATCGCTCTCTCTAGTACTTTGTTATCGCCCTTTTTATGAGTTTACTATCGCCTTTAATACCGCTCATTACAGGGGTTGACTGTAGCGTTCTGTAAGGTTTGTTTATCGTTCTCTGTAAAACTTGTGCAGGTAGGACCGCTTTTTCTAAAATTTAATAATCGCTCTTTTTAGGACTTTCATCGTTTTCTAGTAGTCTCTGTAGAAAGTTTCCTCAAAGGCCCAAACACAATACCCGAAATAAAAAATAAAAATTTTCAGTACGTACAAATGAAACAAGGAATACAACAAATATTTTTTATTGGTTATTCCTGGTTTTTTCTATTGTGTTTGGGCCTTTGGAACTTTGTTGCTCTATTTGGAGCTGTAATCGAGTCATAGTTTTCTATAGACTTCTTTTTATGTTTAATGTTTCACTTTTTTTTGTTTTGTTTTTTTTAGTCTTTGTTAAGACTTGTATCTCTTTCTTTAGGTCTGTTGTATCTTTCACAAGGATTCTCTTTATTGCTTGTTCTAGGAATCTTTTCTATTGTTTTTTCACTATCCTTGTCTTTGTTTTGACTCCCCTTTTTTTAACTATCACATTCCCATTACCCCCCCCCCCCCACAATTGAAACTCCAATCTCTTTAAAAAAGTAAATTTATTCAAAAATTCTCTTTAATCATACAATACTTTCTTGACAAAATTCGGCAAAACGAAGGCCGCCGAGTGCACCTCGCCGTTATAATACCGCAACCCCATCTCCTCCACCTCCGTCTCGCCCACCCTGAACTTCGGCACCGCGGGATCCGCCTTCCCCGCCGCCGCCACGATGAACCCGATCTGCCCCGACGGGTACGTCGGCACGCTGGTCACCGCGTACTTGACCACCGGGAAGTGCTTCCTGCAGTGGTCCAGCGTCTCCTTCACCTTGTCCAGCTCCGTCCACACCGTCCCGTTCTGCGAGCAGATCACGCCGCCCCTCTTCAGCGCCCCCTTGAGCAGTCGGAAGTACGACTCGGTGAAGAGGTTGACGGCCGGCCCGATGGGGTCGCTCGAGTCGGTGATGATGACGTCGAACTCGTTCTTGTGCTCCTCCATGTACTTGAAGCCGTCGCCGATGGTGAGCGTGAGCTTGTCGCTATCGAAGCCCTGGGCCATGAAGGGCAGGAAGCGCCTGCTGGCGTCCACCACCTTGGAGTCGATCTCCACCTGGACCACGTGCTCGACGAGCGGGTGCTTGTGGCACTCGCGGGCCACGCCGCCGTCGCCGCCCCCGACGATGAGCACGCGGGAGGGGGCGGGGTGCGCGCACAGCGGGAGGAAGGAGATCATCTCCTGGTAGGAGAATTCGTCGTGCTCGGTGCATTGGATTATGCCGTCGAGGATGAGGGCCCGGCCGTGGTGTTTGCTGCGAACAAAGAGTTTTTTAAATTAATTAAGTGATAACTGATTAATAACTTAGGGAAAACCTTGGAGAGTTGGCCTTAAAAATTCGCGGACAAACACAGCATAATCCAGCCGCTGTTAAATTTACCGCTGCGCCAGCAGTCATCACAAAGTAAACAACACCTCACCCGACCTTGATTTACTAAACGTGGACACATCCAACCCAAAAAAAAAACACACAGACAAACACTTACGTCTGCAGAACTAGCACGTCTTGGAAGTCGGACTTCTCATTCAGCAGGACCTCTTCCACTTGAAGGCTCAGGCACTGGCCGGGCCATAGTTCGTTAATTTCGCTGAACCATCCGTTCCTGATCTGATCCATCCCGAGCACCGCACAGAAATGAGAGTAATTTTTAAAAATTCCGCTTTGTATACGAGTTTTCTTGAACTTTATCGCCTCGTAGCACACATAAACATGATACGAGTTCAAGGTCGCCAGCCCCATGAATTATGTTAATGTGTTCGGTCAATGGTAATGAGAGTGATAACGATAATGGGCATTGATTGTTTTTGATAAGGCTGTTTGTTAGAGGATGCGGGTATCTGGTTGGATAGGTTGGTTTCTATGGAAATTTTCGGCTGGGCAGAGGTTGTGAGGGTTTTAGGGGTCCAAAGTGTCTTGGATGCAGATATGGAGAGTAAATTGTAGATTAGTTGTTGACTGCATGCTTAATATAACTTGTGATAACGAGTTATCTTTTATGAATGGATTTTGTGATGCATGGTTTGTGGAAATGTTATTTTTAAATACCGAAAATTAATTATTAATTAAACTAAGAATTTTTTATTATTTTATTTTTTATTAAATCGTTAAGCCTACCTGTTTTCAAAAATGTAAAATGTAAGATTTTTAGAAATCTTAGATCTTTAAAGATAAAATTTAATTGCATAAAAATGTTTCCAGAATTTAGAATTTTTCAGATTTTTTTTGTGTAAAATTGTAGAAAATGTAAGTGTTTTTTTATTTCTGAAAATTCCAGAGATCTAGAAATTGTAGTAATCTTTACAGCATGCCTCCAAGGTGTCCAAAATTCGCGCTTTGTTTAAAACTATTTTTTTTATTTTCAACTTTCAACATTTTTGACGATTTTTGGAATTTTTTAGAATTTTAATTTTTGACGTTTTTACAATCGTATTTTCTACGATTACTCTGTGCAGCATCAAAAGTGCTAAAAGTAATTGACTGTAAAACTCATAAAATGTAATCAACTTTAAAATTTTGAATAGGTTAACCACTGTTCCAAAATTTTCAAGGCCCTAAAAATTCTAATAAGCTCTACCTCCTGGACATGTTAAATTTTTAGGGACGTCTTATTTATTATTATCAGTTTTGGCAGTCTTTGAAATTTTGTAAAATTTACGATTTTCAATTTTCAAAATTTTTTAAGATTTTTGAAGTTAAAAAATTTTAATTTTTGAAGTTTTTGCAATCATATTTTCTATTAATAGCTTGTGTAATACGGGAAGCACTAAAAGTATTAGACTATAACATTTGTAGAAATATATTATAATCAGCTTTAAAATTTTAAATGTGTAGATGACGGTTCCAAAATTTTCAAGGTCTTGCAAATTTTAATAAACTTCAATTCCTAAACATGTTAAATTTTTAGAGACGTCGTATTTATTACGATCAGTTTTGGCAGTCTTTGAAATTTTGGAAATATACATACGATCTAAAAATTGTAAAATCTTAAAATCTGCAAAAATTCTTCTATTTTTTTAAAAACAAAACCTCAGGAGCCTTAAAAATTCTTTCAAATTGTTTCCAAGACGAACACCAAGAGCCCTAAAGATTCTTTTAAACTTGTTCGAAATCGAAAATCCGAGGAGCCCTAACGATTCGTTTAATCTTTGTCGAAAACGAAACACGAAGAGCTCCCAAGATTCTTTAATTTTTTTCGAAAATGAAACGCCAGGAGCTATTAAGATTCTTTTCAATTTTTTGGAAAACGAAACATCAAGAGCCCTGAAGTTTCTTTCAAACTTTTTTTTTTAACAAAATACCAGAAGCCCTAAATATTGTTCTAATCTTTCTCCAAACCGAAACACGAATAGCCCTCAAGATTCTCCGATTTTTTTCAAAAATGACAAAACCAAAAACCAAGAGCTCCGAAGGTCCATTAAAACTTTTTCCAAAAAAAAACAGGAGGAGCCCTTGAGATTCTTTTAAATTTTTTCGAAAAAGAAATACCTGGAGCTCTTTTGTAAAGTTTTTATTTAACTTTTTCGGAAAAAAAACACCAGGAGCCCTAAAGATTTCTCTAACCTTTTTCCAAACCGAAATACGAAAAGCCTTCAAGATGCTTCTAATTTTTTCGAAAATGAAACACCAGGAGCTGATAAGGTTCTTTTCAGTTTTTTCGAAAACGAAACACCAAAAACCTTGAAGGTTCTTTTAAACTTTTTTTTTTAAACCAAACACCAGGAACCTTAAAGATTTTTTTTAAGATTTTCGAAAAAGAAACACGAGGAGCCCTCAAGATTTTTTCAAATTTTTTCTAAAAAAAAAAACACGAAGAGCCCTCTAGATTCTTTAAATTTTTTCGAAAATGAAACACCAGGAGTTCTTCAGATTCTTTTCATTTTTGTTCGAAAACGAAACACTGAGAGCCCTGAAGGTTCTTTTAAACTTTTCCTAAAACAAAACACCAGGAGCCCTCAAGATTCTTTCAAATTTATCGAAAAAAGAACAGGAGCCCTTGAGATTCTTTTAAATTTTTTCGAAAAACAAATACCTGGAGCTCTTTTGTAAACTTTTTATTTAACTTTTTCGGAAAAAAAAACACCAGGAGCCCTAAAGATTTCTCTAACCTTTTCCCAAACCGAAATACGAAAAGCCTTCAAGATGCTTCTAATTTTTTCGAAAATGAAACACCAGGAGCTCATAAGGTTCTTTTCAGTTTTTTCGAAAACGAAACACCAAAAACCTTGAAGGTTCTTTTAAACTTTTTTTTTAAACCAAACACCAGGAACCTGAAAGATTTTTTTTAAGATTTTCGATAAAGAAACACGAGGAGGTCTCAAGATTCTTTCAATTTTTTTCGACAACGAAACACCAAGAACCCTAAAGATTCTTTTAAATTCTTTCGAAAACGAAATACCAGGAACTCTTATGATTCTTTTAAACTTTTTCGGGAAAAAAACATCAAGAGCCTTCAAGATTTTTTCAAATTTTTTCTAAAAAAATATACGAAGAGCCCTCAAGATTCTTTAAATTTTTTCGAAAATGAAACACCAGGAATTCTTAAGCTTCTCTTCATCTTTGTCGAAAACGAAACACTAAAAGCCTCGAAGATTCTTTTAAACTTTTCCTAAAACAAAAACCAGGAACCCTCGACATTCTTTCAAATTTATGGAAAAAAGAACAGGAGCCCTAAAGATTCATTTAAATTTTTTCGAAAATGAAAAGTCGGGAGCTCATTTGTTAAGTTTTTTTTTTTAACTTTTTCGGAAACAAAACTCCAGAAGCCCTAAAGATTCTTCAAACCTTTTTCCAAACCGAAACACGAAGAGCCCTCAATATTCTTTAAATTTTTTCGAAAATGAAGCACCAGGAGCTCTTAAGATTCTTTTCAGTTTTTTGGAAAACGAAACATCAAGAGCCCTGAAGGTTCTTTCAAACTTTTTTTTAACAAAACACCAGAAGCCCTCAAGATTTTTTAAAAGGTTTTTCGAAAAAGAAACACGAAGATTTGATTATTCTTTTAACTTTTTTCTAAAATCAAATACCGGAAGCTCTTTATTAAGTTTTTTTTTTTAACTTTTTCCGAAACAAAACACCAGGAGCCCTAAAGATTCTTTATATTTTTTTCGAAAACGAAACACCAGGAGCCCTAAAGGTTTTTTAAAAGTTTTTCGAAAAAGAAATACGAGGAGCTCTCAAGATTCTTTTAATTTTTTTCGACAACGAAACACCAAGAACCCTAAACATTCATTTAAATTCTTTCAAAAATGAAAAACCAGGAGATCTTAAGGTTCTTTTAAATTTTTTCGAAAACGAAATACCAGGAGTTCTTAAGGTTTTTTTTAAACTTTTTCAGAAACAAAACATCAGAAGCCCTCAAGATTCTTTTACATTTTTTCGAAAATCAAATACCGGAAGCTCTTTATTAAGTTTTTTTTTAACTTTTTCCGAAACAAAACACCAGGATCCCTAAAGATTCTTTAAATTTTTTTCGAAAACGAAACACCAGGAGCCCTAAAGATCCTTCTAAATTTTTTCGAAAACGAAAAACCAAAAGTCCTGAAGGTTCATTTAATATTGTTTTTAAACAAAACAGCAAGAGCCCTCAAATTTCAAGAGGGAACCCTAAAGACTTTTTTAAAGATTTTCGAAAAAGCAACACGGCAAGATTCTTTCAATTTTTTTCGGGAACGAACACCAAGGGCCCTAAAGATTCTTTTAAACTTGTTCGAAAACGAAATCCCAGGAGCTCTAAAAATTCTTTTAACCTTTCTCGAAAATGAGACACGAACAGCCCTCAAGATTCCTTAAATTTTTTCGAAAATGAAACATTGGGAGTTCTTGAGATTTTTTTCAATTTTTTCGAAAACGAAACACCAAGAGCCCTGAAGGTTCTTTTAAACTTTTTTTAAAACAAAAGACCAGAGCCTTCACAATTGTTTTCAAATTTCAATGGTGCTAAATATTCTTTTAAACTTTTTCGGAAACTAAACACCAGTAACCCTAAAGATTTTTTTAAAGTTTTTCGAATAAGAAATACGAGGAACTCTCAAGATTCTTTTAATTTTTTCGACAACGAAACACCAAGAACCCTAAATATTCATTTAAATTCTTTCAAAAATGAAAAACCAGGAGATCTTAAGGTTCTTTTAATTTTTTTTCGAAAACGAAATACCAGAAGTTCTTAAGGTTTTTTTTAAACTTTTTCAGAAACAAAACATCAGAAGCCCTCAAGATTCTTTTAAATGTCTTCGAAAATCAAATACCGGAAGCTCTTTATTAAGTTTTTTTTTTTTAACTTTTTCCGAAACAAAACACCAGGATCCCTAAAGATTCTTTAAATTTTTTTCGAAAACGAAACACCAGGAGCCCTAAAGATCCTTCTAAATTTTTTCGAAAACGAAAAACCAAGAGTCCTAAAGGTTCATTTAATATTGTTTTTAAACAAAACAGCAAGAGCCCTCGAATTTCAAGAGGGAACCTTAAAGACTTTTTAAAGATTTTCGAAAAAGAAACACGAGAAGTCTTCTAGATTCTTTCAAATGTTTTCGGAAACGAACACCAAGGGCCCTAAAGATTGTTTTAAACTTGTTCGAAAACGAAATCCCAGGAGCTCTAAAAATTCGTTTAATCTTTCTCTAAAATGAGACACGAACAGCCCTCAAGATTCCTTAAATTTTTTCGAAAATGAAACTTTAGGAGCTCTTGAGATTGTTTTCAATTTTTTCGAAAACGAAACACCAAGAACCCTGAAGGTTCTTTTAAACTTTTTTTAAAACAAAACACAAAGAGCCTTCACGATTGTTTTCAAATTTCAATGGCGCTAAATATTCTTTTAAACTTTTTTTGAAACTAAACACCAGTAACCCTAAATATTTTTTTAAAGATTTTCGAAAAAGAAATACGAGGAGTTCACAAGATTCTTTTAATTTTTTTCGACAATGAAACGCCAAGAACCTTAAATATTCATTTAAATTCTTTCAAAAATGAAAAACCAGGAGGTCTTAAGGTTCTTTTAAATTTTTTCGAAAACGAAATACCAGGAGCTCTAAAGATTCTTTAAATTTTTTACGAAAACGAAACACCAGGAGCCCTAAAGATCCTTCTAAATTTTTTCGAAAACGAAAAACCAAGAGTCCTAAAGGTTCATTTAATATTGTTTTTAAACAAAACAGCAAGAGCCCTCAAATTTCAAGAGGGAACCCTAAAGACTTTTTTAAAGATTTTCGAAAAAGAAACACGAGAAGCCCTCAAGATTCTTTCAATTTTTTTCGGAAACGAACACCAAGGGCCCTAAAGATTCTTTTAAACTTGTTCGAAAACGAAATCCCAGGAGCTCTAAAAATTCTCTTAATCTTTCTCGAAAATGAGACACGAACAGCCCTCAAGATTCCTTAAATTTTTTCGAAAATGAAACATTAGGAGCTCTTGAGATTTTTTTCAATTTTTTCGAAAACGAAACACCAAGAGCCCTGAAGGTTCTTTTAAACTTTTTTTAAAACAAAACACCAAGAGCTCTCACTATTGTTTTCAAATTTCAATGGCGCTAAATATTCTTTTAAACTTTTTTTGAAACTAAACACCAGAACCCTAAAGATTTTTTTAAAGATTTTCGAAAAAGAAATACGAGGAGTTCTCAAAATTCTCTTAATTTTTTTCGACAACGAAACACCAAGAACCCTAAATATTCATTTAAATTCTTTCAAAAATGAAAAACCAGGAGGTCTTAAGGTTCTTTTAAATTTTTTCGAAAACGAAATACCAGGAGCTCTAAAGATTCTTTAAATTTTTTACGAAAACGAAACACCAGGAGCCCTAAAGATCCTTCTAAATTTTTTCGAAAACGAAAAACCAAGAGTCCTAAAGGTTCATTTAATATTGTTTTTAAACAAAACAGCAAGAGCCCTCAAATTTCAAGAGGGAACCCTAAAGACTTTTTTAAAGATTTTCGAAAAAGAAACACGAGAAGCCCTCAAGATTCTTTCAATTTTTTTCGGAAACGAACACCAAGGGCCCTAAAGATTCTTTTAAACTTGTTCGAAAACGAAATCCCAGGAGCTCTAAAAATTCTCTTAATCTTTCTCGAAAATGAGACACGAACAGCCCTCAAGATTCCTTAAATTTTTTCGAAAATGAAACATTAGGAGCTCTTGAGATTTTTTTCAATTTTTTCGAAAACGAAACACCAAGAGCCCTGAAGGTTCTTTTAAACTTTTTTTAAAACAAAACACCAAGAGCTCTCACTATTGTTTTCAAATTTCAATGGCGCTAAATATTCTTTTAAACTTTTTTTGAAACTAAACACCAGAACCCTAAAGATTTTTTTAAAGATTTTCGAAAAAGAAATACGAGGAGTTCTCAAAATTCTCTTAATTTTTTTCGACAACGAAACACCAAGAACCCTAAATATTCATTTAAATTCTTTCAAAAATGAAAAACCAGGAGGTCTTAAGGTTCTTTTAAATTTTTTCGAAAACGAAATACCAGGAGCTCTTAAGTTTTTTTTTAACTTTTTCGGAAACAAAACATCAGAAGCCCTCAAGATTCTTTTAAATTTTTTCGAAAATCAAATACCGGAAGCTCTTTATTAAGTTTTTTTTTTTAACTTTTTCCGAAACAAAACACCAGGAGCCCTAAAGGTTCTTTAAATTTTTTTCCAAAACGAAACACCAGGAGCCCTAAAGATCCTTCTAAATTTTTTCGAAAACGGAAAACCAAGAGCCCTGAAAGTTCTTTTAAACTTTTTTTAAAACAAAAGACCAAGAGCTTTCACGATTGTTTTCAAATTTCAATGGCGATAAATATTCTTTTAAACTTTTTTTGAAACTAAACACGAGGAACCCTAAAGATTTTTTTAAAGATTTTCGAAAAAGAAATACGAGGATCTCTCAAGATTCTTTCAAATTTTTTTAGACAACGAAACACCAAGAACCCCAAAGATTCTTTTAAATTCTGTCGAAAACGAAATACCAGAAACTCTTATGATTCTTTTAAACTTTTTCGGGAACGAAACATCAGGAGCTCTCATGATTTTTTCAAATTTTTTCTAAAAAAAATACGAAGAGCCTCAGGATTCTTTAAATATTTTCGAAAATGAAACAGCAGGAGTTCTTAAGCTTCTCTTCAACTTTTTCTAAAACGAAACACCAAAAGCCCCGAAGATTCTTTTAAACTTTTCCCAAAACAAAACACCTGGAGCCCTCGAGATTCTTTCAAATTCATCGAAAAAAGAACAGGAGCCCGTAAGATTCTTTTAAATTTTTTCGAAAATGAAATGCCGGGAGCTCTTTTGTTAAGTTTTCTTTTTAACTTTTCGGAAACAAAACACCAGAAGCCGTAAAGATTCTTCAAACCTTTTTCCAAACCGAAACTCGAACAGCCCTCAAGATTCTTTAAATTTTTTTCGACAACGAAACCCCAACAGCCCCAAAGATTCTTTTAAATTCTAGCGAAAACGAAATATCGGCAACTGCTAAAGTTTTGTTAACTTTTTCGGAAACAAACATCAAGAGCCTTCAAGATTTTTTCAAATTTTTTTCTAAAAAATACACGAAGAGCCCTCAAGATTCTTGAAATTTTTTCGAAAATGAAACACCAGGAGTTCTTAAGCTTCTCTTCAACTTTTTCGAAAACGAAACACCAAAAGCCCCGAAGATTCTTTTAAACTTTTCCTAAAACAAAACACCAGGAGCCCTCGAGATTCTTTCAAATTTATCGAAAAAAGAACAGGAGGCCTAAAGATTCTTTTAAAATTTTTCGAAAATGAAATGCCGGGAGCTCTTTTGTTATGTTTTTTTTTTAACTTTTTCGGAAACAAAACACCAGAAGCCCTAAAGATTCTTTAAACTTTTTTCCAAACCGAAACTCGAATAGCCCTCAAGATTCTTTAAATTTTTTTCGACAACGAAACTCCAAGAGACCCAAAGATTCTTTTAAATTCTTTCGAAAACGAAATATCGGGAACTGTTAAAATTCTTTTAAACTTTTTCGGAAACAAACATCAAGACCCCTCAAGATTTTTTCAAATGTTTTCAAAAATGAAACACTAGGAGCGGTTAAGATTCTCTTCAACTTTTTCGAAAACGAAACACCAACGTCTCCGAAGATTCTTTTAAACTTAAAAAAAAAAAAAAACACCTGGGGCCCTCAAATTTTTCGAAAAAAGACAAAAGACGCCTTTAAGATTCTTTTAAATTCTTTCGAAAACGAAATACCAGGAGCTCTTAAGGTAAAGAGCAAAATATGAACCTCGCCCACCCACCCTGTCTCAATTGTGATGACTGTTTTTATTCGTCCTGAGCCTGAGGGCGGAGCTTAATTGCAAAATCCTTATTTTTCTACAAGAAATTATCCTATTAAACATGTTCTTAAACAATCGTGTAATTTAAAAAAAAAAAATTAAGCCCCACCCATTTGTGGAGAAAAAATATCTGCCCCGCCCACCCACCCTATCGTAATTCTGATGATTTTTTTTCTGCTCGTCGTAAGCCGTGGGGCGAATCTTAATTGCAAAATTCTTATTTTTATACAAGAAATTGCTGTATGAAACATTTTTTTGAGTAATCGTGTTGTTGAAAGCAAACTATATGTATTAAGTAAAAAAAGAAAGGCAAAAGATAAGCTCCACCCATTCGTCTCCACCTAAATCTGGCTTTAATCTTTACTTAATATACTTAGTATTCCTCGAACACGATACTCAAAAATATATCTTACGTGATAATTTTTTTGTCGAGAAATAAGGGTTTTGCAATTAAGCCTCTTTGCTCACGACGAATAAAAAAAATCATCACAATTGAGATGGGGCGGGTGGGTGGGGCTTATATTTTGCCTTTTTTTCTTAATATACGTAGTCATCTTTTCACAACAAAAACTTAAAACAAGTATATTATAAAAAAAATATCAGCCCCGCCCACCCACCCTATCTCAATTGTGATGATTTTTTTTACTCGTCGTAAGCTGTGGGGCGGAGCTTAATTGCAAAATCTTTATTTTTTTAACAGCAAACTATATGTATTAAGTACAAAAGGAAACAAAAACATAAATCCTGCCCATTCGTCTCCATCTCAATTTGGCTTTACTTTTTACTTAATATAGTTACTATTCTTTGAACAACATGATGCTCAAAAATATATCGTACGTAGTAATTTTTTGTCGAGAAATAAGGGTTTTGCAATTAAGCTCCGCCCTCTTGGCTAAACAAGAATAAAAAAAATCATCACAATTGAGACAGGGTGGGTGGGCGGGGTTTATATTTTGCCTTTTTGTTCTTAATATACGTAATCATCTTTTCACAACAAAAACTTAAAACATGTATATTATAAAAAAGACAAAATATCAGCCCCGCCCACCCACCCTATCTCAATCGTGATGATTTTTTTTACTCGTCGTAAGCCATGGGGAGGAGCTTAATTGCAAAATCCTTATTTTTCTACCAGCAGACTATATATAGTAAGTACAAAAGAAAACCAAAACAAATCCTGGCTATTCGTCTCGATCTCAATCTGGCTTTAATTTTTACTTAATATAGTTAGTATTCTTTGAACAACATGATGCTCAGAAATATCTTAGGTGGTAATTTTTTGTACAGAAATAAGGGTTTTGCAATTAAGCTCCCCCTCTTGGCTCACGACGAATAAAAAAATTCGTCACAATTGAGATAGGGCGGGTGGGTGGGACTTATATTTTGCCTTTTTTTCATAATATACGTAGTCATCTTTTCACAACAAAAACTTAAAACATGTTTAAAATGGTAAATTTTTGTACAGAAAAACGCTCCCCCCCTTGGCCTGGCAACGAATGAAAAATTCAACACGAGATTAAGCCCCACCCATACCTGCCCGACCTCAATAGTGTTAAAGTTTTCATTCGTGGTCAGACCGAGGGGCGGAGCGGAATTGCAAAATCCACATTTTCCTACAAAAATTTACAATTTTAAACATGTTTTAAGTTTCTTGTTGTGAAAAGATCACTACGTAAATTAAGGAAAAAAGGAAAAATTTAAGTTTAATCTATTGGAATAATTGTGGTGAAAACTTCTGCTTAGTTTTCAGATTACAGGCTATTTTTGTAAAATTAGATGCAGATGGAGAAATATACAGAAACTAAACTAGAAATTCGTGAAGAATAAGGAAAATAAATTAAATGGAACAATGAATGAAAACATGATCTTTAAATTTTTAGAATAACCACCAAATTTTTTTAACTCGAGAACAGGTTAAATGGTAACACAATTTATTTTTCACCCCTCCAAAAAATTGATGACGTCACCCCAAAATTAACACATTTAGGATGCTTGGTGTCGTCCTTGCAAAAAATTTAGCCCAATTCCTAGATATTTTACACATTTTAATGTAACCAATTAGAGAAAAAATCACACTGTTTCAAATAAGCAAACCATATAAACCGACCGATATTTAAACAATAATAAAAAAACCAATGATCTCAGACGTCACTGAACCTGATTTACAACTTGCATTTAAATATTCCATTATCTCTAACCTTCAAAAATACACACTGGTTTCGCACTCATCACTTATTCATACTTACTACAAAACAACAAGATCTGAAAACCGATTTAAATAAATGAATATTAATTAAAAAAGTGAATCGCAGCATTCTGACGTTTCCTTTCGCAATCGCGACTGATAAACATAAAACACGCAACCTTATCACCATAATTACGGTCACCCATCCTACAACAGTTGAAAGTTATTAATAGCCACCTCAGACCGGTTTTTTAACACAGCAGAGTCATCTAAAGACCAATCCCTGCACTCAAAAGCAGCTGTGATGCGTTATTTTTATCGATAAACTAAAACACAAATGGCCCGACAACAGGTACGTATTCAGTTTAAAAATTCACCCGCAAATTTTTGTAATTTAGAACACCCCCGGCGTCGGCGTCGAGTACGAAATCTCCGTCCCCGCCTACTTCGCGCTTAACCTCAACAACAACAGTGACGTCAGAGACTTTAATGTGCGAAGCAACGTAGCGGTGGAATTCGGGAATATGGATGACGTCATCGTGGATATAGAGATGGTCAACGGGACAAAACACTACTTCGCCATCCAGCTGAAGCACAAAGAAAAGAAAAACAAGAAGTTGTTGCCGACGAACTTCGAGGCTAAAGGCAACTTCAGTCTGGAAAAGTATTGTAAAGCGTTCAAGGACATCGAAAAGCGGAACAAAAATTATCGGTTTATTTTGTACACCAACAGCGAGTATAACTCGAGTCGGAAGGAACAGATGACGAATTTTCGCATGTCGAAGGAAGATAAGTGTGAAGGGAAAGTTTTCTTTGATACTAGTTCGGGTCGGGATGGTGTCTATAGATTCGAAGTCAATGACAATATTCCAGACGCGGAAGTTACTAAGTCGGACTATGAACAGTTCTTTCGCCGGTTTACCGTCTACGTTGGTCAGAAAAATTTCGAAGACCTCGAACAAGAGATTTTTCGTATTTTGAAGAATAAGAGTGCTGGGTTGAAATATCTAGATGTGTTCAGGCGGTGGCACCAGAATAGATTTACTAACAAGACCATTGACAAAGAAACTGTCAATATCCACCTAGTTGATATTTTTGTGTCCGAGTTTGTGATCGCCAGCCACATTTCGAACGACTTGTTTGGACGGATTGTCAAAGAGTTCGACGTGACGATAATCGACGAAAGTGTAGACAATATAGATTCGTTAAAACGTTGTGAAGGCGATGATCGAAACGTTGATGACGATCTTCATTTGGCTAAAAAGTACAAAATTGTTGATAAGTCAGTCTACGAGTTGGACTGTGGCACGAAAAGAAAAATCTTGCAGTATTTCTTCCTGAAGGTCGTACTTATCAATTTCAACCAATCGTCGGAAGACAATTTATATCAAATGCTGGAACATTATCGGTGCAGCGACAATAGAATCAAATTTGTTCTAGTTGGAAGAGGAATCGACACGGCGAAACTATCAAACTTCACGATCTTCCAAAACTTGCAGCAGTTATCAAAGTTTGATAATTTATACGCAGAAGTTTTAAAGACTTGTCAATTAAGTATGCAAGGGAAGGATCCAATTACTTTGGAAGAGCTGCTGCGAATTTGTGACGACGTGGACTTCGTAGGACCAAAAGAAATACTATTTATGTTGACTAGACCTCTGACAATAGGTGAAGACAAAGAACTTCTTCCTCCGGTCTATATCCACAGACGGGTATCAACCGAAGTACCCAGATTGATACACCTATTAAACCCATCTATCGTCAAACGCCACACTCTGGTCATCGACTTTAACACCCACTTGGACCAAATCAGGACCCAATTCGAAGAAAAAGGTATCACAATCGTCGACATTGACGACTACTACAAACTAGAAGCCCCACCTCAAACCCCCGTGATAATCTCAGTCCACGACGAACACTCCTTCGAAGAACTCGATTACATCCGACGCAAAAACAACACCCACGCTTTGTTGTACCTGAAAATGGTCAACCCCAAAACCTTCATTCCTGTGGTCCACAACTCCACCGAACCCTCCCTCTTTGAAAAAATCTTTATCGACGAAAACAACATCCACGAACTTTTCGACAACAAAATGAACATCTTGTGCGCACAACCCGGAATGGGCAAATCCACGATGTTCAAACTTCTAAAAAACCAAACCCGTTTGTGGTCGGTGGTAGTCGACTTGAAAGCCCACAACACGTTTCTGAAAACCAAGCGACCTTTGAGTGACGTTCTGGCCCACTTTTTCGTCACCACAGACGCGTTTGTGGCTAAAGTCAAAACTGCCTTCTTCAGAAAGAAGAAAGTGGTTTTCTTTTTTGACGGTCTAGACGAACTTGACGATCAATGTGTAGACAACGTCTTGGATTACAGTGAGGAGATGGTGGAGTTGGGGTTCCGGGTTTGGGTGTCGTCACGGGAAAACTTGAAACCACGACTTGTGTCCAGGTTTAAGAAGATGACGATAGACGTGGTGGAGGTGGGGGAGAAAGAGCAGACGGAGTACATTCGGGGGCGGCTGCATTCCCACTACACCGACGACGAAATTGAAGAAATGGTCGACAATATTTTCGGTAGCACGGATATCGTCAACAATCGTCAGATTCTGGGGATTCCGCTGCAGCTGTACATCATCACGCAGATTTTTCTGGATGATCGGCAGCAGTACGACGAGATGACGAAGAACTTTTTTGTGTTGACGAAAATGTATAGGTTTTTTTTCGACGGGAGGTACAAGCACGCGACTGACAAGCAGGAGTCCAAGAACCCCCATTTGGTGATAGGGGAGCCTGAAGACTACTTCGAGAAGTACGAAATTTTGGCGTTGCAGTTTCTTCTAGATGACGATGTTGTGCAGCGGCTGAACCTTGACACTAGACGAAGTAGGAGGTTTTTGGATAGAATCAAAGACAAGAAGGACCCTTTGGGTATCGTCGTTGGGGTCACCAACGACAAGGCGGTGTTTGAACATTTCACCTATGCCGAATATTTCGCCTGCGTTTTCTTGTCTTTCAACTTCGACAAGTGCAGACTTTTGCAAGACGAACTGTTTTCAGACCGCTACAAGAACTTGCTTCAGATGTTCAACGTGATGTTGGCGGAGGAAAATCCCCTTCATCTAGCTGTGATTTACAAGGACCGCTTTCAAGTACAAGCACACATAGACGATGACAATATTTATGACAAAGCGGGTCGAAATCCTCTTCATCTCGCCGTCACTCAATGCTTGAAGTATCCAGGATATTTCATTCGTACTGAGACCGGGTGGACCACGATGACATCAGACATCATCAAACACATCGAAGTCAATGTGCTCAATAGACAATTCTTGAACCACGTGGCCAAATTCGACCCTCTGACACGCGACAAACTTTTCAACTGGAATTGTCTTGACTACGCTTTCGAAACCCGTTGCCTTGTCGCCGTCGAGGTGATCTTGACGAAACACCAAGTTCTAGACGAAGCCATCGAACATCTTCAGGTTTACAGAGACGACGGTCTTTTTCCTGGGTTTTGTACGTTTAGTGGGTGTCTAAATCTGGTGAAGGCGCTTCTGGGTGACAATCCAGTCAACACTATGACAAATTGGCTCCAAAAAACTCTTCTACGTGATACCATAGCATATTGCTTCTTTCAGAAGATAGAAATGGTGCGTTTTTGGCTTGAACGTGGCGTTTCTGTGGATTTTCTGTGGGAGGGTGAGACGGCTTTACATCTAGCAACCAGGCAAAAATTGCTTGATGTGGTGACTGTTTTGGTGGAGGGGGGAGCATCTATGGATGTTAAGACTGACAATGGAGACACTGTGTTGCACTCTGTTTTTGCCATGGGAATGTCACAGATTATGGACACCGTGGCAAAAGGGATTTGTCATTATAAAGACGAAGTCGCTGAAGTTTATTGTACTTATAAATGTAAGAAAATAGATCTCGTGAAGCTGTTTGTTGAGAGAGGAGTTGAAGTTAACTCGAGGAATAAACAAGGTGAAACGGCTCTAGATCTAGCTGTGGCCAGTGGAGACTCGGAAGTGGTTGACTTCCTACTACAGAAGGGTTCAGATGGTACTATTTGTAACAACGATGGGTTAACGAAATTGATGTAGCATTGTAAAATTTCATTAAATACCCACATTTTAGTGTTAAGTTTTTTGGTAATACAGCACCAAATTCACAAGTTTCTGCGTCACCACAAAATCCGCAAAATTCCCCACATTTGTTAGTAATCTATTTTAGGTTGTGCAACCACATAACCACAATGTGAGGTGTGCACACTTAGCTGATAAGCCCGAAGATATAAAATGGTGTGAATCGTGACTGATACGTACAAAAAAAAATGGCGAAGCAACACGTGAGTCCTTATTGATAATTTTTGTTGTAAAGGTTACATATTTCGTTCTTCTGGTAGTGTAAATAATGAAATTTTTGTCTCGACTTGAAGGTTACTGTGATAAAAATAGTCTCAGACTGCGCGTAGACAAAGAACTGAATAATCAATGTTATGCGAATTATGCAACCAACTATACAAACCCTGAAATTGATTTTTGTAAATTTTCATCTGTGTGTGATTTTTTGTGAGTTGATGGCGCTCGCTAAAAGTATCTATCGTGATTATTACCGTATAATCGAGAAAAAAAAAACGTCTCAAGAGCTTTGAAAATTTCAATGTTATTGAAATTATGTTGACAACACCAATATGATAGTTGATCGGTAAGGTTACTAAATTGGCGGGTATTATGAAATAGTAATTTTTACTCGAATCGGGAGTTAAAATTTGTATGTCTTGCTGCTTATTATTGGTCTATAATGGCGTGGGTTTCAGGTGCGTTTTTGGCCAATTAATACCCAAGGGCGTTAAGACTAGTTGTCATAGTAACGTCAACAGAAAACGCAATCTGTTAGAAACCAATTATTATTTACTGTATTGTTGGTTGTGTAAATAAAAAAAATCCAAGACAGCTAAGAAACCTAAAATACTCAAGAAATCCAAAATTTCAAAAAATCCAAAATAATCCAAATCCAATAATTCGGAAATTCGAAAATATTCATCAAATTAAAAAAGACGAAAAATCAAAGAATTTAAGAAATCTAAAAAATCCAAAAAAGCCAAGACACTCAAAAAATCAATAATCTAAAAAATTGAAAATATCCGAAAAAAAAAACAAAAGTCGGGAAATAAAAAACAAAAAAATTAAACTTGACCAAAAAAATGTAAATAAAACATTTAATAAATCGAAAAAAACTAAATTTCCAAAAAATCCGAAAATTTCGAAATACCGAATAATCGGAAAAAAGATCTAAAAAGATCCGAAAAATCAAAAAGCCCAAAAAAATCACGTGATCCCAAAAATAAAAAAATATGGAATAATAAAAATTCGAAAATCCAAAAAATTTAAAAAGTCCGAAAAATCTAAAAAATCGAAGGAACCCAAGAAACTCAAGAAATCCAAAAATTAAAAAAATCGAAAATATTCTAGAAATCAAAAAAAAAACAACAAAAAATCGGAAAATAAAACAAAAAATTAAACTTATCCAGATAATGGAAAAAATGTAATAAACCCTAAAGAACAAAAAAATTTGAAAAATCTAAAAAATCGAAAAAACCCAAGAAACACAAGAAATCCAAAAATTCAAAAAATTGAAAATATCCTACAAATCCAAAAAAAAAAATCGGAAAATAAACCAAAAAAATTATATGTTTCCAAATAATGGAAAAAATTTAATAAACCTGAAAAAACAAAAAAAAATCCGAAAAATTGGAAATATCCGAAACAAGATCCGAAACATCAAAAAAATCCATATAATCCCGAAAAATAAAAAGAATGAAAAACCAAAAAAATCCGAAAAATCCAAAAAAAGGAAAAAACCCAAGAACTTCATGAAATCCAATTATCCAAAAATATCGAAAATATTCTAAAAATAAAATAAAAATAAACAATAAGTTTCAAAAATCTATAAATTCAAAAATATACGAAAAATCCAAAAAATCTAAAAAATGAAAAATATCTGAGAAAACTGAAAAATCGGAAAATAAAAAACCAAAAAAAATTAAACTTATCCAAAAAAATCGAAAAAATTTAGTACATCCAAAAAAATGCAGAATAACCGAAAAATTCGAAAAAAGATCCAACAACCCAAAACATCCAAAAAATCAAAAAATTGGAAATATCCTACAAATCCAAAAAAAAAAAAATCGGAAAATAAAACGAAAAATTAAACCAAATAATGGAAAACATTTAATAAACCTAAAAAAACAAAAAAATCCGAAAAATTGGAAATATCCGAAACAAGATCCGAGACATCCAAAAAATCAAAAAGTACAAAAAAATCCATATAATCCGAAAAAAAAAAAATGAAAAACCAAAGAAGTACGAAAAATACAAAAAATGGAAGAAATCCAAGAAATCCAATTATCCAAAAATATCGAAAATATTCTAAAAATAAAAAAATAAACAAAAAATGAAAGGATTCACGAAATCAAAGAAATCTAAAAAAATTGAAATTTCAAAAATTGAAAAATTCAAAAATATCCGAAAAATTAAAAAATATCCGAAGAATTCAAAAATTCTAAAAAAATCTGAGAAAAACAGGAAAAATACTGAAAAAACCCAAAATATCGAAAATATCTAAAAAATCTGAAAATAAACAACCAAAAAAAAATTAAACTTATCCAAAAAATCGAAAAAATTTAGTATATCCAAAAAAATGCAAAACAACCGAAAAATTCGAAACAACTCAAGAAATCCAAAATATCCAAAAACTCAAAATGCCCAAAAATCCACATACTTAATCCGAAAGATAAAAAAATGGAAAAATCCAAAAAAATGTAAAATCCAAAAAAAATCTAGAAAAACCTAAAAAATCGAGAATGAAAAAACAAAAAATGAAACATCCAAAAAGTGGAAAAAATTTAATAAATCCAAAAAAACTAAATTTCCAAAAAACCGAAAAATTCGAAACACCAAATAATCGGAAAAAAGATCCGAAAGATCCGAAAAATCAAAAAGCCCAAAAAAATCACGTAATCCCAAAAATAAAAAAATAATAGGTAGAATAAAAATTCGAAAATTCAAAAAATTTAAAAAGTCCGAAAAATCTAAAAAATCGAAGGAACCCAAGAAACTCAAGAAATCCAAAAATTCAAAAAATCGAAAATATCCTAGAAATACAAAAATTCAAAAAATTGAAAATATCCTAGAAATCAAAAAAAAAATCGGAAAATTAAACAAAAAATTAAACTTATCCAAATAATGGAAAAAATGTAATGAACCCTAAAGAACAAAACCCCCCAAAAAAAAAACCCGCAAAATTCGAAATATCCGAAACAAGATTCCAAAGATCCAAAAAATCAAAAAGTCCAAAAAAATCCATATAATATATAAAATAAAAAAAACAAGTTTCAAAAATTTATAAATTCAAAAATATACGAAAAATCCAAAAAATCTAAAAAATCTGAGAAAAACAAGAAAAATACTGAACACAATCCAAAAATCCAAAATATCGAAAATATCTGAGAAAACTAAAAAATCGGAAAATAAAAAACCAAAAAAAAAATTTAGTACATCAAAAAAAAAACGCAAAATAACCGTAAAATTCGAAATACCCGAAAAATTCGGTAAAAGATCCAACAATCCAAACATCCAAAATATTAGAAAAATCCAAAAAATCCAAAAAATGAACTAAAAATATCCTAGAAATCCTAAAAAACCTAAAAAATCGGGAATGTAAAAAACAAAAAATGAAACATCCAAAAAATGGAAGAAATTTAATAAACTCGAAAAAATTCTACAAAAATAAAACAAATCCGAAAAATTCAAAATATCCGAAGAAAAATCGAAAAAATTCGAAAGATCCAAAAAATCAAAAAGTCCAAAAAAAATCCACATAATCTGAAAAACAAAAAACCAAAAAAATCCGAAAAATCCAAAATGTAATAAAAAAAAAACAAAAAATGAAAGGATTTACGAAATCAAGAAATCCAAACAAAAAAATAAGAAATCCGATAATTTCAAAAATTTAAAGACTCCATAATATCCAAAAAATCTGAGAAAACCAAGAAACTCAAGAAACTGAATAAATCTAAAAAATCGAAAATATCTCAAAAATCCAAAAAATCGGCAAATAAAAAACCAAAAAAAATTTTAACTTATCCAAAAAATCGAAAAAATTTAGTACATTCAAAAAATTCCAAAAGACCCGAAAAATTCGAAACAAGATTAAAAAAAAATCAAAAAGCCTAAAAAAACTCACATAATCCGAAAAATTCAAAATAGAGGTAATCCAAAAAATTAAAAAGTGCGAAAAATGTAAAAAATGAACGAAACTCAAGAAACTCAACAAATCCAAAAATTTGAAAAATCGAAAATTACCGAAAAATCCAAAAAACCAAAAAAACCGGAAATTAAAAAAACAAAAAAGTAAACATCCAAAAAAATGGAAAAAATTTAATAAACTTAAAAAAACAAAAAAAATCCGAAAAATTGGAAATATTCGAAACAAGATCCGAAATATTCAAAAAATGGAAGAAACCCAAGAACTTCATGAAATCCAATTATCCAAAAATATAAACAATAAATTTCAAAAATCTAAAAATTCAAAAATATACGAAAAATACAAAAAATCTAAGAAATCTGAGAAAAACAAGAAAAATACTGAACACAATCCAAAAGTCCAAAATATCGAAAATATCTGAGAAAATTAAAAAATCCGAAAATAAAAAACAAAAAAAAATTAAACTTATCCAAAAAATAATCTAAAAAAAAACAAAAAATGGAAGGATTTACGAAATCCAAGAAATCCAAAAAAACTTAAGAAATTCGATAATTTCAAAAATTTAAAGACTCAAAAATATCCGAAAAATCCATAATGTCCAAAAAATCTGAGAAAACCAACAAACTCAAGAAACTGAATAAATCCAAAAAATCGAAAATATCTCAAAAATCCAAGAAATCGGCAAATAAAAAACCAAAAAAAATTAAACTTATCCAAAAAATCGAAAAAATTTAGTACATCCAAAAAAATCCAAAAGAACCGAAAAGTTCGAAACAAGATCCAAAAATCCAAAGGGGCCTAAAAAATCCACATAATCCGAAAAATTAAAAAACGAGGTAATCCGATAAATTAATCCGAAAAATCCATAATATCCAAAAAATCTGAGAAAACCAACAAACTCAAGAAACTGAATAAATCCAAAAAATCGAAAATATCTCAAAAATCCAAGAAATCGGCAAATAAAAAACCAAAAAAAATTAAACTTATCCAAAAAATTGAAAAAATGTAGTACATCCAAAAAAATCCAAAAGAACCGAAAAATTCGAAACAAGATCAAAAAATCCAAAGGGGCATAAAAAATCCACATAATCCGAAAAATTAAAAAACGAGGTAATCCGATAAATTAAAACGTGCGAAAAATGTAAAAAATGAACGAAACTCGAGAAACTCAACAAATCTCAAAATTTAAAAATTGAAAATTACCAAAAAATCCAAAAAACCTAAAAAATTAGCAATTAAAAAAGCAAAAATGAAACATCCAAAAAAATGGAAAAAATTTAATAAATACAAAAGATAAAAGAAAAACAATTCGAAATATCCGAAGAAACATCCAAAAAATCCAAAAAAATCCATGTAATCCGAAAAAAAATGAAAAACCAAAAAAAACCAATAACTTCAAAAAATTAAAAAAGTCCGAGAAATGTAAATAATCGAACATATCCTAAAAATTAAAAAAACAAAGAATGGAAGCAATTACGAAATCCAAGGAATCCAAAAAAGACTTAAGAATCTGATAATTTCAAAAATCTAAAAATTCAAAAATATCCGAAAAATCAAAAATATCCAAGAAACCTAAGAACCTCAAAAAATCCTTTAATCCAAAATCCCAAGATTCTAAAAAATTCAAGAAAGCCAAAAAACTAAAAAAATTTAAGAAAGCCAGTAATTCTAAAAATCCAAATAATCGAAAATATCTCAAAAATCCAAAAATCGGTAAATAAAATAACACAAAAAAAATTAACAACAACTGAATAAGGTCAAAAACAAAACACAAAAAACCAAAAAATCTCATAAAACCGAAGCATTCCGAAAAATCTGGAAAATCTGGAAAATTCGAAAAACCCAAAAAAAATCCATAAGATAATAGAGATCCAAAAGATCCAAAAAATCAAAATATCCGCATAATCCGAAAAATCCGAAAAACCCGGAAACTCCAAAAAATGCAAGTCACCCTCAAGAAATCCAAAATTTCCGAAAATTCAAATAATCGAAAGTATCCCAAAAATCCAAAAAATCGGAAATTTAAAACAAAAAAAATGTGCAATATAAAAAAATGAATCAAAAAGCCAAAACTCCGAAAAATCCAAGTATCCAGAAAATCCAAAAAATCCAAGAATAAACTCCAAGAACCTCAAAGAAAATGTCCAAAAAATTAAAAAAAAAACAAAAATCAAAGGATTTAAAAACGTCAAAATATCTAAAAACCCAAGAAACTAAAAAAACTCAAGAAGTCCAATAACACTGGTCAACAAAATTTAATTTTTTCTCTCTAACTTTGACATAATTGTAATGTTTTCGTTTAATTTGTCTCTGTGTTTGTAACAAAGGGCATAAACCTTGTAACTTAGCTCAATTAAAAAGAAAAATGCATATTTGATGTTAAAAACAAAAAATCAGGTAAAACAATGTAATTTTTGTATCTTTAACGGGAAAAAGTGATGTATTAACAAAAGAACAACCATAATTAAGAAAAAAACGATTGTAGTTTAAAAAACGAAAAAAACAAAAGAAACAGCTAAGACCGACGTTTTTTCGGTTGCCTCCGATAGATTTCATTGAAGATCTCTCGCTTGATGGTCCCGCAGTATTCTGCAAGCATTTAGGTGTTCCATCGATCTTGGTAACGTTTTTCTATCGACAAAATGCCCCGATGGAAGCGTTCTCCATGTTCGTCACTCACGTCGTCATAATTTTTGGGGAAAAAATCAAGATGCGAATGCATAAAATGCACTTTTAAGAATATGTTAATTTTAAATTTTTTATATGATGATAACATGTTTTCTACTTGCTAAACGTAGTTTTCTTATTGTTTCCCAAGAAGTTTGTAGCAATTTGATCACAAAAAATACACCTTATAGAAAGTTTCCTATTACTTAATAGTACGATTTTTGTATTTTTCAAAGGATAATATTTTAACATTACTTTTAAATGAGAGCTAAGTTTTGGTTTAGCCGTTTATAATATCATTTAAAATTGTTAATTAAATAATAATTGGCTGCTATAATAAAAGTTAGAGCTTAGCTGTTGACCAGTGAATTAGAAAAATGCAAAAAAAACAGAAAGTCCAAAAAAAACGAAAATATCCCAAAAATAAAAAAAAATCGGAGAATAAAAAAACAAAAAAAAAACAAAAATTATCAAATCATCCAAAAAAGTAAATAAATCTAAGAAAAAATAAAAAATCCCAGAGATCCGAAAAATTAAAAAATTCCAAGTCTTCAAGAACCTTAAGAAATCCAATAATACAAAAAAAAACACGAACATTTTCAAAAAAATCTAAAAAATCCAAAACTACAAAAAATCAAAATGGTAAATGTCAAAATAACTCTTAAATTTTATACTTTAACAGCATTTTCTCCCACAGGCTCCAGGCTTTGGCATCGAGTACGAAATCCTAGTCCCCGCCTATTTCGCCCTAACCCTCCACCAAAACCCCACCGTCAAAGCCTACTCCATCCGCAGCAACGTCCCCGAATTCGGCAACATCGACGACGTCGTAGTGGACATAACCACGACGGACGAGTCCACACACCGCTTCGCCATCCAGCTGAAACACAAAGAAAACCGCTCAACGAAACTCCTACCCACGAACTTCGAAGCCAAAGGCGACTTCTGTTTAGAAAAGTATCACAAAGCTTTCAACACCATCGACGCCCAAAACCAACACTGCCATTTCATTCTTTACACGAACAGAGAGTTCAATCCTTGTAGCAAACAACAGCTGAAGCACTTCCGGATGGTCGAAGACCGCTGTTTTGGTGAAGCTTTCTTCAACACTGGCGTGGAATCAGAAAGCGTGTATAGGTTCGAAGTCAACGACGAAACAGTCAAGGATTACGGGAGGTTTTTGGAAAGGTTTAGGGTGTACGTGGGGCAGAAGGGCTTCAAGGGGTTGAAAGAGGAAATTTTTGACAAGATGGACAGGAATGAACATGCTATGTTGAGTTACTTGGAGGTGTTTAGAACGTGGCACCAGAATGGCTACACGAACAAGGTTATGGATCAAACCACCGTCAATTTCCACTTGGTGGATATTTTTCTGGACAGTTTTACCATCACGGGTGTCCAACTTTCACGAAAAGGTGACCACAAACTTGAGTTGTTTGAAACAATAGTGAGACAATTTGACGTCACTATAATTGACGACAATATTGTCGAAGTGTTGCCAAAGTGTGACGATGAGGAAATTTCTGAACACACCACACAGATTTTGCGTTGGTATAAAGAAGAATACAAACTAGAAGTGACGGACCAAGACGATATTGACGATACCATGTTAGTGTATATGCTTTATCTAGGAAAGAAGTACAAATTTCTGGATAGGTACTTCACCAAAGATCGGTTGGCACTAGATACTAGAAAAAAGAACCAATTTTTGCACTACTTTTTCGATAAACCACTTCTCCTGGAGTGGTGTGAATCGTCAGCCCGAAATTTTGACCACGCGATGACTCTTTATCGCAACGACGGGAAAAACGTGAAATTCGTCTTAGTCGGTCAAGGAGTGGACGTGACCAAGTTGTCAAAATTCACGATTTTTGAAAATTTGAACGATTTATCAAAATCGAGCGCAGAGTATGCAGAAATCGTCAAAACGTGCACCTTGTCGTTACAAAATAAAGACAAAATCGTGTTAGAAGATTTACTTAGTTGTCTTGGAAGCGTTGACTTTATTAGAGTCAAAGAACTATTCCTCATGTTGTGTGACAATTTCGTGATTGGCGACGACACCGAAGTCCTCCCTTTGAACCACATCCCACGCCGAATTTCGATTTTCGTGCTCAAACAAGAATCCCTTTTGAAGCGAAATTTCCTCTTCAAAAACAACATATTCGTTATTGATTTTGGGGGGAAGTTTGAAGAGTTGAGGGAGGTTTTTGAAGATAATGATATCCCGGTTTTTGAATTACCGGGTTTCTTTAGGTTGACCACGCTTCCGCAGAAGTCGGTTGTGATACCACTGGACGACGAGTGTCCTTTGGACACTTTTGAACAAATCCGTGTCAAAACCAAAAGCAAAAATTTGTTCTATTTGAAGATGATTGATTTTGATACGTTCATCCCTGTGGTGTTAGAAAACACCGATCCTGCGTTTTTTAGCGAGATAGATGTAGATGAGAAGGAAATCCACAACTATTGTGACACTACAGTTAATGTTCTGTGTGCTCAAGCGGGAATGGGAAAATCCACTCTGTGTAAATCGCTGCACAAGCAGCTGCCAAATTTTTGGACTGTCATCGTCGATCTGAAAGCACACAACGGCTTCCTCAAAGAAAAACACTTCATTGACGACGTCCTACACCACTTGTTGACAATCACGGGAAACAATTTTCTTGACAATACGAAGACCGCGTTCCTCCGAGCCAAGAAAGTCGTTTTCTTCCTCGACGGTCTAGACGAACTTGACAGCACCTGCATTGACACCCTTCTGGCTTACGCTAAAAAGTTGTCAGCCCTCGGCTTACGAGTGTGGATCTTCTCCCGCCAAAACCTGGAAGCCGGCCTCATCACCTATTTCAAAAAATTCACCGTCAAGCTAACCGAAGTCGACCGAAACGAGCAAATCCACTACATCAAGAACCGACTTCGTAGTAAATCGTACCGCGACGACGAAGTCCAAACAGTGATTGGAAAAATCTTCAACAGTACCGAAGTCGTGAATAACCGCCAAGTCCTCGGTATCCCCCTCCAGCTCTATATTATCACCCAAATCTTCCTCGACGACGAAGACAAGTTCAAGTCCACCGCTGACAATATCTTCGTTTTGACCAAAATGTACCGACTGTTTTTTGACGGAAGGTACAAGCACACGGTTAGCAAACAAGAGGCTAAAAACCCCCACATTGTGGTTGGAGAAGCCGAAGATTATTTCGAGAAGTACGAAATTTTGGCTTTGGTGACGATCCTAGACGACGTGGTTTTCCGGGAGTTGAATTTGGACTTAAGGAGGACTCGCCGGTTTTTGGACGAGATTAAGAGGACGAGGGACCCTTTGGGGATTGTGGTCCATGTGAACAGTGAGAATAAGGCTGTGTTTGAGCACCAGACGTACGCTGAGTATTTCGCGTGCATGTTCTTTTCGTACAACTTCGACAAAGTTCGGGTTTTGAAGCAACACCTGTTTTCGGACAGGTACAAGAATTTGTTACTCATTTTGAATATCATGTTGGCTGAAGAAAGTCCCTTGCATTTGGGGGTGATTTATATGGATCTTCAACAGATTGAGAGACATTGTGGGGGTGGTAAGGTCTACGATAGAGCGGGACGGAATCCTCTGCATCTAGCTGCTTGTCGAGGGATGGAATATCCGAATTGGAGCGTCTTCGATTGCTTTTTTCACACGTCCCGGTTTTTGAGGTTTATTGAAGAGGTGATTACGAGTAGACGGATCGTTAGTTTTGTCCTGGAAAGCGATCCTCTGGAACGGGACGAACTTTTCAGCTGGAATTGTCTGGATTACGCCAACCAAACGTCGTCCCTGTACGCGATGGAAATGATTTTGCAGAAATATCCAACGACGAAGGAAATCACCAAAAACGCCCCCTTTGTTCCAGACATAAACTTACCTTTGTTCCTCGTGATTACAGGGTCTTCAAACTTGTTGGCGACCATGAACCACCCACTAGTCAAGTCGTTGCCAAAGCTCACGCTCCACATGACCATAATGTACTGTTGCTTCAACAAAATGGAGATGTTGACGTTCCTTATTCAAAATGGCGCCGACTTAGAGTACAGTTACAAAGGAAACACAGCTTTGCAGCTCGCCACTCGAATGAAAAAACTGACAATTGTGACTCTATTGACAAAATGGGGGGCAAAAAGCGACGTTGTGGCACAAAATGGAGACACTATTTTACACTGTGCCGTGCGTAGCGAAACATTCGAACACGAACTGTGTTTCTCTGGGGATGTTCGCGAACTACTTGGAGACACTACGACCGGAGAACTGTATTTAAACAAGTGTAGCAGTATCGACTTGGTGGGTTTTTTTCTCGACAAGGGGGTGTCCATTAATTCGCAGAACAACGACGGGGAGACACCCTTACACGTGGCTGCTTTGAACGCAGACTTTGATGTTTGCGAACTTTTGTGCGCGAACAACGCGGATGTTAATATAGTGACGACGAGGAAAATGAGCGTTTTGCACTATGCTGTGTTGGGTGGTGATGTACAGGTCGTTGCTTTCGTTGCGTCTAAGATTGTTGATGTTGATATTGAAAACGACAACGGGGAAACCGCGCTTGTGGTAGCTATAAAAATGAAGAATTTTAAGATAGCGGAGTTTTTGTATGACACAGGGGCAAGAGTTTGTGTTGACAGAGTGCATAGAGAGTGGATTTGGTGTCTTTTCGAAACAGGGGAATGCGATGTGGAGTTTATTAAAAGCGCGGTTTCTTCTGGGGTTTTGGGTGTAAACGCTCTTGGTCGGAACGGAGTGACTTTGATACATGTAGCTGCTAAGACAGACTTGGAATTAACTAAGTTTCTGTACGAAAAAGGGGCAGATGTGGATTGTTTGACGTATAATGGTGTTCATGCCATTCAGTTGGCTGTTTATAGTGGGAAAGTGGATATTGTTGAGTTTCTTTGGGAGAAGGCGGATTTGATGCGCGTTGTTAAGGATCATAAGGTGTATCCGTTAGTGTTTGCTACGGAAGGGCACTGTTTGTATCGAAATTTGCTGCTAAAGGGGGCTGCTATGGTTCAGTCTTTGGAAGATAAGCGACTTTATAATGTTCGTCGAGCCCTCAGGACTGAATTTTTGAAAAATAAATGACATGGTTTTATTGTGTTGCGTTTTATTACTTTGTCATCTCGTCAACCCCTACTTGTTCAACTACGCCTTCTCAGTGGCTCTCTGGACGTTGATGGGTTGAAGCGGTGGAGCAATAGGGTTTTGGATGTCATTCAGAAGGGGACGGTGATGAATATAGGTGGTATTTGAATGTTTTGCTTTGTTTTGGTAATCGTTGTCGATTTTGACAGGAAAAAGGACAAACGATTGAGTTGGGGCAAAATCCTTATTTTCCAACGAGAAATTAAAAACATGTTTTTGAGTATAGTGTTGTTCAAAAAATACTTACTATGTATATTAAGAAAAAAATAAAGCCAGAGATTAGGCCCCACCCATACACGCCCCGATCTCACTTCTCAGTTGTGATGAATTTCTCATTCGTTGTCAGATCGAGAGGCGGGGCTTAACTACAAGATCCACATTTGTCTACAAGAATCTACCATGTGAAACACATTTAAGTTTCTTATTCAGAAAAGACCACTACGTATATTAAGAAACAAGACAAAATGGAAGCCCCGCCCACCCACCCTATCTCAATTGTGATGAATTTTTTTATCGCCGAAAGCCAAAAGAGCGGAATTTAATTGCAAAATTCTTATTATTTCTCTACAAAAATTTACCATTTCAAATGTGTTTTAAGTGTCCAATAATAAAAAAATCATCACAATTGAGATAGGGTGGGTGGGCGGGGTTTATATTTTGCCTCGTTTTCTTATTATACCTAGTATTCTTTGAACAGCACCATACTCAAAAACATGCATTTAATTTCTTGTAAAGAAACAAGTATTTTACAGTTACGCTCCCCCCCTTACTTCACGGCCAAAAAATATAATTCCAATTGAGACAGGGTGGGTGGGCGGGCTTATATTTTGGTTTTTTGTTTTAATATGTGTAGACTTCTTTTTACAACATGAAACTTAAAACATTTTTAAAATGGAAAATTTGTGTAAGGAAATATTAATTTTGCTATTAGGCTGCGCCTCATAATTGCAAAATCCATATTTCCGTGCAAAAATGTACCATTTTAACTATGTTGTGTGTCTTGTTATGAAAAGAATGCTTTGTATATTAAGAAAAAAAGGAAAAATGTAACCCTGCCCACCCGCCCTATCTCAATTGTGACGATTTTTTTTATTGGTCGTGAGCCAAGAAGGCGGAACTTAACTGCAAAATCCTTATTTCCTTACGAGAAATTAAAAACATTTTTTTGAATATTGTGTTGTTCAATTCAAAGCATACTATATACATTAAGAAAAAAATAAGGCAAACATTCGGCCCCACCCATACCCGCCCAGATGTCAATTCCCAGTTGTGATGAATTTTTCATTGGTTGTCAGATCGAGGGGCGGGGCTTAATTGCAAGATCCATATTTGTCTACAAGAATTTACCATTCTAAATATGTTTTAAGTTTCTTGTTCTGAAAAAACGACTACGTATATTAAGAAAAAAGGCATAATATATGCCCCGCCCACCCACCCTATCGCGATTGTGATGATTTTTTATTGATCGTGAGCCAAGAAGGCGGAACTTAACTGCAAAATCATTATTTCCCTACGAGAAATTAAAAACATGTTTTTGAGTAGTGTTGTTCAAAAAATACTTACTATGTATATTAAGAAAAAAATAAAGCCAGAGACTACGCCCCACCCATACACGCCCCGATGTCAATTCTCAATTGTGATGAATTTTTCATTCGTTGTCAGATCGAGAGGCGGGGCTTAACTACAAGATCCATATTGTCTATAAGAATTTACCATTTGAAACACATTTAAGTTTCTTATTCAGAAAATACGACTACGTATATTAAGAAACAAGACAAAATAGAAGCCCCGCCCGCCCACCCTATCTCAATTGTGATGATTTTTTTTATCGCCGAAAGCCAAAAAAGCGGAATTTAATTGCAAAATTCTTATTATTTCTCTACAAAAATTTACCATTTTAAACGTGTTCTTAGTTTCCAATAATAAAAAATCATCACAATTGAGATAGGGTGGGTGGGCGGGTTTAATATTTTGCCTTTGTTCTTGATATACATAATTCTTTGAACAAAAACATACTAAAAAACATATGTTTAATTTGTTCCAAAGCAATAAGTATTTTGCAGTTACGCGCTGCTCCCTTGGTTCACGGTGTATAAAAAAAAATCATCACAAATGAGATAGGGCGGGTGGGCGGGGCTTACATTTTGCCTTTCTGTTTTAATATGTGTAGACTTCTTTTCAAAACATGAAACTTATAATATGTTTAAAATGGAAAATTTGTATAAGGAAATATCGATTTTGCAATTAGGCTCAGACCCATAATCGGAAAATCCATATTTCCTTGCAAAAATGTACCATTTTAACCATGTTCTCAGTTTCTTGTGTTGACAAGATGGCTATGTATATTAAGAAAAAAAAAGAAAAATATAAGCTCCGCCCACCCGCCCTTCTGATGTTTTTACTTCCCGAGCGTAAGCAAAGGAAGTATTGTAATCGAGTCCGTCGGCCGACTCTCTACTTTTACGTTTTCTCGATCTTTCATGACCCCTAGAAGACGAAGAAATAGGTGAATAGGTCTCCCATTTCCCTCTGTCTGTCCGTCTGTCCGTCTGTCCGTCCGTCTGTCCGTCCGTCTGTCCGTCTGTCCGTCTGTCCGTCCGTCCGTCTGTCCGTCCGTCTGTCCGTCCGTCTGTCCGTCTGTCCGTCTGCCCCCGGATTTTTATTAGACAGTTAATCTCCGAAAGTACTCGACCGATTGTTGTGAAATTTTGTACTTATATTAAGAATATCATGTAGATGGTAAAACGCTAACCAAAATTTGTCTAATCATCCCCACCACTAATACGATGACGTCACTTCAAAATTGTACATAGTAAATGGGTTTTCAATTGTATAAAATAACATAGTCCTACACATGTAGTTTACAACTCTGAATCGACTTTTCACCCGAAACGTCCAGATTTTTGGAAAAAAAATCAAAATTATAAAACAACATTTTGAAATTTAATTTTTAATCTGCTAACCAGAATGCTTTGAAATGTTGCAGATGTTTTAAGGCTATAAAGAGCATCATAAATCTTTAGTCAAAAAATATTTGCTTATCCCCTCCAAAAACTTGATGACGTCAGCTCAACAGTTTGTGGAATAAATCATATCTAAAATGTACAAAATATGATGAGTCTGTACTTGTGATCTATCACTCCATTCATATTTTTTGGATTTGCATATACAGGGTGATTCAAAAAAATTAATGAAAGCGTAAATTTATTTTACTGATTTACTCAGAAACTACAAAACCGAATGCTTTGAAATCTTGCAGATGTTTTAAGGTTTAAAAGAGCATAACAAATGTTTAGTCAAAATATATTTGCTTATCCCCTCCAAAACACTAACATTGCTGATTTAGTGATGACGCTTATCAAAGAAACGACTCCTATTAAAGGTAGAAGTTGCCGAGGAAAAAAAGGAAAATGAAGGAAAAATTTGTTAACAACTTGTCTTCACATTTGTCCTTATAAATAATAAATTAAATGTAATACATTTTTGTTTCCTTAAGAAAACAAAGTTAACAAAGTTAGTTGAGTTACAAAAGTCTCTTTTGCTCCACGTTGGCCACCAACGAGCGATTTTCAAGATTTTTGTGAAACTTTGCTGGTTTTGAATTTGAATTTTCTGTCCTCGATAGTTGATGCTCAGCAAGAACCACGGGAAGGTCTGGAGCAGATCTCGCTAGGAAAGGAGAGGGCTAGGATTTGTTAATGAGGGATAGAACGTTATACAGTACAATACAAAAGAAATACAATACAGGTACCTACAATGTAACTACAATACAGAATACACTACAGATACAGATACAATTTAGATACAAAACAAATGCAAAGTTAGTACCCAATTCATCACCGGAAGAAATTGCACCAAAAATTGAGAATGTTGCAAAATGAAAACCCAAGCAAGCACACCGATGGAACTCGGAACGAAATCTATTGGTCGCAGTGCTCGTTCGCCCAAGGCAGGAATGCAGCCGCATAAATCCAAGGCCGACTGACCTCATCCTTATAGGATGATGCGACCCAGCGTCTAAGGGCCAACAGAACCCCCCCAGACCAAGAGCTCCTGACGACATGGAGAATTCAGACCTGGAACCAAAGGATGCGCTGTTGCAAAATGAAAACCCAAGCAAGCACACCGATGGAACTCGAAACGAAATCTATAGGTCGCAGCGCTCACACGCCCAAGGGAGAACGCAGCCGCATAGATACAGGGCCGACTGACCTCATCCCTTTGGGATGATGAACCTCATCCTTTTAGGATGATGACCCAGCGTCTAAGGGCCCAGAGAACCCCCCCAGGCCAAAGCGTCTGACGACATGGAGAATTCAGTCTCGGAACCAAAGAATGCACTGTTGCAAAATTAAAACCCAAGCAAATGCACCGTGAAAACAAAGCATTTGCACCACTGGAGCTAAATTGGCAAGACCCAAGTTAAGTTAGTAACACATACAATATACAGTACAAAATGGTTCAATTACAAAAGTTACAATATACAAATTTCTCCACGTTTGCCACCAAAGAGCGATGACTGTGCTCGCTCGTTGTTGTTGCCCAGCAAGAACCAAACAATACGAGGAGGTCTGGAGTGCGTCTTGCCATGAGAAAAACAATAAATTAGAAATTCGCGAACACGGGCTACTTTTAAGCGAAAACGGAGCTCCGAATGCTCAGATGTTGCTGCCACCAGACCGAAATCAAAACTAACCGAAAACCGCAATATTTGTTCAGGTGGCTCTCGTGACAGTGATGTCATCAAACATCACGATGAGATTGCAAACATTATTTTTCATATTTTGACTGGAACATTGCACGTTTTTAATATGTTCACGTTTGTAGGAAAACGGCTTTAATTATATTAATTAATACTTATCATATTTAAACAGTATATATAAATTAAAACTACAACCGTATTTACTCCGTTTTTGGGAATTTTTGGAAAAATGCACACTTTGTTTCGTGTTCACAGAGCTAATGCAGAACATTTTCATTAATATTTATTATCAATGAATTAGAAATTCGTGAAAACGCGGTAGTTTTACGCCAGAACGGGGCTCCGAATGCTCCGACGTTGCTGCCACCAGATCGAAATCAAAACTGAACACAACGGACCGAAGACCGTGCCTTTGCTCAAGTGGTCACGTGACAGTGACGTCATGGTGTGTCACCATGAGATTACTAAAATTATTTTTCATACTTTGCCCGGAAAATTGCAATTCAACAATGTTTAAACAAATTGAATTGTTTAAATATTATTTAATTGTGTCATGATAGTTTCTTAGCAGTGTTTGCACGAGTTGATTTCATTAATAATTGTAAATCTGTCATTTATCACCATGTGTTATTATATACAACGAATAATTTTAAAAATAAATAAATAAATAAATTCGCCACTTAGTTGCGAAATTGTTTCCTTACTTTCCTTATTCGGAACAGACGTCTTCACGTGGTGAACGTTCAACTCAGACTGCCCAAAAGTGGCCGCCGACCTGTATATATACCGGTTGGCTGACGCAACAAGACGTTCGCGAATGTTCGGGAAGCTATTCCTTTGTCTGAATACGTCGTGACGTCACGATTCGCGACGTCACAATATGAATCTTTAATTTATCAATGTATTATTAGCAACTGAAATGTTTATATAAATCTTTTTAAACATTGTTTGTTTATATTTGTTAATTTACAATGAACAGGCTAAAAAAATTGTTAAATACTGGTTGTCTGACACAACAACACGTTCGGGAATGTTCGAGAAGCTATTCCTTTGTTTGAATATGTCGTGACGTCACGATTCCCGACGTCACAATTTAAATCTTTAATTTATCAATGTATTATTGGCAACTGAAATGTTTATATAAATCTTTTTAAACATTGTTTGTTTATATTTGTTAATTTACAATGTACAGGCTAAAAAATTGGTTGAATACCGGTTGGCTGACGCAACAACACGTTCGCGAATGTTCTAGAAGCTATTCCTTTGTTTGAATACGTCGTGACGTCACGATTCGCCACGTCACAATATGAATTTTTGATTTATCAATGTATTATTAGCAACTAAAATGTTTATATACATCTTTTTAGACATTGTTTGTTTATATTTGTTAATTTACAATGTACAGGCTAAAAAATTGGTTAAATACCGGTTGGCTGACGCAACAAGACGTTCGCGAATGTTCGGGAAGCTATTCCTTTGTCTGAATACGTCGTGACGTCACGATTCGCGACGTCACAATATGAATCTTTAATTTATCAATGTATTATTAGCAACTGAAATGTTTATATAAATCTTTTTAAAAATTGTTTGTTTATATTTGTTAATTTACAATGAACAGGCTAAAAAAATTGTTAAATACTGGTTGTCTGCACAACAACACGTTCGGGAATGTTCGAGAAGCTATTCCTTTGTTTGAATATGTTGTGACGTCACGATTCCCGACGTCACAATTTAAATCTTTAATTTATCAATGTATTATTGGCAACTGAAATGTTTATATAAATCTTTTTAAACATTCTTTGTTTATATTTGTTAATTTACAATGTACAGGCTAAAAAATTGGTTGAATACCGGTTGGCTGACGCAACAACACGTTCGCGAATGTTCGAGAAGCTATTCCTTTGTTTGAATACGTCGTGACGTCACGATTCGCCACGTCACAATATGAATTTTTAATTTATCAATGTATTATTAGCAACTAAAATGTTTATATACATCTTTTTAGACATTGTTTGTTTATATTTGTTAATTAACAATGTACAGGCTAAAAAGTTGGTTAAATACCGGTTGGCTGACGCAACAAGACGTTCGCGAATGTTCGGGAAGCTATTCCTTTGTCTGAATACGTCGTGACGTCACGATTCGCGACGTCACAATTTGAATCTTTAATTTATCAATATATTAATAACAACTAAAATGTTTATATAAATCTTTTTAGACATTGTTTGTTTATATTTGTTAATTTACAATGTACAGGTTAAAAAAATTGTTAAATACTGGTTGGCTGACGCAACAACACGTTCGGGAATGTTCGAGAAGCTATTCCTTTGTTTGAATATGTCGTGACGTCACGATTCCCGACGTCACAATTTAAATCTTTAATTTATCAATGTATTATTGGCAACTAAAATGTTTACATAAATCTTTTTAGACATTGTTTGTTTATATTAGTTAATTTACAATGTACAGGCTAAAAAAATTGTTAAATACTGGTTGGCTGACGCAACAACACGTTCGGGAATGTTCGGGAAGCTATTCCTTTGTTTGAATATGTCGTGACGTCACGATTCGCGACGTCACAATTTAAATCTTTAATTTATCAATGTATTATTGGCAACTAAAATATTCATAGAAATCTTTTTCTAGACATTGTTTATATTTGTCAATTTACAATGTATAGGCTAAAAAATTGGTCGAAGGCTATTTCGACAGAACTTTCCTCGCTTCTGAAATACAGCCCAACAAATACTGCTTTTCTGAAAAATTATACCCATAAAATTTGATTTTAAAAAAGCCTAATTTTGACAAATTACGCTAATAAAATAGATTCTAATAAAATAGAGGGTGGGCGGGCGGGGTTACTGTCTGTAAATAAAAGATTGTAGAAAAAAGTTAAACTTAACCCCGCCCACCGTGTTCTTTCATTTTTACTTCCCGAGCGTAAGCAAAGGAAGTATTGTAATCGAGTCCGTCGGCCGACTCTCTACTTTTACGTTTTCTCGATCTTTCATGACCCCTAGAAAACGTAGAAATGGGTCTCCTATTTCCGTCTGTCTGTCCGTCTGTCCGTCCGTCTGTCCGTCCGTCTGTCCGTCCGTCTGTCCGTCCGTCTGTCCGTCCGTCTGTCCGTCCGTCTGTGCGTCCGTCTGTCCGTCCGTCTGTCCGTCTGTCCGTCTGTCCGTCTGTCCGTCTGTCCGTCTGTCCGTCTGTCCGTCTGCCGTCCCGGATTTTTATTAGACAGATAATCTCCGAAAGTACTCGACCGATTGTTGTGAAATTTTGTACTTATATTAAGAATATCATGTAGATGGTAAAACGCTAACCAAAATTTGTCTAATCATCCTCACCACTTATGCGATGACGTCACTTCAAAATTGTACATAGTAAATGGGTTTTCAATTGTATAAAATAACATAGTCCTACACATGTAGTTTACAACTCTGAATCGACTTTTCACCCGAAACGTCCAGCTTTTTGGAAAAAAAATCAAAATTATAAAACAACATTTTGAAATTTAATTTTTAATCTGCTAACCAGAATGCTTTGGAATGTTGCAGATGTTTTAAGGCTATGAAGAGCATCATAAATCTTTAGTCAAAAAATATTTGCTTATCCCCTCCAAAAACTTGATGACGTCAGCTCAAAAGTTTGTGGAATAAATCATATCTAAAATGTACAAAATATGATGAGTCTGTACTTGTGATATATATACACATATTTTTTGGATTTGCATATACAGGGTGACTCAAAAAAATTAATGAATGCGTAAATATATTTTACTGATTTACTCAGAAACTACAAAACCGAATGCTTTGAAATCTTGCAGATGTTTTAAGGTTATAAAGAGCATAATAAATGTTTAGTCAAAATATATTTGCTTATCCCCTCCAAAAACTTGATGACGTCAGCTCGAAAGTTTGCCGAATAAATCCTATCTAAACTGTAAAAATATGATGAGTCTGTACTTGTAATTTATCACTCCATTCATATTTTTTGGATTTGCATATACAGAGTGACTCAAAAAATTTAATGAATGCGTAAATATATTTTATTGATTTAATCAGGAACTACAAAACCGAATGCTTCGAAATCTTGAAGATATTTTAAACTTATCATAAGCATGGTAAATTTTTGATCAAAATGTATTTGGTCGTCCCCCCTAAAAAATTTATGACGTCACCACAAAATTTTGCTGAATAAATCCTATCTAAAATGTACAAAATATGGTGAGTCTCTTCTTGTGATTTATCATTCCATTCGAATTTTTTCGATTTGCATATACAGGGTGACTCAAAAAAATTAATGAATGCGTAAATTTATTTTATTGATTTAATCAGGAACTACAAAACCGAATGCTTTGAAATCTTGCAGATGTTTTAAGGTTATAAGGAGCATAATAAATGTTTAGTCAAAATATATTTGCTTATCCCCTCCAAAAACTTGATGACGTCAGCTCGAAAGTTTGCCGAATAAATCCTATCTAAACTGTAAAAATATGATGAGTCTGTACTTGTAATTTATCACTCCATTCATATTTTTTGGATTTGCATATACAGAGTGACTCAAAAAAATTAATGAATGCGTAAATATATTTTATTGATTTAATCAGGAACTACAAAACCGAATGCTTCGAAATCTTGAAGATATTTTAAAATTATCATAAGCATGGTAAATTTTTGATCAAAATATATTTGGTCGTCCCCCCTAAAAAATTTATGACGTCACCACAAAATTTTGCTGAAAAAATCCTATCTAAAATGTACAAAATATGGTGAGTCTCTTCTTGTGATTTATCATTCCATTCAAATTTTTTCGATTTGCATATACAGGGTGACTCAAAAAAATTAATGAATGCGTAAATTTATTTTATTGATTTAATCAGGAACTACAAAACCGAATGCTTTGAAATCTTGGGAATATTTTAAAGTTATTATAAGCATGGTAAACTTTTGTTCAAAATGTATTTGTTCATCCCTCCTAAAAAAATTGATGACGTCACCCTTAAATTTTGCTGAATAAATCCTATCTAAAATGCAAAAACTATGATGAGTTTGTACTTGTGATTTATCATTCCATTCATATTTTTTAGATTTTCTTAAGAGGTGGTTCAAAAAAATTAATGAAGTCAATTTATTTTATTGATTAAATTAAAAGCAACACTTATTATTAGTATTACACCCCAACCAACCCAATTTGGTAGACACAAAATGTGTTAAAGGAAAAACTCAGTTGAAACATAAGGGTAGCACGCTTATTTACATCGACTTTAACATTACAGACCTGCATTTGTTTTATGCGCTCACTTGGTTCCGCGAATGTGGAATAGACATGTTTATAATCAACCAATTGTGAATTTCACCGTCAAGAATTAAAATAAAACCCAATGTTTTATATAATAAGCGGAAGTCGAAGCAATAAAACCAATGGTCGTTTTGTTTACAGTTTCTCTGTTTGACTCTCACGTATGCTGTTACGCTTGTCGTCTTAAATTAAGAATGTTTATACATAAACGATTTTCAGTTGCCCCTCATATTACTAGACAGCCGATTTCTGTCGGGCTACGTCACGATTATAGGGGGGGACGTGCTGGATCGCCGGGTGATAGATAATCACTGAATTTAATCGGTACTAATTCCATAAATATAATTAACGATTTATTAATCAAACGGCTAAGTAAATGAGAACGGGAATTAACAGCAGAGTGCAACGAAACAGCGTTATTCTAATCTCAAATAAACGAAGTGCAGTCCGCAACCGCAATGAATTCGCATCCCGTACGAGCCGTACCGAGTTTGGCCTTGCCTAGCCCGACAGAAATCTGCTTTCTATATATTACACACCGGCGCCGTATACGTGAGTAAATTGTTTCGTTATTTTATTGATTATAAGAAATCAATATTCAAAACGACCCGATTCATTTTCCCGAAAATTTGGGAATACAATAATTTTATTCTTAGTATTACACTACATCTATCCCAACTGATATACGTGTCCTTGCAAAAATGTTGATGACGTCATCACAATTTTTTTTTAAATTCCCACTACAAAAATGTAATGAGAAAAAAAAACACAATAGGCATGCAGTCGTCAAGTTTCCGACAGCGAGGGAAGTACTGTCTAAACTCTTTAGACCAATTTTTTTTTATTTGTCGTTAGCCGGGGGGCGGCGTTTAATTATAAAATCCTTATTTCTCTACGAGAAATAAAAAATATGTTTTTGAGTATAGTGTTGTTCAAAGAATACTATATTAAGAAAAAAAACCACAAAGAATTAAGCCCCACCCATATCCATCCCAAGCTCAATTGTGATGAATGTCACTGCTCTTCCCCATTACACCATCGACCAACTCGACTACTCCGGAATCACCGTGAGAGATATCGAGGTCCAATCCCAAGGTACTTCTTCCAACGTGTTCAACACCTTCTGGCAACAATCCGACGTGGACTTGTCCAGAGGTATGGACTTCCAGGAAAAAGGTTCCGTCTTCATCCGCTTCACCCACCTCCAACACCAACCCTTCACTTACAAGATCACCGTCAACAACGCCAACCCCGCAACGAAACTGGGTACTTGTCGCATCTTCCTAGCTCTCAAATTCGACGAAGGAGGCAGCACTTGGTCCTTCCGCAATCAAAGACTCATGTTCATCGAACTGGACAAGTTCACGGTGACGCGTAAGTGACGCCGACTGTGGCGAACCACCACTATATTGTTTTTTCAGTGAAGCAGGGTGCGAACACCTTCACTCGTGCCTCCAGTGAATCCACCGTGACTATCCCGTTCGAAAGGACTTTCCGCGACTTGGACACCAGACGACCCGGAGCAAACACCGCAGAGTTGGACCAATTCAATTTCTGTGGATGCGGATGGCCCCAACATTTGCTCATTCCTAAGGGAACCGTCGAAGGAATGGCAGGCGAACTCTTCGTGATGATCTCGAATTACGGCGACGATAAAGTGGACCAGAACATCGACGGAGTTTGCAGCGATGCCGGAAGTTTCTGCGGGATCAAGGACAAGTTGTATCCTGATCGTCGTTCGATGGGATATCCGTTCGATAGGTTGCCACGAGAGGGCGTCAACAATCTTCAGCAGTTCTTGACACCCAACATGCGCGTGGGGAACGTCACCATCAACTTCAAGGACAAGACATTCAAACCAAAGGAGGCTTTTGTTTAATCGGGATTTTGAAGATGATCTTTGTAACGACTTTGACTTGACTCGTAAATAAACATATTTAGCATGCAAATCTGTTGTATCATTTTTACTAAAACAAAAACACCGAGCATTAGAAAATTTATTTATTTATATTAAATAAGTACACGAGCAACAATCACATCTACAAACTCATCCCTAACCTTCCTTACATAAACATACATGATAAATCTGACTATATACAAATGAATACACTCCTACCTAACTAGACCTAACAATTCCAACCTATAATTTCAATCGATTTGTAAATTTTGTAGTATGGTCTTCTCATCTAGCTTTTCTGGAGCACTACCACCACTAAACAAACCCCACCAGGACGCCTTCTTAACCCTCTTAGTCTCATCGGCTTTGAAACACGCAGACTCTTTCAACCACTCCGAGTATTTATCGACCATGCTTTTAGTGTGAGTATCTAGTTCGTCGACGGATGGAGCCTTACCACCGTAGTCTGCCGGGAGGATTTCATGAGGAATTCCCTCAGGGATCATACCTAAGCAGAACTGTTAAAACTTTAGACGCTTCAGCGACAATATATTACCTTTATGAAACTTGATCAAACTTAAAATCTCCGATCGTACTAATGGTACTACGATTCTCATGATGTGGTGTATCCAGGAGGTCGTGTTCAGGATGTGGATGCCTTTAAGTCATCTGGGTGGGCGTCCTAAAAGACACAATCGAACTGTCAAGCTTCAAACACCCGAAACTTACCTGTATGTAGAACATGAAGGCTTTTAAAGCTGAAAGACTGACTCAGGCAAGATGGCCAATGCTAACCCCTCTCATATCGAAGATGACAACATAACTACAACACAAACCAAATCAGAAATGAATTAAGTACTTCAATCGTAGCATTACCCTTCAGCTAGCCCATCCTCCGACAACACCCAGTCGTTGTACATGCAAAACCCCTTGACAGCGTCGCTGAAGATCATCTTAGTAGGATCCGGATCCCTCACACTATACAACAACACCCTGTACCCCTCAGGTATGGTCTTAGGTAGCCGAATCAAATTCCTAGAATTACGCATAATCATGACAACCAAACTGTGCTGTCAAAAAAATCAAAATTAGACGTCCCATTTCCAAAAGGTCCTCGAGCTGTTATGCATTCAAAATTTTAGTATGAGTTTGTTTTTAAAAAACCTGCCAAAATACATTTTTTCATACAAGTGAGCATACACTGCATGTGAGTTGAGAGCGCAAGAAATAATAGACAAAATTAGGGAGGTCGAAATCCTTCCTTAGGAGGAAAGGACACGAAGAGCGACAGTGACTCAGCGTGCCCTTCTGGTGACTCCGTAGGGCCACGGCGTCATCGGTCTTCATTCCCAAAAACCCCCTGGGGTTTTATTCATCGAAATATTACATTTCAAACACCTTACGATATATAAAAGAAAACACTCGCGAATTGACAGACATGCACATATGAAAAAGGAACAAACGGACAATTCTATACATCTGTTTGGGATCAATGCAAATATTTGAATATCACAAATTTAATAAAACAAAGCAAAAACTGAATCAAGTAACTGGATGCAAATACACAAGTTATTACGGGCGTGTGGCGGCAGATCGTTTTTTTTACACAACTAAAGTACCCCTGGGGTGTTGTAACACAAACGGGGTTTGGGGCTACCGATCTGGAGCTGTTCTCCCCCCACGACGGTGATTCTATCTGTCGCAAAGCCTACCCCACACGCATATCTCCATTACGAACGTGCCCTGCAGAACTAGGCCATTACGGTCGCCAGACCCGCAAGAGGATCTAGGCTAGCACGAAGCCTAGAACTTTACAACATCGGCGGCCGCCCCTGAATCTATCCAAAACTGTGGATCTGTACAGGTGACACGATAAATCTCGCCAGCTCGACTAGGAACCGAACTTCGTTTCTGCCACGTTTTCTGTGTCATTTAACCTCAATTCCATTTTTAAATATTCAATCTCTTATAACTTTGATATTAACAACAACTGAACAAGAGTTAAAGTTTCAACGAGCAATAAACAACATTTAAATTCGCCAAATAATTCTTGCGTGAGATTAAAATTGGACATCAAATAATTTATATGATAGACACATTCATCAACAAAATATTTACAAAATAAAACTTAACAAGGATTTATGAAATAGAAGATCTGGTGTGAAATAAACTTGTACAAATAGAAATATTATGTGAGGTTAAAACAGTAGAACATGAGATTTACGTTCAATTAAAATTATACAACAAATAAAATTACTGAAGTTAAAACTGTGAGATTGAGAAATATTGTATGAGGTGAAAATTTGCAAAGTTAACAAAATTTACATGAAATTAATAATTGCCACACTTTATCAACGATTCAAACAAAGAGTTTACATTATGCCAAATTGTATCATGATCTAAGTGATGGGTTACTTCAAAAAACAATTTACTTTGAGATTTTAAAATACCGCGAACTGGTTACCCCAACAAAACACATAATAAACAAACACAAAAATATCCAATCATCGCTCCGAGGGAAAAAGCGTCTCGGTGATGTTATTAATCTCCAGCGTCGCGAGGACGGACCTCTATCAATCTGTAGCGTTGTGAGGGCATGCCTCGATTAATTAATCAATCTGTAGCGTTGTGATGGGATGCCTGGATGAATTAATCAATCTCCTGCGTTGTGAGGCATGCCTCGATGAATTAATCATGATAACGATGATAACCACCTAAGGGAAGAAAATATCATAACCCCCGCCAGTTCGCAGTATAATGAACTTGTTTAACTGCCGTAAATGAACAATTAGCAATCTTGTGTGAAGAATTAAGAAGTGTTATAATGTAACGCTTACGTATATGCATCCAGAAGCTTATTCGTAATTAAACAATAAGGTGTTTCTCTGACTAAGTGAATTTCATGAAATCTTCTAGCAAGTGGTTTATTTAAATAATCCTGATTGTTAAATTGTGTTTGCACTAGCTGACTATTAAGAAAAACTAACTTGATTGGTGAATTTACAAACAATGAAACAAATTTACAGCACGTGTTTCGTGTGGACCGGAAGTTCGCATTTTCCGATTAAAAGGCCGCAAGAATTGACCGCGCGGGTTGGGGACAACTGTACATTATGAAAGTTACGATTGATTGTCGTTAAACAAAGGCTTCCTCTCGTTTTATTAACTACCAAACCAACTAATTTAAACCTAGCGCTTACCACGTGGTTACACTCACACAAGCACATTCAGAATGAATCTACGCTCTCTACCAGCCAACCAACCATTAAACCCGACGTGCATATTTGGTTGCCTATGTTTAACGATTTCCTTTTTGTGATTGAATTTTTTTTCAAATTCAAATTATTCAAATGTGATTTCGCGACGCTGTTAATTAATTACAGCGCGAAAACTTTAATTTAAATTCGGTCACCACAATATATATCTATAAATAAATTAATAATTCAATAAATCCCTAACACAAGATCTAAACTTGACGCGTTTGGTATCAAATAACAAAAACAATGAGTTTGCTCCTAAATTGTTAGCGGTGGCCATCATTTTCGTAATCAGATGATTTTTAGATCTATTAGTTGTCGATATTGGAAGCCTAAAGATTGATATACTGCGTGTTATTCTGCTCTCCGGTGGAGGTATGAAAAAAGACAGCTTTCCTAGTAGGTATTAGCCCCGCCCACCCGCCCTCTATTTTCTTAGAAGGTAACTTATTTGCCAAAATTAATCTTGTCTTAGCAAGTATTAGCCCCACCCACCCGCCCTCTATTTTCTTAGAGAATAAGTCATTTGACAAAATCATCTTGTCTTAGAAAGTATTAACCTGCCCTCTATTTTCTTATAAGGTAAGTCATTTCCTAAAATCAATCCTGTCTTTTCAAGTATTAGCCCCACCCACCCGCCCTCTATTTTCTTAGAGAGTAAGTCATTGCCAAAATCAATCTTGTCTTAACAAGTATTAGCCCCGCCCACCCGCCCTCTATTTTCTTACAAGGTATCATCATTTTCCAAAATCAATCTTGTCTGAGCAAGTATTAGCGTGCCTTCTATTTTCCTAGAAGGTAAGTCATTTGGCAAGATCAATCTTATGTTAGCAAGTATTATCCCTTCCCACCCGTCCTCTATTTTCTTAGAAAATAAGTCATTTGCCAAAATCAATGTTGTCTTAACAAGTATTGGCCCTGCCCACCCGCCGTCTATTTTCTTACAAGATAAATCATTTTTCAAAATCAATCTTGTCTTAGCAAGTATTAGCCTGCCTTCTATTTTCCTAGAAGGTAAGTCATTTGGCAAAATTAATCTTATGTTAGCAAGTATTATCCCTGCCCACCCGCCCTCTATTTTCTTAGAACATAAGTCATTTGCCAAATGCAATCTTGTCTTAGCAGGTATTAGCCCCACCCACCCGCCCTCTATTTTCTTATAAGGTAAGTGATTTAGTAAAAATCAATCTTGTCTTATCAAGTATTAGCCCCACCCACCCGCCCTCTATTTTCTTAGAGAGTAAGTCATTGCCAAAATCAATCTTGTCTTAACAAGTATTAGCCCCGCCCACCCGCCCTGTATTTTCTTATAAGGTAAATAATTTTTCAAAATGAATCTTGTCTTAGCAAGTATTAGCCTGCCTTCTATTTTCCTAGAAGGTAAGTCATTTGGCAAAATCAATCTTATGTTGGCAAGTATTATCCCTGCCCACCCGCCCTCTATGTTCTTAGAAGATAAGTCATTTGCCAAAATCAATCTTGTCTTAGCAGGTATTAGCCCTACCCACCCGCCCTCTATTTTCTTATAAGGTAAGTCATTTCCTAAAATCAATCTTGTCTTATCAAGTATTAGCCCCACGCACCCGCCCTTTATTTTCTTAGAGAGTAAGTCATTGCCAAAATCAATTTTGTCTTAACAAGTGTTAGCCCCGCCCACCCACCCTCTATTTTCTTAGAAGGTAAGTTATTTGCCAAAATCAATCTTGTCTTAATATAAATAATAATAATACTACTTTATTGACCCCATTTTTACAAAATATAAATACCTATAATTCTATATAATAATAATACAAAAATAAATTAAAATAAATAAAAATAAAATGACCAAATAACTAAAAATATATATCTATAAATAAACTAATAATTCAATAAATCCCTAACACAAGATCTTAAGTCATTTGCCAACATCAATCTTATGTTAGCAAGTATTATCCCTGCCCACCCGCCCTCTATTTTCTTAGGAGATAAGTCATTTGCCAAAATCAAATTGTCTTAGCAGGTATTAGCCCCACCCACCCGCCCTGTATTTTCTTAGAGAATAAGTCATTTGACAAAATCATCTTGTCGTAGCAAGTATTAGCCTGCCTTCTATTTTCTTATAAGGCAAGTCATTTCCTAAAATCAATCTTGTCTTATCAAGTATTAGCCCCACCCACTCGCCCTCTATTTTCTTACAGAGTAAGTCATTGCCAAAATCAATCATGTCTTAACAAGTATTAGCCCCGCCCACCCGCCCTGTATTTTCTTACAAGGTAAATCATTTTTCAAAATCAATCTTGTCTTAGCAAGTATTAGCCTGCCTTTTATTTTCCTAGAAGGTAAGACATTTGACAAAATCAATCTTATGTTAGCAAATATTATCCCTGCCCACCCGCCCTCTATTTTCTTAGAAGATAAGTCATTTGCCAAAATCAATCTTGTCTTATCAGGTATTAGCCCCACCCACCCACCCTCTGTTTTCTTAGAGAATAAGTCATTTGACAAAATCATCTTGTCTTAGCAAGTATTAGCCTGCCCTCTATTTTCTTATAAGGTAAGTCATTTCCTAAAATCAATTTTGTCTTATCAATTATTAGCCCCACCCACCCGCCCTCTATTTTCTTAGAGAGTAAGTCATTGCCAAAATCAATCTTGTCTTAACCAGTATTAGCCCCGCCCACCCGCCCTCTATTTTCTTACAAGGTAAGTCATTTTTCAAAATCAATCTTGTCTTAGCAAGTATTAGCCTGCCTTCTATTTTCCTAGAAGGTAAGTCATTTGGCAAAATCAATCTTGTGTTAGCAAGTATTACCCCTGCCCACCTGCCTTCTATTTTTCTAGAAGGTAAGTCATTTGGCAAAATCAATCTTATGTTAGCAAGTATTACCCCTGCCCACCCGCCCTCTATTTTCTTAGAAGATAAGTCATTTGCCAAAATGAATCTTGTCTTAGTAGGTATTACAACCCTTTTCCCTTCCAAACTCCATCTACCACTTTCCATATCTCTTTCACTCCTTCTGTCCCGAACATCCACGCTTCGTCCTGGATTCCATCCCCTCCCGGTGCTTTTCCTCTTTTCAGTCTTTCAATCTGTCTTCCTATTTCACCTTCTGTTATTTCCGAACCTCTCCACATTTCTTCCGTCGTTGTGATTCCTTTGTTTATTTTGCAACATTTTTCTCACAACCTCCCAATAATTCCGTAAAGTGTCTTTTCCATTCTTGTATTTTGATTTTCCTACGAAGTATCTCCATACTTCCTCTTCTGTTTTCAGGGACTTTATTGTCTTCTCTTCTTCTCGTTTTTCTCTTTTTCTTTCTTCACATTTTCTCCTATAATACTCTTGCTTTTAAGTACTCTTCTTTCCTTGCCCTGAAGACGCCTTTAGCTTGACTCGTATGACACAGATGTCGCAAGCGTCGACTTAAGTCACTTTCAGGCGACCTTGCTTAAACTGCATACCAGTGCACACACCTCTAATCCCAATTAACAAAAACAAAACTACAAAAACACACATCTATTTTGACACAACTTGCGGTTACCCGATTCAAATTTCGGCAATTAAATTTTCATCTTTCATAAGAGCGTGAAATTGAATAAAAGCCGCATTTCGACACTTCATCTAGATTTCAAAACAATTATTTTGTCAGCGATGGGGTTGGGACAACCGGATCTTCCATTAAACACCAATTAAAAAAACCGACACATTTTCGATCAACTTGTTTGTAAACAACAAAGGAAAAGAAACAAGCGCCTTGGTCGGGGGATCAAGGCTGGAATTTTGTCTACAAAGACAGTTTGCAAGGGTATTCAGAACAAACACCTGGAGTAAGCATTAATTGAAACGAGCTCGAGGACTGAAAATATCGTGGGTAGATTGGGAATACCACGGAGGTTTTTTAAGGTTGTTTTGTTTAGATAAATAACACTGGAAATATTGAAAGGTGAGACAACAATAAAGCAACAACGTCACTGGTTTTAAGAATAGATGAGAAAAAACTTGACAGATTTTATGTTATTTTATTCATCCCGGCTGATTTTTTTCATATTTTTCCATCCTCCCATTTAATGATTCTGTTTTAATCGCTATGTTATTGTAACTATAAATAAGCAGGTTGAGTTAATGCGTCAAGTTTCGCGTAATTAATTTACGGAATTGTTCAGAGCTCATCTTAAAGTCCGCGTAATTTTTTTGTAACTGAAAAAATTGTGACGAATGCGTGGATAAAGACGCTTTATCGCTCGTTTACATAATCTCGACTATCAAATAAGTGAACGGTACATGCTGTCGCGATTTCCCAACGCAGTGTGATACCGGAACCGACTCGAAGACCAATAAACTGTAAAATTTCTATTGGCTTTAAATATTATTCATTGTTATGTAAAAGATCATAATTTAATATAGACACTCACGTAATCCATAGGATGTACCATTAATGGTATGTTACATCGTAGCAGGGCAAAAATGAAACTTGTTTAACAGTTGACTGACAGAAACGTTGAGGAAGTGTTCGGTTATTACGCAATAGTTGATTGATTGGTTGGTAACATGAAGAGTGAAAGCACTTTTTGATTATTGTTTATTGTTTGGTTTGCTGCAGGGATCGTCTCACATACCCTGACTATTCAATTATAAAACAATACACTATAAACAAGAAAGCGTAAAAATATTCAAATTTTTGTATAATCGTGCGAAAGAGATTAAATCAGTGCTGTAACAAATTGCCTTACAACTAGTTAAACATGAAAGAAAAAAACGTGTCAGCTTTATCTAACGATAAAAGTTTGGAAGAGTGGCGAAAAATTGTTTCTTTGAGTGTAATGATAGTATTAATGTTTCTAGGTATTACCCAAGGTCAAAAATGTGGAAAAATTCTTACAATAAAATTTCGCTTTAATTTAATCATAATCATATACTATGTCAACGGTCGTAATTTGAAAACTAATAATTATAAAAAAATTGTCGATACATAAATTTTTGATGAGCAAATAATTTACGTCGAAGGAATATTACTAATATATTTATTATTAATTATCGTTCGCGTGACATCTGATAGCATACAGTTTCTACGTTTAAATGGTAATAAGAATTAATTAATTATTATTTGTAATTGTCACATTATAGACGTAAGTTCGCTTCATAAACATGTTCAAATTAATTATACTTATAATTATTTTCCAGGTATAATTATATAACAATAAAACTTGTTTTGAAGCGTTTGTATTTACGGGCTTTACTTTCTTTATGTTTAAGTCGTTATTACGATTTTATTTTATTGCTGATAAGTCCGACGGGACACAAACAACAATTCTGAAAGTATGTGTATATCTACATTATGTTTCGACAGAGCCTTCACATAGTTTCATGGCCGACTTGTAGTATACTATCTTTATTAATAGACAATGTAGTGGTTCATATCCTTAAAAAAACCACCTTAATTCCTAAGAGCCCGTTTACACAACTTCTCCCAATCGTCAAATTTCGCAAATAATATTTACTACGATTCTCATTTAACCATTAACACACATATTATGCTTAATTCTCCCCACAAGCCTTTCAACTGCATGTCGTAACTCAGCATATTTTATTAATAAGTAATTATTTAAATGTAAGTCGATTAAAATCTAACCAGTATGAAACCCCACGCCCAGCTCAAACAACGTAACCTCTGCCTGCAATTTTCGGTATCCGCATCCATGTAACCACACCTTAACGCACGTTCATCTTAAAGAAAGCGACATTTCAACCTTCCGCCGAAAACCCATAAACCCGACGTTTCATCATTTCGCCAACACCAGCACTTTCCATTTCCATGCCCAGTTTCCACGGCTTCTCCCCACTCTACCATCGACTTTCAGTTTCAAAATCAGCGCGTCTTGAGCTCGCAGATGCGGAATGTCGCGTTGTGGTGAGGTTGTGCAAAATTGCTGAAATTTTCGCGCTTCGGTACTTCAGTGTTGTGTTGCGGCTGAAAAATGGCACCTAAACAACGCCACCCTTTCATCGACGGGCTGAAAGACGTCCCCGTCGAGCGAAAAAAGGAAATGAACAAAATTAAAATTTGGTGAGTGAAGAAGTACAGCGCAAGAAGTTGATAAGAGTTGGTTTTTGAGTTTGCTGATAGGGAATGTAAGCGTTGTTGGTTTTTGCGCTGGTTCCGGTTTAGCCGGAAAAGTCGTGTTCAAGAACGTCAAGTTTGAGGACTAAGTATTGGAGTTTAGCCATGATATTAGGATTTGGTTGTGGGGTGTCATTGGTGTGTAATTTGGCGATTTAGAGGTAAATTTTGCTGGGTGATTTACATTCGTGGGAATAGAAAATGCGGATGTGTGGAAAAGTTTTGTCGCCAAGGTTGTAAAAAGCGGAAGTACGAGTTGGCTGCGTTTACGCAAGATTTTTTCGTTCAGAGATGTGATAAAATGTAGGTACAACGGGGCGCGAGCTTCATTTATTGTTATTCATTAGCTACAATTAATACCTCATTAAATACAAAAATCGTAATAAGCTTATTAAGTTGAGTGAAAACTGGTTGCTATAATTTAATGTTTTTTCCGTAGACGAGCTGGCTCTAATTCAACTACATTCATTTTTCTGTATATATTATATGGGATTAAAATTTAATTATTCATCCCGTCAGCGTCAAAATTTATTAAACAAATACGTATTTGTCAAAACTGTGCTTCAAGATGAAGAAAATGCTTCAATTAATTTATTCTTTAAAGAAAATATAGTCATCTATTTTCCCAAAGTTCCGGGAACACAGTACTATTTTTTATTTTCATCTTTTATAAGCGTAGCCACAGAAAAATAATATCACCTGTTCAAAAATGACTGAGGCTGTTGGCAATACTTTTTAAACAAAATTGTGAACTTTATGTTGGCGTAACGGAAGTGATTGTGTGACAGATATGTCAACCGTGACATGCGATAAATTTAGGTTATGTTTTAGCTACATTTTGCAAATTAAAAATGTCAACAATCGGTCATAAAGTTTGAAAAAATCTCCCAGGTCTGTGGTGTTTTCTTTTTGAAAGAATTTGGAAAAAATTCGGGGGTCCCTGGTGTTTTATTTTGAAAAAATTTAAAACTCCTCGAGGAACACTGGTGTTTTAATTTTCCTTTTTTTTTTTAATATACACAGCCATCTTTTGACAACAAGAAACTTAAAACTTGTTTAATATGGTAATGTTTGCAACGAAATATGGATTTTGCAATTATGGGGCGGAGCCTAATTGCAAAATCGATATTTTTTTATACAAATTTTCCACTTTAAATATGTTTTGTTTCATGTTGTGTAAAGAAGTCTACACGTATTAAAACAAAAAGGCAAAATGTCAGTCCGCCCACCCGCCCTATCTCAATTGTAATGATTTTTGTTATTCGCTGTGACCCAAGAGGGCGGAGCTTATCTGCAAAATACTTATTTCTTTACAAGAAATTAAAAAAAATGTTCTTGAGTATCATTTTGTTCAAAAAATCCCAAGTATATTAAGAAAAAAGCAAAATATTTACCCCGCTCGCCCACCCCGTTTCAATTGTGATGATGTTTTTATTCTTAGAAACTCAAAACACGTTTAAAATGGCAAGAGAAATATGGATCTTTCAATTAGGCTCCGCCCCTAGCTCTGGCAACGAATGAAAACTTCATTTAAATCATAGCTGGTATGGGTGGGGCTTAATCTTTAGCTTTAATTTTTTCTTAATATGCATAGTATTCTTTAAACAACAATGTTTTTAATTTCTCGCAGAGAGATGAGAATTTTGCAGTTGAGCTCCACCTTCTTGTCTCACGACGAATAAAAAAAATCATTACAATTAAGATAGGGCAGGTGGGCGGGGCTAATATTTTGCCTTTTTTCTTAGTATACATAGCCATCTTTTCACAACAAGAAACTTAGAACATGGTTGAAATGGTACATGTTTGGAAAGAAATATTGATTTTGCAATTATGGGGTGGAGCTTAAATACAAAATCGATATTCCCTATACAAATCCTCCATTTTAAACATGTTTTACGTTTTTTGTTGTGGCAATATGTCTACATATATTAAAACAAAAAGGCAAAATGTAAGCCCGCCCACCCACCCTATATCAATTGTGATGATTTTTTTTATTCGTTGTAAAGGAAGAGGGCGGAGCTCAACTGCAAAATTCGAGAGATAAGAATTTTGCAGTTGAGCTCCGCTTTCTTGATTCACGACGAATAAAAAAAATCATCACAATTGAGATAGGGTGGGTGGGCGGGGCTGATATTTTGCTTTGTTTTCTTAATATACGTAGCCATCTTTTCACAAACAAGAAACTTAGAACATGGTCAAAATGGTACATTTTTGCAAAGAAATATGGATTTTGCAATTACGGGGCGGAGCCTAATTACATAATCGATATTTCCCTATACAGATTCTCCATTTTTAACATGTTTTACATTTCTTGTTGTGGAAATAAGTCTACAAATGTATATTAAAACAAAAAAGCAAAATGTAAGCCCGCCCACCCGCCCTATCTCAATTGTGATGATTTTTTTTTATTCGCCATGAACTAAGAGGGCGGAGCTTAGCTGCAAAATACTTATTTCTTTACAAGAAATTAAAAACATGTTTTTGAGTATCGTGTTGTTCAAAGAATTCTACGTACATTAAGAAAAATTCCAAAATATTAACCCCGCCCACCCACCCCATCTCAATTGCGATGATTTTTTTTCTTAGAAACTTAAAACACGTTTAAAATGACAAATTTTTGTAGGGAAATATGGATCTTGCAATTAGACTCCGCCCCTAGGTCTGCCATCGAATGAAAACTTCATTATTATTTACATCATAGTTGATATGGGTGGGGCTTTATCTTTGGCTTTAATTTTGTCTTAATATAAATAGTATTCTTTGAACAACACGACTCTCAAAAACATGTGTTTCATTTCTTGTAGAGAAATAAGGATTTTGCAGTTAAGCTCCACCCCCTTGACTCACAGCGAATAAAAAAAATCATCACAATTAAGTTAGGGCGGGTGGGCGGGGTTTATATTTTGCTTTTTTTCTTAATATACATAGCATTCTTTGAACGACACGATACTCAAAAACATGTTTTTAATTTCTCGTAGAGAAATAAGGATTTTGCAGTTGAGCTCCGCCTTCTTGACTCACGACGAATAAAAAAAATCATCACAATTGAGATAGGGTGGGTGGGCGGGGCTTATACTGTGCCTTTTTTTCTTAATACACATGGTATTCTTTGAACAACACGATACTCAAAAACAAGTTTTTAATTTTTCATAGAGAAATAAGGATTTTGCAGTTGAGCTGCGCCTTCTTGATTCACGACGAATAAAAAAATCATCACAATTGAGATAGGGTTTGTGGGCGGGGCTTATATTTTTCTTTGTTTTCTTAATATACATAGCCATTATTTCACAACAAGAAACTTAGAATATGGTCAAAATGGTACATTTTTGCAAATAAAGATGGATTTTGCAATTATGAGGCGGAGTCTAATTGTAAAATCGATATATTTTTTTAAGTTTCATGTTGTAAAAAGAAGTCTATACTACTAAAGAAAAAAGCAAAATATAAGCCCACCCACCCGCTCTATCTCAATTGTAATGTTTTTTGTTATTCGCTTCGAACCAAGAGGGCGGAGCTTATCTGCAAAATACTTATTTCTTTACAAGAAATTAAAAAAAATGTTCTTGAGTATCATTTTGTTCAAAAAATCCCATGTATATTAAGAAAAAAGCAAAATATTTACCCCGCCCGCCCACCCCGTCTCAATTGTGATGATTTTTTTATTCTTAGAAACTCAAAACACGTTTAAAATGGCAAATTGTTGTAGGGAAATATGGATCTTTCAATTAGGCTCCGCCCCTAGGTCTGGCAACGAATGAAAACTTCATTTAGATCATAGCTGGTATGGGTGGGGCTTAATCTTTAGCTTTAATTTTTTCTTAATATGCATAGTATTCGTTGAACAACAATATTTTTAATTCTTCGTAGAGAGATAAGAATTTTGCAGTTGAGCTCCGCCTTCTTGACTCACGACGAATAAAAAAATCATCACAATTGAGATAGGGTGGGTTTGCCTTTTTTTTGTTAATACACATAGTATTCTTTGAACAAACGATACTCAAAAACATGTTTTTAATTTATCGTAGAGAAATAAGGATTTTGCAGTTGAGTTCCACCCCCTTGGCTCACGACAAATAAAAAAGATCATCACAATTGAGATAGGGCGGGTGGGCGGGGCTAATATTTTGCCTTTTTTCTTAGTATGCATAGCCATCTTTTCACAACAAGAAACTTAGAACATGGTTGAAATGGTACATGTTTGGAAAGAAATATAGATTTTGCAATTATGGGGCGAAGCTTAAATACAAAATCTATATTCCCTATACAAATCCTCCATTTTAAACATGTTTTACGTTTTTTGTTGTGGCAATATGTCTACATATATTAAAACAAAAAGGCAAAATGTAAGACCGCCCACCCACCCTATATCAATTGTGATGATTTTTTTTATTCGTTGTGAAGGAAGAGGGCGGAGCTCAACTGCAAAATTCGAGAGATAAGAATTTTGCAGTTGAGCTCCCCTTTCTTGATTCACGACGAATAAAAAAAATCATCACAATTGAGATAGGGTGGGTGGGCGGGGCTGATATTTTGCTTTGTTTCTTAATATACGTAGCCATCTTTTCACAAACAAGAAACTTAGAACATGGTCAAAATGGTACATTTTTGCAAAGAAATATGGATTTTGCAATTACGGGGCGGAGCCTAATTACATAATCGATATTTCCCTATACAGATTCTCCATTTTTAACATGTTTTACATTTCTTGTTGTGGAAATAAGTCTACAAATGTATATTAAAACAAAAAAGCAAAATGTAAGCCCGCCCACCCGCCCTATCTCAATTGTGATGATTTTTTTTTATTCGCCATGAACTAAGAGGGCGGAGCTTAGCTGCAAAATACTTATTTCTTTACAAGAAATTAAAAACATGGTTTTGAGTATCGTGTTGTTCAAAGAATTCTACGTACATTAAGAAAAATTTCAAAATATTAACCCCGCCCACCCACCCCATCTCAATTGCGATGATTTTTTTTCTTAGAAACCTAAAACACGTTTAAAATGACAAATTTTTGTAGGGAAATATGGATCTTGCAATTAGACTCCGCCCCTAGGTCTGCCATCGAATGAAAACTTCATTATTATTTACATCATAGTTGGTATGGGTGGGGCTTTATCTTTGGCTTTAATTTTGTCTTAATATAAATAGTATTCTTTGAACAACACGATTCTCAAAAACATGTGTTTAATTTCTTGTAGAGAAATAAGGATTTTGCAGTTAAGCTCCACCCCCTTGACTCACGACGAATAAAAAAATCATCACAATTAAGTTAGGGCGGGTGGGCGGTCCTTATATTTTGCATATTTTCTTCATATACATAGCATTCTTTGAACGACACGATACTCAAAAACATGTTTTTAATTTCTCGTAGAGAAATAAGGATTTTGCAGTTGAGCTCCGCCTTCTTGACTCACGAGGAATGAAAAAAATTATCACAATTGAGATGGGGTGGGTGGGCGGGGCTTATATTTTGCCTTATTTTCTTAATATACATAGCCATCTTTTCACAACAAGAAACTTAGAACATGGGAAAAATGGGACATTTTTGCAAAGAAATATGGATTTTACAATTATGAGGCGGAGTCTAATTGTAAAATCGATATATTTTTTTAAGTTTCATGTGGTAAAAAGAAGTCTACACATATTAAAACAAAAAGGCAAAATGTAAGCCCGCCCACCCGCCCTATCTCAATTGTAATGATTTTTGTTATTCGCTGTGACCCAAGGGGGCGGAGCTTATCTGCAAAATACTTATTTCTTTACAAGAAATTAAAAAAAATGTTCTTGAGTATCATTTTGTTCAAAAAATCCCATGTATATTAAGAAAAAAGCAAAATATTGACCCCGCCCACCCACCCCATCCCAATTGTGATGATTTTTTTATTCTTGAAAAGTCAAAACACGTTTAAAATGGCAATTTTTTGTAAGGGGCTAATATTTTGCCTTTTTTTGTTAGTATACATAGCCATCTTTTCACAACAAGAAACTTAGAACATGGCTGAAATGGTACATGTTTGGAAAGAAATATAGATTTTGCAATTATGGGGCGGAGCTTAAATACAAAATCGATATTCCCTATACAAATCCTCCATTTTAAACATCTTTTACGTTTCTCGTTGTAGAAATAAGTCTACATATGTTATATATATTAAAATATTTTGCTTAGCTGCAAAATACTTATTTATTTACAAAAATTAAAAACATTTTTTTGAGTATCGTATTGTTCAAAGAATTCTACGTATATTAAGAAAAATGCCAAAATATTAACCCCGCCCACCCACCCAATCTCTATTGTAATTTTTTTTTCTTAGATTCTTAAAACACGTTTAAAATGATACATTTTTGTAAGGAAATAGGGATTTTGCAATTTAATTCCGCCCCTTTGACTCTCGACGAATAAAAAAAAATCATCATAATTGAGATAGGGTGGGTGGGCGGGGCTTATGTTTTCCTTTTTTCTTAATATACGTAGTCGTCTTTTCAGAACAAGAAACTTAAAAAATGTAAAATGGAAATTTGACTGAGTCTGTTGGCAGTACTTTCTAAACAAAATTGTGAACTTTTCTTTCGTTTATGTTGGCATAACGTAAGTGATGATGTGACAGATATGTCAATCGTGACACGCGATAAATTTAGGTTTTGTTTTAGCTACATTTTTGCAAATTAAAAATGTCAACAATCTGTCAATCTTGACAACTGACAACCGGAAATTATAGAAAACATAAAGAAATGCACGATTGCCAACTGACTCTAGACTATTTTTTTTTGTTTAAAATGAATTAGTTCCGAAAATTTATCACTCACATTAGTAAAATCTTAAATAATCATAAAATTGGGCGTTCTTTACAATAAAATAACTTGAAAACTCGTTTTGTTTAAACTTTTAATAAACAGAAAAACGGGTTAATTAAATTAATAATGTCATAAAGTGAGACCAGTTTATTTTTGCTTGAGTACAGTCGTTTCATGGTTAAATTAATTGGAAATAAAAACAAACACTCAATATTTTACCTTACAATACAGTTCATAGTACAAACAATTACTTCACCGGCGAAAATTAAAACGCTTTCGACATAGACCATAATCGATTCGACTGTCGAAAACGTAATCAACCAATTACGCCAAATCTAGGTGACTGAATTAATACTTCAGGTTAATTAGTAAACAGTGCATGTGCATGCAAATTTTCGACTTCGCGTTTATAAATTTTAATGAACTTAAAAACTAGCGATATTCTATCCAATTAAAATTAACTGCGTTCGTCACAGTATTTGCGCATTTTTTTTAGCGCTGAAATTTGGGAAAATCCGCGACCTTGCTAAAACGTGCCACACTTCGTTCGCATTTTTGTTTGTTTTATAATTCTCAAGTTCAAGTTTCTGCAAGCAGAAAAAACAACAAAACACGATTGAAAAACGCCGCTCAAGCACTTATTGTTTTGTTGTAGAATTGGTTACACAAGTGCTAATTATTATTACGCTATCGGTGTTATTTTATTAGCAAAAATAGGGAGAAAGCCATCGACAGGTTCACGATTTATTAATTTACGAAAGCGGAAAACCCGAAAGATCAAAAGTCATCAATGTACACCGAAGAAGTTTCCAATAAATTCGCTGACGACAATGACAAAATCGTAAAGTGGACACCGAGTTGTAAACGTTGTTTATGGAGGTGTAGTTTTTGCAATTTTAATTTTTATTGCCCGCTTAGAAGGTCTTGTGTAAGCGAATTACACAATGTAGAGGATTTAATTATTGCGCTTGTGTTTACTATAACTGCATTAAATTTTTGCGTGATTTATTCATTGTGAGGAGGCAAATATTAAAAAACAAACAATGTTTAGCACTCGGTGTGTGTTTTGAGGTGCTAATTACGACGGACATCCGTAAGAGTAGTCGTTTGGTGTTAAAATTGCCGTGATCGATTCCGCATAGCAATAATTTTCCGTTATGCGCAAAGTTGTTTTGTTTTAGTGTTACATCGCTTAAGTAATGAAGTAGAACAAGGTAGAGTTTCGACTTTCAGTTGAAATAATTATGGTTCAACTCATGTGGTTGGTGGTTGCTTACTCGTGTGATCTTGTCAGTCCAATCGTGGATTTTTATAAGTAGGGCAAGGTGGGACAAATTTTAACATTTAGGGGTTTATGTAAAAACATTTGTTTGTATTTTATTTTTTCGTGAAATATTAATCGTGGAATATTTACAAGAATATCATGATGTCATCTCAAAATGGCAGAATGGTTTTTGTAACAGTAGCTTCTCATTCACTTTTTTAGAATCGTTTATATAAGTGTTTCAAAAAAATTAATTTATGACACAAAATAAATATGTAAAATACATTGACTACCAAAGCGGTTTTTTATAAAAATTATGAAAGTTTTCGAATTTTTTTTTTTGAAAAATAATAATTATCCCATTTAAGAATTCATAGCTCACCTAGTTTTTAAGATGGTGATTTGGAACTAGCTTTGTTGGGGTTTATATAGTAACATTAATTAAAAAAAATGTTGTTTCCTATTTTTGGTCTTTTTTTGTTCTCTTTTCTCCACCTTTTTTATCCTCTTTTTCATTAGATGTTTTGGCACCTTCTTTCTCGTCTTCTTTTGTTGTTTTTTTGTTGTGTTTTTTTTCCCTTTTTCCAATTTTTCTTGCATTTCTTATCGCTTTATTTAGCCCTTTCTTCATCGCATTTTTTGTCTTCTTGTTATCGCCTTTTGAAATTGTCATTTTTATTTTTCATTTATTTTTTTCAATTTTTTGCCGCTTTTTTGCTTTTTTCTAAACTTTTTTTGTCGTATGTTTGAGGCATTTTGACCACGTTTTTGTTTTTTTTTGTCCTCTCTTCTCACCCTTTTCTTGCCATTTTTACGATTTTTTGTCTTTTTTTCACGCATTTTTGCCTCTTTTTTATCGCCGTATATCTCTTCTTTTTTCCTCCTGTTTTTTTTATACTTTTTTTGTCGTCCTTTTTTGTATTTTTGTCATTTTTTGTTTCTTTTGAAGGCTTTTTTTTTAATATTTTTGCAAACAATCGCCAAAAAAGTAACAAAAAAGCCGATAAAAGGGTCTTTGTCTTTTTTGTTTAATCGCTTTTGTTGATTTTTCTCGCCGCTTTTTTCGTTGTTTTGCCTTTGTGTTGCATTTTTTGTCATTTTTGTTTGACGTTGTCGCTTTTATTGTTCCCTTTTTTGTTGTCATTTTGGTTTTTTCTTCCTTTATTGCGTTTTGGGCGTTTTTTGTAGTCCTTGTTTTCGATTTTTTTAGGCCATTTTTCTTCGTTTTTTATTAATTCTTTTTTAGTCGTCTTTTTTGTCTTTTTTTCTTGTTTCATTTTCTCGCCCCTTTTCATTTTTTTTTCTCTGTCCTTTTTTTAGTCGCCATTTTTTATGGCAACTTAATTTTGTCGTCTTTTTTTGGTCGCTTTTTTTTTTACTTTTCTGTTTTCTTTTGTATCTTTTTTGGTCACCCCTTCATTTTTGTCATTTTTTTCTATTGGCTTTTTACTGGTTTTTAACTGCTTTTTATCCTTCTTGAGGTTTTTTTTTACACATTTTTGGTTTCTTCTTTTCGCGATTTTTTCGCGTTCTTTGTCGCCTTTTTTTTGGTACTTTTCAATCGTATTTGTTGCCCCGTTTTATCGCGTCTTTTTTTTCTAACCTTTTTTTGTGGTCTATTTGAGGCTTTTTTAATCACGTTTTTTGCATTTTTTCCCTTTGTTGCCCTTTCTTCTCACCTTTTTCTTGCTATTTTTTCGATTTTTGTCATTTTGTTCATCGCATTTTTTGCCCGTTTTTTTAATCGCCTTTTATCGTTTCTTTTTTCCTCCTGTTTTTTTTATAGGTTTTTTGTCATCTTTTTATGTATTTTTTAATTGTTTTTCGTTGTTGTTCCTTTTGAAGGCTTTTTTTCATATTTTTAATTGTTTTAAAAAACAGTAACAAAAAAACGATAAAAAAAGGTCTATATTTAAATATCCTTTTTATCACCATATTTTGTCACCATTTTTTATTGTTTTTGTCGTTTTTTCGCTTTTTGTGGCCATTTCTGCCCATTCTTTGTCGCCTTTTTTTATTTTTACTTGGTTTTGTCGTCTTTTTTATTTTGTTTATTATTATGTTTTTTTTTACACATTTTCTACACCCTTTTATTCGCTTTTTTTGTCGCCCCTGTTTCATTTATTTTTGTATGTTTTTCTGTTAGCTTTTTAATCGTTTTTAATTGTTATTTTGTTCTTTTTTTTAGGATTTTTTAAGATCTAGTTTTGTGTTTTGGCGATTTTTTTGTCGCATTTTTTGTTACCTTTTTCCGTCTTCTTTTTTAATTGCATTTTTATCGCCTCTCTTTTTAGGCTAATTTTTGTTGTTGTTTTTTGTCGCCGCTTTTTTCATGGTTTTGCCTTTTTTTGTTGTTTCTTATATTTTCTATGTTTTTGTTTGACGTTGTCGCTTTTGTTGTTCACTTTTCTGTCTCCATTTTCGTTTTTTGCTCTTTATTGCGTTTTTGGTTTTTGGCCTTTTTTTGTTGTCCTTGTTTTCACTTTTTTGGGTTTCGTCTTTTTTTATTTTTTTTAGTCGCCTATTTTTTGTCTTTTTTCTCGCTACTTTTTCCCGTGTCCTCTTTCGTTTTTTCCATCCTTTTTTTAACTAGGTTGTGTCTGTTTTTGAACGCTTCTTTTGTTTACTTTTCTGTTTTCTTTTTTATCGCCTTTTTTTGGTCGAACCTTTATCCTTTATTTTTGTCATTCTTTTTTTCTGTTGGCTTTTTAATCGTTTTTAGCCGGTTTTTGTCCTAATTAAGGCTTTTTTTTACACATTTTTGGTTTCTTGTTTTCCCGATTTTTTTCGCCTTCTTTGTCGCCTTTTTTTGTTACTTTTTTTACGTCCACTTTTTAATTCATTTTCGTCCCGTTTTATCGCGTCTTTTTTTTGTCGCTTTTTTGCTTATTTATAACCTTTTTTTGTCGTCTATTTGAGGCTTTTTTTAACCACGTTTTTTGCATTTTTTTTCCTCTTCTTATTTTTTTTTGTCATTTTTTCGATTTTTGTCCTTTTTTTTCATCGCATTTTTTTGCCTCTTTTTTTTATTCTTTTATCGCTTCTTTTTTCCTCCTTTTTTTTTGTTATAGGTTTTTTGTCACCAATTTTTTTGTATTTTTTAATCGTTTTTCGTTGTTGTTTTGTTCCTTTTTAAGACTTTTTGCATATTTTTGGTTGTTGTTGTTGCAAAACAATAGTCAAAAATGTAAAAAAAAAACGATAAAACAGATTTTTTCGTTTTTTTTTGTTCCTTTTTTTGTCCACTTTGATCGCATTTTTTTTATTGTTTTTTTTTTGTCGTTTTTTCGCTTGTTTTAGCCTTTTTGCGAATTCTTTGTCGCCTTTTTTATGTTCACTTAGTTTTGTCGTCTATTTATGGTGGTTTATTTTTCTGTTTTCTTTTCTTTACACATTTTCTACACCCTTTTAATCGATTTCTTGGTCGGCCCTGTTTCCTTTATTTTTGAATTTTTTTTAGCCATTTTTTCTTCGTTTTTTTAATTCTTTTTTTTAGTCGCCTATTTTTTGTCTTTTTTTTGTTTCATTTTCTCGCCTTTTTTCTTTTTTTTTTCTCCGTCCTTTTTGTAGTGGCTTTTTTTTACACATTTTTGGTTTCTTGTTTTGGCTATTTTTGTGTGTTCTTTGTCGCCTTTTTTTGTTACTTTTTAATCGTATTTTTTGCCCCGTTTTATCGTGTTTTTTGTCGTCTATTTGAGGCTTTTTTAATCACGTTTTTTTGCATTTTTTTTCTGTTTTTTGGCTTTTTTCTCACCTTTTTCTTGCTATTTTTTCGATTTTTGTCTTTTTGTTCATCGCATTTTTGGCCGTTTTTTTATCGCCTTTTATCGCTTCTTTTTTTCCTCCTGTTTTTTTTTATAGGTTTTTGTCACCTTTTTTTATATTTTTTAATCGTTTTTCGTTGTTGTTTCTTTGATTGTTGTGAAAAAAGTAACAAAAAAAAAACGATAAAAAAGGTCTTTATCGTTTTTTTTACTTTTTTTTTAAATATCCTTTTTATCACCTTATTTTGGTCATCGTTTTTTTTATTGTTTTTGTCGTTTTTTCGCTTTTTGTGGCCCTTTTTGCCCATTCTTTGTCGCCTTTTTTATTTTTACTTAGATTTGCCGTCTTTTATTTTGTTTATTTTTCTTTTTTTTTACACATTTTCTACACCCTTTTAATCGCTTTTTTTTGTCGCCCCTATTTCCTTTATTTTTTTTTTGTTTTTCTGTTGGCTTTTTAATCGTTTTTGTTATTTTGTCTTTTTTTAAGGATTTTTTAATGTTTTATCGTATTTTTATCACCTCTCTTTTTAGCCGCACTTTTTTTGTTGTTTTTTGTCGCCGCTTTTTTCATAATTTTGCCTTTTTGTTGATTCTTATATTTTTTATGTTTTTGTTTGACGTTGTTCACTTTTTTGTCCCCATCTTTTTGCTCTTTATTGCGTTTTTGGTTTTTGGTCTTTTTTGTTGTCCTTGTTTTCAATTTTTTGGGCATTTTTCCTTCGTCTTTTTTTTTTATTTTTTTAGTCGCCTAATTTTTGTCTTTTTTCTTGCTACTTTTTTTCGTCCTTTTTTATCGCCTTTTTTTGGTCGCCCCTTTTTCTTTTATTTTCGTCATTCTTTTTCTTTCTGTTGGCTTTTTAATCGTTTTTAGCTGGTTTTTGTTTTTTTTAAGGCTTTTTTACACATTTTTCGCCTTCTTTGTCTCCTTTTTTTGTTAATTTTTACGTTCACTTTTTAATCGTATTTTTGTCCCATTTTATCGCGTCTTTTTGGCGCTTTTTTCTAACCTTTTTTTGTCGTCTATTTGAGGCTTTTTTAACTACGTTTTTTGCATTTTTTAATCGTTTTTCGTTGTTGTTTTGTTCCTTTTGGAGACTTTTATTCATGTTTTTGGTTGTTGTTGCAAAACAATAACCAAAAAAGTAACAAAAAAAAAACAAAAAAAACATAAAAAAGATCTTTTTCGTTTTTTTGTTCCTTTTTTTTGTCCACTTTTATCGTTTTTTTTTTACCCCTTTTTTTTGTTTTTTTGTCGTTTCTTCGTTTGTTGTAGCCTTTTTGCTCATTCTTTTTCGCCTTTTTTGTTTATTTAGTTTTGTCATTTATTTTGTTTATTTTTCTGTTTTCTTTTTTTGACACATTTTCTACACCCTTTTAATCGCTTTTTTGGTCCTTTATTTTTGTTGTTTTTCTTTCTGTTAGCTTTTTAATCATTTTTAGCTGTTATTTTGTCCTTTTTTAAGGATTTTTTTAATGTTTGGTTTTTGTTTTAGCGTTTTTTTGGTCCCGTTTTTTGTTGTTTTTTGTCGCCACTTTTTTTGTTATTTTGCCTTTTTGTTGCCTTGTTTATCGTTTCTAGTGTCGTTTTTGTTTGACATTGTAGCTTTTATTGTTCACCTTTTTGTCGCCATTTTCGTTTTTTTCGCTCTTCTTTTCTAGCATTTTTCCGTTTTTTCGCTCTTTTTTAGTCGGCTCTTTTTCCATTATTTTTGTCATTCTTTTTTTCTGTTGGATTTTTAATTGTATTTAACTGTTATTTTGTTTTTTTAGGATTTTTTTAATGTTTGGTTTTTTGTTTTGGTGATTTTTTTTTGTTGCCTTTTTTGTTACTTTTTTCCGTCCTCTTTTTTATCGCATTTGTTGCCCCTTTTTATCACCTCTTTTTGTAGTCCCCTTTTTTGTCGTCTTTTTTTGCCCTTTTTATTGCTTTTTTTGTTGCCTTCGTTGTAGCTTTGATTTTTCGTTTTTTTCGGCCTTTTTTGTCACCATTTTTTTATGGAAACTTAGTTTTGTTGTCTTTTTTTGGTCGCTTTTGTGTTCTTTTTTATCGCATTATCTATTATTTTTCCTTTATTTTTTGTAATTCTATTTTTTCTGTTTCGCCATTTTTGTCGCCATTTTCCATTTTTCTTCCCTTTTTAGGCCACATTTTTTTGGCGTTTTTTCATTTTTTTACTGATTTGTTAATCACGTTTTTGTATTTTTTGTCGTCTTGCCCACTTTTTTTTGTACTTTTTGCGATTTTTTGCTGCTTTATGGACATTATCATAAAAATAAAAGTGACAAAATAAAATTTTATACTTTATCTAAGAAACTGGATTTGTTTGAATGTATGTACTCCAGAGGCGATAGAAGTGTTATCATAACCCTTTTTATTAAATAAATAATTCTAACATCCAAGTAGGCACCGATTTATTCCGCCTCTTTTAGAACGTGCACCTACATATAATGGCAATGACAGTTCAAATGTCATAATTACTCTGACAAGTGACATATTAACGACATTAATTAAAACTTTAAAAATGTCCGCTATTACTAAGAAGTGGCAAATCAGCAACATTGTTAAATTTCAAAGTCACTGGACGTAAGAAACATTACGAAAGCTCTACATATAAGAAAAATTGCTGAACCAAACTAAATTTGAGTTTTTGTGCTTCAGGGGCGCGGGAGCATCTCTAGATAAATGTAAACCATTGTTTTATGAACCAATTCTATTACGAACAACTGTCAATGAATGATTTATAATTAAGCAAAAATAAAGGACAATCAAATTGACGTCAAACCCAAAAAAACTAATTGATGTAGTTGGCGGTGAATAAAGTTGGTAAACAATGCATTAAGTACATGGGCGATTTTGTGGAGGAATTGCCTTTACAAAAAAACAATAGTAATTATTTGAAAATAGCAAATATAATTAATAGATACACCACTATTCATTGTTACTGGACAAAAAGTAAATTGTTTTTCGACAACTGACATCTAACCTAAAAAATCTACACTAAAAAAAAATCTCTTGGTATGTGACATACATTCAGATAAAACAGCAACGACACTTACATAATTACACAATTACTAATCAGTGTAGCTTTTCATAATTTTCTGTTTTAACAACGTAATGATAATGAAATTCCATTAACATATGTTATATCAACTTGATTTCAAAGTGTGCACTGCGACACACTATCGTAGAAAAAACAACGCCTGTTTCGTACAAAAAGCTGGTTTTTTGTAAGGAAATATGTTTAATTCTTTACATACTTACATCCTTGAATTTAATTCAGTAAACAAGAAATTTACAAGACTGTAGTCATTATTAAAATTAAAGCAAAAAATGTTAATGTGCATATAGTGTGCCAGTGTAATAAATGGTATAATTCTTGGTTTCTGACCTAGCGCCATTATAAATTAAAAAAATAAGCAGTGATGATTAATTAATATATGCGTTACGTACTAATTTATAAAAAGTTTTTTAAAAAAATATTTACGGTACGTCACTTGCGGAAATAACAATACGCATTACAAGTAAGGTAATTAATTTTATTTTTTAATACCGACCTAAGTAAGTCTTAACAATCATAGTGTAATTTGTTTATTTATTTACGTTTATTTCAGTGTTGGCTAGTTTTTTATTACAAAGGTTGTAGTTACAGGGTGATAAATGTCATGTGAATAGAACTAAATCGAGTTCCTTGTTGTAACGAAGCGGCACACCATAGCCAACTACGTGAATGAAAAAATTCGAATTCCATAATTAAAAAAATGCAATCTTACGCAAAAGCAAAAAACCTGTGTCAAAAACTGGAAAATTATGCTAACCCACTTTTCCTATTACAGCTTTTTGCACAAAATACGAACATCATTTTATCGTCGATCCAAATAGAGTGGACGATGTATGTCACCTGTTACTAGATTACATATATGGATTGGAGTTGTTGAGGCGACTAGCCTCGAGCCCTTTATTAATCACCGGGTGTACTTTTACTTTACTTTTACTTCGCTACAGTACAAAAAGAAGTATTCTATTGTTTGACTAACGATCAAAGTGTACGGAGCAAGGCTGTCATTCTTATGTCATTATTCATTAAATTTGTCATGGATAATTAATCCAGGTTTGTGGAACTTTTACTTTAATGTTTGAAATGTATGGACGAGGAAGCTTAAATTTTAAATTGAAACAATTTATTATACACCATGAACATCATTCTGGGAAACCCAAATCACCGAAGCTCGTTGAACTGAATTACAAAAAATTCATTCAAGCTACCGTACCGAGTCAAGGCAATCAGTTCAGCCGGACGTGCCCTCAACTTCCTTCTCTCGACCCCGGCACCGCAAACCGGCTTTTCTCCTTCAGGTCTTAATCACCGGGAGATGTTTGTTTTATTTTTGGTTTGCGGAGAAATCGCAATACCGTTACGGCTTGATCGTACCTCTTCGAGGAATTGAATTGTGGCTAGAATCACTCAAGGTCACGATTTTTTCTGGCGAGCGTGTGAACGAACTTGGCACTTCCTGCAAGAGATGGGGCTAAAGGGGTCGCCGGTGTTGCGAAAACCGTCAGCAGAATGTACAGGACGTGTCAACGTTTTAGTGACATAATCGTCTGATATTTCCAGAGCGCGTAATGCAGGGACAATGCAAAAAATGCTGCGTAAGGAAGACTTTCTATTCTGGTCGTAATTTAAATGAAAGTTTGGAGGTTCGGGGCAGGTGAATTACGGATTGAGTGATGCTGGATGGAACGTAATTTGATGAAACGAAAGTGTTTTTTTTGTGGCGGGAATTTTATGAAATTTAATGGGTTGACCAGGGGCTACAAAGGAAAAATTGGTCGGAAGTTATCTGTAATTTCGCGAGTTTTCTATCTTCCAACTTTTGAATTTTTCAGTTTTTGATTCCTTGAATCTTCCTAGAGCGAGTCTAAGTTCGTTTTTTGTGTGTTAGTAATATTTCTTATCTTCTGTTCCAGGCATTTCTACGATACAGATCCTAAGTAATTTAAATTAAAAAGATTCAACAAAAGATATTCATTTTTGTTAACCTTAACTTAACTCAAGAAAGAATAGTGAACATGTTGCATATTTTTTATTTTAATGTCCGGACCAACGTCCTCGAAATGTTGAAAACCTACAAAAAAATATTCATTCATTCCAAGATCAAACTGTAGTTTTTTCATTATGCGTAAAACCGGTATAAATTCATCTTAAGTGTTTTTTTTTTTTTTTTACTTTTTGATTGATCAGCTTTGTTTAATGGCATTCTAAGACAACGCCACTAATTTTTAAACGGGATGAGATAAATAAATTATACTTAATTCTATATAATTAATTAATTATACATGAAGTGGTTGAAAGTAATTACCTTACAGTTATGATTTATACAAGTAGTTTTTTTATTGTGGCTAATGCTTTTGAGTGATCGTAGTTTAAATATCTGTTCTTCACACTTTTACTTCCTGAGTAAATTAAGGAAGTATAGTAATCGAGTCCACCGGACGAATGGCCACTTTTATATTTTCTCGACGTTTCATGACCCCTAGAGTCAAAGAGTGCTATGTTTATTTGATTTAACTGTTATACAATGTAGTCCTATAATAACAGTTTACCATTGGTGTAAGGCATTCCGGTGGTGGTTTAGTGGATACGAGTCATGAATGCGGACCGGACGTCGCGCGTTCGATTTCCAACTTGGCCTTTCGTTTTTTTGTTTTTTTTTTTTCTTTTTGTCTCGCATTGTGTATTATCTATGTTTATGACGTCATGACGAATTTTTTATTGATGAAATTACCCCACTTTCTCGCTCCTCTTTATTTAAAAATGTAAAATTGTAAATTTTCTCTTTTCGTTTTCTTTTAACAATGTGAAACCTTCTCGGGGGTCCTAACTGTCTTTTTTTAAGAATGTTATACTTCACAGAGGTTCCAACTGCTTTTTTTTATTGTAAAACCTTGTCGGGGGCCCCAGCTGTATTTTTTTAAGAATGTGAAACCTTCTCGCGTGGCCCAAATGTCTTTTTTTAATGCGAAACTTTCTCGGGGGTCCCAAGTGTTTTTTTATCTTTTCAAAAATGTAAAATTTCCTCGGGGGCCCCAAATGTCTTTATTTTTTTAATATGAAACTTTCTCGGGGATCCCAATTGTCTTTTTTAAAAATGTAAAACTTTCTCGGAGGCCCCAAATGTCTTTTTTATACTGAACTTTCTCGGGGGTCCCAACTGTTTCTTTTAATGTAAAACCTCGTTAGCCCCAAATGTACTCTTTTAAGAATGTGAAATCTTCTCGGAGGCCCCAAGTGTCTTTTTAAAAATGTAAAATCTTCTCTGGGGCCCCAAATCTTTTTGTGTTTTTTAAAGTGAAGCTTCTGTGTTTTTTTGTAAAACCTCCTCGGGGGCCCTAAATGTACTCTTCTAAGAATGTGAAATCTTCTTGGAGGCCCCAAATGAACTCTTTTAAGAATGTGAAATCTTCTCGGGGCCCCCAAATGTTTTTTTTTATGTGAAACCTTCTGGGGGGTCCCAACTGTATTTTTAAAAATGTAATAACTTTTCGAGGGCCCCAAACGTCTTTTTTTACAACGTGAAATCTTGGGGGCACCAAATCTTTTTGTGTTTTTTAAAATGAAACTTCTAACTGTGTTTTTTTGTAAAACCTTCTCGGGGGCCCTAAATGTACTCTTCTAAGAATGTGAAATCTTCTCGGAGGCCCCAAGTGTCTTTTTAGAAATTTAAAATCTTCTCGGGGGCGCCAAATCTTTTTGTTTATTTTAAAGTGAATCTTCTTTAGAGTCTCAACTGTTTTCTTAAATGTAAAACCTTCTCGGAGGCCCCAAATGAACTCTTTTAAGAATGTGAAATCTTCTCGGGGACCCCAAGCGTCTTTTTTAAAAATGTAAAACCTTCTCAGAGGTCCCAAATGTCTTTTTTAAACTGAAATTTCTCGGGGGTCCCAACTGTTTTTTTTTTAATGTAAAACCTCGGGGGCCCCAAATGTACTCTTTTAAGAATGTGAAATCTTCTCAGAGGCCCCAAGTGTCTTTTTAAAAATGTAAAATCTTCTTCGGGGCGCCAAATCTTTTTGTCTTTTTTAAAGTCGACCTTCTCTGGGGTTCAACTGTTTTTTTTTAATGTAAAACCTACCCAGAGGCTCCAAATGAACTCTTTTAAGAATGTGAAATCTTCTCGAAGGCCCCAAGTGTCTTTTTTAAAAATGTGAAACCTTATCGGGAGTCCCAACTGTCTTTTTAAAAATGTAAAACCTTCTCGAGGCCCCCAAATGTCTTTTTTTAATGTGAAACCTTTTCGGGGATCCCAATTGTCTTTTTAGAAATATAAAATCTTCTCGGGGTCCCAAAATCTTTTTGTCTTTTTTAAAGTCGACCTTTTCTGGGGTCCCAAATGTCTTTTTAAAAATGTAAAACCTCGGGGCCGCCAAAAGTCTTTTTTTTGATGTGAAACCTTCTCGGAGGTCCCAACTGTCTTTTTTAAAATGTAAAACCTTCTCGGGGGGCCCAAATGTCTTTTTTTGAATGTGAAATCTTCTCGGGGGGTCCCAACTGGTTTTTTTTTTTTAATCTAAAACCTTCTCAGACGCCCCAAATGAACTCTTTTAAGAATGTGAAATCTTCTCGGAGGCCCCAAGTGTCTTTTTTAAAAATGTAAAACCTTCTCGGGGCCTCCAAATGTCTTTTTTTTTATATGAAACCTTCTCGGAGGTCCCAACAGTCTTTTTAAAAATGTAAAACCTTCCCGGGGCCGCCAGAAGCCTTTTTTTTATGTGAAACCTTCTCGGAAGTCCCAACTGTCTTTTAAAAATGTAAAACCTTCTCGGGGGCCCCAAATGTCTTTTTTTATGTAAAACCTTTTCGGGGTCGCCAAATGTGTTTGTTTTAGAATATGAAACCTTCTCGGGGATTCCAAGCGTCTTTTTTTAAAAGTAAAATTTTCTCAGGGTTCCCAACTCTTTTTTAAGAATGTAAAACCTTCTCGGGGGCCCCATATGTCTTTTTTTAAAATGTAAAACCTTCTCCGGGGCCCCAAATTTAATGTCTTTTTAATGTGAAACCTTCTCAAAGGTCCCAACGGTCTTTTTTAAAAATGTAAAACCTTCCGGGGCACCAAATGTATTCTTTTAAGAATGTGAAACCTTCTCGGGGATCCCAATTGTCTTTTTTAAAGAGGGTTAAACCTTCTTTTTTTCTATTACACTGTGACTTATACGTTCTATATAGAGGTTATTACTAAAAAGTAAAATTCCGCTAAATCAAATTTTATAATTTTTCAGAGCAGTATTTGTTGTTGACCAAGTTTTTTTTTATTAGATCTTCACCTAGAAATTGCAACATGCAGATAATTGATATAGGATATAATTTGTGGCTGCGGCTCCGTACTTCTTTTAAAAACAATATCATTTGGAGTAACCTTGAAGAAGGGAAAATGAAACGTGACAATTTGGAAAAATCCTTCGTCTGGTTGTGGAAAACTGAATCTAATTCAATGCAGTAGTCATTTTCTTCGCATTAAGTAGTTGTATGATCTCCTTACGCCGTCATGCGTTTCTTTCCGTCTCATTTGACACCGATTTGTCCTTGTAGCTTTCTTCTTATTCTTTAAATTATTTTATAAATATGCGTGCTGTCATTATACTCAACTTTATACTTTCTTCGATTACTCAAGCGTGTCACGGTAGGTACACGCAAAAATAGATTTTTGACAACAGGAGAAGAATACAAAACGAAAATAACAGTCTTCGTAATGTAAAATCCCCAGACGAAGAAAAGACAAGAAACTTGAAGAACTTGTTTTTGTGTAGTTTTATTGTCCCGCTAACTATTGCTCGTCACCTGTTTTTATAGTCTAATCGTTTAAGCAGAACTTAAATGAACTTTTCCGTCCATCATAGGGCACTATATTAAGTCCGCTGCTTTTTCCCCATTACACCAGTGACCTACACATAACCGAATTAACCTCAAAATAAAAATAAAACTAAACCCACACGCGTTTTCGCGTCTGATTGACCTTACAACGTGCATTTTAACGTTTTCCTCCATTAAAACCCATCGCACCGAGGCCTGAACCCAAGGTTCGCCAAAGATGCTACAAATACACGACAATTTACGTCAAAACCTTGGGCTTCCACGCGATTTTTTCTCGGTATTAATCACCCGAGTCTAACACCCAGACGAAAATAATGACGTTTCTAATTTTAATTGTATGTCATTAGTGTCACCGCGCTGCCAACCGCTAATTACTAAAAATTTTTTTTTTCCAGGATGAACTCGCAGCCGCATTTGCCACACATTTCCGAAGACTACATCTACCTGTTTCTGCATGCCGGCTACTACAACGTCGAAAGGACGAAAAGTTACATCGAGAATTATTTTACCATACGGGCCAGCGCGCCGGCCATATTCAGCGACCGAGACCCATACTCGCCCAGGATGCAAGTGATGATCGGTCTTGCGTAAGTGGAAATAACCTTCGGAGATTAGAATTTTGAGAGTTTAATTACGGAGTTGGGTTTCCTTTGTTGCCTAATTTCGAAGATTTTAAAATAGTGACAGTTTTCGCTGTAGAATAGCATTAATCACTGAATTTATTTAGAGAACTAAAATTTTATAACAGACATACAGTGCGCAAAATATTCCAAAAGTCCTCGTTGGAATCAGTGTTTATCTTCATCTTGTTTCTTTTTTTTCTGCAAAAAGCTGTTGTAAATGCGGCAGAGTTCTTTGCCTTTTTCTGTTAATTTATCGGAACACGCGTCTTTCTTCTTTTCGCTTTTTTCTTGTGCTTTGAGTTTCTTTTTTTCCTGCTCTTTCCGGCTGATTTCCTTTGCTTTCTCACAAGGATCTACGGCTACGTTAAACCGTTCGAACTGCTTCTTTTCACATTTTTGTGTTGGTTTAGTCTTACTTCCGTCACGCTTTTTCACGCCTTCGTGAAGATCTAGTTTTATTTGAGGCTTTTTTTCTTCACTTGTGTCTTTCTTCTTTACCAGAAGTTGGTGACAAAGATCTAAGTTCACATTCGGATCCTCATACTTTTTCATTTCTTTGCCTTTTGTTTGTGTTTCTTCACAAGGTTCTTCCTGCTGCTTTTCTTCCTCACAAACATCTTCCTTTTTGACGCAAAGATTTTCCACTGTGAAGCACTTTTCGTGTTTACTCTCTTCAACTTTTTCCTCTTCTTTGCTACACACGTACAGACCTTCTTCTTTCTTCTGTTCCGCTACCTTCTTGACAGGATCTTCTTTCACACCGAACCGTTCAAAATCCATGATTTTTTCGGGTCTACGCTCCGGAAAAGTCGGCATTTTATCTTTACTTTCGTCTTTCGCTACTTCTCTGAGACACTCGTCTTTCTTTTCTGCCACTTTCTTGCAAGGATCTTCCTTCACACTGAACCGTTCGAAGATCGCGATTATTTCAGGTCCACCTGAACATTCGTCTTTTGATGCTTCTTTTAACTCGTCTTTCTTCTTTTCCGCCACTTTCTTGTGAGGATCTTCCTTCACGCCGAACCGTTCGAAGTCGGCGATTTTTTCAGGTCTACGTTCTGGGAAAGTGGGCGTTTTGTCTTTACATTCGTCTTTTGCTGCTTCTTTCAACTTCTTTTCTGTTGTTTTCTTGCAAGGGTCTTCTTTAAGATCAAAGCGCTCTTTTGACTTTCCGTCTTTCTTGGAGTCATTGATTTTTGCAGCTTTCATCCATTTCTCGTCACATGGATTGGGTTTATTTTCTTTTTTGCTAGATTTAGAGGGACACACGAATTTGAATTTGGCGCATTTTTCTTCTGTTTTCTCCGGTTTTGACTGACATTCTTTGGTGTCTTGTTTTTCTTTCTTTTGCTTCGCCTTCTCTTTCTGACAAAGATCTTCTTTTGCGTTTTCTTTCTGACATATTTGGTGACACAAGTTGCTTGCTTGTATGGCTTCTCCTTCGTTTTCTTTTGTCGGTTTTTTAATTTCAGCTTTTAGACACAAACACAGTGCTTGTAAGCAATCGTCGTCTACTTTTTGCAACAGTTTCTTCGCTTTGTCTTCGTTTGCTTTAGTTTCTTTTTTGAGACACAAAGACATTGCTTGTGCACAATCATCGTCTTGTCTTTTTGTTTTGTCGATAGTTGTACAATCTGCTTTAATTTCTTTTTTATCCTCCTTTTTAGAGCAGTCTTTCTTTTCTTTCGCTTTTGCTAACGCTTTCTCACACACTGTTTGCCCATGTTTGGTCTTTTCGTTTTTCTCAGAGCAAGGATCTTTCTTGCCCTTTTCTTCTTTTGCTTGTGTTTTCGCTTTCTCACATGGATTTTCCCGTACCCCAAATCTTTCAAATTTTTCTTTTAGTTCTTTGGTCTTTTCACTTTTCTCAAAGCAAAGATCTTTCTTATCCTTTTCTTTTGGTTGTGTTTTCGCTTTCTCACATGGATTTTCCCGTACCCCAAATCTTTCGAATTTTTCTTTCAGTTCTTTGGTCTTTTCACTTTTCTCAGAGCAATGATCTTTCTGCTCCTTTTCTTTTGGTTGTGTTTTTGCTTTCTCGCATGGATCTTCCTGTACCCCAAATTTTTCAAACTTTTCTTCTTTTTTACAAGAAGAATCTTTTTCTTCGCTCTTCTTTTTTTCCGTTTTGGCGTCCGTTTTGTCACACACTTGCACGTGCTGCGTTTGACTCTTGCTTTGTTTAGCTTCTTTCTTTTCGTTTTTCTCAGAACAAGAATCTTTCTTATCCTTGTCTTCTTTCACTTTTGCTAACACTTTCTGACACACTGTTTCCTCATGTTTGGTCTTTTCGTTTTTCTCAGAGCAAAGATCTTTCTTACCTTCTTCTTTTGCTTGTGTCTTCGCTTTCTCGCATGGATCTTCCCGTACCCCAAATCTTTCAAGTTTTTCTTCATTTTTTAGACAAGTATCTTTTTCTTCGCTCTTCTTTTCTATTGTTTTGGCGTCCGCTTTCTCACACACTTGGACATACTGTTTTTGACTCTTGCTTTGTTTAGATTCTTTCTTTTCGTTTGTCTCAGAACAAGAATCTTTCTTATCTTTGTCTTCTTTCACTTTTGCTAACACTTTCTCACACACTGTTTCCTCATGTTTGGTCTTTTCGTTTTTCTCAGAGCAAGGATCTTTCTTACCTTCTTCTTTTGCTTGTGTCTTCGCTTTCTCGCATGGATCTTCCCGTATTCCAAATCTTTCAAACTGTTCTTCTTTTGGATCTTTTTCTTTGCACACCTTTTCTTCTACTTTTGGGCCCGATTTCTCAGACGTGCAGCTGTCAGATACTTTTTCTTCTTTACATTCAATCTCCTTCTCGCAGGGGTCAACAGTTTTTTCTTCTTTACATTCTTCTTTGGTTTCTAACGGTTTACAGATGAATGCAAATTTAGGGCACTTTCTAATTGGTCCAACACTCTCTCCCCTTTCGTTTCTACTCTTCTCTCTTGTCTTATCTTTTTTCGTGCAAACCTCTACATATTCTTTCTTTTCTTCTTTGCTCTTGCAGATATCGCTTTCCGCTGTCGCGCTTTTCGTGGCCAGTGCCAAACACAAATTGCCCAATTTTGGACCTTCCTTTTTCGAATCTTCCTTTTCCAAGTGGCATTCCTCCTCCTTTTTGTTACAAGGGTCAACTTTAATACCAAATTTTTGTATTTTTTCGTTGTCGAAATGTCTCGGTGTGTACATATTTTTTTGATCACACGGATCATCTTCTGAATGTTTTTCTTCTTCGTCTAGGCAAGAGAGGGTCTTGGTTTGATGTTCTGTATCGCTCTTTTTGTGGTCTGTGTCTTTACAGGTTTCGGCCTCAGGTTTTTCGGCGTTCTCTATTTGAAGTTTTTTTGTATTCGAGTTTTTTTTTACTTGGTCTTCGTGCTGACAAATACCAAAAGCCTTAATGTCGTCATTCGAATCTTCAAATTCGTCTTCTTCGTCCTCTTCATTTTCTTCTTCTTCATTTTCTTCCTCTTCCTTTTCTTCGCATTCTTCTTCTTCTTCCTCGTCTTCTTTTTCTTCCTTGTCTTGTAAATCGGGGCACGGGTTACTGAATTTTGGACAAATCTTAGTGCCATCTATGTCTTTCTGTGGTTTTTCATGTTTGCCAGGAATCGATGTTCTCTGTTCACTCTTCTCCGCTTTCTTACAAATGGGCGTAACTTCTTCCCGACTGTCTTCGAATTCCTCTTCCTCTTCTTCTTCCTCCTCCTCCTCCTCCTCTTCTTCTTCCTCCTCTTCTTCCTCTTCCTCTTCCTCTTCTTCTTCCTTTTGACTTGCTGCACATGGTTCGAGCAGATTATCAGAACGTTTAGGTTTTGTCGCTGTACGTATTTCTTCTGTGTTTTTCGATCCTACAATCTTCGCAAAAATTCCATCTTTGATACCACATAAGGAAGCAATCATGCCTTTCCCGTCTATCTGTTTGGTTGCGTCTTTAGGTGCGACCATCTTAGTCTTTTCTTCTTTGCTATTTTCCTTTTTCTCTTTTTTATCTTTCTGTTCTTTCAGTTTTGCTAGCACTTTCTGACACACTGTTTGCTCGTACTGCGTGTGACTTTTGCTTTCTTTTGATTTGTTGGTCTTTTCGTGTTTATCCTTTTCTTTTTTTACTTTCACACATGGATCTTCTTGTACCCCAAATCTTTCAAACTTTTCGTCTTCTGTTCTGCAGTTATCTTGTTTTATTTCGTTCGTTGTTTCTTTTGCTTCTTCGCATTTTTCGTCGATTGTGTCGTTAGTTTCATCTTCATGTCGGATGCCAGGTTTGATGATTTCGTACATACAGGGAACGAACAGTTTAATTCCTGATTTTACTTCACTTTTCTTGGGTTCTTCACCACGTTCTTCGTTAAGATGTGCGCTTCGTACTCCCGACTTGATTTCTTCATACTGGCAAGGAATGAACATCTTAATTTTTTCTTTTTCCTTCTTATCTGTCTCTTCAAATTTCTTGCAGATATCTTCTTCCTTATCATGATCGGAATCCTTGCATTCTATGTTAATTCTTTTGGCAGAATCTTTGGAATCCTTTTCCAATTTCTCGCAAACTTCTTCCTTCTTTTCTGTAGCTGCTTCTGCTTTGCATTCTTCTGTCGTCTCGTGGATTTCTTCCTTCTTTTCTTTATTAGCATCTTCTTGTGCTTTCTCCTTGAAGCAAATTTCTTGTACCTTTTGAATTTTGTCTAGTCCTAGACAAAGCTTCTCGCGTACAAGTTTTACGCTACCACACGGAGGCTGGGGTAAGGCCTTGCCTTCATAAAAACTGACCAACTTCTGCACACTTTGATCTTCCGCGTAGCACTTCTTGTCTCTTGGTGGCACTTTCCCTTTTTGAGGAATAGTCGTCTGCTTCATCAATTTACACAAAGCTATTGTCTTCATCATGGGGCTTTGATCCGGTTCGTTACATTTTTGTTGTTCGAGGTTTGTCGTACATGGAACATCTTCGATGTTGCGCAGCTGTCTGGTGCTTCTGGCTGTAGATCCCCTATTCGGCGCAATAGTTTTCAGCTTCGCTTTTCTTAAACCTCGTTGATCCAGAGGCTTTTTATCATTACAAGCACTTTTTTGTGGTTTCTTCTTCTCCGATTTCTTCTTGAATTTTGCAAAGAAACCCCCTTTCGAGTCCTTGCTCTTCGTCTTTTTTACTACCTTTTGCGTTTTCGTGTTAGAGACACACGGCAACGATGTACACTTTTTGGGTTTACGTTTTTTCGGTTTGGGTTTTTTTGGTTTGAGGTTGCATATTTTGACAGGTTTGCCGTCTTTGTGTTCGCAGGTAGGAGCGGTGGAACAGGTGACCAAGTGTGGTATCTTCACGGCTTCTTTTTCTTTGTAACTGGTGTATTTTTCGGGGGTGCAGGATAGGTCGAGTTCGCGAAGTTCTCGACAAGGTACTAGAGGCTTAAGTTCTTTCTTTTCCGCATGGTTGTCGTCCGTACAAAGGTTTTTCTTTTCTTCTGTATCTTTGCTTGCTTCTTCGCAAACCGTTTCTTTATCTTGTTCTGTTTTTTTCATAGATGGTGGTGCTGTGTAATCAACAGGGGCTTGCGGTCGAGCCCATTTGCTACCTTTTCTGTCTCGTGTCGGCTCTGTGTAGTCGCAAGCAGCAGGCCACATTTTTTGTGTTTGAGGTTTAGCTTTTTTCCTACAGTCTTTGATGTTATCAATTTTTTTTGGTTTCGCGCTGAGTCCGGCTGCTATGCATTTATTTTTGGTGTTGTTCTTCGGAGATTTCTTCCTTTGGCAATCTACCAGTGGTTTTAACTCTTTTTCTTCGTCGTGTCCCGAGCAATATTGTCTCTTTGGTGGTTCCGTGGGGGCCGAAAGAGAATTTTCGTTAGAAGACTTGGTTGTTTTGTTCTGTAGTTCTGGACAAGGTTTGTTGGAAGCGTCTGAGTGTACTTGACGACTTGACTTTTCGAGGTTCTTTGAACTTGACGGTTTTTTACTGTCTATGATTTTTCCGTCTGATTTGCATACTTGTATTTTGCCGGTCTTGTCCTCTCCCTGTCGACACGGAATCATTTCTTGGAGTGATTGGCACTTAGAATTCTTTTCCAAGATCGCTAGAATGTATTTACGAGAATCTTTATACGGTGGTTGTTTCGTTTTACTTTTGTCTTGAGTTTTGTCACTTGAACCTTGCTTAGTTATCGCTTCAGCTGAAACGGTTTTCTTGGGAGGTATTGGTTTCGTTGTTCCGAACAAAGCGTTATAAATACTAGCAAACAAACTGCTCTTTTCTTGTGGTACATCTTTCTTCTGTTCGGGAACTTTTGAGAGACTGGTATTCGAACCTTTATGGCGCACTTCTGTAGATTTTTTCTGTTGTTCCTTCTTCCATGTTTCTTTCTTCTTGTGACTGCTTTCTTCCTTCTTGTGAGTGCTTCCTTTCGACATGAATTTGTCGTATGTCCCGAGGATAAGAGAAGTGTTTACCGCATCTGCTAAATTGAAGTCTCGTTCTTCGTCTACTTTTTTTGTGATTTGTGGACACACTTCTATCAAATCTGGCTTTTGTTCTTCTTTATCTTTTCTTTCGTGCTGTTCCCCGTCCTCTTTCTTCTGTTTGTCTCTGCACGAATCTTGTTCTTCTTTCGTCTTAGTTTTCGGATCTTCTTTTTTAGTCGCTTTTTCTTTGTCTGCCTTTTTGCAAGGGTCGTGGTTTATTCCAAATGGCTTGTCTACTGTCCTTGATGTTCTGTCGTGCCAGTCTAGATGTTCATGTTTCTTTGTGTGCTCTTTTTCGCCTGCTGTTTTAGAAGAATCTTTGGGGTCTCCTTTTTTGCCAACGTCTTTCGACTTCTTCATTTCCTTACAGATGTTCTTCACTTTCTCTCTTTCTTCCTTTGCTTTTCCTTTGTTAGAAGAATCTTCCTCTGTTCTTCCTTTAGGTTTTTTTATCGCTTCCTTGCAATCGAGCTTCACTGTTTCTCTTTTACCTCTTTCTTTGTTACAAGAATCGGTGTCGCCTGTTCTTTTATCCTCGTTTTTAGATTTTTGGGGATCTTTTTTTTCGATGTATTCTTCGTACTTTTTCATCGTTTCCTTGCAGGTGATCTTGACTTTCTCTCTTTTTTTCTTATCTTTTCCGGTGTCACAAGAATCTTTGGCCGCTCTTCCTTTAGGTTTTTTCTGATCTGTTTTTTCAACATGCTTCTTCGTCGCGTCCTTGGAACTTAGTTTCACTTTTTCTTTCTTATTTTTTCCTTTGTTACAAGGATCAGTGTCCGCTTTTCCTTTATCCCCGTCTTTGGGTTTTTTGTGATCTTCTTTCTCGACGTAATCTTTATACTTCGCCATCATTTCTGGACAGATCTGCACTTTCTCGCGCTTCTTCTGGGGTTTGTGTTTCTTCTCCTTTGCTTCTTTTTCGCAAGTATCACTCGTTTGTTTCTCCTCTGGTTTGTCGCATTTTATGTGTTCTTCGTCTTTCTGGTCAAGTTTTGGTTCTTCTTGATTTTGGGTTTCGTTACAGTCTTCTGTTTCTTTTTCCTGAAAATCGGGACACGGGTTTTTGAATTTTGGACAAATTCTTGGTACTGGTTTAGAGGCTACACTTTCTTCAGGATGGACTTTCGCTTGAGTTGCTTCTTTCGCTTCATCTTTACAAACTTCTGACTCTTTTGCTACCTCTTTGACTTTAGTGGTTAGCCTACTGGTCCTTATTTCTTGTTTTAGATTTTTTACGTTCTTGGAAGCCTTCGATTTCTTTTGTTTGTGTTCCATTCCGTCGGACTTTACGTCGTCTGGGTTGCGGATACCAGGTTTGATTTTTTCGTGTTCGCAAGGCTTAAATATTTTGATCTCATCTTTAGATTTTTCCTTGTGTGTTTTGTCATCTGGTTTGGTTTTTTCGCGTTGACAATCGTCTTCAATCTGGGTTTTTTTGCCTTCTTCTGTTGTATTTTGAACCTTCGGGCAAACTTCTAAACCTTGAATATTTTTGCCTTCATGGTGAGCTTTTGTTTTAGTGGTTTTTGGCGCTTCTTCCTTACAAACTTCTTCGTGGTCTTCTTTTAGTTTCTCTTTTTCGTCGGTCGCTTCATCGTCAGGCTTGCGAATACCAGGTTTGATGTGTTCGTGTTCGCAAGGCTTAAACATTTTGATCTCGTCTTTGGATTTTTTGTCACTTGCTTTTTCATCTGGTTTGTGTTTTTCGTCTTCGCAAACCTCTTCATTCTGGGCTTTGCAATCTTCCGTTGCTTCTTGAAAATCTGGACACGGGTTTCTAAATTTGGGGCAAGGTTTCACCGCTAGTTTAGAACCTTGAGTATTCTTGTCTTCAAGGTGAACTTCTATTTTAGTAGATTCCGACGCTTCTTCTTTACAAACTTCTTCGTGATGTTTTTTTGACTCCGTTTTGGTCTCGTCCGTTTCGTCGTCGGGTTTCCGTATTCCGGGCTTGATTTTTTCGTACATACAAGGCGCAAATTGTTTGATTTTTTCTCCACTTTGTTCTTCGTGTTCTTTGGTCGCGTCGTCATCCGGCTTGCGGATTCCGGGTTTGATTACTTCGTGTTCGCAAGGCTTAAAGACTTTAATCTCGTCTTTGGATTCTTTTTCTTGTGCCTTCTTTCCTTTTTGTGTTTCGGTGGTGCTACTTTGTTTCTGTTCTTGTGCATTGTCCTTTTTGCCTATTTGCTTACAGCCAGTAATTGTGGCAATAATTATGTCTTTGATCTGTTGGTATTTACACGTAGCCAATTCTGGTTCTTTCTCAGCAGATGCATCTATTTGTTTAGAAGTCCCTCTACTTCCTTCTTTGCGTCCACACCCTGTGATTTTCAGAAGAACTGCATCTTTAATATCTTCGTATTTACACGCATCTACTTGTTTAGTGGTCGTTTCACATTCTTTTTTGTGGACAGAAGTTGTGATCTTCTGAAAATCTGTATCTTTAGTGTTCAGATATTTGCGCGCATCTATAGGTTTAGTGGTCGTTTCGCATTCTTCTTTGTGTGCACCCCCTGTGATCTTCTGAAGAACTGCATCTTTAATATCTTCGTATTTGCACGCATCTACTTGCTTAGAGGTCCCTCTACTTTCTTCTTTGCGTCCACAACCTGTGATTTTCTGAAGAACTGCATCTTTAATATCTTCGTATTTGCATGCCTCTACTTGTTTACTGGTCGTTTCTTCATATTTTTCTTTGTGTGTAGACCTTGTGATTTTTTGAAGAACTGCATCTTTAATATCTTCGTATTTGCACGCATCTGTTTGTTTACTAGTTGTTTCACATTCTTCTTTGTGTGCAGATCTTGTGATTTTCTGAAGAATTGCGTCTTTAATATCTTCGTATTTACACGCATCTACTTGTTTGCACTCTGTGATCTTCTCAAGGGTTTTGCTTTTGCACGGATCTGCCTGTTTATCGGTGGTTTTGCATTCTTCTTTTTGGGCAGACCCTGTGATCTTTTTCAGGATTTCATCTTTAATATCTTCGTATTTGCAGGCGACTACTTGGCTGGTAGAGTCGACCTTTTCCTTGTTGCTTTTTCCAAGAATCTCGTCCTTAATGTCGTCATATTTACAAACAACTATCATCTTTGATTTAGAAGATTGGTGGCTTTCTTCATCTAGATTTTCTTTACAATCTTGATACTCTAGACTTGCATCCGATTTATATGCGTCAACTGTCTTTGATTCTTGGCATGGAAGGAAAGTGTCTTCCTTTTCTTCGACTTTGTGGCTTGATTCAGCTTTCGCTTTAGTAGAATTTTCAGTTGGACAAGAAGAAACTTTCGACATATCGGCTTTCATTGCGTCCGGCGTTCGAATCCCAGGCTTGATTTCTTCATATTTGCAAGGAATAAATTGTTTTATTAGGTGTTCAGTGTCCTTTAATATTGCATCAGTTAAAGCTAAAGTAGAATTTTTCGTACCTTTAACAGATGTCAATTTTTGTTCTTGTTTCTTCATTTCTGAGCAGCCCTTTCCATACATGGCAGATGTTGCAAATTTGGTTTTTGTTTTTGGAACGGGAAGTACATGTTTTTTTGAGGGTTTCTTCTGTTTCTGGTTGTCTTCACTTTGGTCCAATTGCAATGTTTTTTTTCTATTTTGGTCATCGTTTTTTGGTTCTGCTTTACGTAGAACGTAGAGTACTGAAGGCTTATTTTTTCTTTCGGTTGTTAGACACGTGTCTTCGCGTCTAGGTGTTTCTTGATCAGAAATTTCTAATTTCAAACATAAATGTTCTTTGCTGGTTGCTCCATATCCTTTTTCTTTAACAAATTCGCTGCAGTTAATTTTCAATATCTTTTTTTCCGTATCTTCTTTCTTCTGATTCTTCATTCTTTTGTCGGTCTTTTTACTCTTCGACTTCTTCTTTTCGCCTGACTTATTACAAACACTTGAAAGTTTCTTGTCTGTTTTCGCCGCTACAAAAAAAAAGAAAAACTAGTAGAACATAGATTGACAGCACCAAGTGTTTCTGTCTATTGTTGAAGAAACTGAGAACGTGAATCAATATCTTGGCTTTCTTCATCAGTGACAGTGACGAGGGTAAAGAAATCAAAAATATGTATACTGAAGAATAGATTTAATAGCAGACTATAAAACATAAAACAAGACACATTTTCAATTTCCAAAAACCTCGATGCTTAGATATAATTAAAATTATTTACAGTCGTCTTTCGTCTTTTTGAAGCACTTATCCTCGGTGAGCTGACATGAATCTTCGGACGCATCTCTTTCTTCGCAACGATCTTCGTTTTCTTCACGTTTTTCATTTTCTTTAGGACACGAGAAGCTAAACTTCTGGCAAGCACCTTTCTTCACGTTAGTCTCTTCTTGCTGTTCTTCCAGTTCGTCACATTTTGACTTCGCTTCTTTGGTTTCTTCGCATTTATCGCCTCCTTCTGCGTTTCTTATTCCAGGTTTGATGTCTTCGTGCTGACAAGGAACGAAAACTTTGTCTTTGGTTTGTTTGTCAATTTCTGCGATTTTTTTGTGGATTCTGTGTGTTTTGGGACACTCCTTTTGGTCTTTGGTCAGTGCTTTACCCGACTGAGAGTCATCGATTTTTATCATCTTTTTGCACTGGGTTATGCACTGCATTAGAGGACTTTGATCAGAAACTGAGTCTTTGTGATCTTTCTCATCACATTTAGTCTCCGCTGCTTTCTCTGTACATTCATCACTTTTCTTTTCTTCATCGCATTGTTCTTTTGACTCAGATTTCTTCTTTTCTTTCGAACAGTCAGCTTTTACTTTGTGTTTTTTCTTTTCTTTGCCAGACTTGGTATTTTCTTTAGAGCAAATTACGTCGGATTCCGACAACTTTTTCTTTGGTTTCGTTTTGGCTTTTTTGGATTTCTGCTTACTGGGTTCTATGCAGATGCAAGATTTTTTTATCTCTCCTTCTTTCTTATCGTCTGTTTCTTCTTCGCATTTATCGCTGGATGACTTCTTCGCTTTTTTCTCGTTCTCGCAATGATCGTCTGACGATTTCTTGTCCCTTTCTTCGCAAGTGTCATCGGATTCCTTCTTTTCTTTTTTCTTCACAGCGCTAGGTGCGTTATAGCTGCACGGCGATTTTGGACGCTCAACCTTTTTCGTTCGTTTCTTCTTTTCGAATTTCTCGCATATTTTTTCATAGAAGTTCTCCCCTCCCATGCCGTGGCACTCAGGTCCAGATTCTTTCTTCGGCTTCTGCTTTGCTTCTTTTTTATCTTCCTTTTGCTTGCAAACGTCGCTAGACGACTTCTTCGCCTTTTCCTCCTTCTTGCATTCTTTGCTAGACGTCTTCTTCGCCTTCTTTTTCTTCTCTTTGGAATCGCACGACTTGGTTTCTTTTTTCTCGTCGGTTTTCTTGCATGCAGTGTCCGCTTTCTTGGCTTCTTTCTTTTCGCTTTCCTTGCATTCGTCGACCGCTTTCTTCGGTTCTTCTTTGCACTCCTCTTCAGCTTTTGCTTTTTTCTTCGGATCAGGCTTGGGTTTATGACAGTATTGCGGGTCTAAGTCGATCTCACACCCTCCACTTTTTATTTTCTTCACGGGTTTTACTGTTTTTGCGGATTTGACGACAGGTGCTGATTTGCTCTTGGCAGCCGTTTTTGACGCTTTCTTGGTTACTTTCTTTGGGTCTGAAGGACTACTCTTACTGAAGATACCGTCACAAACGCTCTTCAAGAAGTTCTTGCTACCAGCTACTACATCTTTTTCTTGTTCGTGTGGTTTTGGTAGCGGGGTATCTAGTTTCGGGGACTCGATACACTTCTTGTCCTTGTCGTGCATTTTGGCCTTTCGACAGTTCTCCAGTTCTTTCTTCAATTTGGCGATTATTGCTTTACATTTTGCGTCGAGTTCCTCCATTTTCGCTTTATCGCAAATTTCCTCTTCGGTATGCAAAGATGCTTTTTTGTGGTCTTTTTTTGCTGCTTTGTCGTCTTTGGTTGCGCTTTTCTTCGCCGATTTGTCTCTTTTCCTTTTTTCCGGTTTGTAGGAAGATTTCTTCGTACCGGCTGATACTTTCTTTATACTGAGCTGCTTCCTCTTCTTCTCGGCTTTTTTGCTGGTGCAAGGTTTGCACGACTTGTCTTCTTCGCCCTTGGTGTCTTTGTTAGATTTAGCGCTTTTTTCTGCCTTCGTTTCGAAATTGTCTTTGCGAGGTTTTTTCTCGGTAGCTCCTTTGTCTTCATTTAGTGGCATACACGTGTCTACTTTCTTGGTAGGTAAGTGGTGTTGACTAGCTTTCCTGACGAATTCTTTCGACGAAGCTTGCTTGCAAGCTTGGAAGAGTCTGGACGGTCTGGGACCTTCCACTTTGATGGGTTTCGTCGCGGGATCAGGTTTGGGCTTGCTGCTACAGACGAAGTCGTATTTCATGCATTTCTTGCTGATCCACGTGCCCGTAATCGCTTGAACGTCAGCCCGTGAGGTTTCATTCTCTACCTTTTTGTATTTAGGGATAAACACTCTCTTCGGTTTACCGATCTCCTTAGTATCGACTTCTACGCATTCCTCAGTCTCTTGGTTTACATTTTCGCTGCTGTCGATGGTACATCGAACGACGCTTCTCACACCCGGGGAAGAAATGACTTCCAACTTGGAAACCTTCTTGACCTTCTTGCTAGAAGCGCGCTGGTTGATTATGTTGTACTTCCTGAAAAGGTTCTTTCGTTTTTCTTCGGATGAGCTTCCAAAGCAGATCGACTTTGCGTGACTCCTTCCAACTGCCAACACCGGAAGTTTGGGTTGCGCATTTACAGCGATCGACGAGAATAGGGAGTTTGCTTTGTTGAAGATAGGTCTCGACGATACCTGAAGGCGAAGCTGAAGCTACACGAGCGAAATTTGAGGTATACGTACCACAGCACGGAAGAACGATTTTGGCAGGTTTTTTAAAAACAAACTCATACTAAAATTTTGAATGCATAATAGCTCGAGGACCTTTTGGAAATGGGACGTCTAATTTTGATTTTTTTGACAGCACAGTTTGGTTGTCATGATTATGCGTGTTTCTAGGAATTTGATTCGGCTACCTAAGACCACACCTGAGGGGTACAGGGTGTTGTTGTATAGTGTGAGGGATCCGGATCCTACTAAGATGATCTTCAGCGACGCTGTCAAGGGGTTTTGCATGTACAACGACTGCGTGTTGTCGGAGGATGGGCTAGCTGAAGGGTAATGCTACGATTGAAGTACTTAATTTATTTCTGATTTGGTTTGTGTTTTAGTTATGTTGTCATCTTCGATATGAGAGGGGTTAGCATTGGCCATCTTGCCAGAGTCAGTCTTCCTGCTTTAAAAGCCTTCATGTTCTACATACAGGTGAGTTTCGGGTGTTTGAAGCTTGACAGTTCAATTGTGTCTTTCAGGATGCTCACCCAGCCCGTCTCAAAGGCATCCACATCCTGAACACGGCCTCCTGGATACACCACATCATGAGAATTGTAGTACCATTAGTACGATCGGAGATTTTAAGTTTGATCAAGTTTCATAAAGGTAATATATTGCCGCTGAAGCGTCTAAAATTTTAACAATTTTGCTTAGGTATGATCCCTGAGGGAATTCCTCACGAAATTCTCCCGGCAGACTACGGTGGTGAGGCTCCATCCGTCGACGAACTAGATACTCACACTAAAAGCATGGTCGATAAATACTCGGAGTGGTTGAAAGAGTCTGCGTGTTTCAAAGCCGATGAGACTAAGAGGGTTAAGAAGGCGTCCTGGTGGGGATTGTTTAGTGGTGGTAGTGCTCCAGAAAAGCTAGATGAGAAGACCATACTACAAAATTTACAAATCGATTGAAATTATAGGTTGGAATTGTTAGGTCTAGTTAGGTAGGAGTGTATTCATTTGTATATAGTCAGATTTATCATGTATGTTTAAGTAATGAAGGTTAGGGATGAGTTTGTAGATGTGATTGTTGCTCATGTACTTATTTAATATAAATAAATAAATTTTCTAATGCTCGGTGTTTTTGTTTTAGTAAAAATGATACAACAGATTTGCATTTTGAATATGTTTATTTACGAGTCAAGTCAAAGTCGTTACAAAGATCATCTTCAAAACCCCGATTAAACAAAAGCCTCCTTCGGTTTGAATGTCTTGTCCTTGAAGTTGATGGTGACGTTCGCCACGCGCATGTTGGGTGTCAAGAACTGCTGAAGATTGTTGACGCCCTCTCGTGGCAACCTATCGAACGGATACCCCATCGAGCGACGATCGGGATACAACTTGTCCTTGATCCCGCAGAAACTTCCGGCATCGCTGCAAACTCCGTCGATGTTCTGGTCCACTTTATCGTCGTCGTAATTCGAGATCATCACGAAGAGTTCGCCTGCCATTCCTTCGGCGGTTCCCTTAGGAATGAGCAAATGTTGGGGCCATCCGCATCCACAGAAATTGAATTGGTCCAACTCTGCGGTGTTTGCTCCGGGTCGTCTGGTGTCCAAGTCGCGGAAAGTCCTTTCGAACGGGATAGTCACGGTGGATTCAGTGGAGGCACGAGTGAAGGTGTTCGCACCCTGCTTCACTGAAAAAACAATATAGTGGTGGTTCGTCGGAGTCGGAGTCACTTACGCGTCACCGTGAACTTGTCCAGTTCGATGAACATGAGTCTTTGATTGCGGAAGGACCAAGTGCTGCCTCCTTCGTCGAATTTGGGGGCTAGGAAAATGCGACAAGTACCCAGTTTCGTTGTGGGGTTGGCGTTGTTGACGGTGATCTTGTAAGTGAAGGGTTGGTGTTGGAGGTGGGTGAAGCGGATGAAGACGGCACCTTTTTCCTGGAAGTCCATGCCTCGGGATAAGTCAACGTCGGATTGTTGCCAGAAGGTGTTGAACACGTTGGAAGAACTACCTTGGGATTGCACCTGGACATCTTTCACGGTGATTCCGGAGTAGTTGAGTTGCTCGACGGTGTAACGGGGAAGAGTGGCTTTGTGTTGTTGGAAGATGTCGTCGATGTAAGCGTGCCAGCGGTAGAACACGGGATCGCGCATTGCTGTAGCTACGTCTCCCATCACACCAAAGGTTTCCTATAAATTCATCAGAACGTGAAAACCACAACATAAAATCTACTCACCAAGTATCTATGATCGGGATCGTGGATGTACGCCAACACAACGTGACCCATGTTGTGCAAGTCTCCGTAGTAGTTTCTATTCGGTGACAAAACGCTCGATTCGATTATGTTACCTAAGGTGTCAATACCGTCATTCTCCCCCAACTCAATCGTTTGTCCTTTTTCCTGTCAAAATCGACAACGATTACCAAACCAAACCAAAACATTCAACCACCTACATTCATCACCGTCCCCTTCTGAATGGCATCCAAAATCCTATTGCTCCACCGCTTCAACTCATCAACGTCCAGCCTAACCCGATCCACGGCCCGGTCTATATTCTGCATCTTCTGGTTAGCAACTCGAGCAGGATAAGCCCTGCTAGCCACCACGCTGTCCAACTTCGGGAAATACGCCTCTTTGATCGGCTGATTGAAATCCTCCAGTCTTTCCACTCGCTTCAACTTGTTGCACAACCTCTCGAAATTGTACCTAGCAATAATCTGCTGATGCATGTAGTAGAACAATTCCCCTCTGCGATTCTTCGCCACGATGGCGCGTTCTCCGTTCAACGGATACACCAAATGCCAATGCCAGTGGTGCAAATTCGCCCCTAAATCTTCCCTAAAATACGACAACCTCTGCTCCTCCTCGCGCTCCGAAGCCGTGAAGTCCTTCGGGATGACTAACGGCGCCCTCGAGCCGTCGGGAACGATCTTCGCCTCCTCTCGCGCTCGAGTGAAGACTTTGGAATCCACGTACTTGTCCGGGAAGAGACGAGCGAACGACGGTACGGACAAGTTCTTGGTGTCTTTGCGGTTAAGCAGAGCCACGGAGAAGGCGTAGTTGAACAAGTAGGGGTTGACGCGGTCGCGGCAGTAGCAAGCCATGGAGAGCAGGTCCTGGGTGTTTCTCATGCCCATGAAGATTTCGATGAGTTTGCCGGCGATGTGGCGGTGCTTTTCCAAGAAGAGGGAGAAGTTCTCGTCGCGTTTGATGTCCAGGATTTCGCCGAGTGGGGGGATGGAGATTTTTTTCACCGGGATTTGCTCGGCGTCTTCGCCGAAGCGGGTGGTGAGAAGTGCGCCGAGGGGTCGGTACTGGTCGGAGAGGTAGGTGTCGGGGACGGCGAAGACGAAGCCGTTGTCACCGGCTTTGTCGCCCTTGGGGACGAAGACGGGTTCTTGAGGGTGCTCGAAGAGGAGCAAAAGGTCTTGGGGGTTGTGTTTCGACATTGTTGATGGGGAAGACAGTCAGTTAAACGCACAATGGTAACTGATGATTTGGGGTTTGTAATTTTTGCTTTTATAGCGAATTTGGGTCGGATGCGAAGGGAAAAACAAGGCGATAAGGTGTTTGTGTTGGCAGGTTTGCGAGGAGGAAGTGGTTAGGGGTGGCGTGTGAATATTTTCGGGAATTGTTATTCGAAATCGAAGATACAAGGAGGATTAGAAATAAAATTGAAACATTTTAACAGGTGTTACGAAATTGCCAATGTGATTTAATAATACATCACTTTCCTGTAGGTTTTCCAGAATATTTTGGTTAATATTTTAATGTCAAACAAAATGTGGAGGTATTATCTAGCAACTTGTATATTTTTTAAATATATCTGAATATCAAGGTCCTTTTTAACATAAATTAAAAATTAAAACTAATTGTTAGCTTTCGTTAGCAACAATAAACTTGGACTTTTTTTATTCTTTCGTGACGCTCAAGAAGTAAACACATAATAGACTTTAATAAAGTTGACACCGGCACTTTGAACCGTAATATTTTTTTTATCTCGTCCGTACATTCGAATAATTTGTTTTCGTTTATTACAGTCTGTGAAATTTGTTTGTCATTTTCAGGGAAGGCGATAAAGGGAGCTTTCTGATAAGACGATTATTTTGAGCTTTTGCACGCAGGAAGTGGTAAACGAGTGGCATGCGAAAATATAGATAGGCATCTGAAAATGTTTCCAACTCTGGGGATGGATTATTTAATTTAGCAATACTTATATTCGATATTTTTTTTAATTTTATGAATGCTTAAAAGTGAATTAGCAAAAATCACCAGAGACAGCTCTTTAATAAATGTTAAATACCAAGAATTAATCCAATTTTATAAGCTCATTTTTTATATTTTTAGAAAACGTACAACAGAAATTTCATGCGAAAATATAGATAGGCATCTGAAAATGTTTCCAACTCTGGGGATGGATTATTTAATTTAGCAATATATTTGATCTTTTTTTTTAATTTTATGAATGCTTAAAAGTGAATTACCAAAAATCACACAAATTTCTATTTTTATTAATTTAAACTTTTGGGATTTTCTGTGGTGCCTATACTATCATACATGAATTGCGAAAAAATGCGATCAAAAGAGACAAAAAATGGCCATAAAGAATGCGATAAAAATCAACATCATCAACATAAGGACACTTATATCAATTTGAATAGGTGGAGTGTAATACTGTTAATAATAATAATAGTACAGTATCCTCAAACTTTCAGGAAAATGGAATGTACAATAATACATGTCGCCTCATTCATTTTTTTTGAGTCATGTGGTATAAGCGTGTAAAAAAAATACGAATCATTGATAAACCACAAGGACTGACTCTTAATACTGGACATATTTAATTTTGAGATTAAGTCATCAACTTTTTTGAGAGGATACGGATAAATTTTGCAAGGTTTCAAAGCATTCGGTTTCGAAATTTTAAAGCTAAATTTCAAAATGTTGTTATACAGTTTTGATATTTTTAACAAAAATCTAGATGCCTAAGGTAAAATTTCAACACGGATTATAAACTACTGGTACAAGTGGAGGAGCATGTTTTTTTATAACATTTAAATAACATTTGCTATAGTAAAAGTTGGAGGACGTTATATTATCGTTGGCGGGGGGGATGAACAGACAAATTTTGGTTAATGTTTTACTATCTACTCGTACATATCTACACGATATTCCTGATGTACTTACAAAATTAGACAACAATCGGTCCAGTAGTTTAGAAGATTAACTGTCTACTAAAAATCGAGACAGACAGAAAGACAGACGAATTTAACAATGTAAATTTTGAGATCACGTCAGGAATATTTTGAAGCGGATAAACAAACAGAAAAAAAGTATTAGTGATCTGCCATATTTACCTTAAAACATTTACAAGATTTCAAAGCACTCGAAAGCTAATGAAGTATAGTAATCGAGTCCATCGGACGAATGGCACTGTTATATTTTCTCGACGTTTCATGACCCCTAGAATTATTTGATTTAACTGTTATACAACAATATATACAAATCCTATAAGTGTGATGTACGAATCCGCTTTGAGTTTTTCCCTAACCGTCCAAACATAGTGCACGGTATAATAACAGTTTAACGTAAGGCATTGCGGTCGTGGTCTACCGGTTACAAGTCAGGAATGCGGACTGGACGTCGCGCGTTCGATTCCAAATTTGGCCTTTCATTTTTTTTCTTTTTGTTTCTCTCATTTTTTCTCGCATTGTGTATTATCTCTGTTAATGACGTTATAACAAACTTTTTATTGATGACATTCCCCACTTTCTGGAAAAGGTGAGAATACGCACCTCTTTATTTAAAAATCTAACACCTTCTCGGGGGTCCTAATTGTGTTTTTTAAAACAGTAAAACCATCTCGGGGGCCCCAAATGTCTTTTTTAAAAATGTTATACGTTTACATTTACATTCTCAGGGTCCCAATTGTTGTTTTTTTAATGTAAACCCTTCTCGGGGTCCCAAATGTCTTTTCTTTAATGTCAAACCTTCTCCGGGGCGGCAAATGTCTTTTCTTAAATATGTGAAACCTTCTTGGGGGTCCCCATTGTCTTTTTAAAAATGTAAAACCTTCTTGGTGGCGCCAAATGTTTTTTTTTTAGAATGCAAAACCTCAGGGGTCCAAACTGGATGTTTTAAAAATGTAAAACCTTCTCGGAGGCGCCAAATGTTTTTTTTTAGAATGTGAAACCTTCTCGGGGGTCCCAACTGATTCTTTTAAAAATGTAAAACCATCTCGGGGGCCCCAAATCTCTTTTTTAAAAATGTTATACGTTTACATTTACATTCTCGGGGTCCCAACTGTTGTTTTTTTAATGTAAAACCTTCTCGGGGTCCCAAATGAATTTTCTGTGATGTGAAACCTTCTCGGGGAGCCCAACTGTCGTTTATGAAAATGAAAAACCTTCTCAGGGGCCTCAAATGTCTTCTTTTTAATGTGAAACCTTCTTAGGGGTCCCAACTGTTCTTTTTTTGTAAAAATTAATGTAAAACGTTTTCGGGGGCCCCAGACGTATTTTTTTAAGAGTGTGAAACCGTCTGGGGAGTCGCAAGTGTCTTTTTTTTAAATGTAAAGCTTTCTCAGGGGCTCCAAATGTTTTTTTTAAGAACGTGAAACCTTCTCGGGGGTCCCCATTGTCTTTTTAAAAATCTAAAACTTTCTTGGGGGCGCCAAGTGTTTTTTTTTTTAATGTGAAACCTTCTCAGGGGTCCAAACTGTCTTTTTTAAAAATGTAAAACCTTCTCGGGGGTGCCAAATGTTTTTTTTTAGAATGTGAAAACTTCTCGGAGTTCCCAACTGATTCTTTTTAAAATGTAAAACCATCTCGGGGGCCCCAAATCTCTTTTAAAAATGTTATACGTTGACATTTACATTCTCGGGGTCCCAAATGTCTTTTCTTTAATGTCCAACCTTCTCCGGGGCGCCAAATGTCTTTTTTTAAATATGTGAAACCTTCTTGGGGGTCCCAATTGTCTTTTTAAAAATGTAAAACCTTGGTGGCGCCAAATGTTTTTTTTAGAATGCAAAACCTTCTCAGGGGTCCAAACTGGATGTTTAAAAATGTAAAACCTTCTCGGAGGCGCCCAATGCTTTTTTTTTTAGAATGTGAAAACTTCTTGAGGTCTCAACTGGCTTTTTTAAAAATGTAAAACCTTCTCGAGGGCGCCAAATGCCTTTTTTAAAAATGTAAAATCTTCTCTGGGTCCCAATTGTTTTTTTTTATGTAAAACCTTCTCGGGGTCCCAAATGAATTTTCTTTGATGTGAAACCTTCTCGGGGAGCCCAACTGTCGTTTATAAAAATGTAAAACCTTCTCAGGGGCCCCAAATGTCTTCTTTTTAATGTGAAATCTTCTTAGGGGTCCCAACTGTTCTTTTTTTGTAAAAATTAATGTAAAACGTTCTCGGGGGCCCCAGACGTATTTTTTTAAGAGTGTGAAACCTTCTGGGGAGTCGCAAGTGTCTTTTTTTAAAGTGTAAAGCTTTCTCAGGGGCTCCAAATGTTTTTTTTAAGAACGTGAAACCTTCTCGGGGGTCCCCATTGTCTTTTTAAAAATCTAAAACTTTCTTGGGGGCGCCAAGTGTTTTTTTTTTTAATGTGAAACCTTCTCAGGGGTCCAAATTGGCTTTTTTAAAAATGTAAAACCTTCTCGGGGGCGCCAAATGTTTTTTTTTAGAATGTGAAACCTTCTCGGGGGTCCCAACTGATTCTTTTAAAAATGTAAAACCATCTCGGGGCCCCAAATCTCTTTTTTAAAAATGTTATACGTTTACATTTACATTCTTGTGGTCCCAACTGTTGTTTTTTTAATGTAAAACCTTCTCGGGGTCCCAAATGTCTTTTCTTTAATGTCAAACCTTCTCGGGGGCGCCAAATGTCTTTTTTTAAGTATGTGAAACCTTCTTGGAGGTCCCAATTGTCTTTTTAAAAATGTAAAACCTTCTTGGTGGCGCCAAATGTTTTTTTTTAGAATGCAAAACCTTCTCAGGAGTCCAAACTGGATGTTTTAAAAATGTAAAACCTTCTCGGGGGAGCCAAATGTTTTTTTTTTAGAATGTGAAACCTTTTTGGGGTCCCAACTGGCTTTTTTAAAAATGTAAAACCTTCTCGAGGGCACCAAATGTCTTTATTAAAAATGTAAAACCTCGGGGTCCCAATTGTTTTTTTTTTAATGTAAAACCTTCCCGGGATCCCAAATGAATTTTCTTAGATGTGAAACCTTCTCGGGGAGCCCAACTGTCGTTTATAAAAATGTAAAACCTTCTCAGGGGCCCCAAATGTCTTCTTTTTAATGTGAAACCTTCTTAGGGGTCCCAACTGTTCTTTTTTTGTAAAAATTAATGTAAAACTTTCTCGGGGGCCCCAGACGTATTTTTTTAAGAGTGTGAAACCTTCTCGGGAGTCGCAAGTGTGTTTTTTAAAAATGTAAAGCTTTCTCAGGGGGTTCAAATGTTTTTTTAAGAACGTGAAACCTTCTCGGGGGTCCCCATTGTCTTTTTAAAAATCTAAAACTTTCTTGGGGGCGCCAAGTGTTTTTTTTTAATGTGAAACCTTCTCAGGGGTCCAAACTGGCTTTTTTAAAAATGTAAAACCTTCTCGGGGGAGCCAAATGTTTTTTTTAGAATGTGAAACCTTCTCGGGGTCCCAACTGGCTTTTTTAAAAATGTAAGACCTTCTCGGAGTCCCAACTGTTTTTTTTTTTTTAATGTAAAACCTTCTCGGGACCGCAAATGTCTTTTCTTTGATATGAAACTTTCTCAGGGAGCCCAACTGTAGTTTTTAAAAATGTAAAACCTTCTCAGGGGCCCCAAATGTCTTGTTTTTTTAATGTGAAACCTTCTGGGGGATCCCAACTGTCTTTTTTAAAAATGTAAAACATTCTCGGGGGCCCCAGATGTATTTTTTTAAGAGTGTAAATTCTCGGGGCTCGCAAGTTAGTGTCTTTTTAAAATTGTAAAACGTTTTCAGCGGCCCCAAATGTCTTTTTTTACGTGAAACCTTCTGGGGGATTCAACTGTCTTTTTTTAAAATGTAAAACCTTCTCGGGGACTCCAAATGTCTTTTTTTAAGAATGTGAAACCTTCTTGGGTGTACCAAATGTCTTTTTTAAAAATGTAACCTTCTCGGGGGCGCCAAATGTCTTTTTTTAAGAACGTGAAAGCTTTTCGGGGGCCCCAATTGTCTTTTTAAAAATGTAAAACCTCCTCGGGGGCCCCAAATGTCTTTTTTTTTTTATGTGAAACTTTCTCCAAGGTCTCAACTGTCTTTTTTAAAAATGTAAAACTTTCTCGGGGGCGCCAAATGTTTTTTTTTTTTAGAATGTGAAACCTTCTCGGGGTCCCAACTGGCTTTTTTAAATATGTAAAACCTTCTCGAGGGCGCCAAATTCCTTTTTTAAAAATGTAAAACCTTCTCGGGAGCCTCAACTGTCTTTTTTCTTTAAGAAAAAACTTCTCGGGGGTCCCAACTGTCTTTTTTTAAGAAGGTGAAACCTTTTTTTCTATTACACTGCACTGTGACTAATACCTTCTGTATCGGTTTTACTCCATAGATGTTATCACGAAAAAATAAAATTCCGCAAAATTAAATTTTAGAATTATTCAGAGAAGCAGTATTTGTTGGACTGTACTTCAGTATATTCACATTTCTAAACCATAATTATTCCTGGCAATAATCACACGCCACCCTTAACCACTTCCTCCTCGCAAACCCGACACAAACACCTTATCGACTTGTTTTTCCCTTCACATCCGGGGCAAATTCTCTATAAAAGCAAAAATCACAAACCCCAAATCATCAGTTAACATTGTACGTTCAACTGACTGTCTCCATCAACGATGTCGAAACACAACTCCCAAGACCTTTTGCTCCTCTTCGAGCACCCCCAAGAACCCGTCTTCGTCCCCAAGGGCGACAACGCAGGTGACAATGGCTTCGTCTTCGCCGTCCCCGACACCTACCTCCCCGACCAGTACCGACCCCTCGGCGCACTTCTCACCACCCGCTTCGGCGAAGACTCCGAAAAAATCCCCGTGAAGAAAATCTCCATCCCTCCACTCGGCGAAATCCTGAACATCAAACGCGACGAGAACTTCTCCCTCTTCTTGGAAAAGCACCGCCACATCGCCGGCAAACTCATCGAAATCTTCATGAAAATGAGAAACACCGAGGACCTCCTCTCCATGGCTTGCTACTGCCGCGACCGCGTCAACCCCTACTTGTTCAACTACGCCTTCTCCGTGGCTCTGCTTAACCGCAAAGACACCAAGAACTTGTCCGTACCGTCGTTCGCTCGTCTCTTCCCGGACAAGTACGTGGACTCCAAGGTCTTCACTCGAGCGAGAGAGGAGGCGAAGATCGTCCCCGAGGGCTCGAGGACGCCTCTGGTCATCCCGAAGGACTTCACGGCTTCGGAGCGCGAGGAGGAGCAGAGATTGTCGTACTTCAGGGAAGATTTAGGGGCGAATTTGCACCACTGGCATTGGCATTTGGTGTATCCGTTGAACGGAGAACGCGCCATCGTGGCGAAGAATCGCAGAGGGGAACTGTTCTACTACATGCACCAGCAGATTATTGCTAGGTACAATTTCGAGAGGTTGTGCAACAAGTTGAAGCGAGTGGAAAGACTGACGAATTTCAATGAGCCGATCAAAGAGGCGTATTTCCCGAAGTTGGACAGCGTGGTGGCCAGCAGGGCCTATCCTGCTCGAGTTGCTAACCAGAAGATGCAGAATGTGGACCGGGCCGTGGATCAGGTTAGGTTGGACGTTGATGAGTTGAAGCGGTGGGGCGATAGGGTTTTGGATGCCATTCAGAAGGGGACCGTGATTAATGTAAGTGGTTGAATGTTTTGGTTTGTTTTGGTAATTGTAGTCGATTTTGACAGGAAAAAGGACAAACGATTGAGTTGGGGGAGAATGACGGTATTGATACCTTAGGTAACATAATCGAGTCGAGCGTTTTGTCACCGAATAGAAACTACTACGGTGACTTGCACAACATGGGTCACGTTATGTTGGCGTACATCCACGATCCCGATCATAGATACTTGGTGAGTTGATTTCATGTTTTGGTTTCGCGTTCTGATGAATTTATAGGAAACTTTTGGTGTGATGGGAGACGTAGCTACAGCAATGCGCGACCCCGTGTTCTACCGCTGGCACGCTTACATCGACGACATCTTCCAACAACACAAAGCCACTCTTCCCCGTTACACCATCGACCAACTCAACTACTCCGGAATCACCGTGAGAGATATCGAGGTGCAATCCCAAGGTACTTCTTCCAACGTGTTCAACACCTTCTGGCAACAATCCGACGTGGACTTATCCCGAGGCATGGACTTCCAGGAAAAAGGTTCCGTCTTCATCCGCTTCACCCACCTCCAACACCAACCCTTCACTTACAAGATCACCGTCAACAACGCCAACCCCGCAACGAAACTCGGTACTTGTCGCATCTTCCTAGCCCCCAAATTCGACGAATCAGGCAGCACTTGGACCTTCCGCCACCAAAGACTCATGTTCATCGAACTGGACAAGTTCACGGTGACGCGTAAGTGACTCCGACTCCGGCGAACCACCACTATATTGTTTTTTCAGTGAAGCAGGGTGCGAACACCATCACTCGTGCCTCCACTCAATCCACCGTGACCATCCCGTTCGAAAGGACTTTCCGCGACTTGGACACCAGACGACCCGGAGCAAACACCGCCGAGTTGGACCAATTCAATTTCTGTGGATGCGGATGGCCCCAACATTTGCTCATTCCTAAGGGAACCGTCGAAGGAATGGCAGGCGAACTCTTCGTGATGATATCGAATTACGAAGACGATAAAGTGGACCAGAACATCGACGGAGTTTGCAGCGATGCTGGAAGTTTCTGCGGGATCAAAGACAAGTTGTATCCCGATCGTCGCTCGATGGGGTATCCGTTCGATCGGTTGCCGCGAGAGGGCGTCAACAATCTTCAGCAGTTCTTGACACCGAACATGCGCATTAGGGACGTGAGCATCACGTTCAAGAACAGGACCATCAAACCAAAAGAAGCTTTCGTTTGAATATATAATTGTTTGACTTGGCTTGACTCGCAAATAAATAAAATAAAATAACTCATTAAGAAAAATGAACAAAAACTTTTATTCTAATAACACAATATAAAATACATGATCAGTTCTTTCCGTACTTATGTAGCAACAGGTGCGCCTTCATGCTCCTGCCCCTTTTGACCACTTTGGCACAAAATTTGCACTGCTGGAACGCTCGATGGGTGGTTCTATAATGGGTTTGCAAACTCCTAAATGTGATGAAAACTTTACTGCATTTAGTACACTTGTATATAATTTGGTGGAAGCGCAAATGTTTCTTAAGGGAATGTAGACTAACGCAAACTTTCCCACATACTTCACATAAAGCTGAAAGCGACTTTCTTCTTACATTATGTTTAACCAAATGATGTCTAAATGGTGCTATAGCAGCACATGAAAATCCACACTTATCACACAGATATGGTCCCTTCCCCCAAATTTTTTCTTTAGGAAATTTGGCAACGCTTTGAGGCTTATCATCAACAGCAACAATTTCCTTTTTTGTTGACATGCATTTTTGGGCATAATTGTGATCCATTAATATTTTCATATATGGTGTGAGTTCTGTGATCACCAAGGTACCATCACACATGAGTGTATATTCTTCCTTCTCAATAATCTGTTTTAGTTTTTCTCCAGTATTTGAACACATTTCTTTCAATTTCCAACTAGATACTATCAAATTCTCACATAGGGAGCAAATTACAATACCGGGGTACATGTTTTGATCCAGTTCAGGCAAAATTTTCGCCAACATATTTTTAAACAAATTCATTTCTTTATTCTTGTCACACAGTCTAATAAAGTTGTTCTCACCCAAAGATTTAAAGCAAACGCGACACACTTCTTGCAGTGCGTGATCATGAGGCGACATAGTTTTCAGTGACACAAAAAAAGACGGCTTTTTAGCCGCAACTGGCTGCGGACAGTTCTCTTTATCTACATTTTTGGTTCGAAAATCTACTTTATTATTTAGAGGTTTTAGGACAGTTTTCATAATGGAAGTTTTGGCGTTCGATGGACCTTTAAAACCCGGAAGACGCAACGTCGGTAAACTCCCTTTTTTAAGGCGCGTCGCGTCGGGGACACGACAATGTTCACTGAAGTGTAAATCACAGACCCTATAGAAAGTGTAAATCCTACGTTCCTCCTGACGATATAATTGAATGTTTGCTATACGCTTCACCCATTCCTTAATTATCTGCGAAAAAGGGGTAATTTTGGACTGAAAACGACTCGCGAGGGATACTTACGACACTCTCCCATTCGGGAATGGGGAATCTGTGCAAAATTTTACCGGTTCCGGGACACCGCGGGACGCAGCACTGTATAGACGTTCTTGGCATGATCAATTTTAAAAAAGTCAAACAACGTGAATATAACAAATAACGAAATTATCACTGGACTTGTCTTTTAAATTTGTTCGTGAACATAACCTCAAACTACATTTAAAACCAAAACAAATGGGGAACAACAGCGACCTCTACAGGACATAAACTCCATCAGTTTTTAAGCGAACAGGAAAGAAATAAACCCACCAATTGTAAAAATAATTTAATTAAACCTCCATTTTCTCAACAACAACGTTCTCTTTATCCCTATCAACACAAATCAACACTTCTTCAAAACCTAACTTTTCCTGTTTCATAGTTTCCGGGGGGTCACTCTGGTGCACTTTAAGCTTGTGTTGTAACAGATACTCTTCTTTCCAAAACCCTCTTGCACACGTCTCGCACTTGTACATGCCTTTATCATCGTGGTACAACTGCAGATGCATTTTCAGCACCCTGTTATCTTTAAACGTTTTCCCGCAAATCTCACATATCGCCATTTCCACGTCGTGATTTTTTAAATGCTCGATGTACTCAAAAAGAATCGAAAATTTCGACCGACAGATGACGCAGTTATACATTTTTTGATTTTTTTTTCGTGTGTCTGTTTTATTTGTGTGTACGGTTTCGATATGTTTTTTTAAATAGTCTTGTCGAGCTGTGAGTTTCCCGCAGAAACCACAGGCGAAAATCGGGCCGTCGTGGAGCCGTAAATGTCTGGTATAGTTTTTGTGGTATTTGAACGTTTTGGGGCACTTTTTGCATTGTATCGTTTCTATTGTGTCTACTTTGTCGGGGTTATGGTGCCCCAAGTGCCTCTGCAACGAGTAACGATGTTTAAAACTTTTGCTACAAACGTGACACATAAAAACTCCTTTTCGTAAATGAGCGGTTTTAATGTGGTAACGTAGAATTTTCAACGAACTGAAATTCTTATTGCATTGTCCACAGTTGTGTAAAACGTGCGTTTCTAGATGTTTTTCTAAAACTGAGAGACTGCGCACCATATAATCACAATGGCGGCATTTGTATACAGCGCCATCTGTACAATGCGTGTGTAACGACGGGTGGTGATTTTTCGTCAGTTGGCCACACTTCTCGCACAAAAACTCCGGTTTTTCTTTTTTTGGCTTAAGGATGGTGTTGGTACCAAGTAGCGGCTTATACGTGAATTTTTTTTTAACGTTGGGGACCACGACTAACTTCGGGACAACCCCGACGTAGTCATGATCCAAAGCAACGAAATTTACACTCATTTCTCTATCACTCTGGAGTTCTTTTTTCACGACACTGATGTCTGCACGTTTCGTTTGTTCTATTTCGTCACCATCAGTCGACGTGTCGACTTTAATAAGCAAGTTTACTTCGTTACTTTTCACGTCTTGTCTCCGCGACACCCACCCATTAAATCTCTGCTCAGCATCTAGACATTTTGTTTTGAATTCGAAACTATCAAACAACATCTGCACACACTTTGTGCACATAACGGGGTTTAAATAAATTTCCAGGTCTACAAAAGGGCTTACTTCTTTTAGCATTCGTCGCAACCTCTCACAGTTGTCTTTGTTGTTGTCGTCGTACAGTTTGATGAAGTGTTGATTGAAGATAGCCCGGCAGCACGTCCGGCATACATGGTCAGCTTTTTTATACGGTTCTACAACAACAAAATTATTTCAAAGTGGAAACAACGCGGCCCTACCTGAAACGTAGCCTTTTACTGATTGGAAATAGGGTTTTGGTGTGTTTGAAGCCGGCTTTGGGGGCTGAGACAACAGCAGCAGATTATTACCAATATTCAAATTGGGGGGCAAAAGTAACAAAAACTGGGGTTTGACGGTGCCGCTGGTCGCCTCTTGGTTGGGTTGAGGCGGCACACTTTTCCTACAAATCCACGATCATGGGGGTGCAAAATCGAGGTTATGTTTCCACGACTTACACTTTAGGGGTTTGTGTGGCCATTGCAACTTAAATTGTCAATCTATAAAAGGTATAACGACATTCTTTGATAGAAAAGTCCACAAACGTGCAAAAATAGCAATTTGTACATAAATAAACGAAACGATTTTTAATGTCGGTATTACAGCGACCTACTATCACAGGCAGAAATTAATCAAATTAAAATAAATTGATGCGAATTTTCGAAAATTACCTAATCAAATGCGCTTTGCACGTCATTTGGTGGTTAATTACGTTGAATTGATCACCCAGTATTGTTATTTTTGCATCAACCGAACTGCAATACCAACAGCGCTGACGTCAATAACGTGCAAAAGTGAGGTTATGTACTTGTTTTGTTTTAAATTTATTGTATCGTAAAACCCTTAGAATGACTCAAACACGTTTCAAAAACGTTGGTGTACAGGTGCGTTCTCAACTTTGTCCATAAACCGACCATTGCTCCACTTTCGTCACATCCCCGTTTCATAATGACGCAACTACTTTCGAAATTATTAATAGCCTGCACCCACAGATTCGCATTTCGTGCTCCTGGGGGCTCCTTGAAATCGAGCCAGGACAAATGACAACAACCGACCTTCGATCACCATCACTACCTAACCTATAAATCTGCAGAAGAAAAACTCGTCCTAGCCCAAGGTTCGTAACTAATTAAAATTACTAATTTATTCTTTGCGAAAAACCCGCTTCTCCTTGCGCTGAAGCAATCACAATCAGTTTGTCCGGCGGAGCGTGATAAGACTTTTTACTGATAAGAGGTTGCGTCATTGAAATGTCATTGTCAAAGTTTGCGGGCAGGGCCGGGCCGAAATTTTTTAAAGCCCTAGTAAACAAAGTTAAAGTTCGCGTTGCGTAAGCGAGGAGGGGTTAATTGCCGCTGCAACAGGTTTTCGCGATTCTGTAAAGTCCCATGACTCGACGGATCAGCGCTTCTTTTCATTCACTAAGTGCATGTCCAGGGTCACCTTTGGTCGGATTTCGTATAAAAACCGTCGTCAGAGGTGATAAATTGCGAAAAGTGTCGATTATGCGTTTAGCCTTGAAGCATCGCGCTAACGTGATTGAGTGACGTCCATTGGTTGTAAGTGACTTAAGTCGTGTGGCAGGTATGTACTTACTCGAAATTTTAATTATTTTCGCGGTTAAGTATAGGTGTTTTGAAATGAGGTCTGCTTTGTTGGTGGGTTAAGGGTGCGCCACCTTTCGCTCACCGACGGCGATAAATTTCGTTTAAAAATATGATTATTCTTATCCGTGTTTTGTTAAGTTATTAGACTGAGAGCAAACAATTACTCAAGTATTGCACCAATTAACTGTTAATTATTATATTACTTAAGACTCTTGGGGGGAGGGGTTTATCACGTACTTAATAAAAATCACTCCGCTCTCAATCATTACACTGTCGTTTAGAGTAATCTTTTAAAAAGCGACGTTTTGAAGATCCCCGACCCTAGATAAAACAATCGAAATATCGGTCATTCGTGGAACGATCGTCGCTATGTCTAGTTCGCAAAAACCGCAAAAACAATGAAGAAGGAACTCTACAATCAAAACAAGAAAGACTTAACCAATCAGAACGGGTAAGTAATGACTTAAGTCACTATGGCCTGACCGCATCACCAACGAGTTCAAAGTATTGCCACAATAAATTATATAATTAAATCGATAAAGCCCTGAACTGGCCAAAACTGAGTTTATCAATCACACGTTTCTTATCATTCGTGTTTGTCAGAAGTTTGTTTGTTCGAGCAGAGTTAGCGTTGGCATGGGTGACGAGAAAAGACCGTTGGTGTTGCGGAAAACCTACGACCAATATGGCAGGTACGGCTCTGGTTTTTCCAGAAATATATACAGGGTGAGTTTTGTGTTTCAGCGTTGTGGAGAATGGATCCATGGCGGCAGGTTTAACGGTACGCAGGCCGGTATACCAAATTGAAGATTTATACAAGGAGACGGATTATGAGCAACCACACGCGACATGTACTGATTAATTACAATTATTGATTTAATTTAATTGGAGTTAATTTTAGTTAAGGAGAGCTGCCAGAAGAAGCTTAAGAAGTTTAGGTGTTTGAAGTGCTTGTATCAGACGGTTCCGTTGCTAAAATGGCTACCAAGGTACAAGAAGAAGAACTTGTTTGGGGACATCGTCAGCGGAATTACGGTGGCTATTATGCACATACCACAGGCACGTATTAAATTTTTTTCTAACGTGCGTGATCACAACAATTTAATCGTCGTAATTGAGGAAATAACAACATAAATTACCTGTTTGAAAGATTTTGCGGTGATTTTTATCAGTTAAGATTATTTTAACGTGACGCTATCATTTTTTTCAACAGAGTAGGTAATTCATTAATTCGCGTCAAGTGGCACCATGTGTTTAATTATTCAATATTGTTAATAACACACATTTTTTAATTTCGGGGACACGTGGCATGAATTGCTCGAGTGATGCAACTGAAGTGCGCAAAATTGCGTATGAAAATTTGTTGATAATGAGTTGTTTGTGGAATGTGGTTAAAGTAATAAATATTTTTTGACTAGACGTTCCAGATTAGTGACTTAAGCGCATAAATCGTACTTGCATTAAGTAGGACTTGGGGAGCGTTGAACTTAAACAAAGGGATTTAATGCGGGTCAGAAAAAAATCCTTATAAAAATAAGATTTGTGTTCAAACATCGTAGTAATTTTTTAACTTGTGTGTGATTAGAGTAGTTATATAATGCGCGGCTTGACTTTAGTCGCTGCCTTTAACATTGGTTGTGATAAGGCTTAGAGATGCTTTTGTTGTTGTAGACAGCTGATACGGAGATTAAAGGGGAACTGTTTCTTCACCGATTATTGTTTATTAGTAGCAGCCGTGCATGAGTTAGCGTTTAAATACGTTTTTTCAATGTCTTGTAGTACTATTCATTGTTTGGTTATGTTAATTGTCATTGTGACGTTTCATGACTAAAACCGGTTTCACATAGCAGCTGAGTCCATTTTACACTTGATTAAAATTGATGCTGATTTATAGAATACTTGGCGTTGTGCGTTTTCTAATAATTAAATGTGTGGCAGCTAAAACAATATTTGTGCCAACTAAATAAACATAATTCAGAATTTAGAGTGCCCATCGAAATATATTAACTCTTATCACTGACAGATAAGCGAGGCATTGTTCAAATATGGTAATTGCACAACATAAAAAAAGCAGTGGCAATTATCGTGAGTTGTATTGTAATAACTGTATACATGACTGTATTTTGTTGTGATAATAATGGCTTACCGTTAATTTACGTTTGAAAGTGTTTCACTTTATGCGCAATTATTTGTTTTTAAGCTTTTAGAGATATCTCGTATGCAACATACTTATGTACGTTTATTGTTAGCGTTAATTGGCAGCGATGTTCCAAAGTAAATTTTGTCGAAGCAAATCATCATAAAATGTAGATCATATCTCAAACGTAATTAATCTGATTTGGTACATAGCAACCAACTTTATCACTACGTAAATATATGCAAGTGTGATACATTTTATAAACAAGAGGTGTAATTAATCAATCATTGTTTGAAATGATTTTTCACTATTTAGTGGAAATTGATTTTTTTTACCTCTCGAGCGTAAGCTACACCACGTTTCGTGTGTCTGTCGTCCGTCGTCTGTTGGCGATTTTATTGGATAAGAACACTGATTATTATGAAATTTTGGGTATAATTTAGGAGTACGTCAAAATAAACCTTAACCTATACACCGTCGTTTCTATATTCGTGGTTTATTAATGTCTACATATTTTTTTATTAATCCCCCCTCCCTCCTTTTTTAATTGGCTTTTTTGTCTTTAATTGTCTCTTTTATTTTGCTAATGTCGACTCACTTTTTTTGTCGCATTTTTGTGATCTTACTTTGTCCTTTTTGGCACTTTTTATTTTCATTTTCTTGTCACTTTTTTGTTTCGTTTTTTTTTTCTTTTTTGGGTGCCATTTGGTGTCCTATTGTTTTGTAGCCTTATTTTGGAACATTTTTTGTTGTTTTTTTCCGCGCCTTTTTTTGCGGCATTTTTTGTTCCCCTTTTTATCTTTTTTCTTCGCGTTTTTGTCTTTTATGTTTCCTTTTTTGTTATTTTCTATCGCTTATTTAGAGTTTTTATTGATCCCTACTTTCTTGCGTCGTGTTGGCGCTTTTGTTAATAACATTTTTTGTCGTACTTTTTCACTCTTTTATTCCCTTTTTTTGGCACTTTTTTATTCTCATTTTCTTGTCACCTTTTTTTTTTCTCTTTTATTTCCTCGTTTTTTTGGGTGCCATTTTTCCCGGCTTTTTTTGTAGCTTGTGTGTTTTTTGTTTTTTTTTTCTTGGGGCGTTTTTTGCTCCCATTTTTATAGTCCTATTTTGGAAGATTTTTTGTTGTTTTTTTTTCGGATTTTTTTTTTGGCGCTTTTATTAACTTTTTTTATCGCTCTTTTTTTTGAGCCCTTTTGTATCGGCTTTTTTGATGCTTTTCTATTGCCTTTTTGTCACCAATTTTTTCATTCATTGTTGCTTTCTTCCTCGCCTTTTTTGGATCATTTTTTGACCCCTTTTTATCTTTTTTCTGTGCTTCTTTTGTCTTTTATTTTTCCTTTTTTGTCTTTTTCTTCCGCTTAGTTAGTGTTTTTTTTGACCCCCTCATTCGTGCGTCTTGTTGGCGCATTTGTTAATTTTTTTGTCGCACTTTTTCACTCTTTTTTTCCCTTTTTTTTGGCACTTTTTTTATTCTCATTTTCTTGTCACCTTTTTTTTCGTTTTTTTTCTCTCTTATTTCCTCATTTTTTTTTTTGGGTGGCATTTTTCCCGGCTTTTTTTGTAGCTTATGTGTTTTTTGTTTTTTTTTCTTGGGGCGTTTTTTGCTCCCATTTTGATAGCCCTATTTTGGAACATTTTTTGTTGTTTTTTTTTCGGATTTTTTTTGGCGCTTTTATTAACTTTTTTTATCGCCCTTTTTTTGAGCCCTTTTGTATCGGCTTTTTTGATGCTTTTCTATTGCCTTTTTGTCACCAATTTTTTCATTCATTGTTGCTTTCTTCCTCGCCTTTTTTGGGTCATTTTTTGACCCCTTTTTATCTTTTTTCTGTGCTTCTTTTGTCTTTTATTTTTCCGTTTTTGTCTTTTTCTTCCGCTTAGTTAGTGTTTTTTTTGACCCCTTCTTTCGTGCGTCTTGTTGGCGCATTTGTTAATTTTTTTGTCGCACTTTTTCACTCTTTTTTTTCCCTTTTTTTTGGCACTTTTTTTATTCTCATTTTCTTGTCACCTTTTTTTTCGTTTTTTTTCTCTCTCTTATGTCCTCATTTTTTTTTGGGGTGCCATTTTTCCCGGCTTTTTTTGTAGCTTATGTTTTTTTTGTTTTTTTCTTGGGGCGTTTTTTGCTCCCATTTTTATAGCCCTATTTTGGAACATTTTTTGTTGTTTTTTTTTCGGATTTTTTTTGGCGCTTTTATTAACTTTTTTTATCGCCCTTTTTTTGAGCCCTTTTGTATCGGCTTTTTTGATGCTTTTCTATTGCCTTTTTGTCACCAATTTTTTCATTCATTGTTGCTTCCTTCCTCGCCTTTTTTGGGTCGTTTTTTGACCCCTTTTTATCTTTTTTCTGTGCTTCTTTTGTCTTTTATTTTTCCTTTTTTGTCTTTTTCTTCCGCTTATTTAGTGTTTTTTTGACCCCCTCTTTCGTACGTCTGTTTTGACTATAGTTGGCGCTTTTGTAAATAACATTTTTTGTCGCACTTTTTCACTATTTTTTATCCCCTTTTTTGGCACTTTTTATTCTCATTTTCTTGACGCGCTTTCGCTCCCATTTTTTGTAGTCTTATTTTGGATCAATTTTTTGTTTTTTTTCAGATTTTTTTTTGCACTTTTATGTCTCCCTTTTTCTTTGAGCCCTTTTGTATCGCCTTTTTTGCGCTCTTTATTCCCTTTTTGTCATAATTTTTTTCACTTTTTGTTGGTTCTTTCTTCGCGTTTTTTTGGCACTTTTTTTATTCTCGTTTTCTTGTCACCTTTTTTTTCGTTTTTTTTCCTCTTATTTCCTCGTTTTTTTTGGGTGCCATTTTTCCCGACTTTTTTGTAGCTTATGTGTTTTTTGTTTTTTTTTTTTGGCGTTTTTTGCTCCCATTTTTGTAGCCTTATTTTTGTTGTTTTTTTTCGGATTTTTTTTTGGCGCTATTATTAACTATTTTTATCTCCCTTTTTCTTTAAGCCCTTTTGTATCGCCTTTTTTTTTGCTTTTCTATACCCTTTTCGTCTTAATTTTTTTCATTTTTTGTTGCTTCTTTCTTCGCCTTTTTGCGGCATTTTTTGTTCCCCTTTTATCTTTTTTCTTCGCGTTTTTGTCTTATTTTTCCTTTTTTGTTATTTTCTGCCGCTTATTTAGTGTTTTTTTACCCCCTCTTTCATGCGTCTTGTTGGCGTTTTTGTTAATAACATTTTTTGTCGCACTTTTTCACTCTTTTATTTCCGACAAGAAAATGAGAATAAAATAGTGCCATATTCTCATTTTCTTGTCGCATTTTTTTTTTCGTTTTTTTTTTCTCTTATTTCCTCGTTTTGTTTTGGGTGCCATTTTTTCCTGGCTTTTTTTGTAGCTTATGGTTTTTTGTTTTTTTTTTCTGGTGCGTTTTTTGCTTCGATTTTTATAGTCTTATTTTGGAACATTTTTTGTTGTTTTTTTTTTTGGCGCTTTTACTAGATTTTTTTTATCTCCCTTTTTCTTTGAGCCCTTGTGTATCGCCTTTTTTGAAGCTTTTCTATTGATTTTTGTCGCCATTTTTTCATTTTTTGTTGCTTCTTTCCTCGCCTTTTTTGCGGCATTTTATCTTTTTTTTACCCTCTTTCGTGCGTTTTTTTTTTGGCGCTTGTTGGTGTTTTTGTTATAAACATTTTTTGTCGCGGTTTTTCACCTCTTTTTTTCGTTCCCTTTTTTTTGAACTTTTTTTTGTTACCTTTTTTGCCATTTTTTTATTTCAATTGTTTTTCGCTTTTATTGTACCTTTTTATTATCCCCTTTTGCTCGTTACCTTTTTTGTCGTTTATTCATCTCTTTTTTTGGTATTTTTTGCTGCTTATTTTGACTCCCTTTTTTTATCGAATTTTTTAAGGACTTGTTTTTTTGGCGCATTTTTTTGTGGCTTTTATTAATACTTTTTTTTGTAACTTCTTTTGCTTGCCGTTTTTGGTACCATTTTTTACTCCCTATTTTTTTAACGTCTATATCTTTTTTTTTTGGCTTTTTTTGACGCTTATTTTGACTTCCTTTTTTTGTGGCCTTTGTCGTTTTTTTTGCCGCATTTTTTGTGATGTTTTTTTTTTGGGTGTTTGCTTGTCCCTTTTTTTCCGTTTTTTTAGTCGTTTTATTAATTCTTTTTTAGAGCCTTATCCAGCCTGTTTTATCTCCTTTTGTTTTGTGTCATTTTTTGTCCCTTTTTGTCCTCGTTTTTTTTGGGTGTTATTTGGTGACCAATTTTTTCCTAGTTTTTTGGAATCTATTTATATTTTTTTTTTCTGGCGGGTTTTTTACTTTTTTTGTAGACTTATTTTGGAACCTTTTTTGTTGGTGTTTCCTCTTTTGGCACTTTTATTAACATTTGTTTTGTTGTTTTTTTTTAACTTTTCTTTTGGCACTTTTTTATCGCCCTTTTTTATGCTTTTCTATTCCCTTTTTTGTCACCAATTTTTTTTTAATTTCTTTGTAGCTTCTTTCCTCGCCTTTTTTGCGTCAGTTTTTGTCTCCTTTTTAACTTTTTCACCTTTTTTTTTTTAATTCATTTGTAGCCGGTTTTTATTTTCTTTTTTGTCTTTATCATCTCCTTCTGTTCGTTAGCTTTTTTCGTGGTTTAGTTATGCCTTTTTTGGCTTTTCCTGTCGCTTATTTTTACTCCTTTTTTTTTTGGTGCATTTTTGTGGCTTTTATTAATTCCTTTTTTGTCGCCTTTTTTTTGACCCCTTTTTTTATTTCCATTTTTTGGTGCTTTTTTAATACCTGTTTTTGTCGCTATTTTTCCGCGCCTTTTTGTTGATGCCATTTTTGTCCTCCTTTTTTATTTCCTAATTTTTTTATGTCTGTCTTTTTTTGTCGCATTTGTTGTGGCCTTTGTCTTTTTTTTGCCGCATTTTTTACTATGTTTTATCGCCGTTTTGATTTGGCCTCGTTTTTTGTCCTTCACCTTTTTGTCGATTATTTATCTAGTTGTTTGTCTTCTTCCGTCGCTTAATTAGACTCTTTTTTGTGGCTTCTTCTTTTAGCCCTTTCTTTCTTCCTTTCTTTGCTGCGTTTTTGTAGCCTTTTTTTGCGTGTTGTTTATCCTCTTTTTTGTCACCTTTTTGTCGATTTTTTTTTGGCCCATTTTTGTCCCCTTTTTTGTGGTTTTTCTTTTTCATCTCTTTTGTCTCCTTTTTTTCGACGTCGCCTTTTACGTATTTTCAATTTTTATTTTTGCTTTTCTTAACATTTTTTGGCGCTTTTTATAGCTATTTTTCTAGCCTTTTTGTACCCTTCCTTTTATCTTTTTATATCGTTTTTGCTAAAAAGTTGATGACGTCATCACGAAATTTTAGTGTAACTAATAGGAGCGACCATAAAAAATCGCAAATTCAAAATTTTGTTCGATTGTACCTCAGGAGCGCGGGAAAATATTCAAATAAGTATACTAATAAATTGTACTTGAACCTTGTGCCGCCTTTCATAAAAACTCCACATACTACAGAAGAATAACTAACCTTGGAATACAATGACACAATATATTGATCAAACAAATTTAATAGCACATTGTTTAGAATTGTTATTGTCACTTATATCTACTTTAACATTTTGAGTGTCACTGCCAAATCGATTAGCACTTAAACTTTCATTTACATTGAAATTTTAATCGTTCTGCTCGTTTTATGTAATCTAATCAAAAAACGTGTTCATATTTTGATACCGAAATGTTAGATGTCCTTTAAGATTATCGTATAGGCAGCAAACACTAACCAAAATTTGTTCATTCACCCCCCCACAAATCCAATGACGTCATCTCAAACTTATTCAAATGTCAATCAAAAAATGAATATTTTATAACCGACTCAAACGCTTTAGGGTATGGCCTATGGCCTCCTCGGCAACGTCCCCCCCATCGTCGGCATCTACATGGCCTTCTTCCCCGTCATGGTCTACTTCATCTTCGGCACCTCCCGCCACGTCTCCATGGGTACCTTCGCCGTCGTGTGTCTCATGACGGGCGCCGTTGTCGCCGACCACAGCACCATCGAGATCCTCCAGAACGGCACCCAAGTATCCTACGAGGCGGCCCACCCCGACGCGCCCCGCCTCACCAACATCCAAGTCGCCACAACCGTCACCTTCGTCGTCGCCATGATCCAGCTCGTCATGTACGCCCTGCGCCTGGGGGTGGTCTCGACGCTGCTCTCGGACGTCCTCGTCAACGGCTTCACGTGCGCGTCGGCCTTCCACGTCGCCTCGTCGCAGCTGAAGGACCTCTTCGGGCTGCCCACGAAGAAGCGGCGGGGGAATTTCGGGTTCGTCCTGACCGTGTACGACTCGATTGTGGCGCTGCCGGATGGTAACAAGTACGTGTGGATGGTGTCGGCGGTGGCGGTGATTGTCATGGTGCTGAACAACGAGCTGTTCAAGCCGTACTTGGCGAAGAAGACGCAGATTCCGTTCCCGATTGAGCTGGTGGCGGTGGTTCTGGGGACGACTGCCAGCTACTTTCTTAGTTTCAACGAGAAGTTTGATATTTCGGTGGTGGGGGTTATACCGACGGGGTATGTTGGAGCGGGAGTGGGGGCTGGATGGCTGTGATTGGGTAGGATTTCAGGTTACCGGGGATCACTCCGCCTGTGTTTTCGCTCATTCCGGAGATTGCGGTGGATGCTTTTATTATAACGATGGTCTCGTACACTATCACGATGTCCATGGCGCTGATTTTTGCGAGGAAGTTGTCGTATGAGGTTGACTCGAATCAGGAGCTGCTAGCGTTGGTAAGCGGAGTTAATTGGTTGGATGAGAACTGGTTTGCCGCGTAGAGCAGACACGCTGGGCGCGATTTTCGCCTCTACTGGTTAGTGGTCGCACCGTTATTTGTTTACTTAGCTGCTTGTTTCGACGTTAGACTGATCTGATTTGACTTACCTTGACTTCACTTGACCTGACTTAACTTGATCTGGCCTGATCTGACGTTTTACTTCCGGGGCGTAAGTTAAGGACGTATTGGAATAGAGTCCATCGGGCGAACGGCCGCTTTCATGTTTTCCAGACGTTTTATGACCCATAGCGAATGAAAAAATAGGTCCTCCGGTTGCGTCTGTCTGTCGTTTGTGTCGATATTTATTAAACAATCATTGAAATTACTAAATATATAAATTGATGTTGTCAAATTTTGTAGATATTTTAGGGCCAAAATTTGTCTCATCATCCCCACTAACGATTTGATGACGTCACCTCAAAATTTTGTACCGGGTGTCTGGAAAATCGCGGATTAACTCTTCAATACGTTATATACGGGGATTGCGAGAGTTCCAAAAAAATAATAAAAACATCCTTTATGATGTAGATTACGAAAAATAAAACGTGATTTTAAGTAAAATTGGCTAGTAGCTGCTAAGAATGATATGAGATACTTTCTAAGAAAAGAGAGGGTGTGAGGGCGGGGCTACTAATTGTTAAGATAAGACTGTTTTTGGCAAATGACATACCTTCCAAGAAAAGAGGGGGTGGGTGGGTGGGGCTAGTACTTGCTAAGATAAAACTGCTTTTGGCAAATGAGATGCCTCTAAGAAAATAGGAGGCAGGTGGGCGGGGTTAGTACCTTCTAAAAAGATTGATTTTGGCAAATGATATGTCCTACAAGAAAAGAGGGGGTGGGTAGGCGGGCCTAGTACCTGCTAAGTTAAGAGTGATTTTGGCAGATGAGGTACCCTCTATGAAAAGGGTGGGTAGGTGAGCCTAGTACCTGCTAAAATAAAACCGATTATTTTTCCTTTTTTCTGCCGCTTATTTGGCATTTTCTGACCTCCCCTTTCCAGCGTCTTTTTTGACTTTTTTCGACTTTTGTTGGCGCTTTTGTTAATAACATTTTTTGTCGCACTTTTTTTCACCCTTTTTTGGCACTTTTTTTTATTAATTTGTTGCCGTTGTTATTTCCTTTTTTGTCAACCTTTCTTTAACGCCATTTTTCTTCCTCTTTATTTTTATTATCTCCTTTTGCTCGTTGCTTTTTCGTCGTTTATTTATTTATTTTTTTTGGTCTTTCCTGTCGCTTATTTTGACATCCTTTTTTTGTTGAATTTTTTGTGGTGTCGTTTTTTTTTGGCGCATTTTTTGTGGCTTTTATTAATTCTTTTTTGGTGGCCTTTTTTTGGCTCTTTTTTTTCCTAGCCTTTTTTTGACGCCATTTTTGCTCCTTTTTTATTTCTTTTTTTTATGTTTATATATTTTTTGACATCTTCTGACGTTTATTTTGATTCCCCTTTTTGTCGCATTTTTTGTGGCTTTTGTGGTTTTTTTGCCGCATTTTTGTCCTGTCTTTCTCTAAGAAAAGAAAGGGTGGGTGGGCGGGGCTAGTACTTGCTAAGATAAGACTGATTTTGGTAAATGAGATCCCTCTAAGAAAGGTTGGCGGGGTTAGTATCTTCTAAAAAAGATCGATTTTGGCAAATAATATACCCTATAAGAAAAGAGAGGGTGGGTGGGCGGGGCTAGTACCTGCTTAAATAAGACCGATTATTTTTCCTTTTTTCTGCCGCTTATTTGGCATTTTTGTGACCTCGTTCCTACATCTTTTTTGACTTTTTTCGACTTTTGTTCGTGTTTTTGGACTTTTGTTGGCGCTTTTATTAATAACATTTTTTGTCGCACTTTTTTTCACCTCCTTTTTAGCACTTTTTTATTCATTTGTTGCCGTTATTATTTCCTTTTTTTCTCAACCTTTCTTTAACGCCATTTTTGTCCCTCTTTATTATTTCCTTTTGTTCGTTGCCTTTTTTCGTCGTTTATTTATCTCTTTTTTGGTCTTTCCTGCCGCTTATTTTGACTCTCTTTTTTTTGTTGAATTTTTTTGTGGTTTTTATTAGTTCTTTTTTGTTTGCCCTTTTTATTTGGCTTCTTTTTTTCTTCTCCTTGCTTTTTTTTACGCAATTTTTTGTCCGCTTTTTTATTTCTTATTCTTATTCTTCTGACGCTTATTTTGATTCCCGTTTTTGTTGCATTTTTTGTGACCTTTTGTCTTTTTTTTGCCGCATTTTGTGCCATCCCTTTCTCTAAGAGAAGAGAGAGTGGGTGGGCGGGGCTAGTACTTGCTAAGATAAGAGTGATTTTGGCAAATAATATACCCTATAAGAAAAGAGAGGGTGGGTGGGCGGGGCTAGTAACTGATAAGATAAAAGTGAATTTGGCAAATGAGACACCCTCTAAGAAACGAGAGGGTGGGTGGACGGGGCTAGTACCTGTTAAGATAAGAGTGATTTTGGCAACTGAGATACCCTCTAAGAAAAGGGTGGGTGGGCGGGGATAGTACCTGCTAAAATAAGACCGATTTTTTTTCTGCCGCTTATTTGGCATTTTTTTGAAATTTTTCCTACATTTTTTTTACTTGTTTCGACTTTTGTTGGCGCTTTTGTTAATATTATTTTTTGTCGCACTCTTTTTCATCCCCTTTTTAGCACTTATTTTATTCATTTGTTGCCGTTATTATTTCCTTTTTTGTCAACTTTTCTTTAACGCCATTTTTGTCCCTCTTTATTATCTCCTTTTGTTCGTTGCCTTTTTTCGTCGTTTATTTATCTCTTTTTTGGTCTTTTCTGTCGCTTATTTTGACTCTCTTTTTTTTGTTGAATTTTTTTGTGGTGTCATTTTTGTGGTTTTTATTAATTCTTTTTTGGTTGCCCTTTTTATTTGGCTTCTTTTTTTCTTTTCCTCGCCTTTTTTTTACGCCATTTTTTGTCCTCTTTTTTATTTCTTATTTTTTTGACGTTTATATATTTTTTGGCTTCTTCTGACGCTTATTTTGATTCCCGTTTTTGTTGCATTTTTTGTGGCCTTTTGTCTTTTTTTTGCCGCATTTTGTGCCCTCCCTTTCTGTAACAAAAGAGAGGGTGGGTGGGCGGGGCTAGTACTTGCTAAGATAAGAGTGATTTTTGCAAATAATATACCCTAGAAGAAAAAAGAGGGTGGGTGGGCGGGGCTAGTAACTGATAAGATAAGAGTGAATTTGGCAAATGAGACACCCTCTAAGAAAAGAGAGGGTGGGTGGGCGGGGCTAGTACCTGCTAAGATAAGAGTGATTTTGGCAAATGAGATACCCTCTACGAAAAGGGTGGTTGGGCGGGGCTAGTACCTGCTAAAATAAGACCGATTTTTTTTCTGCCGCTTATTTGGCATTTTTTTGAAATTTTTCCTACATTTTTTTTACTTGTTTCGACTTTTGTTGGCGCTTTTGTTAATATTATTTTTTGTCGCACTCTTTTTCATCCCCTTTTTAGCACTTATTTTATTCATTTGTTGCCGTTATTATTTCCTTTTTCGTCAACTTTTCTTTAACGCCATTTTTGTCCCTCTTTATTATCTCCTTTTGTTCGTTGCCTTTTTTCGTCGTTTATTTATCTCTTTTTTGGTCTTTTCTGTCGCTTATTTTGACTCTCTTTTTTTTGTTGAATTTTTTTGTGGTGTCATTTTTGTGGTTTTTATTAATTCTTTTTTGGTTGCCCTTTTTATTTGGCTTCTTTTTTTCTTTTCCTCGCCTTTTTTTTACGCCATTTTTTGTCCTCTTTTTTATTTCTTATTTTTTTGACGTTTATATATTTTTTGGCTTCTTCTGACGCTTATTTTGATTCCCGTTTTTGTTGCATTTTTTGTGGCCTTTTGTCTTTTTTTTGCCGCATTTTGTGCCCTCCCTTTCTGTAACAAAAGAGAGGGTGGGTGGGCGGGGCTAGTACTTGCTAAGATAAGAGTGATTTTTGCAAATAATATACCCTAGAAGAAAAAAGAGGGTGGGTGGGCGGGGCTAGTAACTGATAAGATAAGAGTGAATTTGGCAAATGAGACACCCTCTAAGAAAAGAGAGGGTGGGTGGGCGGGGCTAGTACCTGCTAAGATAAGAGTGATTTTGGCAAATGAGATACCCTCTAAGAAAAGGGTGGGTGGGCGTTGCTAGTACCTGCTAAAATAATACCAATTTTTTTTCTGCCGCTTATTTGGCATTTTTTTGAAATTTTTCCTACTTTTTTTTTACTTTTTTCGACTTTTTTCGACTTTTGTTGGCGCTTTTGTTAATAACATTTTTTGTCGCACTCTTTTTCATCCTCTTTCTAGCACTTATTTTAATCAGTTGTTGCCGTTATTATTTCTTTTTTTGTCAACCTTTCTTTAACGCCATCTTTGTCCCTCTTTATTATCTCCTTTTGTTCGTTGTCTTTTTTCGTCGTTTATTTATCTCTTTTTTGGTCTTTCCTGTCGCTTATTTTGATTCTCTTCTTTTTGTGGAATTTTTTTGTGGTGTCGTTTTTGTGGTTTTTATTAATTCTTTTTTGGTTGCCCTTTTTATTTAGCTTCTTTTGTTCTTTTCCTCGCTTTTTTTACGCCGTTTTTTGTCTTCTTTTTTATTTCTTATTTTTTTGACGATTATATATTTTTTGGCTTCTTCTGACGCTTATTTAGATTCTCGTTTTTGTTGCATTTTTTGTGGCCTTTTGTCTTTTTTTTGCCGCATTTTGTGCCATCCCTTTCTCTAAGAAAAGAGAGGGTGGGTGGGCGGGGCTAGTACTTGCTAAGATAAGAGTGATTTTGGCAAATGAGACACCCTCTAAGAAAAGAGAGGGTGGGTGGGCGGGGCTAGTACCTGCTAAGATAAGAGTGATTTTGGCAAATGAGATACCCTCTAAGAAAAGGGTGGTTGGGCGGGGCTAGTACCTGCTAAAATAAGACCGATTTTTTTTCTGCCGCTTATTTGGCATTTTTTTGAAATTTTTCCTACATTTTTTTTTTGACTTTTTTCGACTTTTGTTAATAACATTTTTTATCGCACTCTTTTTCATCCCCTTTCTAGCACTTATTTTAATCATTTGTTGCCGTTATTATTTCTTTTTTTTTCAACCTTTCTTTAATGCATTTTTGTCCCTCTTTATTATCTCCTTTTGTTCGTTGCCTTTTTTCGTCGTTTATTTGTGTCTTTTTTGGTCTTTCCTGTCGCTAATTTTGACTCTCTTTTTTTTTGTTGAATTTGTTTGTGTTGTTTTTGTCGTTTTTAAAAATTCTTTTTTGGTTGCTCTTTTTATTTGGCTTCTTTTTTTCTTTTCCTCGCATTTTTACGCCATTTTTTGTCCTCTTTTTTATTTCTTATTTTTTTGAGGTTTATATATTTTTTGGCTTCTTCTGACGCTTATTTTGATTCCCGTTTTTGTTGCATTTTTTGTGGCCTTTTGTCTTTTTTTGCCGCATTTTGTGCCATCCCTTTTTCTATGAAAAGAGAGGGTGGGTGGGCGGGGCTAGTACTTGCTAAGATAAGAGTGATTTTGGCAAATAATATACCCTATAAGAAAAGAGAGGGTGGGTGGGCGGGGCTAGTAACTGTTAAGATAAGAGTGAATTTGGCAAATGAGACACCCTCTAAGAAAAGAGGGTGGGTGAGCGGGGCTAGTACCTGCTAAAATAAGACCGATTATTTTTGCTTTTTTCTGCCGCTTATTTGGCATTTTTTTGACCTCTTTCCTGCGTTTTTTTGACTCTTTTTTCGACTTTTGTTAATAACATTTTTGTCGCACTCTTTTTCACCCCATTTTTGGCACTTTTTCTTATTCATTTGTTGCCTTTATTATTTCCTTTTTTGTCAACTTTTCTTTAACGCCACTTTTGTCCCTCTTTATTTTCTCCTTTTGTTCGTTGCCTTTTTTCGTCGTGTATTTATCTCTTTTTTGGTCTTTCCTGTCCCTTATTTGGACTCTCTTTTTTTTGTTCAATTTTTTGTGTTGTCGTTTTTGTCGTTTTTATTAATTCTTTTTCGGTTGCCCTTTTTATTTGTCTTCTTTTTTTCTTTTCCTCGCTTTTTTTTACGCCATTTTTTGTCCTCTTTTTTATTTCTTGTTTTTTTGACGTTTATATAATTTTTGGCTTCTTCTAACGCTTATTTTGATTCCCGTTTTTGTTGCATTTTTTGTGGCCTTTTGTCCTTTTTTTTGCCGCATTTTGTGCCCTCCCTTTCTCTAAGAAAAGAGAGGGTGGGTGGGCGGGGCTAGTAACTGATAAGAGTGAATTTCGCAAATGAGACACCCTCTAAGAAAAGAGAGGGTGGGTGGGCGGGGCTAGTACCTGCTAAGATAAGAGTGATTTTGGCAAATGAGATACCCTCTAAGAAAAGGGTGGGTGGGTGGGCGGGGCTAGTACCTGCTAAAATAGGACCGATTATTTTTCCTTTTTTCTGCCGCTTATTTGGCATTTTTTTGACCTCTTTCCTGCGTTTTTTTGACTCTTTTTTCGACTTTTGTTAATAACATTTTTGTCGCACTCTTTTTCATCCCATTTTTGGCACTTTTTTTATTCATTTGTTGCCTTTATTATTTTCTTTTTTGTCAACTTTTCTTTAACGCCATTTTTGTCCCTCTTTATTATCTCCTTTTGTTCGTTGCCTTTTTTCGTCGTTTATTTATCTCTTTTTTGGTCTTTCCTGTCGCTTATTTTGACTCTCTTTTTTTTGTTGAATTTTTTTGTGTTGTCGTTTTTGTCGTTTTTATTAATTCTTTTTTGGTTGCCCTTTTTATTTGGCTTCTTTTTTTTCTTTTCCTCGCTTTTTTTTACGCCATTTTTTGTCCTCTTTTTTATTTCTTATTTTTTTGACGTTTATATAATTTTTGGCTTCTTCTAACGCTTATTTTGATTCCCGTTTTTGTTGCATTTTTTGTGGCCTTTTGTCTTTTTTTTTTGCTGCGTTTTGTGCTTGCTATGATTAGAGTGATTTTGGCAAATAATATACCCTATAAGAAAAGAGAGGGTGGATGAGCGGGGCTACTACCTGCTAAGATAAGACTGATTTTGGCAAAAGACTTATCTTCTAAGAAAAGAGCGTGCGTTTTTTTTTGAAACCATTTTTTGTCCTTTTTTTTTCTTATTTTTTTGACGTTTATATATTTTTTGGCTTCTTCTGACGCTTATTTTGATTCCTATTTTTGTTGCATTTTTTGCCCTCTCTTTCTCTAAGAAAAGAGAGGGTGGGTGGGCGGGGCTAGTACTTGCTAAGATAAGATATAGATATTTTAGGACCAAAATTTTTCTCGTCATCCCCATTTCAAAATGTTACATAGTCAATGCTATTTCAATGTTATAAAATGACAGATACCTGTATGTGTATTTTATGAATCCGCCTTGACTTTTTACTTTACATTTTCACAGAAAGAATCAAAATTAAATAACATATAATATGTCTTATTTTATCTATTTTTTTTTGCATGTTTAGTGTTGGGTTTGGAAATAAAGTTTGACAATAATTTCCAATTTGATTTCCTTCATTACAATAATCTTCAGACGTTCGATTTCAAATACTAATTCCAAGTTTATCCTTGCATTATTTTTATTAAAAAATAATTTTGCTCGGTCACCAGTTTTCATCAATATGTTGATTTAACCTATTCTGAGCAAACGTGACTTAACTTGATCTTACCTGACTTAACTTAAGTTGATATAACTAGAACTGACTTTAGTCCTCGAGCGTAAACTAACGAAGTATTGTAATAGAATCCATTAGGCGAACGGTTACTTTCATGTTTTCTCGACGTTTCATGACTTCTAGAGAATGAAACAATAAGTCTTCCGATTCCGTTTGTCTGTCTGCCGTCTGTTGTCTACGTCGATATTTATTAAATAGATAATCTTCGAAACTACTGGACTGATGTTGCCAAATTTTATAGATATTTTATAACCAAAATTTGTCTATCATCCTCATCAACAATTTGATAACGTCACCCCAAAATTTTACATGATAAACGCTATTTAAATGTTATAAAATAACATACTCCTGTACTTGTGGTTTATGAATCCGCATTGACTTTGTAACCTAGATTTTTGCAAAACATAATCAAAATTATATATGCCTTTTTCGTTTCAACGTTGAGCGGAGATCAGTACTCAGTTCCAACTAAATATGCGCCAAACCAGTACGGAATACTAGACGCGAAAATCCCTCAAACAATCTCTGGTTCATGCAGCAAACCAATTCTCAGGCGACAAAATACACGTCTAAACAATTTTGAAATATTTTCCATCCAAAGGGTTTAAGCAACACCGTGGGCTCGTGGCTCAGCGCTATGCCCATCACGGCCTCCCTTTCCAGATCCATGATCCAACAAACCGTAGGCGGGATCACCCAACTCGCATCCGTGGTATCTTGCGTCCTCCTACTATTCGTCCTACTTTGGATAGGCCCATGTTTTGAAAACCTACCACGGGTAATAAACACCCACTTTTAGTTGTTTCGTAACACTTCCTTCAGTGTGTCCTAGCCAGTATCATCGTGGTAGCCCTCAAAAGCATGCTCTTCCAGTGTAAGGCGCTGGTCATCTACTGGAAACTAAGCAAATGGGACGCGTTGGTGTGGATAGTAACTTTCAGTGCAACTTTATTTATTCAAATTAGTTTCGGTCTGGCCATTGGAGTCGCCGTTTCACTACTTAGCGTGTTTATGCAGGGGTACAAACCCTACACTTGCCTTCTGGGAGTAGTCCCAAACACTGATCTCTATTTGGACATCGAGCGACACAAGAGAGCGCAAGAAATGCAAGGAATCAAAATATTTAGATACTCTGGAGGGTTAAGCTTCGCTACGAGAAGCACGTTCAAGGCGAGTTTGATCAAGAAACTCGGGTTTTCGCCATCCAGTGTGCTGAGAAAGAGGCTCGCGGAAGAGGAATCAGGGAGTAGGTAAGTAATTGTCCACAGCTGGCGCTCCTTTCAGAGATGTCAATCATAACCTAACTTTGTCGTTTTTTCTAATAATAATAGACCTGTCAAATTTGAAACATTTCCAACAAACAACACTATTTCTAGTTAGTTTTAGTTCTCGTTTATTAGGGCGACTGCCATAACACGCTTAAAAATTCATTGCTTCTGTCACATTAAGTGTGATGAAGTTGTTTACTTCGTAACTAATTGCACCTTATCTTGATTGATGCTGACCACGGAGAAAATTACAGGGATGTCAGCCAGGACTTTGAGTTATTGTTGCGGTGCGTAATTCTGGACTTCTCGGCCGTGACGTTCGTGGACCCCTCGGCCGTCGACGTGCTGCGCCAACTCCAGAGCGACCTGGCCAAACTCGACGTGGTCGTGTACTTCGCCGCGTGTTCGGGTGAGTTCGGCCCCGTCCGTCCGCCTTATCTTACTCTTCTTCCAGGCCCGGTCTTCGAGAAGTTCCTCGTCTGTGATCGATACCAGAAGAAAGAGAGCCAGTTTAACATTTTCCCGACCATCCACGACGCGGTGTTGTTCGCTCAAAGTCACGTGTTAAGGACTAAACTGGTTTAAGCAATAAGTATTACGAAGAGTTATTTTTGTTATGAATTTTTTAGTACTTGTTTAGTCGAAATTTTTCAACGGTTACCAGCTGTTATTTATTCATTTTAAATAAAGAAAAGATAGACAACGGCGCTTTATCTCGATCCGCACGACGCATTAAATATTCACCTGTTTTTCACTTACTGTAATTGTGTGTTTTCTGAGAAAATAGACGGCGGGTGAGGCGGTTTTGATTACTGTGGTGGACGGAATGGCGGCGGCGACTATGATTTCCGCGGAAATGTTTGAGGTGATGGCGCCCGTGCTTTACTTAAGTCGGGTTTTCGGTCTGCAGCCGCTTAAGTGGAAGAGAGGGGATTATAACTACGTCATCGAGAAGTCGCACGCGTATGTGGCTTATAGTAACATCGTCGTGGTGTTTTTTGGTACGCAAACACCCACATTCGCACTAAATCCACCCACTTTTTTTAGTGAGTGCGAGCATATATGGCTTATCGCAAGTGTACCAACTGGACCTGATTTACTTAATCCGAATTGGCAACAGCACCCACCGTTACGTCACGTTTTCGGACGTCGGGGTGGTTTTAATCCCTTCGGTACTCTCTGTGGTGATTACATCCCTGAAAATCGACAAGTACGTCAGATATTTCGACTACTTAAGAAAAGTACGACTTGTGTGTAACGTGATTTAGTCTTACGAGAGAGATTGTAGTGTGATGGGGTTCTTCAAAAACAACCCTTCAGAACGTGGAGACACGGATTGGTTATTTACACTACTATATTTTTCACTGCGGGTATTTTAGTTGTGGATATGGTGATGTGGATTAATTTAGCGTCCAAGGAACAAAACGCCTATATTCTTTTTGGTTACTTTTTTCCCTATTATGTTTGCTATTGTTTCACGATTGTAGTGGAATTGGTTTACTGGCAGAACGTGCATGCGATTATGCGTAGGTTAATTTGGTTGAACGAAAAACTCGCTGAAGTCGCAGAGGAAATGAACAACGATATTTTGTTCATGCGTATCGACAGAAAGAAGATAAGTAATGTTGTAGATACACTAAATGCGGATAATTTGAAGAAGCAGGAACAAAAGAAAAGTGGTAAGTATGAAAGGTGGGCTTATTCGGACCTGTCAATGTGGATGCACCTTGTAGTTCTATCTCTAGAGCAAATCCAAGACCTAATTTCCGCCTACCAGCGACTAACCGACGCCACAAATTCCATCAACGACTGCTTCGGTCTTATCATTCTGGTAACAAACATTCCCCAAAACCCACAAATCTGGTAAACTTTTCCAGATTATCCTCCTGGGGTGTCTAATTCACCTACTAGTCACCCCTTACGCCCTCTACGCTATTATTTTCACCACAGGTAATAGCATGTTTATAGTTTCGCAATCGATCTGGATGACAGGACACGTTTTACGCCTATTTTTAATTGTCGAACCTTGTCACGGTTGTTTGATCGAAGTAAGTGTTTATTTTCTTTTTTTAAATGTCGTTAATGTGTTTTGACTCAGATAAAAAAAACAACGGCTATGGTGTGTAAACTTCTGTGTTTACCGTCCAAGAAAGAGGTCAGGAAGTCGCTGGAGTTTTTCTTGGACTATTTGGCCCAGTGCAGGATCGAGTTCAGCGCTTTTGGGTTGACGAAAATCCACAGAGGCTTGCTAACGACGGTCGGTGGGTGATGGTTTGAAATTTTGTTTAAACTGGGCTTTTACAGATCGCCGGAGCCGTGACGACGTATTTGGTCATTTTGTTCCAGTTTAATAGGAATTGTTAATGTGTGTGAAAAATATTAAATATGTGTTTAAACTAGTTTCAAGTACGTGTATTCCCTCCCTAACGATAATACAAAAATTAGTTAAATTGATACAGAATTACTAGATAGGTGGTGAAAGTTCCAACAATCTTTAAAAAAAAACTATAGTTGTTTAAGTAACTAATTTAACTTACCGTTGTTAAAATCCCCCTGTGCACGGTAATCGTGCCACACACGCTAAAGGCGAGTTCACACTGTGACAAACACACGAGAAACGAAATTAGCGACCTCTTGACGCCAAGTTCTGAACTAGTAGAGACCATTTTACACACTATTAGTGAGGTTTTTTTAACCTAAAACATAGAAACGGTACTTTTGGGGACTACAAATCGGACGTCACTTCTCTTAAGCAGCTATCGCACGGTTCCACTATCAAAAGTACGCGTAAAATGTGAGCCAACATCCATATGGATTCTGATATTATAAGTCTGTTGTCTTCGCCTCTAAATAATACCGCACGTAGTATGAAACAGGTTACCAAAATTTGGATAAGGCAACCCACAAGGAGGGTCTAAAATGGTGGTTAAAGTACCTTTATTTAAGTATTTTTATTACCAAAAGTATCAAGCCGTAACACTCGTTGACTGAATCTTTAGCAGGCACTAAGTATAAGTAGGCTTTGACGATCTTTCGGAGTCGCTCGGTTGAAATCGTTACAACTTGTTTTTTTAGACTGTCAACTCAGTAGAATTGTTCGTTCAAAGCAGTCACTCTTAATTTGACTGAATAGACAAGGTGCCAATATATCACCATTTCGACCACCATGAAGAAGTTGGAAAAATTAAACGGAAAGAAGGCGGCTGTGACTGTGTAGACGCTGCTGTCTTGAGAAGCCAAATTAACCCATATCGCTGTATCAATTATCAAAAGAGCTGCAGCGTAAAACATTGTTGACACACTAACAAATTTAAGAGTCCCCAATTTGGTGACTTTGTAATTGAGGACATTATCGAACTGCAACTATATATGTAGTAATACGTAGAGATTTAAAAAAAATCGGTTACTTGATTTAAATAGTAGAAATAGTTGAGGAATTTGTCCATTTTTAGCCACGTGACTACAACGCCTACTAGAGCTGTCAAGAGGACGATCGTGATGACTGTGAAGTTGACGTAACGTTTTACTGTGGTTCCTAGTCTGAGTAAGTGGACTATGGGGACGCTGTAGGCTCGGGAAATGCCATAAACGCTTGTAAATACTAAACTGGGTGAATAAAAGTCCAACAATTAATACAATACATACTGGACACTCCAATCGCGATGAAGCTATAAACGACATACGTTCTAGATTTTGTTATCGTGTAACTGGAACCACACTTTTCCCACTTAAATGGAAAAAGACAGAACTGTCGACTTAAGTAAAGTATGGCAGCCACAGAATTAAAAAAGTGGGACGAAATGGTAACGCTTGGTTTCGTCATTTTTCTAGAACTGAGTGGTCGAACTAAAACACCTATTATTATTGTAGGTTTCAACGAGTAAACACATTATCAGAATTAATGTTATTATACGTTTTAATCAAGGTATTTTAATTAATTGAAACACTCAACTGTTTTAAAAAAAAATTAACCAAATTGAAACAAAATTACTACATAGGTAATGAAAGTTGCACCAATCTAAAAAACAAAAAACAAAAACAAAATTATTTGACTAATGTAAAACCGACTTACCGCTGTCAAGATCCCTCTGTGCATGGTAGTCATGCCAAACACACTAAAGGCGAGTTCACACTGCGACAAACATAGGAGAAACGAAATTAAAGATTTTTTGACGTCGGGTTGCGGACTTCTTAACACCAATTTTCCGACTATTAATGACGTTTTTTTAACCTAAAAACTGTTCGAATGAATTTTTGGCAACACCGAATCAGGATTTACTTCTCTTAAGCACGCATCGCAAGGTTCCACTATTACAACCAAGCGGACAATGTGTACCAACATCCACATGGATTCCGATATTATAAGTGTGTTGTCTTCGCCTCTAAATAATACTGAACGTAGCATGAAACAAGTGACTAGAAGATGGATGAGACAACTCGCAAGAAGGACCTAAAATGGTCCTTAAGTACGTTTATTTTATGGCGAATTTATTACCAAAATTATTAAACCGTAGCATTCGTTGACCGAATCTTTAGCCGGTACCAAGTATAAGTAGGCTTTGACGATTTTTCGAAGCTGTGTCAACGACGGCCCGATTTGTTCATTCAAAGCACTCATTCTTATTTTAACTGAATAGACAAGGTTCCAGTACACCAACATTTCGATTAACATGAACAAGTGTGAAAAGTTAAACGGGAACAAAAACGCAGTGACTGTGGCAACACTGCATTCTTTAGAACCCAAAAAAACCCAAATCAAGGTATGAACAAGCAAAAGAGCCGAAGCGTAGATCATTGTTGCTGCAGTAACAAATTTAAAAGCCCCAAATTTAGTGACTTTGTAGCTGAGGAGTTTATCGAACTGATTTAAATAGTAGAAGTAGTCGAGGAATTTGTCTATTTTTAGCCACGTGACGACAACGCCTACTAGAGCTGTCAAGAATACGATTATGATGTCGGTGACGTTGACGTAACGTTTTACTGTAGTTCCTAGTCGGATTGAGTAGATTATAGGGACGCTGTAAGCCCGGAAAATTCCATAAATGCTTGTAAATACTAAAACGGACGAACAAAGTCTGATATTAATAATAATAGTGAATACAAACTGGTAACTCCAATCGCGATGAAACTATAAACGACATACGTTCTAGATTTTCTAATCGTGTAACTGCCACCAAATTTTTCCCACTTGAACGGAAAAACACAGAAGAATCGACTTAAGTAAAGTATCGCAGCTACAGAATTAAAAAAGTTGGCCGAAATCGTAACACTTGGGTTCGTCATTTTTCTAGAAATGACACTAAAAGGCAGCTATTATTTGAAAGGGTTGCGTATAAATAAACACATTAACAGGATTAATGTAATTATGGGTTTTATCTAAAGTATTTTTATTAATTAAACTCTAAACAACAAAAACACCATGGTATAATTACGAAGAAAAAAGTCGTCTAGTAAGCCATGACAATAGTTTAATTAAACTGGAACAAAATTACTAGATACGTGGTAACCGCCCCAGCAATCTTAAAAAAATTAAAGTATTATCGGGACAGTTTGGCTGCCAACTTACCGCTGTCAAAAGTCCTCTATGCATTACGGTTAACCCGAAAGCGGTGAAGTCAAGTTCACACTGCGACAGACACGTCAGGAGTAAATCCAAGGATCCCTGGACGTCGGTTTCCAGACCCACCGACGCCATTTTGCACACGATTAACGAGGTCTTCCTGATCTGAAAAATCAACCAAGAATAATATTCTAAACGTTAAGGGTGTGCTTACTTCTCTTAAGCAACCGTCGCAAGGTTCTACGATTAGCACTAAACGTAAAACGTGCCCTATCATCCATACCGACTGCGACGCGATGAAGATTTCGTCGTCGTCGCTGCTGAATAGTACTGACCGAAGAAGGTACGGAGTTACTAAAAGGTGGACGAGGCAGCCCAGAAGGACCGTCTAAAAACGTCCATTATTGTTGTTTGTGTACTTAAGTACAATTACCAAAATTATTAAGCCGTAGCAGTCGTTGACGCAATTTTTGGCAGCTACTAGGTGTAAGTAGGCTTTGATGATTTTCTGGATTTGGGTGGCCGAAGTTGCTGAAATGACACGAATTTATTTGTGTTTTGGTATCTAGTGACACACACATTTGTAAAGTGTCGGTTTAAAAAAATGTGGATGCAGGGTGTCAACCACGCTATTGATTTTTCGTTTGTCGATCTCCATTAACAAGTCGTGGAGTCGTTCATTTTCGCCAATTAGATAAATTTTCTCGTTTAAAGCAGTTATTCTTATTTTGACAGAATAGACGAGGTACCAATACATCAACTCTTCCACAATTGTAAACAAGTAGGAGAAATTGAATGGAAAGAACGACGCAATGATTGCGTAGACGTTCCAATCTTTGGACCCTAAATTGGCCCAAATCCCTGTATGGAACGACAACAGTGTGGTACTGTAGACCATCGTCGCTAAAGTGACAAGTTTGAAGTTTCGTAATCTAGGGACTTGGTAGGTGAGGAGAACGTCAAACTGGAACAATACCTATTCGTAATAACTTGTATTACTAACTCAACTGAAGAGTGGTACTTTATTTAAGTGGTTTAAATAGTCGACTAGTTTGTCCTTTTTTGACCACGTGGCAACAACGCCTAGTAGCGCTGATGACAGTACTATAATGATGTCCGTAACGTTGACCAAACGTTTAACGGTGGTTCCCAGTCGGATTAAATGGATTGCAGGCACACTATAGGCCTCAGAAATCCCCACAATGCTAGCTAGTACTAAAAACCAGACTGAATTCTAGTGATTTCAGACACTTCCACATACCAACTACTCCCACAGCAACGAAACTATAAACGACGTGCGTCTTAGACTTTCTAATTACGTAGTTGCCGTCAAACTTCTCCCATTTGAACGGAAAAAGACAAAACGATCGACCTAAATAAAGGACTGTTGATAAAGAGTCGAAAAAATGGGACGAAATCGTAACGCTCAGACTCGTCATTTTTCAAGGAATGAGTCAGCGATACTTGGATTGAAAGCAGATCTCCGGCAGGCGATAAGCGAAAATAATTTTCTCTTCTGACACCCATATTGTTTTAAGCAATTGGTGAACCATTCGTGATAAGAGTACACAGTGTAGGTAAACAACAACATATTAATATTTGATTGCTTTTAGTATGAACTGTTTTTTTTTGGCGGGGTGTCAAAAACAACACAAAGCATGATATACAAGATCATTTTTAAACTGAATTATTTTTTTGGGCACGCTCAAGTTTTCGTCGGTTTAGTGGTACTTGGAACTTCTTCCCTGTCCTTGCAGGTACAGTGAGTACATTTAGTAAATGTCGTGTAGGCAACCAACAAATCTTGTGAGACGGTGTTTGCAAAATTTACGATTTTTAATGTTGTTAAGTTGGTGAATACAGAAATGAAAAACACTAAAAGTTACAACAAAAACAAAGAGAAGCTGAATAATTTATTACACAATATCATAATAATTACACTTAATAGACAACAAGCGGCGTCGATAATACTGCCTGGATACTTCAAAACATTAATTAAATTGGAACAAAATCACCAAATACGTAGTGACAGCTCCCGCAATCTGCAACAAAAAAAATCACACTATGTTTACTTTTTTGTCATTACTCAACCGCAGTCAGAATTCTTCTGTGGATCCTCGTCAAGCCAAAAGCCGTAAAGTCAAGTTCACACTGAGACAAACACAGCAGAAGAAGCTTCAACGACTTTTTAACCTCTCGGTCTAAGTCAGAGCACAGTAGGTTGCAAATAATCAGTGAGGAATTTTTACACTGGAATGTTTGTTGTGAATTGGAACTTTCATGAATATATGGTACCTGCACGAAGCAACCATCACACGGCTCCACTATCAAAAATAACCTCAAAACATGCCCCATCATCCATATTGATTGAGATATAATGAAAAGCTCGCTCTCACTAGCGGTAGATATAATCGAACGAAGCAAATACGGAGTCACTAATAAGTGAAGAAAGCACCCTAAAACAACAACCTAAAAATTACTTTGGGAGCATCTCGATTCGGCAGACGTTTTAGTACCAAAATGATAAAACCGTAGCACTGATTGACCGAATTTTTGGCTGCAGTTAGGTGTAAATAGCCCCTAGTGATGTTTCTAATTCGGAAAATTAGAGTGGCTGGAAAATTATGTTATCACTGGAGAATCCAGAATCACTAAATAGTTATACATTGTTTGACTTTAAACAGTTCCGCGTTTAGTGCGTCCACACTGCTGATTTTCTTTTCGTTTTCTAGTGACAGTTCGTTTTCGGTAAATTTTGCCAACTTGTGGTTTATAGTGTCCATTCTGATTTTGATGGCGTAGACCAAGTGCCAGTACATGAGTTCTAGGACCACGGTGAACACGTAGGATAAGTGGTACGGAAAAAAGGCGAAGAAGAGACTGTAGATGTTGAGGTCACGCGAGCCGAGTTTCACCCAAATCACCGTCTGGTAAATCAGAAGCGCAGTTACGTAGAGAATGGTCGATCTAGTGACGAGGTTGAATTTAGCGCACCGGAAATCCTTCTGGTTGAGGAAATGATCAAACTAGAACAATATTAATTGGGTATATTTTTTAAAACGTAGCTACACTTACTTGGTTTAAGTGGTAAAAATACACCAGAAACTTATCAATGTTTGCGGAAGTGACAAACACTCCGATCAAAGCTGTGGATAAAACCACTGCAACGTCAATAGCGTCGACGTAAATCGCCGCTGAAGTACCCAATCTGACGGAATGGATGATGTTAACTTGATACAGTTGTGACAACCCGTAGATACTCGTCGTCACTACAAGTAGTCAAGAATCACCCTGTATATATTTGTGCGTACGTACCAATGAAAATTATAGTGACTATGCTGTAAGCAACCAAAGTTCTAGATTTTTTCAAACCGTACGCGTAGTTCAAGTTTTCCCATTTCACAGGCCACAGACAAAAAATTCGACTTAGATAGAACACTGTGGACAATTTTTCAAAAAATTGGGGCGAAATCGTGACGCGTCGGTTTGCCATTTTTCCACTCGTATGTGAACACGGAAAGTAATCGAGTGAATATTTGATGAATTCCGGGAAGACAAAGCGTTTGTTTGGTAACACCTTTCGCCGAGATTGATGTAAGGAAAACAATCGGTATAAGGCTTAAAATATTAATTTGTTTACTTTAGATCTTTCATCTGTGCATTAGTGAGAACAATATTGCGTGGTCGTGTTGAGTGTGTTTATGGTCTGAAAATTGAAACGGGGTTAAGGGGTAGAAAGACAGAAATAAATCACTTTTGTTGTATTTATTTGTGTTTTTATTGAATTTCTAATGTGGACATAATTGGGTTATTGAAATTCGATGGTTGCTAGACGTCTTCGCGACCCTAGAAAAAAGCATGAAAGGAAAAATAACGAAATAACATTAATATAAATCACTTTATACCTTCCACACATGATTGTGATTAAATTATTATCAAGTGGAGATCTTTATCGGCGGGAAGTCATCCAATATTCATGCAATTCGACTTTTCGACTACCACGATTACATATAATGATTCCATCTGAACAAAAATGACCAACACAGGTGTTACAATTTCGTTTAAGTTATTTAAGTCATTGTCCACTATCTTTTACTTAAGTAGATTTTTCTGTCTCCTGCCTTTGAAATGGTCCAACTTAAATTCCACCTACAATGTCACGAAATCTAAAAATTACACAATTTACAGTTTGTTTCTTATAACTTTGATTGGTAAGACTCAGTTAAGTCGTAACTAAGTGCTCTGTTGCGTTTTTAGTAGCTTCAAGCGGCTATGGTTTGTCTCGAGCCTACCAATTGGACCTCATTCATTCAATTAGATTGGGAACGACAGCTGCACATTATGTCAACTATGCAGACGTAGCTATAGTTGTAGGGACACCATTTATAGGGGTCGTAGTAACCGTACTAAAGTTAGATAAATTCGTCAAATATTTTTACCACGTGAATCAGTTCGACAACGAGGTCAAAATTAAATCGCTAGATCTTAGCAAGTTTAAACTTGTTACTATGTTCACAATCAGTGTTGCCACGGTTCTCCTATTTTACGATTTAGCCAACTGGGTAAGGCTCGGTGCGCACAACGAGAAGTTTTATATCGTCTTCATTTATTTTTTCCCGTACTACTTGTCATATTTTGTTATCATTGTCATCGAGTTGCTTTATTGGCATTTCACTTACTCAATCAAAATTCGACTAAAAGCACTGAATGAAAAATTCGGCGTAATTACGACTGGAAACGATAAGACACACAAGGGAAAGAACAACAACGCTGTGCACATTTTCAATGAGAAAGTGCCGCCGCTCAAATGTAAGACATTTACCAACACCAAAACGAAACTAATTGAATTTTAGTTGTAACCCATTTAGATGGCGAAATGGGAGGTATTATCAAAGGATACTTGCACTTGGTGTCGGCTGTGAATTACGTGAACGACTGCTACGGCCCTATAATTTTGGTACTACTTCGGAAAATCACTGAAACGTACTTAAAAAAACCTTTCAGACTGTTCTTTTTGGGTGCTTTATTCATCTTCTGGTAACTCCTTATGCACTTAGAACCATAATAATGAACGAAGGCGGCACAATATTTATAGTTTCTCAAATACTATGGTTGTTGGCACATATTACACGTTTACTGTTGGTAGTGGAACCGTGTAATGGTTGCAAAGTGCAGGTAAGTCAACTTACGAACCTTATCATCATTATTATTATTATTTTTAGATGAAGCACCTGTCACTCGTAGTTTGTCAGCTACTGTTTTGTAACCCCGACAAAAATAAAAAAAAGTCTCTAAAATTGCTTCTGCTGTGTCTCTCTCTGTACGTACTTATACAGGAACGACTCAGATTAACTTATTGTTGTAGATCGCGGGGGCCGTTACCACGTATTTAGTAATATTGTTCCAGTTAAAGTAGAGTGTACACTTTATTCTCACGTGTTGTACAGTTTTTTTTTGACACACTAATATCTGTTGTAGTTAGAATTATCTTCCAATGATCAATTCTTCGGTCAAAGTTAGCCGAGAAATATTTGACACTCTGGCCCCTATTCTCTACTTGAGTCGAATCATGTGTCTTCAGCCCTTGAAGTGGAAAAAGTCGGACTTTAGTTGTACCCTTAGCAAATCTAAAACTTACATTGTGTGGAGTTGTGTTACTCACGCTTTCATCGGTAAGTAGTTACGTGCTACGGTACTATGATGGTACTCCTGTTTGTAGTACTGTGTGCTGTGTTTGGCCTCTTCCAAGCCTACCACGTCGACGTCATCTACTCCATCAAACTCAAAAACAGTGCCGGGAAGTACGTTTGCTTCTCCGACGTCACAGTAGTACTATCCACCTTTTCCATCGGAGTACTGTCCACGTCGTTCAAAGTCCACAACTGCCTGAACTATTTTCACCACTTAAGTAGAGTACGTGATCACGATATTGTAATTTGACTATTAATTTTGACTTTATAGTTTGACAATTTCGTCCAAAAGCCACCATCGTCCACACGCAAGTGCCTACTAGTCACAGTCACGTCTGTAGTCATAGTTCTGTCCATTTTCACCTTCGATTTGGCGGTTTGGCTCCAAATCGGCTCTCAAAGTGAAAACGTCGCCGTTATATTCATCTACTTTTTCCCGTACTACATCGCCTATTTTTCTCTATTCGTAATCGACTTGCTTTATTGGCAACTAGTTTACTCCATCAAGATTCGACTAGTCATTCTGAATGAAAAACTGAAGGAAATTCAAAATGGCCGAAAAATGATAACGCTGACTATGACTACAGGAAAGCTGGTTAAGTTTTCAGACCAAATTGGCGACTTGATGAGAGCTTACAAGAGTTTAACGGAAGCGGCAAAGTCACTTAATGGTTGCTACGGTTTAGTGTCACTGATCATTCTGATTGGGTGCTTAGTCCATTTATTGGCGACTCCGTACACTCTACGCAGCCTAATCATAAGCAACGGCAGTCGCACCTTTATTGTCGCACAATTCATTTGGATGGGTATACACATTTTACGCTTGATGTTGATAGTGGAACCTTGTCATGGATGTTCGGTTCAAGTGAGTACCAATTTGACACTATTAGTTGTACCCACTTTTGACTTTGACGTCTAGTTGAAGGAAACCGCGGCGATCATTTGTCAGTTGAGACTCTCCAACACTGAGGACGAGTTTGTCAAGTCTATGGATTTTTTTCTGACTATTTTGTCGCAGTGTCAGATTGAGTTTAATGCTTGCGGATTGACCACAACTGACAGGAGTTTGATACCGGCGGTTTGTACTTTTTTACGTCAGTGTGTGTTTATTGAATGAATTTTTCAGATTTCAGGTGCTGTTACTACGTACCTGGTGATATTATTTCAATTTAACTAAATTAACTAAGCTTAACTTGCAATCAATCTGTCAATAAATGCACTATTACGCAACGTGATTTTTTTATTGTTCTTGTCACGAAATCTATAATACACAATAATTTCATTCACAAACAATCAGAACTCGTATTTTATTCTTGGCTTCGCATTAAATATTTACTTGTTTTCGCCGATTTATACTTTCAGTAATGATCCAGATGATTGTTCTAGACACTGAACTTATTGAAATGCGCTGTTCGCTTTACCCGTCTATCCCCTACCTATGCAATTAATAAAAACAAAAAGGCGCAGCACAGATAAGTTTATCGCAGTTGCAATCGCTATACCATGGTCCACCCATCGGTTACCATCACCCAAGAAATGTTCGAACCTTTTGCCCCGATTTTTTACTTGAGTAGGTTTATGTGTCTTCACCCTCTAAAGTGGAAAAAGTCCAACTATAACTACTGTGTGACGAAATCGTGGATCTACGTCGCCTATGGTTGCTTGGTTAACATTTTCATAGGTAAGTAACATATATAATTTTATTATTATCATTTGTTTATTATTGTAAAAATCAATGCTGCTGATTTTCGCAATATTGTTACAAAGAGATAACACGAGTAAATAATGATAATTGAACTTGAGGGAAATCAATGTTTTTATTTTTAGTAAGTACTGGCATCTATGGGTTGTATCGAGCCTACGAACTAAACGTCATTTATTCAATGAAAGTGACTAGTTACGCTGGTCTCTATGTGAAAATCACCGACATCACTGTAGTGATGTCCACTTTCACCATAGGGGTACTATGCACGTCGTACAAGGTCAACAAGTACCTCAACTATTTCCACTACTTGACCAAAGTATAGATATTATCACAGTTTTTTTTATTATTGATTTGGTGATGTTTCCAGGTTGACCACCTACTTCAAAAAAGACCAGAAAACACTCGCCACTATACTATAGTCACAACTGGAACAGTACTTGCCTTTCTTACAATTTTCATCTACGACTTAGTAATCGGGCTGCAAATGGGTTCGAAAACTGAAGGCGTTTTTGCCTCACTTGCTTATTTGTTTCCTTTTTATGTGGCTTATTTCTCTCTTTTCGTAGTCGAGCTGGTGTACTGGCACCTCGTTCATTCCATCACGGTACGACTGGCAGTACTGAACAAACGACTCAGCGAAATCCTAAATGGTCACAACTTGTGTCAAATTGACAAAAAAGCACACAATATTGTCGACACCTTGAAACCTGACTCTAATAAAGGTAAATTGATTAAATCTACATCTGTAGAGAAGTTCGTCGACTTGATGAAAGCGTACGAAAATTTGACTGAAGCTGCGAAAATCGTCAATGATTGTTACGGGTTGGTGATGCTAGTAAGTCAGTACTAAAGTTTGTTTCAAGTTACTTTTTTTTTGTTTGTTTGTCTAGATAGTACTCCTGGGGTGCCTAATCCACTTACTAGTTACTCCATACTCTCTTAGAACCCTAACCTTAGAACAAAGTAGTCCCGTTTTTATTGTTGCTCAGTCCATATGGATGGGTATTCACATCGCGCGCTTGATGTTAATTATCGAACCATGTCATGGGTGTTTTCAACAAGTGAGTGATTGTTATTTTGATAAAACACTAATGATGATTTATAGTTAAAGGACACGTCTGCGATCGTCTGCAAATTAAGGCTCTCCGAAAAAGAGAAGGAGTACAGAAAGGCTATTGATTTTTTCCTAACTTTTTTAGCGCAGTGTAGAATTGAGTTTTCAGCTTTTGGGTTAACCGCACTTGGTAGAAATTTGTTACCACCGGTTAGTAATTTTTTTTGGGATTGATAATAATTGACGTTTGATTTTCAGATTGCAGGGGCCGTTACTACCTACTTAGTGATATTATTTCAGTTTCAGTAGAATTAATACCTTGTCAAAAAATAAATGTATGCTTAGATTGTTTGTTTTGTAGACATTATATAATTAATTATTCTAAATAAAATGGCGGAGGCGCCGGGTCAGTTGAACTCTCACCTAAGAAATTTCTTCAACTTTGTTTATTATTTCACACTACGATACAAATTACACCCTAATCTAGCGAAACTGGTAAATATGTTTGTTTTCGATAAATAAATAAATAGACACATTTCGAAAACAATATAATTGTCAAAACCTGCGCAATAAAAAACCGTGGCACCAACTTGCCTGATTTTCCCATACTTTTTGCAATAAAAGAGAAACCCAAGCACAGATAAATTTTATCGCAGTTGTAATCATCATACAATGACCAACCCTTCGGTTAAAATTAGCACAGAAATGTTCGACACCATGTCCCCCATTCTTTACCTGAGTCGAATGATGTGTCTGCAGCCCCTAAAATGGAAAAAATCTGATTTCACTTGCGCTGTCATCAAATCGAGGTTTTACATCGCGTGTAGTTGCGTCGTCTGCACTGTCATTGGTAAGTAAAGAGCTTTGGATAATTATTATAAATAAATTAATTAAATGCAGATTTTCCGAACTCGTTATTATATAATCCGCACCTCATTAATTTGTTTATTGTTTTTGGAAGTCAGTTCACACGTTGTTATTATCAATAGATAAGGCATGCAAATACCGATAAGTTTGGCTACTTGTAGTTCTATATGGTATTTATGGTTTATACATGGCTTACCAAACGGACGTTGTTTATACCATGCGGCTCAAAACCAGCGCCGGACGCTACGTGAGTTACACCGACGTGGCGGTGGTCTTAGGTACCTTTTCCATAGGGGTGATAATCACGTCAAGCACGACCGACGACTACTTAAGCTATTTCTACCACTTAAGCAAAGTAGTGACTTAACCTCGTCACGCAAACCCCAATTTTACTTAAAACCAATTGCAGGTGGACCAACTTCTCCAAAAACGACTACCTCGAGGCTATAATTACACTATAACAACTGCGGCAACGCTGTTCGCAGGTTTTGCCATTTTCGTCTTCGACTTGGCAACCTGGCTGCATTTAGCGTCAAAAAATGAAAGTCCTTACTTTCTACTAATCTGCCTGGTTCCTTACTACGTCGCTTATTTCTCGCTCTTCGTAATCGAGCTGCTTTACTGGCAACTCGTCTACTCCATCAAAATTAGATTATTCATGATGAATAGCAAACTTCGACAAATTCAAAATGGCGGAAATGTGGAAAATCCGTACGTGAAAGTTTCGAATAGTGTGACTGGGGTGCGGAAAATTGAGACCGTTAAAGGAAAACTCATTAAAAGTACTTCTTTGGAAAAAGTGGAAGATTTAATGAAAGCGTACGAGAGTCTAGGTGAAGCTGCACGGATTGTCAATAAGTGTTACGGTTTAGTGATTGCGGTAATACAATTTACGCGAATTAACTTAGTTTTCAGTTTTTGTGTTGTAGATTGTTCTTCTGGGTTGTTTAATCCACTTGTTGGTGACTGCCTACGCCATTCGTAGTTTGGTGGCGAGTAACGGTAGCGACATGTACGTGGTTGCTCAGTGTGTCTGGATGGTTGTTCATATCATGCGCTTGGTTTTGATTATTGAACCTTGTCACGGTTGTCTAATGCAAGTAAGTGTACAATTTTGAAACTACTAAACGATTGGGGGAGAAATTTCAGTGGAAAAAAGCTTTAGCGCTTATTTGCAAAGTCAGAATTTCTGATCCAGAAGACAGTATTAAAAAATCTATGGATTTCTTTCTGGGGTTCTTATCCCAGTGCAAGATTGAATTTACCGCTTTTGGTTTGGCCACAATCGACAGAGGTTTGATGTTAGGGGTGCGTACCACAATTTTGTTGTCAGTTGTACATTCTTTGTGTTGCAGATTGCTGGAACCGTTACTACGTATTTGGTGATATTGCTCGAGTTTAATTGATTTTAACTATATTGTTGTTTTTGTTTATGTTTTACTTATCAAGGAAATGTATAGCTTGTTTAGCGGCATGTAGAGATAAGATCAACAATTTTCAGTGTTGTTGTTTTTTTTAATTTGACAAGCCATTAATGAAAACCTACATACTAACAGTAGTTCACCATGAACAAATCTGTCATGATCCGTCACGATACGTTTGAGACTTTGTTTCCTATTCTACACTTAAGCAGATTCACCTGTATTTTCCCCTTAAAGTGGCAAAAACAGAATTTCGGCTACATCATAACCATTTCGAAATTTTACGTCATTTGTAGCCTCCTCTTTACCGGATTTATTGGTACCACCAAAATTTTTACGTCAATGTTTGTATTAATCCAACATTCTAGTTCTCTATGGCATCTATGGTTCAGTCCAAATAGACGTGATCTACTCAGTCCAACTCCAAGGTGGTGTCACACGTTACATCAGATTTACTGACAATGCACTAGTCTTGTCTACTTTTGCCATAGCAGTGGCCACAACGGCTTACAAAACTGACCAATACATCCAGTATTTCCGTTACTTAACTAAAGTACGTAACGCACTATAGTGGCATGTCACTAAATTTGGGGTTTTCAGTGTGATCAACTTCTCCAAAGAAAATCACCAAAAACATATACGAAGGGGTTTTTCACTCTGAGCATTGTCGTGACACTCTGTGCCATTTTTATTTCAGATTTGGTGGTGTGGATGAATTGGGGTTCGTCCAAACAGAGTGTTTACCTTCGGCTTAGTTACTTGTTTCCGTATTACCTTGCCTATTTTTCAATTTTTGTAACCAGCCTAATTTACTGTCACCTCGTCTATTCTATCAAGATTCGACTTTCGGTACTCAACAACAGGTTTCAAGCTATGCACAACGGGGGAACTATCGCGGCAAACATAAGAAAAAAACACATTTATACTTTGATCCAAGCATACGAAAACCTCACCCATTGTGGTAAAACGGTCTCTAGGTGCCACGGTTTCGTGATATTGATTATCCTGTGTGGGTGTGCGATACACTTATTGGTGACTTCTTACAATCTTCGTAGATGGGTTTCATTCAAATTTGAGGTTAAACCGGTTATTGAACAATGTATCTGGATAAGTCTGCACTTCATACGGTTGATGTTGGTGGTGGAACCATGCCATGGTTGTTTGGAAGAAGTAAGTTTTGTTGGGTGTGATTCGTGTAATTGGGGTTGCTGTAGTTGAAGGAAATGTCAAACGTGCTATGTCAACTACTGCTTTATAGATTTGATGACGACACGAAAAAATCGCTCAATTTTTTTTTGCTTTACTTGTCGCACTGTAAAATCGAGTTCAGTGCTTATGGATTGGTGAAAATTGACAGAAGTTTGTTGCCTATGGTTTGTGTATGTTTAAGTTTGAATTCTTGTTTATTTTGGTTTTTCAGATTGTTGGGGCCATAACTACATACTTAGTGGTGTTATTTCAGTTCAATTAAGACAAAAAGAGCGACAGATTTTTTTCCAAGAACAAACTTATTAATAAAAACAACATTATAGAAACCAACATCAATATTTATTTGATTACATTTTTCATTGATTAACTTCAAAAGTTTAGGTCAAAATTTCGGCGAAAATATACCGCTATCCAACAAATATTTACGTTGCATTATTACCAGTCATTAGCAGCACCGAACAACAAGTGGAAATTTATCGCCACACCACACTTTTATTTTTGTTTATATCGCTTAACTATGTGATTGACATGTACCTTAATAAATTATTTACTTGTTGTGTTTCATTCAGATTATTGTAAAGTATGTGCAGGCAGTTTAATGTTCTGGACATGTCTTCAGTTAAAGTCAGCCTTGAAATAATCGAAGCCTTTTCTCCCATTCTTCGTCTGAGCAGACTCATCTGCCTTCAACCCCTAAAATGGCAAAAGTTGACAGATTCCAGCTGGATTATAATCAAATCGAAAACGTATATCGCGTGCAGCATCATCTTCAACATTTTCATTGGTGAGTGGAGTTTCGAAGTCGCGTTTTCAACAACTGTACTGTCTCTAGTCACGTTTGGTGTCTACGGCCTCTACAAAATCTACCAAATTGAAATCATCTACGCAATTAGACTTCAGAATGGTCCTAGAAGATACGTGAAGTTTACTGATCTCACTGTAGTTTTTTCCACTTTCGTAATAGGGGTAGCAACAATGGCGTGGAAAGTTGATAAATACATACACTACTTTCACCATTTAAACAAAGTAGATTTTACACCACGTCACAAGGATAATTTATATTAAAGGTGGCGATTTTAGTTCGATCAACTCCTGCAAAAACGACCACCGAAAACATACACATATTTATTTATGACAGTCGCCATTACACTTATAGTTGGTTCAGTTTTGCTGCACGATTTGTCAGTTTGGTTAGTCGTGGGTTCTACAAGTGAAAATATTTTCGTTCTGGTGTGTTATTTCGGGCCATACTATATCGCTTATTTTTCCATGTTTATAATTGCGCTGCTGTATTGGCACCTTGTCTATTCCATAAAAATTAGACTGACTATGCTGAACCAAAGACTTCACGAAATTCAAGTTAATCAAAGTACAATTACGCTTGTACAGTACCTTCACGATTTGATAAAAGCTTATGGAAATCTGTCAGAATGTACAGACGTACTCAATAATTGCTACGGATTAGTAGCGCTGGTAATTAATTAAAAATATTCTATTCTTTTTACTATATTAATTTCTTCAAGATTATGCTTCTTGGGTGTTTAATTCACTCTTTAGTCACTCCTTTCACTTTCCGAATTGCGGCTTTATCAAACGTCAACGCTGGAATTCTTCTGGGACAAGGTGCTTGGTTTTGTATACATGTTATACGTTTGATGTTGGTGATTGAACCTTGTAACAGTTGTATAGAACAAGTAAATTTTACGCATTTGTATTTATGAAATAATGACTGCACTTACTTTATAGACACAAAAAACGTCCCGTCTTGTTTGTGAATTGTTTGCTACCAACACGAAACAGGACGTCAAAATTCCAATACAAATATTTTTTTCCTATTTATCGCTATGCAAAATTGAATTTACCGCCTTTGGACTCACAAGAATTAACAGAAGTTTGTTGCCAACGGTCAGTTTTGTTTTTGGAAGAATACACTTATTTAGGTCAATGTTTCAGATTGCTGGCGTCATTACTACATACTTAGTTATATTGTTTCAGTTTAATTGATCTAGATATCAGAATCTGATAAACACAATTTGGGACACCTGGTATAGTACACATTTGCGGAACAAACACTTAGAGTAAACAACCAATATATCAAAACACGAACTGAGTCACCATTCTGACGACATAATGTCTTCGGTTAAAGTCACTCACGAAATAATCAAACCGTTTTCTCCCATTCTTTATTTGAGTAGACTAATCGGTCTCCAACCAGTAAAATGGAAAAAATCAGATTCCGGTTGGACTATAACCAAATCAAAAAAATATCTCGTTTACAGCGTCATCTTTAATTTTTTCATTGGTGAGTTTAGAATCACGATGTCAAGTTGTCAACAACGGTCTTTAGTTTGTTTTGGTATCTACGGCCTCTACAAAGTCTACCAAATCGAAAGCATCTACACACTTAAACACCACGAAGGCCCCAGACGTTACGTGAAATTTATCGAACTCGGTGTAGTCTTTTCCACTTTCATTCTAGGAGGGGCGACTATGACGTGGAAAGTTGACAAATGCGTAAACTATTTTCACCACTTAAATAAAGTACGTTTACACCCTACTCACACTATTATGTAGTTACACACGAATTTTAGTTCGATCAACTTCTACAAAAACGACCAACAAAAACATACACATATTTATTTGTCACTACTGTAACTACAGTTATTTTTAGTTCAGTTGTACTACTCGATTTGTCAATATGGTTAGAGGTGGGTTCCACAAGTGAAAGTATATTCGTTCTTATGTGTTATTTCGCGCCTTATTATGTCGCTTATGCTTCGATGTTTGTAATCGCACTCCTCTACTGGCACCTTGTCTATTCCATCAAAGTTAGACTGACAATACTGAACGAAAAACTTCACGAAATTACAAGTATTAAACAAAAAGTGTCCCATCTCCACGATTTGATACAAGCCTATAGAAACCTGTCGGAATGTACAGACATAGTCAACAACTGCTACGGACTAGTAACGCTGGTATTGCTCAAACACGTATTTCCACTGTATTAATTTGTTCATTTAAGGTTATTTTTTCGGATGTTTGATTCATTTTTTAGTAACTCCTTTTAGCTTTCGAACTGACAAGTTATTAACAAAGTGCTTGGTACTGTGTTCATATTATACGTTTGATGTTGGTGATTGATCCATGTAACAGTTGTTTAGAAGAGGCAAAGAAAACGTCACTCCTTATTTGTGAATTTGTTGCGTACAATATGAAAGAAGACGTCAAAAATCCGGTAAATGTATTTTTCTACCGCCCACGTTTTTTGGTTTTCTAATAGAGCTATTAACGCACGCAAATGACGTCACAGCAGTTCGTTAATAGCGGAAAGGCGTTCTTTAATAGATCTGGTGTAATTTAGATCGGTAAGATTGGTAGCAATGACGAGAAATGTCAGGTGATTATCAGTGGCAAATCTAAACTAAAAATTTCCCATGTTTCCGGACGCGTAACTTCTTCGCAAGACATTTTAACCAATTTTAAATTACAAAAACTCGAATTGATTCGAATTACAATTGTTGTTGTGAAAATTCGAACCTCAAATATTTCGTTGTTAGTGTCTGACCGACCCATCACCAACCACAACAAAAGTCCCCAGATTAAAAAAAAATGCAAATTTCAATTAAATTTTGGGAAAAAACGTGTGCGGTAGAAAAAATAGTATAAATAACTCGTTCATAAGGCCATTGAGGCACTCATCCTTTATATAACTCGCGGCTTCGCCGCTCGTTCTATAAACTTGGATTCGTGCCTCAATATTTGCCTTATGAAACTCGTTCTTTAATATACCATTATTTCGTATGTATCGTTATGGAAAGTTGAATTTACCGCCTTTGGACTTACTAGAATTGACAGAAGTTTATTGCCACCGGTCAGGACTGGTTTACAATGGAAAAGTACTTATTCATACACGTGTTTCAGATTGCTGAAGTCATTACTACCTATCTAGTGATTTTGTCTCAGTTTAACTAATATTATAGATCACCCAGTGAAAAAAGCTTACAAAAATTCAAAGTTATTTCAATTATGTATAATGATCACAAACACATTTTTTTCAGTTTTGCAAAAAAGTAATGTATAGTCCACTATAATGGAAAAATATTTACTTTATTAATGGATAGTGGAAATGTGCCACAACACACCTATTATTTTTATTTACATCACATGAACAATTGATGTCTTCGGTTAAAGTCAGAGACACACTAATAAAACCCTTTTCTTCAATTCTTCATTTGAGTAGACTAATCGGTCTTCAACCACTAGAATGGAAAAAATCAAATTCCAGCTGGACTATAACCAAATCAAAAAAATATCTAGCTTACAGCATCATTTTTAATTTTTGTATTGGTGGGTAGACAAATTTTGACAAATTTTCAAGAAACTCAAGGTTTTTTAGTGTCATATGGCTTGTACGGTTTCTACAAAATCTACCACATGGAAGTCTTCTACAAACTTAGATTGAAAAATATCGCTAGACGTTGCATAAAACTGACTGACGTTACTGCAGTCTTCTCCACTTTCACACTAGGTGTAGCGACAATGATATGGAAAGTCGATAAACACATAACCTATTTTCACTACTTAAACAAAGTAAGTTAGACGTTTATATTAGTACTAGTTACACTAAACTCGATTTTAGTTTGACCAACTTCTACAAAAACGTCCAGCGAAAACATACACATATTTATTTATAACCGTCGCAATTACTTGCATCGTTGTTTCAGTTTTTTTGTTTGATTTGTCAAAATGGCTGAAAATCGGTTATAAAAGCGAAAGCGTGTATCACCTTATTTGTTACTTTTCGCCTTATTACATCTCCTAGTTTGCTATGTTTGTGATTCTATTGGTTTATTGGCACCTCGTCTATTCCATCAAAGTTCGACTGACTATGCTAAACCAAAAACTTCGCGAAATTCAAAATGGCGGCAAAATCACAGTACAATTCCACGACTTAACAAAAGCGTATGAAAATCTGTCGGAATGTAGAAACACAGTGATTGACTGTTACGGATTGGTAATACTGGTAATCAATCAAAAATCCATTTCCAATATGCTAATCTGTCTATTTAAGTTTATTCTTCTTGGGTGTTTAATTCACTTTTTGGTGACTTTGTTTATGGTTTATGCTGCGGTTTTAACAACTAGCAAAGTTCGAGTTCTAGTGGGCCAAGCTACTTGGTTCGGTGTACATCTTACACGGTTGATGTTGATGGTTGGACCGTCATAGTTGTTTAGAAGAAGTAAGTTTACACTGTCATTACATCTATATATAATTGTTTTGTAGACACAAGAAACATCTGCTCTTGTTTGTTAACTATCATCGTCCATTTTGACAGAAGATATTAAAATCCCTATAAAGATCTTCAAATCTCACTTGACGCTGTGCAAAATTAAATTTACCGCCTTTGGATTCACCAGTATTTTACTTAAGTAATTGTTTTAGATTACTGGTGTTGTGGCTACTTATTTAGTGATATTGTGTCAGTATTATTAATCTTCACTCTGCGCATGTATATCAATAAATTAAAGCACTTTGTTTTACTTCTTTTTAGGCAAAATGAACCTAGGCCCCACATATTGCGACGCCACTGGAAAACCACACGTCACCTCGTCACAGTTGTGTATTGGTGGTTGCCTATCCGCAACAATCGGTACACTATTACCAGCGATTTTTGTTGCCAACCTATCAATGATAATAGTGATAGTGATGTTCGTTAAGCACTGACAACTGTTGAAAGCGTCGTAAGTCATTCAAAAATGAACCAAAGTGTAATAATTCCCGCACCACGCAATGCCGAACCCGACTTACCTCAGGTGAGTGAAACACATCCATTTTCTTCACCGAAAAATAAAAGTCACCAAAAACCCCCCGTCGTCCCACAGCGCCCCACCATCCACCAAACCCTCCATGATTCGCAAAAAAAGCCAAAAACACTGTCCCCACAACCAAAATATTTTGATTTCTGTCACCTGTCAAACCGGCGCCCGCAGCGCCCCCAACGCGCTGACCCACACGTCAACGTGACGCGCCCTATTCAAACTCAACCCCCCGAATCCCCAAATCCGCGTCCTTTTAACCCAAATCCTCGCCGCATCGCGCCGCCCCCTGCACCCACGCCGAGTTTACCGTGCCGTGGCAGCTCCCGAAGCAATTTGCAGCCGTCTTAAGCAAATATGGTTTAATTGGAGTAAAACGCCGTCCGAACCCAGCCCCGACACCGCCGACAGCGACGGAAGATGCGCGCTCCCGCGCGCAGGACGAAGACGCGCGACCGAGTGGCGTCGCAGCCGGCGCAGAAGGTCGGTCATTTTTAGTAGCGCTTTTGCAGGCGCTTGATGTGGACGTGCTATCGCAAAATTTTCACAATATTTACGACATTTACGTGAAGGCGGCCGCAATTCGTCGGAAATGTCGCAGAACTCGTCTGGCGGCAAACGACACTCCTCGAGGCAGCTGGTGAGTACGAAAAAGCGACTTTTCCGCACTACTTTCGTCGCCATAGTGCGTTTTACAAAACTCACGTAGAACTTAAATCGAAGTTGTCGGCCATGCCGTCGGAATCGCGGAAAAAGTGCCCGTCCACGGGATCGCAGCGGCCGCGAGAAAAACAAAAGAACGTCAGCTCGGACACGGCCACTTGACGTTGGTCAGCGCAATTAATCGAGCGCTTCCGGCGCGCCGCGGCCGTCGAGGAGGGTTGCGGGTCGGGACCTGGGGGCGCTTGGTTGCGGGCGAAGTCGGGGGGCGCTGGGCGAGCACGTGCGTTGCGACGTGGGCAGCGCTACCATTGTACCGTTGGGCCGGGCTCCGGACGGGGTTGCTGGGTCGGTCGGGTTGGCGAGATTCGCACCTCCGGTGTTCTTCTATTATTAGATGGGCGGGCGAGGGGGGAGGTGGTTGCGGGAGCAGGTTCGAGTTTGGGCATGGACGGGGTGGACGAGGTCTTGGATTAGATAGCGTCTTATTTGTAAATATTTGGAGTCTTATCGATGTAGATAAACAAAGGCTTTGGCTGACGCGGGGATCCGAGGTGTTTTATGGTGGATTGTTTCAAACTGTCGGTACTGTCGCAATTAGGTCTTGTTACGCCGTTGCGCTGCGCTGAAAATTCTCAAGGTCGACGATTTTTCAGTGTGGCAGCTTGTGCTAGTGTGAATGGGGGCAATGTTTACAGTGGGTACAATGAAACAACCACCTTTCAAAGCTTGTCGTAGTGTTTTTTTTTTATTAAAGTTGGTACCACTAGTACCAACTAGTGCGTTCATATTTATATTAATTTTATGTTTTGTTCCATATTTAACTTTTCGTGTTTATGCATATAGAATTATAGATATATATTTTTTTTGTTCTACTGCATTGACAAAGGTAACAAAGATCGTTGTTCGGTCATTGTCACCTAAATTTATAATTAGTTCCTGGCCATCATTAGGCCGAATTTCAGTTTCCCTTGTTTTTGCTTATCGATCACCTTTTGATCAATTTCTTTCAAAAATAAACACCAGGTATAAATTTTGGAGATCACGTCATCAAATAGTTGGTGGGGATAATTAGCCACATTTTGGTTAGTATTAACCATCTACATGATATTTCTACCATATGTGCAAAATTTGACAACAATCGGTCCAGCAGTTTCGGAGATTACAGACAGACGGAAACGGGAGACCACTTTTTTCGTACTGTAGAAGTCATGACACGTCGAGAAAATATGAAAGTGGCAATTCGGCCGATGGACTTACGCTCGGGAAGTAAAAATATATCATATTTTGTCCCCTTTGATTCCTTTAATTTCTTCTACAAACAGAATACCAGTGATCCTCAACATTATTTTAAATGTTTTCAAAAATAAAACAATAGGGCCTCGAAAGATTCTTTAAAATTCTTTCAAAAACAGGAACATCAAGGGCCCCCAAGATTCCTTTATAAAATTTTCAAAAACAACCACAGAAATCTCAAGATTCTTTACAATTTTTTCAAAAACAAAACACTAGGGGCCAGCGAGATTCTTTTAAAAATAAAAACACGTAACCTCACTATTCTTTCAAATTTTTTTCAAAATTAAAATAATAAGGGCTTGCAAGATTCTTTTAAACTTGTTTCAGAAACGACACTTGGGAACTCAACATTCTTTTAACTCTTTCAGAAATTAAATATCAAGAACTGCGAAGATTCTTTTAAACTCTTTCAATAAGAGACCAGCGTGATTCTTTCAAAAATAACACAATAAAACACAAGTCTTACGATTCTTTTAAAATTCTTGCAAAAATAGAACGCCAAAAGCTTTCAAGATTTTTAAATATAAAACACGCGTCTTCACGATTTTTTTAAAATTCTTTCAAGAACAACACCCCGAGCTCCTAGAATTCTTCAAAATTCTTCTTTGAAAAAAAAACACCAGAGGCCAACAAGATCCTTTCAAAAATAAAACTCCCACACGATTCTTTTAAAACTTCTTGAAAAACAGCACCAGGAGTTCCCAAGTTTCTTTGAAATGCTTTCAAAAACAATACACGAAAGACGAGCCATATTCTTTTAAAATTCTTGAATCCCAGGGTGTTCTGCTGCCATGAGTCCCTAGGATTCTTTCGGAATAAAACACCAGGGGTCAGCGACATTATTTCAAAAATAAAACATGGGTCTTTACGATTCTTTTAAAATTCTGTCAAAAACAATACATCAGGTATCAGCGAGATTCTTTCGAAAATAAAATGCCATCACGATTTTCTTAAAAAAATTTCGAAAACAGAACGACAAGGGTCCCCAAGATTTTTCAAATTCTTTCAAAAATAAAACACGGATTGTCACGTTTCTTTCAAAAATAGAACACCAGGTATATCCAAGATTCTTTCAAATTCTTTCCAAATACGTTCCCATGCGCTCCCAAGAATGTTTTAAAATTCTTTCAAAAACAGAACACCAGGGAATCCAATATTCTTTTAAACTCTTTCGAAAGTTAAACATCACGACCCCTAAGTTTATTTTTTATTCTCTCAAAAATAGAACACCAGGTACCACTAAGATTCTTTTAAATTTCTTCGAAATAAAACACCAATGGTCACCGAGATTCTCATAAAAGTAAAACACGGATTTTTTAAACAAAACACGAAAGAACGACGAGATTCTTTAAAAATAAAACGCCCTCACGATTTTTTTTTTATTTCGACGACACTAAGGGTCTCCAAGATTCTTTCAAATCTTTCCAAAATAAAACAGTGGCTCCCAGGATTCTTTTAAATTTTTTTCAAAAACAACACATTCTTTTAAACACTTTCAGAAATTAAATATTAATAGCCGCTGAGATTCTTTTAAATCTTTCAGTAACAATCACGAGCGAGATTCTTAAACACGCGTCTTCACGATTCTTTTAAAACTCTTTCAAAAACAACACCAGAAGTTCCTAGATTTCTTTAAAATTCTTTCAAAAACAATACATGAAAGACGAGCCATATTCTTTTAAAATTCTTGAATCCCAGGGACTTATGGTGTTCTGCTGCCATGAATCCCTAAGATTCTTTCGGAATAAAACACCAGGGGTCAGCGACATTCTTTCAAAAATAAAACATGGGTCTTTACGATTCTTTTAAAATTCTGTCAAAAACGATACATCAGGGATCAGCGAGATTCATTCGAAAATAAAATGCCATCACGATTTTCTTAAAAAAAATTCGAAAACAGAACGACAAGGGTCCCCAAGATTTTTCAAATTCTTTCAAAAATAAAACACTGATTCTCACGTTTCTTTCAAAAATAGAACACCAGGTATATCCAAGATTCTTTCAAATACTTTCCAAATGCGTTCCCATGCGCTCCCGAGAATGTTTTAAAATTCTTTCAAAAACAGAGCAACAGGGAATCCAACATTCTTTTAAACTCTTTCGAAAGTTAAACATCACGACCCCTAAGTTTATTTTTTATTCTCTCAAAAATAGAACACCAGGTACCCCTAAGATTCTTTTAAATTTCTTCGAAATAAAACACCAGGGGTCACCGAGATTCTTATAAAAAAAAACACGGATTTTTTAAACAAAACACGAAAGAACGACGAGATTCTTTAAAAATAAAACGCCCTCACGATTTTTTTTTTATTCCTACGACACTAAGGGTCTCCAAGATTCTTTCAAATCTTTCCAAAATAAAACAGTGGCTCCCAGGATTTTTTTAAATTTTTTTCAAAAACAACACCACATTCTTTTAAACACTTTCAGAAATTAAATATTAATAGCCGCTGAGATTCTTTTAAATCTTTCAGTAACAATCACGAGCGAGATTCTTAAACAGGCGTCTTCACAATTCTTTTAAAATTCTTTCAAAAACAACACCAGAAGTTCCTAGGTTTCTTTAAAATTCTTTCAAAAACAATACAGGAAAGACGAGCCATATTCTTTTAAAATTCTTGAATCCCAGGGACTCATGGTGTTCTGCTGCCATGAGTCCCTAGGATTCTTTCGGAATAAAACACCAGGGGTCAGCGACATTCTTTCAAAAATAAAACATGGGTCTTTCCGATTCTTTTAAAATTCTGTCAAAAACGATACATCAGGGATCAGCGAGATTCTTTCGAAAATAAAATGCCATCACGAATCTCTTAAAAAATTTTTGAAAACAGAACGACAAGGGTCCCCAAGATTTTTCAAATTATTTCAAAAATAAAACACGGATTCTCACGTTTCTTTCAAAAATAGAACACCAGTTATATCCAAGATTCTTTCAAATTCTTTCAAAAACAGAACACCAGGGTCCAATATTCTTTTAAACTCTTTCGAAAGTTAAACATCACGACTCCTAAGTTTATTTTTTATTCTCTCAAAAATAGAACACCAGGTACCCCTAAGATTCTTTTAAATTCCTTCGAAATAAAACACTAGGGGTCACCGAGATTCTTATATAAAACACGGATTTTTTTAAACAAAACACGAAAGACTGACGAGACTATTTAAAAAATAAAACGCCCTCACGATTTTTTTTTTTTGATTCCAACGACACTAAGGGTCTCCAAGATTCTTTCAAGTCTTTCCAAAATAAAACAGTGGCTCCCAAGATTCTTTTAAATTTTTTTCAAAAACAACACCACAGTCTTTTAAACACTTTCAGAAATTAAATATTAAAAGCCGCTGATATTCTTTTAAATCTTTCAGTAACAATCACGAGCGAGATTCTTAAACACGCGTCTTCACGATTCTTTTAAAATTCTTTCAAAAACAACAACACAAGTTCCTAGGTTTCTTTAAAATTCTTTCAAAAACAATACACGAAAGACGAGCCATATTCTTTTAAAATTCTTGAATCCCAGGGACTCATGGTGTTCTGTTGTCATGAGTCCCTAGGATTCTTTCGGAATAAAACACCAGGGGTCAGCGACATTCTTTCAAAAATAAAACATGGGTCTTCACGATTCTTTTAAAATTCGGTCAAAAACAATACATCAGGGATCACCAGGTATATCCAACATTCTTTCAAATTCTTTCCAAATACGTTTCCATGCGCTCTCAAGAATGTTTTAAAATTCTTTCAAAAACAGAACACCAGAGAATCCAACATTCTTTTAAACTCTTTCGAAAGTTAAGCATCACGACCCCTAAGTTTATTTTTTATTCTCTCAAAAATAGAACACCAGGTACCCCTAAGATTCTTTTAAATTTCTTCGAAATAAAACACCAGGGGTCACCGAGATTCTTATAAAAATAAAACACGGATTTTTAAACAAAACACGAAACAACGACGAGATTCTTTAAAAATAAAACGCCCTCACGATTTTTTTTATTCCAACGACACTAAGGGTCTCCAAGATTCTTTCAAATCTTTCCAAAATAAAATAGTGGCTCCCAGGATTTTTTAAAATTTTTTTCAAAAACAACACCACATTCTTTTAAACACTTTCAGAAATTAAATATTAATAGCCGCTGAGATTCTTTTAAATCTTTCAGTAACAATCACGAGCGAGATTCTTAAACACGCGTCTTCACGATTCTTTTAAAATTCTTTCAAAAACAACACCAGAAGTTCCTAGGTTTCTTTAAAATTCTTTCAAAAACAATACACGAAAGACGAGCCATATTCTTTTAAAATTCTTGAATCCCAGGGACTCATGGTGTTCTGCTGCCCTGAATCCCTAGGATTCTTTCGGAATAAAACACCAGGGGTCAGCAACATTCTTTCAAAAATAAAACATTGGTCTTTACGATTCTTTTAAAATTCTGTCAAAAACGATACATCAGGGATCAGCGAGATTCTTTCGAAAATAAAATGCCATCACGAATCTCTTAAAAAATTTTCGAAAACAGAACGACAAGGGTCTCCAAGATTTTTCAAATTCTCTCAAAAATAAAACACGGATTCTCACGTTTCTTTCAAAAATAGAACACCAGGTATATCCAAGATTCTTTCAAATTCTTTCCAAATACGTTCCCATGCGCTCCCAAGAATGTTTTAAAGTTCTTTCAAAAACAGAACACCAGGGAATCCAACATTCTTTTAAACTCTTTCGAAGGTTAAACATCACGACCCCTAAGTTTATTTTTTATTCTCTCAAAAATAGAACACCGGGTACCACTAAGATTCTTTTAAATTTATTCGAAATAAAACACCTGGGGTCACCGAGATTCTTATAAAAGTAAAACACGGATTTTTTAAACAAAACACGAAAGAACGACGAGATTCTTTAAAAATAAAACGCCCTCACGATTGTTTTTTTTATTCCAACGACACTAAGGGTCTCCAAGATTCTTTCAAATCTTTCCAAAATAAAACAGTGGCTCCCAGGATTCTTTTAAATTTTGTTCAAAAACAACACATTCCTTTAAACACTTTCAGAAATTAAATATTAATAGCCGCTGAGATTCTTTTAAATCTTTCAGTAACAATCACGAGCGAGATTCTTAAACACGCGTCTTCACGATTCTTTTAAAATTCTTTCAAAAACAACACCAAAAGTTCCTAGGTTTCTTTAATATTCTTTCAAAAACAATACACGAAAGACGAGCCATATTCTTTTAAAATTCTTGAATCCCAGGGACTCATGGTGTTCTGTTGCCATGAGTCCCTAGGATTCTTTCGGAATAAAACACCAGGGGTCAACGACATTCTTTCAAAAATAAAACATGGGTCTTCACGATTCTTTTAAAATTCTTTCGAAAACAATACATCAAGGATCAGCGAGATTCTTTCGAAAATAAAATGCCATCACGATTCTCTTAAAAAATTTTCGAAAACAGAACGACAAGGGTCCCCAAGATTTTTCAAATTCTTTCAAAAATAAAACACGGATTCTCACGTTTCTTTCAAAAATAGAACACCAGGTATATCCAAGATTCTTTCAAATTCTTTCCAAATACGTTCCCATGCGCTCCCAAGAATGTTTTAAAATTCTTTCAAAAACAACACCAGGGAATCCAATATTCTTTTAAACACTTTCGAAAATTAAACATCACGACCCCTAAGTTTATTTTTTATTCTCTCAAAAATAGAACACCAGGTACCACTAAGATTCTTTTAAATTTCTTCGAAATAAAACACCAGAGGTCACCGAGATTTTTATAAAAGTAAAACACGGATTTTTTAAACGAAACACGAAAGAACAACGAGATTCTTTAAAAATAAAACGCCCTCACGATTTTTTTTTTATTCCAACGACACTAAGGGTCTCCAAGATTCTTTCAAATCTTTCCAAAATAAAACAGTGGCTCCCAGGATTCTTTTAAATTTTTTTCAAAAACAACACCACATTCTTTTAAACACTTTCAGAAATTAAATATTAATAGCCGCGGAGATTCTTTTCAATCTTTCAGTAACAATCACCAGCGAGATTCTTAAACACGCGTCTTCATGATTCTTTTAAAATTCTTTCAAAACCAACAACAATAAACACTAGGGGCCAGCGAGATCATTTCAAAAATAGAACCCCCACACGATTGTTTTAAAATTCTTTCAAAAACAGTACACGGGGGACTATCCATATTCTTTAAAAAATTAAATTACAAAGGCCCCCAAGATTAAAATTCGTGAATTCTAGAGACTCAACGGATAATCTTTGGAACTACGATTATATTACAAATATCCTGAAGATGGTAAAACAGTACCAAAATTTGGCTAATCTTCCCCACCAAGAATTTGTTGACGTCCCTTCAAAATTTATTTAGTCAACACCATTTAAATTTTAGAAAATAATAAACTTATATACTTGTGGTTTATGAATATGCCTAGATTGTGTACTCTAGGCATCCAAATTGCCGAAAAGAAAATCCAATACTAGTTTAAGAGTTAAATTTAATAAAAATAAAATAAGAATTATAATAACAGTAGTATTCAGAACGTTTTGCTCCATTGTAGTTTAATTAATAATAATTTTGGTCGCCTCCTCTTGTCGAAGACAAAAGCTCATAACACAGTGGTAAAGAGCGGCACCTTCTTTTCATATTTCAAAGCCGCCCTTGATACTTCCACGTTGTATATATTCCTGAAATAGTTAGAATTGTTTTCAGTTTACGATTATTTTTTATTTCCGTATATTTAGATACAAACTTGCTGCAACAATTTTGAACAAACTTTTTCGATGTAAACAATTAAAGAACGTGGCATTGAAAACTTCGTGATGCTGAAGTCGGTCGGGCGAATGAACATTAAATCCGGCTCTGGGAAAGCAACAAACAGACTTGTTTTGATTGATAGTTTCACATGGGTGGAAATTAGGGGTGTATAAACTTTTTATAAACAGCAAAAATGTTGACAAAAGTAATCTAAAATTTTACTTTTATAGCAGCAAGCTTTCGTATTATCTCGGAAAAATCGATCTGACCGGAAGTTCCCTATTCAATAGAAAAAATTCAAAATTAGGTCGTCGCTCCTAATCCGTATCGATCTGAGGTCGTTGTTTATTAATTTCAATTAATTTCAAACTTTTGTGATTTGGAAAAGTTTTTAAAAGGGTCAACAACTTGTCAGATTTTTTTGGATCAAAAAAGCGTGATCGACCAAAACAAAAAAAAAACATTTATTTGAACTGTTTTAGTAGCTATCGAAATTTCGTGTAATGGAAATAAACAAAATTTACATACAACAAAAGCATGCTGATTACTTCTTCAGTGTGTAAATCGAAAAAAAAAAGTTTCAAACAGGAGCAAACACGAGTGGCCGACGAAATTTGGTATGTACACAAAGAACGTGTTAAGTATTAAATTTGCTGACAGGGAATTTAGAAGCAATATTTTGAATAACGCAGTGTTAATTTAATTAATTTATCACTATCTCAAACTAAAAATCCTGGCAGATTACCGCCCAACACAAACTAGGTAAACTTCGTTCTAACTTACGATCCCTCGTAAGAAACTAAGTGCACCTCCTTGTAAATATTTCGCGTTCATAAAACTTCGTTCCTGCAACAACGCGATTTATTTTTCTCTTCCTCACAAGAAGTCGTAAACACAATAACAAAGATTTCATTAAAAATAATTTACATGTTCAAGGAAAAAGCAAAGTTGTTCACAACATCGTGTTTACCAGGCCATCAGCGAAATCTTTGAAAAGTACAACCCAAAAGAAAAATTCGTCGACTCTGATTCAAATAAAAAAGATAAAAGGAATTTCAAGTTATATTTTCCCCGGCTCGAGAAGTCGAACGTCGGTGATAATAACGTTATTACCTGAGTATTTACTTCCCGGAATTGTTGGTAATTAAGATAATGGTTAATTACTTAACTTTCGAATCCATTGAACGACACTGTAACGACACATCTTACCACAGATTATCATGGTCTCGAAGAAGGCAATCCGTTATACGTTTTCTGTGCGAGTGAGTTAATACCCTCTCAGAAATCCTCGGATGTCTTTGGATTTGATTGTGTCCGTATTTCCTTACTTGGATTTTGTTTGGGCAATTTAAATTATTACGCCTCTGCGTCGTAATATTCTCCTACATGGGTTTTCACCTGTATCTGCTAACATTTAGTCGAAGGTAAGTAATAGAAAGGTGCCTCTAACCCACTCTTTTTATGCTAATGCTACCACGGCAGTTCTCCTATTTTCGCCTTCTCCACTTTTCGCACTATTGTCTACTCGGGCATGGAATTCTTCCCTTTTATTCCCTAAACTAAACGCGCCTAGTCGTTGCGAGTGAATTACGAACATGCTTTACAGAATTAACAAGTTTTTACCTTTCGAACTAAAAAAAAAGGCTGCGAGGCGTCGGTCTGTCGTTTCCGTCAGTCTGTCCGATGATAATAATATTAATACCTTAAAAAAAATAGTAAGTTTTGTCTGAAATGTTGGCGAGTTTCTATTAAATTCTAACGAAATGTCAAATGTTTCTAACTCTTTTTTGCCAACTAAAATTTCGAACTGGTTAAAATTCGAGCTCTTTACCATTAAAAATAAATTTCTTCTAGAATCTTCCTGAATTCACATTCATTAATTTCTTCTTGTAATGTCAGTCCTGTACTGACTTAAACTCTTTCCTCAACTAAAATCCCGAACTGATATTAAAATTCTTCTAGCTCTTTTGCTTTCAACACAAATTTCTTCTAGAACTCACAAAATTAATTTTTCCTGAATCGACATCGAAATTCGTCTATATTTTGCCGTTTCGCTATAGAATTCTTCTAGTTCTTCTTTCAAAATAAATTTCTTCTGGAATATGCCCCAACTGTCATTAATTAATTTCTGTGGAGTTGAAATTCCCCTGTTCTTCCTTTATTCAAGATAGAGTTCTTCTAGAATCTTTTCGATTTTATGATAATTAACTTTTTTTATGACATATTCGTGCACCGAACTCGACACTTTCTAACTCTTCCCGTTCCCAAATAGAATTCGTCAAAATTGTCTCGAACTCTTTCTCAACTAAAATCCCGAACTGATAGTAAAATTCTTGTAGCTCTTTGGTTTTCATCGTAAATTTCTTCTAGATCTCACAAAATTAATTTCTCCTGTTAATGTCATCCTTAATCGACATCGAAATTCGTCTATATCTTGTCGTTTCGATATACAATTCTTCTAGTTTTTCTTTCAAAATAAACTTCTTCTAAAATATTCCCGAACTCTCATTAATTCCTTCCTCTGAAGTCCAAATTCGCCTGTTCTTCTTTTCTTCAAGATAGAGTTCTTCTATAATATTTTCGATTTCAGGATAATTAACTTTATTTTTGACAAATTCGTGCACTGAAATCGAAATTTTCAAACTTTTCCCGTCTCAAATTAAATTCATCCAATTTTTTTTTTGAGAATTTTCTTGAACTGTTTCTTCATCTAAAATCCCGAACTGATATTAAAATTCTTCTAGCTCTTTTGCTTTCAACATAAATTTCTTCTAGAACTCACAAAATTAATTTCTCTTGAATCGACATCGAAATTCGTCTATATTTTGCCGTTTCGCTATAGAATTCTTCTAGTTCTTCTTTCAAAATAAATTTCTTCTGGAATATGCCCCAACTGTCATTAATTAATTTCTGTGGAGTTGAAATTTCCCTGTTCTTCCTTTATTCAAGATAGAGTTCTTCTAGAATCTTTTCGTTTTTATGATAATTAACTTTTTTTATGACATATTCGTGCACCGAAATCGAAACTTTCTAACTCTTCCCGTTCCAAATAGAATTCGTCAAAATTGTCTCGAACTCTTTTTCAACTAAAATTCCGAACTGATAGTAAAATTCTTCTAGCTCTTTGATTTTCATCATAAATTTCTTCTAGATCTCACAAAATTAATTTCTCCTGTTAATGTCATCCTTAATCAACATTGAAATTCGTCTATATCTTGTCGTTTCAATATACAATTCTTCTAGTTTTTCTTTCAAAATAAACTTCTTCTAAAATATCCCCGAACTCTCATTAATTCCTTCCTCTGAAGTTCAAATTCGCCTGTTCTTCTTTTCTTCAAGACAGAGTTCTTCTAGAATCTTTTCGATTTCACCATAATTAACTTTATTTTTGACAAATTCGTGCACTGAAATCGAAATTTTCAAACTTTTCCCGTCCCAAATTAAATTCATCCAATTTTTTTTGAGAATTTTCTTGAACTTGTTCTTCATCTAAAATCCCGAACTGATATTAAAATTATTCTAGCTCTTTTGCTTTCAACATAAATTTCTTCTAGAAATCACAAAATTAATTTCTCCTGAATCGACATCGAAATTCGTCTATATTTTGCCGTTTCGCTATAGATTTCTTCTAGTTCTTCTTTGAAAATAAATTTCTTCTGGAATATGCCCCAACTGTCATTAATTAATTTCTGTGGAGTTGAAACTCCCCTGTTTTTCCTTTATTCAAGATAGAGTTCTTCTAGTATCTTTTCGTTTTTATGATAATTAACTTTTTTTATGACATATTCTTGCACCGAAATCGAAACTTTCTAACTCTTTCCGTTCCGAAATAGAATTCGTCAAAATTGTCTTGAACTCATTCACAACTAAAATCCCGAACTGATAGTAAAATTCTTCTAGCTCTTTGGTTTTCATCATAAACTTCTTCTAGAACTCAAAAAAATAATTTCTCCTGTAAATGTCATCCTTAATCGACATCGAAATTCGTCTATATCTAGTCGTTTCGATGTAGAATTCTTCTAGTTCTTCTTTCAAAATAAATTTCTTCTAAAATATGCCCGAACTCTCATTAATTCATTCCTCTGAAGTCCAAATTCGCCTGTTCTTCTTTTCTTCAAGATAGAGTTCTTCTATAATATTTCCGATTTCACGATAATTAACTTTATTTTTGACAAATTCGTGCACTGAAATCGAAATTTTCAAACTTTTCCCGTCCCAAATTAAATTCATCCAAATTTTTTTTGAGAATTTCCTTGAACTGTTTCTTCATCTAAAATCCCGAACTGATATTAAAATTCTTCTAACTCTTTTACTTTCAACATAAATTTCTTCTAGAACTCACAAAGTTCATTTCTCCTGAATCGACATCGAAATTCGTCTATATTTTGCCGTTTCGCTATAGAAATCATTAATTAATTTCTGTGGAGTTGAAATTCTCCTGTTCTTCATTTATTCAAGATAGAATTCTTCTAGAATCTTTTCGTTTTTATGATAATTAACTTTTTTTATGACATATTCGTACACCGAAGTCGAAACTTTCTAACTCTTCCCGTTCCCAAATAGAATTCGTCAAAATTGTCTTAAACGCTTTCTCAACTAAAATCCCGAACTGATAGTAAAATTCTTCTAGAACTCACAAAATTAATTTCTCTTGTTAATGTCATCCTTAATCGACATCGAAATTCGTCTATATCTTGCCGTTTCGATGTAGAATTCTTCTAGTTCTTCTTTCAAAATAAATTTCTTTTAAAATATGCCCGAACTTTCATTAATTCATTCCTCTGAAGTCCAAATTCGCCTGTTCTTCTTTTCTTCAAGATAGAGTTCTTCTAGAATATTTTCGATTTCACGATAATTAACTTTATTTTTGACAAATTCGTGCACTGAAATCGAAATTTTCAAACTTTTCCGGTCCCAAATTAAATTCATCCAAATTTTTTTGAAGAATTTTCTTGAACTGTTTCTTCATCTAAAATCCCGAACTGATATTAAGTTCTTCTAGCTCTTTTGCTTTCAACATAAATTTCTTCTAGAACTCGCAAAACAATTTGTCCTGAATCGACATCGAAATTCGCCTATATCTTGTCGTTTCGTTATAGAATTCTTCTAGTTCTTCTTTCAAAATAAATTTCTTCTGGAATATGCCCCAACTGTCATTAATTAATTCCTCTGAGGTCCAAATTCGCCTGTTCTTCTTTTATTCAAGATAGAGTTCTTCTAGAATCTTTTCGATTTCACGATAATTAACTTTCTTTTCGATATGTTCGTCACTGAAATCGAAATTTTCAAACTTTTCCCGTCCCAAATCAACTTCATCCAAATTTTTTTGAGAATTTTTTTGAGCTCTTTCGTCAACTAAAATCCAGAACTGATATTAAAATTCTTCTAGCTCTTTTGCTTTCAACATAAATTTCTTCTAGAACTCACAAAATTAATTTGTCCTGAATCGACATCGAAATTCGTCTATATTTTGCCGTTTCGCTATAGAATTCTTCTAGTTCTTCTTTCAAAATATATTTCTTCTGGAATATGCCCCAACTGTCATTAATTAATTTCTGTGGAGTTGAAATTCACCTGTTCTTCCTTTATGCAAGATAGAGTTCTTCTAGAATCTTTTCGTTTTTTTGAAAATTAACTTTTTTTATGACATATTCGTGCATCGAAATCGAAACTTTCTAACTCTTCCCGTTCCCAAATAGAATTCGTCAAAATTGTCTTAAACGGTTTCTCAACTAAAATCCCGAACTGGTAGTAAAATTCTTCTAGCTCTTTGATTTTCATCATAAATTTCTTCTAGATCTCACAAAATTAATTTCTCCTGTTAATGTCATCTTTAATCGACATCGAAATTCGTCTATATCTAGTCGTTTCGATGTAGAATTCTTCTAAATAGTTCTTCTTTCAAAATATTTTTTTTTTAAATATGCCCGAACCTTCATTAATTCATTCCTCTGAAGTCCAAATTCGCCTGTTCTTCTTTTATTCAACATAGAGTTCTTCTAGAATCTTTTCGATTTCACGATAATTAACTTTATTTTTGACAAATTCGTGCACTGAAATCGAAATTTTCAAACTTTTCCCGTCCCAAATTAAATTCATCCAATTTTCTTTTGAGAATTTTCTTCAACTGTTTCTTCATCTAAAATCCCGAACTGATATTAAAATTCTTCTAGCTCTTTTGCTTTCAACATAAATTTCTTCTAAAACTCACAAAGTTAATTTCTCCTGAATCGACATCGAAATTCGTCTATATTTTGCCGTTTCGCTATAGAAATCATTAATTAATTTCTGTGGAGTTGAAATTCTCCTGTTCTTCCTTTATTCAAGATAGAATTCTTCTAGAATCTTTTCGTTTTTATGATAATTAACTTTTTTTATGACATATTCGTGCACCGAAATCGAAACTTTCTAACTCTTCCCGTTACCAAATAGAATTCGTCAAAATTGTCTTGAACACTTTCTCAACTAAAATCCCGAACTGATAGTAAAATTCTCCTAGCTCTTTGGGTTTCATCATAAATTTCTTCTAGAACTCACAAAACTAATTTCTCCTGTTAATGTCATCCTTAATCGACATCGAAATTCGTCTATATCTTACCGTTTCGATGTAGAATTCTTCTAGTTCTTCTTTCAAAATATATTTTTTTTTTAAATATGCCCGAACTTTCATTAATTCATTCCTCTGAAGTCCAAATTCGCCTGTTCTTCTTTTATTCAACATAGAGTTCTTCTAGAATCGTTTCGATTTCACGATAATTAACTTTATTTTTGACAAATTCGTGCACTGAAATCGAAATTTTCAAACTTTTCCCGTCCCAAATTAAATTCATCTAAATTTTTTTTGAGAATTTTCTTGAACTGTTTCTTCATCTAAAATCCCGAAGTGATATTAAAATTCTTCTAGCTGTTTTGTTTTCAACATAAATTTCTTCTAGAACTCACAAAATTAATTTCTCCTGAATCGGCATCGAAATTCGTCTATATTTTGCCGTTTCGCTATAGAATTCTTCTAGTTCTTCTTTCAAAATAAATTTCTTTTGGAATATGTCCCATGTCATTAATTAATTTTTGTGGAGTTGAAATTCTCATGTTATTCCTTTATTCAAGATAGAGTTCTTCTAGAATCTTTTCGAAGTCCCGAATTGAGAATAAAATTCTTCTAGCTTTTTTACTTTCAAGATAAATTTCTTGTAGAATCTTCTCGAACTCAAATTTAGTAATTAATTCTGCTCTTCCTTTTTTCAAATAGAGAGTTGTCTAGAATTGTTTGGTTTCATGATCATTAGCTTTCAAAATTTTGTAGCTCTTTCCGTTTTCAGGTATACTTTCTTTCAGAACTCTTATTTTAACTACAAAATCCTGAGTTGAAGTTAAAATTCTTCTAGCTCTTCTTCCAAAATTTATTATACAGTTTAAAATAGCCTATTATACGTAATGACTAGAATATAACGGTGGTAGGCATTGGGTGGTTCGTAATCAAATATTATCGGACATCTACTCTTTGTTCTAGGAACACAATTTCTAATTTAATTCTGAAAACTGCCGTTTGCAGTCTTTAAGTTACCTGCATGAGTATATGTTTTACATAATCAATAACATCATTAAATTATAATGTAAAAAGAAGCGTACCTTGGTTTGGACCCTGAACAACGCCGTACTCCATAATAAATATCTAAACACAATGATCACTCAGAACGTCCCTTTTGTATTATACGACGTGATCATGAATAGCACAATACACACAAACAAAAAAAGTACTGATTAGCCACATAACTCCAAAACCGACAACTTCCTCCGGAAACACTCCAACTCGCTGCAACTTCGAGAGAATCATCCCGCATTAGGCGCATTAAAAATGACAGCACCTGCCATAAATAAAGGAAAACATCCCGCGAAAAATCGGCTTGCTCCTTTGGAAAATCGAAACGTGTCAATAATGCAGCCGGTCCGAAGTGACTGCAGCTTTAAAATTCACCAGCAAATTGCCTCGAGATGGTACTACTAAGCCCATCCAGTTCGGCCGAAATTTATCATTGGAAGGGGCTTGTTTGAAATGGATTTGTTTTGTTTGTTAATTAACTAATCGCGGCGAGTGGGGCGGCAGGGGGCGGCGGGCCCGGGAAAGATGGGATTCCTTGTTAGGACGGCGCGATAATAGAATGGCAATCGGTGCTTTTGTGAGGTGCGGAGGAGAAAAGAGCAATTTGTGCGAGTGTGGAGTTCGGTGTGTGAAATATTTTTCCACTCGCTAACGTAAGATTTGTTGAATACAAGAAGTTTCTTTGAAGTTTGAGCAGCAATCATTAAACAAAAAGAAACTTGATTGTGGGAAAACGGGCCGCGGTTCGCTTCCTCTTCGAACGATTGATGACGTCACGGCAAAATCGTGCTGAGTATCTTAGTAATAATAATACTAATAAGAATTTGTGCGAATGGAATTTCGTTATGACTTTAAAAATTGATTACGGTTTTAAGTAAATTTTTCGTGTTATGGATTAAAAGAGCGTCAATCTTCAATCAAGCGCTTTCCCATAGCAACGATCCCTCCTCGATCTAAACACTGACCTAATTTTTCCTCCAATCTTTGAACTTTTCCGCCTTACAGCGAAAACTCTCAACTTCCACACAGCGACATAATTAAAAAAAAAAAAAACGAAAACTCGTTACACCTCCAGAGATCTCCAACGCCGCCCCCAGCGCGCAGGCGCCACCGTTTTCAGGCGTCCAACTTTCCTCTTCCTTTCAGTATCGCAAAATGGCGCACCGGGGTAAAAAGCTTCACCGCGAAAACGATCGACAAAATTACATATCTCGCATGGTACGTTTGAAAGTCCGTTTCCGCCCCTTTTCCCAGCCGCCGCCACGTCCCCGTGCCGTGGACGTCCACAACCCATTTCCTCTAATCTATTGATTTTCTCGCTTATATGCAGTATATTGATTTGCGGGTTTTATAGAGGTTTTTCCGGAGAAAATTGTAATGCCGGAAAAATCGCCGACAATGCGACTCGAGTCGACGGAATGCGGCAAACGCGTAAACCGAGTGGGCGCGCTACAGGTGTTCTTTTTTTTTCTTCTTCGTTGTGTGTGCTTCCTTCGGCTATTTTTGTGTTTGTTTCAGAGGGAGCGCAAGCAGAAGAAGCTCTACTCCGAGGACTGGGCGCTGGGGGATGACGAGATCGAGGGCCGGCGCTCGTTCAACCTCCAGGAAAAGCTGGAGAACCCGCTTTTCGCCACGCACAACATCGTCAAGGAAATGCACGGCAACGAGTTGAATGTTGCGTATTTCCAGAAGTACGGCTTCAATACGCCGCTTCTGTTCAAAGAGAAAACGGGATTGGGTGAGTGGGATGATTGATGGTTGCGGAGTGAGTTAATGAGGAGATTGTTGTGTTATGGAGATTTCGGGCTTTGGCGACGCGTTTTCGCCAAAATTTAAATTAAACAAGCGTTTTTGTGTTTCGGAAGATAAGGAGCGGAGGAGTGAGAGTCGAATGTGACCGTTTTACAGGAGAAACAAATATTTTACGGTACGGAGATGATGCGGTTTACTGGGGCACTTTGGAGCTTTTACGGTAATTGATTAATGGTGGGTCTGGGTAAATGGTGGGGATAATGGGAAGGTTGTTGCTTATTATGACGATTCGAAGCTTGTTATCTTTTGTTTTGTTCGGTTTTTTTTTTTTTTTTGTTCATGCCGTGCAAAAAGCTGATGACGTCACCTCATAAATTAATTGATATTATGACCAACGTTACGTTCTAACCAATTTTGTGTACTTACTCCAAAGTTTCTCCGTCTTGCCGTTTCGTGAAAGAAGTTTTCTAGAATTGAAGTTCAACTTCGTTTGCTTCTTTTTTCAGGATAGAATTCTTCTCAAACTCACGTTAATTCACGCTCTGTAACATCTCCACCGATTTTCTAATTATTCTAGCTTTTCCCGTTTCCAAGTTTAATTCATGTAGATTTTCTTTTAGTATTTTATTCAACTCTTTCTTCAACTAAAATCTGGAGCTAAGGTTAAAATTCTTCTGGCTCTTCGTCTTTCAAAATAAGTTTCTATAAGAATCGTGCCGAAATCATATTAAATAATTTCTCTTTTTAAAGTTAGCCTCATAATCGAAATTTCGGCATAGAATTCTTTTTCTTCGATTTGAAACCTAAATTAAGTCCATATTTTTTCGAATTCGCGTTATTTAACCTCTTTTTGACATCTTCCTGCACCGAAAACTGATTTTTCTAGCTCTTCCCATTTCCGGATAGAATTCTTCTAGATTTTGTTTATACTTTTCGTGAACTTTTCTTCAACTAAAATCCCGAACTAATGTTAAAATTCCTCTAACTCTTCTTCTTTAGCTCTCGCCGACGTCGAAATTTTTCTATCTCAGCCCGTTTCAGTTAGAATTCTTCAAGAATTTACTTGAATTCTTTCTTCAACTTCAGACCCCAGCTAGTTAACTAAGATACAATTGTTCTAGAATCTTCTTAAAATAACTCTAATTAACATCTAGTTAACATCTCCCTGTACCGTAATCCAAATTCTCCGGTTCATCCCGTTTCCAGAGAATTCGTATAGATTTTCTTTTCGAATTTTCTTCAACTAGAATCCTGAACTGATGTTAAATTTCCACTAACTCTTCTTCTCCAGCCCACGGCGTCATCGAACTTTTCTTCTCGTTTCAGATTGAATTCTTCTCGAATTTACTTGAACTTTTTCTTCAACTTCAAACTCCAAATGAAGTCCAATTTCGTCGACTTCTTGTTTGTTTAAGGTACAATAATTATTCTAGAATCTTCTCAAATTCACGTTAATTAAGTCTAGTTAGCTTCTCCCTGCATTGTAATCAAAATTTTCTAGTTCGTCCCGTTTCTAGATAGAATTCGTCTAGCTTTTCTTTAGAATTTCCTTCCACTAAAATCCTAAACTGATGTTAAAATTCCTCTAATTCTTCTTCTCCAGCCCCATGGCCTCATCGAAGTTTTCTTTTCGTTTCAGATAGAATTCTTCTAGAATTTAATTGAGCTTTTTCTGCAACTTCAAACTCCAAATGAAGTCCAACTTCGCCGACTTCTTATTTGTTTAAGATACAATAATTATTCTAGAATCTTCTCAAATTCACGTTAATTAAATCTAGTTAGCTTCTCCTGTAATCAAAATTTTCTAGTTCGTCCCGTTTCTAGATAGAATTCGTCTAGCTTTCCTTTAGAATTTCCTTTAACTAAAATCCTAAACTGATGTTAAAATTCCTCTAACTTTTCTTCCCCAGTCCACCGCAACATCGAAATTCTGTTCTCGTTTCAAGTAGAATTCTTCTAGAATTTACTTGAACTTTTTCTTCAACTTCAAACTCCAAGTGAAGTCCAGTTTCGTCTAGTTTTTTTTATAATTAAGATACAATTGTTCTAGAATCTTCTTAAAATCACACTAATTAACGTCTAGTTAGCATCTCCCTATACTGTGATCGAAATTCTCAGGTTCATCCCGTTTCCAGATAGAATTCGTCTAGATTTTCTTTTAGAATTTACTTCAACTAGAATCTGATCTGATATTAAAATTCCTCTAATTTTTCTTCTCCAGCCCCATGGCCTCATCGAAGTTTTCTTCTCGTTTCAGATAGAATTCTTCTAGAATTTACTTGAACTTTTTCTGCAACTTCAACCTCCAAATGAAGTCCAATTTCGTCGATTTCTTATTTGTTTAAGATGCAATAATTATTCTAGAATCTTCTCAAATTCACGTTAATTAAATCTAGTTAGCTTCTCCCTGCATTATAATCAAAATTTTCTAGTTGGTCCCGTTTCTAGAGAGAATTCGTCTAGCTTTCCTTTAGAATTTCCTTCAACTAAAATCCTAAACTGACGTTAAAATTCCTCTAACTTTTCTTTCCCAGCCCACGGCAACATCGAAATTTTGTTCTCGTTTCAAGTAGAATTCTTCTAGAATTTACTTGAACTTTTTCTTCAGCTTCAAACTCCAAGTGAAGTCCAGTTTCGTCTAGTTTTTTTATTATTAAGATACAATTGTTCTAGAATCTCCTTAAAATCACACTAATTAACGTCTCGTTAGCATCTCCCTATACTGTGATCGAAATTCTCTGGTTCATCCCGTTTCCAGATAGAATTCGTCTAGATTTTCTTTTAGAATTTACTTCAACTAGAATCTGAACTGATTTAAAATTCCTCTAATTCTTCTCCAGCCCCATGGCCTCATCGAAGTTTTCTTCTCGTTTCAGATAGAATTCTTCTAGAATTTACTTGAGCTTGTTCTTCAACTTCAAGCTCCAAATGTAGTCCAATTTCGTCGACTTCTTGGTTTAAGATACAATAATTATTCTAGAATCTTCTCAAATTCACGTTAATTAAGTCTAGTTAGCTTCTCCCTGCTGCATTGTAATCAAAATTTTCTAGTGCGTCCCATTTCTAGATAGAATTCGTCTAGCTTTTTTTTAGAATTTCCTTCAACTAAAATCCTAAACTGTGATGTTAAAATTCCTCTAATTTTTCTTCCCCAGCCCACGGCAACATCGAAATTCTCTTCTCGTTTCAAGTAGAATTCTTCTAGAATTTACTTGAACTTTTTCTTCAACTTCAAACTTCAAGTGAAGTCCAGTTTCGTTTAGTTTTTTTTATAATTAAGATACAATTGTTCTAGAATCTTCTTAAAATCACACTAATTAAGGTCTAGTTAGCATCTCCCTATACTGTGATCGAAATTCTCTGGTTCATAACGTTTCCAGCTAGAATTCGTCTAGATTTTCTTTTAGAATTTACTTCAACTAGAATCTGAACTGATATTAAAATTCCTCTAACCTTTCTTCCCCAGCCCACGGCAACATCGAAATTCTGTTCTCGTTTCAAGTAGAATTCTTCTAGAATTTACTTGAACTTTTTCTTCAACTTCAAACTCCAAGTGAAGTCCAATTACGTCCAGTTTTTCGTTGTTGGAGATACAATTGTTTTAGAATATTCATAAAATCACGTTAATTAACGTCTAGGTCTCCCTGTACCGTAATCGAAATTCTCCGGTTCATCCCGTTTCCAGATAGAATTCCTCTAGATTTTCTTTTAAAATTTTCTTCAACTAAAATCCCAAACTGATTAAACTTCCTCAAACTCGTCTTCTCAAGCTCACGGAGACTTCGAATTCTCTTCTCGTTTCAGATAACATTCTTCCAGAATTTACATGATCTTCTTCTGCAACTTCAAGCTCCAAGTGAAGTCCAATTTGGTCTAGTTCTTCTTTGTTCAAGATAAATTGTTCTAGAATCTTCTCAAAATCACGTTAATTAAATCTAGTTAGCATCTCCCTGCACTAAAATTCGTCAAGATCTTCTATAAAAATGTTCTTGAAGTTTTTCTTCTGGAACTCAAATTAATTGATTTCTCTCTCTTTAATGTCAGCCTGTACCGACATCGAAATTCTTCTCTTCCGTTTCGAGATAGAATGTTTGTAAATTTTCTCGAACTCTTTCTTCATCAACTCCAAGTGAAGTCCAATTTCGCCTACTTTTTTCCAAGGTAGAATTCATGTAGAATATTTTTAAGTTTAGGCAAGTTAACGTCCTCTTGCACCGAAATCGTTCCGCATAGAGTTAATTCGCATAGAGTTAATTCATGTAGATTTTCTTCTTACAAATGAATATATCCCGAGAAAAAACAATTGACGTCATTTTTGAAAAACATTTAAACCAATTTTGCGGCCTTCAAAGCCTAGTATTTGGATGTAAATTACTCCACTGAAGTTTTTATCGTCTACAAAATCAAGTAAACTACAAAACTCTCCCAGGTTCGTCTTTGTTAGCACACCGCGTCAAAATGGCCCCGGGTTTCCCAGCCACCTTGATTTTTTTGCGAGCTTTCGCATTTTAAATTCATCGCTGTACCGAGATTGTTTATTATGTTTCGAATTGAAACTCCGTGTTGTACTTAGTGTGAAGCAAGAGTTTGGCGTTTTTTGAGGAAAATTAAAATTAAACAAGCCTGCGGGAGCGTTAAGGAGATAAGATGTGGTGAAAGGCAGTCGGTATTGCTTTTTATTCTTGTTGCGGAAATTCATTACTTTTGTGTGGGGGCGGTTGTTAAGTTTATTGGGATACTTAACACCTTAAGTACAATTTACATTACAAAATGGTGGATTACTTGTAAAGTTTTAATCCTTAATGGCTGCGTAAGGATAATAAGAAGGGAGAAAGCTTTGACGGAAACTCGAAGAAGGCAGTCGATACGTGACTAAAACCGTCACATCAGGATGGCATAATTAAAAAAACATTCATCAGTGTTTGAAATGCGACGTTAAGAATCGTAGTTTAACGGGTGAAAATAGCGGACCGGCTGTTATTTAAAAAGATGGATTTTGTATTCAAATGTTCGCCATAAATAACTTCCAGGGTGTTGTATGTAGTCCATTGCGTTTTCGTGATCTCGTTATTGTAACACCGAAAAGTGCATTGTGAGCGGAAGAAAAATGGGCGCTTGTTTGCGAGGGTTTGAATTTCAAATTTTCATAGGTCTGAGGGTAGTTTTATGGGGTTTTTTGTTTTTAAGAGGAAGTAAAGGGGCAAAAAATTATGATTTAGGGTTTCCGAACTTCGTTCGATCAATGAATAATTTTCGAGATGACGTCATCAGTGTTTTGGTGGGAACGCATTTTACGTTACGCATCATAAGCCATTCCACAAAATAACTCTTATTCACCATTACGACACGCCGCCGCAACCGGTGACTTAATAATTATTGCTTTCATTGAATGCTCCTCCATTATCAAGTTAAACAGATTATCTGCTTCCGTTTGACAGGTCTGCGCGTCCCGACGTCCAACTTCTCGATAAACGACGTCCGGATGTGCGTCGGCTCGCGCCGCGTCCTCGACGTGATGGACGTCAACACCCAGAAGAACAGCGAAATGACGATGAAAGAGTGGCAGAAGTACTACGAGGACCCCGATAAAGACAAGCTCTTGAACGTAATCTCGCTCGAATTCTCACACACCAAACTCGAGAACTACGTCCAGAGCCCTACGGTGGTGCGCCAGGTGGACTGGGTGGACTGCGTGTGGCCGCGCCACCTGAAAGAGAGCCAAACGGAGGCCACTAATCTCCTGGAGGACATGAAGTACCCCAAAGTCCAAAAGTACTGCCTCATGTCCGTCAAAGGTGCGAATTTTCGTGTCACCAAGAACATTATTATTATTGTTATTGTTGTATTGTAGGCTGCTACACGGACTTCCACGTGGACTTCGGCGGCACCTCCGTGTGGTACCACATCCTCAAGGGCGGCAAGGTGTTCTGGTTGATCCCGCCCACGGAGAACAACCTCGCCCTGTACGAGCGCTGGGTGCTCTCGGGGAAGCAGTCGGACATTTTTTTCGGTGACACGGTCGACAAGTGCGCCCGGATCGCGTTGACGGAGGGTAACACGTTCTTCATTCCGACGGGGTGGATACACGCGGTGTACACGCCGGTCGACTCGCTGGTGTTCGGCGGAAACTTCCTGCACTCGTACGGGATCGATAAGCAGTTGAAGATCGCACACGTGGAGGACACGACGAAAGTGCCGCAGAAGTTCCGGTATCCGTTCTTTACGGAGATGCTGTGGTACGTGCTGGAGCGGTACGTGCACTGTTTGCTGGGGAACTCGCACCTGACGACGGGCCACGACACGCCCATTCCGTCGGAGCGGCCGCACATACACCTGACGCAGGCGGAGCTACACGGGCTGAAGGTAGGTGCTACGGGTCGAGGGGCGGAGCTTGTGTAGTTCGCTTCGATTCTGGGGGCGATGTTGCGGATATTCAAAGTTTAGAGATGAGAGATAAGTTCGCTTTTTTAAGTAGTTAAAAAGTTTAAGGACTTTTTAAACAGTTTTTTTTTGTAATTACAAACTTCGTGTTTCGTGGGGATTTATATTTTAATTTGTTTGATCGGTTTTTTGGTTGTTTGGAAAACAAGTTTTCGACGCCGCGAAACACCGATTTTATTTTTGTGTGGTTGTTTGCATTTTAATGTTGATTTTATTATACGAAAAAGTGCAGTTAATTCAATATTTTTGCATGCCGTGATATCAGCTGTTATCGATTCAATTTTGAATTTTATTGATCTATTTATGCTTTATTTTTTTAATTTATGATCATAAATTAAAGGTTTACGACCACTTGATTTACGATGAATCAGTTTTTTTGTTTTATTTTAATAGCGTTAACAAAAAGGTTCGTCGCTGCTTTATACTTACGTCTAAATCAAATTTTTCTCTAGAAATATTATCAACAAAATAAAATTCTTCTACAATCTTCTCAAACTTACATTAACTAATTTCTCTTTTCAACGTCCAACATCAAAGTTCTTCTGTCTCTTCCCGTTTTGGAACAGAATTCGTCTAGAATTTTTTTCAACTCGTTCTTCAGCTTCAAATCCAAACTGAAGTTGAAATTCGTCTACTTTTTCTTTTTTCTTCTCGAACTCGCGTTAATTCGCTTGTTTTTAACATCATTATGCGCCTAAATCGAAATTTTTTAGTTCTTTTCGTTTCCAGATAGAATGTTTCTAGATTTTCATTTAGAATTTTCTAGGACTCTTTCTTCAATTCAGTTTTGCACAAAACTCATTTACTTCGTCGTTCAAAATAGAATCCTTTTAGAATTTGCTTATTTCAGCTTCAAATTCTTCTAAAATCTTCTCAAACTTACATCAACTAATTTGTCTTTTCAACGTCCAACATCAAAGTTCTTATGTCTCTTCCGGTTTTGGAACAGAATTCATCTAGAATTTTTTCAACCCGTTCTTTAGCTTCAAATCCAAACTGAAGTTGAAATTTGTCTACTTTTTCTCTTTTCTTCTCGAACTCGCGTTAATTCACTTGTCTTTAACATCGTCGTGCGCCTATGTCGAAATTTTCTACTTCTTTTCGTTTCCAGATAGAATGTGTCTAGATTTTCTTTTAGAATTTTCGAAGGCTCTTTCTTCAATTCAGTTTCGCATAAAACTCATTTACTTCGTCGTTCAAAATAGAATCCTTTTAGAATTTGCTTATTTCAGCTTCAAATTCTTCTAAAATCTTCTCAAACTTACAATAACTAATTTCTCTTTTCAAGGTCCAACATTAAAATTCTTCTGGCTCTTCCCGTTTTGGAACAGAATTCATCTAGAATTTTTTCAACTCGTTCTTCAGCTTCAAATCCAAACTGAAGTTGAAATTCGTCTACTTTTTCTCTTTTCTTCTCGAACTCGCGTTAATTCACTTGTCTTTAACATCGTCATGCGCCTAAATCGAAATTTTCTAGTTCTTCTCGTTTCCAGATAGAATGTTTCTAGATTTTCTTTTAGAATTTTCTAGGGCTCTTTCTTTAATTCAGTTTCGCACAAAACTCATTTACTTCGTCGTTCAAAATAGAATCCTTTTAGAATTCGCTTATTTCAGCTTCAAATTATTCTAAAATCTTCTCAAACTTACATTAACTAATTTGTCTTTTCAACGACTAACATCAAAGTTCTTCTGTCTCTTCCCGTTTTGGAACAGAATTCATTTAGAATTTTTTCAACTCGTTCTTCAACTTCAAATCCAAACTGAAGTTGAAATTCGTCTACTTTTTCTCTTTTCTTCTCGAACTCGCGTTAATTCACTTGTTTTTAACATCGTCATACGCCTAAATCGAAATTTTCTAGTTCTTTTCGTTTCCAGATGGAATGATTCTAGATTTTCTTTTAGAGTTTTCTCGGGCTCTTTCTTCAATTCAGTTTCGCACAAAACTCATTTACTTCGTCGTTCAAAATAGAATCTTTTTAGAATTTGTATATTTCTAGTTCAAATTCTTCTAAAATCTTCTCAAATTTACATCAACTAATTTCTCTTCTCAACGTCCAACATCAAAGTTCTTCTGTCACTTCCGGTTTTGGAACAGAATTCATCTAGAATTTTTTCAACTCGTTCTTCAGCTTCAAATCCAAACTGAAGTTGAAATTCGTCTATTTTTTCTCTTTTCTTCTCGAACTCGCGTTAATTCACTTATCTTTAGCATCGTCATGCGCCTAAATCGAAATTTTCTAGTTCTTCTCGTTTCCAGATAGAATGTTTCTAGATTTTCTTTTAGAATTTTCTAGAGCTCTTTCTTCAATTCAGTTTCGCACAAAACTCATTTACTTCGTCGTTCAAAGTAGAATCCTTTTAGAATTTGCTTATTTCAGCTTCAAATTCTTCTAAAATCTTCTCAAACTTACATTAACTAATTTGTCTTTTCAACGTCCAACATCAAAGTTCTTCTGTCTCTTCCGGTTTTGGAACAGAATTCATCTAGAATTTTTTCAACTCGTTCTTCAGCTTCAAATCCAAACTGAAGTTGAAATTCGGCCACTTTTTCTCTTTTCTTCTCGAATTCGTGTTAATTCACGTCTTTAACATCGTCGTGCGCCTAAATCGAAATTTTCTAGTTCTTTTCGTTTTCCAGATAGAATGTTTCTAGATTTTCTTTTAGAATTTTCTAGGGCTCTTTCTTCAATTCAGTTTCGCACAAAACTCATTTACATCGTCGTTCAAAATAGAATCCTTTTAGAATTTGCTTATTTCAGCTTCAAATTCTTCTAAAATCTTCTCAAACTTACATCAACTAATTTCTCTTTTCAACGTCCAACATCAAAGTTCTTGTGTCTCTTCCGGTTTTGGAACAGAATTCATCTAGAATTTTTTCAACTCGTTCTTCAGCTTCAAATACAAACTGAAGTTGAAATTCGTCCATGTTTTCTCTTTTCTTCTCGAACTCGCGTAAATTCACTTGTCTTTAACATCTTCATGCGCCTAAATCGAAATTTTCTAGTTCTTCTCGTTTCCAGATAGAATGTTTCTAGATTTTCTTTTAGAATTTTCTAGAGCTCTTTCTTCAATTTAGTTTCGCACAAAACTCATTTACTTCGTCGTTCAAAATATAATCCTTTTAAAATTTGCTTATTTCAGATTCAAATTCTTCTAAAATCTTCTAAAACTTACATTAACTAATTTCTCTTTTCAACGTCCAACATCAAAGTTCTTCTGTCTCTTCCGGTTTTGGAACAGAATTCATCTAGAATTTTTTCAACTCGTTCTTCAATTTCAAATCCAAACTGAAGTTGAAATTCGTCTACTTTTTCTCTTTTTCTGACTCTTCTTTTCCAGATAGAATTCTGCAGTCTTTTCTTTGTGCTAATTTTAAACATTTCAAAATTAAATTTAAGAAAATTATTTTTAAGAATCTAACTGAATCTACTGAAATTGAAAAATCTTCTCAAATCTGAAATCAAACCATAACCCTCTTTTTCAGGAAATCGTCATGTACCTCCACATGCTTCCCGCCAACAAGAAGAACGTCCCCGACCTGATCCGCGACCCCGTCTCGCTCATCCAGGACGTGCGCACCCTCATCGGCCTCCACCGGCAGGACAGCCGCGAGCTCGCCGTCACCGGCCGGCCCGTGCTCTTTCTGCCCGACGACCCCGAGCACCGCAAGTCGCTGTACCCGCGGCCGTTCGTCAAGACCAACGGCGGCGTGCGGCCCAAGCCGGCGTTCAAGCCGCGACCGGGCGGCGGCGGGCCGGACAAGGGCGGCCCGCGCCGCCGCCGCACCAGGTGCAAGAAGTGCGAGGCGTGCCAGCGCAGCGACTGCGGCGAGTGCAGCTTCTGCCTGGACATGGTCAAGTTCGGTGGGCCCGGACGGGCCAAGCAGACGTGCAACATGCGCCAGTGCCTCCAGCCGATGCTGCCGGTCACGGCGGCCTGCGTCCACTGCGGCCTCGACGGCTGGAACCAGACGCCGGTCACGCCGCTCCAGAAGGGGCCGCAGAGGTGCGAGAGCGCCAGCAACCTGATGGAGTGTTCGGTGAGTTTGTTTATCTTTGGGTTTTTGTCGGGGGAAAAGGGAGGTGGTGGGGCGGCGATAAGGAGGTGGGTTTTTGGGAGAAGTTGGACGAGTGGAGGGTTTAATGTGCGATTTGTAGGAGTGTTTGAGGAGTTTTTGAGTTGTGTTGGGTTTTTTTTTTTTTGAGGGGACTGGACAGCCAGGAACAAGTCAGTTCATTTATTGTTATTATTGTTATTATTATTATAAGATAAATAACATTTTCACTTTTTTTTTTTTCAAGCAAAATCTCGTGCTTTTTACTTACTGAGCGTCTAATTTAATTTCGTAGTTTTTTTTTAAACCGAGGCAAGCCTAATTTCATATTTTCGCGAAGTTTCATAACCTATAGCGCATGAAAGAGTAGATCGCCCGTTTCCGTCTGTCTATGGTCTGGATTGATTGTTGTGACTCATACTACTAAGAATTTATAAAATAACATTTCTATCGGTGGTTTATGAACCCGTTTTTGCAAAAGTGCATGTTATTAATATTGCTTATATTTCACTAGTAAATTTTTACTTAGAGAATTAACTTCACAACTTGATTATTTCAGGAAATGATAATTAGTTTCACATTGTAGATACAAAATTAATTTCCCACTGTCTTAAAATTTCAAAGAAAATGTATGAAAGTGTATAATTTCTTTTAAGTATACTTTCGCATTTATTGATGATGGTGGTTGATGATGATAATAATAAAACTTAAAACCCCAATAAATACTTCCAAAAAATTTAAATGATTTATAATTTAATATGGGATGTTGTAATTTTTCCAAAACGACGAACTATTTTTTTTTAATTCATTGCTTTAAATCATTATATCAGTGTTTTTGTAAAGAGAAGTTAATTATTATTAAATAATCGAAAAAACTAAAATCAATGCAGCAGTGGTTGTAAAAGCTTCAAGCTGGCTTTGAAATTTCGTGTTTTTGCCGCTTTGTTATGATGATTGATGATTAGTAGTTGCCTGTCACAAATGTCAATCATAACCTAACTTTATAACATTTTTTTGATGTATTTGCCGTCAGACAATTAGACAACGAATACTTCAGCCCGAATTATGATAAATTTGCTACGGATCTCAAGGAACCGGCAAATTTAAATGTTTAAATAAAGTAGCATCTCTTATTACTTCATTGAGCTACGTACCACAGTTAATTAAATTTAATTCAACAACAAATAATCTATTATCATCTACTCATTATGAAAATGAGTCTTACATATGATACGGCAATTTTAGTGAAAATTGTATACTTATTTTTACAATTTCCAAAAAATTTACACCATTTGTGTTTTTATATAGAATGCTGTCATTTTTCCAAAACGACGATCTACGAACAATTTTTTTTATTCATTATCATTAAATCATTATACCTGTGCAAAACAATTGTATCTTAAACGGTATATTGCAACTTTATGTATGTCAGTGTCTACTGTTACCTGTCAAATGAGCAACGCATATTTCAACATTAAGGTATGTAAAACAAAAACCTGAAAGGTTTTTACATTTTTTCAAAGTCGATATTTCAGATATATCGAACCATAAATACCAAGTTCAATGTCAAGTTGCTTATTGTACAAAAAGCATCATTGATATTTTTTTCCACAAAGAAGTTTTTATTAGATATTCGAAGAAACGAAGAAAACAATGTAGCAGTGATTATAAAAGATTGTACATCAAGCTGGCTTTGAAATTTCGTGTTTTTGCCGCTTTGTTGTGATGATTGTTGATTACTAGTCGCCTGTCACAAATGTTAATCATAACCTAACTTTTTAACATTTTTTTTTTAATGTATTTGCCGCCAGACAATTAGACAACGAATACTTCAGCCCGAATTATGATAAATTTGCTACGGATCTCAAGGAAGCGGCAAATTTAAATATTTAAATAAAGCAGCATCTCTTATTACTTCATTGAGCTACTTACCACAGTTAATTAAAATTAATTCAACAACAAATAATCTATATTATCATCTACTCATTATGAAAATTAGTCTTACATCTGATACGGTAATTTTAGTTAAAATTATATACTTATTTTTGCAATTTCCAAAAAATTTACACCATTTGTGTTTTTATATAGAATGCTGTCATTTTTCCAAAACGACGATCTACGAACAATTTTTTTTATTCATTATCATTAAATCATTATACTTGTGCAAAACAATTGTATTTTAAACGGTATATTGCAACTTTATTTACGTCACTGTCTACTGTCACCTGTCAAATGAGCAAAGCATATTTCAACATTAAGGTATGTAAAACAAAAACCTGAAAGTCTTTTACATTTGTTTAAAGTCGATATCTCAGAACCATAAATACCAAGTTCAATGTCAAGTTGCTTGCTATACAAAAAGCATCAATGATATATTTTTTCTACAATACACAGAAGTTTTTTATTAGATATTCTAAGAAACTAAGAAGACAAGTGATTATAAAAGATTCTACATCAAGCTGGATTTGAAATTTCGTGTTTTTGCCGCTTTGTTGTGATGATTGTTGATTACTAATCACCTGTCACAAATATGAATCATAACCTAACTTTTAATATTTTTTTATGTTTTTACCGTCGGGCAGGTGGATAACGAATAACACAACTCGAATTACTATAAATTTACTACATATCTCCAGGAGGCGGCAAATTTAAGTGTTTAAATAAAGTAGGGTCTCTTGTACTAACTACATATTTTTGTAATTTTATTAGTAGCACTACGAAACTTCAAAAAAATTAAAATTATTTGTGATTTTATTTGGGATGCTGACATTTTTCCAAAACGACGAATTGTTTTTTAATTCAATACCATTAGATAGATCATTATATCGGTGCAAAATAATTGAATTTCAGACGGTATACTGCGACTTTGTTTATGTCAAGATCTGCTGTCACCTGTCAAATGAGCAGAGCATACTCCAACATTAAAGTCGAAAACATAAAGGTGAAAGGTTTTTACATTTTTTTCAAAATCGATATTTCACATATGTATATTGCGCTATAAATATCAAATTCAATGGCAAGTTGCATACTATGCAAAAACTGCCATCACTATGTTTTTGTAAAAAGAAGTTTTTTATTAGATTTTCTAAGAAACTAGAAAGAATAAAGCTGGCTTTGAAATTTCGTGTTTTTGCCGCTTCGTTGTGATGACTGATGATTACTAATTGCTCGTTACAAATGTCAATTATAACCTAACTTTTTTGACATTTTTTGATATATTTGCCACCAAGTAGACAACGAATAATTTATCTCGAATTAAGATAAATTTGCTACGTGTCTCAAGGAAGCGGGAAATTTAAATATCTAAATAAAGTAGCAACTTTTGTAGCTAATTAAAGTAAATTAAACAACAAATAGCCTATTATTATCTACTCATTAGGACAATAAGTGTTACATATGTATGATACGGTAACTTTCGGTGAAAATTATGTACATATTTTTGCAATTTTATGTACCTGTATGAAATTTTAAACCGTTTTTACCGATCCTGTACGTACCATCTAAAAAATCCTGATGAAGTTGAAAACCCCAACTAAAATTTGTGTGAAAAACTGATTGAAAATTTAGTTAAATTTCAGCTTGAATTTTTTTTTTTTCGCTTGTTCCGCAACTGTCACATTTTGTGTGGAATTAATACACATCTGAAAAAAAAATGAACAAATTATATCAACATCATTATAAACTCAAATAAAAAAACGCCAAATGTAAATGCAAATTCGACATAAATGAATAAATCATTTTCATTAAAAAGCGAAAAAAGCATCAACCATCTATCGACACAAACAATACATATTTCATTCGAGCATGAATTATTAACGCTCTAGACGTATTAATGTTTCTTTTACATTCGGTGTCGACACAGCGGGAGCTTCCATTTTAAAAACATTAATAAATAAAATAAATTCTGCGAGAGGTTCGCCCGTATTTTATGTGGATATTTTCATCACACCTTCCTACTGTGACGATTAACACTAAATTGAATTTTCTGCGCCAGTTAATATTCACGGCAGACTTCGCACACCGACGTCAAGCACTAACAAAACTATTAAATCTCCTGCGTCCATTCAACACACTCGACTTCGATCATTCGATTAAACTAGACTTTAATTATTTGTTTTTGCGATCCTCGAATCGCAAGTTTACGGCTGCGCGAAAACGAAGTCCGTTCTTAATTAAGACAATCTAATTTATTTTAAGGAAATTAACGTAAAACAAAACCTACCAAGTTTAAAGAAACTTAATACCCACTGTGTAAACCCGGCGCCTCCGCCATTTTTACCACATCCATTTAAACAAAGCAACTCATTAAAACTTGTTCTTCATAATTAAAGTTCGGAATGGCTTCGCAAACGTACCGATTTTTTCGCACTATCGTCGAATTTTTGGTGTTTCTTGAGGCGATCGATCGGGACGACCTTGGAACTTATTTTCCTCTCCGCTAATCCACAAATGTCGGGAATTCGTCTGAAGTTTACTCATTTGAAAGAACAGGTGTGCTACAGAGGAGGTCGTAGTTCGGCGAACTAGTTTTAACGCTGATTGAGTGAATGTACGAGTTCAAAGCGATACGGGGAGATTTATTTGCTGGCGAGGTTGCTCTTCGTTCCACGATAAAATAAAATGATATTTTTGCTTTTAACGAACGATAAACGGCGATATTAGGGGGAATTTTATCTGTTTCGTGAAGCGGGAATTCGAGCTCTCCCTGAAGAATTGGAAAAATGGGGGAGTGCGAGATGTGAGAAAGATTTTTTTGATAAAAGGCGGAATCATGAACCACATATATATGGTGATTTTTTTTGTTTCAGGTGTGTTACGAGATCGCCCACCCCATGTGCGTGCAGCGGCTCTGCCCCGACTTCACCGGCTACATCAACGAGGACATGCCCAACTCGTGGGAGTGCCCCATGTGCTGTAAGCTCGGCAAGAACACCGACTACCGACCGCGCCACTTCCGCGCCCGCCAGAAGTCCTCGGACATGCGCAGGATGTCCATCAGCTCCGACGCGTCGAGCGCCTTCGACAACAAGGTCCACCAGGAGCACTACTCGGACTCCGGCAGCGAAAACGACAATAAAGACAACAAAGACCTGCTCCCCATCAAGAAGCGGCGCAGCAGCGAGGGCGCCGACATCGAGACCAAGACCCAGACCAGCGACCTGCCCCGGAAGACCGCCTTCCGGATGCAGCTAGCCCAGCAAATCGCCAGCAACTCCACCAAGCTGCTGAAGAAACCCATGGTGGTGGTGCGGCCCGCCCCCATCATGATGATGAACCCCCTCCCCACCAACAACCTGGCGCTGGACAAGCGCTGCGTGCTCAACGTCTTCAGGTACCTCAACCCGCAGGACCTGCTCGTGTGCGCGCTCGTGTGCAAAACCTGGGCCACCTACTCCATCGACCCGTCGCTGTGGCGCGTCATGGAGTTCACCAGGAAGCACATCTCGTCGGACATCCTCAAAGGCGTGGTGCGACGGCAGCCCGAGGTGCTGCACCTCGACTGGTGCCACATCAACAAGTTCCAGCTGCCGTGGCTGATCCAGAGGCTGAGCAACCTGAAGGAGCTGAGTCTGGTCAGCGTCAACGTGAAGACGGCGATCTCGCTGCGCACGAACCACTCGGCCATGCTCAACCACCTGGACTTGAGCTTCATCTCGGACTTCAGCGACTCGGCGCTCCGGGAGATCCTGGGCCCGAACAACGACTCGCGGCGCGGCTTGGCCGACGAGAAGATCCGCTTCAGGAACCTGCGCACGCTGAAGCTCGCCGGGGACGACGTCACCGACATCGCGATGCGCTACGTCACGCAGTACCTCCCCAACCTGCAGCACCTCAGTCTGAGTCTGTGTCCGCGGATCTCGGACGCCGGGATCGCGCAGCTGACGACGAAACCGGCGAACACGCTGACGACGCTGGTCAGCCTGGATCTGAGCCACTCGAAGCTGGTCACGGAGACGAGTCTGGACCACCTGAGCAAGTGCGAGAGTCTGGTGAGGTTGGACTGTAGACACGCGCTGCAGATTTCGACGCAAGCGCTGATCAAGTTCGCGGCGAAGAGTGATAAGAATCTGCAAGTGAGGGATATTAAGTTGGTGGACAAGAGGCAGCAGAAGGTGCAATGAGTTTGACTTGGTTTCAATTGTGATGTAATACGTAATTTTTTTTATTTATTGTTTACTTAAATTCTGCTTTATGTCTATGTTAAGACGGATGCTTATGTTTGGTTCGAGTGCAATTATGTGCACGCATTGTACATAGAGTATTATTCTTTCATAAGCATTTGGATATATTGTAACGATAGGAAATGAAAATACAATTTTTATATTATTCTTCAGGGTTTCATTTCTCAGATACGAAAAATGATTTAAAGTTAATTCAGTTCTTTTTTTAATAAATAAATAAATACGAGGTGACTATTAATGACTGAAGCAAATTTTTGTGTTGGCAATCCTGAATTATTCACAATTGTCAATTTTGACATGAGCGCCCCTAAAAACCAATAAGAAGGTGGCAGTTACTGAATTGGCGCCCAAAATTTGAAATTGTCGTCAGGTATGTCATCATAAAAAAATAGAATTTCAACAAAAGTGTTAGAGTAGCTTTCAACATGAAATGGTACAGATGGTGGGAGTGCGCAGAACATTGTTTTGGTTTGGCCTTACAAATATCGTGCAAGCAGTGGCAGCGGCGATGAATATTTCAATTTTGAGATATTAAAATATTATTGCAGTTAATAAAAATATCACTTTTCTATTTTATTAGCGTTGACATTAGAGAAAAAGAATTTAAACAATTGTTAGTGCTGTATTTGAAGTATGAGTTGAATAAAAAAGTAAGTAAAAGAAGTAAAAAGGTAATTTTTAGTGAGCAATAATAACTGTTCAATTATGGTACAGTCGAAGCTCTAGTTATAAACGACAATTATGCTAGAATATGAACCGTGATTATTACTTCGATGTTAAAGACAGAAAACGTTAAGCCTTATAATCCGACTTTACGGTATCGATAAATTGTACCAGAAAATTAAAAACCATATAATTATAGTCATAGGTTACTTATTCTCAGAGTTTTATCTAAAGATTTAACTGTTGATTTAAGACTAGTCGACTATAAAATAGTATATGATACTGGTTTATAATGAGGGGTTCGTGAAATTTTTTACTCATGCTATAATCCCTCACATTATAAACTCGTTTAATAATTAAAAAATACCAAATTTTGTGTGATAGATTATCATAATTTATTGTTAGGTAAGTCTATTTTTTTAACAAATTAATTTATTTTTATTAAATGGTTGTCTGTATTCTTTTGTAGAAATTGCTCTTTTTTTAATTGTTTTTGAAAGAAGTATAACTCAGCCAAGCCTCCCTTCTCAATGCATCGATGTTACGCCACTGATGGCCCGGCTACAAGTCGCGCAACTTAAGCCCCGCCCCTGTACCCTTTCGTGGTGAAATTACTTCTAATTATGAAACGCTGACGTCACTGAAAAAACTGTACAGAACTGATTTTAGAAGACTGGGGTTGGAAAGCATAATTTGTATGATTCTGATGATCATATTCATAAGTATGTAAAACTGAAACAAAAAATTAATTGGGCCACTACAGAGGAAGATTGTCTGAAAAGTAAATAATAAAACTGTTTTTGTAAAGTTTTTTTTATCTTCTTTAATTCAGAATTTCTATAACTAAAAAGAATCTAAAGCCCCTTGAAGATTCGATTTATGGAGACCTCGGTAATAGATCTATTTGTCTTATCTACAGGACAATAAAAATAGTTTGTAGGAAGAAAATAGCAATTAATTCGTACAGACAATATAATCGTGGAATAGCAATATTAGAAGTGAAATTTTCTAGTAGATTTTTAAATCGTGACCAGTTAGCAGATAATTGTCTAACTGGTGGAATAGATCGTTCACAAAAAAATAAAATGACACAGAACTACCCGAAGCTACGCAGAGAACGAATCATGTTGTTATGAGGAGAAATGTTAGATCTATATATTACATTTTTTTAACAAAGGAATAACAAACCACTAGTTCCGTATTTCTGGCTAGAACCAGTTTTTACAGATTCGCGATATAATATGCCAACTACAATATTTTAAAAAGTAAATAGGTACACACATGTGACAGTATTTTTAAGAAAATTCTTCTTTTTTTGTATTTATACCACGATTTTTAATCTATGTCAAATGATCACGCTGATAAATGATCTAAAGGTATTTATGTCATTAACCTGAAATTCTAAATGATAGTAAATCAGTGTTGATTAAATTTATTTAGATATTGAGGGTAAATGTGAGTATTAAGTCAAAAACCGCTTAAAGATAAACACAACACAAGCAAATCAGAAAGTTCACCTCTATCTAGCCTAGTAAAAATAACAGGTGAATGTTTCTGTGACGAAATCGCAGATATAGTAAAACTATTAATAACTCAACAAAGAATAATTGATAGAAATCATTAGCTTAAAAAATAACAGAGTACCTATAAGATCTGACAAGTCGGTTAATAGGTATCTTTGTCTTTTGGAAATACCCACAAATAAAAAAACGGCTAGATATTAGCTTTAAATTTGAGGTGATAATAAATGAATCATCATCCATTTATACAAGTAACTCAGTACACATTAAACCAAAAGTGAGGAAGCATCGATTGCGTTACGGTAGTGGCTAAGATGTAGTAACACACACAAATGTCAAAGATGGGGATACTAAGTGTTTTTTTTAGACCGACTGTACGTACTGAATCAGATTTTGTTTATTTTTAAACAAGCGTAATTTCCGTAGATTAAGGAAGGTATCCAAGTCACACCTGCTGTAGAAGCTTTAGAAAAGCCGTTCGAAGATGTACCACCGGTAAGTTTAATTTTGCTTATTTTAGTCTTTGAAAAGCAGATTTTTAAATATTCGAGCAGCATATGTCACCAAATAAATACAAATAAAAATAAAGCGAAGACTGTGGAGTAAATTCTTAGGGAAAATTTAGGCTAAGGGGCCCAAAAACCTTGTCTTATTTTGTTTATTTATACCTCCTGTGGGGACAAAGCTGTTGTATGTACTTTTCAGTACTTACGACTAAGAAGAGGAAAGTCAAAAGAGATAAAATTGGCTTACGTAAGTTTATTCCAAAATGCATTTTTTATGTTTCATTGTTATGTTCACGACGCTAAATCTCGGCTGAAATTGTTAGATAAAATTTCTGCGCAGAACCAAAACTTTCAACCTTGGAGACTTCCGATTGGTAGATTGTCGAAAATGTGCAAGCAATACACTTAAAAATGACGCCATAAAAAAGAAATCGAACGCTAGATAAGATCACACTTGTTGAATTAATGACGTCGTACAAGATAGTATATTGATTGCTAATTTCTTTATCAATAAAAACAACAAGGTTAAGTTAAAACTTGACATAGTGCGTCTCATTAGTCATCACTTCATCAGATGTAAAATAAATAAATACGTTTAATTTTGTAATATTTCTATTTAAAGAAATTACACTAATAAGTCTTATCACGGTTTTGATATTTTTTGCAAAATTCAATCTAGTTTTGATTATCGAATAACATTTGTCTAGGATTTCTGCATAATTGATGTTCAAGAACCGGAACAAGAAGGAATCAATGACAATGACAACAATCTGCAGTCTGAAACGTTATCACTCGCATCGTCCAATTCAGAACACCAAAATCAAACAGAAAATTCTAGTACCAACAATGACGACCATCTACAGTCTGAAATATTATCACTGTCATCAACTAGTTCTGAACACCAAAATCAAACAGAAAATTCTAGTACCAACAATGATAACCATTTGCTGTATGAAGTATTATCACTGGCATCGACAAGTTCTGAACACGAAAATCAAACAGAAAATACTAGTACCGATGTCAAGCAACTAGCACAAGAATTCCAGAACATGAAAAAAGAACTCCAGCACCTTCACGACCTTAAAAAGGACGTAGAACATATGAAAGAGCAAGTAACACAAAATCAGAATTCTTTATCAGTAGAACAAGCGCACAGTTTGCGGTCTGAAACATGGTCGTTGGGCTCGGTTTCCAGATGTTCTGACTGCGAAAACCAACTAGAAGTTTCTAGTAGTAGAATGGAACAAGTCTATGAAGAAATTCATAAACTGAAAGAAGAAATTCGGGTTTTGAAACAAAACCAAGGTTCGTCGTTGGGAAGTGTTACAACTTCGGGGGTTGCGCCGCCTCCACCTCCTCCTCTTCCTCCTCCGCCTCCATCCCCGAACATAACTATAATAATAACGAAATCGGTAGATAAAACGAAGAACAGGAAGACAACTGAAGAGAATCAGAGGCCCCTTACATTGGAGGAACTTCTGAATCAGAAAGAGAAACTGAGGAAAACGGTTTGTATTTAATATAATTGGTGGTTTGTTTGTAACGTGATTGTAGGAGCCAGTTCCACGTCATCAGACTTCCAATGGTTCTAATGATTGTAACCAACATGGAGTTTCGCTTGAAGAATTACAAAAGGTGGTATTGAAGCCTGCGGGGAGGCGAAGACTTAAAAGCGAGTCAAATGCTACGTCTAGCACAAGTGCTTTAAAAGATAACCCTTTATTTTAGTAATTTACTAATTTTTGAAAATATTATTCTTTTACTCTTTGTATTTTCCAGATGTGACTAATATACCAAGTGATTCAATAGATTCTATAAATAGTGTACTTAGACAATTTTGGAGACTTATATTGTTATCGATTATGTAGTTTCATTTACAGTATTAGGTTTTACAAAATGATTTTGAGCCATATATCACACAGATAAGAACTGTGTGTAGTAAATGGCTTCGGTTTGAATTACGTACTATATTATCTATATATCTTGCTTTAATTATTTGTATATTTGGAGAATTAAAACGTTTCCAGATAACTTGTGTACTTTCGATGTAATATTGGTTGCATACTCCCAATCCAATTTCTCACCTTTCACCAGATGTGGGTTGGCAATGACTGACAGTACGTAGTGCGTTCCAAATTCCCCCACGTTTCAATTTGATTTTCAATTTTCCAACGACTCACGTCAAAAAAAATTGTGTGTGTGTACCCCAAAAACGCTGTATTCCGTCCGTGTACGTTAAGTATGAGCGAATAAGACAAAAACGGACCCAATTTCGTCGACCCTTCCAAATCCCGCAATGTAAACATAAATATCTCTTTTGTTGTGACAGAAGTGACGGTTACAATTCAAGCTCAAAATTGAACGGAGCATGGTTCGACGGCGAAAATCTAACAAAAATAAGCAAAAAGCGAACAACAATGTCACTACAGACGCCACGCTCACAAGCGCCGACAATTTCACGTGTAAAACCCAGTCCATTTCCGTCACCCCCAAGTGCAGCACCCCTACGGAGCCCCCTGATAGGAATAAGTCGCGCTCTAATATTAGAACCACCCCCGTCAACAAAGAGCGCTTCCAGAGGAGACGCGGCAGCTTCAACAGGACCATGAACGTGACAAACTTGAATATTCTGTTCGACTCGAGCTACATCAACCAAGGGACTCCGCCCCACGACGACAGCAAGAGCGTGCGCACCCCGAAGGCCAACGAAAGCATGCAGACCGTCAACGTGAACGAGAACATCGTGGAGACGCCCCGAGTGAGCCAGTACAGCCTCATCGACGACATCGTCTCCCAGCTCAAATCCCCCGCGAAAGCCCCCTTGGACAAAAGTAAAATTCACTATATCGATTCTCACGTTAACTTAAACCCGTATATCCAACACGCAGACGTTAGGTTCGTCAAGGAGCCGAGTTTTGGCGAAATTTCGTTTTTCACTCCGCAGCTGTATAATAAGTTGGCGTCGACGCCCATCGACAAAATCGCCGACTTGATGAAAAGTTCGCCGATTAAAGAGAGTCCAAATAACGTCAACAGCAATGTTGACGCCGTCAAAGTCGATAAGGTTTCGAATTTCGCGTTTCAGTCGACGCCGTTGAACGACAACACGGATAGGGAAAATCTCTTGAATTTGCAGCGCAGTAAGACGGTTTCGCCTAAGACTCACCGCCAGAAAAATTTTACTATAGTGCATAATTTGTCGAGGGTTTCTAAGTCTAATTCCGGGTATCGAACGTTTTCAGCCGAGCAGAGCGAGAGGGGGGTCGATGTGGTCTTCAGCAGGTTGAAGAGGCTGAGCAGAACCTCGATCAAGTGGACGTTTAAAATCGTCGACTGGTGTAACTACATTGGGGTGGCTTTGAGGAAAGTAAGTACATGCTGAAACAAAAAAATTGACGTAAGATTGTATGGTGTAAAGCTGTCTTCACACGATCGCTCTCACGTCACCCGTCACACCAAATCAGCATAATCTACAACTTCGTTTTTTTTTTTTCTGTAGAGCTTATCGTCCCTCTGCAACACCTACCGCTCCCAACCCACCTCCGCCAACTCCTCCTCCTCCACCTCCTTGTGTCGATGCAGCGACTACCAATACCAACTGAAGAACTGCACTACCGAGATCGAGCAACTCCGGTCCGAACTCGTGCAAGTCCGCAACCAGATGGAGTTCCAGACAACTTACCAAAACGAAATCAAGCAGCTCACCCAAGAACTGCAAAAAATCCGACAAGAGTTTGCGGAATTCCACGAGTTCCGGGTGGAGTTCAACGACTGGAAGGACCACACGAAGCACAGTCCGAGGGCTATAACGCCTGGGTGCGCGCCGCCTCCGCCCCCGCCGCCGCCTCCACCGCCCCCGCCTCCGCCGCCCATCGCCAATAAGTCCGTCCCTTTGAAACCGAAGAAGAACAACAAAAGCAACAAGGAGAATTCGAGACCGATTATCTCGCTGGACGACATACTTAAAGTGAAGTTGAAGAAGGCCACGGTTGGTAGTGTTAATGGGGTTATTTTGATTTTTAATAGAGGGGTTTCAGGAGCGCCCTACGCCGCATAGACGCACCTCGCAGCCTTTGGTGTCGTCCGAGATGCTGAGGCAGGTGAAGCTGAAGCCCCCTTCCAGGCCCGAGACGCCTGTGAGCGAGGTGTTCTCCACCAGCCCCCATTCCAGCTTGACGAGATTGTTGATCGATAATTCCTCTGTAGGAAAGGTTAAAAGGCTAAAAAGGGTGGGAGGTTATAGTTTTGATGAATTTTACAGACGAAGCCAGCTGGCGAAACAAGAGAGGGAGCGAACGTACAACTGAACGAGATTTTTTAGAAAGAGGGACGGTATATTTTATTTTAGATGCAAATTTTTATATTGTTTATTTACATTTACGTTTTAAATACATTAAAGGTGTACCAAAGCTCAGGTGTCGCTGCGAAGTTGTAGACCTTTCATGTATTTAAAATGTACATGTAAATAAAAAGCAATTTTTATATCTGAATTTATATTGTGATAGATTTCGAAATATTAAAATATTTTTTTATGGTTTTTAAATTTCTCGTTTACAAGGTGCACGTAATTATTAAAACTGGCAAAACCTGACAATCGAAATTCGCGGGGAATCTAAATTCTGCTATTGGCCCTGTGATAACCCAAACTTCCCGCCTCAAAATTTGACCTTGAAAACAGTTTGAAAGGCCCGCAAAAAATTTAAAAATTCAAAGTTTGGCCTTGGCTGTGATCGTCTAACAAATAAGAACCTACGTTGTGTTTTTTTTTTGTTTTTGAAAAATGGCGGGAAGACGTTCTTTCATACAAGTGCATACACTGTCGAGAGCGCAAGAAATAATAGACAAAAATTGGTTTGGAGGGGGAGAAACGGCACCACCCTCACAGGGGGAAAGACGCTGCGAAGAATTACCCCTCAGCGTAAAAACCCCCGTTGGTTTTATTCCCGGACGACATATTATTACATTTCAAACACCTTAAGATATGTGAAAGAAAAACACTCGCGAATTGACAAACATACACACACGAAAAACGAACAAACGGAAATTCTGTACATCTGTTTGGAATCAATGCAAATATTTGAATATCACAAATTTAATAAAACAAAGCAAAAGCTGAATCAAGTAATCTGGATGCAAGTACACAAGTTATTACAGGCATGTGGCGGCCGATCTCCCTTTTCCTTTTTTTTTTGTTACGGCAGTTAACAGGACCACAAGAAAGGTACCCCTGGAGCGTTGTGGCATAAGCGGAGTCTGAGCTACCGGTCTGGAACTGTTCTCCCCCCGCGACGGTGATTCTATCTATCGCAAAGCCTACCCCACACGCATATCCCATGACGAACTTTGCCCTGCGGAACTAGGCCATTACGGTCGTCCAACCCGCAAAGATCTCGACTATTGGGCCAAATCGAGAAATTCACAACGTCGGCGGCCGCCCCCTGAATCTATCCAAACCTGTGGACTTGTACAGGTGGCGCGATAAATCTCGCCAGCTCGACTAGGAACCAAACCTCGCTTCTGCCACGTTTTCTGTGTCATTTAACCTCAATTCCATTTTAAAACATTCAATCTCTTATAACTCTGATGTTAACAACAACTGAACAAGTGTTAAAGTTTCAAGGAGCAATAAACAACATTTAAATTCGCCATACAATCTTGTGAAATCTTAAACAACAAATAATTCTTATGTGGGATTAAAGTTGGACATCAAATAATTTATATGATAGAAAACATTCATCAACAAAGTATTTACAAAACAAAACTTAGCAAGGATTTATGAGACGAAAGGTCTGGTGTGAAGTAAACTTGTACAAATAGAAATGTTATGTGAGGTTAGAACTGTAGAACATGAAATTTACGTTCAATTAAATTTATACAACAAATAAAATTACTGAGGTTAAGATTGTGAGATTAAGAAATATAGTATGATGTGAAAAATTGCAGAGTTAACATAATTTACAGGAGATTAATATTTGCCACACTTTATCAACAGTTCAAACAAAGAGTTTACATTATGCCAAATTATATCATGATCTAAATGATTGGTTACTTCAAAAATAATTTACTTTGAGAAGTTAAAATACTACGAACTGGTTACCCCAACAAAACACATAATAAACAAATACAAAAATATCCAATCATCGCTCCGAGGGAAAAAGCGTCTCGGTGATGTAAATATCCAAAATCGTTGCGAGGAAAAAGCGTCTCGGTAATGTAAATTTTCTGTAGCGTTGGGGGCATGCCTTAATTAATTAATCAATCTGGCGTTGCGAAACATGCCCCGATGAATTAATCGTGATAACGATGATAACCACCTAAGGGGAGAAAATATCATAACCCCCCGCCAGTCCGCAGTATAATGAACTTGTTTAACTGCCGTAAATGAACTATTAGCAATCTTGTGTGAAGAATTTAGAAGTGTTATAATGTAACACTTACGTATATGCATCCAGAGACCTATTCGTAATTAAACATAAGGTGTTTTTCCTGACTAAGTGAATTTCATGAAATCTTCTAGCAAATGGTTAATTTAAATAATCCTGATTGTTAAATTGTGTTTGCACTAGCTGACTATTAAGAAAAACTAGCTTGATTGGTGAATTTACAAACAAAGAAACAGATTCACAACACGTGTCCGCGTCCGACCGGAAGTCTGCAATTTTCGATTAAAAGGGCGCAAGAATTTACCGCGCGGGTTGGGGACAACTGTATCATTATGAAAAATACGTTTGATCGTCGTTAAACAAAGGCTTCCTCCCGTTTTATTAACTACCAAACCAACTAATTTAAACCTAGCGCTTACCACGTGGTCACACACACACAGCCACATTCGTAATGAATCTACCATGCGGTTTTTCTACCAACCCTCTAACTGAAATTACCCTAGCGCTACGTGCTGCCACCTACTCAAAGATCATGCAAACTAACCCCTAAGCGCTACGTGCATTAGACCCAAAGACTTCAAATATAAATAGACTGGCTGTCACCCTAAATTCTATTGTATTTCGTGAAGCAGTTCTGTCAACAGAAATCGCCGCCATTGCTGGTCCCTTTCTGTCAATTCTGACCCAACTTAACCTTTAAACGGAACTATCGTTCTCAGTTTTCGAGTTTTCGTTAATAGAAGTAGGAAAGTCTGTTTGTTGGGTGCTGAGTGTGGCTGTTATTTGTTGTTTTTTTTTTTTTTGTTTATTGGACCTAGCTCCTGGTCAATGGTGTCGCGTTTGTTACGACAGTATTTAATAAATTAAGTGAACTTTGAACGAAAATGCCAGTAAGCTGCGGTGTACGGTGGTATCGTAATTCGAAACAAAAAAGTAGTGGTCAAAAAGGTATTTTATTTCATCGGCAACACCTTACTATTCCAAATAAACTTGTTAAGATCGTGTTTTAATAACTTTGAAATTGTTGACATTTTAAATTCGGCGCGATTTTGGGACTAAGCAATATGGCGACTGCCGGCTTCAAGTTTTAGGCCACATAGCCGGTCTATACATATTTAAAGTCTCTGATTAGACCATCCATGCATATTTGGTTGCCTATGTTTAAGGATTTCCTTTTTGTGATTGAACTCTTTTTTTTTCAAATTAAAATTATTCAAATGTGATTTCGCGCCGTTGTCAATTAATTTCAGCGCGAAAAGTTTGATTTAAATTCGGTCACCACAGCCCATTAAAGCTCATGTCTCATTGGCTAACACTTGAGTGACATGCGTAATTCCAACGCGGCCTAAATTCCGTACCTTCCAGACGACGATCATTCCGTAGGAATGCCGCTTTAGTTTCTAGGGAGTTTATCGCCGCCATGTTGCTCCACAGCCAATGTTATTGACACCGGCCAAAACATCAATAAATCGTGATATCCCGTGCAAACAACTTTCATACAAAAGCCCCCTTTGTGATGCTTACGTTTTCAATCAAACGCCCCCTCAAAACCCCCTGAATAACACAATGTGCGTCTTCAGCGTCACCGGTTAAACATAACCTCACTTTACGATGGGAATCGACTTCGACATTTTAGAGCATTGTAAGAAGGTCCGGGCGGACCACGGGCCCCCTTACACTTGTCCGATTGAGAAATGCGGCCGCACTTACAAGTCGGTTTGTGGTTTACAATACCATTTGAAGAGTTACGACCACGATAACCCGACTCCGTTGCCCCCATGCACACCCAGCACCCCCAAAAGCAAAAAGGGTCGGGCTAGGGCTACGCCCGCCACCGTACCGTCGGCCCCCAGCGTGCCTGAGCCTCTGACGTTCGAGGAAGCCCAGAAGATGGTGCAGTTCGATATAAATGGGCAAGTGGTGAGGTGGAATATAAACGACCCGTTGGATATGGTGGCAAAAGAGGATTTATCAGACGATGACATTCCAAATATTGAGAGATTTGAGCAAGCGCAAGGTGGGTGATGCGAGTGTTTGTAAAAATGGTGAATTTGTGTTTTAGAGCCTTCAGCGCAGTTACCGGAAGCCAGCTTCAAAGAACTCGATAATTACAACATTTGTGATGCGCCCCCGCGTCCCAACGCGTACATTAGGTTCATCGAGAAAAGCGTGGAGGAATTAGACGGAGAAGTACAAATAATCGTCGATTTTGTGGTTGCTCGGTTCTAAAATTCGCTTTCAGGTGGAGTACGACGTGGACGAAGAGGACACCACCTGGTTAGCTTTAATGAACGAAAAGCGTGAAGCCGCAGGTTTGAGTCCCGTCTCGGTGGACTCTCTCGAGCTTTTGATGGACCGTTTAGAAAAAGAGTCCTACTTTCAGGTAATACCCTACTGTATCATTTTTTTCTCGTGTCTGCAATGTGTGTATTGTTTAAAGGTCTATCACGTAAATGGTCAGGTTTGCACATAATTCTCGACTTGGCAAAAGTGTGGGTTTTAGTTCCTTTGTGTTTCAGGCTTCTGTTAACGGGCATACGGGGGTTGTTGTGGATGACGATGCCGTCTGCTGTATTTGTATGGATGGTGAATGTCAAAACACAAACGTGATTTTGTTCTGTGACATGTGTAATCTTGCCGTGCATCAGGATTGTTATGGCGTACCTTACATCCCAGAAGGACAGTGGTTGTGCAGACGGTAAAACCCCCTCATTGTTAATTTAAAATAAAAGCGCTGTTGTTTTTTTGCTTGATTTGTAGATGTTTGCAGTCTCCTAGTCGTGCCGTGGACTGCGTGCTGTGCCCCAACCAAGGGGGCGCGTTCAAGCAGACGGACAGGGGCCACTGGGCTCACGTCGTGTGCGCTTTGTGGATACCCGAAGTGAGATTTGCGAATACCGTGTTTTTAGAACCTATCGGTGCGTTTATTTGAATTTTTGTGAGTTTTTGTGTGACTTTGGGTGTTTCAGATTCCATTGAAACCATTCCAGCAGCTCGGTGGAAGCTGACTTGTTACGTTTGCAAGCAGAGAGGTGTGGGGGCGTGTATTCAGTGTCATAAGACTAATTGTTATTCGGCGTTTCATGTCACTTGCGCACAGCAAGCCGGTTTGTATATGAAAATGGACACGGTGAAAGACTCCGGGGATTCCCAGCCCGTTCTTGTGCAGAAGATTGCGTACTGCGATGTACATGCGCCGGTCGAGACGAGTGAGTATTAAGTGGGGTTTGGCGGTGTTGCGTGTCGGGTTGGCGCTGCATAATCGAACGTTTTTTGTATTTTCGAAAAAGAAAAAAAATGTTTATGTTGTATTAATATGCAAAAAAAACCTTTAGTTTTAATGTGGTTGCTAACTGGTATGTGAATTATGAATCCCATAGGGGTTTTTTTCACACTAAAATTTATTTACGTCAAAAACGGTTTTTATTCTATTTTTCTTTTAACTCCTTTTTTTTGACATTTTTTTTTATAATCGTGTTTTTCCCTCATATTTTTGGTGTTTTTTTTTCCACTTTTATAGTCGTATTTTTTGTAGCCGTTTTTTTATAACTTTTTTTTATATATTTTTTTAACGCTTTTTTCTAATCGCGTTTTTTCCTCATACTTTTGGTGGACTTTTTGTCGCAATTTTTGACTTAATTTTGGTAGTCGTATTTTTTGTTGCCTTTCTTACCGTTTTTTTAATTGGCTTTCTTTTCAACCTTTTGTTCCCCTTTTTTGTCATTTTTCTCGTCATATTTTTTGTAGTCATTTTTGTTGCTTTTTTTACCTTCTCTTTTGTGCCTTTTTTTGTTCGTTTGAGCCCTTCTATAATTACGTCATTATAATTTTAACACCATTTTTTCACATTTCGTCACCTGTTTTACTCTATTTTATGGTTGCTTTTTTAGTCGCCTAATTTTTTTTTTTACACTTTTTGTCGCAATTTTCATCACATTTTTGCGACTTTTTGAACTCCTTTCTTTAGTCGCCTGTTTTAACTTTTTTTTTACGTTTTTTGGTTCTTCGTAATAATTTTTAATGCCATTTACTGACGCGCTTTTTTTTGTGTAGCGTTGTTTGTTGTCGCTTTTTCCTAACTCGCCTTTTTTTTTCGTTGTTTTGTTAGTCTTTTTTTTGTCGTTTTTTGTCTATTTTTTTGTGTTTTTTGTCCTCTTTTTTTCCATTCCTCTTTGACGTCCTTTTATTTTTTCTGCCATTTTTTATTACCTAAAACTATTTTTGTCGCTTTTTTGCTGTCTTTTTTTGAGGCTTTTTTACAACGTTTTTTCGCCTTTCTATTTATTTTGCCTTTTTTTTCGTGAGCATTTTTTTACTTCATTTATTGGTGTCATTTTTGAATGCTTTTTTCGCTTTTTTTTGTCGTTTTTCTACGATTCTTGTGTGCGGTTTTTTAATTTTTTTATGGAGTCTCTTGTGTTGTCGTTTTTCCGCTTTTTTGTTAATTTTTTTTTTGTTCGTCCCTTTTTTGTATTTTTTTTTTTGTAATTTCTTGTATAATTTTTTTGTGGTTTCTTGACCCCTACCTTTTTGCATCTTTTTTTTTTGTTGATTTTTTTACGTTTTTAGACACGTTTTTGCTCCTTTTTTACCTTTTTAAATAACTTTTTACGCCGTTTTTTTTCATTCTTAAAGTCTCCTTTCTTCACTCCTTTTGCATAATTTTTTTTTACACTTTTTTCACGATTTTTCGCCTTTTTTTGTCGTTTTTTTCTTGATAGCTTTTTGGCACCTTTTTTGCTTTTTTTAAGTGTTTTCACTTGCTTTTGCTTTTTTTATGTCGCATTTTCTGTTTCTTTTTGTTTTTTTTTGTCGCTTTTTCCTAACTTGCATTTTTCGTATTTTGACCCCATCTTTTAGCGCTTTTTTTTAGCTACTTTTTTGACATCCTTTTTCATTATCTTTTCTTTAACTTCTTTTACGTTTTTTTTTTTTCTGTTTTTCACCCCATTTTATAGCTTTTTTGAGATCCTTTTTTTTGTCGCTTTTCTATGAACTTTTATTCTAACTCGAATTTTTTCGTTCTTTTGTTTGCCTTTTTTTGTCTCATTTTTTAATGCTTTTTTAATCAATTTTTCGATTTTTTTGTCGTTTTTCTACGATACTTGTGTGCATTTTTTCACATTTTTGCAATGGAGTCTCTTGTGTTGATTTTTTTTTGGTTTTTTTCTTAAGTTTTTTTGTTGTTGGTCTCCTACCTTTTTATTGCATCTTTTTTTCCAACTTTTTTCTGTTGCCTTTTTACGTTTTAGACACTTTTTTGCTCGTTTTTTACCTTTTTATACAGCTTTTTTTACGCTTTTTTTTCATTTTTTAAATCTCCTTTTTTCACTCCTTTTGCATCATTTTTATCGTTTTTACACTTTTTCTGTCGATTCTTCGCTTTTTTTGTCGTTTTTGCCTCGCTAGCCTTTTGGCACCTTTTTGCTTTTTTTTCGCCTTTTTTTTTGTTTTATCACTTGCTTTTGCTTTTTGTATGTCGTATTTTCTGTTTCTTTTTGTTCTTTTTTTGGCGCTTTTTTGTGGTCCTTTGTCACTTTTTGGTCACCTTTTTTGACTTCCTTTTTCATTATCTTTTCTTTAATTTCTTTTACGTTTTTTTGGTCTTTTTCCACCCCATTTTATAGCTTTTTTCTCGCTTTTCCAAGAACCTATTTTTTCTTTTTTTTTTTCCTGGAATTTTTTCCGTGATTTTTTTTGTCACTTTTGACTCTTTTTTTTTTTGTTTTTGTTTTGCACTTTTTTTGTGTGTGTCATTTTTTGTTGTCGTTTTTTCTTAACTCGATTTTTTCGTTCTTTTGTTTGCCTTTTTTGTCGTTTTTGTCTCATTTTTGCGTTTATTTTTGTCCTTTTTTTATTGTTCCTTTTCCATTTCTTTTTGAGGTCCTTTTATGGTGTTTTCCCCTCATTTTTTTAGTCGTCTTTTTTGCGTAAAATTATTTTAGTCGCTTTTTGCGGTCTTTTTTGACGCTTCTTTATCACGTGTTTTCGCTTTTTTTTTTTTAATTTATTTTGCCTTTTTTTTTGTGAGCTTTTTTCACATTTTTTTTAGTTCATTTTTTTGGTCGCATTTTTAAATATATTTTTTTATCACTTTTCCCTTTTTTTGTCGTTTTTCTACGATTTTTTGTGCATATTTTTTCACGTTTTTTTTTTAATGGTATCTCTTGCCTTCTCTTTTTTTCCGTCTTTTTTCTTAACTTATATTTTTCTGTTCTTTTTTTTGTCGTCCCCTTTTTTGGCATTTTTCGTATATTTTTTTTTATGGTATCTTGACCCCTACCTTTTTATTGCATCAATTTTGTTTGTTGCTTTTTTACGTTTTTTGACATTTTTTGCTCCTTTTTTTACCTTTTTATAGCCTTTTTAAACCGTTTTCTTTTTCAGTTTTTAAATCTCCTTTTTTCTCTTCTTTTGCATCATTTTGATCGTTTTTTACACTTTCTCCCACGATTTTTCGCCTTTTTTTATGTCGCATTTTCTGTTCCTTTTTGTTATTTTGTCGCTTTTTCCTAACTCTCATTTTTCGTGTTTTGATTTCCTTTTTCATTGTCTTTTCTTTAACTTCTTTTACGTTTTTTTTTTTTTGAGCTCCTGTTTTTGTCGTTTTTTTAAGAAATTGTTTTTCTTTTTTTTCTGTAATTTTTTCCGTAATTTTTTTGTCACTTTTTACTCTTTTTTTTAGTATATTTTTTTGTTCTTGTTTTGCACTTTTTTTTTTGTGGTATTTTTTGTTGTCGCTATTTCTTAACTCGACTTTTTTCGTTCTTCTGTTCGCCCTTTTTTGTCTCATTTTTTGTGTTTCTTGTCTTTTTTTCAATTGTTCGTTTTCCATTTCTTTTTGACGTTCTTTTATGTTTTTTTTTTGCACTCATTTTTTAGTCGCTTTTTTTATTGCCTAAAACTAACGTGTTTTCGCCCTTTTATTTATTTTGCCTTTTTTTGACTTTTTTTTTTTCTTAATTTTTGTCGTATTTTTTAATGCCTTTTTTAATTACTTTTTCTCGTTTTTTTTGTCGTTTTTCTACGATTTTTTGTGTGGATTTTTTTTGCCTTATTTTTGTAGTCGCTTGTGTTGTCTTTTTTTTGTGTTTTCTTAACTTTTTTTTTGTCCTTTTTTTTGTCGCCCCTCTTTTTTTGTATAATGTTTTTGTGGTTTCTTGACCTCCACTTTTTTATTGCATCTATATTTCCATCCTTTTTTTGTTGCTTCATTTAAGTTTTTTGACACTTTTTGCTCATTTTCTTTTACCTTTATATAGCCTTTTTTACGCCGCTTTTTTTTTCATTTTTTTTTAAATTTCTTTCACTGCTTTTGCATCGTTTTTATTGTTTTTGTTTTACATTTTTTTCTCACTATTTTTGGCCTTTTTTTTCTCGCTAGCTTTTTGACACCTTTTTTGCTCATTTTTTTTTGCTCTCCTCCCCCTTTTTTTGTTTTATCACTTGCTTTTTCCTAGCTCGCATTTTTCGTGTTTTGACCCCATTTTTTGAGATCTTTTTTTTTGACGCTTTTCTAAGGACCAGTTTTTTTTCTTTTTTTTTTTTGCTTGAATTTTTCTTTGGTATTTTTTATCACTTTTTACTATTTTTTTTTAGTCAATTTTTTGCTCTTGTTTTTACTCTTTTCTCGCGTTGTTGTTTTGTCACTTTCTTTTTCATTTTTTTTTGTGTCGAATTTTCTGTATTTTTTGTTATCTTTTTTTGTCGTCTTTTTTTGTCGCTTTTTTCCTAAATCGATTTTTTGTGATCCTATGTCATTTTTTTAGTCACCTTTTTTTATCGTCTTTTCTTTAACTTCCTTTACGTTTTCTTGTTTTTTTTTTCGCCCCATTTTATAGCCTTTTTGAGGTCCTTTTTTTCGTCACCTTTCTAAGAACCTGTTTTTTTCCTGGAATTTTTTCCGCGATTTTTTTTTCACTACTCCTTTTTTAGTATTTGTTTTTTCTCTTTTTTCGTACCCTTTTTGTGGCCATTTTGTGGACCTTTATTTTTCATTTTTAATTTTTTTTTTACCTTTTTTTTACATTTTTCTACTTTTTGTCCGCCCTATGTCGCGCTGTTTATGTATCTTTTTTGCCAACTTTTACGCTTTTTTTTTCACCCCCCTTGTCGCTTTTTACGTTTTTTCGTCTTTAAACAGCGAAAAAACACTAAAATCAAAATACCTATAATTCCGTTGCTACGTAAAACGCTCCTCCTTAAAAAAATCCCATTTTTTCAAGCCGACGACTCGAAAAAGGAGGACGCCCGCCAAAAAATGAAAAAAGCCCGCAAAATGCTAGCGAAAAAGCGCACTACGGCGCCGGTCATCCTCATCCCGACCATTCCCCCCGAGCGCATCCAGGAAATCGGGGCTCTGGTTACCATAACGAAAAAATCCCAATTCATCCAACGCCTAATCGCCTACTGGACCCTAAAACGCCAATTCCGGAACGGCGTGCCGCTCCTACGACGCCTACAAAGCGCCCAAGGGGGCCCGCGCGACTCCAACACCAGCAACGTGGACACCATCGAGCTGTGCAGACAACTGAAGTACTGGCAGTGTTTGAGGCAAGATTTAGAGCGAGCCAGGTACGAGAAAAATAATCGCCGGCACGTCGTCCGAAAAAAACGCTTTACCGTACTCGTTCCGTCTCTGTCGACAGGTTGCTGTGCGAGCTGGTGCGAAAGCGAGAGAAGATCAAACTCGAGGGGATCAAGATCGCCGAGAAGTGTTTGAATATTCAGCTGAAGCCTCTGGAGGCGAGTTTGCGGGTCGTGCTGGACTTGGTGGCGGCGAAGGACACGAATGAGATTTTCAGCGAACCGGTGGACTTGGAGGAGGTTCCGGACTACACCACGGTGGTGTCCGAGCCCATGGATTTGAGCACCATGAGGAAGAAGCTGGGGGATGGGTTGTACCCGGATTTGACTGCCATGGAGAAGGACTTCGATTTGATGATCGCCAACTGTTTGGCGTACAATAACCGAGACACAGTATTCTACAGGTGCGTTTAGTTACATGTATGACGTAGTGCGCATGCGTGACTTTGTGTTTAGAGCTGCGATTAAGATGCGCGACCAATGCGGCGCCATCTTCCGGCAGGCGCGCAAAGAGCTGGAGGCCTGCGGCCTCCTCAACGAGGCCAAGCCGAACGGGGAAAACCCGGCTACCGGCAACGAGGAGTCGCTGGCCTCGGACATCGACAAGGAGCTGGAGAACCTCCAGGGCAAGGTAGGTCCCGACGTGATCGCCAAGCTGGAGGAGCTCCTAGTGAAGAGTCAAGCGCTCAAGCACGGGCTGGCGCGAGCGAAGCGCGTGAAGGTGGTGCGCAGCGAGCTGAACAAGGCGCGGAAGAATCTGGCGAATACGGACAGCTCGCAGTCGGACGGGGACAATGACGTCGGCGATTCGAAGAACAGCTCGCAGAGTTCAGGTAGGTTGGGGCTTCGGGTGTAGGGTTTTGGCTAGTATGGTTTTTCTAGTGGAGGTGGTGTAAGGGTTCGGTGATGGGCCGAGTGGAGAAGAGAGGCGTTCTGGTCGTGTTGTTGATCTGCAGTTTTAGAAGTTTTTTGTAATTTTGTATGTGAAAAAATGGCGAAATAAAATTTTTGGTGGTTTTCGAAAGTGGTGGTTTGAGGGTGTGGAGATTGTTGAGTTGGATTGGAGGTGCAAAAACTAAGGACGTAAAGGGCGTCCGACAAGTTGTTTAGTTTCTTTTATGTCACGACAAATGTGTAACTTTGCACCACTGACTGTTCTTTTACGATATGTGTTGTGTCGACGTTTTTGTTAGCTCTTTCTGATGCGAGTAAACAGGCTAATTTGTTGGACTAAATGATTTAAATAAAAATTGGGGAAACCTGGTGATATATGTTTTTTCACAACAAATAGTAATTGTAAGTTTTTATGAAATGAAAACACTAAAAATTGAAATGAAACGACCAAGTTGCATGCGATTATAAAAATATAATTACGACCTAAGTATCACCGGAACAATATGTGTATTTGTTGAAAATTAATCTTCTAATTTGCCTTGTAGGGTTTCTCTGGAGTTTAGTCATTATGTAAGTCACTTACTTAATGTCCAACGAAAAAGTAACACTGCTTAAGTAGTCAAAAACAAAGTTATGCGGATCTTATCACAGTAAAATATTTATATATTTATGGTTGAATGAGCACACGGTTAACTTCCAAAGTATTCATTATTATCAATAGCTTAAAAATAAATGTATTGAAAAATTTACGCTTTTTGTGTGTGATTTTTAGTTAACTTTTATATTTAGCTTTTTTTCGACCTTTTGTGAGCGTTTTTGTTACCTTTTTTGCTACCTTTTTTGTCCTTTCTTTTGTACCTTTTCTTTGTAGCATTCTTTTGAATCGCTTTACTATTATATTTTTTATTATAGATTATATATTTGGCAGCTTTTTTTACACACGTCACCTTTTTCTGTCCTTTTTTAGTCGCACGTTTTTAGTTTTTTCGCACCTTTCTCTCATTTTTACGCTTTTGTTGGCTGCATTTTTTCGACTTTTTTGTGTATCAATTTTTGTCGTTTTTTAATGCCTTTTTTTTTGGATTTCTTCCGTGTTTTTTTACCCCTTTTTCGCACCTTTTTTGTTTCTTATTTGTGGTACTTTGTTGTTCTTCCTTTTTTTATCGCCTTTTTTATTATTTTTTTTTGTTAGCCTTTTTGGGACTTTTTTTTGTCACATTTTGTCGTTTTTCCCCTGAGCTTTTTTGTTACCTCGTATTACTCCTTTTTGAGTCGAATTTAATTTTTTTTTTTAATACCTTTTTATCATTTAACACTTTTTTGCATCTTTTTTCACCGTTTTTTCCAACATTTTTATTATCTTTTTTTTATTTGGCTTTTTTTCGACCTTTTGTGAGCATTTTTGTTACCTTTTCTTACCCTTTCGTTTGTACCTTTTCTTTGTAGCGTTCTCCTGAGTCCCTTTACTATTATATTTTTATATTTTTGGCACCCTTTTTCACACACTTTGTCCGCTTTTTCTGCCGTTTTTTTGTCTCGTCGACCACATATTTCTGGTCTTTTTAATTCTATTTTTTAGTCACACGTTTTCACTTTTTTTGGACTTTTTTCACCTTTTTCCGTATTTTTTCTCAGTTTTACGCCTTTGTTGACGCTATTTTTTTATCATTTTTTTATTTCCTTTTTTGATCGCTTTTTCCCAACTCGCGTTTTTTTTTCGTTCTTTTGTCGCTTTTTTGACGTTTTTTTTCGGATTTTTGTGTTTTACCCCCATTTTTAATTGCTCTTTTTTTGTCGCTTATTTATGGTCGTCTGTCACTTTTTGTTGCCGTTCTTTCTTTTTTTATCGCTTTTTTTCGCCTTTTTTGTGACCTTTTTTTATCACTTTTTCTCCTTTTTTTGTCGTTTTTTTCCTGAGCTTTTTTGTTACTTTATATTACTCTTATTTAAGTCGAATTTTTTATCATCTCACACTTTATTGCACCTTTTTTTCACCATTTTTATCGCCTTTTTTCCGCCATTTTTTTATTACCTTTTTTGCAAATTTTTTTGACACTTTTCTCACTAATTTTTGGGTTTATTGGTCGCTTTTTCCTTATTTTCGTTAATTTTCTCACCCTTTTTTTAATCGTTTTTTTGTCGCATTTTTTTGTTTTGTTTTTTTTTTGTCTTGTTCATTTGTCCCCCTTTTATTTCGACCTTTTTTCCACCTTTTTGGCGTCTGTTTGTTGGTTTTTTATCTTTTTTTAAGTAATCATTTTTTGGCACTTTTTATCACATTTTTTCACCTTTTTATTTTGTCGTTGTTTCCATGAGCTTTTTTACCATTTTTTTAACTTCTTTTTTTTATCGCATCTTAAAATACCTTTTTTGGCACCTTTTTCGCTTTTTTTTTTGGCGCTTTTCAACGTCTTTGTTTGACAATTTTTTATACACTGTTGTCTTTTATTTCACTTTTTCCTAACTCGCCCTCTTTTTCATTATTTTGATTTTAGTTGTTTTTTTTTGGCGTTTTTTTTTTGGGGATATTTTTTTTGTTTTTTTTAACCCGTTTTTTATTGCACCTTGTTGCCGTTATTCCCTTTTTATAGCTTTTTTTTCCTTCTTTTTTGTCCCATTTTATCGCTTTGTTCGCATTTTTTCTGACTTTTTTTTTACCCTTTTTTATTCACCATTTTTATCGCCTTTTTTCAGACATTTTTTTTATTATCCTGATTTTTGCGAATTTTTTCGACAATTCTCAATATTTTTTTCCTTTATTGGTCGCTTTTTCCTGACTCATCTTTTTTTTCGTTTATTTTGTCACCTTTTTTATCATTTTTTTGTCGCATTTTTTGTGTTTTTTTATCGTGTTCATTTGTCCCCCTTTTATTTTGATCTTTTTCTTATCTTACCTTTATCACGTTTTTTCACCGTGTTATTTTGTCGTTTTTTCATGAGCTTTTTTGCCATTTTTTAAAACTTTTTTTGGTCACATCTTTAAATACCTTTTTGTCGCCTTTTTTGACTTTTTGTTGGATAATTTGTTGTTTTTTACCCTTTTTTGTTGTTTATTTGTTGTCTTTTGTCACTTTTTTGTTGCTGCTCTTCCTTTTTTAATCATTTTTTTTGCCTTTTTTTGTGACTTTTTTATCACATTTGTTCGTCTTTTTTGTGTGTTTTTTTTTATTTGATCTTATTTTGTACCTTCCTTTTGTAGTCGATTTTTTTTTTTGTTTTTTAATGCCTTTTTATGACTTGACACTTTTTCACCATTCTTATCGCCTTTTTCGCCATTTTTTATTATCCTTTTTTTTGCGATTTTTTTTTGACACTTTTCTCACTATTTTTTCGCATTATTACTTTGTTCCCTTTTTCTGCCCTTTTTAGTCGCACGTTTTCACTTTTTTGGACTTTTTTCACCCTTTTCCGCACCTTTTCTCTCATTTTTACGCTTTTGCAGGATTTATTTTTTCGACTTTTTTTGTGTATCAATTTTTGTCATTTTTTGCTGCCTTTTTTTGTTTTTTTTTTATTTTTTTTCGTGTTTTTTACCCCTTTTTGCACCTTTTTTTGTTTCTTAATTGTGGTCTTTTGTCAGCCTTTTGTTGCCGTTCTTCCTTTTTTTTCGCCTTTTTTTATTTTTTTTTTGTCCTATTTTATCGCTTTGTTAGCCTTTTTGGGACTTTTTTTATCACATTTTGTCGCCTTTTCTGTTGTTTTTCCCTGAGCTTTTTTGTTACCTTGTATTACTCCTTTTTGAGTCGAATTTTATTTTTTTTAATGCCTTTTTATCATTTAACACTTTCTTGCACCGTTTTTGTCACCCTTTTTTCCTACATTTTTATTACCTTTTTTTTTATTTGGCTTTTTTCGACCTTTTGTGAGCATTTTTGTTACCTTTTCTTACCCTTTCTTTTGTACCTTTTCCTTGTAGCGTTTTGTTGCTGCTCTTCCTTTTTTAATCACTTTTTTGCCTTTTTTGTGAGTTTTTTTCGTCTTTTTTGTGTTTTTTTTTGTTTGATCTTATTTTGTACCTTCCTTTTTTAGTCGATTTTTTTTTTGTTTTTTAGTGCCTTTTTTATGACTTGACACTTTCACCATTCTTATCACCTTTTCCGCCATTTTTTATTATCCTTTTTTTTGCGATTTTTTTTTTACACTTTTCTCACTATTTTTTCGCATTATTGGTCGCTCTTTCCCGACTTGCCTTTTTTATCGTTTTTTTTATCGCATTTTTTGTGTTTTTTGTCCTACTCATTTGTCCCCATTTTATTTTGACCTTTTTTCCCACTTTTTTGGCACTCTTTATGATGTTTTTTTCACCATTTTATTTTGTCGTTTTTCATGGGCTTTTTTGCGATTTTTTTTTAACTTTTTTTTGGTGGCATACATATTTAAATACCTTTTTTGTTGCCTTTTTTTGACTTTTTGTTGCATATTTTTTTGTGTTTTTCCCCTTTTTTTGTTGCCTGTTTGTGGTCTTTTGTCACTTTTTTGTTGCCGTTTTTTCCTTTTTTATCGCTTTTTCCCACTTTTTTTCTCTTTTTTTTTTCCTGAGATTTTTTTTCTTGTTACCTGTTTTAATCTTTTTTTTTTTGCTTTTTAATACTGTTACGTTGAACGGGTGATTAAAATCGGCATGGGTAAAACTCAACAGTTCTTTCTTAATGACCCCAATTACACGACTGATCATTTCACAGCGATTATGTACAAAATAATTCCGGCGCAACTTGACTGTTCTGTCGTGGACTCCATTTGATGAATAATCCTACGTTCATCTCGATGGCTCGAGAACGCTACTTCGAGGGTTTTCTGGATTGCCCATCGCGACTTCCGCTTCCAGACTTTTCGACAACGAACGCCACGCCGCCCAGCCGATGAGTCATCACCGCCGTACATATCGCGAATTTTTTTGACAATTTTCTCACTATATTATCGGTTTATTGATCGCTTTTTCCTAACTCAGCTTTTTTCGTTCATTACTCACCTTTTTTATCGTTTTTTTTTTGTGGCATTTTTTGTATTTTTTTTATCGTGTTCATTTGTCCCATTTTATTTTGGCGTTTTTATGAGCTTTCTGCTATTTTTTTTTTACTCTTTTTGATCGCATCTTTAAATACCTTTTTTCGCCCTATTTTTGTCGCTTTTCAACGCCTTTTTTGATACTCTTTTTGTTGTCTTTTTCCTAACTCCGCAGTAGTTTTTGTGTTTTCTTATACTTTTTTTGTTACTGTTTTTCTTCCTATTTTGTGGACTTGTTTTTACTTTTTTCGCCTCATTTTATCGCTTTGTTTACCTTTTTTTGAAATGAATCTTGAAATGAAATTATCCAAATCACTTACTTAATCTAAAATTTAAAAGTAAATACTACTTAAGTAGCCAAAAACAAAGTTATGCGGATTTTATCAAAGTAAAATATTTATTTATGGCTGAATGAGAACACGCTTAACTCCTAAAGTATTCTTTATCAATAGTTTAAATGTAAATGCAGTGAAATATCGACGTTATGATATGCATGAAATGTAACTGATAATGTCAGAAGGTGACAAGCACACGCGATCGTGTTTGTTTCTAGGCGATATTTTTATACATGAATTGTGTGAAAACTCACTTTCCATTAAAAAAAATCCACATATATTTTTTGTTATTGAAAAACATGGTCCTAATAAAGATAAAGTTTGATTCATAATTAATTGTTTATTTGTTTCAAAAGTACATCATCGAGTCGTATTTAATTCGATTTTTTCTTCTTATAAAGCCCCAGACATTTACCTGGATCACACACCAAATCGTAGCAGGTAGTAGTGATCGGACAAGTTCGATTTTTCCCACACGGCTGCAAATCTGAAAATTTACCACTCAAATAAAATTTTATCACTATGCAAACTACTCACTCGAACAGTCCTCCGGTGTACCTTTATCCCGTCTTGAGGGCTTGCGACGACCTGGAAATAAATCGGGTGTAATAAATGCAAAGAAGTGTCAGACCTTACCCTTGGTAAAATGCGTATTTGCTCCGTACAGCAAACTTAGAACCAAAGCAAGCACAAGGAAAAATTTGAAAATTTTCATGGCGAAAACCGCGTTCGAGTCAGTGCAACGACTGGCGATTTCTGAAAGCTGAAATAAAGTTTAAACGGTATTTGTGATGTGTTATCGTTCGCAAATTATAAATGTAAATTAATTGACGTAGCTTTCGAAGGACGCCCCATTTCCTGGTAAAAATGCGAACAATTTTAGTGTGTTCGGCTGTTAAGGGTATATGTGTGGAAATAATGATACACAGTGGTCAACCTTGACATTAATAGCACTTTATGATTACTATTTTCTTAACTACTGGGATAAATGATATCATAATAGTCGATGCCTTCTTCACGCTGTTCTCGTCCATATCCATTTCTATACTTATACAAACCCTGCGAACGACCATCGTCACAGACAGAATTGAAACAAGTCAGAGCTTCAGGGCACGCATCCAATTTTCCACAAGTCGGTAGGTCTAGAATTTTTTCAAACCTTCAAGTCAAAAATTTTGCCCTACACCATGTTGAAAAAATTACTTTCTTGCAAACGCACTTGGACACAAAGAAGTACCAAAAAAAGAAGTTTTAACACTGCCATGTCTGAATAACAAGTTAGAACTGAAGCAGTAACAAGACTTTCTAATTTGTTATTTTTATTTTATAGTTTGCATTTTACGTCTACCGATAACCGATAAAATTTATGTTTTCTTTTTGTTATCTAAAAAGCCGCGGCAATTTAGATACTTTATGTGTTTTTTAATTGCAATTAGGTGTCTCTCCGAGCGGAGTGAACCGCCGAACCGCCGTACTTTTTACCCGAAAGGCGCAAGCCGCGCTGAAAAAGCCCGCAGAAGAAAAAGAGGAGAAAGAAGCGCCTTCTCCGGGCCCCCCCAAACCGTAAGTACATTTCTAACCGTCTCGATCCGGCTCGAAGGACCGTTTTTTCGCCCAAACAGAAAAAAGAAGGGGCGTCCCAGACGCACCCCCGAAGTCACGGTGAGTCCTACCGTGGACACCAAAAAGCTCGACTCCGTCCCCGACAGCTTCCGGGTGTACCGCGCCGGGCACCAGACCTCCGGCGACGAAAACAGCGACAGCGCCACGAGCTTGTCCACGTGCTACTCGCACGAGGCGTCTGAAGTAGAAACGGACGAAAGCGACTCGGATCACGTCCCGGAGAACGCCGAAGTGGCGACGGAGAAGATCGAGCTGAAGCCGCTGCAGCTAGTCTGGGCCAAATGTCGGGGGTACCCGTGGTACCCGGCCCTCATCATCGACCCAGAAATGCCCAAAGGGCACCTGCACAACGGGGTCCCTATCCCGTCGCCCCCCAGCGAAGTCATGGCCTTGAGGTCCAACCACTCCGAAGAGGTGTACTTGGTTCTGTTCTTCGACGCCAAGCGGACGTGGCAGTGGCTACCGGCGGAGAAACTAGAGATCATGGGGCTGGACCAAGAGAGGGACGAGGCCAAGGTAGGGCTAAATTTGTCAAAACTACACACAAAATGATGCTCGAGGTGCGCGAAAGTGGCGCAGTCGGTTATTTATTTATTTATACATATTTTAGCATTTTTTTTGTTGTGTAAGGTCAACGAGCCCCGGAAGCCCGCCGACAGGAAGGCCGTGCGCAAAGCCTACGAGAACGCCCTCCAGTACGAATCTCAAGTCAACGGCCCCGATGGCGCCGATGCGGCTTCTTAATTTTGTGGCCCCCTTTTTGAGAGTGGTGGCGCTTTAAATGTTTCGGTCCGTTTCTAGATCTCTTACCTGTAAGGTTGCGTTAAGTTTAATAAATACGTTTGTAAGTAGGGGGTGTTTGATTTACCGTGGCGGCGGTTGGCGTGGGCGTAGGCCGGGAAGGCTAGGTTCGTCGCGTTGGAGAAGTGGTGCTTGATTCCGATGAAGTCTACGTCGGGGGGAGGGCCGTTTTGGAAGAATAGGGGCTCGGCTTCGTAGTCGAGGAAGTGGTCGGGGTAGCGCGCGGGCGGGGCGAAGGTGCGCTCGTTGGCCACTTCGTTGTCGGGGCCGGAGTCGCTCTCGTCGCTGGAGCCGCTGTCGTCGTCTTTGGTCAAGAGGAGTGGAAGGGCGTGGCGCTTCTTGGTGGGGGCGTGGTGTTCTGGAGGGAGTTTGCGTAAGTCTGGAATCAATTAAGTTTTTACTCTGAATCTAATCAAAATTGTAGTTATAATAACATTTTGCAATTTAACTTTGAAACTGCAAAATATAATTAAATAAATCATAAATCATAGATTATTAAACGCTAACTAAAATTTAACTAGTCAACCCCACCACTAATGGGATGACGTCATCTCCAAAATTTATAATAAAAAGTTAAAAAAAAATAAAAAGTCAAAACTGAATGACAATATTTTGCAATATAACTTTGAAATTGCAAAACCGATTGCTCTGAAATCTTGTAAATATTTTAAGGTTATCGCAAAATTTTGCCGAATAAATTTTTGGCGGTTCGAAATTTTCCATGTTTCCTACAAATCGATTCTTTTATTTTTTGACTTTTCAATTTTTGTTTTTCGATTTTTCAATTTTTCGTTTTTTTTTTTTTTAATTTTAGATGTTTCGAACTCTCGATTTTTCGGTTTTTTAGCATTTCAGTTTTCAATTTTCAATTTTTAGAATTTTTAATTGTTAACTTTTCAATTTTTGGATGTTTCGATCTCGATTTTTTACTTCTTGATATCTCGATTTCTCAATTTTTCGACATTTTAGTTTGAGGATTTTTCAATTTGTCGATTTTTCGAATTTTCGATTTCTTGATTTTCCGATATTTCAGTTTTGCGATTTCAGTTTTTCGATTCTTCAAATTTTTCGATTTTTCAATATTTCAATTTTTCGATTTTTTGTTGTTTTGATTTCTCGATTCAATTTTTCGATTCTTCAATTTATGGGCATTTTAATTTTTCGTTTTTTTTTTATTTTAGATATTTCGATTTCTCGGTTTTTTAGCACTTCTGTTTTCAATTTTCGATTTTTCGACTTCCTGGTTTTAGATTTTTTAATTTCTCAAATTTTCGACATTTTAGTTTGAGGATTTTTCAATTTATTTTTTAATTTCGCGATTTTTTATTTTTCGATTCTTTAAATTTTTCGGTTTTTCAATGTTTCAATTTTTGGCGTTTCGAAATTTTTTATTTTTCCTTTGATTTTTCGACTTTTCGATTTCCCAATATTTCGAATTTTTGATTTCTAGATTTTTCGATTTCTCAGTTTTTCGACATTTTAGTCTGAGAATTTTTCAAATTGTCGATTCTTCAATTTCTCGATTTTCCGATATTTCAGTTTCACGATTTCAGTTTTTCAGTTCTTTAAATTTTTCGATTTTTCAGTATTTCAATTTTTCGATTTTTTGTTGTTTTGATTTCTCGTTTCAATTTTTCGACTCTTCAATTTATGGGCATTTTGATTTTTCGTTTTTTTTTTTATTTTAGATATTTCGATTTCTCGGTTTTTCGGTTTTTTAGCACTTCAGTTTTCAATTTTCGATTTTCCTACTTCCTGGTTTTAGATTTTTTAAATTCCTCAATTTTTCGACATTTTAGTTTGAGGATTTTTCAAATTGTCGATTCTTCATTTTCTGGATTTTTTGAATTTTTAATTTCGCAATTTTTTATTTTTCGATTTCTCGATTTTCCGATATTTCAGTTTTTCGATTCTTTAAATTTTTCGGTTTTTCAATATTTCAATTTTTGGCGTTTCGAAATTTTTTATTTTTCCTTTGATTTTTCGACTTTTCGATTTCCCAATATTTCGAATTTTTGATTTCTAGATTTTTCGATTTCTGAGTTTTTCGACATTTTAGTCTGAGGATTTTTCAAATTGTCGATTCTTCAATTTCTCGATTTTTCGAATTTTCAATTTCTGGATTTTATGTTTTTCGATTTCTCGATTTTCCGATAAGTCAGTTTCACGATTTCAGTTTTTCGATTCTTTAAATTTTTCTTTTTTTCAATATTTCAAATTTTGGCGCTTCGAAATTTTCTATTTTTCCTTTGATATTTCGATTTCCCAATATTTCGATTTTTTGATTTCTAGATTTTTCAGTTTTTCGATTTCTCCCATTTTTTGATGTTTTGATTTTTCAATTTTTTGATTCTTCAATTTTTCGACATTTTAATTTTTCTTTTTTTTAATTTCTATTTCTTGATCTTTCGATTTTTCGACTTATCGTTTTTAGATTTTTCAGTTTTCAATTTTTTGGCTTTTAAATCTTTCAATTTTCTGTTTTCCGATTTTCCAATTAATCGAAATTTCGATTTATCGAGTTTTTTAAGTTAAATGTTTCACTGGCTTCTCGATTTCTCAATTTTTCAATTTCGACTCTTCGATTCTAGGATTTTTCAATTTTGGGATTTTTAAATTTCCCAATTTTTTAGTTTTTCGATTCGTCATTTTTTCGATTTTTCAATTTTTCGATTTTTTTAATTGTAGATTTTTCGATTCTTCAAATTTTTCGATTTTTCAATATTTCAATTTTTGGCGCTCCGATATTTTCTATTTTTCCTTTAATTTTTCGATTTCCCAATATTTCGATTTTTTATTTCTCCACCTTTTGATTTCTGTATTTTTCAATTTCTCAAGTTTTCGATGTTTCACTTTTAGGATTTTTCGATATTTCGATGTTTTAATTTTTCGATTTTTTTATGTTTTGATTTCTCGATTTTTCAATTTTTCGAGATTTTAATTTTTCGTTTTTTTTAAATTTCTATTTTTGATCTTTCGATTTTTCGACTTTTAGAGTTTTAAAATTTTTGATTTTTTAAGTTTTCAATTTTTCGGCTTTTAAGTCTGTCAATTTTCTGTTTTCCGATTTTCCAATTTATCGAGATTTCGATGTTTCGATTTTTAAATTTTTCGATTTTTTGATGTTTTGATTTCTCGATTTTTCAATTTTTCGAGATTTTAATTTTTCGGTTTTTTTTTTAATTTCTATTTCTTGATCTTTCGATTTTTCAACTTATCGCTTTTAGTTTTAAAATTTTTGATTTTTTAAGTTTTCAATTTTTCGGCTTTTAAATCTGTCAATTTAAATTTTTTAAATTATGGCTTTCGATTTCTCAATCTTTTGATGTTTCAATTTTTCAATTTCGATTTCTCGGTTTTTCAATTTTTTGATTCTACGATTTTTCAATTTTTCGAGATTTCAGTTTTGGGATTTTTAAATTTCCCGATTTTTTAGTTTTCCGATTCGTCATTTTTTCGATTTTTTAATTTTTTGATTTTTTAATTGTAGATTTTTCGATTTCTGAATTTCTAGTTTTTTTATTTTTAGTTTTTCGGTTTTTTAAATTTTATATTAACGATTTTTCCAATTTTCGATTTTACGATTTTAAACTTTTTAGTATGTATGTACATATTTCGATTTTTCGACTTTTAATTTTTTTGATTTCTCGATTTTTCAAGTTTTCGACATTTCAGTTTTGAGATTTTTCAATTTTTTGAATTTTAGTTTTTCGATTTTTTTAATTGCAGATTTCTCGATTTTTTAAATTTTATATTGACGATTGACGATTTTTCCATTTTTCGATTTTACGTTTTTTTTTTATGTTTCGAATTCCCGATTTTAACCTTCTTAGTATGTATGAGTATGTATGTACACATTTCAATTTTTCGAATTTAAAAATTTTTCGACTTTCCATCGTTTTGATTTCTTGATTTTTCAGTTTTTCAACATTTCAATTTTGGGAATTTTTCAAAATTTCATTTTTTTCAGTCCTTCGATATCGATCGATCTTTCAACTTTTCGGATTTCGATTTTTCGGTTTTTCAATTTTCGATTTTTAAATTTTTTTCATTTCTCGATTTTCGTTTTTCGGTTGTTCGATTCGTCGATATTTTTTGTAATTTATGGAAGCACCGGGATTTGTTGAGCTGCACTTCAGGGACGAGGGAAGTTCTGTCGAAATAACATTCGACCAATTTTTTTATTCGAAAAAATAAAAAACCGAAAAACTCAAAAAATAAAAAATTGGATAATCGAAAAATTGCAAATCGAAGATCCGAAGAAACGAAAAATTGAAACTTTGAAAAACTAAAAATCCGCAAACTTAAGAATCAAATAAATTAATGAATCGAAAAATTGGAAAGAAAAAAAAACGAATCGAATCGAAAAGTTGAAAAACCCAAAAATTGTAAAATCGGAAAAATTATAAAATCGTCAAAATTCCAAAGATCAAAAAATAGAAAATTTAAATGTCTAGAAATTGAAAAAATTAAAAATCGAAAAATTGAAAAATCGAATAAATGAATAGTTTTACAACAATCCAATTATTTAAAAATGAAAAAATTCTAAAATCGTAAAATTGAAAAATCCAAAAGTTGGAAAATCGAAAAACTGAAAAATATAAAAATCAAAAACTCGAAGAGTTGCATATCGTAAAGTTGAAGAAACAAAAAAAAATTGAAGAATTGAAAAATTCAAGCGAAAAAAGCTGTGGAAGTGTTATTTACGCTATTGATTTTTACTTTATAGAGATTATCAGAAAACAAAATTCGCAAAAAGTTTTTATAATTTTTCAAAGAACCGGGGTTTGGAAGGAAGTTCTATGGAAATAACCTTCGACCAAATTTTTAATAGGTTATGTCAAGTGACATAACTTAGTAAAACTTTTGTGACTTAAGCGACTTAAACCAAACCACCTGCTAAAGTCAAAGTGGCTCTTGTATAACTTAACTCAGTTCACATATACCTAGTAAAACTGTACTAATGGACAGTAATAATCCTTGCGGTTCGCTTCCATAAAGCCTACAATTATAGCCAGTTTGACTTGAAAGAGTGGTGTGGCTTAAGCCGCTTAAGTCAAAAGTTTTACTAGGTATATGTCAACTGAGTTAAGCGTATGGACACTATTACCTGCTGTATGCAAACACAAGAGCAGCATAACAAACACGAACGCCACTGTTTTTCCGTCCATGGTCACAAAACAACTGACTGCGAACTGGAAGTTTCAGTCTTTTTGTGGTGTCACGAAAAATACCAAAGATCGTTTCCCCTCAACCAGAATTTTACAGTGTACAATTTTGCCTGATTAATGGAAGTTTAAGTCCTTTTGTATTGTCATGTAATATACTAAAGGTGCTGAATGTTGTAAAAAAAAATCATGTATTATTGCTATTCCATTTTTTATTTCCCCTCAACCAGAATTTTACAGTGTACAATTTATTGCCCGATCAATGCTTCTTTTCGTGTTCGTGGTGCTTTTCACCTCCATGCACATGGTGCTTTTCATGGAGGTGGTGCTGTTTTTCCTGTCCGCCATGATGCCTGGCATGTTCGTGGTGCTTTTCGTGTTCGCCATGGAAGTGTTTCACGCCTTCATGGTAGGATTTAGCATCAAGATGGTGGGCTTTATCGTGTCCGTGGTGGGTCTTGTCGTGGCCGTGGTGGGCCTTGTCGTGTCCGTGGTGGGCCTTGTCGTGGCCGTGGTGGTCCTTCTCGTGTCCATGGTGGGCCTTGTCGTGTCCGTGGGTCTTCTCGTGAAGGTGTTTTGTATGTTCGTGGTGTTTGTCAGCCTGATGCAAATGTTTGGAGTGTCCGTGCTGTTTGGCATTTGGATGGTGGTTGGATTTTGCGTTAGAGTGGTGCCTGTCGTGGTGAGCGAACTCTTTGCCTTGGTGGTACAGATGTTTGGCGAAGCCTGTAAGGGAAAGGTTGGAAGAAAGCACACATTTTGTGGTGGCTGTTACCTTTGAGATGCTTCTCGTTGGTTTTTTTTTCGGTTTTAGAGCATATGCAGTGACAGGTCTTGTCACCTGCGGTGATGATCTCATGCGATCCATCTGATCCTGAAGTTCCTTCTGTGGTGGTTTCGCTTGATTCGCCGTTGGATGATCCCGAATTAGAGTTGTTTGAGGAATCGGTTGATGCACCGGTGGAGGTTTCAGAATCGCAAGAAGTAGAAGAACCGTCGGGTATAGGGGTAGGAGTTTCTTTTCCTGGAGAAGTAGAACTTCCTTGTCCCGGAGAATCAGAACTTCCTTCTCCCGGAGAAGCAGAACTTCCTTGTCCCGGAGAATCAGAACTTCCTTCTCCCGGAGAATCAGAACTTCCTTGTCCCGGAGAAGCAGAACTTCCTTGTCCCGGAGAATCAGAACTTCCTTCTCCCGGAGAATCAGAACTTCCTTCTCCTGGAGAAGCAGAACTTCCTTGTCCCGGAGAATCAGAACTTCCTTGTCCCGGAGAATCAGAACTTCCTTGTCCCGGAGAATCAGAACTTCCTTGTCCCGGAGAATCAGAACTTCCTTCTCCCGGGGAAGCAGAACTTCCTTCTCCCGGGGAAGCAGAACTTCCTTGTCCCGGAGAATCAGAACTTCCTTCTCCCGGAGAAGCAGAACTTCCTTGTCCCGGAGAATCAGAACTTCCTTCTCCCGGTGAAGGAGAAGTTCCTTTTGGATTTGTTCCACTAACCGATTCCGTGGTACCGTCCGAATCTGCCAAAAACTCGTATTAGCAATGTACTAGAATCGTGTTCAGTACCAAACTTACCTGGACTTGAAGTTATGCAATTAAGGCCACATCGATCGCCGACGTTACTACGAGAGGCTATTTTCACTGGATTTTGTCTTGCTTTTAAAAACTCGTGAGCGTTTATGGACACGGCGACGAGGACCACCAACAAAACTACTTTCAAAGCCATTTTTGCTTTAAATGTAGAGGTTTAAGTCGGCCGGTTTTTATACGCTTGAAATATGCGGGTATTCGAAAAGAATTTTGGGATTTTCTTTATCTAGGTATGTGGTGCATAGAAGCGATGTGAGTCAGACTATTTCAAAAAATCTTTGATAAGAGAGTCATTTTAATTTGTAATGAGGTAAGTACCATGTGTGAAGGAAAAATGTGGAGTTTTTCCACCGCTTTAACGATCGAGTTTGTGGATAAGCGAAATTATTCAAACAAGGACGTTGTGACGACATTGAATTTTTGAATCGAGGTTTCTTTGATGTTGAACTCTTTGGAATTTTGAAACTATTATCTTGAAATACTTATCTGATGATGATTAACATCAACTCGACTTTTTTTTCAATCACGATGTTTGCCATCACTAATTATCGTCACACAATAGCCACAAAGACCGGTTCTAAATAATAGATCCACTCGATATTGATTTAACAATCACTGCACAAATCCTTCAGTCTTCACACAATGGACGACCAAATCTCACCCTTGCGCCACTACGTCCTCAACACCTCCTTCCACGGTTTCCGCTTCATCGCGGAAGCCGGAAGACACTGGACCGAACGGTAACTCAAAAAATAAAACCAACCCGTTTCACAATTTATTCTTTGTATAAGCATCTTCTGGACAGTGTGTTGTGTCTTAAGCTGGACCGCCACAGGTCTCCTCATCAAGTCATCATGGGAAGACTTCCAGAACAACGCCATTAGTTTCGTCGTGGACACCAGCTACCTGGACTGGGACACCAATTTTCCCTCGATTTCGGTGTGCGAAAGCGACAACCAGAAACGCATAGCGGAAATAACGGATCAGACCTATGGAGACCCCCACGATTACAATTTGGACGAAATCGTCAAGGAGTTGGTGTATTTCAGGGGTTTGTCGTTTTACACGCTTCAGATTTGCGGACCGGAGGCCCAAATGCCCAGCGAACACTGTTTTAAGAGGAGGTTTAGCGATTTTTCGAAGGATGTGAGGAGTAATTGTAGCCAGGTTTTCCGGAAGTGTCGATGGAACGACCAAGAGTTTGATTGTTGTGCGTACTTTGGAGAGATTGACTCGGAAATGGGGGTTTGTTTTGCTATTAATTCGATTCAGGTGAGGGATAAAAAGACGAAGTGGTTGTCGATGGTTTCGAATATCAAAAAAGGGCCAGGGAGTTTGTACTTGGAGATTAATGGGTTTGCCAATGTTTATATTTTGGGGGAGCAGGAAGTCCCTTCGTTGACGACTCTGACGACGGATGTGATGCAGATTACGCCTCATATACACTATCACAGGTTTTTGGCCATTAAAGAAATTGATAACCAACCAGAAGTCAGTTATTATAAAACATAAAAGCAACTTTTTAATCGAACGTTATAGGTAAAAGACGTAAGTATTCGTCAACGTAAATGTCGTTTCAATGATGAATCCGATTTGGACGCTTACCGTTACTACAGTTACAGCGCTTGTTGTGTCCAATGTCGCAAAGATGCCCAAATGCGAATTTGTGGCTGTGCCCACCATCTAATGCCCAATATTCGTACGACTTTGTAACTTCTAAAGTACTTTTGTAACACTTATTGTTACAGCTGCAAGTACCCATTGTAATATCACTGGTCTGTATTGTCTTAGTAAACATTACAACGAACTGTCTGTTCTCAAACCGTATTGGGCCAACAGGACGGGACTTGTTTGCGATTGCTTACCCAGTTGTACTGAAATCGAACTGGCGGTAATCAAAGACGACAAATTTGGGTACTTTGGTTGTAAAGTGTAGCTACATTGGTTAACATCGTTTTTGTTTTGAAGAATTCCGGATGATTTTGCCATTCTGGAACTGTCTTTGGAGCGACTACCGACAGAACGTTACAAGAGAAACGTTGTTAGAGGGAAACTGGATTTAGTTGGTGCGGTTATACTTTTATAGTTACTGGTTTTTGAATGGTTACTATTGTAGTGTCAATGGGAGGCAGTACCGCGTTGTTTTTGGGCGCTAGTATCCTGAGTTTTGTCGAAGTGGTGTACTATTTTCTAGTACGACCAATAAGCAACTCGATTTTGGCTAAAGAAAAAGCCCGTGAAAGTAGGAAGTACAAACGTAAAGATAAAGCAGGAATGCTGATACTACCGACGATTTCTTAAAAAAATTAACTGTGTTTATTGAACAGCTGTCTGCACAGTGTGATGTAGAGTAGTAGAGATGTAATGACAAGAACGTCACCTTCACTTCAGCCAATTAAAATCAAGATTTCGTAGCGCGGCAAAAACGTCTGATTTAAATTTCGAATTTGATAACACATAGTTAGAATAAAAACTGTAATAGACTGAGTGAATATTTTGCTTGTTTATTACTTCCCGAGCGTAAGCAAAGGAAGTATTGTAATCGAGTCCGTCGGCCGACTCTCTACTTTTACGTTTTCTCGATCTTTCATGACCCCTAGAACACGAAGAAATAGGTCTCCCATTTCCGTCTGTCTGTCCGTCTGTCCGTCTGTCCGTCCGTCTGTCCGTCTGCCGTCCCGGATTTTTATTAGACAGATAATCTCCGAAAGTACTCGACCGATTGTTGTGAAATTTTGTACTTATATTAAGAATATCATGTAGATGGTAAAACGCTAACCAAAATTTGTCTAATCATCCCCACCACTAATGCGATGACGTCACTTCAAAATTGTACATAGTAAATGGGTTTTCAATTGTATAAAATAACATAGTCCTACACATGTAGTTTACAACTCTGAATCGACTTTTCACCCGAAACGTCCAGATTTTTGGAAAAAAAATCAAAATTATAAAACAACATTTTGAAATTTAATTTTTAATCTGCTAACCAGAATGCTTTGAAATGTTGCAGATGTTTTAAGGCTATAAAGAGCATCATAAATCTTTAGTCAAAAAATATTTGCTTATCCCCTCCAAAAACTTGATGACGTCAGCTCAAAAGTTTGTGGAATAAATCATATCTAAAATGTACAAAATATGATGAGTCTGTACTTGTGATCTATCACTCCATTCATATTTTTTGGATTTGCATATACAGGGTGACTCAAAAAAATTAATGAATGCGTAAATTTATTTTACTGATTTACTCAGAAACTACAAAACCGAATGCTTTGAAATCTTGCAGATGTTTTAAGGTTATAAAGAGCATAATAAATGTTTAGTCAAAATATATTTGCTTATCCCCTCCAAAAACTTGATGACGTCAGCTCGAAAGTTTGCCGAATAAATCATATCTAAAATGTACAAAATATGATGAGCCTGTACTTGTCATTTATCACTCCATTCATATTTTTTGGATTTGCATATACAGAGTGACTCAAAAAAATTAATGAATGCGTAAATATATTTTATTGATTTAATCAGGAACTACAAAACGGAATGCTCTGACATCTTGCACATGTTTTAAGGTTATAAAGAGCATAATAAATGTTTAGTCAAAATATATTTGCTTATCCCCTCCAAAAACTTGATGACGTCAGCTCGAAAATTTGCCGAATAAATCATATCTAAAATGTACAAAATATGATCAGTCTGTACTTGTGATCTATCACTCCATTCATATTTTTTGGATTTGCATATACAGGGTGATTCAAGAAAATAAATGAAAGCGTAAATTTATTTTACTGATTTACTCAGGAACTACAAAACCGAATGCTTCGAAATCTTCAAGATATTTTAAAATTATCATAAGCATGGTAAATTTTTGATCAAAACGTATTTGGTCGTCCCCCCTAAAAAATTTATGACGTCACCACAAAATTTTGCTGAATAAATCCTATCTAAAATGTACAAAATATGGTGAGTCTCTTCTTGTGATTTATCATTCCATTCAAATTTTTTCGATTTGCATATACAGGGTGACTCAAAAAAATTAATGAATGCGTAAATTTATTTTATTGATTTAATCAGGAACTACAAAACCGAATGCTTTGAAATCTTGCAGATGTTTTAAGGTTATAAAGAGCATAATAAATTTTTAGTCAAAATATATTTGGTTATCTTCTACAAAAAACTGATGACGTCAGCTCAAAATTTTGCCGAATAAATCGTATCTAAAATGTACAAAATATGATGAGTTTGTACTTGTGATTTATCATTCCATTCATATTTTTGGATTTGCATATGCAGGGTGACTCAAAAAAATTAATGAAGGCGTGAATTTATTTTATCGATTTAATCAGGAATTACAAAACCGAATGCTTTGAAATCTTGGGAATATTTTAAAGTTATTATAAGCATGGTAAACTTTTGTTCAAAATGTATTTGTTCATCCCTCCAAAAAAATTGATGACGTCACACTTAAATTTTGCTGAATAAATCCTATCTAAAATGCAAAAAATATGATGAGTTTGTACTTGTGATATATCATTCCATTAATATTTTTTAGATTTTCTTAAGAGGTGGTTCAAAAAAATTAATGAAGTCAATTTATTTTATTGATTAAATTAAAGGCAACACTTATTATTAGTATTACACCCCAACCAACCCAATTTGGTAGACACAAAATTTGTTAAAGGAAAAACTCGGTTGAAACATAAGGGTAGCACGGTTATTTACATCGACTTTAACATTACAGACCTGCATTTGTTTTATGCGTTCACTTGATTCCGCGAATGTGAAATAGACATGTTTATAATCAACCAATTGTGAATTTCACCGTCAAGAATTAAAATAAAACCCAATGTTTTATATAATAAGCGGAAGTCGAAGCAATAAAAGCGACGGTCGTTTTGTTTACAGTTTCTCTGTTTGGCTCTCGCGTATGCTGTTACGCCTGTCATCTTAAATTAAGAATGTTTATACATATACGATTTTCAGTTGCCTCTGATACGTAGGTATACGTGAGTAAATTGTTTCGTTATTTTATTGATTATTACAAATCAATATTCAAACGACCCAATTCATTTTCCCGAAAATTTGAGAATATAATAATTTTATTCTTAGTATTACACTACATCTATCCCAACTGATATACGTGTCCTTGCTAAAATGTTGATGACGTCATCGCAATTTTTTTTTAAATTCCCACTACAAAAATGTAATGAGAAAAAAAAACACAATAGGCATGCAGTCGTCAAGTTTCCGACAGCGAGGGAAGTACTGTCTAAACTCTTTAGACCAATTTTTTTTATTCGTCGTGAGCCAAGAAGGCGGAGCTTGACTGCAAAATCCGTATTTTTCCACAAGAAATTAAAAACATGTTTTTAAGTATCGTGTTGTCCAAAGAATACTATGTATATTGACCCACCCCATCTCAATTCTAACGATTTTTTTTATTCTTCGAACCTTAAAACACGTTTAAAATGGTAAATTTTTGTGAGGAAGTATGGATTTTTCAATTTCGCTGCACTCCAAAGGCAAAACATGAGCCCCGCCCACCCACCCTATCTCAATTGTGATGATTTTTTTTAATCGTCCAGAGCCAAAGGAGCGGAATTTAATTGCAAAATCCTTATTATTTCTCTACAATAAATTACCATATAAGACATGTTTCTGAGTATCGTGTTATTCAAAAAATGCTATGTATTTAAAAAAAAATAAAGCCAAATATTAAGCCCCACCCATACCTGCCCTGATCTAAATAGTTGATAATTTTTCATTCATTGGCAGATCTAGGATCATCACAATGGAGATGGGGTGGGTGGGCGGGGTTAACATTTTGCCCTTTTTTCTTAATATACAATAGTATTCTTTGAACGACACGATACTCAAAAACATTTTATTAATTTCTTGTAAAGAAACAAGTATTTTGCAGTTAAGCTCCGCCCCCTTTGTTTCACGGCGAATAAAAAAAAATCATCACAATTGAGATAGGGTGGGTGGGCGGGCTGACATTTTGCCTGTTTGTTTTAATATGTGTAGACTTCTTTTCACAACATGAAACACATGTTTAAAATGGAAAATTTGTCTAAGGAAATATCGATTTTGCAATTAGGTTCCACCCCATAATTGTAAAATCCATATTTCCTTGCAAAAATGTACCATTTTAACCATCTTTTAAGTTTCTTGTTGTGAAAAGTTGGCTATGTATATTAAGAAAAAAAGGTAAAATATGAGCCCCGCTCACCAGACATTTCAAGTGTGATCATTATGGGGGAGAACCTAATTGCAAAATCGATATTTCCTGATACAAATTTTCCAATTTAACCATATGTTATATTGTGAAAAGAAGTCTACACATTTTAAGATGCAAAGGCAAAATCTAAAGTATATCTAGGGTCTCTAGTTGAAGTATTTTTCGTAAAATTCCGTGATTTTCTTTTTTATTCGCTACTTCAATTTCCTAAATGTCGAAGCTGGCCAGTTTTCTTCATAATATAAGTACTTTATTCTTTAAATGTGACCAAATAATGTTTACTTGAAGACGCTTTGTCGTTTTGGAAAGAAAAATAGGATTCATCATCATAAATGATGTCTTTTTTGCCACTGAGTTTGAAATCACCAGAAAATAAGGCATTTAGTCTGGCTCTTTGTCGTTCTGGTCGTTCAGGTGTCGATTTTCAGGCGTCTATTTTGGTATAACGGTCAATTCCTTTTTGTTTTAATATTTTCGATATATTCCGATCTGACACATGATATTTTCTTGCTAACTTCGATGCAGACGCTCCATTTTTCTTTGAAAGTTTAACAATCTTCCGAATTTCTTCTTCCGGTAATTTTCTTCTTTTTTTTTCCAGACTCTTCTTTCCTTTCTATTCCACCAACTCCATCCAATATTTCCCAAACTCTATACACAGTGGTTTCCCCAGTTACATAATTTTTTAATCCCTTAACCGCCAAATATGGAGTAATCTTTGGCTGCCTGTCATACACCAAATTTATTAATTTTCTTTTTTCAAGTTCTTTTAGCGGAGCCATTGCTAATATGACAGTTTTGCTTAAAAATAAATGATCGTCATCAAAATCTAAACGTCATATTTAATATAGCACTATGCAAAGCGCTTCTTTATACAAAAATTGTGGAAATTAATTATAGTCCCGATTTTAAGTTCGCATACCTTAAAATTATAATGGAGGAAACATGTATTCAATATTTTTTCCTATAATTGCATCTCCATAAAAAATAAAACCATACTGTCTTAGTGTGGTTAATTTAAATCAGTTACCCTAAGTACACAGAACAGTTCAAACAATACAAAGGCAAACTGCATATAAAAATGTAGAAATCTCAGAACCAGAAACGTATAGCAGAAATAACGGGTACAATTTTGACGAAATTTTCAAAAAGGTGATGCGGTCCAGAGGCCTAAATGCCCAGTGAACACAGTTTTACGAGAGATTTAGCGATTTTTCGAAGGATGTGAGGAGTAATTGTAGCCAGGTTTTCCAGAAGTGTGGACGGAACGACGACGAGTTTGATTGTTGTCTGTACTTTGGGGAGATTGACTCGGAAATGGGGGTTTGTTTTGCCATTAATTCGATTCGGGTGAGGGATAAAAAGGTGAAGTGGTTGTCGACGGTTTCGAATATCAAGAAGGGACCAGGGAGTTTGTATTTGGGGATTAATGGGTTTGCTAATGTTTATATTTTGGGGGACCAGGAAGTGCCTTCGCTGACGACTTTGACCACGGATGTGATGCAGGTTACGCCTCATATACATTATCACAGGTTTTTGGCCATTAAGGGGACTCGCTAGACGAGGTATAACATTAAAAAAAATGATATTAATATAGATGTATCATACATCAAACTGCAGCTTTTTTCATATTCTAGAGCGCAGAGACCCGTTCAATCAATTAAAAAAATATGGCTGAGAAATATCGTAAAAAAAGCACCATTGTATGTTTTCTTTTCAAGTTTTTTGAGTCATAACCATCATAGAATCGCTTGAAAATTCGCACATGGATAAAACAACACTTTCTACAGGGCGCAGAGTCATTAAATGTTTGTTAGTGGTACAATTTGTTTAAATAATAATGTGTTTATTAAAATCAAAACATACCACAAATTAATGCAAAATACGTCGAATAATTTTAACAGGAATATCAGAGGAAAATTAATGATCTATTGGTTAGCAGAGTTTTTAACAAAAACTAACATTTATTGAAAAAAATGGGTATCAATTCGACAGAATTTGAGCAGTTAGTTCAGTACTTTGCCGATAGGAGCGCCACTAAAATTTACGGAAGCGACTTTACAGGTTATAAAACCCTTATCGCCTGCTCTACCATAAGCTAATTGTTAGAGTTCTCGGCTGATTTTTCTAATTTATGGCCGCCAGGACCGGCCGTAGTAATCTATTGTTAAGGAAATTAACTTTTACGCAATCATAAAACCGAATTAAAACTGGGGAACTATAATATTTTTACTCCACTCAGGATCCTGAATTCAATACACATGATTACTAAAAAATCATTGTAATATTATTGTTAATATATATTTTGCTTTGTTAATTAATAAAACTAATAAACATATTTATAATAATAATAATAAAAAATGTATAAAATACAGCTTTTGTTTAACACGTATAAGTAGCTAAGTGTATCTACTACTTATCCCAGAAAGGAGGTGGTTTAAAAAAGCCCTACGCCCAGTAAGTTCTCCCTTCATTGTTTACTCGCAAAAAGTGCTCGTATATGTTTTCATTTGCCGAGAGATCATTTTCAAAATATATTTATAATAAAAATATGCAAATCTTGGTGATGAAAAATGTACTCCTAATAAATTATTATTAAAGTACATAAAAAAATAGAAACAAATTTTATTTCTTTTAAAAAAATCTCTCGTAAAGGCAGGTTCCCTTTTCTTCTTGAATCAATTATTTCGGGCAATAATGCGCCAAAGTAAAATTTGCCAAGTTTATCTGCCATCTTTTTACATATTTTTCTTCGTCTTTATAATTTTTTTTCTATATTTGTTACTTTGGGTGTCCATACAACAAAATAAACTTGTGAAATACCCGCAACAAGCATTTGTCCCTGGACTTGAAACTAGTAATCATGATTTTTTTTTAGTTTCAATTCTGTCTGTCAATGTACAAAATTTGATTATTTTTTTTAACCGCTTCTTCTGGAGACAAATCTTGCGATTTTGAAGGGCATTTAATTTCGACTAATGCACTCCTATCCTCTAGAACCCTGTGTGGACTAGCAGCCAAGTAAGGAAATTGTTTTGAAATAAACAAACCACACCGTTCAGTTTTTATATTTTTATTTATTTCAAAACACTTGCCAGCTTTTTCCTCACTTTGCTGTCCATAGTATGTATGACTATTACCTCTAAATGTACTGTACAACAGAGACTCCACAGTTTTAGTTATTGCTGTAGTCGGTCTAAGTTTGTAAATACGTCCAAAATTTGAAGCCGTAACCCTAATTTCTCTTTCTTTTGCCCAAATGTGCCTGTTGCCTAGTGTCTATTTCAATTTGGTCTAAATTCAAAGATAATTTTCTCAAAAAAACCTCTTTGGCTGTCACAAAAGTTTCTACATCCATGACAGGATTTTCTAAAAAATATTTAAACCATAATCGCAGTCCGGACCAGGATACGTAAATTTTTTTACGACATATTTTTTTTTAAGAATACTTTGTCTAAGACGGACAATGTTTTATAGACGAACAATATTTTTTTGTTATTAAACCAGGGCCGTTTTAATCACAATATATGTACTTATCCCCTCTAAAAAATTGATGACGTCACCTCAAAATTTTGCTGAATAAATCCTATCTAAATTGTATAAAGTATGATGAGTCTCTTCTTGTGATTTATCATTCCATTCATGTTTTTTGGATTTGCATATGCAGGATGACCCCAAAAATTAATGAATGCGTAAATTTATTTTATTGGTTTAATCAGGAACTACAGAACCCAATGCTTTGAAATCTTGCAAATGTTTTAAGGTTATAAAGAGCATAATAAATTTTTAGTCAAAATACATTTGCTTATCCCCTCCAAAAAATTGATGACGTCAGCTCAAAAGTTTGCCGTATAATCCTATTTAAATTTTACAAAATATTATGAGTCTCTTCTTGTAATTTATCATTCCATTCATATTTTTTGGATTCGGATATACAGGGTGACTCAAAAAATTTAATAAATGCGCAAATTTATTTTATTGATTTAATCAGGAACTACAAAACCGAATGCTTTGAAATCTAATGTGAAAAAAAAAACATAATAGGCATGCAGTCGTCACGTTTCCGATAGCGAGGGAAGTACTTTCTAAACTCTTTAGACCAATTTTATTGATTTTCCCATTTCTCCATTTCTCAATTTTTCAGTGTTTTAGTTTGGGATTTTTACACTGTTTCGATTCTTTAATTTTCCTTCCATTTTTAGGTTTTTCAATATTTCAGCTTTGGAATTTTGCAATATTTCGTCGATTTTTCAGTTTTTAAAGTTTTAGGTTTCTCGATTTCTCACTATCTCGACTTTTCGATTTTTCAGTTCCATGATTTTTCAATTTGTCGAATTTTTAAATTTTAGATTTTTTGTTCTTGATCATTCAATTTTCTGAGTTTTCAGGCTTAGATTTTTTTTGTTGTTCAATTCTTGGATTTTTAAAATGTTTGTTTTTTAAATTTTCCTATTTATCAACTTACTGGAATTTCAATGTTTTGATTTTTTGATTGTTCAATTTCTCGATTTTTTGAATTTTTAGTTTTTGATACGATTTTTTTTTTCAAAAATTTTCAGTTTTTCAATTTATTAACTACGATATTTCAGTTTTACGATTTTAAATTTTTTTTATTTTTCAGTTTTCAATTTTTGACGTTTCTAAATTTTTCGTTTTTTCAATTTTTCGATTAACTAATTTTTTGATTTTCCCATTTCTCTATTTCTTGATTTTTCAGTTCTTTCTTCAATTGTGATATTTCAATTTTTCGATTTCTGGATTTTTCAATGTTTCAATTTTGGATTTTTTCACTTTTGCGATTCTTCAATTTTCTTTCCATTTTTCAGTTTTTCAAGATTTCAGTTTTGAATTTTTTCACTTTTTCGATTTTTTAATTTTCCTTCCATTTTTCAGTTTTTCAGTATTTGAGTTATGAGATTTTGCAAAGTTTCGGTTCTTCAATTTTTCCATTTTTTGATGTTTCGATTTCTCGGTTTTTCAATTTCTCGATAGGTATTTTAATTTTTCAATTTTGAAGTTCTAGATTTTCCGTTAATTTTTTGTTTTCCTTGATGTTTTGATTTCTCGATTATTCGATTTTTCAAGTTCTCGGTTTAGATTTTTTGGTTTTCCAATTCTTCGATTTTTAAATTGTTTAATTTTTAGATTGTTCAATTTCTCGATTTATAGATTTTTCAATTTTTCGGTTTACCGATTTTTTTCATTTAAAATGTTTCAATTTTTCAATTATTAAGTTTTCGATTTTTCAATTTTGGTGTAATTTGAAAACGGTATTAATAATACATTTAGGCGAATAAACTAATAGACGGGCTTGATAAGCCTTGTTTGCTCTACAGTGTCTAAATTGTGTTTGAATAATATAATAATTATCTCTAATATTAAAATTAATTTGTCAAAGGAATACGAGAAATGATTATTCTGCGAATTTTTCGGTTGTTGGCTGTGTTGTGGAGATCCATGGAACTCTTTCACGTCTTTGCGGTGGATACCTAATAAAATTTACAAAAATTACATCAATGTTTGTCAACTAAAAAAAATCGACTTACCCGAAGACGTTTTTGGGTGGTTTTCTAGACTTTCTACACGACAGTGGTAAACTGCAACCGCAGCAATCAGTACAAGTACTTTAATAACCATTTTGGTAATGAGTACTTAGTTAATTACTGAAGTGAGTGCTATTTAAAGTGCTAAAATACCACAAAAACTTCCGTATGCAAAAATTTGTTTATCAAAAAATGTGGAACGTGTATGTGATGTGAGATTTTTCTTTGTACGAACACATTATCGGAGTTGCATATTCTCAATACCTGCGTACCGATTTTTTTTAACTCTTGCTTAACTGATGAATAGTTATTTATGTAATGTAAAAAAACGGTGCAATTAAACTGGTATTCAGTGTTTTTTATTTATGTAAAAGTGATGTCTGTGACGGGCTTCAACTGTCTCATACCGTATGGGGCCAACAGGACCGGACTTGTTGTTAGAGGAAAACTTGATTTAGTTGGTGCGGTTATACTTTTCTGGTTACTTTTTTTATGGTTACTATTATAGCGTCAATAAAGTGCTAGTATCTTGAGTTTAGTCGAAGTGGTGTACTATTTTCTAGTACGACCGATAAGCAACTCAATTTTGGCTAAAGAAAAAGCCCGTGAAAATATGAATTACAAACGTAAAGATAAAATGGGAATGCTGATACTAGGTACCTACCATTTCTTAAAAAATATAACTGTGTGCACAGTGTGATGTTGTACAATAGTAGAGACGCAACGAAAGTGACGTTTTGGAACATAGCACACAGTAAAGCAGTATTGTAGCTTGAGTTAGCTAAGAATAAAAATTATAGCACACTGAGTGAAGCAATATTTCTCTTGTTTATTTTTTCTTTACAGGAGCATCGTAACATTTGTTTAAACTGTGATATTCAGAATTGGAGGAATGGCAATGGTTAGTTTTTCTTGAAGATGCTTTTTCTGTCCATCTTTTTCATTTTCTTTTTGGAAATTTTCCGGTTGTTGCTTGTGTTGTGGAGATTCATGGAGCTCCTTCGCGTCTTCGCGGTGGATATCTAACAAAATTTACAAAAAAATACACTAACATTCGTTAACTAAAAAAATCGACTTACCCGAAGACGTTTTTGGGTGGTTTTCTAGACTTTCCACATGACAGTGGTAAACCGCAGACGCAGCAATCAGTACAAGTACTTTGAGCACCATTTTGGCAATGACCACCTGTCCGGAAGTGAGTGCTATTTAAATGCTAAAATATCTCAAAATCTTCGGCATGCAAAAATGTGTTTATCAAAAAATGTGAAACACATGACGCGATTTTCCTTGAACAAAAATTCTCGAAGTTGCATTAAAAAAAAAGGTTGTAATTAAACTGGTATTCAGTGTTTTTAATTTATGTAAAAATTATCACAATTATTCACTGTGCAACGATTTCTTGTACTGTGTCGTGATGCAATGTTGTAGTGTTTCTTTAGAAACCAGATATTGCGAACATGCAGTGCGTGTGCAGTATGTTACTGTAATTAATAAATGCAAAAAATCGAGAAAAATTGAAAAATCGAAAAATATATATATAATTTAAAAAATTGAGGAAATGAAAAATTTGAAAATTTAAAATTTAAAAACCGAGAAACGAAAAAACGACTTTTCAATTTCTCTATTACTCGACGTTTCAGTTCTTCAATTCTTCGTTCATTTCAGTTTTGGAATTTTTCAGTTTAAACATTTTTTAGTATTTTGATCTCTTAAGTTTTTCATGTTTTTAGTTTGGGACTTTTCAGTTTTTAGATTCTTTAATTTTTCTCTATTTTTGACTTTTTCAAGTCTCCAATTTTTCTATATTTTAATTTTTCAATTTTTTAAATTTTAGATTTTTCGATTTTTCGACTTCTCAGGTTTTTATTTTTCGGTTTATTAATTTTTAGATTTTTAAAATTTTCGATTTTTCAATGTTTCTGTTTCACTATTTATCGATATTTTTGAATTTTCAATTTTTCATTTTTTCTTTTTAGTTTTGAATTTTCTATTTTTTATTTTTTAAATTTCGGATTTTTCCATTTTAGGTTATTTTTATTTTCCGATATTTTTCGACTTCGTTTTTTCAATTTCTCGGTTTTACGAGTTTTTTCAACTTTTGGATGCTTCGATTTTTGGATTTCCCGCTTTTTTCGATTTTTTGATTTTCGGCTTTTCGATTTTTCACTTTTCCAGTTTTCCAGTTTCCCAATTTTTCGTCATTTGAGTTTTGGATTTCTTCAATTTATCGACTTTTTTATTTTTAAATTTTTAAATTTTTTGTAATTTTTAATTGTCAATTTTTCGACGCGTCAAATTTTCCATTTCTCGTTTTTTCGATTTTTCAGTTTTTCAATTTTTCGATGTTTTGATCTCGCGGTTTTTCAAGGTTTAGATTTTTCGATTTTTCCTGATTTCAGTTTGGAATCTTTTAATTTCTCGATGTTTCAGTTTTTTGATTTTTCAGTTTTCCAATTTTTAGATTTCTCAATTTTTTGATGTTTCAGCTTTTAGGTTCTTCAATTATTTTCCATTTTCCAATTATTTTCCATTTTCCAATTATTTTCCATTTTCCAATTTTTCGATATTTCGACTTTTCGATTTCTCAATTTTTCAATTTTTTTGATATGTCAAGTTCCCGATTTTTTAATTTTGCAGTCTTCAATTATTTTATATTTTTATTTTTCAATTTTTTAAATTTTAGATTTTTCGAATTCTGGATTTTTCGATTTTTCAGTTCTTCAATATTTTTGTCTTAATTTTTTTATGTTTCAACTTCCTCATCTTTCGATTTTTGGACTTCTCAGGTTTTTATTTTTCGGTTTTTAAAATTTTCGATTTTTCAATTTTTCTGTTTCTCTATTTATCGATATTTTTGAATTTTCAATTTTTCACTTTTTCGTTTTAGTTTTGAATTTTCTATTTTTTATTTTTTAAATTTCGGATTTTTCCATTTTAGGTTATTTTTATTTTCCGATATTTTTCGACTTCTCGTTTTTTCAATTTTTCGGTTTTACGAGTTTTTTCAACTTTTGGATGCTTCGATTTTTTGATTTCCCGCTTTTTTCGATTTTTCGATTTTTCACTTTTCCAGTTTTCCAGTTTCCCAATTTTTCGTCATTTGAGTTTTGGATTTCTTCAATTTATCGACTTTTTTATTTTTAAATTTTTAAATTTTTTGTAATTTTTAATTGTCAATTTTTCGACGCGTCAAATTTTCCATTTCTCGTTTTTTAAATTTTTCAGTTTTTCAATTTTTCGATGTTTTGATCTCGCGGTTTTTCAAGGTTTAGATTTTTCGATTTTTCCTGATTTCAGTTTGGAATCTTTTAATTTCTCCATGTTTCAGTTTTTTGATTTTTCAGTTTTTCAATTTTTAGATTTCTCAATTTTTTGATGTTTCAGCTTTTAGGTTCTTCAATCATTTTCCATTTTCCAATTTTTCTATATTTCGACTTTTCGATTTCTCAATTTTTCGATTTTTTTGTTATTTCAAGTTCCCGATTTTTTAATTTTGCAGTCTTCAATTCTTTTATACAGGGTTAGTCACGAGAGAATTACTTCTGAAAATTATTTTTACGCAACCCAAAATACGAATACCATGTACCATTTGATACTAACTGAATTTAAAATGAAATGCTTAATCCATGATTGCTTTGAGTTTGGCAATCTCATTTTGACAATTGTGGAAAAGGAGGTTACGCGAGTGTCCATGGTGGTACCGCAGTCAGTCGAAAATCTCCTCCGGCGCCGCTAATAAATTTGTCAGTGTGCCTCTTGATCTTTTGCAACCGATTAATCACGAGAAAATTATTTCTAAAAATTCCTTTTACGGAATTTTATTCAAAGGTTACAACACAAACTCAAACAAGTAAGTAAATAATTTAACTACTAATCTGTTGAAAATGTTGGGCATTTTGGGGGGATGCTACGGCTTTTTTGTAAATGGATGGCCGAAGAAGTCCAGAGGTTGCAGATTTGCGCTTCGAAGAGGCTCTAGGTGACGCAGAGATGACGAATTAACACATGCACATTAGCGGCGAACATGGGCGCCCATAGAAACCTTTCTCAGGGGGGGCCACCCGGAAATTTTTGTAATATACTCTGTTCTTGTATATATAAATAATATAATGATATAAATCTTTACTATTATAAATATATATTTCAATCATCAACTACGTTAATCAAATCTACTCGCAAATAACCCTACAACATCATTATTCATATTATTAACAAAACAGTGTAAAATATTAAAATTAAAAAGTTATAAAAATATAAAATTAATCAAAAGCAAATTGCTAATTTCTTTTTTCTTGGCCAAAATCGTCAATTACTCTACCAACAGATGTTTCTTCGGCATTAACTCTCTCTCTCTCTCTCTCTCTCTCAAATACTGCTGTCAAGTTTTTTTCTTTTTACAAAATCCTGCCAATTTTGGATTTCGTCTGATAAATTGTCAGTGGAGTAAAATTCGCCCAACCCTTTAAAGCAACTTGGTTTTAAGTTATGTACATTCTTTGGATGCAAGGAAAATAATGAGTATGATGACACTTTTGTTTCGGAAAATCATGTCGTTAAGGAAAGAATGAAATGATCCAGGTATGGAATAAAGGTGCGAAAATAATTTTCTATGCTATCTGTGTTGTAGTTCGCACGCCCACTGGTGAAACAGTTCTGGAGCAACCGAAATTTCCACTCGAATCGATGGCTACTCTGAAAACCCGCCATCAGTAGTAATAGATAACACCACTTATTTTATACTTCTTATTAGCTGAAGTATCATCAGTATTTGTAATTTTTCTCTTGAAGAAATTTCAAATATCCATATTTCTTTGTTTTTAAATAAAATATTAAATTTAAAATTTAAACAGACATTTAATCAAGAGTACTTACGCTTGTATTTTGAAATAAATAAATAATAAAAAGTATAGTCAACAAAACGCCGGTTTAACAACTGTTCGTCTTTACACGTCACTTCACCACAGATAAAAAGTGAAAACGGAATGAATTTTTGGACGTAAGCAATAAAATGTTTGCTCTTGTGTTGTAATAACTGTAAAAAGTAAATAAGGAAACAACCCATAATTCAGTACCGGTTAAAAAGGATAGATTTATGATGTTTCCCGGCAAATCTGGGCCGAACAGAGGGCTTCAAAACCAGATGGTCTAAGTTTGTCACATTTCTGTGTTTGTGTGGCAATAAAACTGAAAGTGTAGGGCATGTACCTACTCTTACAAATGTGCTGAAGTTTAATTTTGACAAATAAAAAGGAAATTGACGCAGAATCTCAGGGGGGGCCATCGCCCCCCCTGGCCCCCCCCTATGGGCGCCCATGGCGGCGAACAACATTGGTAGAGCACTTACGGCTTCAGTATAGCCCAGATTGATCTGACTGTATGTCGTCGATCCAATGAGGCTCTAGAGGCGAGTCAACGATGAAAAAAAATGTTAAAAATTAATTAACGTCAAAGTGACACTGCCAAAGTCAAAGCAATCATGGATTAGGCATTTCATTTTAAATTTAGATAATATCAAGTAGTACAGGGTATTAGTATTTTGGGTTGCGTAAAAATAATTTTCAGAAGTAATTCTCTCGTGACTAACCCTGTATTTTAATTTTTCAATTTTTTAAATTTTAGATTTTTCGAATTCTGGATTTTTCGATTTTTCAGTTCTTCAATATTTTTGTCTTAATTTTTTTGTTTCAACTTCCCCATCTTTCGATTTTTGGACTTCTCAGGTTTTTATTTTTCGGTTTTTAAAATTTTCGATTTTTCAATTTTTCAATTTTTCTGTTTCTCTATTTATCGATATTTTTGAATTTTCAATTTTTCATTTTTTCTTCTTAGTTTTGAGTTTTCTATTTTTTATTTTTTAAATTTCGGATTTTTCCATTTTAGGTTATTTTTATTTTCCGATATTTTTCGACTTCTCGTTTTTTCAATTTCTCGGTTTTACGAGTTTTTTCAACTTTTGGATGCTTCGATTTTTGGATTTCCCGCTTTTTTGATTTTCGGCTTTTCGATTTTTCACTTTTCCAGTTGTAACGGTTAAATCGGGTTTATTCTAATATTATTGGTTTTATATGTAGACAACCTTTTAAACGGATAATCCACCTGTCATTATCTAGGGGAATTCATGCGACGAGGTTGTCCTATATCTAATTGGTTTAATTTTTCACATTTTCAAATTTTTTTTTTCCACCCCTTCCCATATGAACTCCACCGGAAGGCGGCCATAGTGATTTTTACATAGATCATTAACGAAGTCGGTGCGTCAGAAATTTTCTTGGTGTTCCATTTTAAGTGCCAGTAATTTTGGATAAAAGTGTGGTACTTGCACTTTTCACGACGTACGTCGGATCTACGAACACGAGAAATATATTTTGAAATTGCATTATTGGATACTTAATGCAAAACGACTTGTGTCGGATTTTCTTCTAGCACCGATTCTCATCCAGGAAGCCGCCCCACATCTGCAGGTATGACCATCAGCATCCACTTATTTATTATAATACCTGGGGAATTCAAAACTGTTTGTATTTTCGTGAACTGTCCCAATTTTCCTAATGCACGTGGAACCCCACTGCTTCTTTCTTCACGTGCAGTTAACCTAAAAAAACGCATGGGATCTTACAGGCTTCAAATTATTACTCAAGTCTCCCCTTGGAGTTATCCGTTGGCCGAAGTTTTGACTTCCAAACTAGGGGGAATCGACTCTAAACTCCTTTTGGACGGAGGCTCTTTCAAAGATAATTCCATCAACAGCTGGAGAAGTCCTTCTTCGATCCGCCGTCAACATTAGGGAAATCTTTTTGAATCGTCGACAGGATTTGGAGGGCTGGAGTTGGCGAACCTTCACAGAGGTCGCAAAATCATAGATAAGTCCCTCAACCATTTTGTTATCGATAACGTTAACGTCCTCACAAATAGTGATCACCTCACCTTAATCTTTTTGTTTGTGTCAATCTCATATTATTTAGTTACGCATTGTGAATTATTGTTACTTTTATGTAAATCAATCACTCTGTACCGATTGTTTTCGCACGCCGGTTAACTTCGACCATAATACGTAGCGCCATAGCGCTTACCACAACTGCGTCGTCGAACACAGCTGTCTTCGTCGTCGATAATTTTTTGCGTTTATTCGTTCCCGCTTACTGTGAATCTATCGCGGCGCGGCGCCTGAGGACAATCGTAAATTTATCTTTGAAAATATAATTTTATTTATTTACATAATTGTAAGGTTGCAGTCCAATGTTTATTTCGGTAAAGATACCTAGGGAAAATTCTGGAAACTTACCGTTCCTGTATTTAATTTTTTTTAATATATATATATATACATATTTTTGCATCCCCTCTCTTTCATACGTGTGATAGACATACTACCCCTTTGCTTTCGGGTTTTGGCAAAATACACCAAGGTAGGAACAAACAGTTCGGAAGTAGACCCGTGGCGCCCCTTTCACTGTAGATTTTACTCACCCCCATCCCACTGAGTCAGCTGGAGCATCCGACCTGTTTGTAGGCGTTACACAGTTTTCCAGTTTCCCAATTTTTCGTCATTTGAGCTTTGGATTTCTTCAATTTATCGACTTTTTTATTTTTCAATTTTTAAAAATTTTCCATTTCTCGATTTTTCGATTTTTCAGTTTTTCAATTTTTAGATGTCTCAATTTTTTGATGTTTCAGCTTTTAGGTTCTTCAATTATTTTCCATTTTCCAATTTTTCGATATTTCGACTTTTCGATTTCTCAATTTTTCGATTTTTTTGATATTTCAAGTTCCCGATTTTTTAATTTTGCAGTCTTCAATTATTTTATATTTTTATTTTTCAATTTCTTAAATTTGAGATTTTCCGATTTCTCGATTTTTCGAGTTTTCGGTACTTCAATATCTCTATTTTTTCATTTTCTAAGTTTTAAATGTTGGATTTTTCAGTTTTTTGATGTTTCGATTTCCCGATCTTTCGATTTTTCGACTTCACAGCTTTTGATTTTTCGATTTTTAAAATTTTTTGATTTTTCAGTTGTTTTTTCTCTATTTATCGATTTTTTTTTTAGTTTTAAATTTTCACTTTTATTTTCCGTTTTCGACATTTTTTGACTTTTCAATTTCTCGATTTCTCTACGTTTCAGTTTTTCAATTTTTGGATGTTTCGATTTTTTGATTCCTCGCTTTCGATTTTTCGATTTTCGGCTTCAAAAAATTTGAAAATCTAAAAATTAAAATATGAAAAACGAAAAATCGAAACTCCAAAAGTTAGAAAATTGAAAAATTGAAAAGTCGGATAATTGAAAAATCGAAAATCCGAAAAGTAAAAGATCGAACAATCAAAAGATCGAGAAATCGAGAAGTCGACAAGTCGAAAAATTGAGAAACCGAAATAGGCCAAAATCGAAGAGTAAAAAATTTAAAAATTCAAAAAATTGAAAGATTGAAATATTGAGAAATCGAAAGATCAAAAGTTCGAGAAATCGAAAAGTAATGAAGTCGAAAAATCGAAAAATTGAGAAACCTGAAAAATCGAAAAATTGAAGAATTGAAGAACTGGAAAAAGTCCAAAAATCAAGATATGGGAAAATCAGAACATCGATTAATTGAAAAATCGAAAAATTTAGTTAAATAATCTGAAAAATCCCAAAACTGAAACTTCGAAAAATTGAAAAATGAAAAAAAATTGAAAAATCCGAAAACTGAATTATCCAAAAACTGAGAAAGTAACAACTGAAAAATTGGGAAATCGAAATGTCAAAAATGTGAAGTCGAAAAATCGAAACCTTAAAACATTGAAAAATTGAAAAATCAAAAACCTAAAAAATCTAAAAATTGAAGAATTGAAAAACTGAAAAATCCACACATTCTACAATCAAGAAATGGGAAAATCAAAACATCGATTAATGGAAAAATCTAAAAATTGAGAGTTCATAAAAGTCAAAAATTGAAAAAACCTAAAACTGACACATCGGAAAATTGAGAAATCGAAAAACTGAAAACCAAAAATTGAATAATAAGTAAACTGAAAAATTCTAAAACTAAAATTTCGAAAAATTGAGAATTCGAAATTTGAAAAATCTAGAAATCGCAAAATCTCAATGTCGAGGATAAAATTCAACGCGGGTTATGCGTTGTAAAGTCCGATCAAGCATCTACACACAATACATATAAAATACAATCGGTCCGGTAGTTTTGGAGAGAACCAGGAGACCTAATTTTTCATACTCTATGGGTCATGAAGTGTCGAAAAAACATAAAAGTAGCCAGTCGTCCACTGATGGTAATCTTGTACCATGATAGTAATAACAATAGTGACGAGATTTCTATAAATCGGTGAAAACATCAGAAGGAAGTTTTTAATAAACGATGGTTTTGCTTGGTTCAATATTAATTTATTTTTATTGGAAATACAGACAAATGAACCCTTTTGTACACATGTAAAACCAAAAAAAATTATCCCAAGTAGCACTTATTCAAGCCTCGATTTTAACAGGACCCAATTCGATGCCCAGTTTTTCTTGACCATGGTATTTTTTTTCGTTACGTTTCTCTCCTTCATGGTGATGTTTTTCACCTCCATGGTGAGCGTGTCTCAGATTTCCATGACCCGCTTTGCTCTCTTGGTGATGGTGACGATTTCCATGATGCTCTCTTTTCTCATGCTGGTGATGACCCTTCTCGTGTTGGCGATGTTTCTCATGACCGCCATGATGACGATTCAAATGCTTACCTTCGACCGAGTTGGCGGCGTGGAATGCCACCTCCACTTCATTTTTTATTTTCTTCAAACAAGAACAAGTTGAAGAACTTGCAGAGTCAGATGTAGATTCTGGAGATGTCGATGTCTCAGGTTCGGGAGTTGCACTTTCACTCGAACTTGCGCATGGAGTTTCTGAAGTGGAGGCGCTTTCTTGGGAAGTTGGTGCTTGAGTTGTACCTTCTGTGGTTGGCGAAGCTGTAGAAGCAGAAGTTGGTGATTGACTGGTGCTCTCTGTGGAAGGCGAAGATTCAGAGCTGGACGCTGATGTTGAAGCGGATTCTGTAGTGGTAGGTTCGGAATTATGGCGGGCAGCTGTTTTCAGTGCATGCCGGTCTTTGTGGGTGTGGAAAGCACTTACGCAAACTGCGACTGCAAGTAACAGGAAAAGCGCTCTGAAAGCCATTTTAGTTTTGGATTTTGTAGTAGAGTGGTTTCGCTTTTATATAGAAGGATAGTCAAGGATTTGTAAAAACGGTGGTATTTGGTGTGATAAGTTTTTTTTTAACTGATAAATAAATTATCCCAACAACGCGCAAACCTATGTTTTTCGCTAAATATTTGTTTTTTTGCATAAAGACATGAAGGTTAAAAAATTCCAAGCTTCGTGTATACCTTATGATAAGGTCTCTTAATTGTCGACTATCACTTATTTCTATTTCTGTGGATGAATCACTGTCGGCATTTGAAAAGTAAAGATAAAGATGATTCATTTTAAATATTTATTCAGAAAAATTTAGTGAAATTAATAATGCAGATTGCATATAAAAATGTAGAAATCAATTTGTACAAATTCGTGTCTTAAAATGAGTCTATGTTTAGAAACGTTCAGGAAACTGGAACAATATTACCAGATACGTAGTTGCAGCTCCTGCAATCTGAAAAACCCTCCGTAAGTTATTTATTCTCCCAATAAATATACACAAACCGCCGGTAACAGATTTCTCCCAAACGTAGTCACACCAAAGGCAGAAAATTCGATTTTGCACTGCGACAAAAACGACAGAAAGAAATCCATTGTCCTCCTGAACTCTTCATCCGTGTCAGAAAGTCTCAGTTTACACACAAGAGCCGTTGTTTCTTTTACCTGTAAGCAAAAACTAGAACATAACCTCATATTTACCCCTGATAAATTTGCTAATCGTTTTGTTTCATAGAGTAGTTATTGACACTTACTTGTTGTAAACAACCATGACAAGGCTCGATGATCAAAATTAAACGCGAAATGTGTAGACCCACCCACATGAACTGTGGAACGATAAACGTAGCACTGCTTTGTTCAAACATTAGAACGTTGCGAAGGGAGTATGGACTTACTAGTAAGTGGACTAAACACCCAAGAAGAACCACCTGGAGAGACAAAGTTGAGAATTTGGTTTTCTTTTTCGTGGAATTTACTTACTACCATTACCAAACCGTAGAAGTCGTTCACAGTTCTTGCAGCATCACTCAAACCCTCATAAGCTTTCATTAAAACAACAAATTTCTCCAACGGGGTAGCTAAATAAAAGAAATTACATATGTGTATATGTAGTGTTTTTTTAAGACACTTACATTTTATTGATCTTCCTTTATTAAAGTCAGTTTTGAGTGTATCCACAAGACTACCTATAGCTTTTCGGTTATTCCTTACACAGAAGTTGTCCCCTCTGCCACAATTTATTTCCCGAAGATTCTCATTTAGCACCACTAGTCTAACCTTAATTGAATAAACAAGTTGCCAGTAGACCAGTTCGATTACAAAAATAGAGAAATAAGCAACATAGAAAGGAAAAAAATACGCAAAAAGTGTAAAAACATTTTGGCTTTTGGACCCTATTTCTAGACCTATCACCAAATCGAAGATGAAGATTGTCAAAACGATAAGAACCGTGGCAGCAGTGACTGCAAAGTAATAGAAACTCCGTGGTAGCTTTTTTTGAAGCAAATAGTCAACCTAGAAGTCGTCAGTGTTAATAAAAATTCAAAATTGTTGTTTTGGTCTACTTTAGTCAAGTGGCGGAAGTAATTCAGGTATGTGTTGATTTTGTATGATGTAGCTAGAACTCCAACGGTGAAATTAGACATGACGACTGTAACGTCAATAATTTTCACCCAGAATCCAGTACTACTGCCGGATTTGACGGAGTAGATGACGTTCAGTTGGTAGGCTCGGAAGAGGCCAAAAATGCCAGTGGTTACTAGAATTTAAATTTGAGGAAAAAGCACAGCCAAAGTGTGTTTGTTGCGATTGCGGCAACATAAAAATGAATTTTCTGCAGTCATTTCTAGTTTCAAGCACCAAGCTCAATTATCATTATTTATTTATCTTATCTAAAAGCAACTATATTGCGAATAAAACAACGTAATTAACCAACTCCCATAAAATAATAAACAAGTTTGGCGTGTTTATCGTGATGAAGATAAATATGTTCAAATAACAATAAACTCATTATTATTTTTTTGGTGATAGATTACAACTTCCGCAGAATTTGTTTAAAATATTTAAATATCATCAGGAAATAGTATTAAATGAAATTTATACGTTAATACCTACTTATATGGAAAAGTAATTAGTAATATGAACATAAAACCACTCACCGATCAAAATGCCAGTGAAATAACTATAAGCAATATATATCCAGGATTTCGCAATACAGTGGCTAAAATCCGACTTTTTCCATTTTAAGGGCAGAAGACATATCGCTCTACTTAGATTGTGAATTGGAAAAAAAGGTTTAAACATTTCTTCACTGACAGTAACCGAAGGGTTGGCCATGATGTAATGATTACGACTGAGATAAAATGTATTCGTGTTGTGCTTTTTCATTTTTATTAGGTAATCGTATAGGTAGGGAAGTGAAGAGGATTTGAAATAATTGTGTTATTTTTAGAGAGATACAAGTTAATATTATAATGTATACTTACCAACAAACATATTAATAAGACAACTGCATACGATGTAAGTTTTCGATTTGATTAATGTGCAACTAAAATCGACTTTTTCTGATTTTAACGGCTGAAGACACATGAGTCGGCTTAGGTAGAAAACAGGAGCCAAGTTTTCGAAAATTCCTCGACTAATTTTAACCGAAGAACTGATCATTCTTAGAAAATTAAATTAATTCATTTCTTTTGTGCAAATATGTGTTCGTAGTGTGTATTATGCATAAAACGCATAACTCAAAAAGATAAGACTGGAGTTTCTGACATTCCACAAATGTATAGCGAACCGAATCGTTGGAGTTTTACAATACCGCAAAACAAAATATCCTGGATATCCTAGATTTTTGTACAAAATGAATGCATTTAGAATTTGCTTGAGTTATCTCTGACGCACGAGCTTAGTTGCACACGTGTGTTATTTTAGAAATGCCCAATGTACTCACTGGACAAATAACAAGAGCCAAGGTAACGCTTTCTCTTGTAACTAACCTTCTCCATTGTTTCATGGTCTAAAAACATATAAAATATTCATTGTTGATGTTTACTCTACAGTGTGTACTGTCAGACACCGAAGTTTCATCAAATTGTCTAAAAGAATGTTTTTCTTACCTAGACAATTCATCTGTTTTTTAGTAGCAGAGGGACATTGTTGACGCAATTTTTACAAAACAGGAATCTCAACATCTACTTTTTTAAATAAACTTTATTGCACAAAATCGACAGCCTCAATAACAAAATACGATATTCTGGAAAATTCTAAATTATTTGGCGTTTGTCATTAACCGCTCGACTTTAAAATTACTATTCTTACGGGCATAATCTACTGGTTTAACACCATCAACATCGACGACGTCTTGATTTACACCTCTTTCCAATAAAAGTTTGACAATCGGATACCCATTTTCTTTATTTTGACAAGCATAATGCAAAGGGGTCCGTCCATGGGCATCTGCAACGTCGTCCTTTACACCTTTATCAGTTAATATTGTCACGTATTGGCGGTAGCCCTTTGCGCACGCGCAATGAATTGGCATCACGCCATCTATATCTGGAACATCGAGTTTCGCCCCCTTAAAAATTAGGAATTTTAATAGAAGATCGTATTGGAGTTCGCAAGCATAATGTAGAGGTGTTCGTCCTGTAGAATCTGTAACGTTTAAGTCTGCACCGTGATCAAGCAAATATTTCGCTGTTTTAAAATTTGTGTAGCTATCATTCTGACCTACGTAATGCAGAGGAAATCGTCCAGTTATATCAGGCGTATCCACTTTTGCTCCTTGGTCTAGCAACAGTTTGGCGGTTACATGACTTCCAGTTTGACACGCATAGTGTATGGGCATTTTTTGGTTTTTGTCTGCCACGTGAATGTTTAGTCCTCTATTGATTAACAAGTTCGTAATTTGAAATCCAGAATGTATCTTTTTTCCTCTTGGGTAAAATTTGTTTCCACTCGCGTAGTGAATGGGTAGACGACCATCTGCATCTGTAGCTTGGAAGTTGATGTCCTCGTCCAGGAAAATTTTTACCGTTTCAAGACTTCCACTTTCGCATGCGTAATGTATAGGCATTTTGTTGTTAATATCAGGAATATCAAGTTTTGTGCCTTTATCAAGCAAGAGTTTTACTAGAACAGTACCGAATTTAAAATTTCCGCACGCAAAATGAATAGGCATTCGACCATCTACATCTGTTGCGTCACGGGTTTTCGAATTTTGGTTCATCAGTGCTTCGACTATTTTAAGATTTCCGTTCATACAAGCGTAGTGGATGGGAAGTCGTCCTTTTGTATCCGGAACATCCACTCTAGTGCCTTTTTCTATCAACAGTTTCACTATCCCATAACCGCAACCATTGTTTTCAGACGCGTAATGTATAGGAAGACGGCCTTCTACATCTATAACGTCAAGTTTTACATTTTTATCGAGCAATAATTTTACTATATCGAAACCATCTTGTTGATTCCTACAAGCAATATGCATTAGCGTTAATCCGTTTATGTCGGAGCTGTGGAGGTCAACATCTTGATCTGTTAGCAGTTTGACAATTTCAAATCCTTGTTTCGGATTTTCACATGCGTAGTGTATTGGTAGACGATTATTTTTGTCCACTGAGTTTAAACTATGACTTTCGTTTATCAAAATATCTACTATTTCGATACCATATACTCTATTTTTGCAAGCATGGTGCATCAAAGTCTGACCGTTATCATCTACAGGATTTTCTTTTCCATATTCACGTGTTAACAATTTCACAGTTCTGTCACATCCACTCGCACAAGCGTAATGTATAGGCAACAGACCATCTGCATCTGGAACGTCAATCTTTGCTCCGGACTGAGTCAAGTATTTTGCTATGTGGAAACCGTAACGTTCATTTCCAGAGGCATAATGTATAGGCATTTTGTCATTCGAGTCTGCTGCGTCCACTTTTGCTCCGTTGGTAACGAGAAACTCGATAGCCTTTGAATCTTGCGCATTAGCACAGGCATGATGTATCGGCATACGACCTTTACCACTAACGGCATTTAAGTCCGCGCCGTTGTCTACAAAAATGTTTAATCTTTTAACAGTAATTTCGTAGTTACAGGCATGATGTATCGGCATTTCACCATCTAGATTTGTTGCATTTACATTCCCCCCATTGTTTACGAATAGTTTTATCATTTTATAATCAACATATATGTTGGTGCAGGCTATGTGTATGGGCGTATCACCATTTATGTCAGCTACATTCAGTACCGTCTTATTTTCAATTAGTAGTTTAACAAACTCTAATGCATATACTTCATTTCCACAAGCATCGTGTATTGGAAATTGGCCATAACCATCCGGAACGTCTATCTTCGCTCCTCTGTCGATTAATAATTGTATTAAATCAGGATTTTCGTTTCTGCAAGCGTGATGAATTGGCAAACAACCATTTGCATCCTTAGCATGTACGCTCACTCTCATGTCACACAACATCTCTACAATTTCCTCGCCGTGATTGATATTTTTACAGGCAAAATGTATCGAAATCCGCCCCTTGGGGTCTGGAGTGTTTACTGTTTCGGAATTTTGAGTCAAAAGTTTCACAGTGTCTACATCTGTCAGTTTGCAGGCATAATGTATAGGTAAGTACCCACTGACATCCGGAACGTCGAATTTAAAACCCTTATCCTTTAGGAAATACAAACTGCTAAGGCTCCCAGTGTCAATCTTACAAGCAGAAATTACCACGTTCGGATTGTGTGTATCTCGAGTTGTTTCATCTAGTAACAAGTCTAGGGTTTCACAGCCAGGTAGTGGATGGTAAATCGGTAAAAAATTTTCAACCTGTGGGACCTTATGGGTTGCTCCATTATCAATTAATAATTTTACTGCGTTAAAATCTTGAGATTTCAATTCTCTAAAAGTTGAATAAAGCAAAGTTCTAAGAGCATAATGTAGCGGCACTAAACCGTCAGCGTCTGTAGAATTTACACTCATTCCTAAATCAACTAGAAACTTTCCTATTTCAAACGAGTGTTTGCTGTTGTGCTCAAAAGCGTAATGCATTGATGTTTGACCCTTTGTGTCTTCAACGTCGACACTGATGTCTTTGCTGCGTAAGTACTCTAGATTTTCAACAGTGCCCGCTCGGCAAACAAGACAAACAAACTTATTTAAGTTGATTTCTTGCTTAATTAGCAGTGAAAAGAATTCATCAGAATCAAATGAGCATACTTCAAGTGGAATTTCTAAGTTTTGTCTCACTATGCAGCTGTACTGTTTTTTCAACAAGAATTCTTCTAAGCATTTAAGAGACTCAAGTCGCACTGTCATACTTAACAAGCTTTGTGGATCGAAGTTTTCATAAATATCTCTCAGATATTCTGTATTATCAATATATCTGAAAACAACTACATAATCAAATTCAATTGCATAATACAACATCGTGGCAAACAATTCATTACTGAAAGAAAAGTTCGCACTGTGTAATAGTGGTATTAAAAATGGTAACAAAAGTAATGTCTTTTTTACATTACACGGCAAAGTGTAACCAGTGGGACACATTTTTAGGATTTTTGAATAACGTAATTTCCCGTTTAAATCGCTAATCGTGTCACCAATACGTAGCTTACCATAGAAATTACTTACAACTTGGACGCAACTACGTTTTTCGTTATACATACACGCAACTTCTAGTGCGCTGCGCTTGATCAGATCCCTGCAACGCAAATCTTCTTCTGTGCATTGGTCTAGAATTATACAATTTCTGCACAGCACTGCTACATGAGCTTTAGAATTTTTACACAACATTAAGTCCAAGAAAAACCTGATATTGTTAAATTTTTTATTAGAAATAAAATCGTCCTGTTTTGCTTTTTCTCGATTAGTATCGAACAAGTATAAAGCTGCAAAGTACTCACCGTACGAATTATGACTAAATTCTGGCACGTTTTCTATGGTTACGTTGCTGATTAAACCCACCGGATCCCTCTCTTGTTTGATCTTTTCCAAAAAGTTGTTAAACGAGATGAGACATTCAAAAGTTCTTTTGACAATTACTCTATACTTGCTTTCTAAATATACATAGTAAGCTAATTCCTTGTAAAAGTTTACCCTTTCTTCCATTTCGTCTTCGCAGTCTTGGTCGACGGTGTCAATCTTTCGATTACTTTGACGTTTCTCATTAAAATAAATTTCAAACTTCTCGTGTATAAAATTTTCGTACAAATCTAATAAAGTGAACGCGGTATTTAGAAGATCTGCATACTTTGTCGAATTTTGTTTGAATAATTCTGTTAACATGTAAATTTGCAAAGGAATGCCCAGAATATCGTTATTTGAGTACATTTCTACGTTTACCTTAATTTTATGGAAGATAACGCGTAGGTCATCTTTCGATAGATCTAGACGTTCTTGGACGTAGATTTGCTGTTCCGCTTGATTGAATGGTTTGATATCTCTTGAAAATATATGGAAGCGGTCTTCCAAGACATTCCTCACGTTAGTTCGAGCCGTTATCCACTGTCTTACTCCTTTGTTAGATATAGCGTCTATCAAAGTCAATATAACTTCTAAACTTCGATCAGAAACTTCGTCCAGTCCGTCCCAAATCAACTGCACTTGATCCTTTTCCAACAAAGTTCTAAAAACTTCTGCATCGAAAGTATGACACAAACGACAGTTCTCGTCTAAAATATAGTTAAAAAACCCATCGACGTCACCTCCTCTTTTCCGGAAATACAAAGCATGATTCCTTGCGCTAATCAGAATCGTCCAAATAGAGGAACGGGTACTGATTTTCAAATTTTTCATCAAAGTACTTTTGCCCATTCCGGGATTAGCACAAATAATGTTCGTTTTGTTATCGTCGTTAACCAATTGTGATTCGTGTACACTGTGCGTACTAAATCCGCTCAAGCGAAATGTTTTAAGTTCTTCTAAATTGTTCGTACTTTCGATCCATTCTAGAACCTTTTCGTCGACGTATTTAAACCGATGACATTTATTTTTTGCCGGAGTTTTAGTACACAGATTGCGGAACTCTTGTTGGGATAGTTTACCTTTATATAGATGTACGACATTGTTGCGCACTTCCAGACAAACATGTTCGTCAGTGTTTTCATCTAAATGATGCTTCTGGGCTTCTTTTAAGTGTAGTTTTACAAACGCGGTAAGGTCTTCCACTTCGGTCACTACGATAACGGAATTGGTGATTGCTTCCAAGAATTGTACGTCTATCAGAATTTTTGACAGTGTTCGAGTGACGTGACAAGGTGGCAAAACTTCCTTCACACTTCCAATAAGCAATGGTCGATCGATCGTCTGAACTAAATTCGAAGTGGTGATCATCGTAGCAAGTTCTTGATTCCATTGTAATAGTTCGTTCAAACAAACCTCCCTTTGCCCTTCCAACGAATAGGTAAAATTATTCAAGACGCTTTTGAATATTTCTTCGTGTTTTCTTAAATCGGATACATTTTTGAAAATATCTTGAGTTCTTGTTTCGTCGACGCCCAAAATAATAAAACTTCTTTCGGGGCACAACGCTATTGCTCGCTGTGTTTGTAAAGAAACTTCAACAACCAGCGGACACTTTTCCAACAACCATAAAATCTTGCTTATTTCTTTGTCTTCTTGATATAGGTGGTTTCTAGAAGATACGTAATCCAACATCAAATCATACTTTTTCCTGACTTGGTTAATCTGCAATGTTTCTACTGCATCCGCGACATCCGCCCACAGGTTTTTGATACTGATATAATCGTCGTTGTCCAGAGCAGTGACATGAAATTTAGACACTGCAGTCCGCACAGTTTTTCCTTTCGCGCTGACTGAAACGTCCTTCGCAAATTTTAATGGTTTGACGACGGCCGACAAAAGCGACAAAGCAATCATTTCCTGCATCCACTTTTTATCCAGCTTGTGTTTATTTCCTTCCAGTTTGCTCCATTCCGTAATGAATCGTAAAAAAATCTGAAACGCTGCTTTGTCACCACTGAATTCCTTACTGAACATTTTGAACGTTTCTTTTTCCATCTGGTCCGCATCCGCTTGCCCCGTGTATAGATAAAAATGTTGGAAAAAATCGTTTTGTTCGTTTTCTGTTGCAAACGTGTAACAACTTCCTTGTGCGCAAGACGACAAGAGATCGTTTTGTGGAGTCTCGCTCACGGTGACGACAAATTCTTGTTTTTTAAAGTCGACCGACAAATTGTCACTAATTTGAGCGTTACAATTTGTGAAGAGAACAACGTTGATGGAATTGTATGTCGTTTTTAGGTTTTCGTTGTAATCCTTGAGGTATTCGACGAAACTAAAGTTCCCTTTAGGAGCTGTAAAGTCTCTGGAACGTAAAACCTTGTTCTTACTTTGCTTCAATTGTACCGCATAGAGGTGTGTTTCTTTTTGATTGATATATTGCACTTCTACAACAACGTCGTCAAAAATTCCAAATTTGTCGTCGTTCGACGATAAGTAAAAGTTTTGGACGGTGTCGTCGCTTATTAATTTTAAAACTAAGTTCGCGATGTAAAAGTGTTCATAGTCTTTTCCTCTGTCGGTGGTGCCAGATCTTTTTTTGAATTTCTGTAATGTTAAAAAATTGTATTTCTTCGTTTTTCGAAAAAAACGCATTCAAGATTTGCTTACCAGTGATGCAGCATTCGACGCAACATCCGATTCCATGTTGCTTCTGAAAAATGTATTTTTACATGTATTAAAAAATTGGTCTAAAGAGTTTAGACAGTACTTCCCTCGCTGTCGGAAACTTGACGACTGCATGGCTATTGTGTTTTTTTCTCATTACATTTTTGTAGTGGGAATTTAAAAAAAATTGCGATGACGTCATCAACATTTTTGCAAGGACACGTATATCAGTTGGGATAGATGTAGTGTAATACTAAGAATAAAATTATTGTATTCCCAAATTTTCGGGAAAATGAATTGGGTCGTTTTGAATATTGACAAGCGTAACAGCATACGTGAAAGTCAAACAGAGAAACTGTAAACAAAACGACCATCGGTTTTATTGCTTCGACTTCCGCTTATTATATAAAACATTGGGTTTTATTTTAATTCTTGACGGTGAAATTCACAATTGGTTGATTATAAACATGTCTATTTCACATTCGCGGAACCAATTGATCGCATAAAACAAATGCAGGTCTGTAATGTTAAAGTCGATGTAAATAAGCGTGCTACCCTTATGTTTCAACCGAGTTTTTCCTTTAACAAATTTTGTGTCTACCAAATTGGGTTGGTTGGGGTGTAATACTAATAATAAGTGTTGCCTTTAATTTAATCAATAAAATAAATTGACTTCATTAATTTTTTTGAACCACCTCTTAAGAAAATCTAAAAAATATGAATGGAATGATAAATCACAAGTACAAACTCATCATATTTTTTGCATTTTAGATAGGATTTATTCAGCAAAATTTAAGGGTGACGTCATCAATTTTTACTTCCCGAGCGTAAGCAAAGGAAGTATTGTAATCGAGTCCGTCGGCCGACTCTCTACTTTTACGTTTTCTCGATCTTTCATGACCCCTAGAAGACGAAGAAATAGGTCTGCCATTTCCGTCTGTCTGTCCGTCTGTCCGTCTGTCCGTCTGTTGTCACGGATTTTTATTAGACAGATAATCTCCGAAAATGCTTCGAAATCTTGAAGATATTTTAAAATTATCATAAGCATGGTAAATTTTTGATCAAAACGTATTTGGTCGTCCCCCCTAAAAAATTTATGATGTCACCACAAAATTTTGCTGAATAAATCCTATCTAAAATGTACAAAATATGGTGAGTCTCTTCTTGTGATTTATCATTCCATTCAAATTTTTTCGATTTGCATATACAGGGTGACTCAAAAAAATTAATGAATGCGTAAATTTATTTTATTGATTTAATCAGGAACTACAAAACCGAATGCTTTGAAATCTTGCAGATGTTGTAAGGTTATAAAGAGCATAATAAATTTTTAGTCAAAATATATTTGGTTATCTTCTACAAAAAACTGATGACGTCAGCTCAAAAGTTTGCCGAATAAATCGTATCTAAAATGTACAAAATATGATGAGTCTGTACTTGTGATTTATCATTCCATTCATATTTTTGGATTTGCATATGCAGGGTGACTCAAAAAAAATAATGAAGGCGTGAATTTATTTTATCGATTTAATCAGGAATTACAAAACCGAATGCTTTGAAATCTTGGGAATATTTTAAAGTTATTATAAGCATGGTAAACTTTTGTTCAAAATGTATTTGTTCATCCCTCCTAAAAAAATTGATGACGTCACCCTTAAATTTTGCTGAATAAATCCTATCTAAAATGCAAAAAATATGATTAGTTTGTACTTGTGATTTATCATTCCATTCATATTTTTTAGATTTTCTTAAGAGGTGGTTCAAAAAAATTAATGAAGTCAATTTATTTTATTGATTAAATTAAAGGCAACACTTATTATTAGTATTACACCCCAACCAACCCAATTTGGTAGACACAAAATTTGTTAAAGGAAAAACTCGGTTGAAACATAAGAGCAGCACGCTTATTTACATCGACTTTAACATTACAGACCTGCATTTGTTTTATGCGGTCACTTGGTTCCGCGAATGCGAAATAGACATGTTTATAATCAACCAATTGTGAATTTCACCGTCAAGAATTAAAATAAAACGCAATGTTTTATATAATAAGCGGAAGTCGAAGCAATAAAACCGATGGTCGTTTTGTTTACAGTTTCTCTGTTTGGCTCTTACGTATGCTGTTACGCTTGTCAGTTTAAATTAAGAATGTTTATACATAAACGATTTTCAGTTGCCCCTCATATTACTAGACAGCGGATTTCTGTCGGGCTACGTCACGATTATAGGGGGGAGACGTGCTGGATTCCATAAATATAATTAACGATTTATTAATCAAACGGCTAAGTAAATGAGAACGGGAATTAACAGCAGAGTGCAACGAAACAACGTTATTCTAATCTCAAATAAACGAAGTGCAGTCCGCAACGGCAATGAATTCGCATCCCGTGCGAGCCGTACCGAGTTTGGCCTTGCCTAGCCCGACAGAAATCCGCTCTCTAGATATTACACACCGGCGCCGTATACGTGAGTAAATTGTTTCGTTATTTTATTGATTATAAGAAATCAATATTCAAAACGACCCAATTCATTTTCCCGAAAATTTGGGAACACAATAATTTTATTCTTAGTATTACACTACATCTATCCCAACTGATATACGTGTCCTTGCAAAAATGTTGATGACGTCATCACAATTTTTTTTTAAATTCCCACTACAAAAATGTAATGAGAAAAAAAAACATAATAGGCATGCAGTCGTCAAGTTTCCGACAGCGAGGGAAGTACTGTCTAAACTCTTTAGACCAATTTTTTGATTTCTTGGAGATAAGATAACACAAGTCAATTCAATGTTAAGGTTGAGCCGACTGAGAAATACGGAAGAGTTCGGTTTCAAATCACCAACATAGACGATTAATATTTGGGTACTCACTTTTCGGGACGAGGAAAATTCCGAGCTCAAAGTCACGCTTTTCAAGGAAGAATAAATGACTGTTATCGAACAACGTAAAAAAAGTCACTGGAAACGTGTACTTTTCTCAACTCACTTGTAGAGGCCGATGCGTCATCCATAGCAAAGGATAGTTGTAACAGATGTCTCTATATTGCGTAAGTGAAGTGGATTTATTGTGGAGTTTTCGTTATTAAAATAGTGCAGTTTTCAGACACTAGATGGCAAAATGGTGAATAGTAGGAGTAATTTAGGTTTTAAAAACAATTGGACGAATATTTTTTCTTGTAAAGAAATAAGTTAGTATATAACTTATTTAAGTATTAAAGATGCCTCGATAATCTTCGTTGTCAAACGTTAGCAGAACTGCTAATAAATCTAATACAGCTACTTATTAGCCAATAACACGTGACGTCATGTTGTGGCGGGAACTCAGCGTTTGACAAGCGCCGTGAAACTCCATAAGCGACAATGTTAACATTTTCGCATTTTATTTAAAAGTGTGGCTATTTATCTAGAAAATAAACACGTGAATAGCTTCTTTCATATCTTTTCTGTGTATCAGGGTGCTTTTTTTGGCGATTTGAGTTTAGAAATACATAATAAAAATAAAAATACAGAACACTGTTTTGGTCTGAATTCCTCGTCATCCAACATCCGTGTGTTTTAAGCGGGAAATTGGAAATTAATATTTTCGTTTGAGGTTACTGTGACGGGTTTAAGTGAAGGTGTGTGATTTGTTTTTAGTGTGGATAATTTAAGTGGTTATACACGATGTCTTTCCGTCGAAGACAAAAACAGATATGTACAAAAGTTAAACAATTTAAACGGCGTAGATCCTTATACAATGAGTGCAAGTGATTTTAGTTTGTGTTTAGACGATGTCCCTACCATAACAATGAATACCATTCTAAACTTTTTTATTTTTAGAGTAAGTAAAATAACCCACAATAAAACTCGTGCCTTCAAAAGTCCAGAGGCATTTATTCAGTTTTCTCTTTTTTAAACAACTGTGTCTTTCAACATTACAAGTATTATGAGTTGATTTATTTTGATATCCTAAATTTTGTGATAGAACATAATCAGGATGGTTCACATCCGACAAATCTGCAGGTTTACCTAAAAGAGCACCAATGTAGTAATTTGTTAGAAACTGTAAATCTAATAGGTAGGTACTGTACCTAAAATAAAATGATCCGAACAAACATAGGAATACTTTACTTTGGCTTCGTTAAATCCACTCATTTCAAAGCTTTTAACGAAAGCTTCCGCCTTTTTTCCCATCCTGTATATATTTACCATTATTGTTGCTAATTGCTGCGAAAAGAAAATAAAATTTGTCCGCATTTCTGGTGCTTCAATTCGCGCAACCCACAACAGCACGAAATTTAGGCATTTTCTCCTAAAATACAAAATATTATAATATTAAGATGCTAGTGTATTTAAAAAACATTGATGTACATTAACAAAGAATTAATTTGCAAAACAAATAATATACCTAAGATGCAACGAAATTAACCTGTACATCACATTGGAAAACATTATTTTTTAAGCATATTCAAACGTTATGGTGCGTTTTACAGATATCTACACAGTCTAGAAACTGTAACAAACTTACCAAACTATAAAAACACAGTTGACAAACTCTCAAATTTAAATGAATTCCGAAAATATTAGCATTGACTCTTATGAGAAAACCGGCTAGTTGTCAAACGCTGCCATCTTGATGACCTCGGATGACGTCAGTGTATTTGGCTAATTAGTTCAATGGCCAAGGCCGCGCTTGAGGTCACGCCATATGAATATATAAGCGAGATATTATACATCTTAAATAAATTAGTGTAAAAATAATCAATTTATTAATACATACTTTTAATCAACTAATTAGTTACATATGTGTACAAAAGTTTTCGAAGGTAATTTAAGTCGATATTTGGGGAAACTCTTGTAGAAATATTATTTGTTACAAATTTCGACACAGAACAAGATTCGAAAAATACTAAGAACTTGTTATACAAATTAAAAAAAAAACACTACGTATATCTTGTCATTTAGCACTGTTACACGATAAGAGTAAACGTTCTACTTCAGAATTGCCTACCATTCGTGTGCAATCCACAGGCGTAAGACCGTCATTGTCGACAACGTTAACCCCAACATTTTTTTCCAATAACAATTTGACAATAGGGTAACCATTTTCTTTATTTTGACAAGCATAATGCAAAGGCGTCCGTCCATGGGCATCTGCAACGTCGTCCTTTACACCTTTATCAGTTAATATTTTCACGTATTGGCGACAGCCCTTTGCGCACGCGCAATGAATTGGCATCACGCCATCTATATCTGGAACATCGAGTTTCGCCCCCTTAAAAATTAGGAATTTTAATAGAAGATCGTACCGGAGTTCGCAAGCATAATGTAGAGGTGTTCGTCCTGTAGAATCTGTAACGTTTAAGTTTGCACCGTGATCAAGCAAATATTTCGCTATTTTAAAATTTGTTTGGCTATCATTCTGACCTACGTAATGCAAAGGAAATCGTCCAGTTATATCAGGCGTATCCACTTTTGCTCCTTGGTCTAGCAACAGTTTGACGGTTACATGACTTCCAGTTTCACACGCATAGTGTATGGGCATTTTTTGGTTTTTGTCTGCGACGTGAATGTTTTGCCCTCTATTGATTAACAAGTTCGTAATTTGAAATCCAGAATGTATTTTTTTGCTTTGTGGGGAAAATTTGTTTCCACTCGCATAGTGAATGGGTAGACGACCATCTGCATCTGTAGCTTGAAAGTTGATGTCCTCGTCCAGGAAAATTTTTACCGTTTCAAGACTTCCACTTTCACATGCGTAATGTATGGGCATTTTGTTGTTAATATCTGGAATATCAAGTTTTGCGTCTTTATCAAGCAAAAGTCTTACTAGAACAGTACCGAATTTAAAATTTCCGCACGCAAAATGAATAGGCATTCGACCATCTACATCTGTTGCGTCAAGGGTTTCCGAATTTTGGTTCATCAGTGCTTCGACTATTTTAAGATTTCCGTTCATACAAGCGTAGTGGATGGGAAGTCGTCCTTTTGTATCCGCAACGTCTACTCTAGTGCCTTTCTCTATCAACAGTTTCACTATTCCATAACCGCAACCATTGTTTTCAGACGCGTAATGTATAGGAAGACGGCCTTCTACATCTATAACGTCAAGTTTTACATTTTTATCGAGCAATAATTTTACTATATCGAAACCATCTTCTTGGTTCCTACATGCAATATGCATTAGCGTTAATCCGTTTACGTCGGAACTATAGAGACCGACATCTTGATCTGTTAGCAGTTTGACAATTTCAAATCCTTGTTTCTCATTTTCACATGCGTAGTGTATTGGTAGACGATTGTCTTCGTCTACTGAGTGTAAACTATGACTTTCGTTTATCAAAATATTTACTATTTCGACACCATAGTTTCTATTTTTGCAAGCATGGTGCATCAAAGTCTGACCACTATTATCTACAGGATTTTCTTTTCCACATCCACGTGTTAAAAATTTCACAGTTCTGTCACATCCACTCTCACAAGCGTAATGTATAGGCAACAGACCACCTGCATTCGGAACATCAAATTTTGCTCCTACGTCAATTAAATATTTTACTATTTGGAAACCACACCATGCATTTCCGCAAGCATAATGTATAGGCATATTGTCCTTCGAGTCTGTTGCGTCCACTTTTGCTCCGTTGATAACAAGAAACTCAATAATGTTTGAATCTTCAGTCACATGAATACAGGCATAATGTATCGGCATGTACCCGACAGCAGTGACGGCATTTAAATCTGCACCGTTGTCTACAAAAAATTTTACTATTTCCATACTGATAACTTCGTACTTACAAGCATAATGTATCGGCATTTCACTGTCTAGATTTGCAGCATTTACATTCGCACCATTGTTAAGTAATAATTTCATCATTTTATAATCGACGTCTATGTTGAGGCATGCTTTGTGTAAGGGCGAATCACCAATTAGATCAACTACGTTCACTTCTGTGCCATTCCGAATTAACAGTTTAACCAAATCTAATGAAATTTCGTCATTTCTAGTGGCTTCATGTATCGGAAACTGACCATAACCGTCTGGAACGTTCAACTTTGCTCCTCTATCGACTAATAAGTGTACTATATCCGGAAATTCGTGTCTACATGCATAGTTAATTGGCAAACGACCATTCACATTTTCAGAATTTACACTGACCCCCATGTCACACAACAAATCTACGATTTCCACAGAGTAGTCCATATTTTTACAGGCAAAATGTATCGACATCCGTCCCCTAGCATCTGGAATATTTACGGTTTCTGAATTTTGAATCAAAAATTTCACAGTGTCTACATCTCTTAGTTTGCAGGCATAATGTATAGGTAAGAACCCATTGACATCCGGAACGTCGAATTTAAAGCCCTTGCTTTTTAGAAAATACAAAACGTCAAGACTCCCATTGGCAACCTGGCAAGCAGAAATCACTATGTTTGGATTGTGTGTATCTCTAATTGTTTCATCTAGTAACAAGTCTAAGGTTTCACAGCCAGGTAGTGGATGGTAAATCGGTAAAAAATTTTCAACCTGTGGGACCTTATGGGTTGCTCCATTATCAATTAATAATTTTACTGCGTTAAAATCTTGGGATTTCAATTCTCTAAAAGTTGAATAAAGCAAAGTTCTAAGAGCATAATGTAGCGGCACTAAACCGTTAGCATCTGTAGAATTTACACTCATTCCTAAATCAATTAGAAACTTTCCTATTTCCAACGAGTTTTTGCTATTGTGCTCAAAAGCGTAATGCATAGATGTTTGACCATTTGTGTCTTCAGTGGCGACACTGATGTCTTTGCTGCGTAAGTACTTTAGATTTTCAAGACTGCCTTTTCGGCAAACAAGACAAACAAATTTATTTAAGTTGATTTCTTGCTTCATCATCAGTGAAAAAAATTCATCAGATTCAAATGAGCATACTGAAAGTGGAATTTCTAGGTCTTGTCTCACTACATAGCTGTATTGTTTTTTCAACAGGAATTCTTCTAAGCATTTAAGAGACTTAAGTCGCACTGCCATACTTAACAAGCTGTGTGGATCGAAGTTTTCATAAATATCTCTCAGATATTGTACATTTTCGATGTATCTGAAAACAACTACATAATCAAATTCAATTGCATAGTACAACATTGTGGCAAATGATTCAATATTGAAAGAAAAGTCCGGTTTATGCAATAGTGGTATTAAAAATGGTAAAAGCAGTAAAATTTTTTTAATATTACATGGTAGTGCGTCACAAGCTGGAAATATTTTCAAGATTTTTGAAAAACGTAATTTCTTGTTCCTTTTAGTAGTCGTTCTATTCTCAATTCGTAGCTTTCCGCGGACACTACTTGCAGTTTCTACGCAACTACTCTGTTCGTTCCACCTACACGTCACTTCTAATACACTACGCCCAATCTGGTCCCTGCAACGCAAATCTTCTTCTGTGCATTGGTCTAGAATTATACAATTTCTGCACAGCACTGCGACATGAGCTTTAGAATTTTTACACAACATTAAGTCCAAGAAAAACCTGATATTGTTAAATTTTTTATTGGAAATAAAATCGTCCTGTTTTGCTTTTTCTCGGTTAGTATCGAACAAGTATAAAGCTGCAAAGTACTCACCGTACGAATTATGACTAAATTCTGGCACGTTTTCTATTGTTACGTTGCTGATTAAACCCACCGGATCCCTCTCTTGTTTGATTTTTTACAAAAAGTTGTTAAATGAGGTGAGACATTCAAAAGTTCTTTTGAGAATTACTCTATACTTGCTTTCTAAATATACATAGTAAGCTAATTCCTTGTAAAAGTTTACTCTTTCTTCCATTTCGTCTTCGCAGTCTTGGTCGACGGTGTCAATCTTTCGATTACTTTGGCGTTTCTCGTTAAAATAAATTTCAAACTTCTCGTGTATAAAATTTTCATATAAATCTAATAAAGTGAACCCGGTATTTAGAAGATCTGCATACTTTTTCGAATTTTGTTTAAATAATTCTGTTAACATGTAAATTTGCAAAGGAATTCCCAGAATATCGTTATTTGAGTACATTTCTACGTTTACCTTAATTTTATGGAATATAACGCGTAGGTCATCTTCCGATAGATTTAGACGTTCTTGGACGTAGATATGCTGTTCCGCTTGATTAAATGGTTTGATATCTCTTGAAAATATATGGAAGCGGTTTTCCAAGACATTTCTCACGTTAGTTCGAGCCGTTATCCACTGTCTCACTCCTTTGTTAGATATAGCGCTTATCAAAGTCAATATAACATCTAAACTTCGATCAGAAACTTCGTCCAGTCCGTCCCAAATCAGCTGCACTTGATCCTTTTCCAACAAAGTTCTAAAAACTCCTGCATCGAAAGTATGACACAAACGACAGTTCTCGTCTAAAATATAGTTAAAAAACCCATCGACGTCACCTCCTCTTTTCCGGAAATACAAAGCATGATTCCTTGCGCTAATCAGAATCGTCCAAATAGAGGAACAGGTACTGATTTTCAAATTTTTCATCAAAGTACTTTTGCCCATTCCGGGATTAGCACAAATAATCTTCGTTTTGTTATCGTCGTTAACCAATTGTGATTCGTGTACACTGTGCGTACTAAATCCGCTCAAGCGAAATGTTTTAAGTTCTTCTAAATTGTTCGTACTTTCGATCCATTCTAGAGCCTTTTCGTCGACGTATTTAAACCGATGACATTTATTTTTTGCCGGAGTTTTAGTACACAAATTGTGGAACTCTTGTTGGGATAGTTTACCTTTATATAGATGTACGACATTGTTGCGCACTTCCACACAAACATGTTCGTCGGTGTTTTCATCTGAATGATGGTTTTGGGCTTCTTTTAAGTGTAGTTTTACAAACGCGGTAAGGTCTTCCACTTCGGTCACTACAATAACGGAATTGGTGACTGCTTCCACGAATTGTACGTCTATCAGAATTTTTGATAGTGTCCGAGTGACGTGACAAGGTGGCAAAACTTCCTTCACACTTCCAATAAGCAATGGTCGATCGATCGTCTGAACTAATTTCGAAGTGGTGATCATTGTATCAAGTTCTTCATTCCATTTTAATCGTTCGTTCAAAGAAACCTCCGTTTGTCCTTCCAACGAATAGGTAAAATTATTCAAGACGCTTTTGAATATTTCTTCGTGTTTTCTCAAATCGGATACATTTTTGAAAATATCATGACCCAGACTTGTTGTTTCGTCGACGCTCAAAATAATAAAACATCTTTCGGGGCATAACGCTATTGCTCGCTGTGTTTGGAAAGAATCTTCAACAACCAGTGGACACTTTTCCAACAACCATAAAAGCTTACTTACTTCTTGATCTTCTTTACGTAAGGAGTCCTTCGTTTTGATTTGATCTAACATCAAATGGTATTTTGTTCTAGCTATTTTGAGCTGTACAATTTCAACTGCATCGATCACATCTGCCCACAAATTTTTTATTTTGGCATAATCGTCGTTACCAAGAAGAGTAACGTGAAAGTTAGAAATGGCACCAGCAATAACTTTCTCTTTTTCACTAATAGAACCAAATGAGAACGACAACGGTTTGACGAAAGGAGACACAAGAGATAAAGCGATGACGTCTTGCATCCACGATTTATCCAGCTTCAGTTTGTTCCCTTCTTGCACGCTCCATTTCGTGATGAAACTCACAAATTTGTCGAAAGATGTTTTGTCGCCACTGAATGCATCAACAAACATTTTGAACGCATTTTTTTCCATCTGGTTAACGTCGGCTTGTCCAGAATACAGAGACAACGTTCTGAAAAAATCGCTGTGTTTGTCTTCCGTTTCGAAAACATAACAACTTCCATCTTCGCAAGACGACAACAAATCACTTTGTGGAATATTCCGCACGTTGACATTAAATTCTTCGTTTTTGAAGTTGAGCAGAAAATTATCAGTGATTTTGGCGTTCAAGTTTGTATAGAGAATAAAGTTGGTAGAAGTGTTATGAAGCGGTTTCAGATTTTTTTCGTAATCTCCGAAGTATTCAGGTATACTGAAATTTCCTTTTTGTGTGGACAAATCTTTACAACGTACTACTTTGCTTTTGCTCTGTTTCAGCTGTACAGCGTATATTTGTCTGTCTTCTTTGGCTTTGTACTTAATTTCAACTACGACGTCATCAAAAGAACCGTATTTTTCGTCGTTCGACGATACGTAAAAGTTTTCTATGGCGTCGTCTGGTACTAATTTTAAAATTATGTTTGCTATGTAGAGATGTTCATAGTCTTTGCCCCTGTCTGTAGTCCCGGATCGTTTTTTGAATACCTGCAAGTTATTTTGTTTTAAATTCTGAGTATATTGGTAATAATCTTATCTGATGAATAGCAACAGGTTAAAAATTTATTACCGGAACGATAACGTGTTATCGTGTTTAAAAATTTGTATTAATCTGCTCCTGCAATTTTACTAAAGGTGATTCACTCTTAAACTGTCTTATCAGTCTATTTATATCAATAGAACTCAAATTTTTAAAAATTTCGAGTTTATCAATGTTATTTAGTACGGTTTATATCACTATTATTGGATAAATTATGTATTTAGGTACTTACTTCTGCCATTATTACCACGTTTGTTTATATTTTTATAACTTCACTTAACATCTCAATAACAATCACAAACTTTAGCTATATTCTCTACAACGATAAGTAATAATATGGCCGATAATGCATTTTCCTGTATAAAGATAGCATATCTCAGATGTTTAATCTCTTTAATTTTTTATAAATGTTTTAAAAACTCTCGACACAAAAAACCTCAAACGTACTCATTTTTATTAAAGCAACTCCCTCAACTCCTTCCTTAAAATCTTCCCCACCCCATTCCTCGGTATCTCCCCCACGAACCTCACCCCTCCATGCAGCCTCTTCTCCACACTCAAATACTTGGCCACAAAATCTACAACCTCTGATTCCTCCACCTCCACCCCCTCCTCCCTAACCACAAACGCCACCGCCAACTCCCCGCACCTCTCGTCTGGCTTTCCCACAATCGCCGCATCCCCCACCCCCGGATGAAGCAGTAAAATTTCCTCGATTTCCAATGGTGGCACTTGGAATGCTTTATATTTAATTAAATCCTTCAGTCGATCCACTATGTAAAAGTGGTGCTCCTCGTCGTAGTACCCCACGTCTCCCGTTCGGACGAACCCGTCGGCGTCGAACGACGTTCGTGTGTTCTCGGGATCGTTGAGGTAGCCCTTCATTGTGGCGGTCTTGACGCAGATCTCTCCTGATTGGTTACACCCGAGAGATTCGCCAGTGGCCGGATCGACGATCTTTACCGAAACGCCGGGGGTAACCTTGCCGGTGCTTCCCGGCTTGAAGGAGGCGGTGGGGGTCATGAAGACGGCGACGCCGATTTCGGTGGCGCCGTAGATTTGGCGGACGGATTTTATGTTAAATCTAAAAATGAAACAAACTGATTAACTTTTTTGTTACCAAGAGGGTTTTACCTTTTGAGGACTTTTTGGTGGGTGGTGGTTTTGAGAACCGCCGCCGCTGAGTAGATTTGTTCCACTGAGGATAAGTCATACGTGTCGAGTAAGGGACTGTTAGCTAGGAAGTCTGCTAATGTCGGAACGATGAATAATGTAGAGACTTTGTGTTCTTGGATGTTGTGTAAGTACGACTTGGGCTCGAATTGGTCCATTACCAGAAGCTTGAGACCTCGGTACAGCCCGCAGTAGCACACCCCACAACCGTGGACGTGGTAGAAAGGGATGACGTGCAGAACTACGCTGTTATCTTCGAAAGGGTATAACTCCCTATCTCTGAAAACATGCTGCATTAGATCTAGTAGTTGACGAAATTTTACTTACATAACGTGGCTCATATTCAAGCGCAAATTCGCGTGTGTGACCATGACCCCCTTGGGTAACCCAGTAGTACCAGAAGAATTTGCTATATATGCAACTTGATTGTCAAGATCATCCACTTCTTCCATTTCAAAACATTTTCCGTCGCACCCCTCTTGGATCAAATCTTTATAGAGAATAACGTCCTTGCTGGTATCATCTTCGTCATCAAAAAGTACGACCGCTTCGATAAAAGTACACTCGTCTCTAACTACCTGAAGTTTAAGTAGAACCTGTTTCGAGCAAAATACCACTTTCGGTTCAGACATCATCAGGTATTTTTTCAGTTCATCTGTAACTCAACCACGTTATGTATTCTAGAACTATTCAGTGACTTACAAGTGGTAAATCCTGGGTTTAGTAGGTGGAATGGAGCGGCTAGGTATAGCCCAGCCAATGCAGCCACCCAGATTTTGTGTGAGTTTTCGCTAATGATGGCGAGGTGGTCATTTTTTACTATTCCTACTGAGTTTCGGAGATTTCTGGCTAGGTTTAGGCTGTTGATAGCTAGGTTGCCGTAGGTGCACGTTACGCCGGATTTGACTTCAAACTGTAATTGCAAAGTGGAATTAAGTGAGTAGAATGTTTGATGACTTACGAAAGCCACTGCTGTGTTTTCGAAGGTGCTAATTCTGTCAAACAGTAGTTTTCCTGTTGATTCTAGAGGAATTTTGGAGGTTTTTGCAGCAACTGAAATAATTTTCGTGTCCATGTTTACCACTTGTTGAAGTTTGACTGAATTTAAAAGCACGTACAAGATTGCGTCTAGTCACAGGTTATTGCTTTAATTGGCATGACTTAGATATTGTGCATTTTTGGTTTAAAAAAGTTGTACAAGTCACATACATGGCAAGAAGAGATTAGCAAATTGCAATATAAAAAAGGGCAAAACGTATGTCTTTTAACCGAATGTCGATGCTAGGTTACGATGACAACGTGTCGAAAAAACCTTGTCAAAATCACCAATTCTACACTTACAAATGACCTTTTCTTTCCGACACACTTTATCTATAGTTGGTTGCCAAAAACAAAACCCGAAAATAATCATAGTCCCTCCGAAGACATCCCAATTTCCACCAGAATCAGCAGGAAAATTATTTCTTGACAGACTTAAAACACACAAACCAGATGCTGTTGCTTTTGTAAGTCCCCATCAAACGTTTTTCCTGTCTGATACAACGAATTTGTAGCTCGAAATCACAACTGACATCTCTTGCACTTATGGCGACTTGGTAACAAAAAGCGTCAACTTTGCCATAAACCTTCGAAGAACCCTAGGGATCGTACCACATGATACAGTTGCTATCCTTGGTAATTATTCGCACAAATTCTGGGTGGCAGCACTGGCTTGTTTATACCTCGCAGCACCTTTCCATTTATTGAACCCAGAATATACCATTTGTTGGTAGCGTTTTCGAAAGTTTCCATCATTCTAAGCGTTCGAGTTCCAGATGAATTAAAACGGTACTTGATGATGTCTGAACCCAAAGTGGTAATTTGTTCGAAACAGGCCGTACCCAACTTTCAGTCTTTAAGAGACGAATGTACGTTTATCCAGTCGATCGTAGTATGTGATGATGATGATGATGATGATAATGGTAATAGTGCTGTCATTCTGTTCAAAGACTTGGTTAGAGACAACCAAGATGTTTCTTTTGAACCGGAAAAAGTAACTGATATTGACGATCGGGTGGCCTTTATCGTAAACTCTTCAGGTACTACTGGATTGCCAAAAGCGGTGATGGTCACTCATGCGAATCTTCGATTAAATATAAGCCATGCTGAGTGAGTTTCCTAAAGGGATTGGATCAGATATCGACATTTCTTTGGTTCTTGTTGTTACAGAGATCCTGATTTGTATCCTTATCACAGCAAAAGTGTGCTTCTTCACGTAATGTTTTTCCACCACATTCATGGATTTAATACTTGTGCGTGTGCATTGCACCAAGGAATTAAAATGGTGATTACGGATACTAATTGTAGTCCTGAAACGTATTTGGGATGTATTGAAAAATATAAAGTTAATAAACTATTTGTTGTTCCCATAATGGTCGATCAGTTGGCAACTAACCCTCTAGTGGATCAACACGATGTGTCTTCAGTCGAAGAGATTTACTCGGCGGGTAGCACATTGCCACATCCTATCCACGACAAAGTTTTGAAAAAGTAAATGAAAATACACAGTTACGAAATTGATTGAAATCTTTCGTTCCATTCCAGGTTCAAAATTAAATCTGTACGTCAAATCTATGGAGCCACCGAAATTGGGGCCGCCGTTTGCATTTCCCCACTTGGTTCCTTCATACCAGGAAGCTGTGGCAAAGTAACTCCAGGAAATTCCCTCAAAATCGTCGACATCAACACTGGCGAGCTGCTGGGTTACAACCAACGTGGAGAAATCTGCGTTAAGGCGGCTACCATGAAAGGTTACCTCAAAGATCCCGAAAGCATGCGAGCAGCTTACGACGCAGACGGGTTTTACCGAACGGGAGACGTAGGCTACTACGACGAAGATCTCAACGTGTATATCATCGACCGTTTGTCAGATATTATCAAGTACGAGTCGCACCAAGTACCACCGGCAGAATTAGAAGATATTTTGCTCAAACATCCCGCGATTAAAGACGTCGCAGTTATTGGCAAACCTGATAGGAAAGGAGAGTTGGCGGTGGCTTTTGTAGTTAAGAAGGAGGGGATGGATGTGGGAGAGGAGGAGATTGTTGAGTTTGTGAAGAAGTTTGTGACTGAGGAGAAGTGGTTGCACGGTGGGGTGAGATTTGTGGACAATATACCGAGGAACCGAAGTGGAAAAATTGGGCGCAAGGATTTGAGGCAACTACTTGAGAAGGAATTAAAATAAATGTTTATTTTAAACTATAGGGTAATTTATTTGGAATTTAAGAAAATATTTTTGCATAACAGGAATTCCACATACATGACGATTTTGCACATTCTTTGATAACTCTAGGTACTAATCCGTTTTTGTGAACGTCGCAGTACCGGCTTTGCTTTTGTAAGGAGCTATGATGTTTTCCAAAGAAATATTTCTGGTTTTTATTGTTGCGGCAGTTTCTGCAAACGCGTTGCTTGTTAGAACAGGAGTCGCTGGAAGTAAGTTACTATTTCATTTTGGTACTTCGATATCACTAAATTATCACGTTTCATGTACTTTTTTGATTAACAGAAGCAACAAATGTAACTTCTGCAGCCACCAAGAACGCAAACCAGACGACATATTTACCACCTATTAAACCATCAAATGGTTCTGTGTCAGCAGTTTCAAGTACCGCAAATACAAGTCAACCATCTGGGGTGGTGGCTTCCAGTCGTTCCGATGGTTCTGCGCCAAAAAAGAACTCAACACAAGATGTTAGTTCTGAAGAAAGTACTGAATATGCGAATCAAAATGCCACTAAATCCTCCCCCAGTTTGAATCTCTCTGGATCACCAAAAGATGTACATCAAGATCATCAGAAAGGATATTCTGATTTAGAAGCTTCCGATAATTCAACTCAAAAATCTACAACTGGAAAAATTCGGTTGTGAAATATTAAAAAAGTATAGGTTTTATTTTTGTCTGTGTATTGTTCGTTATATTTTTACTGGGATTTTATAAGGTATTGTTATTCTACACATGCTAGTAAAATATTGGGGTCGTAAGCTATGTATTTTTTAATAAATATATGAATATTAATGGTACCAGAAAGATGATCGTTCTATGTACAACTTGATTGCAATATTTCCCGTTTCTTCCATTTCAAAATACTTTTCGTCACAGTTCATCTGAAACTCAAACCCGTTATGTATTCTTGAACAAATCACTGACTTACAAGTGATGAAATCTGGAATAGGTGGAAAGGAACTGCCATCTATATCTAAGCAAGTGCTGCCACCCAAATTTCGGATTTAACTTCAAACGATAATTGCAAGGACAAAATAAGTAACTGGAATGTTTGTTGGTCCATGAAAGTTACTACGATCTTCTAGGATGTGTTTATTTTGTCAAAGGCACTTTTCCTGTTAATTGTAGGAAACTTTGGAAGTTTTTGCAGGAACCGAAATTATTTCCTCTGATCTAGATATTGTTCGACGTCTAGGTGACACTGACAGCTTGCAGAATTGTTGTGAAAGTCGCCATTTTTCCGTTTAAATGAGCACTATTTTCCGGCAAACCTTACGAAGACTAAGCTCTCAAAACCAACACTCGAAAATAATAACAGTTCCTGCAAAAACTTTCGAAATTCCGGCAGAATCAGCAGGAAAATTATTTCTTGACAAAATAAAAACACACAACCGTGATGCAGTTGCTTTGGTAAGTTTCCACTGACAGTTTCTTTTTGTACGAGACATTTGTAGCACGAAATCAAAACTGGCATCTCTTGTACTTACGGCGACTTAGTTACAAAAAGCACCAACTTTGCTATAAATCTTCAAAGGACGCTGGGAGTCGTTCAAAATGATCATGTTGCTATTTTCGCTGAAAATTCACACAAATTCTGGATAGCGACACTGGCTTGCTTGTACCTTGCAGTACCTTTCCATTTGTTGAACCCAGAATTTACCATTTGTTGGTAGCGTTGTCGAAAGTTTGCATAATTCTGACAGTTTGAGTTTCAGACGAATTAAAAAGGTATCTGATGATGTCTGACCCAAAAGTAGTGATTTGTCAGAAACAGGCCGTATCCAATGTTCAGTCGTTACGAAACGAATGCACGTTTATCAAATCTATCGTACACTACAGTGATGATGGTGTCGGTGACAAGGACGTCGTTTCGTTCAAAGACTTACTTAAAGAAAATCCGAATGTTTCTTTTGAACCCGAAAAAGTAACAGATATTAACGATCGAGTAGCGTATATGATAAATTCTTCTGGGACTAGTGGTTTGCCAAAAGGTGTCATGATCCCCCATGCGACTCTTCGTACAAATATAAGCCACTATATGTAAGTACTACATGCTGAGTAGATCAGATATGAATGTGTCTGTTTTTCTTGCAGGGACCCTAATTTGTGCCCTTACCACAGTGATAATGTACTTCTTCACGTACTGCGTTTTCAACACATCCTCGCTTTTACTATTAATTTTTCTGCAATATACGGAGGGAATAAAATAGTGATGGCGGACCCTAGTTCTGGTCCCCAAAAATTTATAGAAACTATTGAAAAGCATAAAATTTCGCAAATGTTTATTGTCCCCATAATAGTCGACTATCTGGCAACTCATCCTCTCGTGGATCAATACGATATGTCTTCAGTTAAAGAAATTAGTTCAGGAGGTTCGCTACTCCCGAGCGCCATTCACAATAAAATTTTAAAAAAGTTAATGAAACTTGGCAATAAAATGCTACATTATCTAAAAATTATTCTTCCGCTCCAGGTTCAGAATTAAGGCTGTGCGTCAAGTCTACGGAACTACCGAACTTGGAATTGCCGTTTTCATTTCCCCGCCTGGATCCGTCGTAACCGAAAGCTGTGGTAAAGCAACTCCTGGAACTTCCGTTAAGATCATCGACATCAACACTGGAGAGCTACTGGGTAGCAACCAACGTGGAGAAATCTACGTCAAGGCGACTTCCATGAAAGGATACATCAAGGATCCTGAGAACACCCGAGCAGCTTTCGATGCAGACGGCTTTTACCGAACCGGAGACGTGGGATACTATGACGAAGATCTCAACTTTTACATCGTTGATCGTCTGACAGATATTATCAAGTACGAATCTCGCCAAGTACCACCGGCAGAATTAGAAGATATTTTGCTCAAACATCCCGCGATTAAAGATGTGGCGGTTGTTGGCAAGCCTGATAGGAAAGGAGAAGTGGCGGTGGCTTTTGTGATTAAGAAGAAGGGGGTGGAGGTGGGAGAGAAGGAGATTGTTGAGTTTGTGAAGAATTTTGTGTCCGAGGAGAAGTGGTTGCACGGTGGGGTGAGATTTGTAGAGAATATACCGAGGAACCAAATTGGAAAAATTTCGCGCAAGGACTTGAGAAAACTGCTTAAGGAGGAATTGAAATAAATGTTTATTGTAACGTATGGGGTAATTTATTTCGTGTAGTACCAACAAATTTTATCTGGAATTGAAAAAAATACTTTTGCGTTGTAGGAATAATTTCACACATCAGTAATCAGTAATCACAAGTTATTGCTTTACTCCTCATAACATAATACGGAAGAGTTCGGTTTCAAATGAGGCTAGTGACTCGTTCGGTAGTTTCGAAAAACAAAAATCCACCAACATAGACGATTAATATTTGGGTACTCACTTTTCGGGACGGGGAAAATTCCGAGTTCAAAGTCACGCTTTTCACGGAAGAATAAATGACTGTTACAGAACAACGTAAAAAAAGTCATTGGAAACGTGTACTATTCTCAACTCACTTGTAGAGGCCGATGCGTCATCATAGCAAAGGATAGTTGTAACAGATATCTCTATATTGCGTAAGTGAAGTGGATTTATTGAGGAGTTTTCGTTATTAAAATAGTGCAGTTTTCAGACACTAGATGGCAAACTGGCGAATAAGAGGAGTAGTTTAGTTTTTAAAAACAATTGGACGAATATTTTTCTTGTAAGAGTGCAAAGAAATAAGTTAGTACACAACTTTTTTAAGTATTAAAGATACCTCGATAATCTTCGTTGTCAAACGTTGGCAGAACTGCTAATAAATCTAATACAGCTACTTATTAGTTCAATGGCCAAGGCCGCGCTTGAGGTCACGCCATATGAAGAAATATAGGTAAGCGAGATATTATTCATCTTAAATAAATTAGTCTAAAAATAATCATTTTATTAATACATACTTTTAATCAACTGAATAGTTACATGTGTGTACAAATGTTTTCGAAGGTAATTTATTTCGATATTTGGGGAAACTCTTGTCGAAATTTCATTTGTTACAAATTTCAACACAGAACAAGATTCGAAAAATATTAAGAACTTGTTATACAAATTAGAAAAAAAAAACACTACGTATATCTTGTCATTTAGCACTGTTACACGATAAGAGTAAACGTTCTACTTCAGAATTGCCTACCATTCGTGTGTAATCCACAGGCGTAAGACCGTCATTGTCGACAACGTTAACCCCAACATTTTTTTCCAATAAAAATTTGACAATAGGATAACCATTTTCTTTATTTTGACAAGCATAATGCAAAGGCGTCCGTCCATGGGCATCTGCAACGTCGTCCTTTACACCTTTATCAGTTAATATTTTCACGTATTGGCGACAGCCCTTTGCGCACGCGCAATGAATTGGCATCACGCCATCTATATCTGGAACATCGAGTTTCACCCGCTTAAAAATTAGGAATTTTAATAGAAGATCGTATCGGAGTTCGCAAGCATAATGTAGAGGTGTTCGTCCTGTAGAATCTGTAACGTTTAATTTTGCACCGTGATCAAGCAAATATTTTGCTATTTTAAAATTTGTTTGGCTATCATTCTGACCTACGTAATGCAGAGGAAATCGTCCAGTTATATCAGGCGTATCCACGTTTGCTCCTTGGTCTAGCAACAGTTTGACGGTTACATGACTTCCAGTTTCACAAGCATAGTGTATGGGCATTTTTTGGTTTTTGTCTGCGACGTGAATGTTTTGCCCTCTATTGATTAATAAGTTCGTAATTTGAAATCCAGAATGTATTTTTTTGCTTTGTGGGGAAAATTTGTTTCCACTCGCATAGTGAATGGGTAGACGACCATCTGCATCTGTAGCTTGAAAGTTGATGTCCTCGTCCAGGAAAATTTTTACCGTTTCAAGACTTCCACTTTCGCATGCATAATGTATGGGCATTTTGTTGTTAATATCTGGAATATCAAGTTTTGCGTCTTTATCAAGCAAAAGTCTTACTAGAACAGTACCGAATTGAAAATTTCCGCACGCAAAATGAATAGGCATTCGACCATCTACATCTGTTGCGTCAAGGGTTTCCGAATTTTGGTTCATCAGTGCTTCGACTATTTTAAGATTTCCGTTCATACAAGCGTAGTGGATGGGAAGTCGTCCTTTTGTATCCGCAACGTCTACTCTAGTGCCTTTCTCTATCAAAAGTTTCACTATTCCATAACCGCAACCATTGTTTTCAGACGCGTAATGTATAGGAAGACGGCCTTCTACATCTATAACGTCAAGTTTTACATTTTTATCGAGCAATAATTTTACTATATCGAAACCATCTTGTTGGTTCCTACATGCAATATGCATTAGCGTTAATCCGTTTACGTCGGAACTATAGAGACCGACATCTTGATCTGTTAGCAGTTTGACAATTTCAAATCCTTGTTTCTCATTTCCACATGCGTAGTGTATTGGTAGACGATTGTCTTTGTCTACTGAGTGTAAACTATGACTTTCGTTTATCAAAATATTTACTATTTCGACACCATAGTTTCTATTTTTGCAAGCATGGTGCATCAAAGTCTGACCACTATTATCTACAGGATTTTCTTTTCCACATCCACGTGTTAAAAATTTCACAGTTCTGTCACATCCACTCTCACAAGCGTAATGTATAGGCAACAGACCACCTGCATTCGGAACATCAGATTTTGCTCCTACCTCAATTAAATATTTTACTATTTGGAAACCACACCATGCATTTCCGAAAGCATAATGTATAGGCATATTGTCCTTCGAGTCTGTTGCGTCCACTTTTGCTCCGTTGATAACAAGAAACTGAATAATGTTTGAATCTTCGGTCACATGAATACAGGCATAATGTATTGGCATGTACCCGCCAGCAGTGACGGCATTTAAATCTGCACCATTGTCTACAAAAAATTTTACTCTTTCCAGACGAACTTGGTAGTTACAAGCATAATGTATCGGCATTTCATTGTCTAGATTCGCAGCATTTACATTCGCACCATTGTTAAGTAATAATTTCATCATTTTATAATCGACGTCTATGTTGAGGCATGCTTTGTGTAAGGGCGAATCACCAATTAGATCAACTACGTTCACTTCTGTGCCATTCCGAATTAACAGTTTAACCAAATCTAATGAAATTTCGTCATTTCTAGTGGCTTCATGTATCGGAAACTGACCATAACCGTCTGGAACGTTCAACTTTGCTCCTCTATCGACTAATAAGTGTACTATATCCGGAAATTCGTGTCTACATGCATAGTTAATTGGCAAACGACCATTCGCATCTTCAGAATTTACACTGACCCCCATCTCACACAACAAATCTACAATTTCCACAGAGTAGTCCATATTTTTACAGGCAAAATGTATCGAGATCCGTCCCCTAGCATCTGGAATATTTACGGTTTCGAAATTTTGAACCAAAAATTTCACAGTGTCTACATCTCTTAGTTTGCAGGCATAATGTATAGGTAAGAACCCATTGACATCTGGAACGTCGAATTTAAAACCCTTGCCTTTTAGAAAATACAAACTGTCAAGGCTCCCAGTGGCAACCTGGCAAGCAGAAATCACTATGTTCGGATTGTGTGTATCTCGAGTTGTTTCATCTAGTAACAAGTCTAGGGTTTCACAGCCAGGTAGTGGATGGTAAATCGGTAAAAAATTTTCAACTTGTGGTACCTTATGGGTTGCTCCATTATCAGTTAATAATTTTACTCCGCTAAAATCTTGAGATTTCAATTCTCTAAAAGTTGAATAAAGCAAAGTTCTAAGAGCATAATGTAGCGGCACTAAACCGTTAGCATCTGTAGAATTTACACTCATTCCTAAATCAATTAGAAACTTTCCTATTTCAAACGAGTGTTTGCTATTGTGCTCAAAAGCGTAATGCATTGATGTTTGACCATTTGTGTCTTCAGTGACGACTCTGATGTCTTTGCTGCGTAAGTACTTTAGATTTTCAAGACTGCCTTTTCGGCAAACAAGACAAACAAATTTATTTAAGTTGATTTCTTGCTTCATCATTAGTGAAAAAAATTCATCAGATTCAAATGAGCATACTGAAAGTGGAATTTCTAGGTCTTGTCTCACTACATAGCTGTATTGTTTTTTCAACAGGAATTCTTCTAAGCATTTAAGAGACTTAAGTCGCACTGCCATACTTAACAAGCTGTGTGGGTCGAAGTTTTCATAAATATCTCTCAGATATTGTACATTTTCGATGTATCTGAAAACAACTACATAATCAAGTTCAATTGCATAGTACAACATCGTGGCAAATGATTCAATATTGAAAGAAAAGTCCGGTTTATGCAATAGTGGTATTAAAAATGGTAAAAGTAGTAATATTTTTTTAATATTACATGGTAGTGCGTTACAAGCAGAAAATATTTTCAAGATTTTTGAAAAACGTAATTTCTTGTTCCTTTTAGTAGTCGTTCTATTCTCAATTCGTAGCTTTCCGCGGAAACTACTTGCAGTTTCTACGCAACAACTCTGTTCGTTCCACCTACACGTCACTTCTAATACACTACGCCCAATCTGATCCCTGCAACGCAAATCTTCTTCTGTGCATTGGTCTAGAATTATACAATTTCTACACAGCACTGCGACATGAGCTTTAGAATTTTTACACAACATTAAGTCCAAGAAAAACCTGATATTGTTAAATTTTTTATTGGAAATAAAATCGTCCTGTTTTGCTTTTTCTCGGTTAGTATCGAACAAGTATAAAGCTGCAAAGTACTCACCGTACGAATTATGACTAAATTCTGGCACGTTTTCTATGGTTACGTTGCTGATTAAACCCACCGGATCCCTCTCTTGTTTGATTTTTTCCAAAAAGTTGTTAAACGAGGTGAGGCATTCAAAAGTTCTTTTGACAATTACTCTATACTTGCTTTCTAAATATACATAGTAAGCTAATTCCTTGTAAAAGTTTACTCTTTCTTCCATTTCGTCTTCGCAGTCTTTGTCAACGGCGTCAATCTTTCGATTACTTTGACCTTTCTCGTTAAAGTAAATTTCAAACTTCTCGTGTATAAAATTTTCGTACAAATCTAATAAAGTGAACGCGGTATTTAGAAGGTCTGCATACTTAGTCGAATTTTGTTTGAATAATTCTGTTAACATGTAAATTTGCAAAGGAATTCCCAGAATATCGTTATTTGAGTACATTTCTACGTTTACCTTAATTTTATGGAAGATTACGCGTAGGTCATCTTTCGATAGATCTAGACGTTCTTGGACGTAGATTTGCTGTTCCGCTTGATTAAATGGTTTGATATCTCTTGAAAATATATGGAAGCGGTCTTCCAAGACATTCCTCACGTTAGTTCGAGCCGTTATCCATTGTCTTACTCCTTTGTTAGATATAGCGTCTATCAAAGTCAATATAACTTCTAAACTTCGATCAGAAACTTCGTCCAGTCCGTCCCAAATCAGCTGCACTTGATCCTTTTCCAACAAAGTTCTAAAAACCTCTGCATCGAAAGTATGACACAAACGACAGTTCTCGTCTAAAATATAGTTAAAAAACCCATCGACGTCACCTCCTCTTTTCCGGAAATACAAAGCATGATTCCTTGCGCTAATCAGAATCGTCCAAACAGAGGAACAGGTACTGATTTTCAAATTTTTCATCAAAGTACTTTTGCCCATTCCGGGATTAGCACAAATGATGTTTGTTTTGTTATCGTCGTTAACCAATTGTGATTCGTGTACACTGTGCGTACTAAATCCGCTCAAGAGAAATGTTTTAAGTTCTTCTAAATTGTTCGTACTTTCGATCCATTCTAGAGCCTTTTCGTCGACGTATTTAAACCGATGACATTTATTTTTTGCAGGAGTTTTAGTACACAAATTGCGGAACTCTTGTTGGGATAGTTTACCTTTATATAGATGTACGATATTGTTGCGCACTTCCACACAAACAAGTTCGTCAGTGTTTTCATCTGAATGATGGTTTTGGGCTTCTTTTAAGTGTAGTTTTACAAACGCGGTAAGGTCTTCTACTTCGGTCACTACAATAACGGAATTGGTGACTGCTTCCAAGAATTGTACGTCTATCAAAATTTTTGATAGTGTCCGAGTGACGTGACAAGGTGGCAAAACTTCCTTCACACTTCCAATAAGCAATGGTCGATCGATCGTCTGAACTAATTTCGAAGTGGTGATCATTGTATCAAGTTCTTCATTCCATTTTAATAGTTCGTTCAAAGAAACCTCCGTTTGTCCTTCCAACGAATAGGTAAAATTATTCGAAACGCTTTTGAATATTTCTTCGTGTTTTCTCAAATCGGATACATTTTTGAAAATATCATGACCCAGACTTGTTGTTTCGTCGACGCTCAAAATAATAAAACATCTTTCGGGGCATAACGCTATTGCTCGCTGTGTTTGGAAAGAATCTTCAACAACCAGTGGACACTTTTCCAACAACCATAAAAGCTTACTTACTTCTTGATCTTCTTTACGCAAGGAGTCCTTCGTTTTGATTTGATCTAACATCAACTGGTATTTTGTTTTAGCTATTTTGAGCTGTACAATTTCAACTGCATCGATCACATCTGCCCACAAATTTTTTATTTTGGCATAATCGTTGTTACCAAGAAGAGTAACGTGAAAGTTAGAAATGGCACCAGCAATAACTTTCTCTTTTTCACTAATAGAACCAAATGAGAACGACAACGGCTTGACGAAAGGAGACACAAGAGATAAAGCGATGACGTCTTGCATCCACGATTTATCCAGCTTCAGTTTGTTCCCTTCTTGCACGCTCCATTTCGTGATGAAACTCACAAATTTGTCGAAAGATGTTTTGTCGGCACTGAATGTATCAACGAACATTTTGAACGCATTTTTTTCCATCTGGTTAACGTCGGCTTGTCCAGAATACAGAGACAACGTTCTGAAAAAATCGCTGTGTTTGTCTTCCGTTTCGAAAACATAACAACTTCCACCTTCGCAAGACGACAACAAATCACTTTGTGGAATATTCCGCACGTTGACATTAAATTCTTCGTTTTTGAAGTTGAGCAGAAAATTATCAGTGATTTTGGCGTTCAAGTTTGTATAGAGAATAAAGTTGGTAGAAGTGTTATGAAGCGGTTTCAGATTTTTTTCGTAATCTCCGAAGTATTCAGGTATACTGAAATTTCCTTTTTGCGTGGACAAATCTTTACAACGTACTACTTTGCTTTTGCTCTGTTTCAGCTGGACAGCGTATATTTGTCTGTCTTCTTTGGCTTTGTACTTAATTTCAACTACGACGTCATCAAAAGAACCGTATTTTTCGTCGTTCGACGATACGTAAAAGTTTTCTATGGCGTCGTCTGGTACTAATTTTAAAATTATGTTTGCTATGTAGAGATGTTCATAGTCTTTGCCCCTGTCTGTAGTCCCGGATCGTTTTTTGAATACCTGCAAGTTATTTAGTTTTAAATTCTGAGTATATTGGTAATAATCTTATCTGATGAATAGCAACAGGTTAAACATTTATTGCCGGAACGATAACGTGTTATCGTGTTTAAAAATTTGTATTAATCTGCTCCTGTAATTTTACTAAAGGTGATTCACTCTTAAACTGTCTTATCAGTCTATTTATATCAATAGAACTCAAATTTTTTAAAATTTCGAGTTTATCAATCTTATTTAGTACGGTTTATATCACTATTATTGGATAAATTATGTATTTAGGTACTTACTTCTGCCATTATTACCACGTTTGTTTATATTTTTATAACTTCACTTAACATCTCAATAACATTAAAAAACTTTAGCTATATTCTCTACAACGATAAGTAATAATATGGCCGATAATGCATTTTCCTGTATAAAGATAGCATATCTCAGATGTTTAATCTCTTTAATTTTTTATAAATGTTTTAAAAACTCTCGACACAAAAAAACCTCAAACGTATTTGTTTATTAAAGCAACTCCCTTAACTCCTTCCTCAAAATCTTCCCCACCCCATTCCTCGGTATCTCCCTCACGAACCTCACCCCTCCATGCAACCTCTTCTCCACACTCAAATACTTGGCCACAAAATCTACAACCTCTGACTCCTCCACCTCCACCCCTTCCACCCTAACCACAAACGCCACCGCCAACTCCCCGTACCTCTCGTCGGGCTTTCCCACAACCGCCGCATCCCCGACCCCCGGATGCCGCAACAAAATTTCCTCGATTTCCAATGGTGGCACTTGGAATGCTTTATATTTAATTAAATCCTTCAGGCGATCCACTATGTAAAAGTGGTGCTCCTCGTCGTAGTACCCCACGTCTCCCGTTCGGACGAACCCGTCGGCGTCGAACGCCGTTCGTGTGTTCTCGGGATCGTTGAGGTAGCCCTTCATTGTGGCGGTCTTAACGCAGATCTCCCCTGATTGGTTGCAGCCGAGAGATTCGCCAGTGGCCGGATCGACGATCTTTACCGAAAGACCGGGGGTGATCTTGCCGGTGCTTCCCGGCTTGAAGGAGGCGGTGGGGGTCATGAAGACGGCGACGCCGATTTCGGTGGCGCCGTAGATTTGGCGGACGGATTTTATGTTAAATCTAAAAATGAAACAAACTGATTAACTTTTTTGTTACCAAGAGGGTTTTACCTTTTGAGGACTTTTTGGTGGGTGGTGGTTTTAAGGACCGCCGCCGCTGAGTAGATTTGTTCCACTGAGGATAAGTCATACGTGTCGAGTAAGGGACTGTTAGCTAGGAAGTCTGCTAATGTCGGAACGATGAATAATGTAGAGACTTTGTGTTCTTGGATGTTGTGTAAGTACGACTTGGGCTCGAATTGGTCCATTACCAGAAGCTTGAGACCTCGGTACAGCCCGCAGTAGCACACCCCACAACCGTGGACGTGGTAGAAAGGGATGACGTGCAGAACTACGCTGTTATCTTCGAAAGGGTATAACTCCCTATCTCTGAAAACATGCTGCATTAGATCTAGTAGTTGACGAAATTTTACTTACATAACGTGGCTCATATTCAAGCGCAAATTCGCGTGTGTGACCATGACCCCCTTGGGTAACCCAGTAGTACCAGAAGAATTTGCTATATATGCAACTTGATTGTCAAGATCATCCACTTCTTCCATTTCAAAACATTTTCCGTCGCACCCCTCTTGGATCAAATCTTTATAGGGAATAACGTCCTTGCTGGTATCATCTTCGTCATCAAAAAGTACGACCGCTTCGATAAAAGTACACTCGTCTCTAACTACCTGAAGTTTAAGTAGAACCTGTTTCGAGCAAAATACCACTTTCGGTTCAGACATCATCAGGTATTTTTTCAGTTCATCTGTAACTCAACCACGTTATGTATTCTAGAACTATTCAGTGACTTACAAGTGGTGAATCCTGGGTTTAGTAGGTGGAAAGGAGCGGCTAGGTATAGCCCTGCTAGTGCTGCCACCCAGATTTTGTGTGAGTTTTCGCTAATGATGGCGAGGTGGTCATTTTTTACTATTCCTAGTGAGTTTCGGAGATTTGTGGCTAGGTTTAGGCTGTTGATAGCTAGGTTGCCGTAGGTGCACGTTACGCCGGATTTGACTTCAAACTGTAATTGCAAAGTGGAATTAAGTGAGTGGAATGTTTGATGACTTACGAAAGCCACTGCTGTGTTTTCGAAGGTGCTAATTCTGTCAAACAGTAGTTTTCCTGTTGATTCTAGAGGAATTTTGGAGGTTTTTGCAGCAACTGAAATAATTTTCGTGTCCATGTTTACCACTTGTTGAAGTTTGACTGAATTTAAAAGCACGTACAAGATTTCGTCTAATCACAGGTTATTGCTTTAATTGGCATGACTTAGATATTGTGCATTTTTGGTTTAAAAAAGTTGTACAAGTCACATACATGGCAAGAAGAGATTAGCAAATTGCAATATAAAAAAGGGCAAAACGTATGTCTTTTAACCGAATGTCGATGCTAGGTTACGATGACAACGTGTCGAAAAAACCTTGTCAAAATCACCAATTCTACACTTACAAATGACCTTTTCTTTCCGACACACTTTATCTATAGTTAGTTGCCAAAAACAAAACCCGAAAATAATCATAGTCCCTCCGAAGACATCCCAATTTCCACAAGAATCAGCAGGAAAATTATTTCTTGACAGACTTAAAACACACAAACGAGATGCTGTTGCTTTCGTAAGTCCCCATCAAAAGTTTTTCCTGTCTGATACAACGAATTTGTAGCTCGAAATCACAACTGACATCTCTTGCACTTATGGCGACTTGGTAACAAAAAGCGTCAACTTTGCCATAAACCTTCGAAGAACCTTAGGGATCGTACCACATGACACAGTTGCTATCCTTGGTAATTATTCGCACAAATTCTGGGTGGCAGCACTGGCTTGTTTATACCTCGCAGCACCTTTCCATTTATTGAACCCAGAATATACCATTTGTTGGTAGCGTTTTCGAAAGTTTCCATCATTCTAAGCGATCGAGTTCCAGATGAATTAAAACGGTACTTGATGATGTCTGAACCCAAAGTGGTAATTTGTTCGAAACAGGCCGTACCCAACTTTCAGTCTTTAAGAGACGAATGTACGTTTATCCAGTCGATCGTAGTATGTGATGATGATGATGATAATGGTAATAGTGAAGTCATTCTGTTCAAAGACTTGGTTAGAGACAACCAAGATGTTTCTTTTGAACCGGAAAAAGTAACTGATATTGACGATCGGGTGGCCTTTATCGTAAACTCTTCAGGTACTACTGGATTGCCAAAAGCGGTGATGGTCACTCATGCGAATCTTCGATTAAATATAAGCCATGCTGAGTGAGTTTTCTAGAGGGAGTGGATCAGATATCGACATTTCTTTGGTTCTTGTTGTTACAGAGACCCTGATTTGTATCCTTATCACAGCAAAAGTGTGCTTCTTCACGTAATGTTTTTCCACCACATTCATGGATTTAATATTTGTGCGTGTGCATTGCACCAAGGAATTAAAATGGTGATCACGGATACTAATTGTAGTCCTGAAACGTATTTGGGATGTATTGAAAAATATAAAGTTAATAAACTATTTGTTGTCCCCATAATGGTTGATCAGTTGGCAACTAACCCTCTAGTAGATCAACACGATGTGTCTTCAATCGAAGAGATTTACTCGGCGGGTAGCACATTGCCACAACCTATCCACGATAAAGTTTTGAAAAAGTAAGTGAAAATACACAGTTAGAAAATTGATAGAAACCTTTTGTTCCATTCCAGGTTCAAAATTAAATCCGTACGTCAAATCTACGGAGCCACCGAAATTGGGGCCGCCGTTTGCATATCCCCACTTGGTTCCTTCATACCAGGAAGCTGTGGCAAAGTAACTCCAGGAAATTCCCTCAAAATCGTCGACATCAACACTGGCGAGCTGCTGGGTTACAACCAACGAGGAGAAATCTGCGTTAAGGCGGCTACCATGAAAGGTTACCTCAAAGATCCCGAAAGCACGCGAGCAGCTTACGACGCAGACGGGTTTTACCGAACGGGAGACGTAGGCTACTACGACGAAGATCTCAACGTTTATATCATCGACCGTTTGTCAGATATTATCAAGTACGAGTCGCACCAAGTACCACCGGCGGAATTAGAAGATATTTTGCTGAAACATCCCGCGATTAAAGACGTCGCAGTTATTGGCAAACCTGATAGGAAAGGAGAGTTGGCGGTGGCTTTTGTAGTTAAGAAGGAGGGGGTGGAGGTGGGAGAGGAGGAGATTGTTGAGTTTGTGAAGAAGTTTGTGACTGAGGAGAAGTGGTTGCACGGTGGGGTGAGATTTGTGGACAATATACCGAGGAACCGAAGTGGAAAAATTGGGCGCAAGGATTTGAGGCAACTACTTGAGAAGGAATTAAAATAAATGTTGTTTTAAACTATAGGGTAATTTATTTGGAATTTAAGAAAATATTTTTGCATAACAGGAATTCCACATACATGACGATTTTGCAAATTTACATGTCGTTTACGTATGCACATTCCTTGATAACTCTAGGTACTAATCCGTTTTTGTGAACGTCGCAGTACCGGCTTTTCTTTTGTAAGGAGCTATCATGTTTTCCAAAGAAATATTTCTGGTTTTTATTGTTGCGGCAGTTTTTGCAAACGCGTTGCTTGTTAGAACAGGAGTCGCTGGAAGTAAGTTACTATTTCATTTTGGTACTTCGACATCACTAAATTATCACGTTTCATGTACTTTTTTGATTAACAGAAGCAACAAATGTAACTTCTGCAGCCACCAAGAACGCAAACCAGACGACATATTTACCACCTGTTAAACCATCAAATGGTTCTGTGTCAGCAGTTTCAAGTACCGCAAATACAAGTCAACCATCTGGGGTGGTGGCTTCCAGTCGTTCCGATGGTTCTGCGCCAAAAAAGAACTCAACACAAGATGTTAGTTCTGAAGAAAGTACTGAATATGCGAATCAAAATGCCACTAAATCCTCCCCCAGTTTGAATTTATCTGGATCACCAAAAGATGTACATCAAGATCATCAGAAAGGGTATTCTGATTTAGAAGCTTCCGATAATTCAACTCAGAAATCTACAACTGGAAAAATTCGGTTGTGAAGTATTAAAAAAAAAGTACAGATTTTATTTTTGTCTTTGTATTGTTCGTTATATTTTTACCGAGATTTTATAAGGTATTGTTATTCTACAAATGTTAGTAAAACATTGGGGACGTAAGCTATGTATTTTTTATTAAATATATGAATATTAATGGTACTAGAAAGATGATCGTTCTGTGTACAATTTGATTGTCAAGATTTTCCGCTTCTTCCACTTCAAAACACTTTTCGTCCCAGTTCATCTGAAACTCAAACCCGTTATGTTTTCTTGAACAAATCAATGACTTACATGTGATGAAACCTGGGTTTGGTAGGTGGAAAGGAACTGCCATCTATATCTAAGCAAGTGCTGCCACCCAAATTTCGGATTTAACTTCAAACGATAATTGCAAGGACAAAATAAGTAACTGGAATGTTTGTTGGTCCATGAAAGTTACTACGATCTTCTCGGATGTGTTTATTTTATCAAACGCGCTTTTCCTGTTAATTGTAGGGAACTTTGGAAGTTTTTGCAGGAACCGAAATTATTTTCTTTGATCTAGATATTGTTCGACGTCTAAGTGACACTGACAGCTTGCAGAATTGTTGTGAAAGTCGCCATTTTTCCGTTTAAATGAACACTATTTTCCGGCAAACCTTACGAAGACTAAGCTCTCAAAACCAACACTCGAAAATAATAACAGTTCCTGCAAAAACTTCCGAAATTCCGGCAGAATCGGCAGGAAAATTATTTCTTGACAAAATAAAAACACACAACCGTGATGCAGTTGCTTTGGTAAGTTTCCACTGACAGTTTTTTTTTGTACGAGACATTTGTAGCACGAAATCAAAACTGGCATCTCTTGCACTTACGGCGACTTAATTACAAAAAGCACCAACTTTGCTATAAATCTTCAAAGGACGCTGGGAGTCGTTCAAAATGATAATGTTGCTATTTTCGCTGAAAATTCACACAAATTCTGGATAGCGACACTGGCTTGCTTGTACCTTGCAGTACCTTTCCATTTGTTGAACCCAGAATTTACCATTTGTTGGTAGCGTTGTCGAAAGTTTGCATAATTCTGACAGTTTGAGTTTCAGACGAATTAAAAAGGTATCTGATGATGTCTGACCCAAAAGTAGTGATTTGTCAGAAACAGGCCGTATCCAATGTTCAGTCGTTACGAAACGAATGCACGTTTATCAAATCTATCGTACACTACAGTGATGATGGTGTCGGTGACAAGGACGTCGTTTCGTTCAAAGACTTACTTAAAGAAAATCCGAATGTTTCTTTTGAACCCGAAAAAGTAACAGATATTAACGATCGAGTAGCGTATATGATAAATTCTTCTGGGACTAGTGGTTTGCCAAAAGGTGTCATGATCCCCCATGCGACTCTTCGTACAAATATAAGCCACTATATGTAAGTACTACATGCTGAGTAGATCAGATATGAATGTGTCTGTTTTTCTTGCAGGGACCCTAATTTGTGCCCTTACCACAGTGATAATGTACTTCTTCACGTACTGCGTTTTCAACACATCCTCGCTTTTACTATTAATTTTTCTGCAATATACGGAGGGAATAAAATAGTGATGGCGGACCCTAGTTCTAGTCCCCAAAAATTTATAGAAAGTATTGAAAAGCATAAAATTTCTCAAATGTTTATTGTCCCCATAATAGTCGACTATCTGGCAACTCATCCTCTCGTGGATCAATACGATATGTCTTCAGTTAAAGAAATTAGTTCGGGAGGTTCGTTACTCCCGAGCGCCATTCACAATAAAATTTTAAAAAAGTTAATGAAACTTGGCAATAAAATGCTACATCATCTAAAAATTATTCTTCCGCTCCAGGTTCAGAATTAAGGCTGTGCGTCAAGTCTACGGAACTACCGAACTTGGAATTGCCGTTTTCATTTCCCCGCCTGGTTCCGTCGTAACCGAAAGCTGTGGTAAAGCAACTCCTGGAACTTCCGTTAAGATCATCGACATCAACACTGGAGAGCTACTGGGTAGCAACCAACGTGGAGAAATCTACGTCAAGGCGACTTCCATGAAAGGATACATCAAGGATCCTGAGAACACCCGAGCAGCTTTCGATGCAGACGGCTTTTACCGAACGGGAGACGTGGGATACTATGACGAAGATCTCAACTTTTACATTGTTGATCGTCTGACAGATATTATCAAGTACGAATCTCGCCAAGTACCACCGGCAGAATTAGAAGATATTTTGCTCAAACATCCCGCGATTAAAGATGTGGCGGTTGTTGGCAAGCCTGATAGGAAAGGAGAAGTGGCGGTGGCTTTTGTGATTAAGAAGAAGGGGGTGGAGGTGGGTGAGAAGGAGATTGTTGAGTTTGTGAAGAATTTTGTGACCGAGGAGAAGTGGTTGCACGGTGGGGTGAGATTTGTAGAGAATATACCGAGGAACCAAATTGGAAAAATTTCGCGCAAGGACTTGAGAAAACTGCTTAAGGAGGAATTGAAATAAATGATTATTGTAAAGTATGGGGTAATTTATTTGGTGTAGTACCAAAAAATTTTATCTGGAATTGAAAAAAATTATTTTGTGTTGTAGGAATAATTTCACACATCAGTAATCAGTAATCACAAGTTATTGCTTTACTCCTCATAACATAATATGCATTTTTTGTTTAAAAGAAGGTTATAAAAGTCACAACGAGAGATTATCAAATCGAATTTAATATTTGTTAAATAGCGACATAAAAAAGGGTGGCTATGCTGCTTATAGCACCAAGGCTATAATATTCCTGTAAAAATCCAATATAAGCAAAACGTATGTACATTGAGAAGTTTTTTTACATAAATAGAAGAACAAAACATGTTTAGTTCTATGTTTTTTCGAAATAACAACATAAGCAAAACATTCTTCTACTAAAGCTTGGTACCTTGGTTATGGTACCAGTTGTAAAACTAGCAACCAAAAAAATCCAATTCAACCAAAATTGTTGTTGGAAATAAAGGGCAATTCGTGGATTAAAAGTTTCGTCTTTTTAAAATATTCACTATGGACGGTGGTAGGTTACGATGACAAGATGTCGCAAAAATTTTATCAAATTCACCGGTTCTGCACTTATAAATGACCTTTTCTTTCCGACACACTTTATCCATAGTCGGTTGCCAAAAACAAAACCCGAAAATAATCACAGTCCCTCCGAAGACATCCCAATTTCCACAAGAATCAGCAGGAAAATTATTTCTTGACAGACTTAAAACACACAAACCAGATGCTGTTGCTTTTGTAAGTCTCCATCAAAAGTTTTTCCTGTCTGATACAACGAATTTGTAGCTCGAAATCACAACTGACATCTCTTGCACTTATGGCGACTTGGTAACAAAAAGCGTCAACTTTGCCATAAACCTTCGAAGAACCCTAGGGATCGTACCACATGACACAGTTGCTATCCTTGGTAATTATTCGCACAAATTCTGGGTGGCAGCACTGGCTTGTTTGTACCTCGCAGCACCTTTCCATTTATTGAACCCAGAAAACACTATTTGTTGGTAGCGTTTTCGAAAATTTCAATCATTTTAAGCGTTCGAGTTCCAGATGAATTAAAAAGGTACTTGATGATGTCTGAACCCAAAGTGGTAATTTGTACGAAACAGACCGTACCCAACTTTCAGTCTTTAAGAGGCGAATGTACGTTTATCCAGTCGATCATAGTATGTGATGATGATGATGATGATAATGGTAATAGTGAAGTCATTCTGTTCAAAGACTTGGTTAGAGACAACTAAAATATGTCTTTTGAACCGGAAAAAGTAACTGATATTGACGATCGCGTAGCCTTTATCGTAAACTCTTCAGGTACTACTGGATTGCCAAAAGCGGTGATGGTCACTCATGCGAATCTTCGATTAAATATAAGCCATGCTGAGTGAGTTTTCTAGAGAGAGTGGATCAGACATCGACATTTCTTTGGTTCTTGTTGTTACAGAGACTCTGATTTGTATCCTTATCACAGCAAAAATGTGCTTCTTCACGTAATGTTTTTCCACCACATTCATGGATTTAATACTTGTGCGTGTGCATTGCACCAAGGAATTAAAATGGTGATTACGGATACTAATTGTAGTCCTGAAACCTATTTGGGATGTATTGAAAAATATAAAGTTAATAAACTATTTGTTGTCCCCATAATGGTTGATCAGTTGGCAACTAACCCTCTAGTGGATCAACACGATGTGTCTTCAATCGAAGAGATTTACTCGCCGGGTAGCACATTGCCACAACCTATCCACGACAAAGTTGTGAAAAAGTAAGTGAAAATACACAGTTACAAAATTGATAGAAACCTTTTGTTCCATTCCAGGTTCAAAATTAAATCCGTACGTCAAATCTACAGAGCTACCGAAATTGGGGCCGCCGTTTGCATTTCCCCACTTGGTTCCTTCATACCAGGAAGCTGTGGCAAAGTAACTCCAGGAAATTCCCTCAAAATCGTCGACATCAACACTGGCGAGCTGCTGCGTTACAACTAACGTGGAGAAATCTGCATTAAGGCGGCTACCATGAAAGGTTACCTCAAAGATCTCGAAAGCACGCGAGCAGCTTACGACGCAGACGGGTTTTACCGAACGGGAGACGTAGGCTACCACGACGAAGATCTCAACGTTTATATCATCGACCGTTTGTCAGATATTATCAAGTACGAGTCGCACCGGCGGAATTAGAAGATATTTTGCTCAAACATCCCGCGATTAAAGATGTGGCGGTTGTTGGCAAACCTGATAGGAAAGGAGAAGTGGCGGTAGCTTTTGTGATTAAGAAGAAGGGGGTGGAGGTGGGAGAGAAGGAGATTGTTGAGTTTGTGAAGAAGTTTGTGACTGAGGAGAAGTGGTTGCACGGTGGGGTGAGATTTGTGGATAGTATACCCAGGAATCGAAGTGAAAAAATTTCGCGCAAGGATTTGAGGAAACTGCTTGAGGAGGAATTGAAATAAATGTTCGTTTCGGAATTTAAAAAAATATTTTTGCATAATAGGAATTCCATACACATGACGATTTTGCAAATTTACATGTCGTTTACGTATGCACATTCTTTGATAACTCTAGGTACTAATCCGTTTTTGTGAACGTCGCAGTACCGGCTTTGCTTTTGTAAGGAGCTATCATGTTTTCCAAAGAAATATTTCTGATTTTTATTGTTGCGGCAGTTTCTGCAAACGCGTTGCTTGTTAGAACAGGAGTCGGTGGAAGTAAGTTACTATTTCATTTTGGTACTTCGATATCACCAAATTATCACGTTTCATGTACTTTTTTGATTAACAGAAGCAACAAATGTAACTTCTGCAGCCACTAAGAACGCAAACCAGACGACATATTTACCACCTATTAAACCATCAAATGGTTCTGTGTCAGCAGTTTCAAGTACCGCAAATACAAGTCAACCATCTGGGGTGGTGGCTTCCAGTCGTTCCGATGGTTCTGCGCCAAAAAAGAACTCAACGCAAGATGTTAGTTCTGAAGAAAGTACTGAATATGCGAATCAAAATGCCACTAAATCCTCCCCCAGTTTGAATCTATCTGGATCACCAAAAGATGTACATCAAGATCATCAGAAAGTATATTCTGATTTAGAAGCTTCCGATAATTCAACTCAAACATCTACAACTGGAAAAATTCGGTTGTGAAATATTAAAAAAGTATAGGTTTTATTTTTGTCTATGTATTGTTCGTTATATTTTTACTGGGATTTTATAAGGTATTGTTATTCTACACATGCTAGTAAAATATTGGGGTCGTAAGCTATGTATTTTTTATTAAATATATGAATATTAATGGTACCAGAAAGATGATCGTTCTATGTACAACTTGATTGTCAATATTTCCCGTTTCTTCCATTTCAAAATACTTTTCGTCACAGTTCATCTGAAACTCAAACCCGTTATGTATTCTTGAACAAATCACTGACCTACAAGTGATGAAATCTGGGATAGGTGGAAAGGAACTGCCATCTATATCTAAGCAAGTGCTGCCACCCAAATTTCGGATTTAACTTCAAACGATAATTGCAAAGACAAAATAAGTAACTGGAATGTTTGTTGGTCCATGAAAGTTACTACGATCTTCCCGGATGTGTTTATTTTGTCAAACGCGCTTTTCCTGTTAATTGTAGGGAACTTTGGAAGTTTTTGCAAGAACCGAAATTATTTCCTCTGATCTAGATATTGTTCGACGTCTAGGTGACACTGACAGCTTGCAGAATTGTTGTCAAAGTCGCCATTTTTCCGTTTAAATGAACACTATTTTCCGGCAAACCTTACGAAGACTAAGCTCTCAAAACAAACACTCGAAAATAATAACAGTTCCTGCAAAAACTTCCGAAATTCCGGCAGAATCGGCAGGAAAATTATTTCTTGACAAACTTAAAACACACAACCGTGATGCAGTTGCTTTGGTAAGTTTCCACTGACAGTTTCTTTTTGTACGAGACATTTGTAGCACGAAATCAAAACTGGCATCTCTTGCACTTACGGCGACTTAGTTACAAAAAGCACCAACTTTGCTATAAATCTTCAAAGGACGCTGGGAGTCGTTCAAAATGATAATGTTGCTATTTTCGCTGAAAATTCACACAAATTCTGGGTAGCGACACTGGCTTGCTTGTACCTTGCAGTACCTTTCCATTTGTTGAACCCAGAATTTACCATTTGTTGGTAGCATTGTCGAAAGTTTGCGTAATTCTGACAGTTTGAGTTTCAGACGAATTAAAAAGGTATCTGATGATGTCTGACCCAAAAGTAGTGATTTGTCAGAAACAGGCCGTATCCAATGTTCAATCGTTACGAAACGAATGCACGTTTATCAAATCTATCGTACACTACAGTGATGATGGTGTCGGTGACAAGGACGTCGTTTCGTTCAAAGACTTACTTAAAGAAAATCAGAACGTTTCTTTTGAGGCCGAAAAAGTAACAGAAATTAACGATCGAGTAGCGTATATAATAAATTCTTCTGGGACTAGTGGTTTGCCAAAAGGTGTCATGATCCCCCATGCGACTCTTCGTACAAATATAAGCCACTACATGTTAGTACTACATGCTGAGTAGATCAGATATGAATGTGTCTGTCTTTCTTGCAGAGACCCTAATTTGTACCCTTACCACAGTGATAGTGTACTACTTCACGTACTGCGCTTTCAACACATCTTCGCTTTTACTATTTGTTTTGCTGCAATGTACGAAGGGAATAAAGTAGTGATGACGGACCCTAGTTCTGGTCCCCAAACATACATAGAAAATATTGAAAAGCATAAAATTTCTCAAATGTTTATTGTCCCCATAATAGTCGACTATCTGGCTACTAACCCTCTCGTGGATCAGCACGATATGTCTTCAGTTAAAGAAATTCATTCGGGAGGTTCGTTACTCCCGAGCGCCATTCACGATAAAACTTTAAAAAAGTTAGTGAAAGTTGGCAATAAAATGCTACATCATCTAAAAATTATTCTTCTAGGTTCAGAATTAAGGCTGTCCGTCAAGTCTACGGAGCTACCGAACTTGGAATTGCCGTTTTCATTTCACCGCCTGGTTCATTCGTACCAGAAAGCTGTGGTAAATTAACTCCTGGAACTTCCATTAAGATCATCGACATCAATACTGGCGAGCTGCTGGGTTGCAACCAACGTGGAGAAATCTGCGTCAAGGCGACTACCATGAAAGGATACATCAAAGATCCTGAAAACACCCGAGTGGCTTTCGATGCAGATGGCTTTTACCGAACGGGAGACGTGGGATACTATGACGAAGATCTCAACTTTTACATCGTTGATCGTCTGACAGATATTATCAAGTACGAATCTCGCCAAGTACCACCGGCAGAATTAGAAGATATTTTGCTCAAACATCCCGCGATTAAAGATGTAGCGGTTGTTGGCAAGCCTGATAGGAAAGGAGAGGTGGCGGTGGCTTTTGTGGTTAAGAAGAAGGGGGTGGAGGTGGGAGAGAGGGAGATTGTTGAGTTTGAGAAGAAGTTTGTGACTGAGGAGAAGTGGTTGCACGGTGGGGTGAGATTTGTGGACAATATACCCAGGAATCGAAGTGGAAAAATTTCGCGGAAGGATTTGAGGAAATTGCTTGAGGAGGAATTGAAATAAGTGTTCGTTTCGGAATTTAAAAAAATATTTTTGCGTAATAGGAATTCCATACACATGACGATTTCGCACTAAACATTGGAATTCAAATGGACATGTGGCCTGTGCATGCACATAGTTTGATAATTCTAGGTACTATTTCTTTTTTGTGAACATTGCAGTACCGAGTTTGCTTTAGTCAAGAACTAGCGGAAAGCAAAGTCTGTCATGTTTCCCAAAGAAATATTTCTGTTATTAATTGTTGCGGCAGTTTCTACAAACGCAGTGCTGGTTGTTAGAATAGGAGTCGCTGGAAGTAAGTTACCACTTGATTTTGGTACTTTGATATTACAAACTTATCACGTTCCATATAACTTTTTGATTAACAGAAGCAACAAATGTAACTTCTGCAGCCGCCAAGAATGCAAACCAAACAACATCTTCAACACCTAGTAAACCATCAAATGGTTCTGTGTCAAATGCCGCAAGTCAACCATCTGTGAACTCAACCCAAGATGTTCAAGATACAAATCGAGATGCTATTACCTCCTCCCCCAATTTGAATCAGTCTGAATCTAGATCTTCAAAAGATGCACGTCAAGATAATCAGGAAAGTTATTCCGATTTAGAACCGTCAGACAACCCAGCTGAAAAATCTACAAGTGGAAAAGTTCGATTGTAAAATTCATATCTGGAATTGCTAAACCCAAAATATTTGCTTTGCTTTGTAGTTGATTCTTTAAAAAATAAATGTTAATGAAGTAGAACCGGTAGTACTGTAATCTAAAGAATTATAATTTTTTCAAACCCTATGTAGATAATTTAAAATACAAATATAACACACATATGTGGAAAAACACTGAAAAATGTATTCTATTTTTATTTCAAGGCAACAGTTTCACATACTTGGAGTGCTTCAAACATGACCATTTTCCCCTAATCAGTACAAAGAAATCCATATTTGCGTATCGCTTATTCACGAACATTCCTTGATAAATGCGCCTTTATATGAAGGACACAACACCTGTGCTACATTAGTCAAGAACCTTCGAAGTAGCTGAAGCCACAATGTTCTCCAAAGACAAACTTTCTTTGCTGTTTGCGGTAGCAGTTTCTGCAAACATTTTAGTCCTCTCCAGGGGTGCAGGTAAGTGACTACATCATTTTAACAATTTCTTGTATAAAAACAATTACGACTTCTTCAGCTGTGGAGAATCCAATTCAGGCAGACCCTCTAGCACCGAACATGCCACCCAATGCTGCCATTTCATCCGTTTCCGCTGCATCTGACGCAACCCAATCATCTACAGTGGCAGTTTCTGGGTCGGCAGTCAACTCGACTCAGAGCGTTCCAGGGAGTAGTGAAAATTCAAACCCAGATCCTTCCAAAACCGTAACTCCCTTGAAATCTTCCACTGTTACCCGTCAAGCAGTATATCCTCGAGGAAGTTTTCCGGATATGATACCTTCTAGAAACTCAACTCAGAAATTTCAACCAGACAAAATAACTGTATTAGGCCAGCATTTGTAGTTTCTGCCTTAGTCGATTTAGATAATGTTACGGTTATGGGCTAGTTTTGTTTTTTGTACTGCATGTAAAAAAATATAGAATGTTCTCTATGCCTTTTGTTGTTTTTTTTTTTTTACTAGTTGAGATAATTTGAGCAACTGTCAATAGAAGGGCTACTGTGTGACGTATGCTCACGTGATCATATTGCAGTGGTGAGATGGCCAAAACACCTTGAGTCAAGTAGTCTTGGCATCGCGTAAAATCCAAGGTTGGCCCCAAATTTTTAAATCTCCCGCCTAACCCAATTGACATTTAACAGAAAAAAATGACAATCAGCTGTGTACAAAAACAAATTCGAGCCAAAAGCAATTTTTCAGCAGCACAAGATGAAATATTGCTCCGTCCCTGGTTGCAAATCGAAATTAACGAAGAAGCCAACAAAGACATTCTTCTTTAGCCTCCCCACGGACGAGACAAACGGCCAAGTGGATCCCCTCAAACACAAACGAAGACAGGAGTGGGTCAAAGCGATTCGAGGCCTTAGACTGCCTGAGAGCACCCTCCAGAACGCCGTGGTGTGTTCTAAACACTTCGTCTCGGGTACGTTTAAGCCAATTTTGAAAAAAATTGCTGACTGGCTTTGTAGGTCACCCTGCGAGTGAGCAAGACGTCTACCACAAAGACTGGGTGCCAAGCCTTCATCTGCCTCAAATAGTAACCCCACAATGCATAAATCTCCCACTTAGTTCACAAATGTTCTAGGTTTTAGATCAACGTAAAATCGTAGATGTCATCATCGAGACTCTACCAGACGTAATTGTGCAATTCGATGTACCTGATTTAATTATTTTAGATAAAGTGAAATTCAACGAGAAGCAAATCGAAATGGATTTAATTCATAAGTATATTACGAATCCTGTCTGTGATGAAAACGGTTATTACAATGACGACCACGATTATCTGGGGCTGCCTGTGCTCCCCACGAAGACTGAGTCGGTAGCTATGCGCCAAGAATTAAGCCAAGACCACAGCTACTCCATAACTGATCGTCCGGCATGCCTTTACTTTGACTCAAGACACTTCTGCAACATTTGTGCCTACAATTTCAACAATTTGTTCAGTTTTAACAACCACATGATGGTGCACACGGTTAAGAACGACGTCATGTGTTTTCTGTGCGAGCAGACGTTTCTTACCACCACTTGCTTGAATAATCATTTAAATGTGCACACTTGTCTTTGCGATAAGTGTGGTGTGGAGGTACCCACGATGCAACTAAGGGCACATTTATTGGTCAACCAGAAGCAAAAGTACCAGAATAGGGATATTTTGAAGTATAGGATTCCCCAGAAAAAGAAAGTTTATTTTTGTGTTTTATGTATGAAGAGATTTTTCACTAAACAACAGTATGGCGAACATGCATTTATGCACAACAGGGTGAAGTGGGGGCGAGGGAGGATCTAAAGCGGTTCTTTAATAGGTTGATTATTTATAGAATTTCATTTTTGTTTTGAAGTTAAGTAAAAGTTGTTTTGTAGATGTTGGTTTAATTTTGGGTACAGTCACGTGTGACCGTTCAGCCAATAAGACTCCAATTCGTGCAAAAATAACTACAAAATTATAGAACTAACCTCTAAGCGTTTTCACCTTCTCATATGATAACTAATAGCAGAATTTTAGCTGTATTTGGAGACACTTTAAAGTGATTAAATTTCATTTTTTAACCTCTAAAATGTTCAGGATGCTATGTGCATAGGCAACACGTTATACACGTGTCTATCACTATTCACTAGTTAAAGAGCAAGTCACTGGAGCAAGTTAAAAATTAATGATGTCAAAATTGCCAAAACATTATTTTCATAAAATACCCCTTTTATGAAAGCAAATTTAATATTAAAAAAATATCCATATTAGTTTATGTATGTATGAATTTATTATAAATTTTAAAAAACGCAGTATTGTTGGTTGCATAACTACACTCATTCACACATTTTAGATCTTTTTAGTTAATAAATTCAACATAACCTAAGTTTTCTTTAAATGTATAGTTATTGTGTCTTCATAAGAGCCTCTGCAATTTAGTTTTATAACATTTTCAGTATAAACTTGATCACAAAATAAACTTATTGAGACGTATAATGAAACCATGTTAGAATCCGTTCACAGATTACCTATTTTCACGTGATTTAATTCATGTATAAGTGGTTGCATACGTGTATTTATTTAATATAAACAAAAAAAATACCATCCTTAAACTTTAATTTTACTACAGGTGAACAAAAAAATAGTAGTCAAGCAAGTCAACATAGCATACCTACTTCCTCAACTTAACAAAAGTTGAAGTCTACACATATTAAAATACAAAGGCAAAATGTAAGCCCGCCCGCCCACCCCATCTCAATTGTGATGATCTTTTTTATTCATAGACACTTAAAACACGTTTAAAATGGTAAATTTTTTTAGGAAAATATGGATTTTGCAATTAGGCTCCGCCCCTAGGTCTGGCAACGAATGAAAACTTCATTCCTACATATTTAGATAAGGGCAACTATGGGTGGGGCTTGATCTTTGACTTTAATTGTTTTCTTCATATACTTACATTGTATCCTTTGAATAACACGATACTCAAAAACATATCTTACATGATAATTTCTTGTAGAGAAATAACAAGGATTTTGCAATTAAATTTCGCTCGTTTCGCACTCGACCATCAACAAAAATCATCACAACTGAGATAGGGTGGGTGGGCGGGGCTTATATTTTGTCTTTTTTCTTAAAATACTTAGTCGTCTTTTCAGAACAAGAAACTTAAAACATGCTTAAAATGGTCAATTCTTGTGGATAAATATGGATCTTGGAATTATTAAGCCCCGCCCTTCGATCTGACAACGAATGAAAAACTCATCACAATTGAAAATTGAGATCAGAGCGGGTAGGTGGGGCCTAATCTTTGGCTTTATTTATTTTTCTTTAAATGTACATAGTATTCTTTGAACAACACGATAATCAATAACATGTTTTTAATTTTTCTCGTAGAGAAATAGGGATTTTGCAGTTACGCTCCGCCTTCTTGGCTCACGACGAATAAAAAAAATCGACACAATTGAGATAGGGCGGGTGGGCGGGGCTTATATTTTTCCTTTTTCTTACTATACCTAGTAGTCTTTTCAGAACAAGAAATTTAAAGCTAATTATAGAGGTATTTCGATACTTTGCAACTTTGCTAAGGTTTTTGAATCAATTTTGCAAAATCGATATCTCCTTGTACAAATTTTCCATTTTAAACATATTTTGAGTTTCATGTTGTGAAAAGAAGTCTACACATATTAAAACAAAAAGACAAAATATAAGCCCGCCCACCCGCCCTATCTCCATTGTGATGATTTTTTTATTCACCGTTAATCAATGAAGCGAAGCTTAACTGCAAAATACTTATTTATTTGCAAGAAATTAAAACCATGTTTTCGAGTATCGTGTTGTTCAAACAATACTATGTACATTAAGAAAAAAAAGGAAAAATATTAACCCCGCCCACCCACCCCATCTCAATTGTGATGATTGTTTTATTCTTACAAACCTAAAACACATTTAGAATGATAAAAATGTCTGCATATTTTTCAAGACATTTTTTATATAAAATTTCTATGCTATTTCCACCTATGTGCTATAATTATTAGTTTAGTAAATATTTCGAAAAAAATTTTTTTGTTATACAAGAAGTTGTGAAGATTCCATCACCCAAAAAATTTCTTCCAAATTTTTGAACGAAGTGTACTCTGAATGTACCTTTTCCTGTTTTATATATTTTTTCTAGATATTCTGGTTCTGCTGCTTGGAACATGAATTAGTTTACATTTTAATGTTATTAGTTATTTATTCCAAATTTATTTGAGTATTTTTATCTCAGAAATACTTTTTGTTGAAGCTTTTTCAATTCTTAGTAAGTCAATTTTGGTTTTGTGTAGATAATAATAAGCGATAATATAGATTAAGAAAAAACATTTTACAGAGTTTATGCAAAAATATTTTAATTTCGCGCCATTACGATATTTTGAGTGATGATAGCGCCACCATTTGCTGAAAAACTACTGCTGACATGCTAAGTGAGAATATTCTGTGACATGTGAGGAGCTTGATAACGAAATACATTAATTAATAATTTATATTATGGTCTTCCTTATAAACACTTAGCTACATAGTTCTGAATTTAAACTAAGTAAGGTTGTAGCAACAATTTGTGTAGTTATTTTTAACAAATAAAGCAAATTTTCAGTGTATTATGGGTTGCACACATTTGACGTAAATTATTTTTTTGAGGTTATGTTTAAGTTGTTCGTAATGTAATTTTTTAAATAATTTGAGTAATTTTAACGATGTTTCGCTAGTTATTGATAATAAAATAAAACTAGACCGTTAGATGTGGAATAAACCCAGTGACTGCTTCCGTAGTATACCGTTTAATTGTGAAAATAGCACCATCGAAGGTTATAATTGCCAAGACTGCAATTTTCAAACAGATTTGCTTCTTGTTTTCAAACACCACACTGAAACCTATCACAGTATCAAGACAGAAACTGATCAACTTGTAGAACTCAAAATCCGTAGCTGCATTTGCGAAAAATGTAGCTTTGAAACCCATTTCTCACTGAAATGGCTCCAACATTTGGAAAATTTTCACATAAAAGGTGACAAAACCAAAAAACTAACGTTTAAATGTGGCCGACGCGGCTGTAACTTCAAACACAACCACTCAAAGTACGACGAAATCCACTGGTTTCAATGTGACCGATGCCCCTACAAAAGCAAATACAAAGACAGTTTAAAAATCCACATAAACGTGCGACATTTAGACGAAAAAGAAGTGAAATGGTACGAATGCAACAACTGCCCTCACAAAAGCAAAAGCAAGTCGAATTTAAACGTCCACATAAAAAGCCGCCATTTGGATGACCACCACATTAAATGGTTCGAGTGTGACAAGTGCCCGTTCAAAGCTAAACAAAATTCCAACTTGAAAATCCACATAAATGCGCACCATTTGGATGAAGATAGGATTAAGTGGTACGAATGTAAAGATTGTCCATACAAAACTAAATACAAATCTGCTTTAAATGTGCACGTAAAGGGGCACCATTTGGATGAAAAGGATGTGAAGTGGTACGAATGCAAACATTGTCCGTATAGAGCTAAGCTGAGGTGTAATTTGAATAGGCACGTAATTTCGCATCATTCCGATGAACAGGATATTAAGTGGTTTGAATGTAGAAAGTGTCCGCACAGGTCCAAAAGACAAGGTGATTTGAAAGTCCACGTTATTGCGCATCATTCGGATGAAAGTGATATTAAATGGTACAAATGTACAAAGTGTCCATATAAAGCTAAACAGAATTCGAATTTAACACGACACGTGAAGGTGCACCATTTTAAGAAAAGCCATATTTAATTTGTAAAAAATAAATTGTTGTTTGTTTTTGGTTTTTTCGCTTTTTTGACGGTGGATGAACGTAAATAATCAGAAACAAAGTTCAAACATTGAGGTTATGTTGACACAAAATTTGAAACCATGAAACATTGGAGCGGTTTTCCAAGAGAGCTCTAATTAATTGAGAATGAATGAGTGATATATGCAGCTACTTTATTGAGTTGTGTTCTAAATAAAGTTGTAATTTTTAAAGGGTTGTGAAATTTATGAACGCACTCCAGCATCCTAACCTCACTTTTAAGTAGCTCATATTGTTGAGATTTTTAACTCCCTGGGTTGTTATTCAGCGAACATATTTACAACATTTTTGAATAAATCTGATCGTTCTGCGCTAATTTCCGTCAAAATATCAGGTGCGAAAAATTAAATTTCTCTTTAACTTTATAATAAACCCTCCATATTTAGGTACAACAAAATATCAAAATGTCGATTTTGGAATATTCTGAGAAGTTTGACCCCACAAGTTCATACACCAACAACCTCCAGTACTGCAAAATATGCCCCTTCTTCACTTCATCGGCCTCTCTCATGCTAACCCACACCAGAAGCCACCACTCATCTTTGGTCTCTTTCAACTGTGAAACAACCAACATCGAACCCCACTTCTGCAAAGACTGTGATTTCCAAACCGACTTAACCCTCCTATTGAGAGACCACGTGAAAAAGCTCCACAGCAACCAAACAGACCCCGAGTCTTTGGTCCAATTCACCGTACGAACGTACATTTGCAAAAAATGTACCTTCAAAACCCACTTCTTCCTTAAATGTCTCCAACATAGCGCAGTTTGCCTCACCAGAAAAGAATACTCACAGTTAATAGGCTCCAAATTGACGAACGAGGTGGTGAAAACTAAATGGCACCAATGTGATCAGTGCGGCTACAGAACCATCCACAAACACTCGTTGAAGTTGCACAAAATCGCGAAACACATGAAAGACGATGAGATTCCGTGGTACCAGTGCGAGAAGTGCCCGTACAAAGCCAAACAAAGGGGGAATTTGAGGAATCACGTGTTAGCACAACACTTAGACGAAGATAATTTAACTTGGCATAAATGCCAGCAATGTGAGTTCAAAACCAAGTACAAATCAGCGCTAAAGTCGCACAGAGTCAACAAACATTTAAAAGATGAGGAAATTCCGTGGTATCGGTGCGAGTTGTGTCCGTACAAAGGCAAACAGAAGTCGCATTTGAAAAGCCACATGATTACACGACACAGATTTGAGGATGTTAAAAATAGCGAGGAAAATAAGGTGCAGGATGCGGTTTTGGAGTGTTATACGTGTGACCAGTGTGACTTTAAGTCGAGGTATAACAATGTTATAAAGTTGCATAAAATTAGAAAGCACTTGAAAGACGAAGAGGTGCATTGGTACCAGTGCCCGAAGTGTCCATATAGAGCTAAGTATAAAGGGTATTTAGCGGGACATATGGTACACCATATGGACGAAAAAGAAATCAAGTGGTGTGAATGTTCAAAGTGCCCATATAAAGGTAAAACGAAGCAAAGTTTGAAACGGCACGAAAATAGGATGCATTCGGATGGGGAGAACATTCGCTGGTATATGTGTGATCAGTGTCCATATAAAGCCAATCAGAAGGGGAATTTGGATACTCATATAATTATTAATCATTTAAGTGAAAGTGAAATTCGGTGGTACTATTGTGACCAGTGTACATACAAAGCTAAGTTTAGACATAAGTTGAATACACACATTAGTAGGTTCCACCAAGGGGGGGAACGGAGAGGTGCGAAGAGATCGAAAAATCGTTAGTTATGTGTCACTTCGATTGTTAGTACTTATTATTTAAACCTTGCTTGTTTTAAAACGGTCTTTTGTTTGGGTGCTAGGCATGAATAAGTGATTAAATATTCATTGTTTGCATAAATTATCGAATAATTTTATCCACGTTATAGTAAGACTTGTAAATTCAAAACAACGGGTTAAAGCAGTTCAAACAGGTTTTTAACTACAGTTTATATTAATATGTATGTAATACGCCAATATAGTAGTTTGAAATATATAACTGATGTTTTAATTTTCATATTGACCTCAATCTAAATTTTAGATAGAGTAGGCAACCAACATTACATTGAAACATTTTATATCTTTGTTTTTAACTATCTCCGTTGACATTTGATTTTCAACCAATCAAATTGCGGCAGTGTGCAGTGCTGCCAACCTGAAGGAAAATCCCCTGAAGTTGGGGAGAAATTTTGATAGAGATAATGAGGTCCACTAATTTTAAGCCATTTATTAATCATCTGTTCACTAAAATCCTCATATTTTAAATAGCTGCCATCATTTTCTCCACTGTGGCTTTCTGTCAGTTCTTATGTATTGTTAAAGATAGTTCTGGATGTTTAAATCAACAAGATTTATTGCTATTCTTGTCAAAAACAGCACGATACTCAAAAACATGTTTTTTTATTTCTTGTACAAAAATAAGGATTTTGCAATTAAGCTCCGCCCTCTTGGCTCACAACGAATAAAAAGATCATCACAATTGAGACAGGGCGGGTGGGCGGGGCTTCATTTTGCCTTGTTTTCTTAATATGTGTAGTCATCTTTTCACAACAAGAAACTTAAAACGTGTTTAAAATGGTAAATTTGTATAGGGAAATATCGATTTTGTAATTACACTCCGCCCCTCGGTCCGACAACGAATGAAAAATTCTTCACGATTGAGATCGAGATGGATGGGCGGGGCTTCTCTTTTGGTTTTCTTTGCATAACACGATTAGTTAAGAACATATTTCACATGGTAATTTCTCGTAGAAAAATAAGGATTTTACAATTAAGCTCCGCCTCTCGGTTTACGAGAAATAAAAAAATCATCAGAATTGAGATAGGGAGGGTGGGCGGAGCTTATATTTTGCCTTTTTTTTTTTCTTAATATACATAGCCAGCTTTTCACAACAAAAAACTTAGAACATGGTTAAAATGGTACATTTTTGCAAGGAAATATGGATTTTGCAATTATGGGGCGAAGCCTAATTGGAAAATCGATATTTCCTTATACAAATTTTCCATTTTATACATGTTTTAAGTTTCATGTGGTGAAAAGAAGTCTACATATATTAAAATGGAAAGGTAAAATGTAAGCCCGCCCACCCGCCCTGTCTCAATTGTAATGATTTTTTTATTCGCAGTGACCCAAGGGGGTGGAGCTTAACTGCAAGATTCTTATTTCTTTACAAGAAATTAAAAACATGTTTTTGAGTATCGTATTGTTCAAAGAACATACATTAAGAAAAAAAAACACAATCTAGAATATAGTTTTTTATTTATTGTGGTTATGTTTTCAATAATAACACAAAGTGTCGCCGAGAATACGATTTTATTGCAATTAAAATAATTATATGTATTGTTGGTTGCATAGTCACTTGATCTAAACTTCCATCACAATTGAGCCACACTATAGAAATCATGATCTCTATACTATGATTGAGCTTGGAATGGATTGGGTGGGGCTTAATTTTTGGTTTGTTTTTTCTATTCTTTGAACAACAGTAGAGAAATAAGAATTTTGCAATTAAGCTCCGCCCCTTGGCTCACGACGAATAAAAAAATCATCACAATTGATGGGCAGTACTACATTTTGCTTTTTTTTTCTTAATATGTGTAGACTTCTTTTTACAACATGAAACTTAAAAAAACATATCAAAAATGTCATGTTCTAAGTTTGTTGCTGTGAAAGGATGGCTACGTATAATAAGAAAAAAAGACTATATATAAGCCCCGCCCACCCACCCGATCTCAATTGTGATGATTTTTTTTATTCGTCGTGAGCCAAGAGGGCAGAGTTTAACTGCAAAATACTTAATTCTTTACAAGGAATTAAAAACATTGAGTATCGTGTTGTTCAAAGAATACTATGTATATTTAGAAACAAAACCAAAATATAGACCCCGCCCCCCCACCCCATCTCAATTGTGATGATTTTTTTTATTCTTAGAAACTTGAAACACGTTTAAAACGGTAAATTTTTGTAAGGAAATATGGATTTTGCAATTAGGCTCCGCCCCTAGGTCTGCCAACGAATGAAAACTTCATTATTATTACATCATGGAAGGTATGGGTGAAGCTTAATCTTTGGCTTTAATTTTTTCTTAATATACATAGCATTCCTTGAATAACACGATACTCAAAAACACGATTTTAATTTCTCGTAGAAAAATAAGGAGTTTGCAGTTAAGCTCTGCCTCCTTGGCTCACGACGAATAAAAAAAATCATCACAATCGAGATAGGGTGGGTGGGCGGGGCTTATATTATGCCGTTTTACTTAATATACGTAGCCATCTTTCACAACGAGAAACTTAGAACATGACTAAAATGGTACACTTTTGGAAGGAAATATCGATTTTGCAATTATGGGGCAAAATAATTGCAAAATCGATATTTCCTTATACAAATTTTCCATTTTAAACATGTTTTAAGTTTCATATTCTGAAAATAACTACATATATTAAAATAAAAAGACAAAATGTAAGCCCGCCCACCCGCCCTATCTCAATTGTAATAATTTTTTTTATTCACCGTGAACCAAAGGGGCGAAACAACTGCAAAATACTTATTTCTTTAGAAGGAATTAAGAACATGTTTTTGAGTATCATGTTGTTGAAAGAATACGATGTATATTAAGAAAAAAATATATATAGACCCCGCCCACCCACCCCATCTAATTTGTGATGACTTTTTTATTCTTACAAACTTAAAACACGTTTAAAATGGTAAATATGGATTTTGCAATTAGCCTCCGCCCCTAGATCTGCCAACTAATGAAAACTTCACTACTATTAAGATCAAGGCAAGTATGGGTGGGGCCCAATCTTTAGCTTTATTTTTTTCTTAATATACATAGTATTGTTCGAACAACACGATATTCAAAAACATGTTTTTAATTTTTCGTAGAAACATACGGATTTTGCAGTTAATAAACTCCACCTCCTTGGCTCACGACGAATAAAAAAGTCATCACAATTAAGACAGGGTGAGTGGGCGGGGCTTATATTTCGCCTTGTTTTTTTAATGTGTGTAGACTTATTTCGACAACAAGAAACTTAAAACATGCTTAAAGTGGTAATTTTTGTATCAATCAACTTAAATCCTACACTTTTCTTCGAGTACTCTTTTAAATACGGCAAAAGGTTTTAAGATTAATAAATACATCAATTAAACCAAATAAACAATATATAAAACCCATCATACATGCAGCTAACGATATTTTGTTCTTGAGATTATGTTAATGAACGCACCCTAATTGAACACAACACAGAACGACCTTGCGATATGACATTAATTTTTTAGGTTATGTTAATTTGGATCAAAAATTTTATTTACAAAAACGAAAAAAACAGATTTGTGAATATTGGCCTGCGATAAGTAGTCAAAGAAGTATTTACAAACACAAGTTGAGCCATAATTAACTTGCACTTGTCAAAAGGTTATCACGTCAATATTGACAAAAGTCTCATTTATACCCAGTTTAAAACCTGCTGCAGTTTTAGTATCAGAAAAACAATCTTGAACAACGAAAAAGTTTCAAATAAGTTTAACTACAAGGTGAGACATTAAATTGTTATTATATAAACTAACTGAGAATTAAATTTAAGGAAATGAAAAAGTCAATGGTGATGATAAACGAGGTCAAACCTTCGCCTTATACATTTTTTAATTGTGAAATTAGCGACATCGAGAGTCATTATTGCAAAGACTGCCAATTCCAAACTGATCTAAGTGTGTTTTTGAAAAACCACGCACTGAATTGTCACGACATCAAAATAAAACCTGAACGACTCTCAAATGAATACAGTGTTCGAAACTACAGTTGTGAAAAGTGTGGTTTTGAAACACTTTTTTCCTTAAAATGGTTAGACCATTCTTTATCATGTACAGTGGGTTCCAAAAGTATGGAACTACGACCATACTGTTGCGAAAAATGTACTTATAAAGCTAAAAATATATACCGTTTAAAAGCCCACATTAATGTACGTCACGTGGACGAAAAAGACATCCGATGGTACGAATGCAATCAGTGTCCTTACAAAGGTAAAGCCAAACAATATTTAAAACGCCACATATACCTAAAACACGGCGACATTAAATGGTACAAATGTGACAAATGCTCGTACAAAGCGAAAGAAAAAACCTTGTTGAAGCACCACGCTTATTGGCACCTAGACGAGAAAGAAACCGAGTGGTACAAATGTGACAAATGCCCGTATAAAGCTAAAAGGACGGACTTATTAAACCGACACATTTACATCCATTTAGACGAAAAAGACATCAAGTGGTACAACTGTGAGCACTGTTCGTATAAAGGCAAACAAAAGCGACACTTGCAGCAGCACATAAGCCTCAAACACGTCGACGAAAAAAATATGAAGTGGTACAAATGTGACAAGTGCTCTTTCAAAGCCAAACTGAAGCAAACTTTACAGCGCCACGAACAAGCCGTACATCTAGTCGGCAAAAATTTGAAAGTGTACAAATGTGACCAATGCCCGTACAAAACCATCATAAACATGTCGCTGAAGAGACACGTAATCAACAAGCACCTGAGCGAGGACGAAATCCAGTGGCACTACTGTGAAAAATGCTCGTACAAAGCCAAGCAGAAGCAGTATTTGAAAGACCACATGATCACGCAGCACTTGGATACCAAATGCAAAATCGAGCAAGAGTTTTTGGATGAAGAGGATAAATGGTATCAGTGCCAGAAGTGCCGATATGGCACGAAACGAGTTTCCAATTTGAGGACGCACGTGAACTCGCGACATTTAAACGAAGGGGAGGTTAAATGGTACGAGTGCGAAAAGTGTTCGTACAGGAGCAAAGACAAGTCGAATTTGAAAAGTCACATCAATTTGCACCATTTGGACGAACAAGATGTTAAATGGTACGAGTGCAACGAGTGCCAGTACAAAGCTAAAGTTAAAGGGAATTTGAAAAGGCACATACTTTTCCGGCATTTGAGCGAACAAGAGATTAAGTAGCGTTTATAGAATAGGAAAATGTATATATTTTTGTGAAAACAAAACAATTATATTAATAAATTTGCAATTTTGACGTTTGCTTGTCAATTTGCGTGTTTGTGAACGCACCCACAATGTGCGCATGCGCACAACTCCATGTTTGAGGTTATGTCACTTGATGTCACTACTGGGGTTATGTTTACAATAAAATAAACATTGTTTTGAAAGTTGGAGCATTTTTTAACCGGTAATCAAATAAAATAGCTTTCTAGTTTGCACTATATTGTAAACTTTGCAGTTTTGAGTGTCTCAGAATGTCGATTCTGGAGTCTCTTTTGAAACATTCTGGCAAGCTTGTGTATGGGGTTTCTACTTTCAAGAATTTTAACAACACAGCAGTAAACCCCTCTACAATAAACGAGTCCAGTCACCCCACATTTGCATTTTTTGACTGTGAAAATAGCAAAGTGGAGAATTATTATTGCAAAAGGTGCCCCTTCCAAACAAATCTGCTAATAATTTTGCAAAAACACGTTCTAAAGTTTCATACTTTCGAACTTCAGAGTGAAGAAAGTGTGTCAGAGTTGGAATATTATACAGTCGAAAATTATGTTTGTGAAAAGTGCAACTTTCATACTCATTCTGGGTTAAAATGGCTGCAGCATGCCCCAACGTGTTCCAAAAATGGAGAGTCATTTAGTGAAGATTCGTACGAAGACAACTTATTTAAATTTACAGAAGTGTACACGATGAATGTTTATTCCAAAGCCAAGAGACCACGAAAAGGGGTGACGTGGCATAGGTGTGATCAGTGCAATTACAAAGCAAAAATAAAAACGCATTTAACCAATCACAGAATTTACAAACATTTAAAAGACCACGAAATAGAGTGGTTTGCATGTGAGAAATGTCCGTACAAGAGTAAGTTCAGAAATCACTTGAAAAACCACACGTATGTTTTTCACTCTGAAGAAAACTGTATCAAGTGGTTTGAATGTCAAAGTTGCCCGTTTAAATCAGAATGGAAGAAAAATTTGCAACAACATGAGAGCACAATGCACTTGGAAAAAAGCCACGTTAAGTGTGACCAATGCCCGTACACCACAACCACAAAATTGCGACTAAAAGCTCACACAATCAACAAACACTTAAGTGAAAATGAAATTCAGTGGCATCGGTGCAAAAAATGCCCATACAAAGCTAAACACAAGAGTGCGTTGACTCTCCACGCCCGGGCAATTCACTCCAACGAAAAGCACTTCCACTGTGAACACTGCCCATACAAAACCAACTTAAAGCAATGTTTAAGCCAACACATGAAAAACCGCCACTGCAGTGAAAGTGAAATCAGATGGTACCAATGTGAGCGCTGTCCGTACAAATCTAAGCAAAAAAAATCGTTAAATTATCACTTTCAGCTGGTTCACTGTGATGGAAAAGACATTCGGTGGTATATTTGTGACCGCTGCGCTTATAAAACCCACAAAAAGTCTGATTTACACTCACACATGCTTGTGCTTCATTCGGATGAAAAGGATATTAAATGGTACAAGTGTGAAGATTGTCCTTATAAAGGTAAAAGGAAACGGTATTTGCAGGTACACAGAGACTTTGTTCATTTGAGGAAGAGGGATACTAAGTGGGTTTCGTGTGGTCAGTGTTCGTATAAAACAAACTATCCGAGCAATATGAAGCATCACGTTATTATTAAACATACAAATGAGGAGGAAATTCGTTGGTTTCGGTGTGAAAAGTGCCCGTTTAAAACTAAGTTGAAGTGTTATTTAAACCAGCATTTGAGGTCTGGGAATTGTGTGAAATAAGATGTACTTTTAATAAATTATTGTCCGAGAATTGATGTTTTTTAAGTTTTATGAAAAATCTGAACGTACCCATCTGTTGACGTTGCGTTTTCAACCAATCAAATTGCGATGGTGTGCAGTGCTGACAACTTGAATGAAAATCCCCTAAAGTAGAGGGGGCACGTTTTTCTGGCTGAGAAAAATTTGAAAAAAAAAATCAATCAAAAAAACCGTTAAACATAGGCATCCATGTGCACGCTTAGTTCTTTTCTGGTAGTTGGTAGCTCTCCTAGGAAATTTCTGTTGAAAAGGTTGGTAGAAGTTGATTTGAAGGGTGGCTAAAGGGGTGAGAAACTTCACTTTTGGTTTGTTGTTGTGAGTGAAAAGCACGTGGTGAGTTAGTTAGGTTAAGTTTAGTTGGTTTGGTAGTTAATAAAAGGGAGGGAACCTTTGTTTAATCACAATTAATCGAACCAATTACGATTCCACAGTTTTCCCCAACACGCGTACCTAATTCTTGACCGACGCTAACATGTGGCATAAATCTGTTTTATTGTTACGTCAATTCGCAGTTCATGTTAGGAATTTAATGGTTAACTAGTTCTAACACAATTTAACAGACATTAGATTTGTTCAGATTGAGCACTTGTTGATAAAGTGTGGCATAATTTAACACAATGTAAATTCTTCGTTTGAATCGGTGATAAAGTGTGACATAATTGAGATCGAGACGGATGGGTGGGGCTTTTCTTTTCGTTTTCTTTTTTAATTAATACATTTAGTTTTCTTTGTATAACACGTTTACTTAAGAACTTATTTCACATGATAATTTCTCGTAGAAAAACAAGGATTTCACAATTAAGCTCCACCCCTCGGCTAGCGACGAGTAAAAAAATCATCAGAATTGAGACAGGGCGGGTGGGAGGGGCTTATATTTTGTCTTTGTTTTAATATACATGGCCATCTTTTCACAACAAGAAACATAAAATATGGTTAAAATGGTACATTTTTGCACGAAAATCAAATTACACATATTAAAATAAAAAGGAAAATTGTGAGCCCACCCACCCGCCCTATCTCAATTGTAATGATCTTTTTTATTCGCCGTGAGTCAAAGGGGCGGAGCTTAACTGCAAAATATTTATTTCTTTGGAAGAAATTAAAACATGCATTTGAGTATCGTGTTGTTCAAAGAATACTATGTACATTAAGAAAAAAAGGCAAAATATTAAAACCCCGCCCACCCACCCACCCCATCTCAATTGTGATGATTTTTTTCTTACAAATTTAAAACGCGTTTAAAATGGTGAATTTTTGTAATGAATGAAAACTTCATTACGACATATTTAGATCAGGGTAGGTATGGTTGGGGCAATGGTACTTGTACCATGGTTGGGCTTAATCTTTGGCTTTAATTTTTTCTTAATATACATAGTATTCTTTGAACAACACGATACTCAAAAACATGATTTTAATTCCTCATAGATAAATAAGGATTTTGCAGTTAACGTCCGCCCTCTTGGTTCACGACGAATAAAAAAATCATCACAATTGAGATAGGGTGGGTGGGCGGGGCTTATATTTTGCCATGTTTTCTTAATATGTGTAGTCATCTTTTCACAACAAGAAACTTAAAACATGTTTAAAATGGTAAATTTGTAAAGGGGAAATATCGATTTTGCAATTAGGTACGCTCCGCCCCTCGGTCTGACAACGAATGAAAAATTCATCACGATTGAGATAGGGCGGGTGGGCGGGGCTTATATTTTGCCTTTTTTCTTGATATACGTTGTCGTACATACTTGTTAAGATAAAATTGATTTTGGTAAATGACATATCTTCTACGAAAAAAAATGGTGAGTTGGCGGAGCTAAAACTTGCTAAGCTAGGACTGAACAATATCAAAAGTAGCCACTGGATCGAAGAAGGGGTGGGTGGGCGGGGCTATTGCTTGCCCCACCCGTTCTCTCAATTTCTTTCTTCAGAAATAAGAAATAAATGTTATAGCAAATAATAATAATAATAATAACCATATTTATTCCCTACAGGCTAGTAGCCCAAATACAGGACATACTTATATACACAATAATACAACAAAAAACAAAAACAAAAAAATATGTAACCTAAAAATAAGACAAAGTACACCAAAACTTAAAACATGTTTAAAGTGGTAAATTCTTGTAGACAAATATGGATCTTGCAATTAAGCCCCGCCTCTCGATCTGACAACGAATGAAAAATTCATCACAATTGTGAATTGAGATAGGGGCGGGTATGGGTGGGGTCTCATCTTTTTTCTTAATAAACATAGTTTTCTTTGAACAACACAATACTCAAAAACATATTTTAATTTCTCGTAGAAAAATAAAGATTTTGCAGTTAAGCTCCGCCTTCTTGGCTCACGGGGAATAAAAAAAATCATCACAGTTGAAACAGGGTGGGTGGGCGGGGTTTATATTTTGCCTTTTTTTTAAATATACATAGCCGTCTTTTAGAACAAGAAACTTAAAACATGTTTAAAATAGTAAATTCTCTAGACAAATATGGATCTTGCAATTAAGCCCCGCCCCTCGATCTGTCATCACAATTGAGATCGGGGATGGTATGGGTGGGGCCTAATCGTTGGCTTTAATTTTTTCTTAATATACATAGTATTCTTTGAACAATACGATACTCAAAAAATGTTTTTCATTTCTCGTGGAGAAATAAGGATTTTGCAGTTAAGCGCTGCCCCCTTGGCTCACGACGAATAAAAAACATCGTCACAATTGAGGTAGGGTGAGTGGGCGGGGTTTATATTTTGTCTTGTTTTTTCAATATGTGTAGACTTATTTCGACAACAAGAAACATGGTTAAAATGGTACATTTTTGCAAAGAAATATGGATTTTGCAATTATGAAGCGGAGCGTAATTGAGTTTCATGTTTTAAAAAGAAGTCTACACATATTAAAACAAAAAGCCGAAAAGTAAGCCCGCCCACCCGCCCTATCTCAATTGTGATGATTTTTTTTATTCGCCGTGAAGCAAAGGGGTGGAGCTTAACTACAAAATATTTATTTCTTTAGAAGAAATTAAAACATGCACTTGAGTATCGTGTTGTTCAAAGAATACTATGTACATTAAGAAAAAAAGGCAAAATATTAAAACCCCGCCCACCCACCCCATCTCAATTGTGATGATTTTTTTTCTTAGAAATTTAAAACGCGTTTAAAATGGTTTAAATTTTTGTAATGAATGAAAACTTCATTACTACATATTTAGATCAGGGCAGGTATGGTTGGGGCCATGGTACTTATACCAAGGTTGGGGTTAATCTTTGGCTTTAACTTTTTCTTAATATACATAGTATTCTTTGAACAACACGATACTCAAAAACATGATTTTAATTTCTCATAGAGAAATCAGGATTTTGCAGTTAAGCTCCGCCTCCTTGGCTCACAACGAATAAAAAAATCATCACAATTGAGATCGGGCGGGTGGGCGGGGCTACATTTTGCATTGTTTTCTTAATATGTGTAGTCATCTTTTCACAACAAGAAACTTAAAACATGTTTAAAATCGTAAATTTGTAAAGGGGAAGTATCGATTTTGCAATTAGGTACGCTCCGCCCCTCGGTCTGACAACGAATGAAAAATTCATCACGATTGAGATAGCGCGGGTGGGCGGGGCTTATATTTTGCCTTTTTTCTTGATATACGTTGTCGTACATACTTGTTAAGATAAAATTGATTTTGGTAAATGACATATCTTCTAAGAAAAAAAATGGTGAGTTGGCGGAGCTAAAACTTGCTAAGCTACGACTGAACAATATCAAAATTTGCTACTGGAACGAAGAAGGGGTGGGTGGGCAGGGCTATTGCTTGCTTATAAAAGATTCTGTAGGAAAAAGTTAAACTTAGCCCCGTCCACCCACCCGTTCTTTCATTTCTTTCCTCAGAAATAGAAGAAATAAATGTTATAGCAAATAATAATAACAATAATCATATTTATTGCCTACAGGCTAGTAGCCCAAATATAGGAAATACGTATATACACAATAATACAACAAAAAACAAAAACAAAAAAATATATAACCTAAAAATAAGACAAAGTACACCAAAACTTAAAACATGTTTAAAGTAGTAAATTCTTGTAGACAAATATGGATCTTGCAGTTAAGCCCCGCCTCTCGATCTTTCATCACAATTGAGATCGGGGATGGTATGGGTGGGGCCTAATCTTTGGCTTTAATTTTTTCTTAATATACATAGTATTCTTTGAACAACACGATACTCAAAAACATGATTTTAATTTCTCATAGAGAAATAAGGATTTTGCAGTTAAACTCCGCCTCCTTGGCTCACAACGAATAAAAAAATCATCACAATTGAGATCGGGCGGGTGGGCGGGGCTACATTTTGCCTTGTTTTCTTAATATGTGTAGTCATCTTTTCACAACAAGAATTTGTAAAGGGGAAATATCGATTTTGCAATCACGCTCCGCCCCTCAGTCTGACAACGAATGAAAAATTCATCACGATTGAGATAGGGCGGGTGGGCGGGGCTTATATTTTGCCTTTTTTCTTGAAAAATAAGGATTTTGCAGTGAAGCTCCGCCTTCTTGGCTCACGGGGAATAAAAAAAATCATCAGAATTGAGACAGGGTGGGTGGGCGGGCCTAATATTTTGTCCTGTTTTTTTAACAGGTGTAGACTTATTTCGACAACAAGAAACTTAAAACATGTCTAAAATAATAAATATTTGTAGTAATCAACTTAAATACTCCACTTTTCTTCTACAACCTCTTTAAAACGGCGTTGAATATCAAAGTTACTATCAAATCCCACTAAAATTCTAACCTCAAAGTCACATGCAATGCGAAAAGTGTCCAAAGTTATTGTTATATTAATTTTAATTTTTCTGTTTATAAATGCAAATTGCAAAAAAAGATTGGCAACACTGCGTGTCATTTGGTTTCTTGTCAATACTTGGTAGAAAAATCTGAACGCACCCAGTCCAATCTAACCTCAACGTCAAATGTGTTGTACTTGGAAAGACATTTTTGGAGTTTTAAGTCCTTTCCTTCAGTGAGTGTTTTGTGTTCCTCTTTTTTTCGTATTATAGGAAGCGCGAAAAAATGCCGGTGGCGTCCTCACGCGGCCGATAGCTCAACGGATGACATAATCACTGACATAACGACGGCTGAATGTTGTGTCATTGTATGTGTGAAGAAGCTGATAAAAAAAAAGTTTGAGTCGAAATGGAGCCAGCAAAATTAAACACCAGTTTTCGCGTCAGTTGCACCAATTGTTGCGTCGTCGGTTGTCACAACAATTACACGAAGACGGATAAAAGTGTCAGCTTTTATAGATTTCCTGCATTACTACACGAGAAACAACGACGCACACAATGGATAAACGCCGTTAACAGACAAAAGTACGTAAACTATCGCAAAGTCGAGTCCATTTCTGTGACTTACGCGCGTTAACCTCAAAATTAGAAATGTCACAAAACTGGATAGCAAAAATTGTGCAAATAATATGGTTAGAAACACCCATTGATACCGATAATACTACTTATAGGTCTGATGGCAAGAGTTGGGAACCAAAACCGTATTCTAGAATTTGCAGTCAGCATTTCGTTGGAAATAAGAAATCAAACCACCCTCACAATCCAGCATTTATCCCTACAATATTCCCAGAGGTACGTGCAAATTAAAATTTATTTATACAAAATAACTCAAGTCACGTTAAAACCTATAGGAGTACATAGGTGAAATGACAAATTTGACCTTGTTGTTATGCCGATGGTTTCGCTGTCATTCACAGGGGGCGCTTATTTAAAAATTCCCGCGTCGCCTATAGAAAGAGAGTGAAAATAGATTTTTTTTACATCATAGCTTGCTTTTTACTGTTGTGTATATACATATTTTTTTCAGGATACCATTACTGTGACAATGGATAGTAGTGAAAGTGAGCCACCACAAACTGAGAAAAGTCACAACAAATTTAAGTAAGTAATGTTGATTTTTGGATAGAAATTACTAAAAACTTATGATTATGCTTTTTTTGATGATAAAAACAGAAGGAAGCATGATGCACTGGATAATGAACAAGAGCCACCTGAAATGATATTAAAAAGAAGGAAAAATGCTGAAAGATGTAAAAGATATAGAGAACGGAAGAAAGCAGAGGCACTAGAGTTGGGATTGAATAAAGAACAAGAAAAGCCAATTAAATCGAAGAAAGAGCGAAGTGCTGAGAGAAGTAAAAAATACAGAGAACTAAAAAAAATACGACGAATGCAGCAATTAGCAGCGGCCAATAAGAAGTCTCAAATGCAGTCTTTAGTACCACAGCATGTCCAGGTACAGCCATCTGCAGCATCAATTAGACACATTAAACTACGTCAAGAAAACACCGCCAATTTTATGGAAGATATTATTAGCGGTGGCGAATTGTGTGGAGAACATATTAATATCTTCCAAGATATAATTGCAAGTAGATTCGTAAATTTCAGACCGATCGACGTTCATTTAATTTCCTTGCCACAATTTATTCGACCAATATCTCATTTACAAAAACACATCCAAATAATAAGTGGTGTTTCTGGACAAATTCATAAAATAACCCACTGGATTTGCACTTATTACGATGGGAATGTTCTTAATATATATGATGGTTTAAATATGGGGAATTTGTATCCGGAAATGGAAATTTTTTTGAATCAGTTATTTCCGCACAAACCACAGCAAAAATTTCATAGGGTTGGACAGCAACCCAATAATGCAGACTGCGGAGTTTACGCTATTGCGTTTGCTACATCGTTACTCAACAACCGGGACCCATCAAAAGAAAACTACCATCATCCAAAAATGCGGTCTCATTTACTGGATATTTATAGCACCACCGAGCTGCTACCATTTCCAGCTTACCAGGGTAATGGGATTTGTCATCTTCCTGTTCAAGATGAATACAATTTTGCCTTTCGTGACGTTTTGTCTAAATACAAGGTAAGAAAACATTATAATTGTTTTAATAATTAATAATAATAGTGCGTGTTAACAGATGCCAACTTTGTTGTACTCTGAAAAATTTGCCAACACGAAATCCAACATTGTTCAGAAATGCCAAACCTGTCCCTACTTCACAACATCGCCATTTTTGATGATGAACCATACAGGACGCGATCACTCTTCATTGGTACCTTTTAGCTGTGAAAGCAGTCTAGAAATTTACAGCTGCGACGACTGCAATTTCAAGACCAGTCTTACCATCAGTTTTAAGCGACACATTAAAAAGTGTCACCTGAAAGATCCTTCACATATCAATTATGAAATCAAGAGCTACAAATGCAGACGTTGCAAGTTTGAAACCCACTTTGTAGTGACGTGGCTTCGACACACAGTGCAGTGTCAACAAAATGCAATACGTTGGTACCACTGCGAAAAATGTTCGTTCAAAACGAAATACAGTTACAATTTGAAAATTCACAAAAAGTACAGACATATACCCATAAACGACATCACATGGTACAAATGTAAATTCTGTTCAAACCAAACTAAAACCGCACAGGGTTTAAAACAACACGTGTTAAACAAACATTCAGGTGATAAAGTTACGTGGTATCAGTGTGAAAAGTGTCCGTACAAAGCTATATATAAGGCTAGGGTGAAGGTCCATATGGTTAAACACGCTGAAGCTAGACCCAAGTGGTATCAGTGTGAGAAGTGTGCATACAAAAGTAAACACAGGTATATGGTGAGACGCCACCTAAAGCTTACGCACAATGCAATTGCGGCACATTCAGATGATAAAATCACGTGGTATCAGTGTGGGAAGTGTGCATACAAAAGTAAACTTCGGTACCAAGTGAAACGCCACCTAAAGAATAAACACAAGGAAATTGTGGCACCTTCAGATGATAAAATCAAGTGGTATAAGTGTGAGAAGTGTGCATACAAAAGTAAACGTAAGTCTGAAATGACGAACCACATGAAGTACAAACACAGTGAAACTAAGCGACTGAAATGTGATCAGTGTTCATTTGAGTCAGTTCATTTGGGTAGTTTCAAGCGACATGTAACGAATATACATTTGTGTAACAATGAATAAAGTGTCATAGTAAAAATAAAAACATCTATATCTTGGTCTATAATTTACTTATACTTACTATAGTACAAACGCTACTTATAAATTATCATCACATAATTAAACCGAAACGCGTTTTCCTAGCCCGAAATTATTAAAAACAAATCAATTTGTTTAAACATTGTGCAATTTCCCGGCCAAAATACGAAAAATAATTTTTGCAGTCTCATCGTGACGTACGATGACGTGACTGTCACCTGAGCTACCTGAGGAACGGTCACATTTTTCCCCCCCTTGTGTTCAGTTTAGATTTCGGTCTGGTGGTAGCAACAGCGGAGTTCCGTTTTAGCTTTAAAGTAGCACGTGTTCGTGAATTTCTAATTTATTGTTAATAAATATTAGTGAAAATGTGTTGTGTTACTACTGTGAACTTTTTTCCAAAAAGGCCGGAAATCATGGTAAGTACGGTTTCAGTTTTAATTTATTGGGTTCGGTGATTCGTTTACTCGACAATGTTTAAATTTTGGGGAAATTTTTAAACCGAAAACCGTTTTCCTAAAAACACGGAGTTATTAAAAACAAATCAATTTGTTTAAACATTGCTAAATTAACCCCGAAAATGTACAATTTCTGAGCCAAAATATGAAAAATAATTTTGAAATCTCATCTTAATGAACGATGACGTCACTGTCACATCAGTTGCCTGAGTAAAGGTCGCTTTTTCGGTCCTTTGGGTTCAGTTTTGATTTCGGTCTGGTAGCACCAACATCGGAGCTCCGTTTTGGTTTAAAAGTAGCGGCATTTAACATGTATAAAGTACGACATCCATTTAAAAAGTACCGCGTTCATAATTTACAAAATCTGGGTAGTGGGTAGTTTTCTAGTTAGAATTTTAAAAGTAAGGAATCCTTTGTTTAACGACAATTAATCATAACGACGACGACGCCACCGTTTTCCCCAACACGCGCAGCAAATTCTTGCAGCTTTCTAATCGGAAAACATGTGAATTTTGACCAATGCGAACACGTGTAAATTTGATCCATTGTTTGTAAATTCACAGATCAGGTTAGGTTTTTAATCGTTAACTAGTTCTAACACAATTTAACATCAGGAATTTGTTTTCATGAGAATTCACTTAGTCAGGACTCGTTTGATTTTGTTTGTCTAATTATGAGTAAGGTTTCTGGATGCTAATATTTTAGTGTTACATTATAACACTTTTTGATTCTTCACACAAGATTGCTAACAGTTCATTTGCGGCAATTAAATTAACCTAACGTTGCCCCACTCTGGAAAAAGATCGTAGAAAAGTGCAGCAAAATTCATAATATCGTACACTGCGGGACGGGAGAATTAAAGATTTAATGCAACATCATATAAATTCTTTGTTTGAATCCTTGATAAAGTGTGGCAAATATTAATCTCATGTAAATTTGTTAGCTTATTCCAACTTTTCTCTATCTCACAATATTAACTTCAGTAATTTTCTTTGTTTTATTGGTTTATTTTCCACCAGATCTTTTGATTTTTTGCTAGTTTTTGTTTTGTAAATATTTTGTTGACGAATGTTTCCATCATATAAATTATCTGATGTCCAATCGTATCTCAAATAAGAATTATTTGTTGTTTAACATTTCACAAGATTGTATGGCGAATTTAAATGTTGTTTTTGCTCTTTTTGAAACTTTGACACTTGTTCAGTTGTAGTTTAATATCAGAGTTATAAGGATTGAACACATAAATAGAATTGTGGTTAAATAACACAGAAACACGTGGTGGAAGCGGAGTGCGCGGTTCCTAGTCGAGTTGGCGAGATTTATCACGCCATCTGCACAAAGATGCAGGTTAGAATAGAATTCAGTGAGTTTGCGACCGTAACGGCCTGGCGTACAGCACGTCCGTAATAGAGAGATGCTGTGCGGTAATGCTTGCGAATCACCGTCGTGGGTAGGAGAACAGCCACGACCGGGAGCCCCAAACTCCGCTCGCGCTACAACGCCCCCTTTGGGTACTTTTGTTGTGCTCTAGAGTTAAACTGACATAGTTCGATCGCCACACTCTTATAGCGCTCTGATGACGCTGCCGCTGCATAGTTTTTTTATTAAAATTTTGTGTTCTTGTTGACTTCCATAATTCTAAATTTGCCGCCACACGTCTGTAATAACTTGTGTATTTGCATCCAGTTGCATTGATTCAGAACTTCGTTAATGTTATATTTTCCATCTCTTTTCTTAGAGGGTACCTCATTTGCCAAAATCAGTCTTATCTTAGCAGGTACTAGCCCCGCCCACCCACCCTGTTTATAATTTATAAATGTCTGATTGAATGTTTTTTTTGTTTATTTATTAATGAAAAATAACAACTTGTTTTATCAATAAAAATCCACAATTAATGATTTTATTATTTTTTTGGGACTCAGGAAATTGTATTTTGTGAAAAATCTGAACGTACCCAGTCCAATCTAACCAACATACAATTCTAACCTCAAAGTCACATGTGTTGTCCAAGGGGTTTTTTAATCAAAATAAAGGTGAGCAAAAATATGTTTGTTAATAGATAATAATAATAATACATGCCCTTAGATGTCAATATTGGCCTACTCTGAAAAGTTTTCCAACTTGAAATCTAATATTGTTGAAAAATACCAGGTGATGCCTTTTGGTTGCGAAAATGATCTAGAAATTTATTACTGCAATGACTGTAATTTCCAGACCAGTCTTATGGTTATTTTGAAGGAACATAGTAAGAAGTGTCAAAGAAATAACGTGAAAGAAACACCAGATATCAATTACGTTATTCAGAGTTACAGTTGCAAAAGTTGCAATTTTGAAACCCATTTTGCAATAAAGTGGCTTCAGCACGCAACAACATGTCGACAAACAAAGTCTAAAGGACATAGAAGTGCCTCTGGTTGGTACAAGTGTGACCAATGTAAACACAAATCCAAAAAGAAAACCCACGTAACAGGCAAAATACGTTGGTATCACTGCGAGAAATGTCAATTCAAAACTGTACTACAAGAATATTTAAAAAGACACACATATATCAAGCACGCAAAGGACAGATGGCATCAGTGTGAAAAATGTGTACATTCAGATGATACAATTAAGTGGTATCAGTGTGGGAAATGTACACATAAAAGTAAATATAAATCCGCGATGAAGGAACACGTGAGGAATAAACACAGTGAAGTTGAGCTACTAAAACGTGAAGAGTATTCATGTGATCATTGTTCATTTAAATCAGTTTATCTGCGTAATATGAAGCGACACGTAGAGAACAAACATTTCTGTAATCGCGAGGTCAAGTGGTATCAGTGCGAAAAGTGCCCATTTAAAACTAAATTGAAAAAGTCGCTAGAGTCGCATGTACAAAATAACCACTTTAGTGATAATGATGTTAAATGGATCAGTACAGTCATGATGTTATAAGTGATATTTTGTTGGCAACACTGCGTGTCATTCAATGCTTGTCAAAAAATCTGAACGCACCCAGTCCAATCTAACCTCAAAGTCAAATGTGTCGTACTTAGAAAGACAATTTTTCCTTTTGTGAAGAATTTTTGTCGAAATACAAGGTGAGAAAACATTATAATTGTTTAAATAAACAACACTAATAGTGGATGTTGTCAGATGTCAACATTGGTGTACTCTGAAAAGTTTTCCAACGCGAAATCCAACATTGTTCAGAAATGCCCCGACTGCTCCTACTTCACAACATCACCATTTTTGATGGTAAACCACGCTGAACGTGACCACTCATCACTGGTACCGTTTGGTTGCGAAAACAACCTAGAAATTTACCGCTGCAACGACTGCAATTTCCAGACCAGTCTTACTGTCAGTTTTAAGGAACACGTTCAGAAGTGTCACTTGAATGAAAGCAATAACCTGAAAGATATTAATTATGAAATCCAGAGCTACAACTGCAATGGTTGCAATTTCGAAACCCATTTTGTATTGACGTGGCTTCAGCACACAGTGACGTGCCAACACAAAAAAGTACGTTGGTATCACTGCGAAAAATGCTCGTTCAAAACGAGATACAACTACAATTTAAAAGTTCACAGAGGGTATAGACACACAGCCATAAACGACATCAAATGGCACAAATGTAAATTCTGTGCACACAAATCAAAAACCGCCTATAATTTAAAACAGCACGTGTATAACAAACATTCAGATGATAAAGTTAGGTGGTATCAATGTGAGCAATGCCCACACAAAACTAAATATAAGGCTAAGCTGAAAGTCCATATGATTAAACACAGTGAAGCTAGTTCAAATGATAGACCTAAGTGGTATCAGTGTGACAAGTGTGAATATAAGAGTAAACATAGGTATATGACGAAACGCCATCTAAGGAACAAACACAACGAAATTGAGGCACATTCAGATGATAAAATCAAGTGGTATCAGTGTGAGAAGTGTGCACACAAAAGTAAATATAAGTCTGCAATGACAGATCACATGAGGTATAAACACAGTGAAACTGAGCAGCTGAAATGTGATCAATGTTCATTCAAATCAGTTCATTTGGGAAATTTAAAGCGACATGTAAGGAATAAACATTTGTGTGATAGTGAGGTAAAGTGGTACCAGTGCGAAAAGTGCCCATATAAGACTAAATTTAAATATTCGCTAGAGTCACATTTAAAAAACATCCACTTTAGTGATAAAGATATCAAATGGATCAGTGCTGTTATGACGTTATGAAGTGATTTTTTTTTTAATAATGTTATAATAAAAATTTGTTGTTTTCTATAACAAGAACGTTTTCTCTTTTCAAAACTTTGAAAGATATCTGAACGTACCCATCCAAATCTAACCTGTAAAATTCTAACCTCAAAGTCAGGTGTAATGTAAAACACATTTTTTCTTTTATAAAGAATTTTGTCAAAATACAAGGTGAGAAAACACAATATTTGTCTTCATAGATAAAAATGGTGCGTTTTGTTAGATGTCCGCATTAATCTACTCTGAAAAATTTACCAACGTGAAGTCTAACATTGTCCAGAAATGCCAAATCTGTCCGTACTTCACAACATTACCATTTTTGATGGTAAACCACGCTGATAATCACTCTTCACTGGTACCTTTTGGCTGCGAAAACAATTTGGAAAATTTTTGTTGCAATGACTGCAATTTCAAGACCAGTCTTACCACCAATTTTAAAAAACACATTAAAAAGTGCCACCAGAAAGATATCAGTTATGATATCCAGAGCTACAGCTGCAAAAGTTGCAATTTTGAAACCTATTTTGCATTAAAATGGCTTCAGCACACAGTTACATGTTCAACAGTTGAACAAGTTAATTTAAAATTGTATCAATGCAACAAATGTTCGTTCTCTGCAGAATTAAAATCCGTGGTGGAACACAAAGTAAATGTCCACACGAAAATCAATGCGTCAGGTTGGTACAAGTGTGACCAATGTGACTACAGTTCCAAAAACAAAACCTGTCTGAAAATACACACAGTCAAAAAACACGTAGCAGACGAAAAACGTTGGTACCACTGCGAAAAAAGACAGACTGATAAAGACATAGAGTGGCATCAGTGTGGAAAATGTTCATACAAAACGAAATACAGATACTATTTAAAAGTTCACGAGATGTTTATTCACACTGACGAGAACTGCATCAAGTGGCATAAATGTAAACACTGTCCCTTCAAAACAAAATACAAAAAGAGTTTAATACAACACATGCACTACCAACATGATAAAATCAGGTGGTACCAGTGTGAGAAATGTCCACACAAAACTAAATACAAGTCTGGGATGAAAATCCACGTGAGAAACAAACACAGCGAGAAACCTACAGATGATCAAGTCAGGTGGTATCAGTGTGACAAGTGTGCACACAGGAGTAAATATAAGTCTGCAATGAAAGCCCACATGACGAATAAACACAGCGAAATTGAGCTACTAAAATGCGAAAAATATTCATGTGATCAGTGTTCATTTAAATCGGTTAAATTGTCCAATTTAAGGCAACATGTGAAGAAGAAACATATGCGTGAAGTGAAATGGTGTCACTGCGAAAAGTGCCCGTTTAAAACCAAAACGAAAAGTCATCTTGACTCGCATGTAAGAAATATCCACTTTAGTGATAATGATATCAAATGGATCAGTGCCGTTATGACGTTATGATAATTGTAACACTAAAAATAAAAATATCGAGATTGTGGTCTATAATTCGTACATCTGTGGTTGCTTCGTTCGATTGCAAAGTTTGCGAACGCACCCTGAAACGTCAAATTTGTCATCAGTTTGTTTGAGGTTATGTTCATTACCAACAAGTTTGTTTCAAAATGTTATTAATTAACTGCGTTGTGCCTTATTATGTTTAACGAAACACAATGTCAGTTCACCATTCGTTCAACTGTGAAACTACCAACCTTGAAAGACATCACTGCAACGACTGCAAATTCCAGACCGATCTGAGCATATTTTTGAAAAACCACATCCAAATTTGTCACGGAATTAAAACAGAGTGTGAAAACGTCGAAATACACACTATTAAAAGCTATATGTGTATCCAGTGTGGCTTTGAAACCCACTTTTTGCTAAAATGGCTACAACATACGTCATTATGTTATCAATATTTCCAAGACGTTGGAACAATCTCATTTAATTGTGATGTGAAACCATTTCCTTGCAAACAATGTCCATACAAAGCTAAAAACCCGTGGCGTTTAAGAAGACACATAAACGTACGACATGCAGACGAAAAAGACATCAAATGGTACAAATGCAGCCAATGTCCATACAAAGGCAAAGCAAAACAATACCTAAAACAACACATCTACATGCAACATTTAAACGAAGAAGACATCAATTGGTTTAAATGTGACAAGTGCCCATATAAAGCTAAACGAAAAGCGCTCTTATCCGAACACTCATTGTGGCACATGGACGACAAAGACATCGCTTGGTACAAGTGTGACAAGTGTTCTTACAAAGCCAAGTCCAAACGGCGCTTAAACGACCACACTTACATGCACCTGGACGAAAAAGATATCAAATGGTATAAATGTGAACAATGTCTGTATAAAACCTCACAGAAACATCGTCTGAAAAAGCACACCAACTTGCGCCACTTGGACGAAAAGGACACGAAATGGTACGAATGTGACAAGTGCAAATTTAAAACTAAGCTGAAACGGACGCTGGAGTTGCACGAACACGCCAAACACTTAATCGGGGAAAATCTGAAGTGGTATAATTGTGACCAGTGTGCGTACAAATCCGTTATAAAGAGGAACTTGACGCGGCACGTGATCAGTAACCATCAAAAAGAGGACGAAATTCAGTGGCATCGGTGTGAGAAGTGTGCGTATAAAGCTAAATTGAAGCAGTCGCTGAAAAAGCACATAATTTCGCAGCATTTGGGGGCTAACAATGTTACAAAACCAACTGGATAATTTGGTATTGTGTAAATAAAAGCCATAATAAATATTTAGTGTTTTTCGATTTCTTTGAACATAACCTCGAAATAGATTATTGTGTGACAGTTTATTGACGTTTGTTGCAAAATAGGCAACCAACATTACGTACTAGTTGTGTTGGATACGGTTGCCTACTATTTGTTATCACTTATATTATACCACCACAAAATTGGTTGAATTGCTAGATTAGTTTAAATTTATCAAAACAATGAAGTTCGACGATTTTCACCCCACAACTAGGCTGCCGCTTCGTGAACGCACCCTAGCACAGCCTACTAAAAAGTCCCACTTTTGGGCATTTTGAGGTTATGTACGATAAACAAATAACAACAAAAATAGCCTTGTCAACACAAAAACAAACTCTTTTTGACGAAGTATAAGGTAAGGAAAGACGCATTTTGTTTTCATTGTGTAACAAAAATCCACTTTAAGCTGATGTCACTTGTGCCAAACTTGGGAAGGTTTGGCCCGAAATACAGTATGCACTATTGCAAGATTTGCCAATACTTCACAATGGTAAACCACGCCAAACGCCACCGTTTGCCTGTTCTACCCTTCAACTGCGAAAACGCCCCCTTGGAAAAGTATTACTGCCAATGTTGTAATTTCCAAACGGATTTAATCACTTCTTTGAAAAGACACATCAAGAAGTATCATTGTGTGAAGACTGAAAACGTCACACAGGTGACAAATGTGGAGTTCAGTCCTACGAATTACGTTTGTAAGGAGTGTGATTTCGACACACATTCGTTGCTGAAGTGGTTTCAACATACACACCGATGTTGTGAGGATGCAGTTGCTTCTGACACGTTAAACAAAAACAATAAAGTGCTCGTTTGGTACAAATGTGACCAGTGTGAGTATAAGTCGGTGCACCGAAACGGCTTAAAACAACACAACATTTCAAGACACTTAAAAAACGACGAAATCTCGTGGTTCCGGTGCGCGAAATGTCCGTACAAATCAAAAATCAAACACATTTTGAACATCCACATAATCAATAACCATTTGAGTGATAACGAAGTGGTGTGGTACTACTGCGAGAACTGTTCATACAAAGCTAAACACAAATATAGGTTAAAGGAACACATACATGCAGTGCATCGGAATGAAAGAGATACCACGAGGTACACCTGTGACCAGTGTCCCTACATCACCAATTCCAGACGGTACTTAAACCGACACGTAAACCGAAAACACCGAAATAAAGACTGGTACGAGTGTGATAGATGTCCGTACAAAGCTAGATACAAGCACAATTTAAAATCGCACACGAACACGGTCCACCGTAACGAAAAAGACACTAAGTGCTACAGCTGTGACCAATGCCCGTACAAAACCCACGGTCCTCTCTACCTCAAACGTCACATGATCACCCATCAAAGCGAAGACGAAATCTCGTGGTTCTACTGTGAAAAATGTTCATACAAAGCTAAACACAAAGGTAACTTGAAAAGACACATGGAAGTGTACCATTCGGGCAAAAACGACGTGATTTGGTTCGAGTGTAAGGAGTGCCCATATAAGGTTAAGTCGAAACGGTCGTTGCAGCGGCACGAAGACACCAAACACCTCCTCGGGAACAACACGAAGTGGCACACGTGTGACCAGTGTTTGTACAAGACGAGGGAGAGCCGAGATCTGAAACACCACATAATTAGGAAACACAAAACCGAGAATGAAATCGAGTGGTATCATTGTGAACGGTGTTCGTATAAGTCTAAGGTGAAGACGACGTTGAAAGTTCACGTGAAGATGATACATTTCAAGGAGGATGTGAAGTGGTACGAGTGTGACAAGTGCTCGTTTAAGACGAAGTACTTGTTTAGTTTGAAGAATCACTCGATTAGTAAACATATGGATGAGAACGAAATCCAGTGGCACCGGTGCAATATCTGCTCTTTTCGGAGCAAGCTAGTGAGGGGGCTGAGGAACCACGTGGCGTCGGTACACGCGGTTGCGAAGTGAAGATTTGTTGATTTTGACGTTGCGTTGTAATAAGTTAACGGTTTTTGTAATAAAGAAATTGTGAAGTTGTTTTTTGACTAAATCTGTTTGTCTTTTATTGATTGAATAATTGTTCATTTGCTTGAAGTAGGCAACCAACATTACGCATGTCGAGCAATTTTACCTGCAATGTCACTCGCGTTCTAGTTCGTGAACGTACCCCTACTCTTTTTTGTTTTTGAGGTTATGTTCATTTCTAACAAATTTTCATAAACTTTTGAAAAAAAAACAAAAACTCGATAAGAAACGATGAATTTTATTCTTCAAACTGAAATAAACTTAAATTTAGGTGAATTACAATGTTGGTTCCTAGTTATCACTCAATCTTCCACTGTAAAACTAACCTCAAAATGTACCAGTGCAACAAGTGCAATTTTCAAACAGATCTGGGCGTCTTTATAAAAATCCACATAAAAATTTGCCGCGGAATTACTCGTAAAACACAAAACGTAGATAAATACACCGTTAGAAGCTATATTTGTAGACAGTGTGACTTTGAAACCCATTTTTTGTTAAAGTGGCTACAACATTCAACATCTTGTTGTGTTGGGTATCTCAAAGACATACCAAAAGTTGCTGACAACGACTTTCTGAAACAATTTTCATGCAGACAGTGTTCGTTCAAAACCAAGTATGCCTATAAGCCCCGCCCACCTACCCTGTCTCAATTGTGATGGTTTTTTTATTCGTCGTGAGCCAGTAAGGCGGAGCTTAACTGCAAAATCCTTATTTCTCTACGAGAAATTAAAACGATGTTTCTGAGTACCGTGTTGTTCAAAGAATACTATGTATATTATGAAAAAATTAAAGCCAAAGATTAGGCCCCACCCATACACGCCCCGATCTCAATTCTCAATTGTGATGAATTTTTCATTCGTTGTCAGATCGAGGGGCGTGGTTTAACTGCAAGGTCCAGATTTGTCTACAAGAATTTACCATTTTAAATGTGTTTTAAATTTCTAAGAATAAAAAAATCATTACAATTGAGATGGGGTGGGTGGGTGGGGTTTATACTTTGCCTTTTTTTAATATACTTGGTATTCTTTGAACAACACGATACACAAAACATGTTTTTAATTTCTTGTTAAGAAATAAGTATTTTGCAGTTAGGCTCCGCCCTCTTGGTTCACGACCAATAAAAAAAATCATCACAATTGAGATTGGGCGGGCGGGTGGGCTTATATTTTGCCGTTTTGTTTATATATATAGACTTCTTTTCAGAACATGAAACTTAAAAAATATTTAAAATGGAAAATTTGTATAACGAGATATCGATTTTGCAATTAATTGAAAACCTACATTTCTTTGCAAAAATGTACCATTTTAATCGTGTTCTAAGTTTCTTATTTTGAAAAGATGACTATGTATGTTAAGAAAAAAAAAAACAAAATATAAGCCCCGCCCACCCACCCTGTCTCAATTGTGATGATTTTTTTTTTATTTGTCGTGAGCCAATAAGGCGGAGCTTAACTGCAAAATCCTTATTTCTCTACGAGAAATTAAAAGCGTGTTTTTGAGTATCGTGTTCAAAGAATACTATGGATATTAAGAAAAAATTAAAGCCAAAGATTAGGCCCCACCCATACCCGCCCCGATCTCAATTGTGATGACAGATCGAGGGGCGGGGCTTAATTGCAAGATCCATATTTGTCTAGAGAATTTACAATTTTAAACACGTTTTAAGTTACTTGTTCTAAAAGACGGCCATCAATATTAAGAAAAAAAAAGGAAAAATATATGCCCCGCCCACCCACCCTATCTTAATTGTGATGATTTTTTCATTCGTCATGAGTCAAGAAGGCGGAGCTTAACTGCAAAATCCGTATTTCTTTACGAAAGAAATTAAAAGCATGTTTTTGAGTATCGTGTTATTCAAAGAATACTATGTATGGGGTGGGTGGGTGGGGTTTATACTTTGCCTTTTTTTAATATACTTGGTATTCTTTGAACAACACGATACACAAAACATGTTTTTAATTTCTTGTTAAGAAATAAGTATTTTGCAGTTAGGCTCCGCCCTCTTGGTTCACGACCAATAAAAAAAATCATCACAATTGAGATTGGGCGGGCGGGTGGGCTTATATTTTGCCGTTTTGTTTATATATATAGACTTCTTTTCAGAACATGAAACTTAAAAAATATTTAAAATGGAAAATTTGTATAAGGAGATATCGATTTTGCAATTAATTGAAAACCTACATTTCTTTGCAAAAATGTACCATTTTAATCATGTTCTAAGTTTCTTATTGTGAAAAGATGGCTATGTATGTTGAAAAAACGGGCAAAATATAAACTCCACCCACCCACCCTATCTCGATTGTGATGATTTTTTTATTCGTCGTGAGCTTAATTGCAAAATCCTTAGTTCTCTACTAGAAATAAAAAATGTTTTTGAGTATCGTGTTGTTCAAGGAATACTTTGTATATTAAAACAAAACAAGCCATAAATTAAGCCCCACCCACACCATATCCATCCCAAGCACAATTGTGGCAGGGCCTAATTGTAAAATCGACACTTTCCTACAAAAATTTTTACCATTGAGGGAAAAATTACCGAACGTACCCTTTTTAAATTCGACCTTGTCCGATACAAGCATTGTTGGTTGCCTATTTTACAGAATATTAAAAATTATTTTGGCACGTGTTTAAACATTGCGCTGAAGCGAAAAATCTCTAAATTCCACTTTAATACTCAAGGTGTGCCAAAATACGTCTTTTTTTAAGTTTTATTCATTTCAGTTATTAACAATGTTTGATACTTTACAGACACAACAACAAAAATAAATAAATTAATCTGAATCAACATTCAATACACTAAACGTTTAAATGGTGCTTCGTTACGTGATTTTTTAACTGGCAGTTTTGTTTAGCTTTATACGGGCACATTACACACTCGTACCACTTCATGTCCTTCTCGTCTAAATGGTGCGCATTTATGTGACTTTTTAAGTTCGAATTGTCTTTAGCTTTGTACGAACACATCTGGCACTCGAACCACTTGATGTCCCGCTCCTCAAAATGTCGCCTGATCATGTGCTTTTTCAAGCTATATTTCAGTTTAGCTTTGTATGGGCACTGCTGGCATTCGTACCATTTAATATCCTCCAAATCCAAATGTTGAGTGGTAATATGTCTATTCAATAAGTGTTTTTCCTTAGTTTTATACGAACACTTTTCACATAAATGCCACCTGATGTCCTTCTCGTCTAAATGGTACCCGTTAATGTGCCGCTCCAACTGGCATTTTACTTTGGTTTTGAACGGGCATTGCTTACACTCGTGCCAAACCCCCTGCGCGTCCAAATGGTGAATGCTTATGTGTTTTTTTAAATTGGTATTTTGTTTAGCTTTGTATGGGCAGTGTTGGCACGCGTACCATTTAACGTGTTGTTCGTCCAAATGGCGCGCGTTTATATGCATTTTTAGGCTTGACCGGAATTTGGTTTTGTAAGGGCAGTCTTTACATTGGTACCATTTAATGTGTTGGGCGTCCAAATGGTGCGAGTTTATATGTCCTCTCAAAGTCATTTTTACTTTGGTTTTGAACGGGCATTCTTTGCATTCGTACCACTGCACTTCTTTGTCGTCTAAATGGTACAAATTCAAGTGGCTGTTTAACGACGCTTTGTATTTAGCTTTGTACGAGCATGTGTCACATTTGTACCACTTGGCGTCTTTTTCGTCTAGATGGCGCGCGTTTATGTGGTTTTTCAGCGTGGAGCTTTCTTTGGCTTTGTAGGAGCATTGGTCGCATTCGTGCCACTTCACGTCCTTTTCGTCCTTATGGCGCGAATTTATGTGGTTTTTTAAATACGCGAGTTTTCGCGCTTTGTATGGACAGTCTTTGCATTCGTACCATTTCACGTCCTTGTCGTCCAAATGGTGCGTGTTTATGTGGCTTTTTAAATTAACGATTTGTTTGGCTTTGTATGGGCAGTCCTTGCATTCGTACCACTGGACCTCCGTTTCGTCCAAATGGTGCGAAATTATGTGCTTTCGTAAATTGATTACTTGCTTGGTTTTAAAGGGGCAGTTTTGGCATTCGTACCATTTGATGTTGGTGTCATCAGTGTGTTGATTGTAAACGTGCGACTTTAAGCGACACTTCAGTTTAGATTTGTATGGACACTTGTCGCAGTGGTACCAACGTATTTCGTTTTCGGTTAAATGTTTCATGATTTTGTGTCTTCTTAAGTCGTGTTTGTATTTACCTTTATAAGCGCACTGGTCACATTTATTGTCGCACGTGATGGTGTGTCGCAGCCACTTGATCAAAAAGTGGGTTTCAAAGTTGCACTTTTCACAAATAAAATTCTTAATGGTGTATTCCTCCTTTGATAAAGGTTGTTTTACAATAGTGTGACGTTGTACATGTTGTTTGAAAGTGATTGTCAGTTCCGTATGGAAGTCACATTCCTTGCAGAAGTAGGTTTCAATGGTCGCATTTTCGCAGTTGAATGGGGTTAGAGTTGAGTGGTGACGCTTGACGTGGTTGAGCATGAGAAAAGGGGACGACGTGACGTAGGGGCACACTTTACAGTCGTGGATTTTGATGGGGGCTTCCACTAACCCACAGGACATTTTTGGCTTCCTAAATTGATTTGTTAGCTTATTGTTACATTATAAAACGAATATGGGTGTTTTTCTCACCTAATTCGGGGAAAAAACTGTGCGAAATAGTCTTCCCGTGAACATAACCTCAAAGTTGGGATTACGGTCAATCGTACGAATGTGCTAATTGTTGAATGGACGAAAGTTCGTATGGCCGGGATACTCAAATTTCGCTACAAATTTATTAGTGCAAATTAAAGATCATTTCATCGAACAACCAAATGAGGAGCAGTGTTGCCACCATTACCACAATCTGTCAAAAGTCGGCAAACCATAGAACTACAAATTATAGACCAAATTTAGATATTTTTATTTTTATAACATCATAATCGCATTAATCCATTTTATATCCTTATCACTAAAGTGACTTTTTTTTAAATGTGAGTGTAGCGTATCTTTCCTTTTAGTCTTATACGGACACTTTTCGCAGTGATACCACTTCACCTCACTGTCACACATATGTATACACTTAACATGTTTCCTTAAACTGCCCCTATGAACTGATTTAAACGAACACTGACCACATGAATATTTCTTTCCGTCTTGATGCCACTTAATCACGTGCGCTTTCAAGCGCTCCTTATTCATCACCATGAGTGAACACTTTCCACATTTCAGCGGCCCATCTTCACTGTGTTTATTCCTCATGTGGACTTTCATTGCGAACTTATACTTAGTTTTGTGTGCACATTTCAAGCACTGATGCCACCTGATTTTTTCGTTTGAATGCACGTTTAATACGTGCTTTCTTAAATAATACGCGGTTTTGGTTTTCTGTGAGCAGAGTTTACATTGGTGCCACTGGATGTCTTTCTTGTCTGTATGACTATGTCTGTGAATTTTTAAATTGTGTTTGTGTCTCGTTTTGTACGAACACTTTTCACACTGATACCATTTGATGTCTTTTTCGTCTGCGTGTTTGTTGTACATGTGATTTTTTAACCAAGATATAGTTTTGGTTTTAAATTGGCATTTTTCACACTGATGCCACTTGATGTCTTTTGGGTCTGTGTGCCTGACGTAGTTGTGTCTGGTCAACATGCTTCTGAATTTGGTTTTGTACTCACATTGGTCACAGTGGTACCAACCGGACGCACTTCTCCGCACTTTGCGTCCGTGCGTGGACTTTTTGAAGTCCGTTTGTTTCTTTGTTTGTGGACACGTTACTGCGTGCTGGAGCCACTTTATTGCAAAATAGGTTTCGAAACTGCAACTTTTGCAACCGTAAGTCTGGATAACGTAACTGATGTCTGAGGGCTCTGTGGGGTTGTTTTTGTTCAAGTGGCACTTCTTAATGTGCTCTGTTAAAATGATGGTAAGACTGGTCTGGAAATTGCAGTCGTCGCAGTGATAAGTTTCTAGACTATTTTCGCAGCCAAAAGGTACCAGTGAAGAGTGATTACGTCCAGCGTGGTTTATCATCAAAAATGGTAATGTTGTGAAGTAGGGGCAGATCTGGCATTTTTCAACAATGTTGTTCGACTTCCCGTTGGAAAACTTCTCAGAGTAGACCAATGTTGACATCTAATTACACGCATTATTATTATTATCTAGTAAGACAAGTGTTACGTTTTCTCACCTTATATTTGTATAAAAAGTCTTCACAAAGGAAATAACACCTGTTAGAACATATTTGGTTTTGAGGTTAGAATTTTGTAGGTTATATCTGGTTACATGAAGGTCGATTTACAAACTTGCCGCTGACGTTGGGTTTTCAACCAATCAAATTGCAGGAGGGCGCAGCGGTGCCAACTTGAAGGAAAATCCCCTGAAGTAAGGGGGCATTTTTTTATTCCACGAAAATTAAATTATCCACTAATATTAACCCATTTAAACACCTGTTCACCAATGTTTAAAATGGTACTTTTTTCTAGGAAAGTATCGATTTTGCAATTAGGCCCCGCCCTCGGTCTGACAACGAATGGGAAGGGCTTAATTTTTGGCTTGTTTTTTTTCTTAATTTACATAGTATTCTTTCAAAAACACGATACTCAATAAATGTTTTTCATTTCTCGTAGACAAATAAGGATTTTGCAGTTAAGCTTCGCCGTCTTGGCTCACGACGAATGAAAAAAATCATTACAAGTGAGATAGGGTGGGTGGGCGGGGCTTATATTTTGCCCTTTTTTCTTAATATACATAGCCATCTTTTCACAACGAAAAACTTAGAACATGGTTAAAATAGTACACTTTTAGAAGGAAATATGGATTTTGCAATTATGGGGCGGAGCCAAATTGCAAAATCGATATTTCCTTGTACAAATTTTTCATGTTTTAAGTTCCATGTTGTAAAAAAAAGTCTACACAATCATATTAAAACAAAAAGATAAAATGTAAGCCCGCCCACCCGCCCTGTTTCAATTGTGATGATTTTTTTTTATTCACCGTGAAGCAAGAGGGCGGAGCTTAACTGCAAAATACTTATTTTCACAGGAAATTAAAAACATGTTTTTGAGCTCCACTTTCTTGGCTTACGACGAATAAAAAAAATTTCATCACAATTGAGACAGGGTGGGTGGGCGGTACTTATATTTTGCCTCTTTCTCTTAATATGTGTAGTCATCTTTTAACGAAAAGAAACTTAAAACATGTTAAAATGGTAAATCTATATAAGGAAATATCAATTTTGCAATTACGCTCCGCCCCTCGGTCTGACAACGAATGAAAAATTCATCACGATTGAGATCGAGACCGATGGGTGGGGATTCTCTTTTAGTGTTCCTTTTTAATTAATACATTTAATTTTCTTTGTATAACACGATTACTTAAGTACATATTTCAGACGGTCATTTCTCGTAGAAAAATAAGGACTTTACAATTAAACTCCGCCTCTCGGCTTACGACGAATAAAGAAAAATCATCAGAATTGAGATAGGGCGGGTGGGCGGAGCTTATATTTTGCCCTTTTTTCTTAATATACATATCCACCTTTTCACAACAAAAAACTTAGAACATGGTTAAAATAGTACACTTTTACAAGGAAATATGGATTTTGCAATTATGGGGCAGAGCCTAATTGCAAAATCGATATTTCCTTATACAAATTTTCCATGTTTTAAGTTCCATGTTGTGAAAAGAAGTCTACACAATCATATTAAAACAAAAAGGCAAAATGTAAACCCGCCCACCCGCCCTATCTCAATTGTGATGATTTTTTTTATTCGCCGTGAAGCAAGAGGGCGGAGCTTAACTGCAAAATACTTATTTCTTTACAAGAAATTAAAAACATGTTTTTGAGTGTTGTGTTATTCAAAGAATACCATATATATTTAGAAACAAAGCCAAAATATAGACCCCGCCCACCCACCCCATCTCAATTATGATGACATTTTTTTATTGTTAGAAACTTGTAACATGTTTAAAATGATAAATTTATTTAAGAAAATATGGAATTTGGCAATTAGGCTCCGCCTCTAGATTTTGCCAACGAATGAAAACTGACTTACTATTTAGATCAGGGCAGATATGGGCGGAGCTTAATCTTTGGCATTAATTGTTTCCTAGTATACATAGTATTCTTTGAATAATATGATCCTCAAAAACATGTCGTAGAGAAATACGGATTTTGCAGTTAAGTTCCGCCTTCTTGGCTCACAACGAATAAAAAAAATCATCACAATTGACACAGGGTGGGTGGGCGGGGCTTATATTTTGCCTTGTTTTTTAAATGTGTGTAGACTTATTTCGAAAACAAGAAACTTAAAACATGTCTAAAATGGTAAATATTTGTAGTAATCAACTTAAATCCTCCTATCAAAGGTAACTTGGCAACAGTGTTTATAAATGACAATTTTCAGCTCTAAAAGCAACGTCAGCGGAGACAACAACTGCAACGGGAACTTCAACGTCAACAGCAAGTTTGTGAATCTGACTTTAGACTGGGTACGTTCAGATTTTTTTATAAAGCTTGCAAGAAGCCACTAAACAAAAAACGAACGGTTTTTATATCAAACAGAAATTAGTCGAATATATAAATATTAAAAGCACATTCAAACAAAATAAAAATATTTAAAATTCGGTGCTTTTTCACTTATCGGTATTGTTGGTTGCCTACCTAAAATGTTTTAATAAAATTTGAAAAATTGGCGGCTACAAAAACTTTTATTGCACAATTAATGTAGGAGTTTAGAAGAAAGAGATATACATATCTGACTTAATCAACTTCAGTTTAAAAAATAAAATTGCAGATTGGAATGTAAAAGTGTTGTGGGGACGTTAAAAAAATGAAAATCAAATTTAAACGTAAAATTTTCTGTTGAGATGTGGAGGAAGAGAAATTTTAAGATTTTAATAAAAATATTAATACATAACATCATAATGTCCTTGATCCATGCACTATTATTATTATTATTGACTTTGAGGTTAGAATTTTGTAGAGTAAATTGGGCTGGGTACGTTCAGATTTCTGCGTAAGGGTTATGAAAAGTCATAACAACGAGAGACGTATAAAGCATATAGACACCAACAACTAACTTTAATATTTACATAACACAAACCATTACATTATTTTTACTAAAAATACAATTTCATAACTTCACTAGTGTTTTTTTTCTGTCTTGATGCGACTTACGCATGTGCGCTTTTAAGCAGTCCTCATTCTTCAGCGTGAGTGAACACTTTTCACACTGCAGTCGCTCAACTACACTGTGTATATTTTTCATGTGCACTGTCATGGCACCCTTATATTTAGTTTTGTGTGCACACTTCTCACACTGATACCACCTTTTACCATCTGAATGTTTGTTGTGTATGTGTTGTCTCAAATATCTTTTCATTTTGGTTTTGTGGGAACAGAGATTACATTGGTACCATTGGATGTCACTCTCGTCCGTATGACTATATTTGTGAGCTGTTAAATAGTTTTTGATCCGCGTTTTGTACGAACATTTGTCACACTGATGCCATTTGGTGTTTTTGTCGTCTGCATGTTTGCGCTTCATGTGACTTTTTAAGCACGGTATAGTTTTGGTTTTAAAGGAACACTTTTCACACTGACGCCACTTGATGTCTTTAGGGTCTATGTGTCTAACGTATCTGTGGGTTCTGAGGGTGCGTCTGTGGGTGGTTTTGTAGTCACAGTGATCGCAGTTGTACCAACCTGAAGCATCTCTTATTATGTGGAACTTTGCAGACTTGTTGTCCTCGTGTTCACCTATTGAACAGTTGCTTTGTTGACATATTGTGTTGTGCTGTAGCGACTTTAGTGTAAAATAGGTTTCGAAGCTACAATTTTTGCAACTGTAATTCTGGAAATCAGGTGGATTTTTCAGGTTATTTGTTTGATTCAAGTGGCACTTTTTAATGTGTTCCTTAAAAAGAATGGTAAGACTGGTCTGGAAGTTGCAGTTGTTGCAACAATAAATTTCCAAATTGTTTTCGCAGATAAACGATACCAGCGAAGAGTGATGTCGTCCAACGTGCTTTACCATCAAAAATGGTAATGTTGTGAAGTAGGGACAAACCTGGCATTTCTGAACAACGTTAGATTTCACGAACATTGTTTTCACTTTTGACTTTGAGGTTAGATTGGACTGGGTACGTTCAAAATCAAAGCAATTTGGACTATTAATAACACTCTATTTTATTTCTACGTTTATATTTATTTCACTTTCGCTATCGTATCACAAGAGGTCGCTCAAACTGCAACGAGCGTAAACACAAGAGTCTTTACATCTTTGTAAATTTATTTATGACAAAATTAAACACATGTATTTTCAAATATGACAAACTAAAAACAAGGTAAATTTTTCGTACTGTAAAACCACGAGTTAATTAATTTATAAATCTAGGTTAACCAAAATGTCGACCCTGGAATACTCTTCGAAGTTCTCAATCACATGCAAGATTTGCCCCTACTTTACAACATCACTTTTTCTAATGTCAAACCACGTCGCACGTCACTCATCACCGAATCTTTTCAACTGCGAAAACACCCACATTGAATTATATCACTGCAAAGACTGCGACTTCCAAACAGACCTAACCCTACTTTTAATCAAGCACGTCAAACGACACCACAGCTTCAAAAACGAAGACGTGGAAGACCCCAAATACACAATCCAAAACTACCTTTGTGAAAAATGCAACTTCGAGACACACTTTTTGTTCAAGTGGATCCAGCACTCAACCACGTGTCTGTCAAAACCAAAGCTCGATATGTGTTTAAATCAATACCACTGCAAACACTGTTCGTACACGACCACCATAAGCCGATATTTGTCCCAACACATCAAAAACAAGCACTTGAACGACCAAGACATCAAGTGGCACGCGTGTGACCAATGCCCATACAAAGCTAAACACAAAAGTAGCTTGCGGTTTCACATAATCAACAAACACTTAAGCGAAGACGAAATTCAGTGGTTTTACTGTGAGTATTGTCCGTTTAAAGCTAAGGACCAGCGGTGGGTAAAAAGACACGTGAAATCACACTTCACCACTAAAATATACGAATGCAAAAAGTGTGTCTACAAATGTAAAACGAAGCCGGATTTACGCCAGCACACGAAACTGGAACATTCCAAGAACACCGTGTATAAATGGCACAAATGTGACCAGTGCCAGTTTCAAACCAAAACAAAAAAAGTTTTGAAGCAGCACATAATCAACAAACATTTGAGTCAAGACTCGGACGACATTACGTGGTATGAATGCAAAAAGTGCCCTTATAGAGGTAAAGCGAAAGCCTATTTTCAAATGCACCAAAGAATTGTGCATGCCGACAGCCAGAACGTAAAGTTGTACAAGTGTGATTTATGTTCCTATGAAACTAAGATAAAAAGGTATGTGCAACGACACAAAAATAACGTGCATTTAAGCGACGATCAGAAAAATAAAAAGTTGTATGTGTGTGAAAAATGTCCTTATAGAGGTAGGCTGAAGGAGTATTTACAAGCCCATGAAAAAATGGTGCACCCAGATAAGGATTTTAAGTGGTTTAAATGCGACCAGTGCTCGTTTGAAACCAAGACGAAGGTGTGTTTGAAACGACACGTGGTTAACAAGCACGTCAATGACAAGGAGATCGAGTGGTTTGAATGTGATAAGTGTCCCTATAGAGCTAAGTCTGGTGCGTACTTAAGGAAACACACGAAAAATAAACATTTAAGTGACAAGTCGTAACACATTCTACTGTATTATATTAAAATTGTAATTGAAAATTAAAAACTCAAATTTCAAAAATAATTTATTCATTTATTGGAATGACATTTTGTTTTTAAATTACAAATCACGTTTTTTCGTTTCCGTGCTTGGCGTTCACATGCTGCTTTAACTTGTTGTTGTACTTCGACTTATACGAACATTGTTCACAGTGATACCACGTGATTTCATCTTCACTCACGTGTTTCGTACTAATGTGCAACTTTATCGACCTCAGGTGTTTAGTCGCATACGAACATTTCTCACACCGGTACAATTTAATCTCGTTCTCGCTCAAGTGGTGGTTGTTTATATGTTCCTTTAAATTTTTTTTAAGCTTCGCTTTATACGTGCAATGCTCACACTTGTACCAGTTGATGTCCTTCTCGTCCAAATGCACCGTCGTTACGTGATCCTTCAACGTATTTTTCCGTTTCGCTCTATACGAGCACTTTTCACACTGAAACCACTCGGTTTCGCTTTCACTCAAATGCTGGCTGTTTATGTGCAGTTTTAGTGTGTAGTTTCGTTTGGTTTTGTACGGGCACTTTTGACATTCGTACCATTTGATGTCTTTGGCGTCCATATGGTGCACTTGTCTGTGGACAGTCAGATACCTTTTATTTTTGGCTTTGTAAGCGCACTCGTCACACTGGTGCCACTGGATTTCGTCCACTTTCAGGTGTTTGGCGATTTTGTGGTCGCGTAGGTGTCTGTACATGGTTTTATAGTCGCACTGGTCACACTTGTACCACTTGCCGTCTTTTTTGCCGTTTTTCGGGGTGTCTTTGCTGAAGTGGACCCTGACTTTGTGCATTTCAATCGATTTTGGAAATTTTGACTTATAGGAGCATTGGTCACAGTGAAGTAGTTTATTTTCGTTTGAAACTAGATTATTTCTGACGCAAGTTCTTATATGCTGAAGCCACTTTAGTGGAAAATAGGTTTCGAAAGTGCAGTTCTTGCAAATGTAACTGTCAACGTTGTAGATTTCATTCGGATTTTCTAGTTTAATTTTGTGCGACTTCTCCATGTGTTTTTTTAGGAAAATGGTTAAGTCGGTTTGGAAAGTGCAGCCCTTGCAGTGGTACTTTTCAATGTCGGTCTCACAGTGGAAAGATGTAGGGTACGAGGTCATTTTAGAACGAGAAATCAATATTTACAATTGGTTAAAAATTAATTAGTGTGTATTTGCTCGTAGACACTTTATTTGACACTATTTTATTATTTAATGCATTGGTGGTAGTCGAAATTTGAATATTTATACAAATTTATTACGAAATTGTTTCACAACATAACCTCAAAACGAGCTATGTGTCATAAAGCGAGGTTATGGGGTACGTTCACGATTTGATTTATTACAACATAGGCAACCAACAATGCACGAAATTACAAACAAGTCATTCAGTTGCATGTGTTTTAATTAAATGTTTATTCAAGTTTTGCTTTCGCTTCGTCCTAAAACGACACTTTTGGCACTGAAACCACTCAACTTCGCCTTCATTCACATGTTTCAGTTTCACGTGGCTTTGTAAACTAAACTTGTCCTTACATTTATAAGTGCACTTGTCACACTGATTCCACTTAATTTCACTATCACCTAAGTGTTTATTAACTATGTGTCTTTTCAACGCACTTTTATACTTGCTTCGAAAAACACATTTGTCACAATTCCACCACACGATTTCGCTTTCATTTAAATGTATATTACGTAGGTGGCTTTTCAAATATTTTATATTCGTTGCTTTGAACGAACACTGGCTGCATTCATACCACTTTACATCCATTTCATCAGCATGAACCGTCGTCGTGTGATCATTTAAAAAATTCTCGTGGCGCGTTTTGTACGAACACTTTTCGCACCGGTACCACTTTTTGTTCGAATGTAGCGTCCCCACGTGGCTCTTCAAGTACACTTTCAGTTTGGTTTTGAACGGACACTTGTCACACTGAAACCACTCAGTTTCGCTGTCGCTTAAATGCTGAGTGCTTATGTGGAGTTTGAGCGTGTGGTTTCGTTTGGTTTTGAATTGGCACTTCTCACACTGGTGCCATTTAATGTGTGTCGGGTCCACATGGTGCATCTGTCTATGGAGCGTCAGATACCTCTTATTTTTGGCTTTGTAGTCGCAGTCGTCGCACTCGTGCCACTGGATTTCGTCGTCTTTTAGATGTTTGGTGATTTTGTGGTCCCGCAGGTGTCTGTACATGGTTTTGAAGTCGCACTGGTCACACTTGTACCACTTGCCGTCTTTTTTGCCGTTTTTTGGCGAGTCTTTGTTGAAGTGGGCGCGTATTTTGTGCATTTCGAGCGACTTTGGTAATTTTGATTTGTAGGGGCACTGGTCACAATGAAGGACTTTGTTTCCGTTGTTTGGGGTACACGTTGTCGTATGTTGGAGCCATTTTAGTGGAAAGTATGTTTCAAAAGTGCAGTTCTTGCAAATGTAACTCTTAACGGTGTAGATTTCGTTCGGACCATTCTCTGAAATGGTTTTGTAGCACTTTTTGGTGTGTTTTTTGAGAAATATGGTTAAAGCTGCTTGGAAATTGCACCTCTTGCAGTGGTAATTTTCGATGTTCAGTTCACAGTTGTAAAATTTACGGTGCGGAGGCATTTTTATATTGTTTAAAAAATTGTTACTGTGGATTTTTAATTAATACATCTGGGATTGTTATTGTTGATACAAATTTATTTTGACAACATAACCTCAAAAAGTACTCACTTGACATAACAAGGTGTAGGGTACGTTCACGATCCGCAGCCGCTGCAGAACAAACTTCTGATTTGTTGATCCATAAATATTCTGCTATCATCAAATATTTCAAGTTTATCATACTTAATCGTTTGGTTAAATATAAATCAGTAGAAATAATCAAACAACTAAATTATTCAAATGTCGATTATCAACTGTCAACAATCTCTAGGTACTTTTTAGTTTGTAGGTTTGCAAAAATTTGGAGGTTATGTTTGAGAACAGCATTCTCAGAAACAAATTTAATTGAAAGAAATGTTGCGTCCAGAAGATTCAAAGAACTTTGTTTACTTAAAGTCTCTCCATCGCTGCAAAATGTGCCCCTTCTTCACCACTTCGACCACTCTCATGCTAAACCACGCCAGAAGTCACGGTTCATCCCTCCAACTCTTCGACTGCGAAAGCGCCACAATTGAAACGTACTCCTGCAAGGACTGTACCTTCCGAACAAATCTAGCCATAGTATTAAAAAAACACAACGAAAACCACGACCACACTAATCGAAACAACTTTGAAAACGGTCTCCAAGGACACGTTTGTCCCAACTGCGAATTTAAAACCCACTTCGTGCTAAAACAGCTCCAACACGTACTGGAATGCCTGGATAAACAACACCAAAAGTGGCACGAATGCAACCAATGCAGCTACAAATCCAAAGACAAACGTAGCTTAACCGACCACAAAATCTCAAAACACTTGAGCGACGACGAAATCCACTGGTTTACGTGTGAACAGTGTCCGTACAGAGCCAAGAAGAAAAAATATTTGAAAAGACACATCTACGCCCATCATTCCGAAGACCAAGTGATTAAATGGTATGAATGCGAACTGTGCCCGTACAAAACCAAATTTAAAGCATGCTTGCAACAACACGAACACTCCAAACATAAAAAGAACCATCAGTGGTACAAGTGTGATAGTTGCTCTTATCAGACTCCGACGAAAGGTCACTTGAAACGACACGTCATCCACAAACACCAACCTGAGAAGGAAATCCACTGGTATGAGTGTGAAACGTGTCCGTATAAAGCTAAGACTAAGAACTTGCTTACTAATCACATGAACTGTGTTCATCCGGATGGCAAAGAGGTGAAGTGGCATCAGTGTGACCGGTGTCCATATAAAACTGTACGTGCGTATAAATTAAAGTCACACATTATTAATAAACACTTGGGGGACCACGAAGTCCAGTGGTTCTATTGTGACAAATGCAACCATAAAACTAAGTGTAAGTATTCGCTAAAGGCGCATACGAGGACGCATTTGAGTGATGGCGAGGTGGAGTGGCATGAGTGCCAAGAGTGTGGGTTTAGGACGATGTATAAGACTGCGCTGAAAAGACATGTGAGTGGGCGACATTTGAAACAAAAATGATTAATAAATAAATAATTATTTATGTTGTGTTGATTTGTGTATTTAGACAACCCTCAATACGTGATGTGAGCCCACGTTTGAGTACTTCTGGTTAATCCCCGCCTATCGTCTAGTGACATTTCATTCCACTCGGTTGCCCATTATCTGGTTATAATTATAAATAATTTTAAATTATCGCAACAAATTCATCACTTTGAGTATCCACATTGTACACATTCGTGTCTGATTATTGTTTAAAATTGTTTATTGTTGCGACTGCAATTTTTAGTCAACGGGAATAAAATTTGAGGTTATGTTTGTGATTTTTTTCAAACATAGTGGATCGAATTTTCATCAAACCTTGGTAAAACACGTACACAATTACCGTTACAACATAACGGCAGTCGTATTTTTTTTCAGGTGGAGCGAAATGTCCAAGGTAGAATGTTCAGACAAATTGGCTTCGTTTGAAAGTCCCATGCTACTTTTTAACTGCGAAAATGCCAACATTGAAGCGTACCGTTGCAAAGACTGCGACTTTCAAACGGAGCTGACGCTGATTTTTAAACAACACGTGGTGAAGTGCCCAGAAAAGCAAGATCTGAAGTACGAATTTGCCCTAAAAAAATTTATTTGTGAGAAATGCAGCTTCGACACTTATTTTATAATGAAGTGGCTTCAGCATAGAGCGGTTTGTTGGGGGAATAAAAAGCCCCGATTGACAAATTTGTACTTGTGTGATTTTTGTGAGTTCAAATCCAAGTACAAAGGTGTGGTAAAATTCCACAAAATTGCGAAACACGTGAACGACGATGACATCTTGTGGTATTATTGTCCATCGTGCCCATACAAAGCTAAACAGAAATCCTATTTAAAAAATCACGTAAATTCGCAGCACTTGGACGACGAATATATCAACTGGTACAAATGTGATAAGTGCCCGTTCAAATCCAAGCAAAAATGTAACTTAAAAAGTCACATAAACGCGCGACATTTGAACTCAGAGGACATGAAATGGTACAAATGCAAAGACTGTCCATACAAAACCAAAAGAAAAACCATTTTAAACGAACACGTGATTTTGAGACACTTGGACGAACAATACGTCACGTGGTTTGAATGTGACAAGTGTCCATACAGAACTAAAGTACCGTCAGCTTTGAAACGTCACACAACCAAGCAACATTACTTAGATGAGAAGGACATTAAGTGGCACGAATGCAGCCACTGTCCTTACAAAGCTAAATCAAAAGAACTTTTAAAACGGCACCTGAATTCGCATCATATGGAGGAAAAGGACATTAAATGGTACGAATGCACAAGCTGTTCATACAAAAGCAAGTGTAATTCGAACTTGAGAAAACACATGCAAGCGCTGCATTCAAATGAACGGGATATTAAATGGTATGAATGTAAAAAGTGTCCATATAAAGCTAAGAGAAACGCGTATTTGAAAAACCATATAAAACAGCATCACTTGGATGAAAAGGAGGTTAATTGGTACGAATGCCAAAAGTGTTCGTACAAGAATAAACTGAAAATGAACTTGAATAGCCATGTAAAGAGAAGGCACTAAAATATATATTTTTTTAAATAAGCTGATTTTGTTTGACGTACTTTTGAATTTGCCGCCATTGTACTAAACTATCTTTAATTTAGATGGCGCTAGCGATCTAAGTTGAATATTACAAAAATTTACGATTTTATTAGACATGTTTTAAGTTTCTTCTTGTCGAAATAAGTCTACACATGTTAAGAAAAAACAAGGCCAAATATAAGCCCCGCCCACCCACCCTCTTTCAATTGTGACGATGTTTTTTATTCGTCGTGAGCCAAGAGGGCAGAGCTTAACTGCAAAATCCTTATTTCTCCACGAAAAATTAAAAACATGTTTTTGAATATGGTGTTGTTTAAAGAATGCTCTGTATATTAGCATTTACCAATTTTAAACATGTTTTAAGTTTCTTGTTGTGAAAAGAAGGCTATGTATATTAAGAAAAAAAGCCAAAATATAAGCTCCGCCCACCCACCCTATCTCAATTGTGATGAAATTTAATTGCAAAATCCTTATTATTTCTCTACAAGAAATTACCACGTAAAACATGGTTTTAAGTATCGTGTTATTCAAAGAACACTATGTATATTAAGAAAAAATGAAAGCGAAAGATTAAGTCCCACCCACATCTACCCTGATCTGGGCTTGAAATAGTATTAAAGTTTTCATTCGTTGTCAGACCTAGGGGCGGAGCCTAATTGCAAAATCCATATTTCCTTACAAAAATTTACCATTTTAAATGTGTTTTAAGATTCTAAGAATAAAAAAAATATCATCACAATTGAGATGGGGTGGGTAGGCGGGGTTCATATTTTGAATTTTTTCTTAATATACGTAGTATTCTTTGAACAACACGATATTCAAAAACATGTTTTTAATTTCTTGTAAAGAAATAAGTATTTTGCAGTTAAGCTCCTTGGTTCACGGCGAATAAAAAAAATTATTACAATTGAGATAGGGCGGGTGGGTGGGCTTACATTTTGCGTTTTTGTTTTAATATGATTGTATATACTTCTTTTTACAACATGGAACTTAAAACATGGAAAATTTGTATAAGGAAATATCGATTTTGCAATTAGGCTCCGCCCCATAATTACAAAATCCATATTTCCATGTAAAAGTGTACTATTTTAACCATGTTTTAAGTTTTTTGTTGTGAAAAGATGCCTATGTATGTTAAGAAAAAAAGGGCAAAATATAAGCCCCGCCCACCCACCCTATCTCAATTGCAATGATTTTTTTTCATTCGTCGTGAGCCAAGAAAGCGCAGCTTAATTGCAAATCCTTGTTTTTGAAAGAATACTATGTATATTAAGAAAAGAAAACAAGCCAAAAATTAAACCCCACCCATATCCATCACAAGGTTAATTGTGATGAATTTTTCATTCGTTGTCAGAGCGAGGGCGGAGCCTAATTGCAAAATCGATACTTTCCTACAAAAAAGTACCATTTTAAACACGTGATTAAATGGGTTAATATTAGTGGATAATTTAATTTTCGTGAAATAGTGCTGTCAACCAGAAAAATGCCCCCCTTACTTCAGGCACTCAGGGGATTGTCCTTCAGGTTGGCAGCACTACACCCTCCTGCAATTTGATTGGTTGAAAACCCAAAGAAATAAGTATTTTGCAGTTAAGCTCCGCCCTCTTGGTTTACGGCGAATAAAAACAATCATCACAATTGAGATAGGGCGGGTGGGCGATTTTAAATTGTGCCTTTTTGTTTTAATATGTGTAGATTTCTTTTTACAACATGAAACTTAAAAAATATATCAATTTTGCGATTAGGCTCCGCCTCATAATTGCAAAATCCATATTTAGGAAATTTAAATTTAATGTATGTTGACTTCTTTTCACAACAAGAAAATTAAAACATGTTGAAAATAGAAAATTTGTATAAGGCGATATCGTTAGGCTCCGCCCCATAATTATAAAATCCATATTTTCTTGCAAAAATGTACCATTTTAACCATGTTTTAAGTTCTTGTTGTGAAAAGATTGCTATGTATATTAAGGAAAAAAAGGCAAGATATAAGCGCCGCCCACCCACCCTGTCTCAATTGTGATTATTTTTTTATTCGTCGTGAACCAAGGGGGCGGAGCTTAACTGCAAAATACTTATTTCTATACAAGAAATTAAAAACATGTTTTTGAGTATCCTGTTATTCAAAGAATAGTATGTATATTAAAAAAAAACACGCCAAAATATAAGCCACGCCCACCCACTCTGTCTCAATTCTGATGATTGTTTTTATTCGTTGTAAATTCCTTATTTTTCTACGAGAAATAACCATGTGAAATGTTCTTAAGTACTCATGTTATTCAAAAAAAACTAAAAATTAATTAAAAAAGAAAACCAAAAGATCTCGATTTCAATCGTGATCAATTTTTCATTCATTGGCAGACCGAGGGGCGCAGCGTAATTGCAAAATCGATATTTCCCTATACAAATTTACCATTTCATACATGTTTTAAGTTTCTTGTTGTGAAAAGATGGGGACACATATTAAGAAATCAATGCAAAATATAAGCCCTGCCCACCCGCCCTGTCTCAATTGTGATGACTTTTTCATTCGTTGTCAGACCGATGGGCGGAGCCTAATTGCAAAATCGATACTTTTCTATGAAAATTTACCTTCAACGGCGAACAACAACGTTTATAAATCGACTAAGGTTTATCATTTGCACGAAAAACAATTTTAGTAAACATTGTAACTTAAAGTGTGTATATTTGGTTGCCTACCACGAGATCAATTTTGACACCTAGTAGGGACTTTTACATTTTACGTCATTTATATGGCAAATAATCATTCAAATTCGTTTAATAAAATATGTATATGTATTTTTATGAATTCTAAAAACGGCAATCAATTTTAAAACATTTTCTGTTGAAAACAATGCGACGCTTGTTGGATGGACCGGACGCTCAAACCAACCTAACCTCAAAAAAATTCAGCAAAAAAAAATCAAAAAACTATGCAGACAAGTTTTTGCACAATATTGACCCGCGTGCACATTCCACGCACGTTTTCTTATTAATTTCAGAACGTAAGTTACGTTTGTGACGTTAAGGCTCGCGTCTGGATCGGTTTCGCCCTATACTAAATACATTGAAAACATCGTCGTGGTTTCCGGAGTTGCATTTTAAAAATACGGGATATATCGCTTTAAAAAAATTATATTTCGAATTAACAAACTTGAGTCCAGGGGACCTCCATATTTATATTCATATCTAGTCCGCAGTTTTTACAAAAAAAAAATATAAAGTTGACCAATTTTTACACCAGATTTAACCGGTACATTGATGCATTTTTTGAAGAAGTGCTGAAGTGATTTGCATTCTGAGATAGGAGGTCCCCTGGGGAAAAGTGTCAGCTTTCTTTTGATACCATTTATAATCCTAAAAAATTCACGACTGAGGTAAATAACTCTCGAAAAGACAGAATCTGTTGAAACGAGAAATCGCCATTAAACGCGCTATGATGCCGTAGCAGAATACAGGTTTACTTAGATTCTGGTTTGGTTGCAGACTTAATTTAATGTGGACCTTGTCCACCAGGGGGAGCTGTTTTTACTCAGCGATTTATCGGAATAAAATTTTGATATCGCATTTCCGATTTTACAATACCATTTCGGTTTTTAGAAGTGACAAAATAACGTATCCATCCAGTGGCGTAACAATCAAACTGCGGGCCTGTGTTCTACAACACTGTGGGACCCCTAATGAACAGCGAAATAAAAATATTTAACAATACGAGTATAATGAGTAAAGAATGAGTAGATTGCAATTAGCGCTAACGTTTTATTAAAATCATTCTACCTGAAACATTGAATTAAAAAAATAAAATACAATAATTACCTGAAGAAATATAATTAAAATATATACAATATTAGAAACTAGCCGACCCGCCAAACGTTGTTTTGGCATTTCTAGTGAATATTTTGGTACACAGTTAAATAAAAAATTAAATTAAAATAAATACATAAAAATTTATCGTACGACAATGATTATATTCAATGGTCATCTTGCAACCCTATTACGCATCTGTGGATGAAAGCAAAGATACTCATATCGTTATTAAAAAATGGGGGTTGGTGGTAGAAGGGTCAAAATTTAGGGTTATATGTATTTTTTGATGGCAAATCTTAAAAAAATAAAAATAAAAAATGTCTAAAAAATAAAAAAAGTTTGGTGGGTCACCCTTATCACTTAGGGGTTTAAAAAATAGTTTACTAGACCTACCGAATATACACAAAAAAATTCATAAAAATCGGTCAAGGCGTTTCGGAGGAGATTGGTTACAAACACTGTGACACCAGAATTTTATATTAGATTATTTTAGAAAAAAATTCTTTACCATAAAAAAGGTTATACTGAGTCGACCTTAAAAGATTGACGTATGCTGTCGCGGACTTTTTTTTAGAACTTTTAGAAGGGAACAATTCCATCATACATGATTTTTATGTAACTTTAACCGTTTAATACAGCAACGGAAGCTGTCAAAGGACGAATAATTTTCCCGTTTTTCCGATATTTTTTCATTCTATAATAATTTCCCAGTCCAGTTTTTTTTCTACTTAAAAAATTAGTTGTAACATACGTCAGATATATTTTATTATTCCAAAAAAGCACCACAAGTACAAAATTAAAATAGTTTTGAAAATACGAAAATTTTCATAAAACACAACTGAAACTGATTTTTTTTTTTCACGTTTTATTACAGCATGAAGTTTCACTGTAGAACTGAGGACAAAATTTTTTATTTTGTTGTCTTGCATCATAAATTAGTCATACTTTTGTCGGATAAAGATTGGTAATTTACTACATGGGGTGTTAGATTTGCTACAATGGGATTGCGACACTGCGACAGGTTTATTACAAACAGATGCTGCTGCATTTTCGACCGCCGGTGCCTGTCGCTAAAACCCGAGTTTATTGAGTCTATGATATTGAATCTTTAGTTGATTGTTTATTTTTTTCAACATTTTCTACAATTTCAGAAATTATGGATTCAATAAACTTATGTGTTTTTTTACTGTTTGTACAATTTTTTGTACTAATTGCACGTTTTGTTTTTTTTTTGCGTAGATAAAATTTGTCACGAGCCATTATTATAAAATAAGGTGTAACAACAAAAATATAGTGCAAATAATTTGTAAGTGGACGACCGAAACTATGTTTTAGGCAGACACTGACAAAGTGGTAGTAACATTGGCAACTGTTCCAAAACTGAGTTTTGCCGAAAAAAGGTACTTTACGTGCATTTCAAACAATTACATTCATAGGACTCGACCATTTCTACCAGCCAGATGTAAACAACCACCTACAATAAATTTAACAACTTTTGTTTGTCACCGGAAGTGGGACTGGTATTGCGGACTGAAATTATCCCTTGTACACGCTTTCGACTCCATTTGAGTAACAATTTTTTTCCGAATTTAAAATTACGTTCAAGCTGTTGTTCAAGCCTAAAATTTAAAATTAAATCTTTCCGAAACAGTATGACAAATATGTAGTGAACAAAAAATATTTACACCTTATACAAAAAAATGAGGTTTACGATGCGCAAGCATATGATATACGTAAAATTAAAAGTGCAAGTCAAAGTTAATATGCATTAAAAATAGCAGCTGCTTCTATTAAAAATTTAAAATTAATTATTTAAATCCTTACAAAACGATATACTAACAAACAGTTTAAGCAAAGTCAAATTTTTAAACAAACTGCCTTCTGCCATGCAGTTAGCCGCCAAAATAATTAACATGAATATTTTAGTACTTACATAAAAAACCACCGTTGAATGCTTAGAATTACTTGCACACAACGTACTAATGATTTACGTTGAAGAAAGTAAAAAATTTTGCTATGTGGCTAATAGCTTCAAGGACACGTTATTATTCATTTTCAAACGATTGCGGCTAATAATTTTAACAATTTATTGTTATTTACTTGGTAAATATATTTTTATTTTTATTACTATTGTTTTGTTGCAAACGATAAAGTAAATAACAAAACCAAACTCTTATACATTATTAAGTTTAAGAAAAATTTTCCGCCAAAAATATTCTATTTGTAATGAATGGGCGTGTCCGACAGTGCAGATAGTAGGAAAATAATAATAACCCTCTATATGCAAATCCAAAGTATTTACTTATACCGGAAATATTGTTAATTCTCTTATTTCAAGTTTGGCCTACAAATGTGGAAAATCCCTCCCGTTCGTAAATAGTACCTTGGCGCGACCAATTTTTGCTTTACATGATGTTCCTGTAATTCAGACAAACAACACATCCTTGATAGGAATAAATCACATATCTACAGATAATTCCCCGACAGTAGGAGGTACCTACTTTAATATTTACATATATTTAATATATTTACCGAAAACAATTTAAGTACGGAAACAAAATAAATAACTGGAAAGAATTAACTGTAGCCAAAATAGGAAAATGAATCAGTGAGTTTTACATCTTTCCGGTTTTGAACGGTCAAGGGTAAATTCAGGTACCCGGGTTTTGTTTGCAACTATTATGGCTAGACAGGCACTGCGGCTTGTGTACTAAAACTTATTTCCGTACAGTAAAATGTAGAATTCTACGGATCGGTGCTGCATTTATTCACATTTTAGCAATTCACTAACAGGAGGCAGCATCTCCCGGGTCGTTTTATTCTCACTTTGACCAGGCAGATATTTTGCCTCCAGACGGCACCCTTAAAACCAGTGGAACTAAGTTAAATAAGCCAAATGTTGGTTTGGGAGTGTGAAAATTCCAACATCGAATTTTTTTACTGCAAAGACTGCAACTTCCACACAGAATTGACGGTCCTTTTTAAACAACACGTGACAAAGTTTCACGCATCGAGGAAAAAACAACGAAAAAATGCGTACTCCATCCAAAAGTACATTTGTGATCAGTGCAGCTTTGAAACACACTTCGTGCTCAAGTGGCTTCAACACGTCACACGATGTTTAAAAAACAACGAAAATTGGAACACATTTAAACGCAAAAACGTGTCCATATACTGGTATCAGTGTCAAAAGTGTCCCTACAAAAGTAAAGATTTTTCCAATTTGAAAAGACATATTAACATACGGCACATAAACGAAGACGACGTTAAATGGTTTGAGTGTAAAAAGTGTCCATACAAAGCTAAACAAAGTTCGAATTTGAAGTGCCACATAAATGCGTGTCATTTGGACGTGGAAGAAATCAAATGGTATATATGTGAAGTGTGTTCTTATAGAGCTAAACAAAAAGGGAATTTGAGGAGACACATAAATACGCATCGTCGGCGGCGGGATAAATGTGGACAGGTGCAGCTGAACAGTCCACGAAAGTGTAAATTGAAAGAACACGAATGTGCAAAATGTGCGTACAGAAGTTGTTATACGTCGAATTTAAAACGGCATATAAATGCCCACCATTTGAAGGGACAGGAGATTAAGTGGTATAAGTGTGAAGTGTGTCCTTATAAAGCTAAACAACATTCTAATTTAAAAACTCATGTAAATATGGTCCACTTAGATAAGCAATTGGAGCTATAAATATATATTTTGAAATAAGAGGAGTTTTTTTTGTTGTATTACATAGTTTGAGGACTTCTGATTCAGTAGAAAACAGCAACCAATAGGGACTTTCTCCTGTTTTGACATAGTTGACACTTCCACTATTGCAGTTTGAGGTTATGTTTGTGAGAAAAGTGTGCCGAACGGATTAATTTCAATCTTTGTGCCTAAAAGTGCCCGTACAAACAAGTTTTTCACGTTTTATCCAAATGTGAATCACATTAACGCCACAATTTCCTTTTCTAGATTTCAGCTACACTGGAAAATGGTTGAATCGTGGAAAACCGGAAAATCTCACCATCGTTATACCTTTTTGACTGTAAAAATACCAATATTGATTAGAGATGGACTTCCATGTTGGTATTTTCACAGTTGAAAGGTATGCAGTTGCAAGACTTGAACTGCTGAAACGAATTCGTCGGGGGATTTCTTGTCATGAATCGAAGAATCCAGGATTTGTGAGATGCGGAATACACCATTCGAAATTGTATTTATGGCCAGTTTTGAATGGTGTATTCCGTGTTTATAGATCTGCAACGACACTTGGGTTGGAAATGTCAAGTTTTGTCAAGTGAATTTTTATAACTGTCATATCGTTTTTATTAATAAAAATACAACTGGGGGGAGTTTCTTTTAACGCTATTAATGGTTTTGGTTCAGCAACATTGATTGTGTAAAAGATGAAGTACGTTCATAATTTGTAATCACAATTAAGTATAGGCAACACATAATACACGTTTACATTGGTTACTGATCGAAACAGTGTTGCACTTCTAGGGACTTTTTTCGCACAGTGATAATGGTGTTAAATTGACATTTGTAGGTTATAATAACCTCTGTAACGTTACAAATACAAATTATTTAACAATTAAATCAAGAAGGACGAACAGTGCTCTTCTAACTAGTCAGTCAAAACAATCAGTTTCACAAATTTAATAAAAGCTAACTGAATTTAGTTAACCAAACTAAAATGTCAACATTAAAACCCCACGTTCACCGCTGCAAACTCTGCCCCTACTTCACCACATCCCCCTTCCTCCTGGTGAACCACGTCCGACGTCACCGTTCCCCAGTTAAACCATTCAACTGCGAAAACACATCAGTCGAACCATACACCTGCAAGGACTGCACCTTCCGAACAAACCTGACCTTCGTCCTGGTAAAACACATCAAGAACTGCCACATCAAACCAGGACAAGACTTCTCCTACAAAGTCCAACAATTCCACAGTGTCCAGAATTACAGATGCGAAAAATGTGGCTTCAAAACCTACTTCGTACTAAAGTGGCTCCAACACACGTCTTCATGCATCCGAACAAAGCAGAGACACAAGAATTCCAAAGTGTACCGATGCAATATGTGTTCGTTCAGTGCGAGGTGGCTGCCGTCGCTTCGGGGCCACAAAGCGAGGGTCCACTTCGGCCATGACGAGTCCTTCTGGTACAAATGTGACCAGTGCGAGTACACCACGTTGTACCAACACCGCATAAACTCCCACAAAATAACCCAACATTTGAAAGACGACGAGATCCAGTGGTTTAGTTGTGAGCAGTGCCCGTACAAGGGTAAAAATCGGAGGTTGTTGAAACTACACGTGAAGAAAATACACTCGAACCAAGCGAGGAGTAAGTGGTTTGTGTGCAGCGAGTGTTCGTATAAAAGCAAAGACGAGACTTATTTGGAGACTCACATCGCTGCTATGCACTCCGGGGGTAAAGATATCGAGTGGTATGAGTGTGCACAGTGCAGCTATAGAACTAAGTGGAAGTATACGTTGTCGTGGCACGAAAAAACGAAGCATTTGGTGGCGAAAAAGTTGGAAACGTGGTACAACTGTGAACACTGTCTTTATAAAACAAATTTTGTTAGACATTTGCAGTGGCATATAAATAATATGCATTAAAATGGTGATTGTAAACTTTACAAGACTATGAATTTAGTAAATACCGAAAATGTGCAATAAATATGTTAAAAACAAACAAATCGAGATAAATTTTATTTATTTGTTGTTGTAATTGTGAACGCACTCTGACGTTCCGTAAACATAACCTCAAAAATACTTTGCGAAACCACTTTTCACTAATAAATATAACTCGAAAACTGTAACCAACTGAGTTTTCACTAAAGTTTGTTAATAGTGTTGCAAATAGCGCAAATAATTTGCTAAAATAAGTCCTTGATTGTTTGTTGTGATTGTGAACGGACCATATGAAAGTGACATAACCTCAAAAACAAAACTGTCATGTTTTGCTTATTTTAGGAAAAATAAAAAAATAGTCAAACTAAACACAACTTTGAACGGCATGTCGATTCTGGAATATTTTCCCAAGTTTTCTCGATTAAAATCGCACTATGGCAAAGTGGTACCATTCAACTGCGACAATTCCATTGAAAGATACCTCTGCAAGGACTGCAACTTCCAAACGTATTTAACCATCCAACTGAAAAACCACATTTCGAAAAACCACGGAATTACAACAAAAATTGACGATTTCCTGGTACAAAATTATGTCTGCTCGAAATGCTGCTTCGAGACACATTTCCTCCTAACGTGGCTCCGTCACATCAAAGCTTGTGTTAATAATCAAACCTCTGACTTATCAATGGAAAGAAAAAATTTGAAACTACTTCAGTGTGACCAATGCCCATACAAAGCCAAACTCTTAGAGTCCATCAACATCCACAAAGTCCGCACCCATTTCAAAGAAATCCAGGATTTCAAGTGGTACAAGTGTGACCAATGCGGCCACAAAACCACCCACAGAAACGTGCTGCGCATCCACAAACTCACGAAACACTTGCGAGATGACCAAATCAAGTGGCACCAATGTGACAAGTGTCCGTACAAAGCTAAACAGAAACGGTCTTTACAAATCCACCTGCACGTCCACCACGAAGACGACGTCACGTGGTACAAATGCCAAAAGTGCCCCTATAAAACCAAGTTCGATTTGTATTTGCGCAGACACGAATACACCATTCACTTAGTCGAGACTACGAAAAGGTACAAGTGTGATCAGTGTCCGTACGAAACCAACATCAAAGCGCACTTAAAGCAGCACCGAATCAACAAACATTTAAGTGAAAGTGAAATCCAGTGGTATCAGTGTGAACATTGTTCGTATAAAGCCAAAACTCGGTACACGTTGAAGCAGCACGTGAGTGGGGTGCACGTAGACGAGAAGGACATTAAATGGCATAAGTGTGAGCTGTGTTCTTTTAGAAGCAAGCAAATCAAGAATTTGAAGGTGCACGTGGTTAATAAACACTTGGAAGATAGTGAAATTAAATGGCACCAGTGTGAGAAGTGTCACTATAAAACTAAGCAAAAATACTCGTTGAAAATGCACGTGAATAGTCATCATTTGAGTGAAAGTGAAATTACGTGGTATTATTGTGAGAAATGTTCGTATAAAGCCAAACATAAAGGATCGTTGAAGTCGCACATAAATAAACATTTGAGTGAAAGTGAAATCAGGTGGTATCACTGCGAACAGTGTGCGTATAAGTCGAAATATAGCAGCGGATTGAGAAAGCACGTAGAAATGAAACACTAAACTAGAAATTGTACTATTTTAAAATTGTAATCATTTAAAATACAACTGTCAAAAAGTGACATTTGTTGCGTTTGTGAACGTACCCAACCCAAAAGTGAGGTTATGTGGCAGGGGCGACGAATTTTCACACTATGAACCCAAATAAGCCCCCCTTAATCGTTATAAACATGATTTTCCGTAAATGTGTAAGGTAAAACCTAGGTAACGTATCCCCACTTCGAAAAAAACTAAAATTTAACAAATTCAGGTAAAACAAAATATTTCTTCTGGGTAGATAAGTAATATGGAATTTATAATAAAGGAAGACCGTGTCACAGACCACCCATTTACACCCTTTAACTGTGAAAACGTTGACATCGAACTATATTGTTGCCAATATTGCAGCTTCGAAACCGAATTGAGTATCCTTCGTAAGCAACACATTGAAACCTTTCACAGAATTAAACCGGAAAACCCTGAAGACTACACCGTTCAAACTTATCTCTGTAAAAACTGCAATTTTGACACCTACTTCGTGCTAAAATTCCTCCAACACACTAAAACTTGTCTTCAAAACAAACAAAGTCGGGGTCGCAAGTGGCTCAAGTGTGACAAGTGCAACTACAAATCCAAATACAGCAACGCTTTAAGGGGGCACCAAATCACAAACCACTTGAAAGATGACGAAATCCAGTGGCACCACTGCGACAAATGCGCATACAAAGCCAAACAAAAACGCTATTTGAAAATCCACGTCCACGTTCACCACATGGACGAAAAAAACACGAAATGGTACAAATGTCAACAGTGTCCATATAAAACCAAATTCGAATTTTACTTAACCAGCCACTTGAATACCACTCACTTAGTTTCCAAAAGGTACAAATGTGACCAGTGCTCCTACGGAACCAACTCCAGCTCGCACTTAAAGAAGCACAAAATCCACAAACACTTGCGCGAGAACGAAATCCAGTGGTATAAATGCGAAAGTTGCCCCTACAAAGCCAAAACCAAGCCCGGCTTGAGGGACCACCAAAGCACCGTGCACGTGCAAGACAAAGACGTCAAGTGGCGTAAGTGTGACCACTGCGCTTTCAAAACCAAGCAAATGAAAAACTTAAAACTGCACATGTTTAACAAGCATTCCAACGAAAATGAAATCGTGTGGTTCGAGTGTGAAAAGTGCCCGTACAAGACCAAGCACAAGTTTTCGCTGAAAATGCACGTGAATAGTTACCATTTAACTGGGAGCGAGATTACGTGGTTTCGCTGCGACAAGTGTTCGTATAAGGCTAAGAGGCAGTTCACGTTGAGGAATCACGTGAATGCGGTTCATTTGAACGAGGAGGATATTAAGTGGCATCAGTGTGACCACTGTAATTACAAAACGAAGCACTCGAAGAATCTCAAAACGCACGCGAAGACGCTGCATTCGAGCGAGACTAAGTGGCATTATTGTGACAAGTGTTCACACAAAACGAAGTACAGTAGTGGGCTGAAACGCCACTTGAAGACCCAACATGGTTCAGAATGATTTTCCTGGGTGTTGTAAGTAAATGTGTAATGGGAAATTAATTTTACTCTCAGCGTTCGTACTACCATCTAAATGTTTTAAATTTTCAGTGTTTTACTTACTGTACATGATTTAATGTCAGTTGGTGTCTTAAATCGTTAATAAAGAGAATTATTTATTTGATTCTGCGATTTTTTTAACAAAATAATATAAGCGGAATTTATAAAGTTGCTGTTGACGTTGAGATATTCAACTTTGCCCTAAGTTGATTACTACAAAAAGTTACCAATTTGGACGTTTCAATTTTCTTGTTATCGACATAAGTCTACACATATTAAAAAAACAAGGCAAAATATAAGCTCCGCCCACCCGCCCTGTCTCAATTGTAATGATTTCTTTATTCGTCGTGAGCTAAGAGGGCGGAGCTTAACTGCAAAATCCTCCACGAGAATTTAAAAACATGTTTTTGAGTATCGTATTTTTCAGATACTGTGTATATTAAGAAAAAAATGAAGCCGAAGATTAGGCCCCACCCATACCTGCCCCGATCTCAATTCTCAATTCTGATGAATTTTTCATTCGTTGTCAGATCGAGAGGCGGGGCTTAATTGCAAGATCCATATTTGTCTACAAGAATTTACCATTTTAAACATGTTTTAAGTTTCTTGTTCTGAAAAGATGACTACATATAGCCGAATTAAGCTCCACCCATATCTGTCTTGATCTAAATAGTAATTCAGTTTTCATTCGTTGACAAAATCTAGGGGCGGAGCCAAATTGCAAAATCCATGTTTCCTTACAAAAATTTATTGTCTTCAACATGTTTCAAGTTTCTGAGAATAAAAAAAAATCATCACGATTGAGATGGGGTGGGTGGGCGGGGTCTATATTTTGGCTTTGTTTCTAAATATACGTAGTATTCTTTGAACAACACAATACTCAAAAACATGTTTTTAATTTCTAGTAAAGAATTAAGTATTTTGCAGTTAAGCTCCGCCCCCTTGGTTCACAGCGAATAAAAAAAATTATAACAATTGAGACAGGGCGGGTGGGCGGGCTTACTTTTTGTCTTTTTGTTTTAATATGTGTAGACTTCATTTTACAACATGAAACTTAAAACAATATATCAATTTTGCAATTAGGCTCCGCCTCATAATTGCAAAATCCATATTTCTTTGCAAAAATGTCATGTTCTAAGTTTCTTGTTGTGAAAAGATGTATAATATATAATAGTATAAAAAAAAACTAAATGTATTCCCCGCCCACCCACCCGATCTCAATTCTGATGAATTTTTTTATTCGTCGTGAGCCAAGAGGGCGGAGCTTAACTGCAAAATCCTTATTTCTCCACGAGAAGTAAAAAACATTTTTTGAGTATCGTGTTTTTCAAAAAATACTATGTATACTAAGAAAAAATTAAAGCCAAAGATTACGCTCCACCCATACCTGCTATGATCTAATAATAATGAAGTTTTCATTCGTTGGCAGACCTAGGGGCGGAGCCTAATAGCAAAATCCATATTTCCTTACAAAAATTTACCATTTTAAACGTGTTTTGAGTTTCTAAGAATAAAAATAAAAAAATTATCACTATTGAGATGGGGTGGGTGAGCGGTTTTTTTTTGCCTTTTTTTTCTTAATATACATAGGATTCTTTGAATACGATACTCAAAAACATTTTTTTAGTTTCTTGTAAAGAAATTAGCATTTTGCAGTTAAGCTCCGCCCTCTTTGAGTCACGGCGAATAAAAACAATCATCACAATTGAGATAGGGCGGGTGGGCGGGCTTATATTTTAGCTTTTTGTTTCAATATGTATACACTGCTTTTCTTTAGGCTCCGCCCCACAATTGCAAAATCCATATTTCCTTCAAAATGTACCATTTTATCCATATTCTAAGTTTCTTGTTGTGAAAAGATGGCGTGTATATTAAGAAAAAAAAGGAAAAATATATGCCCCGCCCACCCACCCTATCTCAATTGTGATGATTTTTTCATTCGGCGTGAGTCAAGAAGGCGGAACTTAACCGCAAAATCCGTATTTCTTTACGAAAGAAATTAAAAGCAAGTTTTTGAGTATCGTGTTGTTCAAAGAATACTACGTATATTAAGAAAAAAATAAAGTCAAAGATTAGGGCCCACCCATACCCGCCCAAATCTCACTTCTACACTGTGGTGAATTTTTCATTGGTTGTCAGATCGAGGGGTGGGGCTTAATTGCAAGATCCACATTTGTCTACAAGAATTTACCAATTTAAACGTGTTTTAAATTTCTAGGAATAAAAAAATCATTACAATTGAGATGGGGTGGGTGGGTGGGGTTTGTACTTTGCCTTTTTTTCTTAATATACTTGATATTCTTTGAACAACACGATACACAAAAACATGTTTTTAATTTATTGTTAAGAAATAAGTATTTTGCAGTTAGGCTCCGCCTTCTTGGTTCACGACCAATAAAAAAATCATCACAATTGACATTGGGGGGGCGGGTGGGCTTATATTTTGCCGTTTTGTTTTAATATGTATAGACTTCTTTTCAGAACATGAAACTTAAAAGATATTTAAAATGGAAAATTTGAATAAAGAGATATCGATTTTGCAATTAAGTGAAAACCTACATTTCTTTGCAAAAATGTACCATTTTAATCATGTTCTAAGTTTCTTATTGTGAAAAGATGACTATGTATGTTGAAAAAAAAAGGCAAAATATAAGCCCCACCCACCCGCCCTATCTCAATTCTGATGATTTTTTTATTCGTCGTGAGCCAAAGGGCGGAGCTTAATTGCAAAATCCTTATTTCTCTACTGTTGTTCAAAGAATACTATGTATATTAAGAAAAAAAACAAGCCTAAAATTAAGCCCCACCCATATCCATCCCAAGCTCAATCATCATGATCATGATCTCAATAGTGTGGCTCAATTGTGATGGAAGTTTAGATCATATAAATTGATATAATGCAGTGACTATGCAACCAACAATACAGATAATTATTTTAATTGCAATAAAACGTGCAAGATAAAATTAATGTGTACTTTCACCATTTTTAATGCTTATTTAGGTAAATTGGTAAATATAGACAATTTTAATTCCAATTAACACATTAAAAAATTTTGGAATGACATTTAGTCGTGATCATGAACGTACTCTAGGTGACACTTTGTTGTTATTATTGAAAACATAACCTCAATAAATAAAAAACGTTCCAGCGGATTATAATTTCTTATTTAAGCACATAAAGTATAACAAAATAAAGTAACTACAATTTGAATACTCGAAAATTTTAGACAATCAAGATGTCCACTTTAGAATATTCCGAAAAGTTAATGCGGCGCGTAAAATTTTTGCCGCACGACGTCCACTACTGTAAGGGATGTCCATATTTTACAAAGTCGGCGTTCCTGATGGTGAACCACTGCAGGCGCCACCGCTCACTCCGATTGCCTTTCAACTGTGTGAAGAACATGGAAATTTACCTCTGTATAGACTGCAACTTTCAAACAGAGCTCACCATCTGTATGAGGAACCATATTATAAAATACCACACCCCCCGGAACCGAGAAATTCGTTCGGATGTCAAAACATACGTCTGTAAAAAGTGCGGCTTCCAAACGTACTTCCAGTTATATTATTTTCGTCACAATAAAACCTGCACTGGAAATACCGAAAATGACCAAACTGCGGCAACACTGTTAAAAAAGCTGAAGACGCATTTGAGGCGGGTTGTAGTCACAAATACGGAAAAAAATGTATATAAAGAATGTCTAGAGTCAAGTGAAGCAGCTAAAAGTTTAAGTTTATCATTAGCCCCATGGTTAATAAACAGTCTTAGGAAGGCTAGAGCCAAATCTGTTGACGCGATTTTGAAAGAAAATTCGCACCTTTATGAAGAATATGATACTGAAAAATTGGTGAATTCTATTGACATTGAAAAGTTGAAGTTTCGTTTCAAACAAAATATATCAAAGAAAATTGATTAGTGCTGATGAAAATTTAATAAATGTTACTGTAGTGATTCTTTTTTATTCAGGTTAAAAATTTAGTGCGATGTGGGTTGCCTACCTCACTGTGTTTAATTAGGCAACACACTTTATAAGCTTATAATTTTAGTCCTTTTTCAATTCTTAATTGAACATCCTTTTACTCAAAGCACATTTATCCAGTAAAACTGTGTTTTCTGTTTTCCACCTCCATCAATTTTACTATTTTACTTAACATGAATAGTCGTTTCAATTTCAATGTAAATTGTGAGGTTATGTTGGTCAAAATCAAACAAATTTCATAACTCAAAAACAAGGGGTAGTCAGGTAGGAAAAAATACAGCACTTACTTTACAGTACAACAAAATCGATTTAGATACCTCAACAATGTCAACTATAAACAACTTAACACCTTTCAATTGTGAAAACACCAACCTGGAATTTTTCTACTGCAAAGAATGCAACTTTCGGTCAGAATTAACCCTCCACTACAAACAACACGTCGACGAAAACCACGGAATCAAGAAAGAGCCTGAAGAAAATTATTCCAAAGTAGAATACACCATTAATAAATATATTTGTGAAATGTGCAGCTTCCAGACCTACTTTATGCTTAAATGGTTGCAACATATCGCCAGTTGTTTGAAAAACACCCAAACTGCTCGACCTTCCACTGACGACGATTCCACCTGGTACAAGTGTGACTTCTGTGACCACAAATACAAGTCCAAAGTCTGGTTAAACAAACACACGATATCGAAACACTTGAACCACGTCTCCACCTGGTACAAATGTGACCAGTGTGAGCACAAGTACAAAACAAAAAGCTGGTTAAAGCAGCACAAAATTTCGAAGCACTTGAACGACGACGAGATAATCTGGTATCAATGTGCGATTTGTTCTTTCAAGTTCAAACAAAAATCCTACTTAAAATCGCACATGTATCTGCAACACACCGACGAGAGGAGCATCCGATGGTATGAGTGTCAAGAGTGTTCGTTTAAAACCAAGTACAGGTTTAAGTTCAGACGGCACGTTAAGGTTATCCACGAGCAGGATATCAAGTGGTATGAATGCAAAGAGTGCGAATACAGAACGAAATATTCGGCGGAATTGAAAATCCATACAAACGTGTGTCATCTGAAAGGACAAGACATCACGTGGTATGAATGTGAAAAATGTCCATACAAATCTAAAAGAAAAGGGACTTTGAGGTTCCACGTAAACGCGCATCATGTGGAAGAGCACAATGTTAAGTGGTACGAATGCGAGAAGTGCCCATACAAAGCTAAATTGATAACTTTGTTGAAGAAGCACATTCGCCGACGACATCTAGATGAAAAAGACATAAAGTGGTATGAATGCAAATTTTGCCAATTTAAAGCCAAATTGAAAGATACTTGGAAGCGTCACTTGGCTGTGCGACATTCAGAAGAACAGGACCTTAAGTGGTACGAATGTAAACAGTGTTCTTATAAAGCTATTCGTACGTCAGCTTTGAATAGACACGTAAACGACCACCATTTGGATGCTAAAGATGTGAAGTGGTACGAATGCAAGGATTGTGCTTATAAAACTAAGCAAAGTGCGTCGTTAAAGAAGCACATACTCGTCAAGCATTCAGACGATCAGGACGTGCAGTGGTTTGAGTGCAAAATGTGTCCATACAGAAATAAAATTAAGTGGAATTTGCAAAAGCACGAAAGAAAGAAACATTTAAATGTAAAGTAAGATAGGTGTGACGCTGTCTTGTAATGAATAAATTGGAGTACAAATAACTTTTGTTAGGTTAGAACTAGTGATTGTCAAAGTTGCTCGGGGTTTGTGAACGTACTCTGGCAACACTTATGCAACCAACAATACGCAAACATTGTTTTATTGTATATTTGTAGAAAATTACAAATGTCTTTCCACCATTTACAAATAAATTCATTTCTACGTATTTATAACCATATTAATTCCATAAGGTCACTTGTCGCACGTTAATTATATCAATGAGTGCTACTTATATGTTTTTCTAGAGGACGGCGATAACGTGACTTAAATTCACACTTATCACACTGAAACTTCTTACCACCTGGATGTATCAAGCGTATGTGCTGCCTCAAAGAGCATTTATTTTTATATTTAACTGGGCATTTTTCACACTGATACCACTCAGCTTCACTGTCACATACATTTTTGTTATTTACATGGTCTTTTAAACACTGCGAACAATTCACCTTATAATCACATTGATCACACTGATACTTGTTACCACTTGGATGTTTCAAGTACATGTGTTGTCTCCAAGACGATTTAATTTTATATTTAGCTGGACATTCCTCACACTGGTACCACTCAGCTTCAGTGTCACTTACATGTTTGCAATTTTTATGGTCTTTTAAAATTTGCGCACTTGTCGTCTTAAAATCACACTGATCACACTGATACTTTCCAGAGAATTCTTTATGCTGCTTGCGCAGGTGACGTCTTAAAGATCCGTTAGTTTTATATTTATGTGGACATTTTGTGCACTGATACCACTTAACTTCACTGGCCTGTGAATGTTTAGTGTTCATATGTTCTTCTACTTCAAACGAACTACATGATTTGTATCTACAGTAATCACAACGATATTTCTTGCCATCTTCATGTATATTAATTATGTGTTTCCACAAGCTTGACTTGGTTTTAGCTTTGTATGGACATTGTTCACATTGATGCCACTGAATCTTGTCATCGTCCGTATGTTTGTTAATTGTGTGTCTTCTCAAGCTGTCCGGATTTTGAAAAGTGCGCGAACACTTTTTACATTTGAATGGTTTATTTTCATTGTGTACATTTCTCATGTGTGCTTTCATTCCACGTTTATATTTGGTTTTGTGCCAGCATTTATCACAGTGATACCACTGGGTTTTATCACCCAAATGTTTGTTCCTTATATGTAATCTTAATCGTTCTATGGTTTTTGTCACATATGGACAATGATCACACTTCTGCCATTTGATGTCCTTTTTGTCTGTGTGTTTGAGGTAGACATGTCTACTTAAATGAGCTTTTCTTTTGGCCTTGTAGGTACATTTTTCACACATATACCAGCAAATTTTTTGTAGATGTTTTCCAGTTGTGTGTAATTTTAAATTGGTGGTTCGTTGACAAGCTGTAGTGTGCTCAAGAAGTTTAATTGAGGTATAAGTTTCGAAATCGCAATTTTTACAACTGTAGTTGTGAATACTGTAATTAATATCTGGCTGAAGGTTGTTTTTTTCACTTGAGTGACACTCTTTAATGTGTTTCTTCAAAGTGACAATAAAATCTGTCTGGAAGTTGCAGTCATGACAGCAATAAGTTTCTACATTGTCATCACAGCTGAAATGCATCATTAAAGAATGGTTGCGTTTGGCATGATTTTCCATAAAGAACGATGATGTTGTGAAGTAGGGACAAATCTGGCATTTCTGAACAATACTAGACAAAGATTTCATGTTGTAAAACTTTTCAGAGTGGGTGTACGTCGACATCTGGTTAATCTGTAGACATAAATCTGTACCTTTTAACATGTAGATTATTTTTTCATACCATGTTTTTTAATAACCATTCTTAAAATGGACTCGAACGTGAAAGCGACTTTATAAATCATAATTTTTAGGTTAGGTCAATTTTATAGGTTAAATTGAAATGAGTGCGTTCAGATTTTTTTGTATACATTGTGATTGAAGCATTCACATCTAGGGGTCCGAACCCAAACATCTCTAGAGAAATAACTATTTTCCGAAAATAACCTAATTACAACTGTAAACTTGTCTCAAATTTTACGTGATATACTTGATGTTGTATCATGGCCGACTCCATTAATCTCTAAAGATTTAACTCGTTACAATGGAAATTTGCAATTTAACACCTTTAAATTTCACAAGTTTCTACAAGATTAATAGACGCAAAATGAGCTATATCTTAACAAATACTAGAACCGCCCACCCGCCTCGTATTTTTTATGAGGGATATGACATTTGCCGAAATAAGTCTTATCTTAGCAAGTACTAACCCTGTCCACCCACCCTTTACTTTCTTAGAGGGTATCTCATTTGCCAAAATCAGTCTTATCTTACTAAGTACTAGCCCCGCCCACCCACCTTCTCTTTTCTTGGAAGGTATTTCATTTGCCACAATTACTGTTATCTTAGCAGGTACTAGCCCACCCTCTGTTTTCTTGGAAAGTATGTCACTTACCAAAATTAGTGTTATCTTAGCAGGTACTAGCCCCGCCCACCCACCCTCTCTTTTTTTGGTAGGTATGTCATTTGCCAAAATCAGTCTTATCTTACCAAATACTAGCCCCGCCCACCCACCCTCTCTTTTCTTGGAAGGTATGTCATTTGCCAAAATTAGTCTTATCTTACTAAGTACTAGCCCCGCCCACCTACCCTCTCTTTTTTTGGAAGGTATCTCATTTGCCAAAATTACTATTATCTTAGTAGGTACTAGCCCACCCTCTCTCTTCTTGGAAGGAATGTCATTTGCCAAAAATTGCTGTTATCTTAGTAGGTACTAGGCCCGCCCACCCACCCTCTCTTTTCTTGGAAGGTATGTCATCTGCCAAAATCAGTCTTATCTAAGCAAGTACTAGCCCCGCCCACCCGCCCTTTATTTTCTCAGAGGGTAGTACTTGCTAGTACTTGCTAAGATAAGTCTTATTTTGGCAAATGACATCCTCTGTGAAAATAGAGGAGGTGGGCGGGGCTAGTACTTCCTAAAATAAGACTGATTTCGGCAAATGACATACCTTCCAAGAAAAGAGAGGGTGGGTGGGCGGGGCTAGTACCTGCTAAGATAATAGTAATTTTAACAAATGACATACCTTCCAAGAAAAGAGAGGGTGGGTGGGCGGGACTAGTACCTGCTAGGATAACAGTAATTTTGGCAAATGACATACCTTCCAAGAAAAGAGAGGGTGGGTGGGCGGGGCTAATACCTGCAAAGGTAAAACTTCTTTTGGAAATGACATAAACTCTGAAAAAGTAGGGGGCGGGTGGGCGGGAACTTGCTAGGATAAGACTAATTTTACCCGTATTAAACTTTCTCAGAGGGTAGGACTTGCTAAGATAAGTCTTATTTTGGCAAATAACATATTATCTTAGCAGGTACTAGCCCCGCCCACCCACCCTGTCTTTTTTTGGTAGGTATGTCATTTGCCAAAATCAGTCTTATCTTACCAAATACTAGCCCCGCCCACCCACCCTCTCTTTTCTTGGAAGGTATGTCATTTGCCAAAATCAGTCTTATCTTACCAAGTAGTAGCCCCGCCCACCGACCCTCTCTTTTCGTGGAAGGTATCTCGTTTGCCAAAATTACTATTATCTTAGTAGGTACTAACCCACCCTCTCTCTTCTTGGAAGGAATGCCATTTGCCAAAAATTGCTGTTATCTTAGTAGGTACTAGGCCCGCCCACCCACCCTCTCTTTTCTTGGAAGGTATGTCATTTGCCAAAATCAGTCTTATCTTCATTAATTCTTTAGAGATTAATGGAGTCGGCCATGGTTGTATGTATATGTTACAGCTAATATCCGAAATCCGTTATTATGCATAATAACTAGACATTTTAGGAATTACGCGTAATAACTAAACTTGTCAGTGATTATGCATAATAACCGGAATGATTAGGAATTATGCGTAATAACTGAAAATTTCAGTTATTATGCATAATAACGGAAACGTTTAGGTAATATTGATAATAACTAACAGAGGAACAGGAATTATGCATAATCTTTTCAAAAAAGCTGCCCACCCTGCCTCGCTTTCCCCTACATATCACATGTACAGTTGATTTAGAAAAAAACGGGACAAATTACAGTAACATAAACGTTATATTCCCATTGCCTTTCATTGATCTATGAGAACCTGATTTGCTCATTTTTTGTGAAATCAGCTGGGCATGTTAGGCAATATGCTTAATGACTAATGTTTCAGGTATTATGCATAATTCCTGTTCCTCTGTTAGTTATTATCAATATTACCTAAACGTTTCCGTTATTATGCATAATAACTGAAAATTCCAGTTATTAGGCATAATTCCTAATCTTTCCGGTTATTATGCATAATAACTGAGAAGTTTAGTTATTACGCATAATTCCTAAAATGTCTAGTTATTATGCATAATAACGTATTTCGGATATTAGCTGTAACATATATACACGTTCACGTCTGACAATTTTTGCGTATTATACACCCCAGAGACGACTTCGTCCAATTTAATTTTTTTTCAATAAGCAGTCATAGCAATCACAGAAAAAGATGACAAAAATGTCAACGCGAAATAAGGACAAAATTGAAAAAATTAACACTCAATTTATTAATGGATCAGATTACAACGAAAACGAATTTATAATAAATGTTCAAAATGCTTGCCTCCACTATCGTCTCAAAGTCCTATCCTAGGTTCAAAATTTCTACGAACTCTGTGTAACGTGTCGGGAGTTATAGATCTGCATGACAATAAACGTTGCGTAACAACGGTCGGAAACTCGTGGTTAGGTCTCGACTGCTGGGCCAAGTCGACAGCGTCACGTCATCCCGACAGTCCCTGACTTCTATTTAAGACCTGCATCTTTTGTGCAGATATTGCGGCGGCTAGCTCGACAGGGAACCGCGCACTCCGCGTCTGCTACGTGTTTCGGTGTTATTTGAACTCAATTCCATTTAAATGTTGAATTTCTATAACTCTGACATTAAACTACAATTGAACAAGTGTTACAGTTTCAAAAAGAGCAATAAACAACATTAAAATTCGCCCTACACTCTCGTGAAATTTTTAAACAGCAAAGAATTCTTATCTGAGATTAATAAGATTTAACGGACAATTTATATGATGGAAGCATTAATCAACAAAATATTTACAAAACAAAAAAACTAGCCAAGATTCAAAAATACAAAAGAACTGGTGTGAAAGGAAACTTGTGCAGACAAAAATTTACGTGAGGTTAGAAACTGCAGAGCATGAAAGTTTACGTTCCATTTAAGTTATACAACAAGAAAATTACTGAAGTTAAAATTGTGAGATAAAGAAAAATTGCAAAGCTAACAAATTTACATGAGGTTAATATTTTATGTCCATTAGAGTTATCGGTTAATTTTTAAAAGTGAACTTATTCAGCTGCATTGTCATCGTTTTACATTTCCCCAAACACATAAAAAAAAATATGGCAGGCAAACTGGAGGTTCAAAATGGCATCGGACGAACGCGTCGTTAAAAAAATGAGTCAAAAATATGTCTCTTAGAAATGTGATCTATCCTGTGACACTGTACAAATAATGTCGTCCCCCATGACTCACAATGTTAAATTATGCCACACTTTAGCAACTATTCAAACAAAGACTTTACATACGTTAAATTATGCCTTGATCCGAGTGATTGGTCACTTAAAACTATTAGTTATGAGAGTTTATAACGTGAACTGTCCCAGTTTATCCCAGACAAAACACATGATAAATAAACAACACAAAATGTTTCAGGTGTTGCGAGGAAAGCTCCTCGGTGATGTAATTATCCACGTTGCGAGAAAGATATCTCGGTGATGTGATGATGATAATAACGATGATAACTGTCTAAAGGGAAAAATGTATAATCCCTCGTACCTCAGTTCACGATATTATGAATTCTACCACACATTCACGGTCTTTTCTCAGAGTGGGGCAACGTTAGGTTAATTTAACTGCCGTAAATAAACTATTAACAATCTTGTGTGAGGAATTAAGAAGTGTTATAATGTAATGTGTTATCCTGATTAAGTGAATTTCATGAAATCTCCTAGTAAATGCTCTATCTAAATAAATTCCCGATTGTTAAGCTGTGTTAGAACTAGTTAACGATTAAACTCCTAACATGCACGGTGCATTTATAAAAAATAAAACAAATTTACACAACGTGTTAGCGTCGGTCGAAAAATTCACTTATTTTCGCTTGGAAAAAACCGCAAGAATTAACTACTACAAAAATAGTAAATATATTTCTAGTGCTTAAAAATAAATATAAAACTTATATTAATTTGAGACAATGAATTATTACATTACGTTTTTAATAAGAACACCTCATCATTTCATTTCTATATATTCAATTTTTTGTTTTTAATTGCATTTATAAGATCGTTGTCAATGAGTGCTGCTTATATGTTTTTCTAGAGGGCCGCAATAACGTGTCTTAAAATCACACTGATCACACTGAAACTTCTTACCACCTCGATGTATCATGCGTCTGTGCTCCCTCAAAGAGGATTTATTTTTATATTTAACTGAACATTTTTCACACTGATACCACTCAGCTTCAGTGTCAGATAAATGTTTGCTATTTATATGATCTTTCAAACACTGCGAATAATTCGCCTTATAATCACACTGATCACACTGATACTTGTTACCACTTGGATGCTTCAAGTTCATGTGTTGTCTCCAAGACGATTTAATTTTGTATTTAGCTGGACATTCGTCACACTGGTACCACTCAGCTTCAGTGTCGCTTAAATGTTTGCTATTCGTATGGTCTTTTAAAGATTGCGAACTTGTCGTCTTAAAATCGCATTGATTACACTGATACTTTCCAGAGAATTCTTCATGCTGCATGCGCAGGTGACGGCTTAAACCTCCGTTAGTTTTATATTTTTGAGGACATTTTGTACACTGATACCACTTAACTTCACTGCCCTGTGAATGTTTAGTGTTCATATGGTCTTCTACTTCGAGCGAACTACGTGACTTATATGTACAGTGATTACAACGATATTTCTTACCGTTTTGATGTATATCGCTTATGTGTTGTAACAAGGTCGACCTTGTTTTAGCTTTGTATGGACATTGTTCACATTGATGCCACTGAATCTGGTTCTCGTCCAAATGTTTGTTAATTGTGTGTCTTCTCAAGCGGTTTATATTTTTAAAAGTGCGCGAACACTTTTCACATTGGAATGGTTTATTGTCATCGTGTACATTTGTCATGTGTACTCTTATTCCCTGTTTATATTTGGTTTTGTGCGGGCATTTATCACAGTGATACCACTTACTTTTATCACCCAAATGTTTGTGCTTTATATGTGTTTTTAATCGTTCTAAGGTTTTTGTCACATATGAACAATGATTACACTTCTGCCACTTGATGTCCTTTTTGTCTGTGTGTTTGATGTAGGCATGTCTCCTTAAATGAGATTTGCTTTTGGCATTGTAAGTACATTTTTCACACGGATACCAGCATATTTTTTGTAAATGTTTTCCAATTGTGTGTAATTTTAACTGAGCATCTTGACAAGCTGTAGTGTGCTGAAGAAGTTTAATTGAGGTATAAGTTTCGAAATGGCAATTTATGCAACTGTAGTTCTGAATACTGTAATTGATATCTGGCTGAAGCTTGTTTGTTCCACTTGGGTGACACTCTTTAATGTGTTTCTTCAAAGTGACAATAAAATCTGCCCGGAAGTCGCAGTCATGACAGCGATAAGTTTCTACATTGTCATCACAGCTGAAATGTACCATTAAAGAATGGTTGAGTTTGGCATGATTTTCCATATAAAATGGTAAAGTTGTGAAGTAGGGACAAATCTGGCATTTCTGAACAATAGTAGACAAAGATTTCATGTTGTAAAACTTTTTAGAGTGGGTCTATGTCGACATCTGGGTAATCTGTAGACGTAAAGAGATATAACCTTTTAACATATAGATTATTTTTTCATACCATGTTTTTTAATAACCATTTTTAATAGTGATTAGATCGTGAAAGTGACTTAACTTTACTAATCAAGATTTTTAGGTTAGATAAATTAATTTTATAGGTTAAATTGGAATGAGTCAATGCCTTCTAAACTTACAAGCCATGATGTTGAAAATCGGCAACACTGTAAGGTAGTCCGATGTCATCCAATTCACGTGAGCAGTTTGTGTTTGAATTTTTTTACTTTTGAGACGGTTTCTGTTATTTAAAACCACCCTACGGCATTGATTAAATACATATAGATAGACCCATGCTATTGTTTGGAGCGAACAGGCCAACGGCCGGCGAACAAGAGATGGCGCACCAACGGTCGGCCGTCAAACGCCGGCGAAAAGCTTGGACACCAATCACGCGCATAGGTAACACAAATCACACTAATAATATATTTAATAAATCTACCACTCGATAGAGGGCGACGAAAAAATGTGTAAAAATCTCATAGTTAGCATTTAAATAATTTGCAACGTTGCCAGATGAGCCTAACACAAATTTGCCGTTATTTCTAGCCAAGTAGGATTTATTTCGTTTAAAAGTTTCTGATAAAGAAATGGGATTATTATAATGAATAAAAATAAATAAAACAAACAAATTATTAAGTACTTGTTATTTTAAATACTTGTTAGTGCTAACATTATTATAAATACGGTCCGGTAACTCAAATTTTATAGAAAGAGTGAGACGTTTCAGGACGAGGCGACCGTAGGGAGCCGAGTTTTTAATTTCGAAACGAGTTCTGCGAAAAGAGTTATCGGAGGTATGTCGTTATGGATTTTATTTCATACTGTCAACATATTTTTTTTGTTCGATAAAATAATTACTATTTTGGAAAAAGTTCAAATCAAGTCACTTTTTCTGACATCGTTAGCAACCGCTGTTTGGCTAATGTTTTAATTTGTTTATTCGTGCAAATCAGCATCAAATGTTTAAACTAAAATTTATTAGTCTAGAGACGGACAGATATATACTAAAGACAAAACATATCCATTCATATATGTCTTAAAAAACGGGTAACATATGCCGCATAAACTAAAAAATAAGACATTTTCTTTCACATTTTATATTGTAAATGCAATTAAGTATATCGATAACTCGCTACTGAAAATTTATTGAAATATAATTTCTGCAAAAAAAAGATTGTTGTGGTTTTATGGTTTATTGACATAGTTTACTTATTTAAAATGAATATTTTTCATACATAGCACAAGTTCTTGATATTATTTATTTTAATTTCAAATAATAATTGTGTTTCCTTTAATTTTAACCAAGAAAATTTTTCGGTTATTATCCAACATACTTTTGTACATTAAGAAACTCCATTCCACGTCGCGGGACGTTACAGAACAATATTTAAGTAAATAAGCTTCTCCAAAAAGAAGTCGTTTTTATGTGTTTTAAAACTCACTCTTTTATCTCCGGACTTTCGGCTTTTTAATGTTTCACTTCGACACAAGAATATAAACAGTGGAAAAATGGAACAGTTTTAAAAACTATTCATCTATTTGTTCTGTCTTGCAGCGAGAAAGGAATATAGCATATTGTACCCACATTTCATAGTAAAAATATGGATCCGGTTTAAAATTTTACCTACCTACTTAATTACGTTAACAAACTAAAATTTTCATTGAAGAGACAGGCTGTTCTAGGAAACTTTATTACAAATCTCTTCATTTACGAGCTGCTGAAGGACCGCCTGTCTCATTGATAATTCTTACCTACTTCAGTTCTTACCTGGCTTGTACTTAAGAATGAAGCGAAAAATGTTCCAACAATAAAAACCAAAATGTACAGACTGGAAATATAGTAAATGGGGTAGTACCTACATACAAACGTATGCGTAATAGTTCGTTAGACATTAGGTATTTATCAAAATTAACCAAATCTCTTAGTTTACGCACTATTGGACGAGCACTCCTTAAAACGGTCAGAATACTTAATCGCATTATTCCATTCACACCTACCTTAAACTTTGCCAGATGAACCTAACACAAATTTGCGGATATTTCTCGTCAACCTGGTAATATTTGATTTTGAAGTTTCTAGAAGTATCTCAATGGGAATATTATAATGGACAAATAAAACAAACAAATTATTGTTATTATTATTTGTTGTTTTAATCCATTAGACGCTTATAGGCTATCGCATACTTTTCTTGAAAAATCGGTAATAAATTCAGTGAAGCATCTTTGCCCCTTAATTCCTATGGGTAAATTGGGATTTTGAATAGAGATCGCAGAAACATTTTTTATGGTTTTATGGTTTATTTACATAATTTACTTATTTACAATGAATGTTTTTAATATATAATACAAGTTCTTGATATTATTTATTTTTATTACAATTAATAATCTTGTGTTATTTTTCATTTTCAACAAGAAAATTTTGTCGCTTATTATCTAACATATTTTTATACAATGAGAAACACCATATGTTTCACATCACAGGACGTTGCAGGAAAATACTTAAGTAAATAAGCTTTTGTTATTTCACTTCGACGCAAGAACCGTTTCAAAGAAAACAAACAGTGAAAAAGCGGAACAGATTCACAAAGTTTTCTGTTCTTTTTTTCTTCGGTTTTGCAGTGGGTGGGAAATATGGTGTATTGTACATTTTACAATAAAAATATCGATTTCAGGCAAATTTCCGCACCACCAATGAGGTATTGCCACGGCGCGTTTTTTTTTTTGTTTTAGCAGTGCTATCCCCAATAGGCCTAATGCACTACTTGCCGATATTGATTCAGATAATTATCCGCTGAATTAAGACATGATACCGGAAAACTGACACAAATAAACCACTCAATTTACAAAAACTGCAGCTTAAAATATCCTGATTTTTTTACATGCATTAGGCCTATTGGGGATAGCACTGCTAAAACAAAAAAAAAAACGCGCCGTGGCAATACCTCATTGGTGGTGCGGCAATTTGCCTGAAATCGATATTTTTATTGTAAAATGTACAATACACCATATTTCCCACCCACTGCAAAACCGAAGAAAAAAAGAACAGAAAACTTTGTGAATCTGTCCCGCTTTTTCACTGTTTGTTTTCTTTGAAACGGTTCTTGCGTCGAAGTGAAATAACAAAAGCTTATTTACTTAAGTATTTTCCTGCAACGTCCTGTGATGTGAAACATATGGTGTTTCTCATTGTATAAAAATATGTTAGATAATAAGCGACAAAATTTTCTTGTTGAAAATGAAAAATAACACAAGATTATTAATTGTAATAAAAATAAATAATATCAAGAACTTGTATTATATATTAAAAACATTCATTGTAAATAAGTAAATTATGTAAATAAACCATAAAACCATAAAAAATGTTTCTGCGATCTCTATTCAAAATCCCAATTTACCCATAGGAATTAAGGGGCAAAGATGCTTCACTGAATTTATTACCGATTTTTCAAGAAAAGTATGCGATAGCCTATAAGCGTCTAATGGATTAAAACAACAAATAATAATAACAATAATTTGTTTGTTTTATTTGTCCATTATAATATTCCCATTGAGATACTTCTAGAAACTTCAAAATCAAATATTACCAGGTTGACGAGAAATATCCGCAAATTTGTGTTAGGTTCATCTGGCAAAGTTTAAGGTAGGTGTGAATGGAATAATGCGATTAAGTATTCTGACCGTTTTAAGGAGTGCTCGTCCAATAGTGCGTAAACTAAGAGATTTGGTTAATTTTGATAAATACCTAATGTCTAACGAACTATTACGCATACGTTTGTATGTAGGTACTACCCCATTTACTATATTTCCAGTCTGTACATTTTGGTTTTTATTGTTGGAACATTTTTCGCTTCATTCTTAAGTACAAGCCAGGTAAGAACTGAAGTAGGTAAGAATTATCAATGAGACCGGCGGTCCTTCAGCAGCTCGTAAATGAAGAGATTTGTAATAAAGTTTCCTAGAACAGCCTGTCTCTTCAATGAAAATTTTAGTTTGTTAACGTAATTAAGTAGGTAGGTAAAATTTTAAACCGGATCCATATTTTTACTATGAAATGTGGGTACAATATGCTATATTCCTTTCTCGCTGCAAGACAGAACAAATAGATGAATAGTTTTTAAAACTGTTCCATTTTTCCACTGTTTATATTCTTGTGTCGAAGTGAAACACTAAAAAGCCGAAAGTCCGGAGATAAAAGAGTGAGTTTTAGAACACATAAAAACGACTTCTTTTTGGAGAAGCTTATTTACTTAAATATTGTTCTGTAACGTCCCGCGACGTGGAATGGAGTTTCTTAATGTACAAAAGTATGTTGGATAATAACCGAAAAATTTTCTTGGTTAAAATTAAAGGAAACACAATTATTATTTGAAATTAAAATAAATAATATCAAGAACTTGTGCTATGTATGAAAAATATTCATTTTAAATAAGTAAACTATGTCAATAAACCATAAAACCACAACAATCTTTTTTTTGCAGAAATTATATTTCAATAAATTTTCAGTAGCGAGTTATCGATATACTTAATTGCATTTACAATATAAAATGTGAAAGAAAATGTCTTATTTTTTAGTTTATGCGGCATATGTTACCCGTTTTTTAAGACATATATGAATGGATATGTTTTGTCTTTAGTATATATCTGTCCGTCTCTAGACTAATAAATTTTAGTTTAAACATTTGATGCTGATTAGCCAAACAGCGGTTGCTAACGATGTCAGAAAAAGTGACTTGATTTGAACTTTTTCCAAAATAGTAATTATTTTATCGAACAAAAAAAATATGTTGACAGTATGAAATAAAATCCATAATGACATACCTCCGATAACTCTTTTCGCAGAACTCGTTTCGAAATTAAAAACTCGGCTCCCTACGGTCGCCTCGTCCTGAAACATCTCACTCTTTCTATAAAATTTGAGTTACCGGACCGTATTTATAATAATGTTAGCACTAACAAGTATTTAAAATAACAAGTACTTAATAATTTGTTTGTTTTATTTATTTTTATTCATTATAATAATCCCATTTCTTTATCAGAAACTTTTAAACGAAATAAATCCTACTTGGCTAGAAATAACGGCAAATTTGTGTTAGGCTCATCTGGCAACGTTGCAAATTATTTAAATGCTAACTATGAGATTTTTACACACTTTTTCGTCGCCCTCTATCGAGTGGTAGATTTATTAAATATATTATTAGTGTGATTTGTGTTACCTATGCGCGTTATTGGTGTCCAAGCTTTTCGCCGGCGTTTGACGGCCGACCGTTGGTGCGCCATCTCTTGTTCGCCGGCCGTTGGCCTGTTCGCTCCAAACAATAGCATGGGTCTATCTATATGTATTTAATCAATGCCTACGGTAAGCTTTAACTTTACTTTAAACCCAGTTGTAAGTCTATTACAATTGTTGTTGCTGTCAAGTCAAGAAAGCCATTATTAATTAACAGATTAATGTACCTAACCTCAAAACTTGATTTTCTGCAGATGCCTCGTAGGTGTTGCGTTCCAGCCTGCAAATCTAATTATGACAGTGAAATTAAAAAAACCAACACTACTGTGACAACATTTTCCTTTCCGAAAGATCCTGCCCGGAAAAATGTGTGGATACGAGCAATACCACGTAAAGATTGGACCCCTTCTGCTACTTCAGCAGTTTGTATTAATCATTTTAACGATCGACATGTTGTTAAATATCAAGTTTGTGTGAAGCCAAATGGGGAAAGGCAGCAAGTCTTGTTGAAATATCCAAAACTTACAAAGGATGCTGTACCCCAAATCTTCAAAAATTTACCAGGATATCTCTCAGTGGATTTAGTGCCAGAGCGAAAAGATCCAGAACAAAGAAGAATTCAGTTGGAGAAACAGCATGCTGCAAAAATTGAACAATTTTTGTTAAGTGACAATATCAATGGCTACGATAATTTTGTAAATAACTTTAAAAATCATCTACAAAATCTATCAGAGTGGAGTTTTTAAAGTGGTAGAAGATGGTGTGTGGTGTTATGTGCTGAACATTGATCATCAAACTGACTGTGAAATTCAAGAACTTACAGTCGTTTGTAGTGTTAACATAAGGAACGATTTAGGAGTAAAAGTGTTTGTAAAAGGTAATGAGATATCTTATAATGACTTGCGGTGGCTGTTTACTGGTACTCTAAAATTAACCAAATGGTCACAATTTGAAAATTTATTGTTGCGGTACAAAAATGTACCACATAGAGAAGATACTGTTCCTGAACATTATATAAATAAAGCATATATTTTTTTAGAAAAAGCACATGCATTGTTGAATGATGATCATGAATATAAATATAAGAAGTATTTGGACAGTATTCTGCAGCAGCTTAAAATGTTATGTCAGAAGAAGAGCAAATACAGTTCATCAGTATTATTATTTGCATTTATGATATATTCACAATCTGTGCCTGCATACAATATTTTGAGAGACTACTTTTTTCTGCCACATAAACGATATTTGCAGCAATTGTCTTCAGGTTTCAATGTTTCAACAAATGATTCTACCAGTACAACACATTATATTGAACATTTAGCTAGCCATTTAACTGAAAGAGAAAAATATGTGGCCCTATTGATTGATGAGATTTATGTTCATAGTCATATAAGTTTCAAAAATAATAACATTGTCGGTATGGCAGAAAACCATCCTACACAGGCGGCAAAAACTGTTGTAACATTCATGATCACTGCAGTTTTTGGAAATTTTAAAGAAGTGGTTCGTCTGTATCCTGTAAATAATCTCACTGGGGAAGAATTAAAACATGCTGCATTGGAAACAATCAATGTGGTTCAGAAATGTGACTTTAAAGTAATACTTATTATTACAGATAACAATCGATTGAACCAAAATTTTTTTAAAAATTTGGTATCAGGTGATACATTTTGTAATCCGTTACACAGTAATATGCCTATATTTTTAACGTATGATTTTGTGCATTTATTCAAAAATATTTATAATAATTGGTTAAATAGAAAAGATAATTTGAAAACATTCACTTACCCAGATTTTAATAATTTCGAACATGTTAAGCAGGCACGTTTAGAACATATTAGGATATTTTATAATCAAGAGAAAGAATTAATGGTTAAGAAAGCTTTCAAATTGAATAGGAAAACCTTATATCCCAATAACTTTGAGAGGCAAAATGTTAAGTTGTCGGATAATGTATTTCACGACACCACTATCGCAGCATTAAAAACAATTCCAGCCTATCATGAAACTGCTGATTTTTTGCAAATAATCAGAAATTGGTGGGATATTGTAAACACCAAGAATATTGTAAAAGGAATTGCTAAACGCAACAGATTTTCAGGACCTATTCACAGCATGGACGATGAAAAAATTCAGTTTTTAAAAAAATTTTTGCTCTGGTTAGAAAAGTGGTCAACCTTAAATAAAGACGGATTAACGAAGGATACGGCTTCAGCATTATTTCGAAGTACTTCCATTTTGTTAAAGTTTGCCGAATATTCTCTAACGACTTTGAAAGTAAATTATATTTTACCAGAAAAATGCGAAACAGACAATCTGGAAGAACGGTTTGGGCTGTATCGCAGATTATCTGGGAGCAATTACCATGTTTCTGTCCGACAGATTCTAGAGTCTGAAAAAAAGTGTAGACTAAGAAGACTCTTTCAGTCAGTAGGTGCTGGTACAATTTCTTTGAAGGACGCATTAAATTACGATGTATCTGAAGTTAGCGATGAAGATATTTCTGATTTTGCCGTTATTTTAGAGGACAGTTTTCATCTAGAGGAAGTTGTACCTGATGAAGCTGTTCAGAATTATATTTGCGGATATGTTTCACATTCAGTATTAAAATCCCTGTCATGCTCTTTATGTGAACAATTATTGAGAGTAGGAAAAGGTTGTGGTACTGGAGATGTATATTTTGATCACCTACAGAGAGGAGGGCTGTCTGTTCCTTCACACGAAATCAAATATGTTTTTAATCAAATGGCCAGCATTTTTCAATTTATCATTACATCAGAAGATTATGAAAAAAAATTCTTTCAATACTCCAACCACAAAAACATTATTACTAAATTAACCATGCGTCGATTACAGGAGAATGATTTTTTTTAAATGTTGACGATGGTTGTGCTTGTGGGACAAATCTTCAAGATATTTTCAAAAAAGTATGTTCTATAATGGCCAATATTGTATTAAACAATTATTCTAAAATTTGTAACGATTTTGTGTATTCCAGTAAGAATAAAAGGAAGTTGGATACTCTGCAAAAATAAGTCTTAATATTATGGTCTTAATTAAGTTTCATTTATACATATTATAACTATTATAGATATGTAGGCGTTATGTGTTACCGACCAATATTATGTATTTGTGTACTGAATATCATTTATTTTGTTTAATATAAACTGATTATTAATTTTTTTATATTTTTTTCAAGCCCTTCAATGTGCGATCCGATCTCGGGTCGAATTTTTAAAAGCTTTTGAATTAAGAGCCCAATTTAAGGCATTTTCGGTTTTCAGTAGTGGAACAATTAACTCTTGTCACGGTCTTGAATTGTCTTATTTAAAAATATCGTAAGTACCTACATATATGAAATCACACTCTTTTGAAAAACCATTCACATTATTTTTTTGCTGTATTTAATTTCATTGTTGTGTCGTAAAATTAACATTCACAAACAATATTACAGCAAAGGCATTTTAAAGATATCAACCGTCAGTTGAAATTATTATTTTTTGATTTTTTTATCCGTTGTAATATTTTTATTGCTTTAAACTTTTTCGGCATTGGAGATTAAATATTGAACGATTATGCGCACACTGCAGATACACGCGACCAAGCGACATTTAGCGCGTAGGACTACCTAAACAGCCTACTGCAGCGTTGCCAAATGTAACATCGTGGCTTGTAAGTTTAGAAGGCATTGAATGAGTGCGTTCAGATTTTTTTGTACCCACATTGTGATTGAAGGATTCACACCTAGGGGTCCAAACCGAAACATCTCTAGAAAAATGACTACTTTCCGAAAATAACCTAATTATAACTACTGTAAACTCATTTCAAATTTTACGTGATATGCTAGATATTGTTTATACAGGCTGTTCATTTTTTCTGTTCACGTCTGAATATTTCTGCATAGGCAACCCATTTTACGTTTTTTAAACAGATTTGATTAATTTTTATTTTTAAATAATAATGAAGGCATAGATAGCAATGATCACAACCAAAATTATGATAAATTAGCCAAATATTTTCAATGAAAAAGGACGAGAAGGACGAAAAAGGATAATAAGGACGAAAAAGGACAAAAAAGGATAATAAGGACGAAAAAGAACGAAAAGGGATAATAAGGACGCAAAAGGACGAGAAGGACGAAAAAGGATAAAAAGGACGAAAAGAACGAAAGAGGACGAAAAAAACGAAAAGGACGAAAAAGGATAATACGGACGAAAAAGACGAAAAGAACGAAAAATACGGAAAGGACGAAAAAGCATAATAAGGACCAAATAGGATGCAAAAGGACGAGAAGGACGAAAAAGGACATCAATGACGAAGAAAGACGCAAAAAGACAAAAAAGGACGAGAAGGACGAAAAAAGACGAAAAGGACCAAAAGAACGAAAAAGGACGAAAAAACAGAAAGGACGAAAAGAACGGAAAGGATGAAAAAGGACGAAAAAGGATAATAAGGACGTAATAGGACGCAAAAGGACGAGAAGGACGAAAAAGGACAACAATGACGAAAAAGGACGCAAAAGGACGAAAAAGGACGAAAAGGTATAATAAAGACGCAAAAGGAGGAGAAGGACGAAAAAGGACAAAAAGGACGAAAAAGGATAATAAAGACGAAGAAGGACGAAAAGGACGAAAAATTACGAAAAAAGACGAAAAAGGGTAACAAGGACGAATAAGGACGAAAAGGACATAAAAGGACGAAAAGAACGAAAAAGGACAAAAAAAAACGAAAAGGACGAAAGAGGACGAAAAAGGATGATGAGGATGAAGAAGGACGAGAAGGACGAAAAAGGACAAAAGCAACGAACAAGGACGAAAAAGGATAACACAGACGAAAGAGAACGAAAAAGTATAACAAGGACGAAAAAGGACAAAAACGGATAATAAGGACGAAAAAGGACGAAAAGGGATAATGAGGACGCAACAGGACAAAAAGGACGAAAAGAACGAATCAGGACGAAAAAAACGAAAAGGACGAAAAAGGATAATATGGACGAAAAAAGACGAAGAAAACGAAAAAAAGGACAAAAAAAAACGGAAAAGGATAAAAGGAAGAATAAGGACGAAAAAAACAGAGAGGACAAAAAAAACGGAAAGGACGAAAAAGGACGAAAAAGGATAATAAGGACGAAATAGGACGCAAAAGGACGAGAAAAACGAAAAAGGACGAAAAGGTATAATAAGGACGCAAAAGAAGGAGAAGGACGAAAAAGGACAAAAAGGACGAAAAAGGATAATAAGGACGAAGAAGGACGAAAAAGGATAATAAGGACGAAGAAGGACGAAAAGGACGAAAAATTACGAAAAAAGACGAAAAAGGATAACAAGGACGAATAAGGACGAAAAAGGACGAAAAGAACGAAAAAGGACGAAAAAAACGAAAAGGACGAAAGAGGACGAAAAGGGATGATAAGGATGAAGAAGGACGAAAAAGGACAAATAGGACGAAAAAGGACGAAAAAGGATAATATGTACAGACGGAAAAGGACGAAAAAGTATGAAAAGGACGAAAAAGGACGAAAAAGTATGATAAGGACGAAAAAGACGAGGACGAAAAAGACGAGGACGAAAAAGTATAATAAGGACGAAAGAGGACGAAAATGGACGAAAAAAGAACGAAAAAGGATAATAAGTATGAATAAGGACGAAAAGGACGAAACAGGATAATAAGGACGAAAAAGGACGAAAAGGACGTAAAAGGACGACAAAGGATAATAAGGACGAATAAGGACGAAAAGGACGAAAAAGGACGAAACAGGATAATAAGGACGAAAAGGACGAAAAAGGACGAAACAGGATAATAAGGACGAAAAAAACGAAAAGGACGAAAAAGGATGATAAGGATGAAAAAGGACGAGAAGGACGAAAAAAGACAAAAACGACGAAAAAGGACGAAATAAAAGGGAACAGGACGAAAAAGACGAAAAAGTACAATAAGGACGAACAAGCACGAGAAGGGCGAAAAAGGACGAAAAAGGATAATAAGGACGAAAAAGGACGATAAGGACGAAAACTGACGAAAAAAGACGAAAAAGGATAATAAGGACGAATAACGACGAAAAAGGTCGAAAAGAACGAGAAAGGACGAAAAAAACCAAAAGGGCGAAAGAGGACGAAAAAGGATAATAAGGATGAAAAACGACGAGAAGGACGGAAAAGGACAAAAACGACGAAAAAGGACGAAAAAGGACGTAAAAAGATAATAAGGACGAAAAAGACGAGGCCGAAACAGGACAAAAGGACGAAAAGGGACGACAAGGACGAAAAAGTATAATAATGACGAAAAAGGACAAGGACGAAAAAGTATAATAAGGACGAAAAAAGATAATAAGGACGAAAAAGGACGAGGAGACGAAAAAGGACGAGAAGGACGAAAAAGAACAAAAAGACGAAAAAGGATAATAAGGACGAAAAAGGGGTGCTGTAAACTACCAGCATAGTTAAACCATAAAATTCATGTATTTTTAACACAAGTTTATTAAAAAATCGAAAAGTTTTGGTGGTGAACCAAAATTCAAAATATTAAAAAAAAAAGACAACAAAAGCCTGAGAAAATACCATATAAATAGTGCCGATGTTTTTGTTTTAAATTAATAGTTTATTTTTCAATGTCAACTAAAAAATTCATTTAGCTCATTTAGAAAACACAAAAGTTATGTTAAACTGCAGTGTTTCAAATTATTAGATAGTTTACTTGAAGTATTTTCAGTATTTCAAGTACATTCAAGTAAATACTTGAAGTAATGTACCTGGATGACCTTCAAGTACACTTTGGAAAGTACTTGGTGCTTCAAGTACTTTTGCTGAGTACCTACCTTGAACAGCTGTGTATTCCTTCTTATTGTTATATTCTTTACTCCATGGTTCTATACAAGACTATACAAGATGTTCATTTTATCTGTTCACGCCTGAATATTTCTGCATAGGCAACCCATTTTACGTTTCATAAACAGCTTTGATTAATTTTTATTTTTAAATAACAATGAACGCATAGATAGCAATGATCGGAACCAAAATTATAACAATTTATTTCTGCCAGCCAAATATTTTCAATTTTCGTTTGCTTTAAAATGTTTTCGAATTCTGAAAAAACAGGCATGCTAATAATATTGGGAAAGTGTGACAAAAATTTTGATGCTGCTGTTCGTCTCTACGCCAGGCACTCCCTCAAATCAAGCGTTTAGAAAACTTGGACAAAATTTACGAGAATTTGGGCAATTAAAAAAAAAAGTTTGAAATCGAACTGATCCCCATTGGTATCAAGAAAAGCACTTCCAAGAAGTTTTCAAAGTTAATGCTTGTTGTGGAATTGTTGATTACAACGTCATTGGCCCACGTTTTTTTGAAGGAAATTTAAACGGACCTATGTATCTAAATTTTTTAAAGAATATTTTACCTGAACTGTTTCAAAATGATGGCGCTCTCGCTCAATATTATAGAGACGTTAGGAAGAGTACGCTTGGCCTGCATGGAGCCCTGATCTAACGCTATTAGATTTTTTTCTAAAGGATATTTCTACAAAAATAGTAAATATGATTCTAGTACTTAAAAATCAATATATATTATATTAATTTGAGAGAATCAAGTATTAAATTACGTTTTTAATAACAATAACATCATTCTACATATTCACTGAATCTCAATATCAAAAAAAAGAATATTTTGTAAATGTTTGTTTTAAATTGCAATCATAAGGTCACTTTTCGCTTCTCACTTAATTATATTAACTTTACTACGACGTTGTCAATGTGTGCTACTTATATGTATCTCTAGAGGGCCGCGATAACGTGACTTAAATTCACACTGATCACACTGAAACTTCTTAACACCTCGATGTATCAAGCGCATGTGCTGGCTCAAAGTCCATTTATTTTTATATTTGACTGGACATTTTTCACACTGATACCACTCAGCTTCAGTGTCACATAAATGTTTGCTATTTATATGGTCTTTTAAACGTTGCGGTTGACTCGCCTTATAATCACATTGATCACAACGATACTTGTTAACATTTAGATGTTTTAAGGTCATGTGGTGTTTCAAAGACGATTTATTTTTATATTTAACTGGACATTTTTCACACCGGTACCACTCAGCTTCAGTGTCACTTAAATGTTTGCAATTTATATGGTCTTTTAAACTTTGCGAACTAGATGACTTAAAATCACATTGTTCACACTGATACTTTCCACGGAATCCTTCATGCTGCATGCGCAAGTGACAGCTTAAACCTCCATTAGTTTTATATTTTTGAGGACATTTTGTACACAGGTACCACTTAACTTCACTGCCCTGTGAGTGTTTAGTGTTTATATGCTCTGCTACTTCGAACGAACTTCGTGATTTATATGTACAGTGATCACAACGATATTTCTTACCATCTTTATGTATATAATGTATGTGTTGTAACAAGGTCAACCTGGTTTTAGCTTTGTATGTACATTGTTCACATTCATGCCACTGAATCTGGTTCTCGTCCAAGTGTTTGTTAATTGTGTGTCTTCTCAAGCGGTCCATATTTTTAAAAGTGAGCGAACACTTTTGACATTGGAATGGTTTATTGTCATTGTGCACATTTGTCATGTGTAGTCTTATTCCATGTTTATATTGGGTTTTGTGCGGGCATTTATCACAATAATACCACTGGGTTTTTATCACCCAAATGTTTGTGCTTTATATGTGTCCTTAATCGATCTAAGGTTATTGTCACATATGAACAATGATTACACTTCTGCCATTTGATGTTGTTTTTGTCTGTGTGTTTGGCGTAGACATGCTTCTTTAAATTCGATTTGTTTTTGGTCCTGTAAGTACATTTTTCACACAGATACCAGCATGTTTTTTGTAAATGTTTTCCAGTTGTGTGTAATTTTAACTCAGCATCTTGACAAGCTATAGTGTGCTGAAGAAGTTTAATTGAGGTATAAGTTTTGAAATCGCAATTTTTACAACTATAACTTTGACTACTGTAACTGGTATCTTTCTGGAGGTTGTTTTTTTCACTTGGATGACACTCTTTAACGTGTTTCTTCAAAGTGACAATAAAATCTGTCTGGAAGTTGCAGTTATGACAGCAATAAGTTTCTACATTGTCATCACAGCTGAAATGCATCATTAAAGAATGGTTGCGTTTGGCATGATTTTCCATAAAGAACGATGATGTTGTGAAGTAGGGACAAATCTGGCATTTCTGAACAATATTAGACAACGATTTCATGTTGTACAACTTTTCAGAGTGGGTCTACGTCGACATCTGGTTAATCTGTAGACATAAATCTGTATCTTTTAACATGTAGATTATTTTTTCATACCATGTTTTTTAATAACCATTCTTGATTGCGAAAGCGACTTTACAAATTAGGATTTTTAGGTTAGGTAAATTTTGTAGGTTAAATTAGAATGAGTGCGTTCAGATTTTTTTGTATAAATTGTGATTGAAGCATTCACATCTAGGGGTCCGAATCCAAAAATTTCTAGAGAAATGACTATTTTCCGAAAATAACCTAATTACAACTGTAAACTTGTCTCAAATTTTACGTGATATACTTGATGTTGTATCATAGCCGACTCCATTAATCTTTAAAGAATTTAACTCGTTACAATGGAAATTTGCAATTTAACACCTTTAATTCACAAGTTTCTACAAGATTAATAGACGCAAAATGAGCTATATCTTAACAAATACTAGAACCGCCCACCCGCCTCGTATTTTTTATGAGGGGATATGACATTTGCCGAAATAAGTCTTATCTTAGCAAGTACTAACCCTGCCCACCCACCCTTTACTTTCTTAGAGGGTATCTCATTTGCTAAAACAAGTCTTATCTTACTAAGTACTAGCCCCGCCCACCCACCTTCTCTTTTCTTGAAAGGTATCTCATTTGCCACAATTACTGTTACCTTAGCAGGTACTAGCCCACCCTCTGTTTTCTTGGAAGGTATGTCACTTGCCAAAATTAGTGTCAGAGGGTACTAGCTAGTACTTGCTAAGATAAGCCTTCTTTTGGCAAATGACATCCTCTGAGAAAATAGAGGAGGTGGGCGGGGCTAGTACTTCCTAAGATAAGACTGATTTCGGCAAATGACATACCTTCCAAGAAAAGAGAGGGTGGGTGGGCGGGGCTAGTACCTGCTAAGATAATAGTAATTTTAACAAATGACATACCTTCCAAGAAAAGAGAGGGTGGGTGGGCGGAGCTAATACCTGCAAAGGTAAAACTTCTTTTGGAAATGAGATAAACTCTGAGAAAGTAGGGGGCGGGTGGGCGGGAACTTGCTAGGATAAGACTAATTTTACCCGTATTAAACTTTCTCAGAGGGTAGGACTTGCTAAGATAAGTCTTATTTTGGCAAATAACATATTATCTTACCAAGTACTAGGCCCGCCCACCCGCCCCGTACTTTCTCAGATGATATGTTATTTGCCAAAATATGTCTTATCTTAGCAGGTACTAGCCCCGCCCACCCACCCTCTCTTTTCTTGGAAGGTATGTCATTTGCCAAAATCAGTCTTTTCTTACCAAATACTAGCCCCGCCCACCCACCCTCTCTTTTCTTGGAAGGTATGTCATTTGCCAAAATCAGTCTTATCTTACCAAGTAGTTGCCCCGCTCACCCACCCTCTCTTTTCGTGGAAGGTATCTCATTTGCCAAAATTACTATTATCTTAGTAGGTACTAGCCCACCCTCTCTCTTCTTGGAAGGAATGTCATTTGCCAAAATCAGTCTTATCTTCATTAATTCTTTAGAGATTAATGGAGTCGGCCATGGTTCTATACATGGTAGAAGGAGACATGGTATAGGCATACGCATCGGGTGTGACGTCAAGTGGGGTGAAATTAGCGCGAAATTTAAAATACAATTCGTTATCTGACAACTAATTGACGTATTGGACAGAGCAATGACAACTCAAGCTGAAATTCCCTAGACTTCCCTAGCGAAGCTCACAAGAGTCACAAGGTCGTTGATGCCACCTAACGTCACAAATGGATGCGCAGACCATTTTTAAATTGGTACATCGGATGCCTATACCATGTCTCCTTCTACCATGGTTGTATATATATATACACGTTCACGTCTGACAATTTTTGCGTATTATACACCCCAGAGACGACTTCGTCCAATTTAATTTTTTTTCAATAAGCAGTCATAGCAATCACAGAAAAAGATGACAAAAATGTCAACGCGAAATAAGGACAACATTGAAAAAATTGACACTTAATTTATTAATGGTTCAGATTACAACGAAAACGAATTTATAATAAATGTTCAAACTGCTTGCCTCCATTATCGTCACAAAGTCCTATCCTAGGTTCAAGATTTCTACCAACTCTATGTAACGTGTCGGGAGTTATAGATCTGCATGACAATAAACGTTGCGTAACAACGGTCGGAAACTCGTGGTTAGGTCTCGACTACTGGGCCAAGTCGACAGCGTCACGTCATCCCGACAGTCCCTGACTCCTATTTAAGACCTGCATCTTTTGTGCAGATATTGCGGTCGGCAGCTCGACAGGGAACCGCGCACTCCGCGTCTGCTACGTGTTTCGGTGTTATTTAACCTCAATTCCATTTAACTGTTGAATTTTTATAACTCTGACATTAAACTACAACTGAACAAGTGTTAAAGTTTCAAAAAGAGCAATAAAAACATTTAAATTCGCCCTACACTCTCGTGAAATTTTTAAACAGCAAAGAATTCTTATCTGAGATAAATACGATTGAACGGACAATTTATATGATGGAAGCATTAATCAACAAAATATTTACAAAACAAAAAAACTAGCAAAGATTCATAAATACAGAAGAACTGGTGTGAAAGAAAACTTTCGCAGACAAAAATTTACGTGCGGGTAGAAACTACAGAGCATGAAAATTTACGTTCAATTTAAGTTATACAATATATTACATAATCTATGAAAATCAAACTGATACTTCGAGGAAAAAAGTGCAAATTCTGTGTTAATCACATTAAAGACTCAAAATTTACTCAAAATTTTAAAATATGAAGTTCAAATTCTACCCAAAAGCTTGGTGATTGGAAATTTTGAATTAATTTAAATCTAAATTTCCAGTTATACATTCCAAGTGTAAGATAACACTATGCAACACTAAAAAATTCACAGAAAGTTCAGATAGTGTTTGAGGTTGGGTATACTCCATATACTAAAGAAAAAAATGTTTTATAGTCATATCACATCACAAAACATAGATAACGGGTGTTTTGTTTTTCTTACTTAATGGGACACTTGATTGCATTTAATCGTAAAAATATCGCTTTTATGTATCCACCCATGTTTGCAGACTTCTGTTGGTGTCTTCAGAGGGATACTGCGAGATTTGGCTACAATAGGAATGCCAATCGTTCGAAAAAAAGACCTTTTTCAATGAAAAATGAAGTATTGTTTTAGTAATTTTGTATGATTTCAAAAAATTCAATAAACACTTTTCATTTTGAAACCTGATGTGCTAGGTTGGGTAGCTATACTCCATATACTAAAGAAAAAAATGTTTTATCCTCATATCACATCACAAAATATAGATAACGGGTGTTTTGTTTTTCTTACTTTTTGGGACACTTGATTGCATTTAATCGTAAAAATATCGCTTTTATGTATCCACCCATGCTTGCAGACTTCTGTTGGTGTCTTCAGAGGGATACTGCGAGATCTGGCTACAATAGGAATGCCAATCGTTCGAAAAAAAGACCTTTTTCAATGAAAAATGAAGTATTGTTTTATTAATTTTGTATGATTTCAAAAAATTCAATAAGCACTTTTCATTTTGAAACCTGATGTGATAGGTTGGGTAGCTATACTCCATATACTAAAGAAAAAAATGTTTTATCCTCATATCACATCACAAAATATAGATAACGGGTGTTTTGTTTTTCTTACTTTTTGGGACACTTGATTGCATTTAATCGTAAAAATATCGCTTTTATGTATCCACCCATGCTTGCAGACTTCTGTTGGTGTCTTCAGAGGGATACTGCGAGATCTGGCTACAATAGGAATGTCAATCTTTCAAAAAAAAAGACCTTTTTCAATAAAAAATAAAGTTTTGTTTTATTAATTTTGTATGATTTCAAAAAATTCAATAAACGCTTTTCATTTTGAAACCTGATGTGATACGATTCTTTCAAGTATAATCCTCAATTGAGTTTGAGGTAAGAAATTTTAACTACATACTGTGCATTCTGTGAATTTTATTTTTTTTTAATTTGTTGCATAGTGTAATTAGTCAATATTTTCTAATTACCCCCTCGGCTTACGACGAATAAAAAAAATCATCAGAATTGAGACAGGATTGGTGGGCGGGGCTTATATTTCGCCTGTTTTGTGGGCAGGGCTTATATTTTACCTGTTTTTTCTTAATATAGCCTTCTTTTCCCAACAGGAAACCTAAAACATTTTTTGCAACTGTGGGGCGAAGCCTAATTGCAAAATAGATATTTCTTTATACAAATTTTCCATTTTAAACATGTTTTAAATTTCATGTTGTGAAAAGAAATCTACACCATATTAAAACAAAAAGGCTGTTACAGTCGCAAACTCGTGGTTAGGTCTCGACTACTGGGCCAAGTCGACAGCGTCACGTCATCTCGCCAGCTCGACAGAGAACCGCGCACTCCGCTTCTGCTACGTGTTTCGGTGTTATTTAACCTCAATTCCATTTAAATGTTGAATTTCTATAACTCTGACATTAAACTACAACTGAACAAGTGTTAAAGTTACAAAAAGAGCAATAAACAACCTTTAAATTTGCCCTACACTCTCGTGAAATTTTTAAACAAAAAGAATTCTTATCTGAGATTAATAAGATTGAACGGACAATTTATATGATGGAAGCATTAATCAACAAAATATTTACAAAACAAAAAAAAACCTTAGATCATATAACAAATAGATACCAATATTCAAACTGAAAGCTGTGACTAGACATGAAGCTGTCTGTTGTCGTTTTCTACGTCAAGGGGAATAGTATAATGCTTTCCTTGTGTGATCACCACATCTTCATCTTTGTTATATGCATTTCATCTGTATATGTCTGTTTCACTTCCATCCTTATAACACACCAGCGCAACAAATCGCTTTTGACAGATGTTTCTTCTAACCTCTCTTTCGAGTTGTTGTACAAAAAACAATTTTAGAATTTAGAACAAAGATCCTATTTTAAGTGATGTAATCATAAAGGATCACAATTGCTGCCTAATAATTTACTATTCATTTCGATATCTACTGTGAATTATTTATAAAATCAAGCTGTCAACATCTTGCGTGCGAAGTTAGTTCAGACATACTTCCTAAAATTTAGGCGCGCAAAATTCAAATAGTGATCAGGCAAGCATAGCTTCATTGTAATCCCTCCATGCACAAGCGAGATGTGTGACAGGAGGATGTCGTCACAGGCTCTCCTAGGGAAAGAACACGGCGTGGTGGTATCTATTTATTATATGATCTAAGAAAAAAACTAGCAAATATTCATAAATACAAAAGAACTGGTGTGAAAGAAAACTTGTGCAGACAAAAATTTACGTGAGGTTAGAAACTGCAGAGCATGAAAATTTACGTTCAATTTAATTTATACAACAAGAAAATTACTAAAGTTAAAATTGTGAGATAAAGAAAAATTGCAAAGCTAACAAATTTACATGAGGTTAATATTTTATGTCCATTAGAGTTATCGGTTAATTTTTAAAAGTGAACTTATTCAGCTGCATTGTCATCGTTTTACATTTCCCCAAACACATAAAAAAAATAGGCAATCTGGAGGTTCAAAATGGCATCGGACGAACGCGTCGTTAAAAAAATGAGTCAAAAATATGTCTCCTAGAAATGTGATCTATCCTCTGACGCTGTACAAATAATGGTCTAAATCCAAGGAATAAAATGCACGTCCCCCATGACCCACAATGTTAAATTATGCCACACTTTATCAACGATTCAAACAAATAATTTACATTATGTTAAATTATGCCTTGATCCAAGTGATTGGTTACTTAAAACCATTAGCTATGAGAGTTTATAACGTGAACTGTCCCAGCTTATCCCAGACAAAACACATGATAAATAAACAACACAAAATGTTTCAGGCGTTGCGAGGAAAGCTCCTCCGTGATGTAATTATCCACGTTGCGAGAAAACTGTCTCGGTGATATGGCTTTCTACGTTGCAAGAAAGATATCTCAGTGATGTGATGATGATAATAACGATGATAACTGTCTAAAGGGAAAAATTTATAATCCCTCGTACCTCAGTTCACGATGTTATGAATTCTACCACACTTTTACGATCTTTTCTCAGAGTGGGGTAACGTTAGGTTAATTTAACTGCCGTAAATAAACTATTAACAATCTTGTGTAAGGAATTAAGAAGTGTTATAATGTAACACTTAAGTAAGAGCATCCAGAAACTTACTCATAACTTTGTAAAGAAAGGGTGTTATCCTGACTAAGTGAATTTCATGAAATCTCGTAGTTGCTCTATATAAATAAATTCCCGATTGTTAAGCTGTGTTAGAACTAGTTAACGATTAAACTCCCAACATGCACGGTGCATTTACAAATAATAAAACAAATTTACACAACGTGTTAGCGTTGGTCGAAAAATTCACTTATTTTAGCTTGGAAAAAACCGCAAGAATTAACTACTACAAAAATAGTAAATATATTTCTAGTGCTTAAAAATAAATATAAAACTTCTATTAATTTGAGAGAATGACTTATTACATTACGTTTTTAATGACAACACCTCATCATTTCATTTCTATATATTAATTTTTTTGTTTTAATTGCATTCATAAGATCACTTCTTGCACGTTGATTATATCAATAACGTATTAACTTTACTGGAACGTTATCAATGAGTGCGAGTTATATGTTTTTCTAGAGGGCCGCTATAACGTGACTTAAATTCACACTGATCACACTGAAACTTCTTAACACCTCGATGTATCAGGCGTCTGTGTTCCCTCAAAGAGCATTTATTTTTATATTTAAATGGACATTTCTCACACTGATACCACTCAGCTTCAGTGTCAGATCAATGTTTACTATTTATATGGTCTTTTAAACACTGCGAATAATTCGCCTTATAATCACATTGATCACACTGATACTTGTTAACACTTGGATGTTTCAAACTCATGTGGAGTCTCCAAGACGTTTTATTTTTATATTTAGCTGGACATTCTTCACACCGGTACCACTCAGCTTCAGTGTCACTTAAATGTTTGCTATTTATATGGTCTTTTAAACGTTGCGATGTACCTGCATTATAACCACATTGATCACACCTATACCTGTCCCCACTCAGATGTTTATCGTGCATGTGGTCTCTCAAAGACGATTTAGTTTTATATTTAACTGGACATTTTTCACACTGGTACCACTCAACCTCAGTGTCACTTAAATGTTTGCAATTTATATGGTCTTTTAAACTTTGCAATCTACCTGACTTAAAATCACATTGTTCACACTGATACTTTCCACGGAATCCTTCATGCTGCATGCGCACGTGACAGCTTAAACCTCCATTAGTTTTATATTTTTGAGGACATTTTGTACACTGGTACCACTTAACTTCACTGCCCTTTGAGTGTTTAGTGTTTATATGCTCTGCTACTTCGAACGAACTTCGTGATTTATATGTACAGTGATCACAACGATATTTCTTACCATCTTTATGTATATCATTTATGTGTTTTAACAAGGTCAACCTGGTTTTAGCTTTGTATGGACATTGTTCACATTGATGCCACTGAATCTTGTCCTCGTCCAAGTGTATGCTAATTGTGTGTCTTCTCAAGCGGTCCATATGTTTAAAAGTGCGCGAACACTTTTTACATTGGAATGGTTTATTTTCATCGTGCACATTTGTCATGTGTAGTCTTATTCCCTGTTTATATTTGGTTTTGTGGGGGCATTTATCACAATAATACCACTGGGTTTTATCACCCAAATGGTTGTGTTTTATATGTGCTCTTAATCGATCTAACGTTATTGTCACATATGAACAATGATTACACTTCTGCCATTTGATGTCGTTTTTGTCTGTGTGTTTGGCGTAGACATGCTTCTTTAAATTCGATTTGTTTTTCGTCCTGTAAGTACATTTTTCACAGAGGTACCAGCAAACTTCATGCAAATGATTTTCAGTTGTGTGTAACTTTAAATTGGTTGCTAGTGGCTGAGCATCTTGACAAACAATAGTGTGCTGAAGAAGTTTAATCGAGGTATAAGTTTCGAAATCGCAATTTTTACAACTGTAATTGTGAATTATGTAATTAATATCTGTCGGGAGCTTGTTTTTTCCACTTGGGTGGCACTCCTTTATGTGTTTCTTCAAAGTGACAATAAAATCTGTCTGGAAGTTGCAGTCATGACAGCAATAAGTTTCTACATTGTCATCACAGCTGAAATGCATCATTAAAGAATGGTTGCGTTTGGTATGATGTTCCATAAAGAACGATGATGTTGTGAAGTAGGGACACGGCTGTAGAATAGATAGGTTGAGTATCTTTCATTCATTCACGTTCCGGTAGGTGGAATAATTTCTTTCCGTACCAGTTGGCCATGACGCGCGTTAGAGTCCCTGTAGAGAGAGTACCGCAAACCTCCGCCATTTTAACTCCATTACGACGCGCCAACTTTAAACGGAGCATGTTGATGGGTTGTATGAATAATAAATTCTTGTAGAATAAAAATTTTTAGAATAAATTTAAAACGAAGGGCATTTTTTGAATCGAAACGAAGTACTATTTCCCAATTTTATTCATATCATCCAGTTCATGCTATTTTAATTTGGATTTTTAATGATAGGACAAGAATTTAGGTAAACAAACGAAAGGACAATCGCTGAAAATATTGAAATCTTTTATTGCATTTTGTTTGCCAAAACACGCATCGCAATACTTTTACTACTTCTAATATTAACACTATTGGTAACAATTTTTTTCCAAAACAGCATCAGCACAATATGAATTAGCTGTAAATTCATACTGCACAACTTGTTTCCATCTCGTTGTCATGCCTCCTAGCATGAATACCAAGGCATGTGTCGCCAGTTCGTTGGAGCTGTCCCGATTACCTGATAATGGCATTGTGGGCCTTCCTACTATTTTTTTTAGACTGTTGTCGTATTGGAGTCCAGGTTGTATCGCCATTTCATCTAGCAACAGTACTGCCTGCGTCTCTATTGGTTTAAATGTCCGGACCTACAACAAACATTAAAACCATTAGAAATAGATAACCAACAGAAAAGGAGACATGTTGAAATTGGACAATGTGGATTGGCACTGTTTCACATGACACCCTTTATTTTAATCAGATATTTACTTTTACAGCCAGGAGGTTAAACATATCTTCTAAAACACCACCACCAAATTTTATACCTCTAATCCGATGCTGTAATGTTCGGATACTGGGGTATGGCAAGTTCTGTCTTTTCACTTCCTCATATCCTTTGGCCCCACAGGCCATATATAAGCGAAGTGCCTTATTTATTGACTCATCAGACCATTCCACACCTCTGTGGCCTCCCATTTCAAGATAATGTACTTGGTCCTCACTAAACGCTTTTTTAAAATTTCCTTTGAGATTGTTAATTTTCTTCTCCAATTGCCGAATTTTGTGTTGTGCAGCTTGCAGTTCATTCTTCAGACGTTGAAATTGTAAATTAGTTACAAAATTTAAATCTCCTGCTGTGGACTCAGCTGTATTTGGACTTTTTTGCGTAGAGTTTTCCAGTTCATTGTTTACATCTTCAGTAACTATAGAATAAACCAAGTTAAAAAAAAACCTATTTTTGAATGTTTAATAAGAAACTTACCCAAAGGTCCTTCTGTGTCTATCGAATAAATCTGGGCACTTTCTGGAATTTTACATTTCAAGGTGGGAACAGCATTCCACTTCAACAGCCTTCGGCCATCTGTTCTCTGCGTTTCAAACTGTGTTTCTTCAAAATGAGCCTTTAACAATAATTACATGTTACCCAGTATTATGAACAACCTCAACCTCATCGAAAATAAAAAATTGGGAACACCTGGTTACATAACCTCAATACGTTCAATTCTAAACAAAATACTCACCTCACAAACACTTGCTCTTGCGGGCAAATTTTTTCTATTGATGAATTTTATCCAAGCATTCTTCCTGTTAGCACTTTTTTTTCCACTCGGCAAACTAAAAAGTCGAAAACCTTTTTCACTCCTATTGTTACAGTTGGCGATACAACAACCCGGCATTGTTCACTTATAAAATCCCACTTTATATAATATATACAGATATTTACACGCACTATACACACATTCCAGCTCTTGTTTTTGTTCAAAAAAAAAAACAACAATCAAAACTAACGTTATTTCAGCTGATGCCGAGCCGCCATTTTACCTCCAAGGTAGTGAGTAAAGCAATTGCGGTACTCTCTCTACAGGGACTCTAACGCGCGTTATCGAATGGGTCCCTCTTACGGTATTTAGAGGCATTAACTTTTGCCACATCAAAAGGACACGATTTTACCGACATAAATGACAACTTTGACATTTAATCAAAGCATTTAATAATAATTTTTATGTTAAACGTTCAATCTTTTGGAAGCGTCTTTGACCATTGTTTACACTAGCTACTATGCGACTTCTCTGAAACCGTTTTTGCAGAACCCTCATACAACGCCCCTGCCCTGATCGCGTTCCTACTCTTCAAATGTTATGAGAAATGTTTGTACAACATTTGAAGGTTAGGTAGGAACGTGATCAGGGGTGTTGTATGAGGTTTTTGTGGGGGCGGATTCGGCAAAATCGCGGTGGCTAATGTAATCAATTACCGAAAAGTTCTTAACCAGTACATTGTCAACTTGTTTTTCGAAGGAATCTGTGTTTATCTGGTCATCGCACATGCTTGTTTAATGATTGTTTACATGAAACAATAGTGCTAGAAATATCGAACAAACCTGCGGTTGCCGAGGTTTGTTATGTATAAAATGTACGTTTCTCTCTGAGTTGGCGATCTCGTTAAACCAATTTAAACAGTAATTTCTATCATAATACATCAACTAGAAGTAGAATGACAGTTTTGGCAGCCTGTCAGTTGTCAATTTGCCATTGCAGTATTGCAGTAGTGGAAAATTTCATTCATAAAGATGTTAGTGTGTAATCGTAATTCACAGATGGCGAAACGATCTAAAGCGCGCCAAAGCCGCCTAGGACCCCCAAATTTTATTCCACCAAATTTCCCTTAGTGTACCAACCTTATATTCTACAGCCGTGAGTAGGGACAAATCTGGCATTTCTGAACAATATTAGATAAAGATTTCATGTTGTAAAACTTTTCAGAGTGGGTCTACGTCGACATCTGGTTAATCTGTAGACATAAATCTGTACCTTTCAACATGTAGATTATTTTTCCATACCATGTTTTTTAATAACCATTCTTGATTGTGCAAGCGACTTTACAAATCAGGATTTTTAGGTTAGGTAAATTTTATAGGTTAAATTGGACTGAGTGCGTTCAGATTTTTTTGTAAACATCGTGATTGAAGCATTCACATCTAGAGGTCCGAACCCAAACATCTCAAGAGAATGTCTATTTTCCGAAAATAACCTAATTACAACTATAAACTTGTCTCAAATTTTACGTGATATGCTTGATGTTGCATATACAGGTTGTTCATTATTATTTGTTCGCGCCTGACAATTTTTCATAGGCAATATATTATACAACTCAGAGACGACTTCGTCCAATTTAATTTTTTTTTGAATAAGCAATCATAGCAATCACAGAAAAAGATGACAAAGATGTCAATGCGAAATAATGACAAAATTGAAAAAATTAACACTCAATTTATTAATGGTTCAGAATACAACGAAAACGAATTTATAATAAAAGTTCAAAATGCTTGCAAAATTTCTACGAATTCTATCTAACGTATCGGGAGTTATAGATCTGCATGACAATAAATGTTGCGTAACAACGGTCGGAAACTCGTGGTTAGGTCTCGACTACTGGGCAAAGTCGACAGCGTCACGTTATCCCGACAGTCCCTGACTTCTATTTAAGACCTGCATCTTTTGTGCAGATATTGCGGCCGCCAGCGCGACAGGGAACCGCGCACTCCGCGTCTGCTACGTGTTTCGTATTATTTAACCTCAATTCCATTTAAATGTTGAATTTCTATAACTCTGACATTAAACTACAACTGAACAAGTATTAAAGTTTCAAAAAGAGCAATAAACAACATTTAAATTCACCCTAATCTCTCGTGAAACTTTTAAACAGCAAAGAATTCTTATCTGAGATTAATAAAATTGAACGGACAATTTATATGATGGAAGAATTAATCAACAAAATATTTACAAAACAATAAAAACTAGCAAATACAAAAGAACTGGTGTGAAAGAAAACTTGTGCAGACAAAAATTTACGTGAGGTTAGAAACTGCAGAGCATGAAAATTTACGTTCAATTTAAGTTATACAACAAGAAAATTACTAAAGTTAAAATTGTGAGATAAAGAAAAATTGCAAAGCTAACAATTTTACATGAGGTTAATATTTTATGTCGATTAGAGTTATCGGTTAATTTTTAAAAGTGAACTTATTCAGCTGCATTGTCATCGTTTTACATTTCCTAAACACATAAATATGGCAGGCAATCTGGAGGTTCAAAATGGCATCGGACGAACGCGTCGTTAAAAAAACGAGTCAAAAATATGTCTCCTAGAAATGTGATCTATCCTCTGACGCTGTACAAATAATGGTCTAAATCCAAGGAATAAAATGCACGTCCCCCATGACTCACAATGTTAAATTATGCCACACTTTATCAACGATTCAAACAAACAATTTACATTACGTTAAATTATGTCTTGATCCAAGTGATTGGTTACTTTAAACTATTAGCTATGAGAGTTTATAACGTGAACTGTCCCAGCTTATCCCAGACAAAACACATGATAAATAAACAACACAAAATGTTTCAGGCGTTGCGAGGAAAGCTCCTCGGTGATGTAATTATCCACGTTGCGAGAAAATTATCTCGGTGATATAGCTTTCTACGTTGCGAGAAAGATATCTCGGTGATGTGATGATGATAATAACGATGATAACTATCTAAAGGGAAAAATTATAATCCTTCGTACCTCAGTTCACGATATTATGAATTCTACCACACTTTCACGGTCTTTTCACAGAATGGGGCAACGTTATGTTAATTTAACTGCCGTAAATAAACTATTAACAATCTTGTTTGAGAAATTAAGAAGTGTTATAATGTAACACTTAAGTAAAACCATCCAGAAACTTATTCATAACTTTTTAAACAAAGGGTGTTATCCTGACTAAGTGAATTTCATGAAATCTCGTAGTAAATGCTCCATATAAATAAATTCCCGATTGTTAAGCTGTATTTGAACTAGTTAACGATTAAACTCCCAACATGCACGGTGCATTTACAAATAATAACACAAATTTACACAACGTGTTAGCGTTGGTCGAAAAATTCACTTATTTTCGTTTGGAAAAAAACGCAAGAATTAACTACTACAAAAATAGTAAATATATTTCTAGTGCTTAAAAATAAATATAAAACTTCTATTAATTTGAGAGAATGACTTATTACATTACGTTTTTAATAACAACACCTCATCATTTCATTTCTATATATTAATTTTTTTGTTTTAATTGCATTCATAAGATCACTTCTTGCACGTTAATTATATCAATAACGTATTAACTTTACTGGAACGTTATCAATGAGTGCGAGTTATATGTTTTTCTAGAGGGCCGCTATAACGTGACTTAAATTCACACTGATCACACTGAAACTTCTTAACACCTCGATGTATCAGGCGTCTGTGTTCCCTCAAAGAGCATTTATTTTTATATTTAAATGGACATTTCTCACACTGATACCACTCAGCTTCAGTGTCAGATCAATGTTTACTATTTATATGGTCTTTTAAACACTGCGTATAATTCGCCTTATAATCACATTGATCACACTGATACTTGTTACCACTTGGATGTTTCAAATTCATGTGGTGTCTCCAAGACGTCTTATTTTTATATTTAGCTGGACATTCTTCACACCGGTACCACTCAACTTCAGTGTTACTTAAATGTTTGCTATTTATATGGTCTTTTAAACGTTGCGATTTACGTGCATTATAACCACACTGATCACACCGATACCTGTCCCCACTGAGATGTTTCTCGTGCATGTGGTCTCTCAAAGACGATTTAGTTTTATATTTAACTGGACATTTTTCACACTGGTACCACTCAACCTCAGTGTCACTTAAATGTTTGCAATTTATATGGTCTTTTAAACTTTGCAAACTAGATGACTTAAAATCACATTGTTCACACTGATACTTTCCACGGAATCCTTCATGCTGCATGCGCACGTGACAGCTTAAACCTGCTTTAGTTTTATATTTTTGAAGACATTTTGTACACTGGTACCACTTAACTTCACTGCCCTGTGAATGTTTAGTGTTTATATGCTCTGCTACTTCGAACGAAGTACGTCCTTTATATGTACAGTGATCACAACGATATTTCTTACCATCTTTATGTATATCATTTATGTGTTTTAACAAGGTCGACCTGGTTTTAGCTTTGTATGGACATTGTTCACATTGATGCCACTGAATCTTGTCCTCGTCCAAGTGTATGTTAATTGTGTGTCTTCTCAAGCGGTCCATATGTTTAAAAGTGCGCGAACACTTTTTACATTGGAACGGTTTATTTTCATCGTGCACATTTGTCATGTGTAGTCTTATTCCATGTTTGTATTTGGTTTTATGCGGGCATTTATCACAATAATACCACTGGGTTTTATCACCCAAATGTTTGTGCTTTATATGTGTTCTTAATCGATCTAAGATTATTGTCACATATGAACAATGATTACACTTGTGCCATTTGATGTCGTTTTTGTCTGTGTGTTTGGCGTAGACATGCTTCCTTAAATTTGATTTGTCTTTGGCCCTGTAAGTACATTTTTGACAGGGGTACCAGCAAACTCCTTGCAAATGTTTTCTAGTTGTGTGTAATTTTAAACTGGTTGTTAGTGGCTGAGCATCTTGACAAGCTATAGTGTGCTGAAGAAGTTTAAGTGAGGTATAAGTTTCGAAATCGCAATTTTTACAACTATAACTTTGAATACTGTAACTGGTATCTAGCTGGAGGTTGTTTTTTTCACTTGGGTGACACTCTTTAATGTGTTTCTTCAAAGTGATAATAAAATCTGTCTGGAAGTTGCAGTTGTGACAGCAGTAAGTTTCTACATTGTCATCACAGCTGAAATGTATCATTAAAGAATGGTTGCGTTTGGCATGATTTTCCATTAAACGCGGTAATGTTGTGAAGTAGGGACAAGTCTGGCATTTCTGAACCATAGTAGACAAAGATTTCATGTTATGAAACTTTTCAAAGGGGGTTCACGTCGATACCTGGTTAATCTGTAGACATAAAGAGCTATAACCTTTTAACATAGAGAATATTTTTTCATACCATGTTTTTTAATAACCATTCTTAATATCGATTAGATTGTGAAGGCGACTTTCCAAATCGAGATTTTTAGGTTAGGTAAATTTTATAGGTTAAATAGGAATGAGTGCGTTCAGATTTTTTTCTACCAGCATTGTCATTGAAGCATTTAAGGGTCCAAACCCAAACATTTCTAGAAAAATAACTATTATCCGAAAATACCCTAATTATAACTGTAAAGCCGTCTCAAATTTTACGTGATATTGTGCATCTAGTTTTCTACGGCAATGCTCAACAAGAGTTGCAGTTTCGTTAACGCACTCTGTTTTTGTCAGCATATGCAACCAAAAATACACAAAATAAATAGGAATGAATTGTTACAATATGTTTTTATTAAGTACAATATCTTATCATTTTACGTCTACATATTCCTAATCGTACTGACCACCGAACTGTTTAACGTCCATTTTTCAGTGCATTGATAAGGACACTTCTCGCACTGATACATCTTAACTCCACTGGGATCTTATTTTATTAATAATAATGCACAACGATTAATGACAACTGATTGTTATGGTTATTACATTATTACCTATACAAGTTGCAAACAAAGTTATTTGATTATGATTTTCTAGTCATCACTCGTTAATTATAATATGTAAAATATATAGGTACCATATTTTCAGCAAGAGTCATAATTAAGTTGTTGGTAGAGACCCTAAATATATATCTTATTTAGGGTCTCTAGTTGTTGGTAGTTCGTGACGCACTCTGTTATAGTCAACACCTAACCAAATATAATAATAATAATAATAATAATACATAACATGTTTTTAATGGAGATTTCTACAAAAATAGTAAATATGTTTCTAGTACTTAAAAATAAATATAAAAGTTATATTAATTTGAAAGAATCAAGTATTACATTACGTTTTTAATAACAACACCTCATCATTTCATTTCTACATATTCATAACCATACTGATCCACTCAATCTCGTTATCAAAAAAATGAATGTTTTGTAAACGTTTGTTTCAATTTGCATTCATAAGGTCACTTCTCGCAAGTTAGTTATATCAACGTATTAACTTTACTCCGACGTTGTCAATGTGTGTTACTTATATGTTTTTTTAGAGTTAATATAACGTGACTTAAATTCACACTCTGAAACTTCTAACACTTTGATGTATCAAGTGCATGGGAGGAGCAAACATGCAAAATGAGTTCAGTCGTGTCCAGGTATTTTAGAGGTGACTTAAATTCATTGGCAAGCTCGGAATCACGCTAAACGTTATTTTCAAAAAGCAGTCCAAATATAAGCCAATGCAACAAAATGAGTTAAATCCATCATATTGCATATAACTTTACCGAAATTAGGTCGTATTGTCTACTAGGTACGATCTTTACAACAGCTTAGTCAAAAGGAGGAAGTGATTTTAAAGCTAAGAACATTTTTACGTTTAGCTCAGAAACATTCAAAGTGTCTTCAACTCGATTTGCATGTTTGCTCTTCACGTGGTGTCTCCAAGACGCTTTAATTTTATATTTAGCTGGACATTCTTCACACCGGTACCACTCAGCTTCAGTGTCACTTAAATGTTTGCTACCCTTATGGTCTCTTAAAGTTTGTGTACTTGTTGTCTTAAAATTACATTGATCGCACTGATACTTTCCAGAGAATTCTCCATGCTCCATGCGCCGGTGGCGCCTTAAACCTGAGTAGGTTTTATATTTATGTGGACATTTTGTGCACTGATACCACTTGACTTCACTGCCCTGTGAATGTATAGCGTTCATATGCTCTTTTAGTGTGAACGAACTACGTGATTTATATGTACAGTGATCACAACGATATTTCTTAACGTCTTGATGTACAACACTTATGTGTCGTAACAAGTTAGACCTGACTTTAGCTTTGTATGGACATTGTTCACACTGCTGCCACTGAATCTCGTTCTCGTCCAGGTGTTTGTTAATTGTGTGTCTTTTCAAGGAGTCCCTATTTTTAAAAGTGCGCGGGCACTTATCACATTCAACTCGTTTATTTTCATTGTGTACATATCTCATGTGGTTTTTTATTGAAGTCTTATATTTGCTTTTGTGCGGGCATTTATCACAGTGATACCACTGGGTTTCATCACCCAAATGTGTGCGCTTTGTATGTGATTTTAACTGTTCTACGGTTTTTGCCACATATGAACAATGATCACACTTGTGCCATTTGATGAACTTTTCGTCTAAGTGTTTGGTGTAGATATGTTTCCTTAAATAAGCTTTTGATTTGGTCTTGAAAGTGCATTTTCTACATGGATACCAGTAAATATTTTGCGGATCTTTTCCAGTTGTGTGTGATTTTAAACTGGTGGTTGGTTGCTGAGGATCTTCACAAGCTGTACTGTGGTGAAGAAGTTTAATTGAAGTATAAGTTTCGAAATCGCAATTTATGCAACTGTAGTTTTGAATAGTGTAATTGATATTTGGCTGGAGGTTGTTTCTTCCACTTGGGTGACACTCTTTAATGTGTTTCTTCAAAGTGACAATAAAATCTGTCTGGAAGTTGCAGTCATGACAGCGATAAGTTTCTACATTGTCATCACAGCTGAAATGTATCATTAAAGAATGGTTGCGTTTGGCATGATTTTCCATTAAACGCGGTAATGTTGTGAAGTAGGGACAAGTCTGGCATTTCTGGACAATACTAGACACAGATTTCATGTTGTAAAACTTTTCAGAGTGGGTCCACGTCGATATCTGGTTAATCTGTAGACATAAAGAGCTGTAACCTTTTAACTAGTAGATTATTTTTTCATACCTTGTTTTTAAATAAGTCTTCTTAATGTGGATTAGATCGCAAAAGTGACTTTAAGTACACATCGGGATTTATAGGTTAAATAAATTTTATAGGTTAATTTGGAAGGAGTGCGTTCAGATTTTTTTCTACCAACATATTTAAAAAAAATGGTTTTTTGCAGTTTCGAAAAGACAGACCCGATCTTTCTTTGGACTAAGTAACTAGGAGGGTCTCGAACATATTTTCTGTAATGTAAAAATACGCTGTAAAATATTTTTTAATTTTTTTTCTCATAGGTGGGAACATCAACTGTGGCGAAAATTTTATCAACAGGGGAGCAAAATTTAAAAACATCACTATCTGGCAAGCGAAAACCAACGGATTTATTTACAAATTATATGTTTCGGAAAGACCTGCAACGACAAATTTGGCAACTTAATGAAAAAAACGAATATTTCACTGTAGATACTCTTTTGGCATATTCTAGGGAACAGTTGGAATTTAAAGGGGGGCGAATCACATTATACAAAATTCTTAAGTCAATGGGCTATAAACACAGGGAAGTAAATGGTCGCAAAATTCTACTTGAACAAAAACATATCGTTACTTTTTTGAGAACATATTTACAGTTTCTAAATTCTTGTGAAAATTTGACTTTCGTGTATTTGGATGAAACATGGATCTATCAAAATGGTTCGTCCATTCGTCGCTAGGTGCACGATACTGATCTAAAAAGCAATCCCACCAAAATTAAAAGTGAAGGATCAAGGTTTACTATTCTCCACGCGGGTTGTTCAACGGGGTTCTTGGATGGTTGTAACAATTTTTTAAATTCAAAAAATAACGATAGAGACTATCATAAAACGATGGACGGAACAATTTTTCAAAATAGGGTGGTTAATCAGCTCATTCCTGCTTTGGCAAAGTTGAATAAAAAATGTGTGGTGGTTTTAGACAATATGCACCGTATTATTCGGTTCAGTTGGATAAACCACCCACTTTTTCTAGTAAAAAATGTGAAATGCAGGAATGATTCTTTAAACTTAGTGTTAAATTTGACAATAAAATGTCGAAGAAACAGTTGTGGGATTTAATTAAACCCTCCAGAAACAATAGAAAAAAAAAAGATATTTGGTAGACGAGACATTAAGAGAAAGTGGCCATGAAGTTCTTAGATTACCTCCATACCATTGTCAATATAATCCATTTGAAATGGCATGGGGATTTTGTAAGAACTATTACAACAAGCATATAATTCTCAACCTTCATTAAAAAATAGGGTGGAGAATTTATGGCTTGAGGCGCTGTCTAAATGTACTCCAAGCATGTGGCAAAATTTTTGTAAACATTGTGAAAAACTTATTTTAGCAGATTGGGAAAAAATATGGGAAATCTTTCGTACTAATCTATACCTCCTTTCATTATTTCGCTAGGTGAATCTGATTCAGAATCTGAATTTGAAAATGACGGTGATGATACAGATTTTCATAGGGAAATAATGGAAATGGAGTGAATTGTAGCTTGTCGGGGGGTGATATTTTTACGCATCTTTCGTTCTAAATTTACCTATAGTATGTGAAAAACTACCTGACGTACAACAAAATAAGTATAATTTTAGTTAGATCATCTACGTTGTTACTTTGCACCAAATTTTAAGCATTTTCATTGTTTTTGTAACTCTTCATGGACCTGGAGAAGGCGTATAGTAACGTTCTTATTAATAAGCGTTTGGAAGTACTTAGTAAAAGCAAATAAAGAGCACTTACGTAAGCATTAGTAATAGCCATATAGATAAATCATTCGAATTAAGGCCGAAAAAATGTTTCAGAAGAGCTAAACCCATCAAAGCACTAGAGCAAGGTTGTTGTCTTTTACCAACCCTTTTAGTAATCTTAGAAAAGTGAAAAAAGAAGTTGGAAGATATGGAAATAGGCTGTTCACAAAGGTCGAAATTTCCATTTCCAAGAAGAGTGGGCGAGCAGAACGAACTGATGATTGAGAATTAAACATGAGATGCTAAATGTGGCATGCCACAATAGTCGTATGTAGAACCCCCATTCATATAAAAACAATGTTTAAATAAAATTTTAGTGTTTGTTCCTTAAGGCCGTGTGACACGATGCTAAATTTATGACAAATTTTTGTAGGAAATTTAGTTCGAAAAAATGTAACTAAATTTACAACTAAACAATATATCTCCTGTATGCCACCTTACTAAATTCTCTTGTAAATTTACCATTCGCGCATGCGTAGTGAGTGAAAATTTTCGGGAATTTAAGAAATAGTGTTGGTAATGGTGATTGGTAAGGTGCGTTTTTCAACATAACCTCTGTGACATAACCTACAATTTGTTTGTTTATTATTTACTTATTAATCATTTATAATGAATTGTGAGGAAATACTTGTTTATACAACTATTGCTGCTTCGAGTATTGTTCTAAGCTGCTATGCCAATAAAACAAATCGGAAAATTCAAAGAAGAAAACGACGTTCACTATGGAGCAGACCTTGGTTAACAAGGCGACAAGAAGGACGAGATATTTTAAACATGTTAAATACCGAGTTGTTGCCAGAAGATCCAATTGCATATCAAAATTTTTTGAGATTAACGGGTGCTCAATTTGTGGGCAAAAGAACTGTTTGGTTATGTTGATTTCATCATGGCGTCGTACCGGTTGCGCCTTATCGTACTGCGCAGTTTTCGTAACAAATTTAGTCAGTACATAAACAAACCACTCATGTCCTAAATAATTTCACACCAAAGTTTGCACACAAATTTAGCATGTAAATTGTGTATGACACGGTACAATTTTTTGCACAAAATTTATCTCGCTAAAATTTGTCATAAATTTAGCATCGTGTCACACGGCCTTTACATATGAAATAAACACTTACAAAAAGCCGAATAACTGTTTTAAATAGCGTAAAGTTTTCTGCTTTCTAAGAAATGGATACCGTTAACTTGGTAATTGCTACTGAAAACTGAAAGTATCGGCAACAATGTTTGTATTTCTGGCATAATTTTTAACCTTTAATTTAATGAAACATAACCTAACGAAAAAAGTTCAGAGAATTTTTATTTTTCTGCATCGAATACCAACAAACTCACTAGAGTTTCATGGTCAACCCTACTATATAAAGATCGTGAATGGATAATAGTAAGTATGTTTCAAGCACTTAAAAATAAATATAAAAGTTATATTAATTTGAGAGAATGAATTATTACATTACGTTTTTAATAACAATATCCCATTATCACAAAATGAAGATCACTTCTCGCACTTAGTTATATCAATAACGTATTAACTTTTCTGTGACGTTGTCAATGTGTATTAGTTATATCACTGATCACACTGAAATTTCTTACCACCTCGATGTATCATGTGTATGTGCTTCTTCAAGGACCATTTATTTTTATATTTAAGTGGGCATTCTTCACACTTATACCACTTAGCTTCAGTGTCAGACAAATGTTTGCTATTTATATGGTCTTTCAAACGCTGCGAATAATTCGCCTTATAATCACATTGATCACACTGATACTTGTTAACATTTACATGTTTCAAGTTCATGTGGTGCCTCCAAGACGATTTATTTTTATATTTAGCTGGACATTCTTCACACTGGTACCACTGAACTTCAGTGTTACTTAAATGTTTGCTACTTATATGGTCTTTTAAACGTTGCAATTTACGTGCATTATAATCACATTGGTCACACTGATACCTGTTCCCACTCAGATGTTTATCGTGCTTGTGGTGTCTCAAAGACGATTTAGTTTTATATTTAAATGGACATTTTTCACACCGGTACCACTCAGCTTCACTGTCACTTAAATGTTTGCAGTTTATATGGTCTTTTAAACTTTGCGAACTACCTGACTTATAATCACATTGTTCACACTGATACTTCCCACGGAATGCTTCATGCTGCAGGCGCAGGTGAAGGCTTAAACCTCCATTAGTTTTATATTTTTGAGGACATTTTGTGCACTGATACCACTTAACTTCACTGCCCTGTGAATGTTTAGTGTTCATATGCTCTTCTACTTCGAACGCGCTGCGTGATTTATATGTACAATGATCACAACGATATTTCTTACCATCTTTATGTATATCATTTACGTGTTGTAACAAGGTTGATTTGGTTTTAGCTTTGTATGGACATTGCTCACATTCATGCCACTGAAACTGGGTTCTCGTCCATTGAAATGGTTTATATTCATCGTGTACATTTGTCATGTGTCTTCTTAATCCATGTTTATATTTGGTTTTGTGCGGGCATTTATGACAATAATACCACTGGGTTTTATCACCCAAATGTTTGTGCTTTATATGTGTTCTTAATCGTTCTAAGGTTATTGTCACATATGAACAATAATCACACTTCTGCCATTTAATGTCCTTTTCGTCTGTGTGTTTGGCATAGACGTGGTTTTTTAAATGGCTTTTTTTTCTGCCTTTGTAAGTACATTTTTCACATGGATGCCAGAAAATTTTCTGTAAAGGTTTTCCAGTTCGTTGCTGAGCATCTTGACAAGCTGTAGTGTGCTGAAGAAGTTTAATTGAGGTATAGGTTTCGAAATCGCAATTTTCACAACTGTAGTTCTGACTACTGTAATTAATATCTGACTGGAGGTTGTTTTTTTCACTTGGATGACACTCTTTAATGTGTTTCTTCAAAGTGACGATAAAATCTGTCTGGAAGTTGCAGTCATGACAGCAATAAGTTTCTACATTGTCATCACAGCTGAAGTGTATCATTAAAGAATGGTTACGTTTGGCATGATTTTCCATAAAAAGGGGTAATGTTGTGAAGTAGGGGCAAGTCTGGCATTTCTGGACAAGATTAGACAAAGTTTTCATGTTGTAAAACTTTTCACAGTGGGTCCACGTCGATATCTGGTTAATCTGTACATATAAACAGCTACAATCTTTTTAACATAATATAGATTATTTTTTCATACCTTGTTTCTTAATAACTTTTCTTAACAATGTAAAAACAAAGGTCCATTTTAAAAATCAAAATTTTAGGCTACATCAGTTTTATAGGTTAAGTTGGAAGGAGTGCGTTCAGATTTTTCTACAAGTATTGTCATTTAGGGATCCGAACCCAATCATCTCCAAAAAAATGATTCCGAAAATAACCTAATTATTATTGACCTAGTCTTGTTCGAATTAAAAAATAAAACAATGACTATTGACCAATCTCAATTGTTTTTAAAAATATGTTGTCAAAGCACTAGTTACCGTTATCAGTTATTTTCACAAGAATGGGACAGGTAAATGGGATTTTCCAAGAAGTCACAGAGTAAATCCCTATCATAAAGGACTTATCCCCAAATTCGGTGGATACCTGGAAACGGCCCTCTTCAAAACACCGACACCAACTACTTTCTAATCCAAAACCTTGTGACAGATTTATGGAAGTTTGTCTTAAGATGAGCATTCAGAAAGTATTATCAGGGCTATGATAGCTTCAGTTGATCCCGTAAGAAATACATGGGGAGCTTACGGAACGATATAAAGAGGTCACTAGCGTCTCTAAAGGTGCTCCGACCTTGAAGAACATAGTTTCTTTTTCATTTTAAGGTTTTCGGTGATCATTTTATCTGGTTTTGTCAACAAGAAATGTCATATTAATTACGGGATCATACGGGATGTTGTGTTATGGAGTTAAAAACAAACGTAAAATTTATTTTAACAAAGTAATAGATAGTTACGATACATGTAAAAAATACTTGAAAATTACAGGCTAAAGAGGGTCAACAATCTGCAGGTTAAACGAAATGGTTTAATTTTCGTGCGTGTTTGAGCGGTCCAAGATTTATTTAAATTCTAATTATTCTAATAAAAAGTGAAACGAAGTAATCAAGAGGAAAGTCTTTGCAGGGGTGGTGGAATGGTATTTTTTTATGGTTCGTTTTTTAGCCGCAAACCAGTTAACGACTACGGTGCATAAATTGGGAAAAACTCACAAAATGTATTACCCATTACCGGAGTATAAACCGCAAAATGTTCAGGTGGCATCATTATATCGCCAAAAATCACATCTTCACTGAAGACTTTAAAATGGCACACAATTAAAACAGGATGTACCACTTCGTAAGAATGTGCAAAGTTCACACAAACTTCGCAGAAGTGGTGGTGTAAAAATTTTCGTATTAATGAGTATCCACAAACATACCATAAACAGTTGTGTTCTGTCAAGGTGAGTTTCCGGTAACTCACATCACTTAATGGTTGTTGAAGAGGCCAGAATACAGGGAAGATGTGTTGTGGAAGTTTGTTTAAAAGAACATCTTGGCAAATTTTTCATTTCAAATAAAATAGTGTTTCACAGTTGGTTCTTGCACTTGTATCGAAATAATCTGTAGTAAATAGTTTTCGAAACGTTCTTTGGAATTCTATTGGTGTGGAATTTATACAATTCCCAAATTGACGCCTCACAGAGCCAAACAAATATGTCAAACAATACTGATTTAGTTGCAGCAACCTTTTAGTGAAAATTGTAAACAAATTGTATTCTGTGAACACTATTAAAAATAATAAGCAAAATGTTTATGTTCCTGAAGTTGTTTTTTATTTTTTTTGTGAGTGATTTAAAAATGTTAAGAGTGAATTAAAAATTTTGCAATTCACTTGTGGATAACAACTTATTTGTCAGACTTGTTAAGGACTTAATAAACGCAGTTTAAAACGTCAAAATTGAATAAAAATGTTTTGCTTGAATATATTAATAATTTATAAGAAAGAAAAAAATTGACAATCGAATGCTACGAAATATTTGAATCTTGGTGTTTCCCGGGAACGGGCTCCCAAGGTCACACCCATTCCGCAAATATTGCTAAAGTTTTGACCTACTGTGGCCATGGTCTGACCACAGTAGGTCTGACTTTGTTTTGATTTTCCACTATTTAAATTTTCTGAACGCACTCATTCCAACTTAACCTATAAAACTTATCTAACCTAAAAATTCCAATTTGTAAAATGAGCCCTTTCACGATTTTGTTTGAATTATAACATTATTAAGAATGTTTATTAAAAAACAAGGTATGAAAAAATAATCTAAATGTTAAAAGGTTTTTATGCCTTTTTCTGTCTACAGATTAACCAGACATCGATGTGGACCCAATCTGAAAAGTTTTACAGCATGAAATCTCTATCTAATATTGTTCATAAATGCCAGATGTGTTCGTTCTTCACAACCTTACCGCTTTTTATGGAAAGTCATTCCAAACGCAACCATTCTTTAATGATACATTTCAGCTGTGATGACAATGTAGAAACTTATCGCTGTCATGACTGCAACTTCCAGACAGATTTTATCATTACTTTGAAGAAACATGTTAAAGAGTGTCACCCAAGTGGAACGAACAACCTCCAGCCAGATATCAATTACAGTATTCAGAATTACAGTTGTAAAAATTGCGATCTAGAAACCCATTCTTCGATTAAATTTCTCCAGCACAATACAGCTTGTCAAGATGCTCAGCAACCAACACCCAATTTAAAATTACACAAAACTGGAACACATTTACAAAAAGTTTGCTGGTATCCATGTGAAAAATGTACTTACAAGGCCAAATCAAAAGTTCATTTAAGAAAACACGTCTACGCCAAACACACAGACGAAAACGACATCAAATGGCAGAAGTGTAATCATTGTCCACATATGGCAAAAACCTCAGAACATTTAAAACGTCATATAAAGCACCAACATTTGGGTGATAAAACCCAGTGGTATCACTGTGAGAAATGCCCGCACAGAACCAAATATAAACATGGAATAAAAATGCACATGAGAAATGTACACAGTGAACAAAAACCAGTACAATGCGAAAAGTGTTCACGCGCTTTTAAAAGTATGACTGGCTTAAGAACTCACACGCGTCTCATGCACATGAATTTGCAGGGCCTCAAGTGTGAGAAGTGTCCTTACAGGACATTACGTCCAAAGGATTTAAAAGCTCATGTAATTAACAAACACTTGGACGACAGCCAGATTCAGTGGCATCAATGTGAACAATGTCCATACAAAACTAAAACCAGATTGGTTTTTAGACAACACGTACGTGAAATACATCAAGATGGTAAGAAATATCGCTGTGATCACTGTACATTTAAATCACGTAGTTCGTTGAGATTAGTAGACCATATAAACACCAAACATTCACAAGGCAGTGAAATTAAGTGGTATCAGTGCACAAAGTGTTCTCAAAAATATAAATCTAACTCAAGTTTAAGACAGCACCTGCGCGTGCAGCATGAGGAATTCCGTGGAAGGTATAAGTGTGATCAGTGTGATTTTAAGTCAGGTAGTTCGCAATGTTTAAAAGACCATATAAATTGCAAACATTTATGTGACACTGAAGCTGAGTGGTATCAGTGCGAAAAATGTCCATTTAAACATAAAAATAAATTGTCTTTGAGGCAGCACATACGCTTGATACATTGAGGTGTTCAGTCAATATAATTGAAAATATATAATTAAAACCTTGACTTGGTTTTAGTCATCCCATTTTCTTCTGTCAATTTTTTTATTTTTTAGCGTTTTCGCTGTTTTCTTTCGTATTCTTTGCGTTTAGTACTCATTTTATGTAATTTTCTTTCTAATTCCTCTACGGAACATAACCTAACGAAAAAAGTTCAGGGAATTTTTATTCATCTGCATCGAATACCAACAAACTCACTAGATTTTCATGGCCAACGCTACTATATAAAGATCGTGAACGGATAATATGCAACCAAAAATACACAGAATGTTTTATACGTATAATTTCTATAAAAATTGTAAATATGTTTCTACCACTAAAAAATAAATATAATTTTTTTTTTTTAATTATTACATTATGTTATTATTTTATGTCTACATATTCATAATCGTACTGATCCACTGAATGTCATTATTGCTAAAATGGTTGTTTTGTAAATGTTTATTGAACGAGTATTTTAAATTGGATTGATAAGGGCACTTGTCGCACTGATACGTCTTAACTCCACTGATTTGTTGGAAATGTCTGTTATCCATATGTTCTCTTAGAGATTTGGCATAATGTGACTTGAATTCACACTGATCACACTTATATTTCTTGCCACCTTGATGTTTTGCACACATATGGTCTAGCAAAGACGATTTATATTTATATTTACATGGACAGTTTTTACACTGATACCACTTAACTTCACCGGAATGTTTGTATTTCACGTGGTGATTTAAACAATTTGAATAAAGTGTCGTATAATCGCACTGATCACACTGATATTTCTCCTTGTTTTCATGATGCAGCCTCACGTGAAGCCTTAAAGATGTGTTGGTTTTACTTTTATATGGACATTTTGTGCACTTATACCACTTAATTTCACTGCCCTGAGAATGTTTGGTGTTTATATGGTCTTTTAATATGAACGAATTAGAGGTTTTAAATGTACAGTGATCACAAGTATGTTTTTTACCATCTTGGTGTATATCACGTACGTGTTTTTTTAAAACCAATCTGGTTTTACTTTTGTATGGACATTGTTCACATTGATGCCAGTAAATCTGGCTGTCGTCTAAGTGTTTGTTAATTATATGAGTTTTTAAATCCCTTGGATGTAATGTCCTGTAGGGACACATCTCACACTTCTGGCCCGTCATATTCGAGTGCTGGACACGCGTGTGTTTTTTTAAGCAGTCCACATTTTTAAAAGTGCGCGAACACTTTTTACATTGGACTGGTTTATTTTCATTGTGTACAGTTCTCATGTGTAGTTTTATTCCACCTTTATATTTGGTTTTGTGTGGGCATTTGTCACAGTGATACCACTGGGTTTTTTCAGTGACATGTTTGTGCTTCATATGTGTATTTAATCGTTCTAAGGTTTTTGCCACATATGAACAATGATTACAATTCTGCCATTTGATGTCCTTTTCGTCTGTGTGATTGATGTAGACATGTCTCCTTAAATAATATTTTCTTTTGCCCTTGTAAGTACATTTTTTACATGGATACCAATAAACTTGTCGCAAATGTTTTCCAGTTGTGTGTAACTTTAAATTGGTGGTTCGTTGCTCAGCTATAGTGTGTTGAAGAAGTTTAATTGAGCAATGGGTTTCGAAACCGCAATTTTTACAACTGTAATTCTGAATACTGTAACTAATATCTGGCTGGAGGTGGTTTCCTTCACTTGAGTGACACTCTTTAATATGTTTCTTCAAAGTAACGATAAAATCTGTCTGGAAGTTGCAGTCATGACAGCGATAAGTTTCTACATTGTCATCACAGCTGAAATGTATCATTAAAGAATGGTTGCGTTTGGCATGATTTTCCATAAAAACTGGTAATGTTGTGAAGTACGGACAAATCTGGCATTTCTGAACAAGATTAGACAAAGATTTCATGCTGTAAAACTTTTCAGAGTGGGTCCACGTCAATACCTGGTTAATCTGTAGACATAAAAAAGCATAAAAACCTTTTAACATTTAGATTATTTTTCATACCTTGTTTTTTAATAAACATTCTAACAATGTCATAATTTAGACAAAATCGTGAAAGGGCTCATTTTACAAATCGGAATTTTTAGGTTAGATAAGTTTTATAGGTTAAGTTGGAATGAGTGCGTTCAGATTTTTTTCTAGTCACATGTGATTGAAGCATTCATATTCACGTCTATAGGTAAATTTTACGTGAAATACTTGATCTTGTAAGTAGGGAGAAAAAAGAGGATCAGAACACAAAGCAATTAAAAAAGATGTGAAAATATTGTGGAAGATAATAAAAGAAATGGGATGGGAAATTTTGAATGGAAACAAGGAAGAAGATGAAGAAGGAGAATGGACGTACGTAGGACGTAGAGGCTAGGGGAGAATCAAATATAGACCATGAGATTGTCAACGAAGAGGCGTGGGAAGAAATAGAGTTTCAAAGTGGGGGAAAGAGTAGAATCAGACCATATGCCACTGGAAATAAAAATCAAAGGAAAAGAGCAAGAGTACGAAAGACAAGAGAGAAGCAACGAAAGAAAAGAAAACTTCCCGCCTTTAAATTGACCTTGAAAAAGTTTAAACAGCCCGCGAAAAATTTAAAAATTCAAAGTTTGGCCTTGGCTGTGATCGTCTAACAAATGAGAACCTACGTTGTGTTTTTTTTTTTGAAAAGTGGCGGGAAGACGTTCTTTCATACAAGTGAGCATATACTGCATGTGAGTTGAGAGCGCTAGAAATAATAGACAAAACTGTGTTGGAGAGGCTGCCACGGCACCCCCTCACAGGGGGAAAAACCTGCTAATTTACTCCTCAGCGCAAAAACCCCCTTGCTTTACTCACGGACATATTACATTTCAAACACCTTAAGATATAAAAAAAAAACACGCGCGAATTACCCCAACAAAACACATAATAAACAAACACAAAAATATCCAATCGTCGCTCCGAGTGAAAATCTCAGTGATGTAAATTTGGAAATCGTTGCAAGGAAAAAGCTTCTCGGTGATGTAATCAATCTGTAGCGTTGGGAGGGCATGCCTTGATAAATTAATCATAATAACGATGACAGCCGCCAAAGGGAAGAAAACATTTTAAACCCCTCCCGCCAGTTCGCAGTATAATGAACTTGTTTAACTGCCGTAAATGAACTATTAGCAATCTTGTGTGAAGAATTTAGAAGTGTTATAATGTAACACTTACGTATATGCATCCAGAAACTTATTCGTAATTAAAAATAAGGTGTTTTCCTAACTAAGTGAATTTCATGAAATCTTCTAGCAAGTGGTTTATCTAAAAAATCCTGATTGTTAAGCTGTGTTTGCACTAGCTGACTATCAAGAAAAACTAACTTGATTGGTGAATTTACGAACAATGAAACAAATTTACAGCACATGTTTCGCGTTGACCGGAAGTCCGCATTTTCCGATTAAAAGGCCGCAAGAATTAACCGCGCGGATTGGGGACAACAGAGTGACGTCAGTTACGATTGATTGTCGTTAAACAAAGGCTTTCTTCCGTTTTATTAACTACCAAACCAACTAATTTAAACCTTTGAACAATATTAGACAAAGATTTCATGCTGTAAAAGTTTTCAGAGTGGGTGAACGTCAACATCTGATTTCTGATTCGCCTGTAGATATAAAGAGCTATTATTTTTTAACATATAGGTCATTCTATCATACCATGAATAAAACTTGTTGGAAATAGATTGTGAAAATGGCCTTTACAACTCCGGATTTTTAATTCAGTTAAATTTTATAGGTTAAATTTGAATGGGTACGTTCAGATTTTTCTAAACACACATTTATTAGTAATAATAATGTGTTTCTAATAAATCTCAAGATCAAATAAAAAAAAATATACACAAAATGTTTTTAATGGATATTTGTACAAAAATAGTAAATATCTTTCTAGTACTTAAAAGTAAATATAAAAGTTATATTAATTTGAGAGAGTCAATTATTACAATACTGATTCACTGAATCTCACTATGACAAAAATGAATGTTTTGTAAATGTTTGTTTTAGTTTGCATTCATAAAGTCACTTCTCGCTTCTCACTTAGTTACATTAACTTTACTGCGACGTTGTCAGTGCATGCTACTTGTATGTTTTTTTAGCGAGCGAATATAACGTGACTTAAATTCACACTGATCACACTGAAACTTCTTAACACCTTGATGTATCAAGCGTACGTGCTGCCTCAAAGTCCATTTATTTTTATATTTAACTGGACATTTTTCACACTGATACCACTCCGCTTCAGAGTCACATAAATGTTTGCTATTTATATGGCCTTTTAAACATTGTGAACTACCTGACTTATAATCACATTGATTACACTGATACGTCTTACCACTTGGATGTTTCAAGTTCATGTGTTGTTTCCAAGACGATTTAATTTTGTATTTAGCTGGACATTCTTCACACTGGTACCACTTAGCTTCAGTGTCACTTAAATGTTTGCTATTCATATGGTCTTTTAAAGATTGCGAAGTTATCGTCGTAAAATCACATTGATCACACTGATATTTTCCACGAAATCCTTCATGCTGAGTGCGCACGTGATGTCTTAAACCTGAGCTAGTTTTATATTTATGTGGACATTTTGTGCACTGATGCCACGTAACTTCACTGTCCTGTGAATGTTTAGCGTTCATATGTTCTTTTATTATGAACGAACTACGTGATTTATAGGTACAGTGATCACAACGATATTTCTTACCATCTTTATGTATATAACGTATGTGTCGTGACAAGTTCTCCCTGATTTTAGCTTTGTATGGACATTGTTCACACTGATGCCACTGAATCTTGTCCTCATCCAAGTGTATGTTAAGTGTGTGTTTTCTCAAGCGGTCCATATTTTTAAAAGTGCGCCAACACTTTTTACATTTGACTGGTTTACTTTCCTCGTGTACACTTATCATGTGCTCTTTTATTCCACGTTTATATTTGGTTTTGTGCAGGCATTTATCACAATAATACCACTGGGTTTTATCACCCAAATGTTTGTGCTTTATATGTATTTTTAATCGTTCTAAAGTTTTTGCCACATATGAACAATGATCACACTTCTGCCATTTGATGTCGTTTTCGTCTGTGTGTTTGACGTAGACGTGTGTTTTTAAATGAATTTTTGATTTCGCCTTGTAAGTACATTTTCCACATGGATACCAGCGAATTTTTTGTAAATGATTTCCAGTTATGTGTAATTTTATCTTGGCTCGTTGGTGATCATCTTGACAAGTTATATTGTGCTGCAGAAGTTTAATTGCGGTATAAGTTTCGAAATTGCAATTTTTACAGCTGTAGTTGACATCTGGCTGAAGGTTATTTCTTCCACTTGGGTGACACTCTTTAATGTGTTTTTTCAAAGTGATAATAAAATCTGTCTGGAAGTTGCAAGCTTGACAGCAATAAGTTTCTACATTGTCATCACAGCTGAAATGTAGCATTAAAGAATGGTTGCGTTTGGCATGATTTTCCATAAAAAACGGTAATGTTGTGAAGTAGGGACAAGTCTGGCATTTCTGAACAAGATTAGACAAAGATTTCATGTTGTAAAACTTTTCGAAGTGGGTCCACGTCGATTTCTGGTTAATCTGTAGATATAAACAGCTACAATCTTTTTACCATAATATAGATTATTTTTTCATACCTTGTTTCTTAATAACTTTTCTTAACAATGTAAAAACAAAGGTCCATTTTACAAATCAAAATTTTAGGCTACATCAGTTTTATAGGTTAAGTTGGAAGGAGTGCGTTCAGATTTTTCTGCAAGTATTGTCATTTAGGGGTCCGAAGTCCGAACCCAATCATCTCCAAAAAAATGATTCCGAAAATAACCTAATTATTATTGACCTGGTCTTGTTCGAATTAAAAAATAAAAGAATGAATATTGACCAATCTCAATTGTTTTTATAAATATGTTGTCAAAGCACTAGTTACCGTTATCAGTTATTTTCACAAGAATGGGACAGGTAAATGGGATTTTCCGAGAAGTCACAGAGTAAGTCCCTATCATAAAGGACTTATCCCCAAATTCGGTGGATACCTGGAAACGGCCGTCTTCAAAACACCGACATCAACGACTTTCTAATTCAAAACCTTGTGACGGATTTATGGTAGTTTGTCTTAAGACGAGCATTCAGAAAGTATTATCTTCATTTTTAATATACTTCTTGCTATGAAATTTTAAATATAATTTATCCACAACTTTATACAACAAAACGGCAGTTTTTAAACAGTTTATCATCTTTTTGTTTAAATGGTGAAATTTTTCATTACGTATCTTTAGAGATCAATATCACATTTTAAATAGCCTGACGAACTCTACCTGCACATCCCTCAGCACCCCCACTTTTCTTCTACAACCCCTCTGACCATCGAAGTTATTCTCAATTCTTATCTTACACGTTTCACGTCAAGTAATTTTCGTTCGTGTTGTGTAGTTGGGTTCAAATTTAGTGCTGTTGCTGCTGTATAATTCCAAGAAACATGACAGGTACCTTTATCACTATAACCGATACAGCAAGTTATAAAAAAACTAATAACTTTTTTATTGTCAGGAAATCTGCTAGAAGACTTGAAACAAGTCTGTCTGAAGCAGGGAAAAAACGAATTTCACGCTATATTCACCAGAAAAAACGGCCTTGCAGTGAAAGCATCCGTTGAAATTGACGAAAAAATCACGGTTTATCCAAAACAGCCCGCGGGTTTTCAATGTATGGTTATTGGTTCAAAAGATATCGCCAAGTTTACTGTACACCGAAATAGGATTATCGTGACTTTGACACGTAAACAGACTTTGACGCTCTACTTGAAGAGGGATGGCAGCTATTATCGACAAAGACATTTACAATCTGAGGATTTAATCGATAAAATGAGGTTTATGCTCGAAGAATTGACTCCACGGTCATTATCACAAAGACAATATTTTGTATATTTAATGTTATAAATAAAATATTTTCCAAGTTGGGCTGATTTCTTTATCAAAATTAACTAAGCTGTTTTTAAATTATCACCTAAACCAGTGATGAACGTGATATTCCACTCGACAACCTTGAGGGGTCGATTGTGTCTTGCGCAGGAATCTCGCGCAGTATATTTTGCGTGGGAAATTTAAATGTAAGTTCTCAGGTGCGAAAAGAGGACGATTATGTTGTGCTAGTGGGGTTGCATAAGTTAGGTGCGTGAATTATTATTTTGTAATCTTTAATCAAAAGCTGTTACATTTTTTAAATCAAATTTATTATTTTGAATGTTATCCCATAGGCAACCAGTTATACACAACTCAACACGAAGTGCCTATAAAATAAATGTTATAAGCAACCTTGAAACTTGCATAATGGCGCCTTGACGAAATCATCATGGCGGATAGTTTTCAGTTTTAAATTGAGTGTTCTGTGGTTTTCAGTTTCAGCATCTAGGTATCGCTGATAGAAGCCAGTTATAAAACAAACCTTTAAAAAATCTGTTCACAGATTGTTCTCACGTGTAATTGGTTATTTTTGTTTGAAGAGGAATTATAAAGAAAATAGCAAAAATTACATAAAATGAATACTAAAAAATAGACAAATCAACTAAACGCAAAGAATACGAAAGAAAACAGCGAAAACGCTAAAAAATAAAAAAAATTGAGAGAAGAAAATGGGATCAGCTAAAACAAAGTCAAGGTTTTAATTATATATTTTCAATTATAATGACTAACACCTCAATGTATCAAGCGTATGTGCTTCATCAAAGACGATTTATTTTTACGTTTAAATGGACATTGTTCACATTGGTACCACTCAGCTTCAGCGTCACTTACATGTTTGCAATTTATATGGTCTTTTAAACGTTGTGGACTAGATGACTTAAAACCACATTGTTCACACTGATATTTTCCCCGGAATTCTTCATGCTGCAAGCTCATGTGCCGTTTTAAACTTGGGTTAGATTTATATTTTTGAGAACACTTTGTGCACTGATACCACTTAACTTCACTGCCCTGTGCATGTTTGGTGTTTATATGGTTTGCTAATTTCAACGAACTACGCGATTTAAATGTACAGCGATCACAGCGATATTTCTTACCATCTTGATGTACATCATGTATGTGCTGTTTTAAAAGCCATGTGGTTTTAGTTTTGTGTGGACATTGTTCACATTGCTGCCACTCAATCTGACTTTCATCCAAATGTTTGCTAATTACATGAGCTTTTAAATTCCTTGTACGTAATGTCCTGTAGGGACACTTCTCACACCTGAGGCCTTGCATTTCCATGTGCATGAGACGCGTGTGACTTCTTAATCCAGTCTCATTCTTAAAAGTGCGTGAACACTTTTCACACTGTACTGGTTTTTCTTCACTGTGTACATTTGTCACGTGTATTTTCATTCCTTGTTTATATTTGGTTCTGTGGGGGCATTTGTCACAGTGATACCACTGCGTTTTATCACCCAAATGTTGGTGCTTTACATGAACTTTTAAATGTTCTGGGGTTTTTGCCATGAATGAACAATGACCACACTTCTGCCATTTGATGTCGTTTTCGTCTGTGTGTTTGGCGTAGATGTGTTTTCTTAAATGATATAGCGTTTTGCTCTTGTGAGTACATTTTTCACATGGATACCAACAATTTTTTTGTGAATGTGTTCCAGTTCTGCGTAATTTTAATTTGGTCGTTTGTTGCCGAGCCTTTTGACAAACTACGGTGTGCTGAAGAAATTTAATCGAAGAATGGGTTTCGAGATCGCAATTTTTACAACTGTAATTCTGAATACTGTAACTGGTATCTGGCTGGAAGTTGTTTTTTTCACTTGGATGACACTCTTTAATGTGTTTCTTCAAAGTGACAATAAAATCTGTCTGGAAGTTGCAGTCACGACAGCGATAAGTTTCCACATTGTCATCACAGCTGAAATGTAGCATTATGGAATGATTGCGTTTGGAATGACTCTCCATAAAAAGCAGTAGTGTTGTAAAGTACGAACACATCTGGCATTTATGAACAATATTGGATAAAGATTTCATGTTGTAAACCTTTTCAGAGTGGACAATCTGTAGACATAAAGAACTTTAACCTTTTAACATAGAAATTATTTTTCTCACCGTGTTATTCTTCAAGTGGATTTTTAGGTTAGATAAATTTTATAGGTTAAATTGGAATGAGTGCGTTCAGAAAATTTAAAAAGTAAAAAAATCAAAATTTGTGTTTTAGTTATTTAGTTACTTTTAACAGTGATAATAGCGCATTTTTTGCAAAATGTGCACTGTAAAATAATTATTCCATTTTTCCTGGCTTTGGAACTTTCGAGAATTGTACTTTTCCGAACATAACCTCAAAATTTACATTCAAACTATTTTCAGTTTAATCACACTAATCAAAATTAACGACACTGAAACCCAGGAAGAACAGTTTTATTGTTAAACTACTTTGAAAATAAAACTGTGAATCAGAAAATACAAAAATTAAAGACGTGCAGAGTGGTTGCCTACTTAAACAGTACGAGATAGGCAACACGTGTTACACAAACATTAAAAAATCATTTATTACTAATTAATATAATTTATTGTTTGCTTTAAAATATTACACCAACTAAGTGCAACTTTACACCGTCATTGTCGCATCAAACCAACTAATATCCATTTTATCCAAATGCTTCGCATTCACGTGCCTTTTCAAATTAGCAGTTTGTTTCGTCCTATACGAACAATATTGGCACTCGTACCATTTAATATCTTTCTCATCCAAATGGTGCACCCTCACGTGACTTCGCAAAGTAGACCCGTGTTTAGCTTTATAAGAACACTGTTTGCATTCATACCACTTAACGTCCTTCTCGTCCAAGTGTTGCGCGTTGATGTGTCTTTTCAAATCAATCAGTTGTTTAGCCTTATATGAACAATACATGCACTCGGACCATTTAATGTCCTTTTCATCCAAATGGTGCACCTTTATGTGGCTTCGTAAAGTCGACGCCTGTTTGCCTTTATACGGACACAGCTTGCACTCATACCATTTCACGTCCTTTTCGTCCAAATGGCGCGTGTTTATGTGGACTTTCAACGAAGAACTGTATTTAGTTTTGTACGGACATTGCAAGCATTTGTACCACTTGATGTCTTTCTCGTCTAAATGAAGCGCCATTATGTGGTCTTTTAAACGCGAGTTACTTTTAGCTTTGTAGGTGCATTGTTGGCATTCATGCCATTTAATGTCTTCTTGGTGTTTGGTGTTGATGTGGTTTTTTAAGTAGCGGTTTTGTTTGGTTTTAAACGGACACTGTTTGCATTCATACCATTTGATATTTTCTTCATCCACGTGGCATGAAGTTATGTGATAGGATAAGCGGGCTTTGACTTTGGCTTTGTAGGGGCACATCGTGCATTCGTACCATTCGTCCGAGTGGTGTACTTTTATGTGACTTTTTAAATACGAACTACACTTGCTTTTGTAGGGGCAATATTGGCATTCGTACCATTTGATTTCCTCGTCGCCTAAGTGTTTCGTGATTATGTGACTTTTTAAGTATATTTTACGTTTAGCTTTATATGGACACTGGGAACAGTGATACCAAGTTGTTTCGTCGTCGTTCAAGTGTTTTGAGATGTTGTGCATCTTCACGGAACGTTTGTGCTTGGATTTGAAGTCGCACTGGGAACATGTATACCACGTAAACGCGCTCTTCGTGGTTCGTTTTTTACATTTAGAAGCGTTTTTCTGATTTTGTAAACATGCCAAGGTGTGTTGGAGCCACTTCATGGAAAAGTGTGTCTCAAACTTACACTTGTCACACTCGTATTTTTGTATACTATATTCGGGAACTGGCGAATCCAAATCGTTTTCTTTTTTAATACCATGATATTTTCTGACGTGTTGATTCAAAAGAACCGTGAGTTCTGCCTGGAAGTTGCAGTCTTTGCAGAAATATATCTCGATGGTGTTTCTTTCACAGTTAAAGGGTGTCAACGGGACATTTATAGAGAAAGATTCATGAGTTGGTGACTTGTCGAAATATTCCAGTATCGACATGTTTTACCTATTCATTAATAGTCCTGTATTACACTTGTGGCAATCATTTCATTTCTTACCTCAATTTCGACGGAATAACACAAATTCTTGCTTGAAACTTAACCTCAAAAACGAATTCCTGTCACAAGTTTAACTTGACAAATAATGCAAAGCAGGATATAGCTTATTAAATATACGCCAATTTCTTGTTTTTCTAATTTTGATTGTATTATTTGCTTGTATTTTGATGACGACACTTCGCCTTGCTGTGGGTTATCAAATTATCAAAATAGGAATTGTATCTGTCACTTGTCAATACTAGTGTCATCCGAATTAATAAAATTTGACTTTTGTATTTTAGTTCATCGGGTGTTTTCACTTCGCTGTGTTGTTGGTTGTCTACATAAAAATTATTTTACATGTTTTATTAATAAAGTTCACTTCCCATGCATATTACTAACATGTGCATTCAACCTATGCTTAAACTTGGCTCTATATCTACACTTTTCGCACTGAAACCACCGCACTTCACTTTCGCTCAAGTGATTGATAATGACGTGCGTTTTCACGTTGCCTTTGATCTTCGATCTATACGCACACTGCTCACAGGTGTACCACTGAATACTGTTCTCAGTCAAATGTTTATTAATATCGTGCGTTTCCATATTTTTCTTCCACCTAGTTTTAAAAGTACACTTTTTGCACCGATACCACTTAACTTCTTGTTCACTGGTATGTTTCAGCTCTATGTGATCCACAAGATATTTTTTAATTTTCGCTTTGTAGGAGCACTGTTCACACCTATACCACCGCACCTCGTCGTCTTTCAAGTGTTTTCTAATTCTATGCGTTTTCAGCACGCTCGCTTGGTTCGATTTATACTCACACTGATCACATTGAAACCATTTAGGAACATATTCCACCCCTTCGTCGTACTTCGTGCTTCTCATCCTACCCATATGCCGAATCCTGAAGTGACCTATCAAAGTCGATTTTTGTTTAGCTTTGTACGGGCACTTGTCACAGCGAAACCACTGGATTTCGTCGTCTTTCAAATGATTCGTCACTCTGTGTACTTTTAAGGCACATTTGTACTTGGTTTTGTAGTCACATTGGTCACAATTATGCACCTTACACTCTTTCGTTTCATCGTTCTGTGTATCCAAATGTCGGGTGAAAATGTGCGTTTTCAAATTGCCTTTCTGCTTGGCTTTGTAGGGACACAAGTCGCACCGATACCACTCGATTTCGTCGTCTTTCAAGTGCCTCGATATTTTGTGTTTTTTTAAAGAGTAGTTTTTTGTGAAATTGGACTCGCACTGGTCGCACTGATACGATTTTTTTTCAGCGTCGTTGTACGCTTTATTCAGAGTTCTTAACCAGGCGTGGTTTCTCACTGGAAGACAAGTCGCGCTGTGCTGGAGCCACTTTAGCACAAAGTGGGTTTCAAAGTTGCAGTTTCTGCACACGTAAGCTTGAAGTTTGAGTGGTTCTTGATGGGTTTTGGTGTGATATTCTTGGACGTGCGTTTTCAGAAATACGGTGAGATTGGTGTGAAAGTCGCAGTCTTTGCAATAGTGGCCATCGACGGGGTGTTTGCAGTCAAATGGTGTGACCAAGGGGTGGTTAACCATCTGAAAAATTTTTGTGAAGTAAAATTTTTTCAGCGGAAGCTTGTCCGAATATTCCAGAAGCGACTTGGACTTCATAACTGAATTAATAAGTGGTATTAAATTAGAAAAATAGTTGTGGTTTTTCTTACCTTAATCACCTGGCGGGAAACATAACCTCAAAAATTAAGTTCGTTTGAAGAAATTCGTTGAATGGTGTTTAGTGGCACTAAAATGGAACGCAATTGCTACAAATACTTATAGCAGCGGTAATAATCGAAAAACACAGTTTTATTTATGCAGAAGACTCAATTGTTGATTTTTCACGCCTGGGTAGGCAACACACAATACACGTTAAATTTAAAATCTTTATTAATAATAGTAAACAGGCTAACATTTATGGGTCTTTCTTTCGTGGTAGCGCAACCTCACCTTCAACTTAGCTTTATATGGACACTTTGTGCACTCATACCATTCAACATCCTTCTCATCCACATGGTGGGTCTGTATGTGATTCCTCAAACTCACTTTGTGCTTAGCTTTATACGAACATTGGCTGCATTTGTGCCACGTGATGTCTTTTTCATCCACAAAATGTGCAGCAATGTGTCTTTTTAAATACGCTTTGTGTTTGGTTGTAAAACCGCACTGGTCACACGTATCCAAAGAGGTAACTTTGGCTGGTTTTTCTTTAGTTTCAGAGCACGAAACGCTGTGTTGAAGCCATTTCAAGGCGAAATGGCTTTCAAAACGGCACTTGTCACAAGTATACAACCTCGGAATGTAGTTTCTGTTTATGCTGTGGCAAGTGTTGAAGTTTTGCGTCAAAAAGACTTTCAGGTAAGTTTGGAAATTCAGTTCCTTGCAGAAATAAACTTCAATGGGTGCGTCTTCGCAATTAAAAAGGCTTGACGGTGTGCTTTGATTTGTGTATTTTTCAACTTTAAGGCTACAGACAGGGTGTGAAAATCGCCCCAAGCCTTCCATTAGCGACGACTGTCCTAAATATTTTTTTATCAGAGAATTTAGAATATTTACGTCTGTACTTACCAGTTTTCGTTTTGTGTGAACATAACCTCAAAAGTTAGCGTCAAAAGCAAAGAAATAAAATCATAACATTGTACGTCGTTTATATTAAAACATGCACAATGCAAAGAACTAAACAATACTTTGTATTATAATCACACGCTACGTGTAAAAATTCAAAAAAATAAAATTTTATTCGACTCAATATTATATAGGCAACACTTTATACACAATAGCACTAATAAAATGCAACCAACAATACACCCGCATACTTATTTATCCGAATGACATTTATTTATGTGCGATTTTAACGTTCCTTTAATTTTCGCTTTGTACGGGCACTTGTCGCACTCGTGCCATTTAATCTCTTCCTCATTCAAATGACGCGAAATTACGTGAAAATTTAGTAGATCTTTTCGTTTCGTTTTGTGTGGACATTTTTGACACTCATACCATTTAACGCCTTGTCCATTCAAGTGCTTGTTCTTCGTGTGATTGTTGAAAATGATCTTACGACTGGTTTTAAATGGACAAAGGTTGCATTCAAACCATTTAGGATCATCAACATCTGAATGCCGCCTCCGTACATGACGGTTCAGCATATTCTTAAGTTTGGCTTTGTACGGGCACAAGTCGCATTCGTGCCATTCAACATCTTCCTTATTTAAATGTCGTATGATCAGGTGCTTGGTTAAACTCGTTTTATGTATGCTTCTGAAGGAGCAATGGTCACAGGTGTACCAGGTGGTATCATCGTGGTCTAAATTGTGTCGAATTAGGTGACGTTTTAAAGCACCGGAAGCTTTACTTTTGAATGAACAGACTTTGCACTCGTGCCATCGTATATACCGGTCGTCTGTATGTCGGGCATACGTGTGAGCTTGCAAACTTTCTCGGCGTTTTGCTTTGTATGAACATTTTCCGCAGTAGTACCAACTGATTTCGTCGTCTGTCAAATGTTTGGAAATCCTGTGTCGTTGTAAAAGATAGTTTTTGTTGGCTTTGTAGTCACACTGGTCACATTTAATGTTTTTTCTGGTACCACAACCTGTTCTCAAACATGCTGTAGTATGTTGAAGAAACTTCAACGAGAAATGTGTTTCAAAAATGCACGTTTCGCAGCTGTAGCGTTTAACGTTGTAACGTGATAAATCTTGGTCTTTTTTACGATTGTGATACTCTTTAATATGTAGTTTGAAAAGGATTGTTAGCTCTGTTTGAAAATTGCAGTCTTTGCAGTCGTAAATTTCGATTTTCGTGGTTTCACAGTCAAATATTGTTGAAGACTGATGGCGTCGGACGTGATTTATCATAAGAAACATCGAAGTTGTGAAGAATGGGCACATTTCACATTTGTGGATGTTTCTAAGGGATGGTTTAATGCAAGTAGACGCTTCTGAGTATTCCAGAGTAGACATTTCGTTAGCCTAAAATAAACGATGAGAATTCTGTTACATTCTTTGGGTTCTTACTTCTAGAAAATCTTCGGATCACACGTAACATGACACGTAATGAATACATAACCTCAAACACGAGGCCCATCTGCTCGTGTTTTAATAACAACTTTAACATTGTAAAAAAATACCCTGCACTGTAGAATAACTCACGACATTGTCTAATTTCAAAAGAAAATTACGATATTCCTTAAAATCTGAAATAGGAACATAAACTGTCAGTGAGTTAGGTAACACACAATACACCTTCCAGTCATTGTTATTTCGATTTAGAATCTTTATTAATATTATTCCAAATGACACAAAATGTGGCGCTTTAAGGCCGTTCTGTGCTTAGTTTTGTACGAACACTTCTGGCACTCATTCCATTTAACATCCGCTCCATCCAAGTGACGCGCATTTACGTGGTCTTTCAAAGCCGATTTATACTTACTCCGATACGGGCACTTTTGGCACTCAAACCATTTAACCTCCCCTGCATCCAAGTGGCGCGAATTGTGGCGTTTTAACGCCGTTTTGTATTTAGTTCTATAAGGACACTTTTTACATTCATACCATTTAACGTCCCCATCGTCCAAATGCAGCACGTTTGTGTGATCCTTCAACGCCGATTTGTATTTGGTTCTGTAGGGGCACTTTTCACATTCGTACCATTTAACGTCTCGTCCATCCGAATGGCGCAAATTCACGTGACGTTTTAAATTCGCTTTTAGTTTAACTTTGTATGGACACTGGCTGCACTTAAACCAGACAATGTGGCGCTCATCTAGGTGCCGAGCAACTGTGTGTCGTTTTAAATCCGACATTTGTTTGGCTCTGTAAGGGCATTTCGTGCATTTGAAATCGTTCTTTTTAAGTTTCCTGTCTGTTTGAACTGGTGTCGCTTTTTCGTTGCGTTGGCACGTTGTTGTGTGTTGGAGGCACTTAAGTATAAAGTGAGTTTCAAACTTGCACTTGCGACAAGTGTAGTTTTGAATTTTGTGGTTCAGCATTGCTTGGTTTGGACTATGACATTTTTTGACGTGTTGCTGAAATTCTAGGGTTAGTTCTGAGCGAAAATTGCAGTCGTTGCAGGAATATAGCTCGATGGGGTTATTTTCACAGTTGAAGTGTTTTGGAGATGAGCAGTGACGTTTTTTGTGGTTTACCATGGGAGAAAACTCGGAGTATTCCAGAATCGACATTAGGTTTGTCTATGATTATTAATTTGTTACGATTAAAGTACGCATTGTTTGATTTTCTCACCTCAAGTTTGATGAAATTGTGGACATAACCTCAAACGTCTACACAAATTGTGGAACATGTGACGAAATACAGTAGTTGAGGGGCGACTTTTCTGGATTAAATTAAAATACGACTTTAAAGAATAATCAATTTTGGAATTAAATGCACGTTTTTTTGTTTAATAATTTTATTTATGTAGGCAACCAACAATGGCGCAAAGTGAAAACACACGATGAACTTATCGTGTGACATTCTAACCTCACATAAGTTATTTACGTCGTTTTTTCTATTGTGAAGATTTTATTAAAACACAAGGTGAGAAAGAATGTTTATTTTAATAAATAATACTAATGCAGGTTTTCAGATGTCACTATTAGTCTACTCTGAAAAATTTTCCAACGTGAAGTCCAATAGCATTGGTCAAAAGTGTCAAATTTGTCCCTACTTCACAACATTACCATTTTTGATGGTAAGCCACTCTAGACGCGACCACTCTTCATTGGTACCTTTTGGCTGCGAAAACGATATAGAAATTTATTGTTGCGACGACTGCAATTTTAAGACCAGTCTTACCATTCTTTTGAAGGAACACATTAAAAAGTGCCACTTGAATAAAAGAGATATCAGTTATGACATACACAGTTACAACTGCAAAATTTGCAGTTTTGAAACCCATTTTCCAATGAAGTGGCTCCAGCACACAATTACATGTCACCAGACAAAATCTTCGATAGCCAGACAAGTAGATGCAGAAATAAGTTGGTACCACTGCGATAAATGTCCATTTAAAACCAAAACCAAAAAATACTTAAACAATCACACATCTTTCAAGCACATGGACGAAAAAGACATCAAATGGCATCAATGTGAAAAGTGTCCGTACAAAACACGGCGTAAAAACAATTTAAGAGCTCACAATATATTTATTCACATGGATCAGGATGAAATCAAGTGGCACAAATGCCACCACTGTACCTACAAAACAAAATTCGCCTACACTTTAAGAAAACACACGTACTACCAACATTCTGGTGATGAAATCACGTGGTATCAGTGTGAAAAGTGTGCTTATAAAAGTAAATATAAAAGCGCGTTTAAAACCCACACGAGGAATGTACATGGTGGATGTAAGCCACTCATATGCGAAAAGTGTTCGCGCTGGGCGAAGAATAAGGAAAGCTTGAGGTTGCACATGTATAGGTGTCATGAAGCTGTAAGAACGTACTCATGTGAGCAATGTTCATTTCAAACACGTCACAAAAATGATTTAAAAAGGCATGTTATGTATAGACACTTACGTGACAGTGAGGTGAATTGGTATCACTGCGACAAGTGCCCGTTTAAGACTAAAGCGAAAAGGTCGCTAAATTCGCATTTAAAAAGCATACACTTTAGTGATAATGATATTAAATTGATCAATAGGATGATGATGTTATGAAATGATATTTTTAATAAAGAAGATAATAATGTAATTTTGTTTAGGTTTAGGTAGGCAACACACATTACGATTTTATCGTTTTTAATTTGACACTATTGACAGGTGACAGATGAAGTTCCTAATCGACGAGTGTCGTCATCGAAATAGAAACAATCTAACCCCAAAAAAAATCAACAAATTACCGTTTATTTAATAAAATAAACCTGCTCAGTCTTATTTATCAAGCCAAACTGTGACATGGAAATATATTGTTGAGGTTAAATTAGTAGAAAACAAATTTGAACCCGCAAGAAGTTAAGGTAAGAATGAAATAATGATTGTTACAAAACGTAATAAAAGCCCATTAATGACTAGGTAAACCATGTCGTTGCTCGAGTATTTCGAAAAATCAGTAACTCATGGTGAATTTCCCTCCAAAAAAGACCATAATGGTAGTCTACCAATCCACACAAGAAGTCACCTTTTCCCGTTCACCCCCTTCAACTGCGAACGAAACACCATTGAGACATATTACTGCAAAGACTGCACCTTCCAGACCCAACTCACCGTTCTTTTTAAACAACACGTCAAGCTATATCATGGAATCAAAAAAGAAAAAGATTTACTACCCCTAGAGTACACCATTCAAAACCACGAGTGTGACAAGTGCAACTTTGAAACCCATTTTTCCTTGAAGTGGCTCCAACACACCATAGCATGTTTCCAGAGTGGTGGTACCAACCAAGACACTGAAAATGGTTTCACGTGGTATAAATGTGACCAGTGTGAGTTCACATCCAAGTACAAACGTTCTGTAAAACTACACAACATCTCAAAACACTTGAACGACGACGAAACAACTTGGTTCCACTGTACCCAGTGTCCATATAAAGCTAAACGCAAAATGTCCTTGAAAAGTCACATAATCACTAAACACTTGGGCGACGAGGACGTGAAATGGTACCAATGCCAATATTGTCCCTACAAAAGTAAGTGTAGTTCGTATTTACGAAACCACGTGAAAGTGCATCATTCGGACGAATGGTTCGAGTGTGCACTGTGTCCATACAAAACTAAAGTCAAATTTCGACTATCGCATCACACGACGTCGTGCCACATGGATGCGGAAAATATTAAATGGTACGAATGCAACCAGTGCCCATTTAAAACTAAACAAAATCGCTACTTAACCAGTCACATGTACATGAAACATCAACAGAGTATTAAATGGTACGAATGCCAACAATGCACATACAAAGCCAAAAGTAAATCACATTTAAAAAACCACATAATGGCACATCATTTAGACGAAAAAGACATCAAATGGTACAGATGTTTACAATGTCCATACAAAACCAAATTCAATTTTTCTTTGAAAGTCCACACAAACACGCGCCATTTGGACGAAAAAGACGTGAAATGGTACAAATGCTTGCAATGTCCATACAAAACCAAGTACAACTCGTCGTTGAGAGACCACATAAACACGCACCATCTGGACGAAAAAGACGTGAAATGGCACGAGTGTAAAGAGTGTCCATATAAAGGCAAACAGGCTTCAGCTTTAAGAAGACACATAAGAGTGCGACATTTGGACGAAAAAGATATTAAATGGTCTGAATGCATATATTGTTCATATAGAGCTAAACACCTCAATGATTTAAAAAGACACATAAATGCGCACCATTTGGACGAGAAGGACGTGAAATGGTACGAATGCAAGCAGTGTCCTTATAAAGCTAAACATTTTTCAACTTTGAAAAGCCACATAATAGTGCATCATTTAGAAGAGAAAGATATTAAATGGTATCAGTGCCAACATTGTTCGTATAGGAGTAAATTAGCCGCTAATTTGAAAAGACACATTGGGGCGCAGCACTCGGAGCAGAAGGACGTGGAGTGGTATGAATGCAAACAGTGTACATATAAAGCTAAAAATACTTCTACTTTGAGAAGTCACATAAGGGTGCATCATTTAGATGAAAAAGATATTAAGTGGTTTGAGTGCCAGTATTGTGTGTATAGAACTAGGCAAGCGTCTAATTTAAAAAGACACACAAATGCGAAACATTTGGACAAAATGGATATTAGTTGATTCGTCTAAATGGGAATGATAATGTATTTTTTAATAAAGCAATTATACCCTGTTTAACTGTGTTTTATTCATTGTAATTTATACATGTGTAATGTGTGCTGCCTACCTTTAGTTAAAAAGTACACATTTTGAGGTTATGTAGATGTATTTTGTGTTGCCTAACTAAAAAGTATACCCAAAAACTATAAAAAAAAGAAAAACAAACGTTAGAAGTAAGGCTTGTTGCTATTAAAATAATCATAGAACAATTTTACCAACTTCTACGGTCACGCATTGTAAACTAAATACCAAAAAAAAAAAAAAAATGTTGAGGTTATGTCTTCCAAAGAAGTTTAGGTAAGAAAAACCAATAACCACGCATTTGTAGAGACTCAATTTGCAGGTAAACAACAATGTCGATTCTAGAATATTCCAAAAAAACCGCTCTAGTGCAAAGACCCCCCAGATATGCCCATAATTGTAATCTGTGCCCGTACTTTACAACATCAGGTTTTTTCATGGTGAACCACGCCAAGCAACACTTGTCACCCCCAACCCCATTTAACTGTCAAAACGAAAACACAAACGTGGAACTTTACCACTGCAAAGACTGCAATTTTCAAACAGAATTAACCCTTGTGTTCCAACAACACATGAAAAAATGGCACAGTGTTAAAGAAATCGTACAAAGTCTACCCTCTGTCACCAAGTACGTTTGTGAACGGTGCCAGTTCGAAACCGGCTTTGTGGTAACGTGGCTTCAGCATAATTTGGAATGTTCACGAAAAAAACACGTTAAATGGTATGTATGTGAAACCTGTCACTACAAAACTCAGCGGCCTTCTCATTTGAAAAAACACATAAACGCCCGCCATTTGAAAGACCACGACGTTAAATGGCACGAGTGCGGAAAATGTCCATACAAAACTAAGTACAAATGTAGCTTGAAACGTCACATAAATGCCTACCATTTGGAAACGGGACAAATTAAATGGAACCAATGTCAATGTTGCCCATACAAAGCCAAAAACAACTCCAGTTTGAAACAGCACGTAAATAAACACCATTTGACTGAAAGTGACATGAAGTGGTTTGAGTGCAAAAAGTGTCCTTATAAAACTAGAGACAGTTCTAATTTAAAGAAGCACTTTGTTCATCATTTAAGTGAAGGGGAAATTAAATGGTTTGAGTGTAACAAGTGCCCATTCAAAACAATGAGGAATACGGCGTTGAAAAATCACATAAATGCGCGCCATTTGGGTGAGGAGGACATAACATGGTACAAATGTGACAAGTGCCCATATAAAGCTAAACAAAACGGAGTTTTGAAAAGACACGTAATTTCGCGGCATTTAGACGAACGGGATATTAAATGGTATGAATGCACACAATGTACATACAGAGGAAAACAAAATGTTCATTTAAAGAAGCACATAATTACGCATCATTTGGATCAGTTGTTGAATGGTCACATGCTTTCGCACTAAGTGGTTATGCAACCAATACTACACCAAAATAATTGATTTAATTAATTAATGTTCTTGTGTTTGAATATGTAATTAAAAATACAAATATATATGTAAGGACTTTTACAGAAGCATTTTTTTATTATTATTGTTATTATTTTTTATTAATCACAATTCTTTTTGACAAACTACACCAAAAATAACTCGCTGTGATTGGCTGCAATGTCTGACGGGTGGGTCCTTTTAGGTTATAAACAAAAACAAATAAAAGTGAACAATTAAACCCAACAGCGTGATTGTAACATAATTTACATTGTCACAATTTAGCTTTATCATGTGCAGACCTACAGTGTGTATCCGTGCTACAAGTTCACAGAAATCGAATTTTGGTAACGCGTATTGTGTGTTGCCTACCTTACCGTGAAACCCAAGAAATTGATCACCTTTCACAAAGAAGCGCTCAAGAGACACTTTTCCCACTTTAATTAACACAATTTGGGTAAGATTAAGCCACAAACACCGATTTAGTATCACAATAAACCACAGATTATGAATTTAGGTCAGCCAAAATGGAATACTCAGACAGGTTTTCTCAAGTGAAATTTTTCTCGAACAAAGTACACAACTGCAGAATTTGTCCGTATTTCACAACGTCGGTGGCTTGTATGGTCAACCACGACAAACGACACCGCTTGTCGTCCATACTTTTCCACTGTGAGGACCCCATTGACATTTATTACTGCACAAAGTGTGACTTTGAGACAAATCTCGCCACTGGTTTAAAGGAGCACGTGCAGAGGTATCACGCCGAGAACAAACAATCAAACTACGTTCAAACGTACGTTTGCAAGAAGTGCAACTTTGAAACAAACTTTGTCTTAAAGTGGCTGCAACACAGTGCCAATTGTCTTCAGGGTAAACAGTACGCACGACTTGTGGGTTCTAAGAAAAATAAAAAACACAAAAGACAGCTTGTCGTGGATGGTGAGACACTCTGGCACGAGTGTGATAAGTGTCCATACAAAACCAAACAAAAAGGAAATTTGAAAAGACACACATTCGCCCGACATTGTGACCAAAACGACGTTAAATCCACCACGTGTCAGTGGTACAAGTGCGACGAATGTGACTACGAATCCAAGTACAAATCCTCGATAAAAGTCCACAAAATCACGAACCATTTAAAAGACGACGAAATCCAGTGGTATCAATGCAACAAATGTCCTCATAAAACCAAACAAAAATCGACTTTGATGAGCCATATTAAACGGCGTCACATGGAAATAAAAAAGGAGAAAAAGATCGACGACTCCACGTGGTACAAGTGCGACTACTGTAAATACAAGTCGAACTATATTCACACGTTAAAGATGCATAAAATTAAGCAACATATGCAAGACAACGAGATACAATGGTACCAATGTGAAAAGTGTCCTTTTAAAGGGAAAATTAAAAAGGATTTGACGCTTCACATGTTTTCCAAGCATGCCAACAAGAACGAAATTAAGTGGTATGAATGTAAACAGTGCCCCCATAAAACGAGATGGAAAAGAAACTTAATGCAACATGAATATACACAGCATTCGAGCGGTGAAAGTATTCAGTGGTACACGTGTGAACAGTGCGATTATAAAGCCAAGCTTAAGGTGAATTTGAAACAACACGTAATTAACAACCATTTGAGTGAGAATGAAATTCAGTGGTATCAGTGTGAAAGGTGTACATATAAGGCGAAGTTTAAGCACCGGTTGGGTGAACACATGAAGAACGTACACACGAAGTAGAAGTAAATGTGTAATGTATATGTGACGTGTAAATGTGTACTTTAATTTACTGTTGTGATAGTAGTGTATATTTAATAGTTAATGTATCTTTCATTCCAAAAAAGCTAATATAATCGATTGTATTGTGTGTTGTCTATACTTCCTGTACATATTTTGTAGGTGTATTACGTGTTGCCTAATTCAAAGCATATTTAAAGCATGTTTAAAGTTGAGTTGGCCAAATAACCAAAATTTATACCTAAAATCTAAATAAAAACAAGAATAGTCAATGTCTCCACTACAAAAGTATGTTACTTTTACATCTGCAGCGACTGTTACTATATTTATTAATTCCATTTTCAGGTTAATTTGATTTGAGGTTATGTTTTCCAAAAACATCAAGTCGAGCCAACTGTGCCCCCTTTTCACAACATCGGGTTTTCTTATGGCGAAGCAGCGCCCATCATTCACCCCTTTCGACTGTGAAACTAGTGACATTGATTTCTACCACTGCAAGAAGTGTGACTTTCGGACAAAATGTACACTCACTTTCAAACACCACAGGTTTAAAAAAGACGTGGAACACACGATTCGTAGTTACACTTGTGAAAAATGCAGCTTTGAAACCTTCTTTGTTCTTAAATGGCTGCAGCATGTCTCAAGATGTTCGATAAATAAAGACATTTCTTATTTTAAGTGTGATCACTGTGACTACCAGTGCAAGCGTAAAGAAAGTTTGAAGACACACACAATTGTAAAGCACCGAAACGACGACGAGATAGACTGGTTTCAGTGCAGAAAATGCCCGTATAAAGCTAAGTGTGGTCCATATTTAAAAATGCACATAAAATTTAAGCATTCAAATGACGAGGATATTAAGTGGTACAGATGCAAGGAGTGCCCATACAAAGCTAAACACAACAGCAATTTAAAAGCACACGTACGTGTACAGCATTGTGATGTCAAACGGTTTCAATGTGAAAAGTGCTCCTACAAAACTGGACGAAAAGCACATTTAAAAGTTCACATTGACATTCATCATTTAGACCCAGAGGATATTACATGGTATGAGTGTGACAAGTGCTTATATAAAGCTAAACGAAAACAATACTTGGAACTTCATAAAATGACGCGGCATTTAGACGAAAAGGACATTAAATGGCACCGATGTACCAACTGTCCATACAAAACCAAATATGGTTACAGTTTAAAAAATCACGTAAATACGTACCATTTGGACGAGCAAGATATACAGTGGTACGAATGCAACCATTGCCCATATAAAGCTAAGCAAAAATGGACCTTAAATAGACACGTAGGTTTTAAGCATCTGAATAAGTATAAATGGTACGAGTGTAAAAACTGTCCATATAAAACTCAACATGTTTCCCATTTGCAGAGTCATATAACTTCGCGACATTTGGACGAACGCGATATTAAATGGCACGAATGCCAAAGTTGTCCATACAAGTGCAAACTAAAGCGGGTTTTAACCACACACATATTAAGGAAGCATTCGCAGGAAGGCAATGTTAAATGGCACGAATGCCAATATTGTCCATATAAAACCAAGATCAAATCGACTTTAACTAGACATACAACTACCAAACACGTGGATGACGAAAAAAGGAATATTTAAGAGAAATGTGATTGACGATGTAATATACCAATTTTTACCCTTAAATAAGCAAAAATTCAATGAAATAAAAGTCAAATCTGTTGAATTTTAGCATGTTTTAATATCCCTATGGCACTGAAAATTATAAAATTAAAATCGAATTTTTCGTATTGTGTTCACTTTTTAAACCACCAGCAACCCTACACTCAAGTAGAAACAATAATACTGATCTTTTTAACACCGCCACCGAAGTGATTTCTCCTTAAATGCGTCTTGAAAGAATTCTTTTTGATAGTTTTGAACGGGCACTTGTCACATTGGTGCCACTTAACCTCGCTCTCACTGGCCGGATGGTTGATCCGCAGATGTTCTTTCAACTGCTGCGAATATCTCGACTTGAACGTGCACTGCTCACACTCGTGCCACTTAACATTCACATGAAACATGAGCATGTGTTTCCTCAAGCTCTCCTTATTTTTGGCAGTTCGTGAGCATTTTTCGCACTTAAGTCGTTTGATTTCGTCGTGTTTATTCCTCATGTGGACTTTCATCGCTGATTTATATTTGGTTTTGTGTGGGCACTTTTCACATTGATACCACCTGATTTTATCGTCTGAGTGTTTGTAATAGGTGTGTTTTCTTAAATGGATCGAGTTTTTGGCTTTATAAGAGCAGTGGCTACATTTGTGCCACTTTATGTCATTTTTGTCGATATGAATCGTCTCTATGTGGGACTTCAAAGAGTGTTTAAATTTAGTTCTATAGGAACAGCTTTCACATTGGTGCCACTTTATATCTTTTTCGTCTGTGTGCATGGCGTAGGTGTGTCTTTTTAAATATTTTTTTCTTTTGGTTTTGAAGGAGCATTTTTCACAGAGATATTGATATATTTCGTCGTTTTCCGCACACTTGGCAACAATGTTTTGTTTGACCATTTTCACAGACAATTGTGCCCTGTCTTGACACATTAAAGCATGCTGAAGCCACTTCATTGGAAAATGGGTTTCAAAATTACAATTTTTACAAACGTAGCTTTGAATATTGTAGTCACTATTCCTCTCACTCAAATGATACTTTTCGACGTGTTTTCTCAGAATCATGGTCAGATCTGTGCGAAAATTACAACCACTGCAGTGATAAAATTCTATTTGGTTTTCACAGTTGAAAGGCAGTGATGATGCGCCACGATTTACCATTGGAAAAATTTCACAAGAGCGAGAAAATTTGTCCGAATAGAGAAAGCTCGACATTTCCACCTACAGATCTGTAACCGTTATTAAACAAAAATTACCGTGTGTTTACACTCACCTAGAGAGTTAACAAACAAAACGGTGAAAAGTTTTTCGAAGTTTGAAGTATTTACAGCGAAAAAGTTAGGTTAGAACAGATTGTTTGTGTATCTGTCATTTCAATCAATGTCAAAATTGGGGTACGTTCAAATCCGAAAGAAATCAAACAGAAAAAACGTCAAGTGTGAATTAAATTTAATATTTATACATCAATAACGATTACATTATTTCATTTTCGTTTCAATTTCGAACTTTCCGGCTACGTCGACATTACCGTTCTAATCCGCTCGATATCATTATCAGTAAAATGAGTGCGTTTCTGGTGTCTTTTCAGGTAATGTTTTAGTTTGGTTTTAAACGGGCATTTCTCACACTGTTGCCACTCAAGCTCACTGCCAATTAAATGTTTACTCATCATGTGAGTTTTTATATTGTTTGGATGTCGTGACTTATATGCACAGTAGTCACACTCATAGTACCCTCGATTTGAATGAAATCTAAGTACGTGCATCCTTAAGCTATCTTTATTTTTCGCTACGTGGGGGCACTGGTCACAATTAATCCTCTTAATTGCGCCATGTACGTTCAGAACGTGCTGTTTTAAATGGCGCGGATATTTAGTTTTGTGTGGACATTGTTCACACTGATACCACTTGACGTTTGTTGAGTGAACATTTCGTCTGTGGTTTCTTAAAGCGACGGAATTTTTTCCTTGAAATGAACACTGGCTGCATAAACGGCGCTTCAGCTGGGTCTTGTCTGTCGGAGTTTTCAGTTTATGTTCTGTCAAAGGTTGACTATTTTCCACTAATTGAACATTTGCTTCACATTCTATAGTGTGTCTAAGCCAGGTTATTGAAAAGTGACTCTCAAAGTTGCACTTTTTACAAACGTAAGTTGGAATATTGTAGTCGATGATTGGTAAATTTCTGTTGTGAAAATTTTCTATGTGTCTCTTGAGGTCAATAGTAAGGGGTGTCTGGAATTTGCAGTCATCGCAGTTATAAATTTGTACGGGGTTTTCACAGCTGAAAGGTACTGGGGGGGAGTGGTGCCGTCTGGCGTGGTTTACCATGAAAAATTGTAACGTCGTGAAATATGGACAAATCTGGCATTTCTGGACTCTGTTGGAGGATTTCATGCAGACAAATTTGTCAGAATAGCTCAACATCGCTCAGGCGTGAATCTGAAACTTTCATTTAAACTATCAGTGATTAAAAATGTTACACTATACCCTCGGTTTGGAAGAAAATATGTTTGTTTACTTTGATGAAAAATTGATTTTTTAGTTTATAGGTGTTTATAGGTTAGGATGGTTGGGTGCGTTCAGGATCACCACATCTTCGTTGCCGTTGATAGTAACTTTGATGTGCTTTGATGTTCAACTTTTGGCGTATTTAAAGGGGTTGTAGAAGAAAAGTGGAGGATTTAAGTTGATTACTACAAAAATTTACCATTTTAGACATTTCTTGTTGTCGAAATAAGTTTACACGTATTAAGAAAAAAAGGCAAAATATAAGCCCCGCCCACCCGCCCTGTCTCAATTGTAATTATTTCTTTATTCGTCGTGAGCTAAGAGGGCGGAGCTTAACTGCAAAAACCTCCACTAGAAATTAAAAACATATTTTTGAGTATCGTGTTTTTCAAAGAATACTAATATTAAGAAAAAAATGAAGCCAAAGATTAGGCCCCACCCATACCCGCCCCTATCTCAATTCTCAATTGTGATGAATTCGTTGTCAGAACGAGGGGCGGGGCTTAATTGCAAGATCCATATTTGTCTACATGTTTTAAGTTTTTTGTTCTGAAAAGACGACTACATACATTAAGAAACAAGGCAAAATATAAGCCCCGTCCGCCCGCCCTATCTCAATTGTGATGATTTTTTTTATTCGTCGTGAACCAAGGAGGCGGAGCTTAATTGCAAAATCCTTGTTATTTCTCTACAAGAAATTACCATGTAAGACATGTTTTTGAGTATCATGTTATTCAAAGAATACTATGTATACTAAAAAAAAATTAAAGCCATAGAGTAAGCCCCACCCATACCTGCCGTTCTTGTTGTACCATGCCCTGATCTAAATAGTAAAGAAGTTTTCATTCGTTGGTAGACCTAGGGGCGGAGCCAAATTGCAAAATCCATATTTCCTTACAAAAATATACCATTTTGAACGTATTTCAAGTTTCTAAGAACAAAAAAATCATCACAATTGAGATTATGATATTATCTTTGCCATTTCTATTGAAACACTACCTGTTAATTGTAAATTTGGCAACGTTCATATTCAGACAATTTTCGAATTAAAAGCCGTTGTCAATCAACCGAAAGCTGTCATCAAAATCAACAGGTGGTGTTTCAATAGAAATGGCAAAGACAATACGTGTGTGAAACCCCAGAAGCTCAGATCACCTCGACACCCAATGGGTAAAAGAGGGTAACAGATTATAAATGTATATCACAATTTTGATGGGGTGGGTGGGCGGGGTCTACATTTTGTTTTTTGTTTTTTTTTTCTTAATATACATAGTATTCTTTGAACACGATCCTCAAAAACATGTTCATTTCTTGTAAAGAAATAAGTACTTTGCAGTTAAACTCCGCCCCTTTGGTTCACGACCAATAAAAAAAATCATCACAATTAAGATGAGCGGGTGGGCGGGCTTACATTTTGCCGTTTTCTTTTAATATGTGTAGATTTTTTTTCACAACATGAAACTTAAAACATGTTTAAAATGGAAAATTAGGCTCCACCCCATAATTGCAAAATCCAAATTTCCTTGCAAAAATGTCCCATTTTGACCATGCGCTGAGTTTCTTGTTGTGAAAAGCTATGGCTATGTATATTAAGAAAAAAAGGCAAGATATAAGCCCCGCCCACCCGCCCTATCTTATGATTCTTATGATTTTTTTTATGTGTCGTTAGCCGAGGGGCGGAGCTTAATTGTAAAATCCTTATTTTTCTACGAGAAATTACCGTGTGAAATATGTTCTCAAGTAATCGTGTTATACAAAGAAAACTAAATGTATTAATTAAAAAAGAAAACCCAAAGAGAAGCTCCACCCATCCGCCTTGATCTCAATCGTGATGAATTTTTCATTCGTTGTCAGATCGAGAGGCGGAGCGTAATTGCAAAATCGATATTTCCCTATACAAAGTTACCATTTTAAACATGTTTTAAGTTTCTTGTTGTGAAAAGATGACTTCACATATTAAGAAAAAATGGCAAAATGTAAGCCCCGCCCAACCGCCCTATCTCAATTGTGATGATTTTTTTATTCGTCGTGAGCCAAGAGGACGGAACCTAATTACAAAATCAATACTTTCCTACAAAATTTTACCATTCTAAACATGTTTTACCTTTGTTGGTGTGAAAAGAAAACTACACATATTAAGAAAAAAGGGCAAAATGTAAGCCCTTGTAATTGTAACACCTAATTTGTTTTTGAGACGAATAGCAAATCTTGTTAATTTAAACTTATGAAGATTTCGGTGAACAGGTGATTAAATGACTTAATATTAGTGGACCTCATTATCTCTATCAAAATTTGATTTTCGTGCTGTCAACTGCTGGCAAGTTTTATATCGATCTTAATAAATTACAAGTGAGAGTATTCTGTGGACACACAGTTGTGTTTTTGACGTTATGTCGAACACGAATTTCAAAATTCTGAAACAAAACACATAGAACTGTGAGAGACGGATTTAAAAATATTCAGAAAATTTGCTTACAAATAATATGACCCATTTTAGGTAAATGACGTCGATCCTGGAATATTCAAAGCTTCTGCAAGGGATATTTTTCAAACAACCTGCACTACTGTAACATTTGCCCATACTTTACCCGTCAATTTTATTTCTGAAGAACCATATTGGAAGTCATGGGTCTTCATTCAAACGTTTTGAACTGGCGGTCCATTTCCAGAACCACAGTATATCCAGAACTGTGATCGCCAGACAAATACAAAATTTTTTTTAAAGAAACAGCAAACACTTTGTAAATGGTACAGGTGTCATTATCAGTAAATCATTGTAAATATGTACATTTTCAAAAGCAGCAAGTGTTCCTTATCATCTGTGTAACAGCTATTAAAATTAATAAAAAGTCGAATATTATATATTAATGTGTATGTTGTGTTGCCTACCACCTGGCGTCAATTTTTGAGGTTATGTTTGTTGAATAGCATTTTTGAGTATAAATCAGGTAAGAAACGACTAAGCATTTTTTTAACGATATATAACTACAAAAATTAACTAATTTAGGTGAGCCATGTTAAGAACACAAGACTCAGGGGACAAGAAGTCTTTCTCCAGTCATCTCCACTACTGCAACATTTGTCCATTTTATACAACATCACGTCTCTTCTTTGCAAACCACATCAAAGACCATGGCTCATCTTCCACCTACTTCAACTGCGAAAATAGCACAATTGAAAATTATCATTGCAAGGACTGTGATTTTGAAACCCATTTAACCCTACTTTTGAAACAACACAGAGAAAAGTATCACTCGGATAAAACAGACCTATCAACGAAAAGCGTCATCGTTCGTTACGTTTGTGAAAAGTGCGGCCTTGGGACTCATTTTTTGATGAATTGGCTTCAACACACGTCTTGGAAAGAAAATGCAGCCAAAACAAAAAACTCAAAGTGTGACTATTACCATTGTAAACAGTATGTGCTCAGGTCAACAATAAAAGACAACAAAAAATCCCTAATAACTCACGAATGTGTCGAACATAAAAATCCAGAACTGAGGCACAAATGGGAACACAACTACAGTAAAAACTCCAGCGAAACGGAAGTGGAAGTGCTTCCCACTAAAAGCGAGGTTAAAAAAATTACCAGCCAGGTTGAAGAAATTATCAAGCAGGTTAAATGTGGCGAGTGTTCGTGTGTTTTAGAAAATATGGAGGCCCTACGGAATCACGTGAATAAGGAACACAAAGTACATAAGAAAGTTAAGTGGTACCAATGCGGAGAATGTATGCAGAAGCTTTCATCATTGGGTGGCTTACAGAAGCATATGAAAGAAATGCATCCAGAAAGAAAAGTCGATTGGTATAAATGTGAACAATGTGCGTACAGGGCAAAATATGCAACTGCTTTGAGAAACCACGTCTTTTCCACACACTCAAATGATGCTCAGAGAGAGTGGTATCAATGTAAAAATTGTACCTTCAAAAGCAACGAATGGAGTTCTTTGCAGATACACATGGAAGATGTTCATTTGCATGACGTGTGCTATAAGTGTGAAGAGTGTATGTATACAACTAGTAATCCTTATGCGTTTAGAAAACACATCACTTTGAATCATATAAGTGGAGGTCAGATGAAGTGGTACCAATGTGGAGAGTGCACTTTCAGTAAAAAGCGTAAAGGAACATTACGGTGTTGTACATTCCAAGGAAAAAAAATGAGTAGAAAGGAGATCACTCACTGATTATCAAATGTTTAATTTTTGACATAATTTAATTGTAATTTGAATGATAAATTATTAATTGTTTGTAGTTTCGATTTTTTCGCAATGCGCATGTGTACATGTCAATCTGTCGTCCGTTCATAGATTGCTTTCACGTGTCGTTGAATTATCTGTATGGTTGGTTGCATATACGCTTTTACTAATTTTGATTAATGCTACACAGATTTTTTTCTGTTTGACAGTATCACAGGGTTTATACATTTTGTTGAAGAAAAACACACTGAACAAAAAATATTATATTGTGGTACATACTCATACATACTTAAGGTGCTATAACATTACATACATATTAGCTATGTTGTATACTTCTCTCTCCTTTTGCAGTAGTTGCATGTCTAATTTGTTCTATTTTTGTAATTAAACATTACTTAAGTTTAGCAAATCCCCTCATTCCGACTTCATCGCTGCCTCCACATCGCACGAATGTTTGTCCTTTATATGTTTCTTTAAATTGTTTACATATATTGTTTTAAGCGAACAATAATCACAAGTATACCACTTATTAAAATGCACGGCGTTTAAATGCTGGTTCAAGTGCCGCTTCAGCTTCGCCCTAAACGGACACTTTTCGCATTGATACCACTTAATCTCGTTTTCGGTCAAATGTTTATTAATTATGTGATCCTTCATCGAATACGCATTTCTCGTTTTGTACGAGCACTGCTCACATTCATGCCACTCCTCCCCATGAGTCGACTTCACGTGCCACTCAAACGAGCTCTTAATCTTAGTTCTGTAGCCACATTGTTCACAGCAAAACCACTCAACCTCATTATCGCTCGCGTGCTTCCTCAACACGTGATTCTTCATACTCGTCCGATACTTGGTCTTAAACGAACATCGGTCACATTCGAACCACTTGCTATCTTCGTCGTTCAAGTGGTGAGTGTTCACGTGCGCTTTCAGCCACTCTTTGTTCTTCGTTTTGAACGGACACTGCTCACATGGGTACCACTCGATTTCGTCCTCGTTTTGGTGCTTGTTGTATATATGTCTCTTCAAAATATGCGTGATTTTGGTTCGGAACGAACACTGGTCACAGTCGTACCACTTGATGTCTTTCTCGTCCACGTGGACCGAACTTATGTGGACCTTCAAGGCCCGTTTGAATTTGGCTTTGTACGAGCACAGGTCGCACGGGTACCAGTTGATTTCGTTTTCGTTCGTGTGCTTCCGGTGGACGTGGATTTTCAAATTGTGCGCCGTTTTGGTTTTGAAGGGGCAGTGGGCGCATTTGTGCCACTTAATACTGTTTTCGTCGAGGTGCTGCACGTTTAGGTGTTTTCGTAGCGCGAATTTAAATTTACATTTGTAGGAACACATCTGGCAGTGGTACCACTGGATTTCGTCGTCTTTTAAGTGTTTCGAGATCGTGTGGGTTTTTATGGAGCGCTTGTACTTGGCTTTGTAGTCGCATAGGTTGCACTTGTACCAGGTGCAACCGTCTCGTTTGCCTTTTGTTCGAACTTTCTCAAAGCGGACTTTGGTTTTGTGGGTCAAGTATGGATTGTCGTCTTTGGGGCACGATAAGGAGTGCTGAACCCACTTTAAGGCGAAGTAGGTGGCGAAGCTGCATTTTCCGCACAGGTAAATTCGGCTGCGGTATTTCTTGTCGAGGTCTTGCGGGTTTTCTAGTTTGATGGCGTGGTAACGTTCGATGTGCTCTTTCAAGAGTATGGTTAGGTCTGTTTGGAAGCCACAGTCCATACAGAAATAATTTTCAATGGTGATGTTTTCACAGATGAAAGGGGTGATTCGAGTGAAGTTCCTTGGATAGTCGACAGTCGCCATTTTGGTTTATCTAAGTAGGTAATCTTGTGTTACATAATAAAACAAGTGTTTGTTTTTTCGTACCTAAGAGGAGGAGATTGTCAGAAGCTTTAATAGTTACAAAATTGCATCTAAAAGTGTCCACAAGACAACGAACATAACCTCACTAATTAATGCTACGTCGGTTCATCGACATTGATAATGTCGGTGTCTTTAACACCCACGAATCAGAGTACGTTCAGAATTATAAACACTGAATATCAAAAATACATATTATCGATTTCATTTACATTACATAAAAAATTCATCAATGCAATAATTTTGGGTGTCTCTGCATTACATGTTTTTTTTTTTCAAAGGAACATAATTCACAATTTTGTCCAGCTTTCTGTTTTAATACCATGATATTTTTGTTTGTGTTCCTTCAAGATTATCAATAAATTAGTTTGGAAATCGCACTTCTACCAATAATAATGCAAAGAAAAAAATCAAAGTGAAAATAAACTCTTCCGAGTGTTTCACTGAAGGCTCCAGGGGTGCCATTTTGGTTCACTTGATTTTCCAATTTTTTTAGTAGATTATTTTCTTTGGAATTTTGCTCCGTAACTTAAGTGAGGAGGTTCAAGTGCTTGAAAATACGTCTATATCATAGGTCTATATGTGTTCAAATATTGGTATAAACATAACCTTATTGTATAATAAAGAGTGGTGCCAGTGGCGTAACTGACTTATCATAAAAGGCCCTTAAAATAATAAATGCTCCGAAGACTTTATTAAACAAAATTCTTAATAGTAATAAATACGAAGTGGCAAAATAAATAATAATAACTTTAAAAAACAAAAAACAAGAGACGCTGACACCAGACACACAAAGACAATACAAAAGTAAGATAAATTAACGGCTCTGCTGGGTTATGGAACATATTATTGACAAAAGTATTATCTGTGAAAATAAGTCTACATATATTAAGAAAAAAAAGGCAAAATGTAGCCCCGCCCACCCACCCTATCTCAATTGTGATGATTTTTTTATTCGTCATGAGTCAAGGGGGCGGAGCTTAACCACAAAATCCTTCTTTCTCTACGAGAAATTAAAAACATGTTTTTGAGTATCGTGTTATTCACCTGCCCTGATTTAAATAGTAATGAAGTTTTCATTCGTCGGCAGACCTAGGGTTTGAGCTAAATTGCAAAATCCATATTTCTTCACAAAAATGTACAATTTTAAACGTGTTTCAAGTTTCTAAGAATAAAAAAAATCATCACAATTGAGCTGGGGTGGGTGGGAGGGGTTTATATTTTGCCTTTTTTTTAATATACATAGTATTCTTTGAACAATACGATACTCAAAAACATGTTTTTAATTTGTTGTAAAAAAATAAGTAACGTGCGATCAAAATTAAAATACCTCTAGTTTCTACTCGATGCGCAAATGTTTTTTGAACATATGGCGTAGCTAACATCGTACATTGCACATTTGTCAGTGTCAAACTCGTTCTGTCACTTCTATCTGTGACTTCTATCATTACTCTCATCTGTATACTATCTGTCACTATTCGAATTATTGATATAACCTCAAATCGCCATGCGTTTAGAAAACATTTGAGTATCTAGAACTAGAGGTGTTTTTTATTTGGTCGCTCGTTATTTTGCAATTAAGCTCCGCCCCCTTGGTTCACGGCAAATAAAAAAAAATCATCCCAATTGAGATATGGCGGGTGGGCGGGCTTCCATTTTGCCTTTTTGTTTTAATATGTGTACACTTCTTTGCACAACATGAAACTTAAAACATCTTTCAAATGGAAAATTTGTATAAGGAGATATCGATTTTCCAATTAGGCTCCGCTCCATAATTGGAAAATCCATATTTCCGTGGAAAAATGTACCATTTTAATCTTGTTGTAAGTTTTTTGTTGTGAAAAGATGGCTATGTATATTAAGAAAAAAAAGGCAAAATATAAGCCCCGCCCACCCACCCTATCTCAATTCTGATGATTTTTTTTATTCATCGTAACCCGAGGGGCGGAGCTTAATTGTAAAATTCTTGTTTTTTCTACAAGAAATTACCATGTGAAATATGTTCTTAAGTAACCGTGTTATATACACCGCAATTTGATTGGTTGAAAACCCACCGTGAACGGCAACGTAACGGCGAAATTAAAAATATAAAGTTCTTTTAAAATTAAGAATAATAATAATTGAATAAAAAATCATACAAAAAAATATCCTAAAACATATCAGTAGTGTTTGTGAACGTACCCTCAAACGTCAAATGTCACTAAACTGTCAACGCGTAAGTGCAACTTCTGAGGTTATGTTTGAATATTATTTATAAACAATTTTCGAGAATTTTACGGTAGGTAGCGAAAGTAAAAAACTTCCTTCATAATGTGCTAAAAAATTAATAACGTAGGTCACCAAAATGTCCAATCTAGATGGAAACTGTACTGAAAATGTACACCCCCTGACGAAGTGTCACCCTTTGCGTCTGCACCCCTTCAACTGTGAAAACAGCAACATAGACGCTTTTTCTTGCAAGAACTGTGACTTTCGAACAGAACTCACCCTTTTGTTCAAACGACACATCGAAATCTGTCAAAGCACCAAAACGGACGATCTTTCAAATGAGGACTACTCAATCCAGAGCTATGTTTGTGAAAAGTGCAGTTTTGAAACACACTTTATATTTAAGTGGCTTCAGCACACTGCACAATGTTGTAAATCTGACACGAAAGCTCCCAGGTGGTATAAATGTGACCACTGCAAATACAAATCAAAATATAAACACGCGTTAGAAAGACACAGAATCTCGAAACACATGAACGACGGAGACATAGTGTGGTATCACTGTCCCAAATGTCCGTACAAAGCTAAACATAAATCTAATTTAAAAACTCACCGACTTAAACACCATTTAAACAGGAAGAGTCTTAAATGGCATGAATGCAGTCTATGTGAATATAAAACTGAATTCAAAGATGTCTATAACCGTCATCTACGCATTCGCCATTTTGACGAACAAGATTGTAGATTTAAATGCACACAATGTTCGTACACCTCGAAACAAAAAATATCGTTGAACAGACACGTAAATTTACACCACTCGGGTGGTAAGGACGTGAAATGGTACAAGTGTGATAAGTGTTCGTACAAAGCAGTACAAAAAGATAAATTAAAACGTCACATAACCGCCCACCATTTAAATGAACAAGACATTAAATGGTACAAATGCCAAAAGTGTTCATACAAAGCTAAACAACTGTGTAATTTGAAAGCACACATAAACGCGCGTCATTTGGACGAAGATGACATTAAATGGCACGAATGCCAGAAGTGCCCATATAAAAGCAAATGCAAATCGAATTTATATGTGCACATAAATGCGCACCATTTGGATGAACAAGACATTAAATGGTACGAATGCACAAAGTGCCCATACAAAGGTAAACAAAAATCTTTGTTACACCAACACATTAAAACTCACCATTTGAACGAAAATGATGTTAAATGGCACAAATGCAAAAAGTGCCCGTATAAAAGCAAAAGTAATTCTGGATTGAAAATTCACATAAATGCGATTCATTTGGACGAAAATGATGTGAAATGGTACGAATGCAGAAGATGTCCGTTTAAAGCTAAACAGATGTGTAATTTGAAGTCCCATATAAATTTCCGTCATTTGGATGAGGAGAATATTAAATGGTATGAATGCAAAAAGTGTCCTTACAAATGTAAGAAGAAATCAAACTTGAATGTGCACATAAATACGCACCATGTAGATGCACGAGATGTTAAGTGGTACGAATGTGAAATGTGTCCTTATAAAGGTAAACAGAAGGTTCAGTTACAAAAGCATATAAACACAAATCACTTGAATGAAAGTGATGTTAAATGGTATGAAGTGCCCATGCAGAAGTAAATTTTTTTGGCTGAGAAGTCACGTTAGTGCGTATCATTTGGAGGAAGCGATATGACTAATATTAATGTTAATTTATAAGTTTATTAGTGAATAAGTACGTATATGCAACCAACTGTACACGCAATTGAATCACAATACTAACATTTTGGTTTACCTGGATTTGTATTATTTATTATTTTCAATAAAATTAGAGTGCGTTTACGACTTCTCTTACCCCGTTTTTAAGAGCAAAAGATAAATTTTTAAAAATATTAAAAACTGTGAACATAACCTCACAATCACCTTCGGGGACGTAGGCAACACATAATACTCCTAGACACAGTTGCATAACCTTAAAAACGTCAATGAAAGTACTCTAATATATTTTCCAACAAGGTTATGTTTATAAGAATTTTTGTTTATATGTTAACGTATTTTCAAGCACTTAAATACGGAGCAAAAACCCAAAGAAAATAATGTCTATAATTGAAAATTCAGGTAAATCAAAATGACACTCCTGGAGTCTCTAGTTTATCTTCACTTCAGTTTTTCCCTTTGCAGATCATATCAATAGTCACAAATCACTGTCCACATTTTTCAGTTGCACAAACATTGTCGAAAATTATTTTTGTACGAAGTGTAATTTCCAAACAAATTTACTGATAACCTTGAAAGAACACCGACAGGAATACCATGGTATTAAAACAGAAAGCTGGACACAATTACGCTTTAGAAATTATATTTGTAAGAAGTGCAGCCTTGAAACACATTCTTTAATAAAGTGGCTTCAGCACACCAAATCTTATACCATAGATGAGGAAAATGAAAGACAGCATATATGTTCTTTTTGTGACTTTGAAACAAACTCCAGACGTACTTTGAGGCGGCACATTATCACGAAGCACTTGAAAGACGACGAAGTGCAGTGGCATCGCTGTGAGCATTGTCCGTATAAAGCCAAATTCAGATCTTACTTACAGAGACATGTCTACTGTCTGCATACAAATGAAACGAATATAACCTGGCATTGTTGCCAGTATTGTTCATTTAAAACCAAATCTCCCCAAAATTTAAGAAAACACACCCACAGCCAACACCGAAACGAAAACGAAATCGCCTGGCATCACTGCGACAAGTGCTCCTATAAAGGCAAGTTCAAGCACTCGTTGAGAAAACACATAAATACGGTCCACTTGGATGACAAAAACGTTAGGTGGTACAACTGTGAGCAATGCCCTTTTAGAACAAAGTACTCAAGCAATTTGAAAAATCACGTAAATAATAAACATCTGGGCGAAAATGAAGTTCGCTGGTTCCACTGCGACAAATGTGTGTACAAAGCCAAAACAAAAAACACGTTGAGGTGGCACTGGAAGTTTGCCCACTGTAGTAAAAATGTTGACTTATACAAATGTGAACAGTGCTCTTTTGAAACCAAATTACCTCAAAATTTAAGAAAACATGTGATTAATAGGCATAAAAATGAAGACGAAGTTACGTGGTTTCAGTGTGAAAGGTGTCCCTACAGAAGTAAGATTAAAGCGTCGTTAAAAGAGCACGTAAATGCTTTTCATTTAGATGGGAAGGATGTTAAGTGGTACAAGTGTGAGTTGTGTTCCTTTAAAACAAAACATCCGCGAAGTGTGAAGAAACATGTAATGCACAGGCATGCAAAATTATTAGTCTGAATTTGTTGTATATTGTAAATATATTTTATTATTAAATGTTAGTGAACGTACTCTTCAATCATACGTCAAATGTCAATTACCCACCCAAATGTCAACGCACTTTTGAGGTTATGTTTGTAACTAACCCTTCATAAACAATATTTTTTAGCCATTTTAAAGAAATTAAACAATTTTCCAGGCAATAATATCACAAAGGCAGCCTCTAAGATATATTAAACCGCTAAAATTTTAGGTTACAAAAATGTCAATTTTGGAATTTGCCTTAATGAAACCTTTCTCCGACACTACACATTACTGCCACATTTGCCCCTATTTCACACCTTCAGTTTCTCATTGGGTCAGCCACGTCCGAACCCACACCTCAACTTTACCTTTCAACTGCAAAAACAGCATTGAAAACTACTACTGCAAGGACTGTGATTTCCAATCGAATTTAACAATACTCTTCAACGAACACGCCAAAAGTCACCGTAGAATTAAAACCAGAAGCCCCAAAAACGCAACTTTGGAATACACAGTTCAAAATTATGTTTGCAACGAGTGCAACTTTGCCACGTACTTTTCGATGAAATGGCTTCAACACACCTCTTGTTGTCCCGCAAAAACAACTAACTCACAAACAAACCACACCCAGGATGGCTGTGAATGGTACGAATGTGACCAATGTGGCTACAAAACTAAATACAAAAGCGCCTTAAAAGTCCACAACATTTCGAAACATTTAAAAGACCATGAAATTCGATGGTACCAATGCGGAAAATGCCCATACAAAGCTAAATATAAATCAAGCTTGCGCAGCCACATAAACGCCGCCCATATGGACGAAAGCAGCATCAAATGGCACAAGTGCAAAAAATGCCCATACAAAGCTAAACTAAAATCGTATTTAAAACGCCACGAAAAGACTATACATTTGATGGGGAAAAATGCGAAGTGGTATGAATGTGATCAGTGTTTATACAGAACGACCAGAAAAACGCACTTGGGGCAACATATAATTTACAAACACGGAAACGAAAACGAAATCCAGTGGTATCAATGTGAAAAATGCCCGTACAAAGCTAAATATAAAGTAAGCTTGCGCAACCACGCATACACTGCACATATGGACGACAGTAGCATCCATTGGCATCAATGTGAACATTGTCCATATAGAGCTACACAAAGAGGGTATTTGAAGAAACACGTAAGAGCGATTCACTCAGACGAGAAGGATATTACGTGGTACGAATGTGAACAGTGTTTGTTTAAAACTAAATATCCAAAGAGTTTGAAGAATCACATGAATAACAAACATTTGAGTGATAGTGAAGTTGTGTGGTATCAGTGTGAGAAGTGTCCACATAAAACTAAGATTAGGAGCTCGCTAATCTTGCACATTAAGACTTTACACATAGAGGCGAAGGATATTAAATGGCATGTATGTGATCAGTGTCCATATAGGGCGAAAAAATCGATTACTTTGAAAGAGCATGTGATTACTAACCATTTAGACGAGAGTGAAATTGAGTGGTTTCAGTGTGAGAAGTGTCCTTTTAGGGGGAAGCTGAAAAGGAGGTTGAATGATCATATGCAGTCCGTGCATTTACCCAAAAAAGTAAAATAATATTTATACTAACACAGTTTTATTTATAATAAAGTGCAAACGTACGAAATTATTTAGTTAATTTATTTAAATCTAAATTGCGCAGCTATAGGCAACCAGTAATACTGTGCTATATTTTTTCTAAACCCGTATATAATCGTTTGGATGTTTATCGAAATATTATTATATTCCGATTAGTTTTTTATCTTTTTGACACTGTCAACAAATAAGGGCAGTCCCTTCACTTTTTCAAAGTAAATTAGTTATTATTTTGACATATGGACAGAAGTATTCACGAACGTACCCTATGACGTCCGATTTTGACGTTTGAGGTTATGTATCTTCAGCGTTACTAAAAACTTACTTATTTAATTAAAACATCTTAGGACTAGTCAGAGACTATCGTCTGGATGAAATCGTGGGCTAAATACCAAAATGGCAATATTTGTTCAGACGTCTCGACCCCAGGCTTTATTCCATCGGTTCCCTTTAACTGTGAAAACAGCTACATAGACAACTACTCCTGCAAGAAGTGCACCTTCCAAGCTGATCTACTCATATTTTTCAAAAGACACGTCGAAGACTACCATGGTATTAAAAAAGAAACCGATTTCACCCCTTTGCGTTACAGTTACAACATTCAAAATTATATTTGCAAAAAATGCAACTTTGCAACCCACTCGTGCATAAAAAGACTGCAACATTCGACGGAGTGCCTTGAAAGTAAACACAGTTCCGAAAAGCTCAGTCCACACGTATTAAAAACAGTCAAAATTCATAAAATCCAGCCTCATCGCAAAAAAAAGAAACCAAAAAATCCCCGCTGGCACAAATGTGACCAATGTGATTACCAGTCCACAAACGCAAGTCACTTAAAAGCGCACATAATTTCCAAACACCTTAAAGAAGACGAATTAAGTTGGTTTTATTGTGACAAGTGCCCCTATAAAACCCTGTTCAAGAAGCACCTGCGCCGGCACGACCACGCCAAACACACTGAAGACGAAAAAGTGCAATGGTATGAATGTAAACTGTGTCCATACAAATCTAAATTCCAAGGACCGTTGAATTGGCACAAAAAAGCCACACATCTCATCGGAACCAATATTAAACTGTACGTTTGCGACCACTGTCCCTATAAAACGTGCAGGAGAGGAAATTTCCGGAGACACATCACTAGTAAACACGTCAACGACAGCGAAATCCAGTGGCACCAATGTGAAAAATGCACCTACAAGTCGAAATTCAAAAGCAACTTGAACATCCACATGAAGATGGTACATCCAGACGAAAGCAGCATCAAATGGGAGAAATGCGAGCAATGCGGCTTCCAAACCAAGTTTGCAAAAAACCTGAAAATGCACGTGCAGAATAAGCATTTGAGTGATGGAGGAATTCGGTGGTATTATTGTGAAAAGTGCCCCCATAAAACTAAGCACAGAAGCGCTTTGCAGCTGCATATCAGTAACAAGCATTTGAGTGAAAGTGAAGTCGAGTGGTTTCAGTGTGAAGAGTGTTCGTATAAAAGTAAACAGAAGAGCCGGTTAAAAGTGCACATACGTGAGGTGCACTTCTTGGATAAAAAAGATATCAAGTTGTATGAGTGTGACCAGTGTTCGTATAAAGCAAAACAAGCGAAATGTGTGAAAGATCACGTTATTATGAAGCACGTGAGGGAAAGTGAAGTGCAGTGGTATCAGTGTGAGGAGTGTCCATACAGAGGGAAATTGAAGAAGTTGTTGAGTAAACATGTAGCTACCGTTCATTTACGCAGAAGTAAAGTGACCTAAGAGCATCACAATTGATTATTTTTGTTAGAAAAACGAACTGTAAATTGATATTTGAATAAATTATTGATTAATGCTTGTAGATAGGCAACACACAAAACACAACTGTCATTATGAACGTACTCTGATTTTGACGTTTGAGGTTAAGTACACCCATTAAACATTGACATTATAATACTGTTAGCATTAAATGTGGTATTATAATGTCGATAATACAATTAAAGAAAAGTGTAAAAAGAAAATAAACACTTAAAATTCCATTTTTCATCAGTCAAACACACCACCGTTTTGGTAAAATTCCCAGGAAAGTCGAAAGAGTTCAAATGAACCCCTCAAGCTATACCCTTGATGGTAAAATTCACCCATACCTCAAAACAACGAACTTTTTTCTGTCGGCAGGACCATTCAACTGCGAAAACAGCCACCTGGAAAAATATTCGTGCAAAAATTGCGACTTCCAAACAGATCTAACCGTACTTCTGAAACAACACATTGATGACCGTCACGGCGTTAAAAAAGAATATCATGTTGATATTAGTGTCCCCAGTTATATTTGTAAAAAGTGCGACTTTGAAACCCACTCCTGCATCAAAAGACTTCACCACTCGACAGAGTGCCTTCACAGTAAAGACAACCGAAAAATACTTGAAGACAGACCCAGGAACCGCCGCTGGCACAAATGCACCCACTGCGACTACAAATCCAAAAACGTGTGTAACGTCAAAGGTCACATAATCTCGAAGCACTTAAAAGACGACGAATTAACGTGGTATCAGTGCGACAAGTGCCCTTATAAGGGCCGTTTCAAGAAAAACCTGCGTCGCCACGAGCACGCCAACCACATAGAAGACGAAAAAGTCAAGTGGTACGAATGCAAACTGTGCCCTTACAAATCCAAATTCCAAGCATCCCTAACCTGGCACAAAAAGGCCACACATCTAGTCGGAACGAACATAAAACTGTACGTTTGTGACCTCTGCCCTTACAAAACTTGCCGAATAGGAAACTTTCGCAGACACAGTACTAGCAAACACGTCACCCACAATCCCCATTTAGGCCCTAACAAGATCTACACGTGCGACCAATGTCCATATCAAACTCGCAAATCGTCGAATTTCCAAAGACACTTAACCAGCAAACATATCAGTGACAACGAAATCGAGTGGCACCACTGTGACAAATGTTCGTACAAATCCAAGTTTAAAAGCACGTTGAAGCTCCACACGAAGGTGGTGCATCCCGAAGAGAAGGACATCACGTGGCAGAAGTGCGAGCACTGTGCTTATCGGACGAAATCGGCCAAAGTCTTAAAGAGCCACGTAAGAAATAAGCATTCAAGTGATGATGAAATTAGATGGTTTTATTGTGATAAGTGTGCACACAAAACTAAACACAAATACGCGTTGCAGGTGCATTTGAATAATAAACATTTGAGTGAAAGTGAAGCGGAGTGGTATCAGTGTGAGGAATGTCCATTTAAGAGTAAATTGAAGACTCGGTTGAATGTCCACGTGCGCCAGTTTCACTTGGATCAGAAAGATATTAAGTTGTATGAGTGCGAGCAGTGTCCGTACAAAGCGAAACAGTCGAGGTGTTTGAAAGACCACGTTATTATGAAACATTTGAGCGAAAGTGAAATTCAGTGGTATCAGTGTGAGGAGTGTCCATATAGGGGAAAGTTGAAGAAGTTGTTGCAGAAACATGTCGCTACGGTACATTTACGGAGAAGAAAAGGGCCGTATTTTGATTGAAGTTGGCGTGCCCCCTGGCAGATGTATATTTTTTGTATTTTGAAAATGTTTGATTGTTTTAATAAATTTTTGGTCTGTTGTCACTCTTTCGACTTCTGTGATGCGAAAGTTTTTTTATTGTTCTTTAACAACAAAGTTAGACATTTTATTCAATTTCTGCCTCAAAAGAGGGCTGATTCTCAAAATTTTCAGCTCACAACAAAAATCCATCGTTAGAACCTAACCTCAAACACGCTTGTCACAAATGTCAAACAATAAAGTTACCACAAGGTTATGCAACACATTATACTAAAACAACATTTAAAAATCACTCTACAATAACAATAATACTACACTTATTTGTTCTCCAATCAGTCTTCACATTTATATCTTCGTCCTAGTTTAAATGGCACGCACTTGTATGTCTTTTTAAGTCGAAATTTCGTTTAGTTTTATATGGACACTGGTTACAATTAAACCACTTAATATTTTCTTCCTCTAAATGGCGCGCACTTACGTGATTTTTCAAATTCGACTTTGACTTAGCTCTGTATGGACAATTATGGCACTCATACCATTTCATATTTTGTTCATGCTGGGAATTCATGTGCTTTTTTAAATTGTTTTTATATTTACATTTATACGAACACTTTCTACACTCATACCATTTAACAAGTTGTCCATTTGGTGCGCATTTACGTGCTCTTTTAAGTGGACATTTTGTTTAGCTTTATATGAACACCAGTCGCATTTATACCATTTAATATCCTCTTCATCCGTATGCCGGACGACGATGTGACGTTTCAAACACGCATTTGTTTTAGTTTTATATGAACACTTGTTGCAGTGAAACCAACTAATGCATTTTTCATCCAAATGTTTCAGTTTTATGTGAGTTATTAAATTATATTTTCGCTTAGTCTTGAATAAATAAATAAATAAATAAATAAATAAATAAATAAATTTATTTCCAACAGGTAATACATCACCCAATTACAGGAAAAATTAACTTAACTCTGTGCAATAAAGTGTGGCAGATATGCTTACAAAAAAATAAATTAAACAAACTATATATAGGATCCTAATATTATAACCAAATTACTACTTGATAAAAGTTAAAAACGAAAAATAAACATGTATGAACCTAAACTCGCAACAATGACTGTTTTATCACATTAAATGAATCTGCATTAATGTCGCAGAACAATGAAATTTTGTTAAACGATTCTGACATTAATACAACTGGAGACCTACGTAAAATATTGGTTTTGAAAGAAAAAGTATAAAACGTTAAATTTTGTCTTGAATTAATACGGGGAACAATAAAATTAAGCTTATTTAACAAAAACGGACAATCAGTTTTATTGTTAACTAAGTTATACAGAAACTTCACTATTAAGAGGTTACGTCGAATTTGTAAACTAATAAAGTTGAACCGATTTAATAATTGAGAGTGGTCATAACCTCGTTCAGGGTAAACTCCATCTAATCGAAAACATAAAAATTTTAGGAATTTACGTTGTACTGATTCTATGTTTTTTATATATATGTCGTATTGCGGATACCATATAATTGCCCCATATTCAAGACCTGACCTGACTAAAACATAGTATAAATTAATTAAAGTTTCTATGTTACAAAAATCACTGCAGTTTCTGTATAAAAAGCCATACATCTTATAAGCTTTTCTCGTTATGTTATTAATATGTTCTGAAAAACTAAATTTGATATCAAAGATTATACCCAGATCTTTTGAACTCTCTTTACGTTTTAATACAGTTCCGTTGATATTATAGCCAAAGAGTAAAGGTTCCACTTTTCTTGTATATGAGACGACGAAGCATTTGTCTTTATTAAGTGACAACCGATTTTGACTGCACCAATCAAACACGACATCGATGTTATATTGCAGTTTCAAGTAATCATCTGTAGTATTAATTTCTAAAAATAATTTGAGATCGTCGGCAAATAATAGTTTTTCACAAGTAATATTTTCAACAATATCGTTAATGAACAACAGAAATAACAGCGGTCCTAGATTAGATCCTTGTGGTACTCCAGACGTAGGTATAATGGTTTTTGAAAAAAAGTTTTGATATCTAACTACTTGCTCCCGATCAGTGAGATAGGAGCGAAACAGTTTACACAGGGATTCAGAAAAACCAAACCTACAGAGCTTATCTAGTAATACAAAGTGATCGATCTGATCAAAGGCCTTGCAAAAGTCAGTGTAAATTGTATCTACTTGACCTCTACTATCGATAGATTCGGAAACGTATTGTGAAAAGGAAGCTAAATTAGTTATGGTAGACCTTTTCTCAACGAAACCATGCTGCTGCGGGGATATGTAACATTTTAAAGACGAAAAAAGCTGTTTGTATAGCAAAGTCTCAAATACTTTCGCAAAATTACTCAAAAGACTAATCGGTCTATAGTTTGTAATGTTGGTTATATCACCTGATTTGAATATGGGGCATACATATGCTTTTTTCCATTGTTTAGGCATCTGATTTTGTTTTAAGATAAAGTTGAATAATTTACACAGAGGACTAGCCAAGACACCTGCACAATCCTTTAGTAAAAAACAAATCCGGTCCTGTAGTAAAAGTGTCTTTACAATTCTTCAAGACAAGAAATACATCATTTTGAGACATATGGCTTGCAGAGACAAATAGCTGCGGTGCAACCTCAAGAGAATTATTAAAATTGTACTGTGAGTCATGTTTTATATATACACTGCCAAAATATTGAGCGAAAGCATCCACAATGGCCTTAGGAGAAGACAATTCGCAGTCATTGAAATTCATCACACCTGGTATTCGAGTACACTTTTTTTTATTTTGAATAAATGTCCAGAAGGATTTCGGTTCACTTGAAATATTATTCTCTAATTTCTGAATATATCTTTTGTAAGACAGACTAATAAGTTTTTTACACCGTAGACGATGAAACTTGAACAACTTAAAGTTGTAATCCGTTCTATGCTTCTTATACAATTTGAGAACTTTTATTTTGTTGCGTATGCTTGAATGGACACTTGGCACAACAAAACCACAGTACAAAACCAAGTTGGCACATCATTGTCCAAATGTTCAGAATTTTCAACATATTGAAGAGAATTTGTTAAGCCCCCTACAATTTGTTTGGTATGTTGATGTCTAAGCCACTCCACTAAAAAATGTGTGTCAAAATTGCACTGGTCACAGCTGTATTTTTGAACAATAAACTCATCTGACGCATTTTCTCCAAGTTTTGTTTTATTGTAGTGACAGTCGCTGATGTGTTGCTTGAAAGTAATTGTTAGCTCAGTTTCAACGTTGCAGTCCTTACAATAATAATTTTCAACTGTGGTAGTTTCACAGTTAAAAAGTGTCATCGATGAGCGGTGACGCCTGATGTGGTTTACCATAAGAAAACATGATTTTGTAAAATAGGGGCAAAGTTTGCAATTGTGAATATTTTTCGGGGAGCTAATTTGGGCAAATGTTTCGGAGTACTCCAAATTCCCCATCTTAACATAACCTCAAAAAATTGACTTGACGTTTCGTTCAATATGGCTGTTCATAACCTAAAAAGCATGAAAGAGACTTTACAAAATAATAATTTATTACGAAATAATGGATAGCAGCTCACTCAATGTCTTCAGTCCTTAACAATACATTATAAAAACCAACAAGAAATTCTTTGGTGAACAGTATTCCAAACAATAAAAACTTCTTATAAATTTTACGACTATGGCAACTACAGTAATATACGAATTTTGACTTTTCTCAAAAACTTAACATAGATAGAAAAATAATTCTTACATGAAGCCTAACGCTAAATAAATAACTAATAACGAAAAAAACAAATTTATACGCTGGTAGCTATGCCTCTTGCAATAAGAACTTCTTTAATATTGATATCTTCCTCGCTCGAAGTGTCGATCAACAACAGCAGCAGGACGATATCGCTTTTGTAGAGTTCGTCCTTTTCAATATTAACTAAAATAGAAACAAACTGTTTTTTTGTCACTAAACTATTGAAAATATCGCAGTCTTCCATGGTCCACTTATTCTTAATTGGTTTAATCCCTGCAAGCCGAAAACACGATTATGCGCATTTCCAAAGACACAAAGTACAATTACCAGCTATCTTCGCTTTCAGTGCCTGGTATGGAAAACTCATGTATTTAGCATCTAAAGGAACGAGTTGAGCTAAAGTCAAATTGGTGTAGTAACCAAAATCACAGTAGAAGACGCTAATGGAACCGGAATGGATCACTTTGAGTACACTGGTCCTACTCAAACACGTTTATTAAAATTAAAAAACGACTTTTCAAGCGAAATTACCAACCTGTACCACTTGCCGTCCTCGTGCTTAGAAGCATATATTTTACCAGGTACTATATCTTCAATTGGAACTGGACTAAACTGGAGATCCTTGTAGTATTCTTGCATATCGGCCATCAATGCCGTGAGTTCATTGAAAGAATCCAAAGGTTGCACCTACCACAAACCACACTAAAAAAAAAATAAACCCAACACGCTAAACTTACAAAAAAGTTCCACGGATTCACCGCAAACGGGATATTCACGTTGAAATAATCCCCCATCTTGGGTAGATCTGGCTTCTTCAGAGACCCTCCAGACGGGACAGTTTCTAAACCACACACCTCAATCTTAATCACACAAACCCTCATACTCACTCGTAGCGTCGCCAAACTGCACCAAATTCATCAACCTCTTCCTCGTTTCGTTGCTGCCGCAAACATCCGAACTGAAACTAATCCACGCCCACTAACTCCTCCCGTCCATTGACAACTCACCACTCACCTTTGTAGCTCCGCCTCCACCGAAATCGACTTATTAATGAACACCAGCACGCCGTCACTCATTCGTTTGAAGAACTCCACCCATGCCACGTTCTCGTTGTCGTAACTACTGATCTTCAGCAGCACCCGTTCGTCGCTAGGTAGCAATTTCTCCGCCCTTTGTACGAAATCGCTTGGGATTTTCTCGATCATGAACCTGACCTTGACGGCTTGTGGTGGGTACTGACACAGTACTTCGCTCAGTTTGTCCAGGGGGTACATTCTGTCGTTGGCGACGCTGACCACTTGAGTGTTGCCGATATCGAGGAAGTAGATCTGGGCGAGGTCGCCCTTGGGGGACCAGTCGATGATGGTGGCTCGCAGCCACCTTTGCGTGACGTTGCACTTGACTAAGTAGAGTCGGTCGCGACTGGTTCCGGGGGTGGGGCGCGGGATGAGGAGATCGAGAGGGGGGTTCTTGATGATGGAGTCGCTGATGGATTTGAGCAGATCCATTAGGCACGTATAGCCGAAATTACGGACCTGCACGTAGACGTCGCCGTTCGACTCTATGTTTGAAACGTAGACGTCGGTGACGCCGCTTTTGTCCAGGACCGGAACGGCCGATTCGACCGTGAGGAGGGAGATGAGTTCTTCGTTGATCGAGGCGCCGGTGGTGATGTCGTACACGACGACGGGGATGGCGATCTCGTCGCTAGCTACAAAAGAATCGTAACACTAATTTGATTACTTTCACACTCTTATCCTCACATGATTCTTCTGGAATGATCTCCACGACGAACTCCCTCCCTACAAGCGCTGTCAGATGTTCGGAGTCCGCACTCGCTTCCCCCACCTCTTCCAGGCCGGCCAGCCGGCAAACAAACGCTTGCGCTTGCTCCAAAGCAAATTCTCTCTTCATAACGTACATAGTCTCGATCGGGATATGAATCTCTTCTCCATAATCAATAAGAAAACAATCCACGAAACCGTCGTGGGGCAAGCTCAAAGCCCTCGCTCTAATCCAGCCGCCGTCCTGCTGAATGACGTAACAACTCCCTAAGGTGATGACAGGCGACACCAGCTCCCCCTGGTGGTTGTTGTAGAACACTTCCATCTTCTCGGTCAAACGCAAAAAGCGCTCCTACGCAAACCCAAATTCCAACACTTCCCCTCGAGTCTCCGTCGAATACTCACATATTCCGGCGTGCCGCACTGTTGGCACCACACCTCGTAGCACGAATGCGCCGCCGTGATCAACGCGTACAGACGGTTGTTCTCCCCGAAGTTGACCGTGTTACACGGTACAGACACGTCCCCGACGTTCAGACTGATCTCCAACTTCTTACCTTTCTGTAAAACCTATGGGATTTTCAACGATTCTCGATTAGGCACAGTTAGTAAGCAAGCGCAATCTGGACATGTTAACACCCAAGCACCGCCCAAGCCCCTGGCGTCCCCACGTTTCGCTTGCAACCACACGACAGGTGTGGGTGCAAACCGAACGTCGTTCGATGCTTACGTCGTCCGGGTTGCAGTGCTTCAGGACGTAGCCTCCTAGGCACTTCTCGATGGAGACGTGCGGGTTGTTGTCGATCACTTGGAGCCAGTCGGCCGGGAGCTGCTCGTTGTACATGTCGATGTAGTCGGCCTCGATCTGCCACATCCACACGGCGTTGTTGTGCTTCTCGAGCATGGGCGGGATGCGCTCGATGATGTCGTCGTTGCTGGAGAGGAGGAGGGATTTTCGCTTGCTGTACTTGGTCATGAGGTCGTCGAGGGCCTTCTGGCAGGCGTGGCGTTCGGAAGCCGCCTTGTCGTAGAAGTCCTCCGGGTAGCTGGAGTACTTGTGCTGGCCGACCTGGGCGATCGAACAAAGTAGGAAGTTAATTTTATTTCAGAACTTCAAAAATTTTCGAGTTCTCTATTATTACACGGCACGGGTGCAAATTTCTTTGTAAATCTAACCATAATAAGGCTTATTATTATTACTAGTAACATTATTCGATATTTCATTTTTATGAATTTTCGATTTCTAGATGTTTTGACGACTTGGGGATTTTGGTGTTTTGAGGATTTGTAGATTTTGGTGTTTTGAGGATTTGTAGATTTTGGTGTTTTGAGGATTGAGGATTTTGGTGTTTCGATGAGGGAATTAATTTCTTTTCAAAATTTAAAAATTTTTCGATTTCTAGAAGTTTCGAGGATTTCGGGATTTTCGAGAATTTGCGGTTTTTGGTGTTTTGAGGATTTGGGGATTTCAAGACTGGTGTTTGCACGACTTAAGAATTTTGATGTTTTAAGTATGTATTAGAGATTTTGGTATTTTGAGGATGGACGATTTTCGTGTTCTGAGGACTCGCGAATTTTGGTGTTTTGTGGATTTCAGGACTGGTGTTTCGAGGATTTCAAAATTTTGATGTTTTGAGGATTGAGGATTTTGGTTTTTGAAGATTTGAGGATTTTGAGGATTTCAGAACTTTGGTATTTTGAGGATTTGAGAATTTTGGAGTTTTGAAAATTTGGGCATTTTTGTGTTTTTGAGGATTTGAGAATCTTGGTGTCTTGAAGACTTTGGAACTTTGGTATTTTGAGTATTTGTAGATTTTGGTTTTGAAGATTTGAGGATTTTGGTGTTTTGAGGATTGAGAATTTTGGTATTTTGAGGGTTTGGAGATTTTGGTGTTTTGTGGATTTCAGGACTTGGTGTTTTGAAGATTGCGGATGCTGGTGTTTTGTAGATTTGGAGATTTTGGTGTTTTTGAGGATTTGGGGATTTTGGTATTTTGAGGATTTCAGGATTTTGGAGGATTTGTGGTTTTTGGTGTTTTGAGGATTTTAGTGTTTTGGGTATCTGGGGATTTTGGCGTTTTAGGAATTTGGAGATTTTGAGGATTTCGAGATTTTAGTGTTTTGGTGAGGAAATTAATTTTACTTCAAAAATTAAATTCTTTCCGATTTCTCAATTATTCGATTTTCAGTTTTAGAAAATTTCGATTTCTAGAAATTTCGAGGATTTGGGGATTTTGATGTTTTGGGAATTTGGTGATTTTGGAGGATTTGTGGTTTTTGGTGATTTGAGGATTTGAGAATTTTGGTGTTTTGAAGATTTAAGAATTTTGGTGTTTTGAAAACGTTGGGATTTTGGTGTTTTGAGGATCTGGCAATTTTGGAGGATTTGTGGTTTTTGGTGTTTTGAGTATTTGGGGATTTTGGTGTTTTAAGGATTTGGAGATTTTGGTGTTTCGAGGATTTGGAAATTTTGGTGTTTTGAGGATTGAGGATTTGAGAATTTTGGTGTTTTGAAGATTTTGGCATTTGGTGTTTTTGAGGATTTGAGGATTTAGGTGTCTTGAGGACTTGGGGATTTTGGTGTTTTGAGTATTTGGGGATTTGGGTGTTTTGAGGACTGAGGATTTTGGTGTTTTGAAAACGTTGGGATTTTGGTGTTTTGATGATTTGGAAATTTTGGAGGATTTGTGGTTTTTGGTGATTTGAGGATTTGAGAACTTTAGTGTTTTGAAGATTTTTGCATTTGGTCTTTTTGAGGATTTAGGTGTCTTGAGGACTTGGGGATTTTTTTTTTTGAAGATTTAAGAATTTTGGTGTTTTGAAAACATTGGGATTTTGGTGTTCTGAGGATCTGGCAATTTTGGAGGATTTGTGGTTTTTGGTGTTTTGAGTATTTGGGGATTTTGGTGTTTTAAGGATTTGGAGATTTTGGTGTTTCGAGGATTTGGAAATTTTGGTGTTTTGAGGATTTTGGCATTTGGTGTTTTTGAGGATTTGAGGATTTAGGTGTCTTGAGGACTTGGGGATTTTGGTGTTTTGAGTATTTGGGGATTTGGGTGTTTTGAGGACTGAGGATTTTGGTGTTTTGAGGATTTTGAAAACGTTGGGATTTTGGTGTTTTGATGATCTGGAAATTTTGGAGGATTTGTAGTTTTTGGTGATTTGAGGATTTGAGAACTTAAGTGTTTTGAAGATTTTTGCATTTGGTCTTTTTGAGGATTTAGGTGTCTTGAGGACTTGGGGATTTTTTTTTGTGAAGATTTAAGAATTTTGGTGTTTTGAAAACGTTGGGATTTTGGTGTTTTGAGGATCTGGCAATTATTGGGGGATTTGTGGTTTTTGGTGTTTCGAGGATTTGGGGATTTTGGTGTTTCGAGGATTTGGAGATTTTGGTGTTTTGAGGATTGAGGATTTTGGTGTTTTAGTGCGGAAATTAATTTTACTTTAAAACAAAATTTTTGCGAATTCTCAATTATTCGATATTTCAGTTTTAGGAATTTTCGATTTCTAGAAATTTCGAGGATTTGGGGATTTTGATGTTTTGGGAATTTGGTGATTTTGGAGGATTTGTGGTTTTTGGTTTTTTGAGGATTTGAGAATTTTGGTGTCTTGAAGATTTGGGCATTTTGGTGTTTTTGAGGATTTCAGGATTTTGGTGTTTTGAAGACTTTGGAATTTTAGTGTTTTGAGGATTTTGGTGTTTTAAGGATTTGGAGATTTTGGTGTTTTGAGGGAGGATTCGGAGATTTTGGTGTTTAGAGGATTGAGGATGTTGGTGTTTTAGTGAGGAAATTAATTTTACTTTAAAACAAATTTTTTTCGAATTTTCAATTATTCGATATTTCAGTTTTAGGAATTTTCGATTTCTAGAAATTTCGAGGATTTGGTGATTTTGGAGGATTTGTGGTTTTTGGTGTTTTGAGGATTTGAGAATTTGGGTGTCTTGAAGATTTGGGCATTTTGGTGTTTTTGAGGATTTGGGGATTTTGGTGTTTTGAAGATTTGAGGATTTTGTTGTTTTTGAAGATTTGAGAATGTTGGTGTTTTTGAAGATTTGAGAATGTTGGTGTTTTTGAGGACTTTGGTGTCTTGAATTTTGAAGATTTGAAAATTTTGAGAGTTTTGAAGATTTGGACATTTTCGTGTTTTCGAGGATTTTGGTGTCTTGAAGACTTGGGGACTTTGGTATTTTGAGTATTTGAGGATTTTGGTGTTTTTTGGGGATTTGTAGATTTTGGTGTTTCGAAGATTTCAGAACTTTGGTGTTTTGAGGATTTCAGGACTTTGGTGTTTTGAGGATTTGGGGATTTTGGCGTTTTTGAGGATTTGGGGATTTTAGTGTTTTTCAGGATTTCAAGATTTTAGTGTTTTGAGGATTTGGGATTTTTGGTGTTTTGAGGATGTGGGGATTTTGTGTTATGAAGATTGAGGACTTTGGTGATTGTAAAAGGATAAGTTTCCGTGAATAAATTATTATCATTATTATTGGTGTTTTGAAAAATTGGGATTTTGGTGTTTTTGAGGATTTTAGTATTTTTGATGATTTTAGTATTTTGAGGATCTAGAGATTTTGGTATTTTGAGGAATTGGGGGTAGTTTTGGAATCTTAACGTCAGTCAATTTTTCCGACATTTTACGCCAAAGTTGCGCCTAAAAATAAAGCTTGTTCATTACAGTTGCGAATTGTCAAACTTCCACCATGTTGGCCTCACCGGTTAAAAACTAATAATGATTTAAAAAATGTGTAGTGGCAGCAATGTAATAATGCAGTTTTTACAGATATTTTTAAAATGTCAACCGTGAAGTTAAATGGATACCATAAAAATAACTTCGAAAGTACACCCTTTCCAGCTGATAAGCTCAAAGCACTTAAAATTTCGAAGTACTCTTTTTGAAAAACCTGCACTTCCGCATTCTACGACGTACCAAGCGCCGCAAGCCATAATTTACAACCAACTACATACGCTCCACGGCCACGCGATTACCACCCAACAACTCCAATTACCCCCACTCACCGTGATCTTGCAGTGACAATGTGCGACTTTCGACTTCTTCAATCTCGTTTCGGTGAATTTGACCTCGACGTCTCCCAGTTTATGGTATGCGGCGAAATTCCTGATATCTTGAATCGGATCGCCCGTCTTTGCGAATTCCTGTACAATCTGCAACAGTTTTTAAATTTTGCGAAATCAACAGAATTTAATCGCATCGAATAAAACAACGCCCGACTTCGCTTCCACGCTCGTAATTAGACCAGTTATGCAAAGGCGGCGCGAATTCCAACAACGAGAATTAATATTCTGCAGGTGTTACCTGAATTTTGGCCATTCCGGAGCGCCGCGGAGATTGCAGCACGTAAATAAGCTAAGCGTTTTTTACGTGGGCGTGGCGTGCTTTACTCGACCGGCGAGTCCGGCCGAAGAAAAACGGACGATGTAGGGAAAACACCGACAAGGGAAAATCTCGAATTTCGCAATGTCGCAGTCTCGGTTGCGGCTTCTCGCGTTGTTAAAATCGCAGACGGATTCGTCACTGCGACGTAGGCGAAGGCGGTTTTGTTTGTTTTTGAAATTTAAGTAACGTTGTTGTATTCGTAGAGAATACAATAACGTCACTTAATAACAAATAGGTGATCACGTTTACCTTATAATTCGAAGCAAACTCTGTCGTAGGGCTGCTGTTCCCGCTGTCCCTCTCCATGCTGATTCCAGACATGATCTTCGATATCCGTCTCATGGTACTAGATAAAGGTGAGCATTCGTCGTCGATGGTAGTGGACCCATTGGTGTCGCTGACCATTTTATCAGGAGATGAGTTGTGTCTGGTCAGTTCTTTTGGAGGCGAGTGATGCTTAACCGTATTAAACTAAACACGAAAATGATGTTTCAAAACATAAAACTGACTAATATGGGCGCTCACCTCGCTCCTCTCGGGCACCACCACCTTCGAGGGCACCCGCGGCCGCGCGTAGCCGCCCCCGCTGACGAACTGGTTGTGGGACACCGCCGACAGCCGCGACGACTGCTGGTACGTCTTACGCGGCGCCCCCACGTACGGATTCCGCTTCGGCCGCCACTTGGTGGTGTTCGGGGGCGGCTGCGTCACCGCCCTGTTGAACCTGGGGGCCTGCGTAATCCGCACTTTCTTCTTGGGGGCGGCGGTTTTTTGTTTCTGCACCATCGACGAGATGTGGGCAGTCTTTTCCGACACCTGGGCGTCCACGAACATCTCGCCGTTCGGGCCACGTGACGTTATCAGCGAGGGCACTGATTGGATGAAGAGCTCGAGCGATTTGTGGCCGAGCTTGTGGTAGGGGATGCGTTCGCCGAGGAGCGTGCGGTAGTCATCTGAAAAAAATAAAAAACAAAAATTAAAAAAAATAAAACTGCATAAACACTTTCTTTGTAATTGACCAAGAATTAAGTTCACGGTAGAAATCGGAGCGTTGGCACTGTTGACCTTGTGTTAAAATCGACACGACAAGTAAGACTAATTACAAAGAACAATAATAATACGCCGACCCAGATGGGAAAACGGCTCTATAAAATTAGAAAACAAATTGGTTGTCACGGTTGTTATGGTTGGGTACGAGACAAAGTGAATTTATTGCCGGGGAGTTTCCAGGAAATGGTCGAGTGCTAAAAAATTTATGGTGCCGCATTATGTGTCCTATTTATGGGTTCGAAACGTGGAGCGGAATGGGTGATTGGGACCGACATCTGGAGCCAGAAGTGGTCACTTAGCTAGATTTACTGTATTTTTTTTATCAAGACAATTCTATTGTAAACGAACGACTCATTGTTTGAGTAGTTAATCGAAGAGAAATTGACCGTTAAATAGTGTTTTATGTTGTTCAGTGTTCTACTCACTGGTTGATTATCAGAAAGCTAAGTTTGACACAACGTTAGGTTAATTGAATAAGCGAAAATTTTAGCACGTTTTAAAAAAAGTAGACTTTTAAATCTGATCTAAATTAGTTAATTTGCACTTAACACGTAATTGCATTGCACACAATGCCTCAAGTCACACAAAACTTATCTCTGTTAACAACTCACAGATAACGCTAAGATTTTATAATAAAAAATTACACAACGAAATGCACACAAGCATGCATTTCACACTAAATTAATCATCACAAGTTTTGTCAAGTATGGAAACTGAACAAGGCAGCTACGTTGAAGAAATTGAATTAATATTTAATCTTTCAGACGATTCAAACTTTGTAATTTAATTTCAAAGTGTCTACGTTTTGCTCGACTAATTCATGAAGTGCACTTCGTTAAAAAACGCTGTTTTATCAATTCAGTGGAATTTCTACTGCAAATATAATTAATTATTCTCGTTTACAATCAAGAAAGGCAGTCGGCTCATTAATTATTTCCCCCAACATCCATAAAAAATCAATGATCTGTAAAACCGAAAGGAAATCGCACGAAAACAAAAAGTTCATCTTGACCTGCCCGAACTTTCACTTTTACAGCCCCAACAACAATACAAGCATCTAACTGTAGCACTATCCAAGGAAGAGAATGCGAGTCATTTCCGCATCATTGCGTTTAATAAGTTATAAATTATAACAGTATATTAATAGTGGGTTACCACATAAAAAAATGTATGCACTATTACCGTACACACGATACAAAAAAATTCAACAATCGCCAATTCCCCGTAATCACACAGATAGATAATTCCTCGATTACAAAGCAGCGGGGTTCCCCGCCCCCAGCTCTCCACCCCCGACTCACCTTCCAGCTGCCTCAGCGTGATTTTCCCCTTCGTTGAAATCAAGCACGACCGAATGCTCCTGACAACCTCATTTTTAAACTCCTCCATCTCGACTAAGCCTAAATATCACAGCAACGTACGATTGCACTAGAAATGGGGGCACCGAGTTCAACCATTCGCGTCGAACTGAACACTAACCTACATTCACCGAAAATCACTTGGCTGGCTCAGACTCACGCCCCACCCCGCATTTTAAGGGTGGACGGTGCGTATAACTCACAAATTCACCCCCGAACGTGCGTTGAAACGGCGAAAACAGCGATTTTGCGAATTTTGACAAACAGGTGCGAATTGCTTCTGCTGTCAAATGTCAAAATGTTGGCGAATTGAGCGGGAGCGGCGCCGGCATGGAGGGGACACGAGGCTGGGGGGGGGGAGTGATTGGGAAGTGCATGGGGCGGCTTGAGAGGGTTGGAGGCGGTGGAGGCGTCAGGAATGAGATGCGGGGTTGTAGCTAAGGCCACGATGTGCGGGTGCGGAGGAGGCGGCGATTTGGGGTTGCTTGGAGATTTGGGGCCTAAAGTGGATTGGGTTCGTTCGGTATTGCGAATCATGTTAACAAGGGGCTATTGTTGCGGGTGGTTTTGGTTCAAGGTTTGATGTGTTGGAAATAAATGGGTTGGGGAGAATGTGTTCGCCGAATGTTGTCACTTTGTCGTCGTTTAGGCACCAATGAGAATTTATTTAACTCTATAATAATAATAATTATTAATAATATTGTTACTTGTTAGTAAATAGGTCGCCGAAAAATATCCGGCTAAATATCCAAGGTTATTTATTAAAATAATCAATTTTAATAAGTTGTATTTCAAATTTGGCGCCCATGAATTGGAACTCGACAAATGGAACATTTTTTTTTATCAAATAAAGTCTAATAAGGAACAACAAAACTTGTTGCAAACAAGTCTGATTTAAAATAGATTAATAGTTTGCATTAAAGAAAAAGATAAAGGGCAGCAAGTGATTCAGAAACAAGAAATATTTTTCGAGGTGGAGACAAAAAAGTTCTGATTTCTGATTACACAGACCAAACTTATGTTGCAATAATTTTACAAATTTTATTTTTGTTGAAGTTTGTTTTTATATTTTTAGTTTTTGCATTGTTTCCCGACAAATTTATCAAAATTGCAACAATACCGAGAAAACTGAAAAACTGTTAAATGCAAAGCTGAGAAAACCAGCACCAAAAATTTCCCTAGACAATATTGTTATTTAAATTACATAGTATAGTAGAAACCAGCTGTGTTTGAACCGGATGTTGTAATGTAATTAAGTTGGGATTTTACCTAGCAGTAAACTGAGTGCTTTGGGTTATCCACCCCTTCTTTGTCGGGGACCCACAATAAATACCAGAGAATTATAAAATACCAGGAAGGACCGGTGAAAGGTTAGCACGTAAAAGATGTTTTAGGAATATTCATTCTTAAATCTTTATATATTTCTTGAAAAAATGCATCAAAAAAGATATCCATTATGAACTGTCAGTTTTCAATAATAAATTATATTAGTAAGAATACTGTCATTATGAAGCTAAAGATGATTATTATCGATACATCAGTATTGAAATCATTTTAATAATAACCGTCAAAATGAAAATTATTGAAAATATGACATTAAAACATTACTAAAAATAGTAAAAATACATATAATATTTAAAAACGTGGAAATTCTAAAATGAATGTTTAACCACTATCAACAGGTAAACGAAAACGGAAACTATACATGCAGTTTTTGTTCCAAAAGACTAATCAACCCGCCGTTCTCGGTATTTTATAATCCCCTCTTGATTTATGGGTCCCCGACCGGAAATGGGTGGATAATCCTATTTACGAGCATGGCAACATCCGACGAAACATTATTGCATCATCTAGTGACAACATCTATCGAACAGTTATGATAAATAAGACTGTGGTTACGATAACCACTAAATCTAATTATCCTGTTAAACAAAAGTATTTTATCTTTCGTGTATTGAGTTTCATTCTGCTGGAAAAATGCCTACAAATAAACAAAATAATCTCGAAATAATTATCAACACCTTATCTTATTTGAGCTAAAAAAACACTTTCAAATCAGCGGTGGTTACAGCCACATCCGAATTACGATTTCGACATGCCAAAAAATAAACAAATAATTGTCGTAATCCTGACGTTTGTCAATTAATCGTTACAAATGCCTCAAGTTCTGTCATTCCACCCCCCATTTAATTTTTCTCCCCCCTTTTCCAACTTTCCCAAACTTCGAAGGCCAACATGGCGCTTCGACACTCTAACCACATCCATAACTTTTTCAAACGTGAAATCGAGTGTTCAAAGTTTAAATTTGCCGTGTCTTTGAATCACCCCAGCCCCCATAATGCCCCGAAGAACAGGAATTCGACGCCAGGTATTTAAACAATCATTTATTAACTTGCGATAATACAAATGGTATAAAAGGCACACTTTGTATCTTAAGTACTATTCATCGTCGGGTTTCATGATAACCCCCCAGTTTTCGGCGAGCTTCAGCGCCTCCTCTGCCGTCTGAATGATTTTTTCTCGGTTTTCGTCCGGCGGGATTTTCGTCAAAGCCATGAGGATCTCCATCACATCGGTCTCCATTAACTGCCTCGTGAGATCTATGGAACTCTCGATGATATTTCTAACGATGGTGACACCCCGGAACTGCACGTTCCCCGTGGGGTTGGCCAGCAAAACGTGCATAGCTTCTAACCAATTCTTCGACTCGAAGAGTTTTTCACAACAGCGTTTGCTGTTACTGGTTAAAATGGCAAGAGCCCCGGAGGCTGCGGTGGCCGTTTCGACATCCTCGTCCATCGCGAGCGACACCAAATACTTGACTTTATCGTTGTTCCCTTCGTGGATTTTAATCACGTCGGGGGAGAGTGTCATGTTGGTGAGACACTGAGTAGCAGCCCTACACAACATCTGGTGATCTTCAAACATGTAGTGCTCAATTTTTGACAAGCCTTTCTCTCGAAGTATCCTCTGCCTCGCGGTCTCGCTGATTTGCGCGATGTTACAAAGCGCCATTAAAGCCTCGAAGTTCTCCAGTCCGGAACAGTCTTGGTGTAGCAGCCCTACTAGGGGCCGAATCACCTCCAGCGTCCTCTGTCCCGGGAATGCCACGTCGGGGTTCATCGTGATCGCGATCCGTGCTAGAGCCTGCGCTGCGTGCTTTTTCCCCTTTTCCGTGCCCTTGTGGGCAAGAGTCATCAGCGCCTTGGAGCCCCCTTGCGACACCACGATTCCGCGGATTTCGTGCTCGCTGCACAGCGCGTTGAATACTCTAGCTATCAGTTCTTGGGAGTTGGGGCTTTCGGTTTTGCTGAGGGCCACCAGGGCCGTAGTCACTCCTTCTTTGCCTAAGGCGATGATGCGTTCCGTCACGAAGTCGGAATCGTCGAGCTCGTGCTCCTCGGGGATGTGTTGTTTGGCAAACTTCGCGAGCTCAACCATTTCGGGGATGATTTCTTGCTTTTCATAGGCGTTGCAGAGATTCACTAGGGTGGTGACTACGCCGTAGAGGCAGGACTGGTCTCCAGTCTGGGCGAGGTTGATGAGGGACTGAAGCGCGGGTTTGTCCTGGACGAGCTTTTCTTTGACTTCGGCGTCGAGGGTGAGGTACGAGAGGCCTGGAATTGAAAAAATGCAGCCCAATAAATTTGACAAGGTCATTATTATTGTTATTTGTGCAGAAAGTATACGTCGTAATTTCTTTGGCTACTCTCTAAGCGCTTGGTGAATTTCCAAATGTATTTTTTTGCAGTGATTTGCCAGCAATCTATTTTAATTTGTTGAATATGCAATAGCAAACAGTACTTAAGTCACTTTAAAAAAATACTCACCTTCCGCAGCCCACTTCCTCACGTCCTGGTCCTTCCCGGGGTGCAACAGGAACTTCCTGCAGGCCTCCGCCAGCTTCAAGTTCGACCCGTCAGCGAACGGTTTAGCTGCAGCGTCGCTCCCTCCGGAGCTCCCTAGTTTGCACAGCCCCACTAAAGCCCTCACCCTGATCGCATCCTCCCCCGACTTATACAGCTGTTTCAAAATGTGTATCCCCTGAGAGATAATCGCCTTCGCTTTATCCGCTTTGCTCGCCGCGGCGATGATGCACTCGCATGCCACCTTCTGCTGAAGAACGTCCTCCGTGTTCGCCATCACCAGGATCATCTCAATGATCCCCTCTTTCGCGATTATGGCGTTCCCCACGTCGATGGGCCCCCGTAGCAACGTCGTAATGGCCACGGTGACCCTCACTTTTGACTCGATTTCAGGATTCAAAAGCTTGTCTTTTAGAAAACTCTCGATTTTCCCCATGAACTTCTCTTTCGCTTCGTCGTAGTACATGTTCTCGAAGATTCGTGATAGACAGACGGCGGCGATGGTGCGGGTGGATGGGGTGATGTTCATAGCGCTCTCGTATTTGCATTCCTCGAGTTCCGAGGCGCAGTCGAGGAGTCTCTCGACGCCCCCAATTTCGACGAGCTGCTCAGCCCAATTTAAGGTGGTGTAGTGGATGTTGCGGATGAGTAGTTCAATGATAGCGTCACGGGCAAGGCCCGAAATAACCCGGTTATTGATGGAGTAGACAAGACAAGTGAGGACCATGTCAATATCCTGCTTGTGCTTGGTACAAAGCTCGGGATCGGGTTTAGTGTCGGTTTTGTTGTCCATTCCGGAAAAGATATTCAGGATTTGTTGGATACAGAACTGGGCGGCGTTGACTTGGGTCTCGCACGTGGAATCAAGGATCTCCAGGAACCAAGGGATACCCACGTCGCGCATCACTGCTCTAGTCTTGTCAACGTCGTGTTTGCAAAGCTCGCCAATAATACGAACACCTATAACAATAAACCCAATTTTGACAATTAAATAAAGTAAGTACAACAAAAATTGGCTGCATTACCTGTAATATAAATTTCTCTGTTCTTCTCCACCTTCAACAACTTCTTAATCTGTTGAACCACCGGCGACTTAATCATTAAACTCGACCCGGCGTTCTCCCTCGCCAACACCATTAAATTCTTCATCGCCGTTTCCCGTTTCTCTATATCGGCTTCCAAATCAAACGCTATCTTCACCATGCTCTCCAACTTAGTGCTGGTTTGAGCGTTCTGTTTGACCCTATCTTGCACGACTTTGTGCAGTCGCTCCAGCACCCCCTGCATGGCTTTATTATTCGGGTCATCTTTAAAAATCTGGGTGGCATCTCGATACGCTTCTTCGTACCTCTCCAAACTCTCCAAAGCCTGGCACCGCCTGAACAACGCCTTCGGGTCGTTTTTCACAATCTCCAAACTCCTGTCGCAGTCCCTGATCGCTTCTTTGTACTTCTCCAACTTCAAGTAGGCCGCCGCCCTATTTTTATAAAACACTGCCAAGTCCGTGTTTTCGCCGTGATGTACTTCGATGGCTTCGGTGTAAAGCTCGACGGCGGAGTCCCAGTCGCCGTTTTTAAAGGCCTCATTACCTTCTTCTTTGCGCCTTAGTGACTCACTTGTCTCCGGCATTTTGGGTTTGAGGTTATGATGTTTCGACACGTTTAGTTTTATTTTAAACTGGGGGACATGCCTCCAGAACCTATTTATATGTAGGGGGAGTCGAAATTTCTAGTTGGTTCGAGAAGAGAGGCGATTTAGCTAAAATTAGATGGTTATTTTGGGTTGACGTTTGACATTGTAGGAGCTGGGGGGGTGTGCGGTTTGTAGAGGGTAGGGGTCGTGGAAGTCAAGGGGTTGTTGATTGGGGGGTTATATTCAAAAATGGAGCTAATTTTGCGAATTTTTGGGGCGAAGCGACGTATTTGTAATTACAGGAAACTGTAATTGTGTCACTTGTCATATGTTCAAATTGTTGTACAAAAATGGTTTTATTACCAAGATTCTTGTAAAATAATTTGATTGTGCTGAAAGAAAACCAAAAAACATGTTACATTTGCATTTAAAATTGTGCTATGATTATTATCAATCACACTTATTTTATATGCAGCCAATCATACAAACACAAGTGAAAATATCTGATGGTGGCGACATTACTCATCTGTCACTTGTCACTTGTCAAAATAAACAAAGTCATCGAGACCGTATTTTAAACAAATAGACAAAACTGCACAACAATGGTAACATTCTTTAACTCTTGCATTCCTTTACTCCTTTGTTTAGTTTCAGTTCGGTTTCAACATGTTCCCGGAGATTCCGCGGCCCTTCAACATGATCTACAAGTGCCATTCGGTGGCAATGTTGCCGGGAAATGAAAGACAGGACGTGGAACGCGGCGGCAAAAGTAAGCCCCAATTTTTGTGAAAATCCCCCACAACCAATTTCGTTTTTTAGTAATAATGCCACCTTCGGCCCTCGAACAACTAACCCGGCTCAACATCAACTACCCAATGTTGTTTAAACTCACCAACAAAAAAACGAACAGAGTGACGCATTGTGGGGTCTTGGAGTTCGTGGCGGACGAAGGAAAAGTGTACTTACCTTTATGGGTAAGTTAGTACTATTCCGTTAAACTGGACTAGTAATTTTCGTTGGTAGATGATGCAGAATATGGTGCTCGAAGAAGGGGACATGGTACAAATGGAAAGTGTGTCGTTACCGGTGGGCACATTCTCAAAATTCCAACCTCTGTCGCCCGATTTTCTCGATATTACGAATCCAAAGGCCGTCCTTGAGAATTGTTTGCGTTCGTTCGCTTGTCTGACTACAGGGGACGTGATAGCCGTTAAATACAACCAGAAAATTTATGAATTGTGTGTCCTTGAGACGAAGCCTGGGAATGCCATCAGTATAATCGAGTGTGACATGAATGTAAGAATTAGATTATTGACACAATTCCAAAGTTTTTGCAAGATTTTACAATCGTTTATTATTCATTGATACACAGGTAGAATTTGCTCCACCGGTGGGCTACAAAGAGCCACAACAAGAGAAAAAAGAAGATGAAGAAATGGCTGTGGATCCTGCTGATCTCATGCCTGAGCCCACAGGTTTTGTTGCTTTCAGAGGCGCCGGAAACCGACTAGACGGGAAAAAGCGCAAGGATTCAGCAACGAGTGATATCATCCCGCCTAAACCCGTCTACGTCCGAGGTATTCCAGACTATGATTATCAAATTGGAACGCTGCGGTTTATACGGCGATCCACTAAACCAGGAAAGGAGAGCGAGGAATCTAGTCAGTTCAGGGCTTTCAGCGGGACTGGATTCAGCATGAAGGGTTGAAACGAAAATCTGAAATTGTTGTTTATTGTTTAGCATTAAAAAAAAAAACGAGCACGTAATTTGAGTTGTATGCACCTGCACTATGCAGGTGTATAACTGGCTGCCTAACCTCTCCTCACCCTTAATTTATGCATCCAGTCCCTTTGTTGCCTCGTCCGCAATTTATCTCCACCGCTTTCAAAATGGCCGATGAATCATTCGTCTGCCTGCACACATGTTGAATAATCCGTTCGCTTCTCTCCTCGTTTCTTTTCCCGTATTCGTTTGGCACACTTCGGCGACATCTCATTTGAATAAGACAGCAAATTAAGATATACGACAACAGGTTTTATCCGTCGTGTTATCTCTTTCGTATTCGCGCCGTTCTTACAATTCGTATTCGTATTGTCCGTCACGTGTTTATTCAAAGAGACGCCTATTCTCGGAACGTCCTCACGTACGGCCCTGAGAAAAGAATACGTGATGGGATTTTGGCGGTGGAAGTTCTCACGGTGGGATTAGATGGCGATTTGGATGGGGTTTTAATGAGGAAGCGACGAGAATAGAAAATTAGAAGTGGTTTCGCGTCTGCACTTGAACGTTTTTAACTTAGAGGAGGAAATTTAAATTGTAACAAGATGATATTCTACAATTTTTAGAACACAGGAAGTTTTCACAAGATTAGTAGTGACAAGATCATCAAAGATTGAAGCATTTCAGTAAAATGGTCGATTTTCGGGAGTTATTTACCTTAGTTGCGGATTTTTTGCAAAATATAGTGTGTTTAAAGCGGTATATCTCGTATTTTTAGAACGCAACTCCTGAAACCTCCGTGACGCACTGTTTAGAAAAATTCGATATTTCTTTCCTCTGGTAATAATCTTCTGAACACAAACAAACAGTTTGCTTCCTTTGAGGATTATTACAAAAACACCCAACACAAATAGGATTAGATGTTTATTGAATGTTCTCCATCTGAGTAAGCAGAAAATAAGTCAGATTAAGAATTTTATTGTTATGCATGTCTGTCATGCAAATCTGTGATTTACTATTGTGTCTGAGAATGTATCAATAAACATTAGGTAAGTATTATTATCGTTATAAATTTTTATGTGTAAAGCTGCGTCTACGTATATATATTTGTAAACATGGTTATCATAATTTTATTTAACAATAATTCCTTAAATGGGTTACATAATTGACAACATTTTACTTTTTTACATATTGTCTAATAATTTTTTAGTGAATAATAACGTGTTTAACTCAGAATAAAAGCTTGTAGACTTCCATCCCTCCACAAATTTCATGACGTCATCTTAGTTACATTTAATTTTACATAAAATTTAACTTTTCCCTGTCGGATTTCTTCACGACACATCCTCGCCCTCTCCTTGACACACTCCCCGTTTTGCAATACCGCGTCACGATTTCCCCGAGCCCGATAACGACTTCCTCATTACCGGCAAAAAAGCGCTTTTCATCGTTTAAGCCGGCGTCGCCTCCCCCCGAGACCCTGCGACAATCCGATTCTCAAACATTAATCTTTGTTAGTGGCTTCATTGTTGTGTATGACGTCGCATTTTGTCGGATCGGAATCCAGTTAGTTATAGTTGGGTACGAAGGAGGGGGCGGCGGGCCGCCGTCGTCATCTCGTCACAACTAGACCATACCGCAGCCAACGCGATCAAATACAACAAACGGGCCGATCCGATCCGGCAACGCTTGCCTGGATGCCGGGCATCGGCGCGATTTCGCACACGCGCTCGCCGCGGCCTTGGAACGAGAGCGAGCGCACCAACCGCGAGGAGTTTTTGCATATTGTTGTGTAATTTATGGTCGTGAATATGTTTTTCGGTATTTGTTTATATGTTAACAGCGGGTGGCTGGATTTTATTCGAATTTCGAAACCGATATTTTTGCGTGTTTTATTGCGACTTGGTACGGAGGTAAAACGACATAAATAACGGAGGCAAAAAATTCCTCAAGGATGAGCGGGAAAGTGGAAATGGGTGAATTAAAAAAATAAAAAAGTAACGTGAGACAAACGAATTTGCTTGAATGCAAATTCGTTTGTCTCACGTTACAGAATGATATGTACATTTTTCAGTAGCAAGGTTTATTTATTCTTGAAGTGGACGTTGCCATGACATCGGTGACCGAATACATGCAGGGTGTTTCACCTCGAACGATCTATCACAGGACTTCAGGAATATTTATTATCCAAAATGCTAGAAACTACCCGGCTGATCAGTCGCCTTTTCATACGAACAGTAACTTGATATTTGCAGCTTTATTTATAGAACTAGATCCAGTTGTTAACTCGTTTGAAACATGTTTAAAAAATTTAACTAAAAATGGTGATCGAGGTAACTTCTAGAAGATGATTTTATTTATTATTTATTTGAGGGTGACTGGCGAGGTCCATCATCGCCCGTTGCATCATACTGTGAAACACAGCTGAACATTTCAAACGTTGCTTCAGAAGTAAGGATCACCGGCGTTCGTCCCTAACCATATCGTATATATTCTTAAAACGGAACGGCAAGCAGTAGTGAGACGTAAGGTAGAATATACAGCAGTCTAGTCTCACGAGTTCAAGATCATTTAAAAATACAAATTAAATGTAACTGGAATGTAATAAAACTGAACGCATCACAATCAATTTAACACTGCCATTATTAAAATGATCATCAAGGGAACAAAAATTTTCTAATTTTCATCAGACACGTCACGTCTATTCCTGATGTTTTATGTATCTTTTGTTTTCTTTAATTCTTCCATATCCCACGTCTCATTCGACATGATGGGCAGTAATTCCCAGATCCTCCATAAATTCTAATGTTGTGACAAAAAAAACATTTCAGGGATCATTTAAGAACGCAAACAGTACAAATTGGCTGTTAAATCCTCTATTGTTGTTTGCTTACTTTCTGGAACAAATATTCTCGAGATGTGTCGATTCAACAATCCGAGTGCGCAGGGTTAATCAATAGTGGAGAAATGTAGCACTGTTGTCAGATTTTTGTACTTTGTTGTCACATGATGCGAAGCTTAAATTAATCATTTCCTCACTACATTGCATGGAAATTTAAATATTCAAGCATACGAAGTGTCAGGGTGCAGCATTTTTTACATAGTGAAGTGCAAGCTAAAAACAAAGGCGTTTACAGAATTGTGTGTCTGTTCTCAGGATATAAAGCCACGGAGTTTTATCTGAGATACTTTATTATTGTCGTATATAAACCAGGAAACACAAATTCTCTGATAGCGTAAATTGTCTTATTAAAACTGGAGATATGGTCTCACAGCTATAAACTGCGACATTTGAGAATTCGCTACAAGGTGTCGATTAAATTTTCTTTGAAATCGGTGGAATAGAGCTGTGAAATTGAAATTTCGATAAGAGCTTGATGGTAATGGAGAAAATTCTGCGTGCAATCGAACGCTTGATCAATTTTTCAAACAATGACAATGAAGCATACGCAATCGACCACAGTAGCCATGAGCTGTGGACTCGAGAAGACGGGTTTTATTCACGTGTTGGAAGTTTAGTACGCGAGGCGTAAAACCGAGCGATTCATTTCACGAGTGGATAAAAAGTGTTATTGACATGTAGGGTAAATGTGTACAAGAGTACGCACTTAGTGTAAAACTGTCAACAACTTTTTAATTTTTTTGGATAGACAAATTTTATGACATGGGGTCGTTATATACATGTTTAGAGATCTGATATATTTAATTGTACGTCCCAAGACCACTATATTTTAAGAGTAATTTCAATTTTTGTCAACATGTGTAAATGCGCACTCTTAGACAGTTCAGTGCTCAAGAGTGCGCATTTGAACGCTTATGAGTGCGCATTACATTTTATGAAAAAATATTTGTTTCTAAGATGAAAATAAATGGAAATAAGTGACTACAGACTACACATAAAACGGGAGACCTATTTTTTCGTACGCTAGGGGTCTTGAAAAGTCGAGAAAACGTAAAAATAGAGAGTCGGTCGACGGACCCGATTACAACACGCTCAGGAAGTAAAAATAAAAAAAAAATCACCATAACCACCACCACACAACTTGAGAAGCAGTACAAAGTAGTAGAATTAAATAATTCATTATCGTATGATATGTATCTCCGAGACTATTAGACTACGTATTGCAAGCAATGCGCACTCTTATACAATACCTCGCTGCGCACTCTTGTACATTTGTACATAACCTAATGTTTTCAAAGTTAAAAGCTTTTGATGGTTAGAAAGTATAAAACTGTTAGTGTATAAGGAGACCTTAAAAGTTGCAACTAATGAAAATTATTACTGTAAAATAAAAGAACTGGTACGTACTTTACAAAAACTAAAACTATGAGCGGTAAAAATTACATCCACACAACGTGTGAACATAAAATCGTCAGTACGACCAAACTATAAACTATATTCAGGTCACTTTTGCACCTTTATCTCAGGTTTAGCATTAAATTCTGAATGGTATAACTTCATCTTACCCAGATGGCACTAATAAGCAGAAATCATCAGTGCGTACTCTTATACATATTCGCACTCTTGTACACATTTACCCTACGATTTAAGGTTATATATTATAATAATGTGAAAAGTGTCAAATATTGGATTATTCTAAAAATAAATTTCATAACTTACTTACTTGTGTATTATTTTACTGACATGGTTGAGCTAAAATCACGTCCGTGTTATCACTTCATAGATATACCACATGCTTATTAAAAATATGAAACCATATTAAAATCGTCATATGTGACTGAAAGTTCACTCACGCTTATAAGTGTTTAGAAACCACGGAGACAAGGTCGCTACAGCACATATTATATGATAGATTTCAGAATTCGCTACGATTTGGCGGTAAAGTCGTTTGCCAGAAGACAGGTGTGGAATTGTAAGACGACGCTTGGACAACATCGCTTTTTAAAAGAGAAAAATACTCGGGCTTGGAATCAATCCTTGTCGAACACCCAACAGATTATTTTCGAACGGTGGCTCAGCAGAGAATCGCCTTCTAGGAATCCGTGTTTACAGCGCCACAAATGGCATTTATCAATTTATATGACTTAACCAACGGCAGATTCTTATTCGATCTTCGTAAACGTTCATCTTCTTGATGATCTTAGGAGCACGGTCGACTAGATGTCTGCATAATTACGATTATTGTAACTGTTGGCTGCGTCTTTGGGGGTCGTCGGAGTACTGTTTGTTCTGGTCTTCTTCTTGCGGAGACTAATATCGAGCGCATGTTTCTGTGCGGGTGGGTGCTTTTTCAAAACTAATGGCCAATTTATTTCGATACGACAGGAGGATGTTTCAAGGTCAATCAACTCGGAGGACATCACGGAAACGGAGATTAGAGAGAGGAAATTTCGATGATGGATGGACAAACCAACGCGGAAAAGAAGCTTTTGCTCGTGGTGTTTGTTTTTGTTCGGTCGCTTGTAGTAAAGCTTTCCCGTTTCCGTATGTTGCGTCTGTCTGGTTTTTTCGGGTAGACAAATCTCACAAGCGCTCCCAAATATGTGATAAGCCCCTTAAAACAATACGCCTCATTCCCGAAATTTTCTCACTAAACTGTCAAATTCAGCGCGCTTCGCGTTTGTTTGCCGGCCCTGTTGACCGAGATCATTACGTCGACGAGCATATTTACACAGTTGTCAGCAGTGTTCGTCAAATACCATGCCCACCAGATTTACGACGTGCACATACCATCAAGGGCGTGCGCGCCGATTTTTAATTTCGCTTTTCCATCGATTCGATGGGAGTCTATGACGGTTGCTAAGTCTGTGGGCGTTCAGCGATGCGAAAGAGCACAAGTGACAAGTACAAGAGGTTCGGGTTGTTGCTACAAGAACAGAGTTGCTCCTATTTGAGCTAAATCGGCTGTCATGTTCGATTGGATGGATGAGCGGCCAGGACGGAATTCGATTACTCGTAATTAAATTCTTGTAGTTTGGGGAATACTGAGGGCTGAGGAACTCCTACGAGGAGCGGGTAATTAGGCTACTGGATTTTTGCAAATTTCCGGGGAAGTCCTCGGTCGAGGAGCCGCTCGCTCGAAAAACTTAATTTTGTGGCAGAATTCGCTGGAAACGAATCACTTTCTTCTCGGATCTGGCTTGACGGCGCTGTAATGCGGTATCCCTCGTCCGATCTTCCATTATTCGCACTTCGGAGAAGCTCTCCAGAAAGCCCTCGTCGAATAATAGCCGCTTTTCCGTCCGTCGTCTGCGAGGCATAGTGTTGAAACTCCTCTTCCAACAAAAGCTATCCGTCCCACCGTGGCGTCACAACTCCTCATTGTGGTATTGACCTCGGTCAACTGTGTCCAAGTGTGAGAGCGTTCCGAAATCACGTCCAGTCATTCGATATTGCATGTCATTTAAAATCGGCGCGTACCGAATTTCATCTCCCGAATAAATAAATAATCATCGTGACGTCTCCTAATTCGGTCTGGTCCGATTTCGTCAAATTCACAACTAGCAGCGGTACGCATAAATCATGAATTATGGATTTATGGACTCGCAGGTGACGTGCCACAACTGATGAAGAAAGAGCGAGTAGTTTTCTCGTTTTAATTATTCTACAGACAATGGGCAGTAATATTAAAGACTTTCCAAACGATAAATGAGATGGTCGTGGTATGTGGCCGACAGTGGTAGGAATAGACCTTCACGATTCCATTTTGGACAAATTCCAATTCACCCGTGACTTGCGATATCCACCAGGAATTAAATTCCTGCCGGCACAATGACAAATTGGGTACATTTGCAGAAACAACTACACCCTGAAAATTCTCACACATTATATTAACAAAAAAAAAAAAAATCCAGTTCAGTTCTTGGTTCAAACACAAATACACATTCCAGCCATAAAACCGTATTTTTTTCACATCGTCACATTCCTCGTCGATCATTTTCCATCGATCGAGTGCCTTTCTTTCACGAAACCCCAAGAGGTTAGAGTTTAACAGTATTTTTACGACAAAGCACCGTAATATCGTTCTCGACTCATTGTCCAGTCATTCGAAGCGGAAGAAGTCGTTCGTTGTACGTACACAAGTTCTGACAAAGAACCATCTGTTTCCCAAACCCCCAAAAAACCACCCTTTGCTCGCCACTGACACCTCCCCAGACAGGTCAGAACCGGCTCTTCACCCACCCTATTGTGTCGCCGTTTCGAATATCTTGCCATAAAACACTCGAAAAGCCCCACATAAAAGGATTATTCAGTGCTGAGCCGCACCTGCTCTTAATTGTTATTTATTAACGGTATGACTTCTGAGTTCGGGATTTTTTAAATTTCGCTGATTTGCGGAAATGTTAAGAATTTCGAGATTGTCAGGCTGGCAAATATATTTTATGATAAAAATTTGGAAAGGAAATGTTGTTAAAATTGTATTGGTCACATTTTAAAAACGAATTTATGTAATTTCAGCTTTTTAAGTTACACTTAATCTTGTTTTTTGGACACACTTTAGAAACGAATAAAAACTATTCGCAAAAAAGTTGATTCGGATATATTTTCACACATGGAAATTTCGATTTTTTATTAATATTTTTGTGAGAATGTTAAGATTTTCAAAAATCTGCTTGGAAAATAATAAATTGTATGACACTGTACCAAAATTTTGAGATTGCCGTCGTGAACAAAACATTTAGAAGCGAAATTTCACTAAAATTTGCTTTGGTTACATTTTAGAGACGAATTTGACCAATTTTCGCTGGTAATTTTAAATTTTATACTTTTTTTAAATCGTAACCTTATTTTTTTAATACCTTATAAAAACGAATAAAAACTCAGTATAATTAAAAAGAACCAAAAATTGCAACAAAAGTTGACACAGATTTTGTTTCGAGAGATGAAAATTTCTATATTTTAAGATTCCAATCTTCAGTTTTTGTGAGTGTTAAAATTTTCAAAAATCTCTTTTAAAAAATAATTAACTTGATGGTATTTTACCAAAATTTTGAGATTGTTGTCGCTTATAAATATTATATGATAACAATTTAGAAACGAAATTGTATTAAAATTGCATTGGTTACGTTTTAGCAACGAATTTACCTAATTTCCGAGAACAATTTAAAAGCTATTTATTTTTTTTTTAAATCGTAACCTTATTTTTTGGTATTCATTTGAGAAAAAAAATAAAAAATGAAGAATTATGAACAATCAAAATTTCGAGCAAAAATTGACTCAGTTCTAAACTCAATTTGTTTGTGAGGTTGGTAAGATTTTCAAAAAACTGTGAAAAAAAATCAAATTTATGACATCGTAAATCGTACCAAAATTTTGATATTGTCGTCGCTGATAAATTATGTGATAAAAATTTAAAAACAAATGTACGTAATTTTCATTAGTAATTTAAAAGCTATATATAGTGAACCAAGAGGTATAAGGTTATATGGCCATCATAAAATTAGTTGACCGCAAATAAATACCCCCTTTGTGTGGTTCGCACTAAGCTTACCGGTTGGCAATAAATCATCTTCTAAACATTTCTTGCTCATATTTAACAGGGCCGGCTTTCAAAGCGAGTGGTTATTTCGGCACCCTCAGCGGCTGCAGGTAGCAAAGAAATAGCGGAATGGTGGATTTTCATATTTAGTGAAAGCCGTCCCTGAACGAAACCGCAAGAGCCGGTCGAGCTTTAGTGGACTCGTTATTTACGACCCTAAAACCTTTTCTATTGTAAACAACTTAACTTCGACACAATGGGATGATTTTATGATGGCCATATAACCTTATAGCTCTTGGTTCACTATACTTTTTCAAATAGTAATCTTATTTATTTTTTGGACGCATTATATAAAAGAATAAAATTATGAGAAGCTAACAATTTCAGCAAAATTTGACTCAGATATAGATATTGTTTCGAGAGATAAAAATTTAAATTTTTCAAGATTCGATACTTAATTTTTTGTAAGATTGTAAAGATTTTCAAAAATCTGCTTTAAAACATAAAATTTATGGTGTAACAAAATTTTGATATTGTCGCCACTGATAAATATTATATGATAAAAATTTAGAAACAAACTTATGTAATTTTCATTAGTAATTTAAAAGCTATATTTACTTTTTTAAATCGTAATCTTATTTATTTTTTGGACGCATTATATAAAAGAATAAAATTATGAAAAGCTACAATTTCAGCAAAAGTTGGCTCAGATATTGTTTCGAGAGATAAAAATTTCAATTGTTCAAGATTTCATACTTAATTTTTTGTAAGATTGTGAAGATTTTCAAAAACCTGCTTTAAAACATAAAATTTATGACGTAACAAAATTTTGATATTGTCGCCACTGATAAATATTATATGATAAAAATTTAGAAACAAACTTATGTAATTTTCATTAGTAATTTAAAAGCTGTATTTACTTTTTTAAATCGTAATCTTATTTATTTTTTGGACGCATTATATAAAAGAATAAAATTATGAAAAGCTACAATTTCAGCAAAAGTTAACTCAGATATTGTTTCGAGAGATAAAAATTTCAATTGTTCAAGATTCCATACTTAATTTTTTGTAAGATTGTGAAGATTTTCAAAAATCTGCTTTAAAACATAAAATTTATGACGTAACAAAATTTTGATATTGTCGCCACTGATAAATATTATATGATAAAAATTTAGAAACAAACTTATGTAATTTTCATTAGTAATTTAAAAGCTATATTTACTTTTTTAAATCGTAATCTTATTTATTTTTTGGACGTTTTATATAAAAGAATAAAATTATGAGAAGCTAACAATTTCAGCAAAATTTGACTCAGATATTGTTTCGAGAGATAAAAATTTAAATTTTTCAAGATTCCATACTTAATTTTTTGTAAGATTGTGAAGATTTTCAAAAATCTGCTTTAAAACATAAAATTTAAGACGTAACAAAATTTTGATATTGTCGCCACTGATAAATATTATATGATAAAAATTTAGAAACAAATTTACGTAATTTTTATTGGTATTTTAATGGCTACATACTTTTTTAAATCGTAATTTTATTTATTTTTTGGACGCATTATATAAAAAATCAGATTATGAGAAGCTAACAATCTCAGCAAAAGTTGACTTAGATACTGTTTCGAGAGATAAAAATTTCAATTTTTCAAGATTCCATACTTAATTTTTTGTAAGACTGAAGATTTTCAAAAATCTGCTTAAATAAAATTTATGACGTAACAAAATTTTGATATTGTCGCCACTGATAAATATTATATGATAAAAATTTACCATCGAATTTACGTAATTTTTATTAGTATTTTAAAGGCTACATACTTTTTTGAATCGTAATCTTATTTATTTTTTGCACGCATTATATAAAAGAATAAAATTATGAGAAGCTAACATTTTCAGCAAAAGTTAACTCAGATATTGCTTCGAGAGATAAAAATTTCAATTTTTCAAGATTTCATATTTAATTTTTTGTAAGACTGTGAAGATTTTCAAAAATCTGCTTAAAAACATAAAATTTATGACGTAACAAAATTTTGATGTTGTCGCCATTGATAAATATTATATGATAAAAATTTACCATCGAATTTACGTAATTTTTATTAGTATTTTAAAAGCTACATACTTTTTTGAATCGTAATCTTATTTATTTTTTGGACACATTATTAAAAAAAATAAAATTATGAGAAGCTAACAATCTCAGCAAAAGTTGACTCAGATATTGTTAGGAGAGATAAAAATTTCAATATTTCAAGATTTCATACTTATTTTTTTGTAAGATTGTGAAGATTTTCAAAAATCTGCTTTAAAACATAAAATTTATGACGTAACAAAATTTTAATATTGTCACCACTGATAAATATTATATGATAAAAATTTACAAACGAATTTACGTAATTTTTATTAGTATTTTAAAGGCTACATACTTTTTTAAATCGTAATCTTATTTATTTTTTGGACACATTATGTAAAACAATAAAATCATGAGAAGCTAACAATTTCAGCAAAAGTTGACTCAGATATTGTTTCGAGAGATAAAAATTTCAATTTTTCAAGATTTCATATTTAATTTTTTGTGAGACTGTGAAGATTTTCAAAAATCTGCTTTAAAACATAAAATTTATGAGGTAACAAAATTTTGATATTGTCGCCACTGATAAATTATATTATAAAATATAATAAAATCTTGTAAACGAAATTTGACTAAAATTTTCGTTGTTAATTTGAAAGCTATATTATATACTTTTTTTTACCTTAACCTTATATTTTGGACACATAATATAAAAGAATAAAAATTAAATTAAAGAACGAAAAATTTCAGCAAAATTTGACTCGGATATTGTTTCGAGAAACGAAAATTTAAATTTTTTCAAATTCCAGGATTGATTTATTTGTGAGGCTGTTAAGATCTTCTAAAGTCCACTTAAAAAAATAATAAACGTTATTATGGCATTGTACCAAAATTTTGAGATTGTCATCACTGATAAATATTATGTGGTAAACATTTATTTTTTTAAATCATAATCTATTTTTTTTTGCATTTCAGCAAACCCAAATAAGTTGAGAAGTATTCTTTCCAGAGATGAAAATTTAATTTTTTTTAACTTGTTTTTTTTTGTGACATTATAATTTTCAAAATCTGTTAAAGAAATATGGCACTGTAGCAAAATTTTTAGACACTTTTTTTTATAATTTTTAAAATGTCAACTTTTTAAATAAACAAATGCTGGTAACTCTTCTAATGAACACTTTCCACATAGATTTCAAAGTAATTTAGCGTGCTCTAAGCCAGCACTCGTTAACACAGTCATGCGCCCTCGCTACAAACACCGCCAGGGCCCAAATCTAAGCAAATAAATCGCCGCTGACGTCGGTCCTGCCTTTGTCCCCTAGAAAAGCCTCTATGGGCGCCCATGGGCGCTCGTGTTCCGCGCTGGGCCCTCGTCGCACACCTGTTGGGTCGGCTTTCACCGAAATTAATAAGACGCGGGAAGAGGTGGAACCCATAATCAAAAAACACTTAATGCACGAGGAGGTAATGAAATTTGGTAGCGCGCAACCTACCATTTAGTTAAGTGACAAATTATTATTTAATTTGATGGCGAGACGTGTTCATCAGATCAGAGAGGGGGCTAAGTGGGTACTTAAGGCGTTACGGTTGGAAACCACAAAAGGAATTGTTTGCCGGAAAAAAATGCGCGCGGACGGTTTACACTCAATTTAGATGTTTGGTTTTGTCTTAAGCGAAGTCTTGACGCCTGCTGGAGCTTAACAAGAAATCATCCGGAAAAAATTATAAATATTAAATTTATTATCCATTTATGACGCATAGGAATGTCAAAATTTTGTTCGAACACGGTTATTAATGCTTTAATAACTATTTATGGCGTTTTAATAAATTAATCAAAAAAATTGGTCGAAGTTCTGAAACCTAAAAAGTAATGAACATAAACCTAGCATTCTTATTGATTAGACAACATGTGTCGTGAAGCCGGAAATATATATACTTGAAGACAAAAATAAAAGATAAACACAGTGTAAGGCATGGTTTAAAAAGCCACAAAAATTTGTAGTAGGTACCTCTGAAAAGTGGCTCTCCTTCATTGTTTTACAGGTACGTATGTATTCTAAAATACCAACAATACCCGTCATTCCAACGCCACAGCCGACGGGATTTTCTCCTAATCCTCGTAAGATACGCTCGTGGGCGCTCGCACAAAAGCGTAACACGATCTCACGATCAAAATCATTGTATTTTTTTTTTCGTCGGTGTAGGGCAAACGTCTCAATATGACAAGTGTATAACGTCGAGGTCACGTGGTTTATCCCGTTCTCACGTTCAGACGACTGACGCTGGCAACGCTGTAATTATGTCTTCACAAGTGACGTTTGTAGGTCGCGCAAGATAACCTACAGCAAAATCCATTTTTAGCGAATTATGAATATTGTCGCGTCTGGGACAAAAATTTTGACTACAGAAATTCCCGACCAAAAATTCAGAAAATGCCCAGTCCTCCGAGACCGATTTTTTCCCGGTTGACACCTGTCATAAATGATGCATGGCGCGTCAGGGGTGGCACCCCCACCGCGCCGTCGTCCAACAAAAGAACAACCTTCGAATCGGACGACTACGTGCCGACAGAATGCACAGGAAGCGCACATTCCTCATTCTGCGAGCGATTTGCCGGCGACCGACAGGTGTTCGCCGGGAGATTACCGTCAATTTGCCGGAAAAATGGGTGCACGCGTCCGTCGCCGCGCAGCCGCCGCCCCCCGACGCCGCGAAGAGAAAGGGATCCGGAACGGGCCCGTGGGGGACGCCTCGTCTCGGCAGAAGTGGCCCGCGGGGAGCGGCCGCGTAACCGGGGGCGTTGGAGCCGTCGCAGGAGTAGAATGGGAACCGGAACGCGTCCCCGAGGGACGCCGCAGAAGATATGAAACGCGAGGAATGCCGTCGCCGGCCGGGCGGCATTTAGTCCGACGATTCTGGGGAATTAGCGGTTGATGTTGATTAAATTCAAAAATTCTCTTGACATCAATAGTAAAGAATGGATTGTGTAGCAACCCTACGCGCAAAATAAAACAATTTCAGCGGCTTTCTTGGTGTGGTGAACTTTAAAATTGGCAGTTAAGTAAAGGGACCATAAATATTATTAGTGATGGATAGGCTTGGACCGGTTATGATACTGCTGTCAAGGAAAGACTTAAAATTCATCGCCTGCAAAATAGCGGTAGCTATGTGACTGAACAGAATAAGAAGTTTCTATAATGTGGAATGAAAGCTGAGGAGAAATTCTAGTGATAAAATTTTATAAGTGGGTACTACATCACGATCATTCTGATTAACAACAGGATTTAAAAAATTCGTCGAAGGTTATTCCACAGAACTTCCTTAAAATATAATTCGACAAATTCCGCTTCTTTAAAAAATGATAAAATTTAATTTTGCGATTTTCGTTTTTGTGATAATTTGTAGAAAGTAAAAACTAGCGGCATTAATAACACTTTTGCAGCCCTGCGCCAAGAATATATTTAAAGTAGATAACCAACAGGAAAAAAGGTCCTTTCAGCACTAATAACAAGCTTAAATTCAAGTGTTTATGTTTATACATGGAAAGAATGTCACGTATTATCACATTTTCAATAAAAATGGGGTGACTGTTCTTAATTTACAAAAAAAAGTCAAAGCGGATTCGTACACCACAAGTATATTGTTGTATAAAATTTAAATAATTTTAAAATAGAATTATTTGAGATAAAGTCGTCAAATTTTGGTTAGCGTTTAACCATCTACAATACTAATATTCATGCAAAATTTAGCAACAATCGGTCCAGTAATTTCGGAGATAACGTCATGAAACGTCGAGAAAACACGAAAATGACAAATCTCCCGATGGGTCCTGAATTAAAAAATACTGATTTACTAAACAAAAAGTGATCAAAGAAACTTCCAGAGGATGTTTGTTTGACAATAATTTTGTTCATTGTTCTGTAGCAATTAATGTTCTACCCCAGAAATTCAGATCACCGCCGGTAGCGGTGAATAAGTTGGGTTTTAAAGTTACACCTAGAGTAATCACAGTAGTGAGATGTTAAACCGTTTAGCACTTGATGAAAACAATAATAAAAAAATATGGGTATACAAACATAATGTGTTCTATGAGAACTAACTATGTTTATTTATAAGTAACTATGATAATAATAATATAATTTTAAAAATTAATTAAAAATTATTAGGAACATTCATGATTACTCTGGGTAACAGCAAAATTAAAAAAAAGATAAAATACCAATTGAGTTCTAAATTACTAATTTACGAAACTTAATTAGTACGAAAAAGTGTAAAAAAGTGATCAAAGTAACTTCCAGAGGAGGCTGGATTTTTACGTCCGTTTGGTTGACATTACGTCTCATTATTTTCATTAGTAGTTGCACACATGTTTCAGTAGCATTTCTTGGGCTTACCCCAGAAGTTCAGATCACCGACATGTGTGCTGAACTGGTTCACATATAAAGCTACGTTTGGACTAGGCACAGTAGTGAGATGTTAGAAAGGCGGGATCGATTTTCGACGTCATTTAGATTCTGAGAACAAATAAAATATATACAAAAATTCTATAATATGTCTTATCAACTATGTTGGAAGAAAATGAGAACGGAAAAGAACAAAAATTAATTACATAATTAAAACGTAGAAAGATAAGCATACAAAGTACATATAAGTTATAGGTAAGCACTAAAAATTTGAAAAACTAACTTATTTTTTCATTTTTTAATAGCATCTGTGTGTCCTAAAAGACAAAAAATTTGAATTTATTCTGGATAAAGCAGTTTTGAAAAATATACACTTCATTTATTTTCCTAAGTTGACGTTTTATTAATTTAGACCACGTTGGCTGTGTAATGTGACGCAATCATCAGACATGTCATTAGATACCTAAATAAAATGTTCATTCATAGACAGCGTGTGGAACATTCACTGTGTAAAACCCCCAAAATAAACAAATATATATATGTAATAAAAACTTAACTATAAAAAGCGAATTTATAATTGACAAAAAAAAACAAAAAGTGATCAAAGCAACTTCCAGAGGAGGTTGGATTTATATCCCGTCTGACTTTCCGTCTCATTATTAATACAATTAATAATAATAATAATAATAATAATTCTCATTGGTGCGCACATATTTCAGTAGCATTTAAAGTCTTCACCTCGGAAGTTAAGATCACCGGCGGCAGTGGCGAATTGCTTGCCTTATAACCTCACGCTTGGACTTGCCATAGTAGTGAGATGTGAGAGTCACGTGGCCGATTTCTGGCAGCACTTAGCATCTGATGACAACGAATAAAAAACAATAGAAACTGTGCTTCGAAAAAAAAAAATGAGAAAAATAAGTATACAGAGAAGCATGAAAAACTAACGTCTTTTTTGTTCATCGTTCTAAGAGCATGTCGCATTCCAAAAGGTTACCCAGGGTGCTACCGCGGGTCCTTTTCTGTCTCTCGGTTGCCGCCTTTTCGTCGTCGGCGTCTGTTCCAAGGAGTTCTTGATTTTTTCGGCGTCTTCGTCGCCTTTGCGTCTTTTCCCTCCCCCGAGCGCGCCTCTGCGCGGTGACAGTTCGTTAACACAGCCGCCTCGATCCCATTGTTTGTTTATGAATCCACGAGTCAAGCCCACTTTGTACATACGTTCATCGCCTTTATGACTTACTTAACTCCCCGTCAAAGCGCAATAGAAAGAAACAAGAGGAAAAAGAAAAAAGAAACAGAGAAATGGGCTTGGAAAAAACTGTACCGCTTCCCACATGTGAATGACTAGTGATTTCTCAAATTATTTATTTACACTTGAACCGCGCACCTCGGAATATTTGAGTTTTTTCACTCTCTTCAACATCTTTAACACAATATTTACACAGCTCTTCAGTTTCGATGTTGGCTCGATGAGGACTCCTCAACAATTAAATACATTGTTGCCGGCGATGTATATCGTAATAATATTTATCACTTCGAGCACCGGCGAGTCATCGTCCAGGACTCGAAATGCTTTCGCGATGCCACGGCGGCACCCTTTTTGACCTTTAGGCAGGGTGAGTCACCTCTGTTCCAATCTAAATTAAAGAGGCGAATTCGGGGGAGCGGAATCGCCGCCTGTCGCCTTATCGAGCATTGAAGTCTCCAGGTGTTTGAGGTATCGCTCTTTGAATGACGGTGTTAATTGCCGAACGTTCGAAAATCGGCGCAAATTGAACGAAAATTTTACTTAAGTGATTTATGAAAAGCAAAATTTTTGACATTTTTTGTTTTGACAACGCCGTTATTAATGGCGTTGGATTATTTTTCGTCCCGAACATGGCAACCCACGACCCATACTAATTACTCGCCATTGCGCAACAGCATCCGTCCACGGCACGCTGCGATCCGGCCGGGCATCAGCACAAATCACTCCCTAAATGTAGCAATTGCTCTCCTCACACGCGTCAAATAATTTGCATGATTAATAGCCTCCTCCATAACGTTTTATTTAAACAATTAATCACCAATTCCACTCGAATTAATCAATCGCTGGCCGCCATTAGAGGAATTCCAGCGAGTCATCGGGCCGTTCCGCCCCTGTCGCATACACAGGGCCCCACTCAGGGTTGCCAGGTGTAAAAATCAAAAATCACCAAGCACCACTGACTCGAAAGAAAAATATTCCTTGCAGCATTCGCCTGTGGCTCACGCCACAAACTTCCATACTTGTGATAACTATAACATTCGAAAGTTGGTCATTTCCTCCCTAGGGACAAGCTATTAACAGTGTGGCCAACATAAAGCCTCACTTGGGGTTAAGTTAAATGAGGTCTGCCTTAATACATTACGTAATTCTATATATTTACACCAATCTGGTAAAGCGGACAGTGATTTTTTATAACACAATGTAGGTTAATTTTTTTCACCATTTTCAAGGTTTGCTTGGCCTCCCGATTTGTCAGTTTTTGTAAGAGTGACCACCAAACGGGGCTGAAAAATCACCAGATCTGGTGATAAATCACCAGACCTGGCAACACTGGCCCCATTCAGGAACGCGATGTATAGCCATATATAATCCCGACCGTAGCGCCACCATGCTGCGCTTTCCTGCGGTCCTCAAACGGTGCCTTTCCTAATAAATTCCGAGGCATTAGAACGAGACGGGCCGAACATATTTTAACTTTGTCATATCGGCGTTATCGCGCGGACCATCTTCGAACGAGATGTCCTTATCTTTACGGTAGATGTACAGGACTGCCGTTACGAAAAATCGGGCTTTTGTCTTCCTTTCCGGTTCTGGGAGAACGTTTTTTAGGAGGTCGACGTAATTACGAGTTTTACTGCTGATTTTATTGCTTATAATTAAGGTAAATTGTTCGAAATGCGCGATGGAGAGGACCGGAGGAGAAATTCCGACGGCGTGTCGTGCGGGGTTCGGAAGAGGGGGGTGATGGGATGTGATAATAACAATAATACAAATTGGGAGAATAGCAGTAATTGTACAGTCGCAGAGTTTGTTTGACGGCTGAGAAATCGCTATCTTCTGAGATAGGAAGATACGGAAAAGTTAAGTTGAATGATGACCTGACAAAAGCTCGGATCGATTTAACAGTGGTTTTGTTTTCGGGCGACCCTACAATTTCGTTGTGAAAATTAATGATGCTTTTATCTTTGGTACGACACGGTAGCATATGTATACGAACAGGTGTCTTAAAAGTCCAGCGGTTCTATTAGATTTTGTTACCAAAAAAAATCTGGAAAGTTGTTTGTACAGAACTCGCCTTTGCCGGTATCATGTTAAGTTTTATGGGACATGAGTAAATGAATATTAAATCGCAAGCGAGGTGGCATTTAGGAACATAAATAATTTTTTTTAGGTAATAATAATAATAATAATTTATTCTTTCCAGCAGACTGATTGTCCATTGTGGAACATTACTGCAATACAATATAATGTGTATTCAACACACAAAAAAGTAAATAAATAAATTGTATGTGTATTAGCTAAAAATCATAAGAAAGACCTGGAAAACCTTATTGATAATATGACCTCATTAACTGTTCTTGATAATTTTTTACTTTTCGAGCCTAAGCTATAAAACTAATAGGGTCCTCATTTCATAACCTCTAGAGGTCTAGAGTATGAAAGAGCAGGTCCCACGTTTCCGTGTGTCTGTCTGCCGTCGGTTTTTTGTGTCGATTTTTATTAGACAAACTACTGGACCGATTCTTCTCAAATTTTGTATGCGTTTTAGGAATATCGTGTAGATGATAAAACGCTAACCAAACTTTGTCTAATTATTCCAACCAACAATGTGATAACGCCTCCTCAAAATTTTGTATAGTAAATTTTATTTAAATAATACAAAATAACATATTCCTACTGGTGTGGGTTATGAATTCGTTTTGAACTTTTACCCTAGACATCCAGATGTTTGAAAAAAAAATTCAGAATTATATCCTAAGCAATGCACTTCTAAAGATTGCACATTTTCAAAGCTTGAAATATGTGAAGTGAAATTAGTAAATCCTCGCAGAATTAGCACGAATTAATCGGAATTAAATTATTCCGATCACGTCTCCGCGTCTTAACTGTACCCGGCCCTCTCTCAATGAACCCACTTCCCAGAGCCCGCCTTTCAAATTTCGTACATTAATTCCGATCCGCCGCCTGCTTAACTCTATTTACTTAATGATAAATCTTCCGAATTGACACGACTAGGTCGCCACCTGACCGCTCCCGCCCCCCTCCCCGCTCTCCCGAAAATTCCCATCCCGATCCGAACAAATCCGTTCGGTTCCGGTATCAGCAGCTTCCAATTACAACAATCTCAGGTATACGAGCATCTAGTGTGCTTAGCCCGCCGGTGGTCCCCGACGCATTCTTCGCATAGCGCCGCTGCCCCCTCCCCCCCGCCACGCCGCGCCGCCCCCCTCCGCCGAATTATGACATCGGGCGACAATAACACACGGGAAGCAAAGAAGAGGAAAAAACGCACCAAGTGCCATCGACGAAATCCAATAATAATAAAGAAAGCGTCGGTACCACGCGGCGCTGTGGGCATGGGAAAGCACGTGAAGGCGGCCGCGGCCATTTATCATAAACCCACCCCGATCGTAAACAAACCGGTGGTAGACGACGGCTTATCAGATCTAGGCGGCTTTGATTAATAGGAGTGGTGGGGTCACCCCGCCGATTGAGATATACGTATACGTGGTTAATTCAATTAGGAGCGAACCTCCCCGCCGGAGGCCATGACGCGTGACGCGGAGGGCGAGGGGCCCCCACCGCAATTGCAACAAATGCAAATCCTAATGCTAACCTTAACACTTTTAAGCCGACACCTCAATTCAGCTGCTCCATTAACTTATATATCGGTTGTTAAATGTGACAAATGCCAGTCGCCAAATATGACTTACTTATTATTATTCAACAGGCCATTAAATTTGGCTTTTACCACATTAATAATTCTGCACATTTTTATGTTGTTAAAATCAGAAGCATCTTCGTTTTCTTTCTGCAGTTAAATTGTAAGTAATCGGATGTGAAGTTCCTGTGCGAGCCCGGCCCTGGACACCTTTAATTCTAACTTATAGTGGAAGAGGCGGGGCGACCATTACGTAATGATCAAGAAGGCCGTGCAAATAACACCACATTACGTTTCTCCGACATGAGCGCCTTTTCCGACTTTTTCGAAACAATTTTATTATAAATTCAAATCCGTGCACCCAGTTTGGTAGCGCACACATAAACGTTATATACCCAATAATATAATTTTTTTTATTACGCCCATCACAGAAGCAAGGCATGGTACAGGTCCCAGCCGAAATCTCCATGACGCTCACGAGTTATGGCTACATATCGCTTGGAATGCCGCTTTGAATAATGTGATTTTGACATTTCTAAATAGCTTATAGTTATGCTCGTTGTCCGCAGCTACCCCCGGAGAGACCAGCGACTCTCAACATTTTCGATGGCGGCCGGAGGGGAGGCTGGCGACTGTGACAGTTTCGGTGGCGGGGATGCTGGGTCGTCCCGGCGATGGCGCCTGAGGGAGGCGGCGACGGCGGCGTCCGGAGGGGAATGTAGGAGAGGGGGGTCGCGTTTGACGGAATCTGGAGTCCAAGGTCGAGTGACAATCGAGCAGTCACATAAATTCATAGATTATCAGATTGTCTGATCGGATTCCTTCGAACGATTTCTGAAGGATTCCATCGTGTTGGACCGAATTCCGTCTTGTAAACTAAATTATTGCCGTTTTCTTCATTATAATTGGGATTTAGGAGGTTGGACGTTTCGTACTTGGGACATTTCCGGTAAGGAACGCTGTTTGGGCCGGTTTCGGGTTGAAATGAGGCCGGATTTTTGAGGGGAGTGCGTGAGGCCTATTTTTCGGGTTTCAACTTTTTATTAAAGTGATGTCATGACGGTGGTCGAAAAATTTGTAATTTGATATCGCGATGATCTCATGTACGGCGATTTGATGTATCATTTATCGAATAGTCATTAACATAAATAAATTTGAATGTCGGGAGGAGTTAAGAATTTTGTGTTGCATGTACATATTTAATATGATTTATTTTACGGGCGTTTGACAATTCTGAAAAGTGTCAGGGGTTAGGCACCGCAATGTTAATCAGCGGTTACGTAACAATGGCTGACCATATATTATTTGACCATTTCTGAAAAATATACACGTTTCAACTTGTCACTGAATTTAGCTTTTACCACTAAATAATAAAAGTATTAGAGTTAAGTTTGGTTTCCACAAATATCATATCTTGTTGTCAAAACGCGTTACATGACGTCACCTAACAAAATTGCCAACAGCGGTTTTAAAAGCACAGTTAAGTTGAAATTCTTTTTGTTGCACGGTATCTCTGAATACTAATTCCTCCGACACTTAAAAACAAATAACAAGTACTAATTTCAGCTAATTTGGACTAATCATAGCCACTTTTTTAGCGAAGTTTGTGAAAACCGCAATGACCGTCAAATGCCGTCGCTATAATTTCACGGTGAAGACGAAATAGCGCAAAAACCACTATTCACTAACACATTCCCATAAACAATCGCGGACATAAAAAATTTTAATTGGTGATGGGTTTAAGTAACCAATAAATAAAGTTGTGCATTACGCGAACCCGCTAATTAGACAAGTTTTAATTATTTTCTGTCCGACTTGCGCTTCTTGCTCATAAATTATCCGAATTTTTACTAATTACGTTCGTCCCGCGAGAAAAAAAACAGATTTATGTCGTCGCGAGTAGAAATGAAAATGAAAAATGAAGTTGACATCACTTGAGGAAATTAATAATTAAGCGTAGGTACGTACGGCGTTCCAGTTTATTAAACGCCTACAATTTAAAACACGAAAAGATGGCCGAGTACCGCAGCCCACTAAGCCGCATAATTTGAAATTATTATTAAATTTATACATTTTTTTTAGCGCGACTACTTTTTTCCACGTACATATTTCACCTGAATAATACTGTCACATAAAGAATATTCCGCTGAAGAATTATTTGGATTTTATTTATATTTCTCTATTTATCACGCTTTTTGTAGGATTTATAAATACGGCGAGACGCTTGAAAAACTGGAATCTTCTAAACCGATTAATCTGCTAATGGTCGATTAATGAGCGATCTAAAGCAATTATTGTTTTGTGGATGAAGTTTGATTAATTAAAATTACAAATCAGAGTCGTGTTGCTTACAACTAAACAAGTTTTAATAAAATCGAGGAGCAGAGTGCGATTGTCAATAACGTAGACGAAGGAGATTGACTGATTGATCGACTGACTGATCGGATGATTCGTTTAATTACAAGAATAAATAGTAATCAAGTGTTCGAAGAAAGGAATTTATGTTTGTTGTCTCTGTGAGAAGACCTAGCGCGGGAATACACGTTTTGCTTAATTAGCGTAGACTAATTGCTACAATGGAAGAACAAACTCTTGAAATGTTCTATTTTTTCTGTCGTAATACTAATTGGTCTAAATTAATCGAAATTAGTATAACTGTCTAACAAATTAGTATTTTCAAATTTTTGTTTTAACTAAGCCCATTTTGACACTATACTAAATTTGACAGACAATTTAGTCCTAATGGAAATATGACAACAGGATCATTTTGACCACAATGTAATTTCACGTTCACATTCAAATTTGGAACTTAAAAATAGTTTAACAACCCAAGGCAAAAAATATTCTTTGAATAAAAAAATAAAACACTAATTCATCGAAAAACCAATAAATTTGCCAAGTCTGACAGTCCTAAACGCCTCGCAAGCGACAGCACAAAAGAATACTTCAAGGAGTGAAAAGCCTCGCAAAAATTTTAATATTTCAGTAGTCAAAATTTCAGAAAGAGTTAAGAACGAGCAGCATCGTCCATAAATAAAATTTTATATCCTCGGCCATAAAAGCTCGCTCTAGCGCGATTTTCACGTGTCCAATTAATAAACCGCTGACAAAGCAAGTGTCAATTAGGGTACAAAACGGGTGCGTCGAACCACCATATTGTTTAATCTATAACCACCGGTCATAATTCACGCTTTTTATTGTCGATTAAACGCGTCGAACGTGTTTTCATACACACGATACATCTTTCGATTTTCGCTTCGACACCGCATCCACGTCCATAACTTTTTCCTCCACGCTCCCATCCAGGGCCGGACTCGGTTCGAGGACTAGCCTGGGGTTAGTTCCCGCGAGCAACACGTAAGATACACCTGGTTAAACCCTTCAAAGAAATCGTCACTCTTTTTACGTGAAAATTTGATAAATTTAATGTTATAGTCGAGGTAGACAAATAGTGAACACATTTTATGCTTAAAACCCTTGTTCCTTTCGGTCAAGCAGGCAAGCGTTGTTCATTATTTGGCGGTCTCGAGTATACGTAGGTAATATTGTCAGGTGTGGCGTCTGCAAGGGCCAGTCCGGCCCCGCTTCCGCCGCCTCTTGTCTTTCTTGGAAGTAAAAGTCGCCGTAGCCGCTAATTTAAATATAATAAATATTTTACGGAAAATTTATCTATGTGTCGGCTACCGAAAAGTGCAATAGCCTCGCGGATGGGCGGTCCGACGAATCAAATGCCAAGGATGGGTCTTTTCGACGTTTCACTTTATTCGGCTTTTTAAACTCCGCAATTTGTCAGAATCTGTCGCCGTAAATTACGGATCCTCTAAAACCGAAAAATATTTTTTCACACGTATGGGCATGGCCGTGGTACGGTGTACCAGATTCCGAACATGTACGCGCGAGCTTCCTATGTCGTTCCTACGAGTTTAGTGCATGTTTAGTCAGCGCGAAATTTAACGACCGACTTTTATTTATATTTGGGGTCTTAAATTATTTTCTGTCACACTAATTTGTAAAATATTCTCGGGTTTATTACGCTGTAAATTTCGGGAATTGTTTTGATTTATTGCGCGCAGGGATAGAGATATCATCTGGGCTGGGACTATACACGTTCTAGCTGGTTTTACTTACGCGGCGCGGTGGCAAAGTTCAAGAATTTTACCCACTTTTTCAAAAATATGCGTACGGTTTTAGGTAACGCGACTACTGTTAACGACCGACTCTCACACTTCAGGATTAAAACGATTAAGCTGTGAGAGTGGGAGTTAATCTAAGGTGCTGTAGATTTCAGAAGTTTCAAATTATCAAGATCAAAAAATATAGACTGTTCGAATTTCAGGATCGAAGATTTCAAAATATGAGGAATGCAGATATATAATACAATACAACCTCAAGTTCTGTGATTTTGAAGTTTCTTAAATATGTAAAATTTATTAATCTTTTGAAGGATTTATAATATTTTGATGTTTAAAAATGACTGTTTGTAAACTAGTATCTTAACATTCCTGGATTATGAGACTTTAATCAGTATAGCTAATTTTAATTTTTGTATTTTTATGTGTAATTTTCAATGTTTTCAATTTTTTTTTTCCAAAAAAAAAAAAACGAAGAGTCTTTATTTTCAATCTATCGGACAAATTTTCCATATTTTTAATTTTTCTCAAAAAATTTGTTTAGGAGAAAGAATTTTCAGGAATCCTCATGATTTCAGTTGTCACTGTTTTTCAATACATATACTTATTCTAAAATTTATACAAGGAATCTTTAGATAATGATATTTTCAATTGCTGAGCGTAAGCTAAGGAAGTATTGTAATCGAGTCCTTTGGACGACTGGTTCTTTTAATGTTTTCTCGACGATTCATGACCCTTAGAGTACGAAAAAATAGGTTCCCCGTTTCCGTCTCTCTCTCTCTCTCTCTCTCTCTCTGAGTGTGTCTGTCTGTCTGCATTTTATAAAATTAAATAATCCTGCAGATGTGATGTACGATCAGTCTTGAGTTTTTCCTTTAGACATCCAGATTTTTGAAAAAAAATTAAAATTGTGTAATAACATTTTATAATTTAACTTTGAAACTGCAAAACCGAATGCTCTGAAATTTTGTAAACCTTTTCAGGTTATCGTAAGCATGGTAAATCGTTAATCACAATTTTTTTCATGCCCCCCAAAAAAGTAATGACGTCATTTAACAAATTTGCTTAACTTGCCCAAATTTTATAGAATTATATTATAGATTAATTATTTAATTTTTTTTTTGTTATTAATCATTTTTATAGAACTCTTGCAGTGAGATTTCTGATCCGTAATGAGTTTTTACCCTGTACATCCAGATTTTTGGCAAAAAATCAAAATTGTAGAACAATATGTTATAATTTAACTTTGAAATTGCAAAAACCGAATGCTGTGAAATCTTGCAGATGTTTTAAGATTGCCGTAAGCAAGGTAAATCGTTAAGCGAAATTTTTTCATTCATGTCCAGTCAAAAAGTGATGTTTTCTACAATTTTGCCGAATAAATGTTCTTTAAATTTTACAGAATTACATACTCCTGCATGTGTGATTTATGAACCTGAGTCGAATTTTTGCTCTAAATATCAAGATTTTTGGGAATCAAAATTAAAATCAAAATTGTTGAACAAAATTTAGAATTTAATTTTGAAATCATATTTTTTTTCGTTTAGGCCTCCCTAAAAAATGATGACATTATTTTACAATTTTGCCGAATAAATGATTTTTAAATTTTATAGAATTATATACTCTTGCATGCGTGATTTAAGAATCCGTGTAGAATTTTTACCCTAGACATTCAGATTTTTGGGAAAAAATTCGAAATTGTATTTTACAATTTTACTTTGAAACTGCAAAACCGAATGCTTTGAAATCTTGCCAGGGTTTTAAGTTTGTTGGAAACATGATAAATCGTTAATCAAAATGTATTAGTTTATGCCCCCCCCCCAAAATTGATGACGTCATCTAACTATTCTTTCAAATAAATGTTCTTTAAGTTTTATATAATAACATGTCCCTACATGTGTGATATTTGAATCCGTGTTGAGTTTTTACCCTTGGCATCCAGATTTTTTGGAAAAAAATCAAAATTATTTAACGAATATTTTACATTTTAACTTTGAGATTTCAAAAACCGAATGCTGTAAAATCTTGCAAATCTTTTAAGGTTTTACAAACATAGTAAATCGTTAATCAAAATTTATCCGTCAAATTATGAGTATTTTTGAATGTTGATGAGACAAAATTAATCAACTTTTATTTTCTTTTAATCGCTGCTGTTTCTAATCTAAACGTGCGAATAGTCGAATTCTTTCGATTTCGAAATAGTCAAAGTATCAAAGTTAAGCATGTACTGAGGAATGTCTACATTTTTTCCCTTTGGTTAGCTGATTTAAATATATTTCACATTGTGCACGCTTGTGCGGACCGCGTACCCTTGGAATTTAGGACTAAGGGAGTGTTAAAAATAGTTATAAAAGAACCTAAAAGAAATTGGACAAACTCTGCCTTTTTTTAATTCTTTTCAAAAAATGTGTCTAGAAGAAAGCATTTTCAGTTATCATTGTTTTTAAATACATTCAAGGAATTTTCAGAAAATTTTGGTTCGGCTACATCTGACTGTTTGGCATTATCTTTTTAAACGTGATATAAAAATTTCTCCACCGTGTTGGACAAATGAAAACAATTCTGTATGAAATTTTTGTATTTTATTTAATTTTTAAACACTTGTATAATTTAGACCAAATATATCCTACAATTATAGGAATAGAAAATTTTCAACAAAAACTCATTGAAATAAAATTCATACGACGAACATTAAAACAAAATCTTGTTCTCGCTTTAAGTTGAAACCACTTGTAAACAACTACTTTGCGTCCGGTGCATTTTCTTTCAATTTTGATGATAATAATAATAACAGAAACTATCATAATTTTGTCGTTATTAGATGGGTTCGCCAACCGGTTTAATCATCATATCATGCACCTACAAAAGCCAAATTACAAACAAATAAACAAAACCCCAGTCAGAAATACCTGAACGTGAGGAGGCGTCGATAGCGTATACACAATAGCATCAGCAATATCTTCAGGATACAAAATCGGTCCGCTCCTCATTGCTTCCAAGGTCCCATCTTTCGAAAAACCTTCCTGAAATTCCGAAATAACAACCCCTGGGGAAATATGCTACAAAACACAAAATAAAACTGTGTTTACGTTACGTAGACGCTTATACAAACCGTAACTTTAATGCCCGTCTTGTGAAAATTCAGTTCTTGTCGTAAGTTTTCCGTAAGCGCTGTAACCGCATACTTGGACGCAGGATACACATTAAGGTTTGGAATAGGCATCATGATGGGGTATCTGCCTACTATAGACCCCATGTGGATAATATGACCCGCTATGACGTTCTCGCGCATGATTTTGACAGCTTCTCGGGTACAGATGCACATGGCTATGACGTTGACGTCGAACGTGTAGCGCCATTCCTCCGTGGAACCATCTACGTAAACGTAATGTTGTAACGTAACCGAAAACAATACGTCTTTTACCTAGTAGCGTCGTCGGTCGTATGAAGCCAGCATTATTCACTAAAACGCTCACAGGTCCTACGTTTTCCTTCACCCAGTTGAACGCTTCCAGGATCTCTTCTTCCTTCGACATGTCGCATTTCAGCGCGAAAAGCTCCCCAGGGGCGTCCGTCAAGGTGCCAATCATATCCTCGATCAACTCAACCCGACGGGCTAAACCCACAACCTATTTTTATTATTGGGAATATTCGATTTTGCAAGTTTCAACTCACCTTCATTCCTTTTTGCACTAAAAGTTTAGCAGTGGCGGCGCCAATTCCCACACTAGCACCCGTCACTACGGCGACTTTACCCTCCCAGCGTTCCATGATGGTTAAAATGGTGCGATAATGAGGAGTCCCTGTTTTATAGTTTTAGTAAAAAATCAATCGTGTCGTGGCAACGGGGCCAAAACAGTATTCAAGCATGTGGAAATTAAAGTTGTCGGGTTTAAATAATTTATTAAATTATTGATAGACTCTCGGCGAGAGATAATGATAGGTTTGGTTTGGTTCACAACATAACTATGTCAAGGTCTGTTATTATAGGATGTGATACAGACACGAAAATTGCAAACTGGAAAAGTTCATACATCGCAAAATTTAAGCGGACGCTCAATTTACCGCTTACCCGTGCATGCTTGGAGTTTTAGTGCAAGTGGTTGGGTTTTTACTCACATGGGTTCGATTTTTTCTTAAACATTTATGCTGTTTGACTGAAGGCATAGTTTTTCCATGTAAAGTAAAGTTAAAGGTCGATTCCTTATTTTTAGAATATGGAGTAGTACTTATTCATGCTATATATAATGTATATTCTATAAAAGAAATTATTGATACCCTTCGTGAGTGTGAATAAAGAGTAGAAATAAAAACTTCTGGTAACTGATAATCGATATCAAACCCCCAACGTCAACTTAAATTTCACAAAACCACTTGTTGCTTGTGTATTTTTTAACTGTATATAACACGAGTAATTTTGATTATTTTTTAAAATAGCTTGCTGCGTGTAATACTAATGAAGCAAAACTGTCAAATATCGCCAAAATCTCGACTGCTGCCTCAACCCACATAAAATTTTATCAGATCTTTCTGCACCATTTCATTTCCCTTTCGTGTTATTCAAGAATTCACACCATCACTTACGTGCCTAATTGCCCATACCATCTGCAACATAGTTGTAAAGAGCCCAAAGCACCCATTACACCACACCATTCACACAATAACTAAATTTCGAAAACAACCAGAACCAGCTAATTAGCCAAATTCTCCGCTTCTGGGTACCACCAGCTTCGTTCAAAAACCTCCGAGCGACCATCGAAAATCCCAGATGGAACAATTAAAATCCTTGGTCCGAAAAGCGGCGATCAAAGCCTCCCATTAGACAATAGATCTATTGTGCCATTGTATTTACGTATCCATTTTAAATATTTAAATATAATCCATCTTGATCGCTTAAATGCTCGATTGTGCAGCGCGAAAAACGCTGATCATCGAGCGTATTTCTCGGTTTAAGCGGAACCCGCAGGCACGGGACGTTGAAACGACGTTTGTTTTGCGCAATTTCGGCTGAAACGGAAAAATAGCAACAACAATGAAAAAATTCCGCAGCTGTTGAGCTTTGTTTATGTTAAACTGCTACAAACTTGGATATTTTCCTTTTTTTAGTTATTATTTGAATCGTTTGAACCTGAAGTAAACACACAATAGATCTCTTAGACATGGAAATCCCTATTTCGTGTAATTTAAGTTTTGGATTTACCGATCTCTTTCTCACAAGTAGTTTATTAGGAAGTGGCTTCACCTCATTTTTCGACGTATCCAGATGCGGTCCTGCTCGTAAAGATTACGGCTAATAAAGACTTTCCTGCCTCGTTAGCGTTCTGATGAGGTCAACGAGATGTCGGAATCATAAAAAATCATAAACTTAATAAGAATCGAGCAGATGTGTTTTTATATTATCGGGTCGTAAAAATAAAAATCGTGTTGGTTTTTTTCGTCGTTTGAGGGTGTGTCGCCCTTAATCCGGCCCCTGGTCGGTAATGTTCTTTATAACATTGTTGAGCAGTACATAAAGTGGTTTGTTGTGGCGGATTTACAGCGCTAATAACTCAATAAAACGCCTTGAACTTTACAATAGACCTCATAACGTTCTGCCGAGATATGCCATAATGGAGAGAAAGTCGATAATTGCGGAACAACAATTAATCCATAAATTATTTTCTTAGGCAAACTGGCAGGAACGACGTAAAGTGGCCACTTTGATGGAGGTCGAGGAAAAATGGAGGAATTTTTTGATGTGGATAAATGTCGAACGGTTTCTAGGCTTTGTTGTTCCGGATGTCGTCAGACTTGAGAATTCCAGATATTGATAATGTTGCCAAGATATCTGAAATGCCTCACTGTTGGCTGCACTCTTTTGTTCAACAGTGACACTAGAGATATATGAATGAATACATTTTCTGAACATATGTTAAGAAGTTCAAGCTTCAAAACCAAAATAAAATTTTAAAAATTTTGAACTAGACTAGAATTCAGGGTTCAAGACTTCCAGACATAGAATTTCAGATTTACGATTGAAATGCGTGTTGGAGAAATGCTCAGACGGCCTTACTTTCTTAACCCAAATACATTCATAACAACAAAAGAAAAAATTTCGCCAAGTCCAGAAGCGTCGGAAGTGAAAAATATGTCAGAACCGTTACTAATAGTTCTGGAATTTCCTTATTTCAGGTTTTTGTCTGCCTTAAACCGGAATTCCAAATTTCAGAATGACTCGAATCTCGACAATACTCACCGCTTTTCTCTTTACGTTTCGCCGTGACTCATTCATGACCACCCTACAAATTTCACCGAAAAAATCTACCCTCTACCTGAGTCCATTCATCCTCGCACACAATCGCAATGATTTACTGTTCCTTTGCATCTACGAACGCATTCATTGCATTAAAGAAGAACGCAAGAATGAGAAACGTTATTGCAACTTGTTCTATTCCGGACGAATATTATTTACAATTATTGTTTTATGCTGCCATAAAAATATATTAAAAACAATATTTGTCTCTCTTGGACATTACTTTATAATTTTATTCCCGTCTCATTTAAAATTATTATAATGACTGTGTTTATATAACCTGCACTTTTCTAATATGAGACTTAATATATGCACAATTCCAACAACCGGTCGGCCTTTGCAGGACCGGACTCGGATGACGTTATGGGATTGCTTTGACGTCTACGGGAGCTTTAGTTTATCCAATTAGCGGATCTAAAAACGACAAATTCGCGGTTTCGGCAAATCGATCAGTCTTAAATAGGTCCCGCATTTGGCATATTTAAAACATCTGTTGTCAGAACGTGTTATCTGAAACTATTATCATTAACAAGAGAAAATTTATAACTAACCAGCTGCATCCGTCTTATTACATCTTATTATATTTTAAATATAATATTTTAAATCCTCGTATAAAAAAGTAATATTGGGCTTTTAATTAAACCTAGCTTTTACCGCTTGTCAACAAAGTCAGCATATTTTCGTTGTAAGTACGTAATCCTAGTCTTTGTTCTAAAATATCGTTTCTATTTGCGAATCGCATTACGTCAGCTATTTACGGCGAAAATTTATTTCCAAAAAAATGCCATCGACTGCATCTCAATGACGTCCAAACTCTCTTCGAATCCAAATTATCTAGCAGCTACTATGCATAAAACATTCGATTTTTATTCGGCCATATTTTATTTAAACAAAGCCGGTCCATTTGTCACCCGAAAACACGACATTTCCTCCATAAATAATCTTTGTTATTTACGAGATTTATGCAACAATGGCGTTTCCAAAAAGTAGCCGCGCCACCTCTTATCTCTTTGTCTGTTTATTTTTTATTTGTGTGTACGCATATTCGAACAATTTCCACTATCCGTCCGTTTATGAAATATGAGCGTGATTATTTGACGCCTACTTGACATATTCTTTACGGGCGCCATATTGGTTTTTTACGTCATCGCCGGCATAAAAAATCGGAATACAATGATATATAAATCTCTCGCTTGTAAACGTTCGCAGTAGGCGTAGAAAAATTTCGTTTAGTGGAGCAGCGGAGCCGAGGATTCGTGGAAAAGCGTCGGAAAATGGAGATGTAGATAAGGTACAATGCAAACGCGGGTAATTAGCTGTCGTAAATTTTTTTATGGATGGGAGAATGTCAGCGGCTTGTATTTGGACGTTTGCTTTCGAGTACAAATATTTGGTCGGGGTTTTATAACTGTGTTATTCAGTGCGATGGCCTACAAATATTTGCCCGAAAAGGCACACAAAGAGAGGTGGTTGACTAATGAGGGGAGAGATTAAGTGAGATAACTGTCAAAAAACTTGTAGAGATTATTTTTGACAAATAACAAGAAAAACGAACACAGTAGTCGCTTTGACAATGATTTTAAACAACTCAGGTAATCAGTTTTGAAGACATTATTTACACAAGCGGACTTTATCATCACCTGCTCATTTTTGTTCCGTTTCAGGCAATTCGTGTTTGTGTTGTTTAGGATTTTTAAAAACATCGTCAGGATTTTACAATTTTATGTTTAAAAATTCAGGATTGCAAGATTTCAAGTTTGGGGCATTATAATCGTAGAATCCAATTGATTTTAAAGTTTAATATTCAGGATTTTTGTATTCCGAATTTTGGGGTTTGAGATTCAGCGTTTTAGCGTTCAGAATTTTAAAATTCGAAATTGACAATTAGATTTCAGTATTTCGATTACATTTTAGGGTGATTTGGAATTTCAGGCTTAAGAATTGAGGATTTTAGAAATGTTTCAAGATTTCAAAGCTTTGACTTCAAAACTTCACAAATACAAATTTTAAAATTTCACGATTTTAGGATTGCCAATTTTATGTTTAGAATTTTAGGATTAAAGATGTTTACAGTACACAGGATTCCAGAATGCGGAATTTCAGGTTTCCGGATTTTAAGGATCTGAAATTTCAGGGAATTTAGGATTTCAGGATTCACGATTTTAAGTTTTAGGAGTATAGGATTTGCGATTTCTTGATGTGGAAACCTCATCATTCAACTTGATATATTGAATTTTGCATTTTACGTTTCAAAATTCAAAATTTCAGGATTTAGTATCTCAAAATTCAGTGTTTCAGGATTCTTGGATTCACTGTTAAAAATTCAGGCTTTTAATAATAGCGTATTTTTAATTCAGAATTCTAGTTGAGCAAGAATTTCAGTATCTATCTAAAATTTTATAATTGAAATTTTTACGATTTAAATTACATGATTTATTACTTCAGGTTTCAAGGTTCAGAATTGGGAGTCAAGATTTGAGATTGTAGAGCTGGTAATTTTTTTATTTAAGATTTGGATATTCAGAAATTCAAGATTCAGTATAGTCCGCTATTTACTGTTCGTTAATGGGGCTGTAAAATTTTACTAAGGTACAAGTCAACAGAATTTACTATACTTTGGAATTTCAGCCTTCAAAATTCAGAATTTTAGGATACATCATCTTAGGCAGTTTTTCAGTATCTTGGATTGTATAATTTCAGATTTTGGCTTTCTAGATTCGGTGTTAAATCTTCGAGACTTCAGGTTGCAGGATTTTAGAATTTAGGGTTTAATGGCTAGAATGTTAAGATTTTAGGATCCAAGATTGCAGTAATAACGATTTTTAAAATTAAAGATTCAGTATTCTAAACTTACAATTAAAAATTTTAGGAGCTCGGATTTCAGGATTTCTCAAGATGATTTCAAGGTTTCAGGATTGAGAATCTCAATTTTAGGATTGCAAAACTAATTCTAGAATCCAAAATTTCAGGATTTATGACTACAAATTTCTAAAATTGTGGATTTCAGAAAGTTAATATTTAAGAATTCAAAAATCAAAATTTTAGTATTCAGGATTGATTACAATATTTAGTACTTACTCAAAAATGATGACTTAGGGTTTAAATACTTATAATTTCTGATTTCAAGTAATTTCAGGTTTAGGTGTTCATAATTAGACATTTCAGAGAGCCAGCTTTGAGGATCGATTTCTATAGGGTTCTTTGATTTTAAAATATTAGGATATGAGGATTGAGAGTTTTAATATACGCGATTTCAGAATTTAGAATTTGAGAACAATGTCATTCTTGTGATCTCAGTATATTTAACCCTTTTAATTTGAGATAGAATATGGGATGTCAAAAATTCAGGATTCGTAATGAATTTTAGGATTCTGTTCCCGCAAAGTCGTTGACTAAGAATGTTTGGATTTAATATACAAAAAAAGAAGACATTAAATTTGGGATTTAGAATACAAACTGAACTTTTAGCAACTGTAATTTAAAATGTTCTGAAATTTACAATTTTTAATTTAAGGATTTTAGGCTTTGAAATTCCATCACATATATTTTCAGAAATAAAAATTCCGCAAAGGACTTGAGGTCAAAATTTAGCTTAGCTATTCCGAATTTCTAGATCTGCGAACTGAAGATTTTAGATTTCAAAATTTTATAATTCGTAGTTTTAAATTCTTTCGGTTTTCATAGTAAGGGTTTATGAGGCACTTTGGCATCAGGAGCAGGGAAAAATTTAAGTTTTAGTATTAACATATAAAATTTCTATGGCAGTTTTGTGTTCTAATAAAAATTTGCGAGTTTATAATTTTAGTTACTGTTACGTATTTTTCATTCTTAGTATTTTAATTTTTAGTATTAACATACAAATTTTCTTTGGAAAATTTATGTTCTATTAAAATTGAAAGTTTATAATTTCCAAATTACTTACTTTTATATTTCTCATTCTTAGAATTTTCACATTTCGAAATCTTTTTCAGAATGGCGAAGACTAACTCATAACAAACATCTAAAAGGCTAATTGTCAGTAATTAATTAAGCTATTTGTTTTACAGCTTCTTTTAGTTAAATTTAAATGATTTTCTTTGTTAATTTTTTGAGAACACTCTGAAACAGGTATTTAATATTTATGAGGACAATAAGTGTTTGATTTAATTATACCTTTTTTATTTATTTCAAGTTCGTAAAATATAACGTCGACAAGAAAAAGTAAATAAATGCGAAAATGTCAACTGACAGTTTGTTTCTAAAGAAATTTGTTATTATAGATTTTATTTTAGATGTAAACCGATGAGAAAACAAATTTTTATTTATCGATCTAAATCTTTTACTTCGCTGACAAATATATGTATAAAAAAAAGCAATCACTTATTTACAATTTTGTTAAATTTTTTTTTTTGCTTTTTTATGCGTGCTTTTTTTATTTTTGTTTAAGAATATAGCAAAACGTATTATTACTAAAAATCTTTTTTCAATAGAACCCACAACAGACGAGATTTCCTTAATGCCCATTTGCACCAACGTTTAAGTCAGGTACTTAAAATTTAAGCTTTTCTTAAAACTAAGAATGCGTTGCACCAACGGTTAACTCTCTCTTAAAGCCTTCTAAGAAATCCTTAATTTAAGTGCCCGTTTACCTGTGGCTTAAATTTGTAAGCAGTGCTTAACGAGACACAACGATACAACGCATGTGCGGTAGCCATAGTAACGGAACAATACTTCGTTTCTATTGGATGATGGTTTTGGAAATCGAAAATTTGCAATTTTGCAATCATTTCAGCCATTTGCCATTTCAACCTTTCAACAGTAGCAGCGTTCGTGAGTGTTTTGTAATCAGCGGTGAAAAGTGTGGAATAAAGTTCTAACAAGACAAAAAATAATATAAAGAAGGTATGTACCACAATTACAACGTTTTGTTGTAAAGAATTATGTACATATGTTTTATTTTCAGATGAATAATACAAAGCGCCAGCGTGGAGCAAATTTTACGGCAGATGAAAAGACCTTTGTCTTAACATTAATCAGTGAACAGCGTCATATTATAGAAAATAAAAAAACGGACGCTGTTACAAATAAGGAGAAGCAGCGGTGCTGGGAAGAACTAACGAATAAATTTAATTCATGTAGTCCTAGCGGTGCCATGAGGAGTGTAACCTCATTACAAAAATTTTACACAAATAAAAAAAAAGAAGTGCGAAAAGAAGTGGCCGATAAAAAAGTGTTTATGCGAAAAACAGGAGGTGGTCCTTCATCTTCAAAATGTGAGGATCCATACCTGCAGCTAACGTTAGCCACCATGGATGAGAATTCAGTGTATGGACTGGAAACTCAATACGGCGGGGATAGTGAATTATTTGTAAGTTGAACAGCATCATAAAAATTGGTCTTATTTTTTTTTTTTATAGCAAACTATAGGTGAAGAAGATAACGAAGACCATGAAAACGATAATGTGGTGCCCATTGCCACCTCTTCTCCACACATACCTGAAGCAATGGATGAGGTTCACAAAACAAAAAAACGAGTGTTTTCTGATACATATGACCAAGGGGAAGAAAATGCAAATGTAAGCTTTTTCTGTGTTGGTTATCATCTGTTATATATATTAATTAATTGCAGTTTAAAGCTGACTGGGGTGATTATAAAGTTGAACACCTGAAAAAAAAGAAATCAAAGGAGTTACAAACAGTCATTAATAGGAGGAGGCCAACAATAACAGCACTACATTCCAGCCATTTGTCGAAAACTTACGACGAACTAGCTACAAAGAAAATGGAGTTAGTTGAGGCACAACTCGAAGGACAAAAACATGACGAAGAAAGAAAGCAAGTTGAATTTTTGCTTCGAAAGCAAATTTTAGAACTAGATATTGAAATAAAAAAGGAGCAGCTGAGAAAACTGAAACAGGATAATACGGAAAAACAATAAAATATAAAATAAAATATTAATAAAACATTTATTTGTTAAATTTATAAATTTCCAAAAAAATTTGTTATAAAATTTCTTCTAATTTCACTGCCCCTCCTTTGGTTGTCAATAACATTGACCTCTGGTATTTGACCATCTTCAATAAGTCGCTGCAGTTCATGCTGGTTAATGTCAGCTGGGAGAGGAGGTTCATCTTCACCCATTTGTCGAGCTATATTATGCAGGACTGCACACGCAATTATAATACTCAAAACAGTTTCTTTTTTTAATCGACATCCATATGCTAGCACAGGAAATCTTCGTTTGCAGACACCAAAAGTTCTTTCGATGACATTTCTTGTACGAATATGAGCTTCATTATACAACTGCTCTTCTTGAGTGTGTGGATTTAATAATGGTGTAAAAAAATAGTGTCTTACACCATAGCCACCATCACCTGAAAACAAATGCAATGTATTTTTACACATATTAAAAACTGAAACTTACCCAATATTATACAATTTGGATAATCTCCATTCTCAAAATTTGCTCGTAAAATCGAGTTATTGAAAATGGTCATATCATGAGTAGAACCAGGCCACCGAGCAACTACGTTTGTAAACTCCATATTCGCATTACACATGGCTTGAACGTTAATTGAAAAATAATCTTTCCGATTGCGAAAAACTTCAGCATTTTCTCCACCTTAAAAACGTTCCAATGAAAAGAATGTGTTTTTGGTTTTTTAAATCTTTACCTGGTGATTCAATTTTGATATGAGTGCAATCAATGGCCCCAATCACTCTTGGGAATCTCGCGATGTCAAAAAAACCATTTTGAATAAGCCTTTGCTCCATGAGAGTTTGGGGCATCTTAATAAAATGGTGGTAAAGCCTTGCTATAGCGTCCGATACACGTCTAATTATTCTCGACACAGTTGAGATGTGCATTCCCATATAGTCCGCTACTGTACTCAAATGGCCCCCGCTTGCAAAGAATCGTAATGTAGTAAGCAGCTGATTTATAGGTGACACCGCCTGATTTCTGTAATGATCAAATCATAATATATTTACACATTAAATTTTTTAACCACTTTTACCTGTCTGTAGGAAATTCCAAACGTTCTTCAATTAACGTTAATAAATGTAAAACTGTTGGTTTTGTTAGTCGAAATCTTTGGAAAAATTGAAGCTCTGGTAAACCATAGAAATGATCAGCTCTAGTGTACATCTGCCGTGGAATTCCCATCTCAACAATTTCAATGACTTCTAAGTCATCCTCGTACGCGTCGAACACATCCATTTTTTAAACACACATTCAACACCACATAAAATTAATTCAACAATATCACAACTACATACGCGCGGTGTCATTGACTGTCGTACACACAACAAACTAACCTAAAATTTTTGATGTTCCAATAACAACAAACGTCAGTGTTGCCAATAGAAATGAAACTTTTACACAATTCCCCAACTAAGTATTACTTGGTTAAGTAGAGTCTAAGCAGTGACGGTGCAACAACTGTACAATTTAAGAAGTAGTTACTTTTAAGAATTGCTTAGCTAAGCAATGCTTACTGCTAACGTTGGTGCAAATGGGCATAAGTTCTACATTATGAAATGTGGCCAAATAAAATGTAATCCCTTTTGCTTAAACAGAGGCACTAAAATCCTTATTATCGTCACGAAAAATGCCAAAACACCCCGTCAACCCAGCAAAATCCCGTCGAAGCCATAATCCGCATTCCTCCTCTCCACGATTTCGTGCCTCCGTCTGCAAAACTCCCATCTAATCCCCATTAACATTTCCGCCCGATTTCCCTTCAACCCCTCGCCCGACCCTCCACACAATTGTAGTATCGTCTTACCCGAAAACGCCATATACGCACACAATGCCCCCGTCTCGCCCCCCGCCATCTCTTCAGAAATATGTCAGTTATTCTTCCCACTCTCTGCATTGTTGAAGAGAACCTCGGTCTGCTCTGCCTCTCCAGTGTATAAAAGAGGTCGAAAGTGAGCAGACGCGCGTTCCGTGAAAAAATGATCTGACGATGCCGGCTTACACCGACCTGGAGGGCCTAGCCGCCGCGAGATCGTGCAAGAAGTGGCTGCTCTTCAGCGCCGCGGCCGCCTTCACCGTGGGCCTCGTCTTCGGCCTGCTGATCGCAGCGGTGTACCTCCAGCAAGCCGCGCCGGAGCCCGCCGCGAGGAGCGACAACGGCAGCGAGTACGTCTCGTTCGTGGACAACCAGAAGGAGCAAGTGGTGCAGGGAGGCATCTACTGGGGGCCCAAATTGGAGCGGGCGTTACCGGAGGGCTACGAGCGCAAGAAGCACGCCTTCTGGGAGAAGTACCTCAAGGGCAGCGTCGCCGTGAAGCTGGAGCATGGCTGCGGCAGGATGCAGAACCGGATGGTGGTGTTCCAGGACGGGCTGAAAGGGTGCGTGAGGTACCGCCAGAACACGGACCAGATCCAGGGGGAGCTCTTCAGTTTCTACCTCGCGCAGATTTTGAATTTGCCGAATTTGGCACCGTCGAGTGTGACCATCGTGGATTTGAAGAGCCCGCTGTGGTCGAATCTGGCCAACGACATTTCGGCGGCCCAGTGGAGCAACAACAAACCCGTGGTGGTGACTCAATACATCGACAATCTCCTCTACGCCCCGATTCCGCCCCTGTTCAAGCCGACGGAGCGCCACCTCAACAAGTACGACGTTTTGAATATGTCGACGGTGCTTCCAGAGGAGCAGCAAGTCAAGGGCTTTGTCGAGCTGGCGCAGTGGTCCGATTTGATCGTCTTCGACTACTTGACGGCGAATCTCGATCGCATCGTCAACAACCTGTACAACTACCAGTGGAATGTGAACATTATGGACGCTCCGGCACATAACCTCGCCAGACGGGCCGATACGGACCTGCTGGTGTTCCTGGACAACGAGTCGGGGCTGCTGCACGGCTACAGACTTCTCAAAAAGTACGAAGTCTACCACAATATTCTCTTGGAGAATTTGTGCGTGTTCAGGAAGAGCACGGTGGATGTGATTAAGAGACTTAAAAACAAAGGCGACATCGGCGGGTTGCTGAGGGACATGTTCGAGAAGAACAGTGATGTTGTCAAAGACTTGCTGCCGATGTTGCCAGATAAAAGTGTCAAAATCCTGAACGAGAGGATCGATAAAGTGTACGGACAGATCGTCAAATGTGAGTCGATGTTTGCCGAGACGTAGCTCAATTTTTCTATTATTTATTTGTTTGTTTTAATTTATTTGTGCCGAAATGTGATAGACGAATCTAGTACGAGGTGTTGTACAGTGTGATTCCGAAGTAGACCAAATATTGTAAATATGTACGATATTATATGTAAATTGTTGTAAATAAGCGACGGCTGAATAAAACTTGGAATGTATTTGGGTGTTTGATTCGATGGGTTCGTCGCTTTGGGGCGTATAGAAGGCTCTCAAGGTTTGTGAGTTTATAGCGATTAATGTAAGTTTTTTTAGTCTATGTTTGACAGTTTATGCTAGCATTTTGTTGTTTTTCCCATCGTTGAAATCTCCGGTCTTTCGTTCAAATTGCTTCAGCTTCTTTCGCAAAATTACTAATTTCCCATGGGATACATTTTTGAGGAACTGATAAGTCTTGTAGCGGATGGTCCAGCAAAAAATGTTGCGTGGGTATCAAACTGATTGTCTTCATGGTTTTTTTTTCATTCAGGAGTTCTGATTTTCGTTTAGTCATCGGCGTCCAGATTTTTCATCAATGTTTCTTCAAGACTTGTATTGTAGGTAAGACATTAATTTTCACTATTTCAAGTTGTATTATCTAATTTAATTATTGTTATTAAATTTAATTAACTGTTACGGCGACGATTACTTAGCATATAATTTTATTAATTTTAAACCCACGGTCCCAATTTTAATGACTATGTATTATCGAAGAATCTTTAAAATGTGGATGGGGATTTTTGATTTCATTTGAAATAAGAAGTAGTCTTATTATTTATTCCACAAGTTTTAGTCACCCAATTTTATCAAATTACATTTTATTTAAAAAGAGTCATGTTCAATTGGTATATGGTACCAGTAACAATTAATTATTTCATTGAAGATAAGTACCTACCTAATTCTTTTTTACGAAAATAAAAATCTTCTCAAATTTATTTTAATGGTAGATAATAATTTTAAAAGTTTAACAAATTGTTAGACAAGAATATTATAAATGAATGTTACTTGTGTGTTCTTATTTTCGTTGCTAAGTTGCAAATATACCAAATACAAATCTCGAAAATCAAATTTATAGTACCTACGAACAAAATGTTAAATGTAGAAAATGTATTTTAATGAAGAAAAATATCGCCATCTTTATTCTTATCCCATCGGATGGCTATTATTTTGCTAGTTCAGTTGACATTATTAATGATATAATGATTATGGCAAGCTGTTTTTGTTTACGAAATACAAAATGATTCATTTATTTTGACTCTAGAACATTTTAAAATGTATGTTCCTGTCAGTTAATGTGAAAATAAGCGTTTTATCTTTTTTAAGATTTTTTAATATTTATTCATTCGATATTAATTAAATTTTGACTAAAATAATACATTTATTACTTTAGAGAGATATCAATAAATGTGAACAAATTCAGAATTGCTTACGTAGGCTTAACTATGGTTCAACAAAGTTTTTTAATGGTTGAGAGGTTTTCTGTGAAAAGTCTGTCAATCCAGAAATATGTTTGGTTGTCTTCAAAATGCAGTGGTTCTTGTACCCATTTTAAACCATGAACGTCATCTCCAGCCCTTGCATTACAGCCCAGAATCACCCGCAACCGGAGATTTCAACGAGAAGTGAGAACAGTAGACCATGATTTGTTGTAGACCACCAACAAGAGATACCAGAATGAACCCTTTGAGGGAAACTGAAGCTGCAACATGGTGGTCTTTCGACAAAACAGTGATCAATTTCATGAAATTGTTCAGTCTTTACTTCATATAGAAGGAAATCGTGCGTTTAGAACCGAATGCTTCTCTTGCTTTGCTAGTGTTTGGTGGTTACGTCTTCCATAAGCTCATGCTTCTCCCATCAAAATAAATCAAAAGTTTTGTCAAACATTATGTTCAGATCGAACACCGTGAAATGTGACGCCATAACCAAGCTTACCACACACTCTATGTCTATGGTAGAATTTATGTTGTTCGGGAGGAGCCTGGTGATGTGATTAAGATTTAAAAAAGAGGAAATTGCGTCGGCGTGGACACGTTGATGAAGAACAGTGATGTTGTCAACGACTTGTTGTCGATGTTGTCCGATAAAAGTATGAGACCAGGATTTATAAAGTGCACAAAAAATTGTCAAATCTTTTCTATTTATTTTTGTGTCGAAATCTGACAGACGAATCTAGTGTTAGATGTTGTACGGTAATTCCAAATAAATCAAGCATTGTATGTACATTGCAAATTGTTGAAAATAAACAACAGCTGGATCAAAACTGTAATGAATTTGAATGTTTGATTAGATGGGTTCGTCTGCTTGCGGGTTTATCGAAGATTTTCAAGGATTATTATTATTATTAAGTTTTTTATTCAATGTTTAACAATTATGGTAGCCTTTTGTTAATTCACTTATCACTGAAATCTGTGATTTTTCATTTCAACTGAGCCAGCTTGTGTGATGAAAATAAATACATTTATCAGTACAATTCATGGATTAATTTTTTTATGAAACAGATAAGCTTTTGTAGTTGGTATGGTAAAAATCGTTGCGTGGGTTTCAAACTGATTGTTTTTATTCGTAACGCTTATTCAAGACGGCTGACATCTGAATTACCTCTGTCAAACTGTCCACATCTTTCGGACATGGTTTTTAGAGTCTTTTATTAAGAGCGAGATACTGAAATTCGATTATTTTAAAATGGAGTCAGTCAAGAGAAAATCGTTTTATTTTGTTTAAGTTTGTGACTAATACAAAAACGCTAATAATTTTGAACATAAATACTTGTGGTTTATCAATCCGCCTCTAATTATTCCTCCAAAAAATTTGCTGAATGACGCAATTTATTTTATTTCAATAATCACTGAAATCTACTTGATTTCGTTCAAATTGCTCGTCACCTATTATTCGGCTCCTGTCACTGGAATTTACACTTATCTTCCATGTGTTAAATTTGTTTTTATGGAACGGATAGGTTTTATAGCTGGTGGTGATATCGTAAAAACCATTGCGTGGGCATTAAAGTGATTGTCTTTTTATTTGGAATAGTTGTTTAAGATTTCTGATATCTGAATTAACCCGACCAGATCGTCGCTTGTGAAGGTAAACGTAACTTCGCTACAAAATTCCAGTTACAACTCTTGTTGTTTCTCTTACAAATCTAACCGACTTATAACAGCTTTTCCAATATTTTCCAGATAATTTTGTATGTTATTTTTGAATGTATGAAAACTCTCGTGCTGAAGTCAATTTTGCATGCAAATTTTTTTCTATGGCCACGAGGATGCGTCCCGCATCCCGCGACGTCTGGCTTTCCTAAATAAAAAACTTTTCGGCTATCAAAATCGATTTACCATTAAAATCGTAGTCACGTGATGGCAATTGTGTTCCCCTATAATTTAGAATTAGGCAGGTCGGGCATTATTATCGCATTAACAGTCGGCGCTGCGGTGCCGAAAAATGCCCGAATGAAGACACAAGCAAAAGGATCACCACATCGATTAATTAAAATTGGCTAATTTAGTCAGATTGCCGTAATTACACGCGAGTGTGTCTAATTGAAATTCCTCTAGTTCGGTTATGGCTCATCATCTCTTCTTCCTTTTGGATTATGATTGCTTCATATCTCGTTGGTTGTGATTTACGATGATGGCTCTAGTCCGCTTTCTCTTGTGTGTTTAGGTCTGTGAAGCATTTTATTAAATAGGCGAGCATTTTATTTCGCCACTCCTCGCCCCTTGATTTAGAGCCGTCGTGACGTTTACTATGCAGATCCCGATTCGTCTTCCGACGTCAAGAAATAATAAGGGGGATTAGGACCGATGTGCGCACATAAGTTTTTCTATATTCTTCCATATGCTGATTTACGTTTTGTGCAGTCGTAAAATAGCAGCAGTCGATGCTTGTCATAGGTTGTGTTCTTCAAGTCGTGCCGAGTCGTTGCTTTTTTATTGCGCTTTTTTGCGCGTTTTGCGTAGGGAAGAATGAAGAGGGATTTTTTTCGAAGGTGGATCGGAGTCGCCTCGGGATGATTTAATGCCGAACAGGAGACATCCGACAAAATCGTAAATATGAGAACAAACTTGTTCTACCGATCTAGTCAGCCGTGGATAGGCATGGCTGCAGTCAGGTGTTCGAATAGTTGAACGTCGGGAGGCGGCGATGGTTGACAAAATAATAACACTGAAAATGCTTAAACACTACTTCAACATTTATCTAATTAACAAAAATGCCGGAAAATTATTATAAATCTTACACTATTGTGTGAAATAATAAGCTACAAATTGAGTGAAAGTGTGAAATGCGGTTGTTGTAGGCTATAAGCTTTTTATTCTAAGGAATTATAAGCTACAATAGGCTAAAAAATCTACCTATAACTTGCGATTTCATTGCATAAAGTGTTTTGTAAAATTTTATCAAACTGGTATAGATAAAACGCAAAGAACATAATGATTCGACAAAGCATTATTAAAATTGATTTTTATTGTAATATTTGTCTTCTCTCTGTCGTCTGTCTCTTTGTAGTTTTACGTTCTTCATAGTACGTAAGTTAGACTTAATAACGGGTGATCAAAAAGTGTTCAGGATAGGGTAGGCTATGAAAGAATTTTTCATTTCCTGAAGATGTTGAAAACAAACTTTTTGTCTGTGTGGAATCGTCCTTCGCAATTTTCGCCCCTTTACTCTAGGCAACCTATCATTCATGAATCGGAAAACAAATATAACCTTAATCAAAATTTAATGTGACAAGTTTGAAAACGATTATGTTTACGAGTATAACTACTAAAAATTTGTGAAGTCGTGTGAAGATAATAAACCTTTATGATTTGCTGTACTGCAGAGACAGAGGAAGTTCTCAAAGTAGATACAGGGTAAATCTTACTTAGATTACATTTTTCGAAAAAAATAAACCAACATTTTAAAATTTAAGTTAAAAACTACAAAAACGATTGATCTAAAGTGTTCTATTCACTTTAAGGCTATTATAAATATGGCAAATCGCTAATTAGAATTCATTTGACATTTCTTCTGTCAATTACTTGAGATTTGAGGTTTAATAATGTAATTTCAATGATTCTCAGTTTTCTCGTGTTCTTCTGTTTGAAATAGTTTGAAAGAATTGGAAAGTATATTTTTTAAGAATATGAATAAATCCTTGGGGCTCTTAGTATCTTTTTTAAGAAAGTGAAAAAAATCTTGAGGATATAAGATGTTTTAATTTTGAAAGAATTTGAAGCAATCCTGGGTCCCCTAATGTCTTTTTTTTAAATGTGAAATCACGTTAAATTTTGGATTTTAAAAAATATTAAAAAATTGTCGGTGTCTTGTTTTTGAAAGGATTTTAAAAGATCTTGACGGTTCCTTGTGTTTTTGTTTGAAATAATCTTAATTTGGGGGGTTCTTAATGTTTTGTTTTTGAGAAGAAAGCTGGTGTTTTTTTTAAGAAGATAAAAGAAATTTGGGGTCGTCTAGTGTATTAATTTTGAAAGTATTGACGGTTCCTTGTGTTTTTTGTTTGAAATATCTTAATTTTATAGGCCTCCAGTGCTTTTGTTTTTGAAAGAATATGGAAGAATTTTGAGAAAAGTTGGTCTTTTTTTAAGAAGACAAAAGAAATTTAAGGTCTCCTGAATTTGAAAAAATCTTGGTAAAAAAATTTTGTGAGCCCTAGTGACATTTTTAAATATTGTGAAAGAAAGTTGGGCACACTTAGAATTTTGGATTTTAAAGAAAATTATAGAATTTTGGGAGTATTTCTTGTTATTGAAAAGATTTGCAAAAATCTTAGCGGTTTTTTGTTTGAAATAATCTTAATATATATTAAGAGTCCCTTGTATAGTTTTTTAAGAATGTGAATGAATGTTACGAGCTCCTAGTGTTTTGTTTTTGAAAAAATATGAAAGAATTTTGGGGAAAAATTGGTGTTTTTTTTTTACGAAGATAAAAGAAATTCGGGGTCTTCTAGTGAAGTAATTTTAAAATTATTTGAAAAAATCTTAGGCCCCCTAATGTCATTTCTTTTTCAATTAAATGAATTTTTGGCGGCCTTAGCCGCATTTTTTAAATAAATGAAAGAATGTTGTGGACTCCTAGAATTTTGAATTTTAAAGAATATTGAAAAATTTTGGGGATCCTGGTGTTTTGTTTTTGAAAAAATTTTAAAAGCTTGACGGTTGCTTGCGTTTTTGTTTGAAATATCTTAATTTTATGGGCCTCCAATGTTTTGTTTTTGAAAGAATATGGAAGAATTTTGAGAAACGCTGGTCTTTTTCTTTAAGAAGACAAAAGAAATTTGAGGTTTCCTGAATTTGATAAAATCTTGGTAAAAAAATTTTGAGAGCCCTAGTGACATTTTTAATATTGTGGAAGAAAGTTGGGCACACTTAGAATTTTAGATTTTAAAGCGAAAATTAAAGAATTTTGGGAGTCTTTCCTGTTTGTGTTTTTTGTTTGAAATAATCTTAATATATATTAAGAAACCCTTGTATATTTTTTTAAGAATGTGATTGAATGTTAGGAGCTCTTCGTGTTTTGTTTTTTAAAAATATGAAAGAATTTTGGGGGAAAATTGGTGTTTTTTTTACGAAGATAAAAGAAATTTGTTGTCTTCTAGTGTATTAATTTTGAAACTATTTGTAAAAATCTTAGACCACTTAATGTCATTTCCTATTCATTTAAATGAATTTTTGGCGGCCTTAGCTCCATTTTTAAATAAATGAAAGAATATTGTGGCCTTCTAGAATTTTGGATTTTAAAGAATATTGAAAAATTTTGAGAGTCCTGGTGTTTTGTTTTTGAAACAATTTAAAAAGATTTTGGTGGTTCTTTGCATTTTTTCTTTGAAATAATCTTAATATGGCAGAATCTTGAGGAACGCTGGTCTTTTTTTAAGAAGGCAAAAGAAATTTGGGGTCTCCTAAATTTGAATAAATCTTGGTAAACAAATTTTGGGGGCCCTAGTGATATTTTAAAAAATTGTGAACAAATTTTCAAACTCTTATAGAATTTGCTATTTTAAAGAATATTAAAGAATTTTGGGAATCTTAATTTTTGTTTTTTAAAGGGTTTGTAAAGATCTTGGTGGTTTTTTGTTTGAAATAAACTTAATATTAAGAGCCCGTTGTAGTTTTTTTTTTTTTGAGAATGTGAATGAATATTGAGAGCTCGTAATGTTTTATTTTTGAAAAAATATGAAAACAGCTTGGAGGAAAGCTGGTGTTTTTTTTAAGAGAATAAAAGAAATTTGGAACCTTCTAGTGTATTAATTTTGAAAGTATTTGAAAAAATCTTAGGCCCCCTTGTGTCATTTCTTATTCATTTAAATGAACTTTTGGCGGCCTTAGCCTCATTTTTTAAATAAATGAAAGAATGTTGTGGAATCCTAGAATTTTGAATTTTAAAGAATATTGAAAAATTTTGGGAGTCCTGGTGTTTTGTTTTTGAAAAAATTTAAAAAGATCTTGGTGGTTCTTTGCAATTTTTGTTTGAAATAATCTTAATATGGAAAAAATCTTGAGGAACGCGGGTCTTTTTTTAAGAAGGCAAAAGAAATTTGGGCTCTCCTGAATTTGAAAAAATCTTGGTAAAATAATTTTGGGAACCCTAGTGATATTTTTAAATAATGTAAAAGAATGCTGGAATCTTTAGAATTTTGGATTTTAAAGAATATTAAGGAATTTTGGGAGTCTTAATTTTTGCTTTTGAAAGAGTTTGCAAAGATCTTGGCGGTCTTTTGTGTTTTTTGTTTAAAATAATCTTAATATAAAAGAATTTTTAGGGGGCTCAACATCTTTTTTAAAAAATACGAAAGAATGTGGGGGGGGGGAGGGGCTAGCGTTATTTTTTTCATGTGAAAGAATGTTGGGACCCCTAGAATTTTGGTTTTTAAAGAATAATAAAAAAATTGTTTTTATTTTGAAAAAATTTGAAAGAATCGTGAAGAATTCTTGCGACTTTTTTAAAATATACCTATAAAAGAATCTTGAGAGACCTTCGTGTCATTTTTTTAAATAATGTGTTGGAGAGCCCGAAAATGTTATATTTTAATGAATATTAAAAAACTTTGGGGTCCCTGGTGTTTTGTTTTCGAAAAGATTTGAAAAGATCTTAGCGGTTCCTTGTGTTTTTTGTTTGAAATAATAATCTAAATCTTGGGGCTCAGTCCCTAGTGTATTTTTTTACGAATGTGAAAGGATCTTGGAGGACTCTAGCGTTTTTTTGAAGAATATAAAAGAAATTTGTTGTCCTCTCGTGTTTTAATTTTGCAGGAATTTGAAAAAATGTTGGGGTCCGCTAGAGAAATTTTTATTTATATGAAAGAGTTTTAGAAATTCTCGTGTCTTTTTTTTAATAATATGAAAGAATCTTTGGCGGCCATAGACAATTTTTTAAATAATGTTAAAGAATGTTAGGATGCCTAGAATTTTGGATTTTAAAGAATATTAAAGACTTTTGGGGACCCTGGTATTTTCTTTTTGAAAAGATTTGAAAGGATCTTGGCGCTTCCTTGTGTTTTCTGTTTGAAATAGTCTTATTCTTATAAAAAAAGAATCTGGAATCCCTAGGTTCATTTTTTAGGTAAATAAAATTAAAAAACTTTTGGTGCGGTGGTGTTTTCTGTATAAAAGAATTTGAAAAGTGTTTTCTGTTTTAAAGAACGACAGTTTGACAAAAAGAATAAGTATCTTGGAGGTTCCTAGTAACTTTTTAAAAAAAAATAAATCATAAAACTTTTCTAAAAATACGACAAGCTATTATCAGATTTTAGGATTTAATTACTTAGGAACCTGGAATATACTCCTAAAGTCTCAGAATTTTGAGTGCAAGAAAATGACATCTAAACATTATGCGTTTGAAGAAATATAAATTGAAAATGTAAGAACTACACAGTCTCCGATTTCAACACTTTACTTAGATCTAAGTGTTATCGTATTCAAGAATATAATGTGATCTTGTAACTCTAAACTCGAAGAACTTGTCTCTGGCAGGTGATAAGCTGATCAGTTAGACTTTAAAATGTTCGAATTTTGAAACTAGAATTTTGGAAAGAGTTATATGTCGAAATTCGGTTATTAAAAAAAAGTTATGGGAATTTTAATCAAAAAATTTAAAAATCCAAGTTCAAGAATTAACAATTTGAAAATTTAAGATGAGGTAGAACTTGACTTGTTTGTACGTTAACCAACATATTTTTTTTGTATTTTTAAGGTCCTTCTAGACCCGTAGAAATATTTTCGACTATCAGCAACACAAATTTCGCATTAGGTCGCTCGCATTTTACTTATTTCCAGCGGCCAACCTCGTCCACTTTTTGCTCTTTCAACTGATAACCGCCGAAATCTGCTCCTTTTTCCCCGTAGACCAGACCCGAGACGCTCATTCCCAGCTTCCGATAAAAATTCAAATCGGCTTATCAATTAATCTCTCCAAAAGTGACTTCCCTTCAAATCTCCTTTAATATCTTAGTTAAACCGTAGCTCCGAGTCGTTCCCGTCTCGCCGTCTCGTTAAACTCTCCCAAAAAATCGTTTTATTAGATTAAGTTTTTGTCAAGTTTTCGTTTTGCGCGCTTTAATCTCCCGTCGAAATCAGTCGAAAGAGCGTTTTATTAGATTTAGTTTTTATTTAGTTTTAATGCTATGATAAATCGGCAAATTGCCGTCCGATCCCCGCAGCCGGCAATTAAACCACGTGACCCTATAATTACCAATAATTTCGTTGTGTGGTGAGTCGAAAAAGGGCCGAGGTTTTCGGTGAGAACACGACTCTTATGCATATGCAAATTCGTCTCTTTTTATTTTCTACAGATTTATGATAACATAACTTGTCAGTTATTTTACCTGCTGGCCGAAAAGTGCACCGTGGTAAATTCGACCGGCTTACGTCAATTATTAAAACTGACTAAATATTTTTTATTTGACGTGATGATGCTCGGACGAGGATCGTAAAGTTCACAAACCGATAGAACGCTACAAGTTTTTTAAATATCGGAGGATCTAAACCGCGTTTGACCGCCGTTTCGCAGGTACTTGCTCTATTTCCACAGTTTCGCTTTCTATTATATTATAAAGGGGGCATTACACTAATGCGCCGTTTGGCGGACCGGTCTGCGCTGTCACGTGTACATACTCACAATTATTCGCGAAAATGCAATTATCTTAAAAATGGTCTCTTGGATTGATTAGTTTTATTACTTTTCAGACCAGTCTGATAATTAAAGAACTAGTGTAATTGCGACTTAAAAGGAGAATTGCAAACATTCCACGTGTTTATGCTATGTCTACTTTTATTTATATTCTTTCATTTCATGATACATGCAAGAAGAATGTTTGTCAAGTCTTCCGGGGAAAATTTCTAGAAAATCGTTTTTCAAAAAATTACGTTTTCGCTTATTGGCGTAATGGACAGTCGCTCGTAAACACTTTCAGTCAAAGTAAATCTCGCGTTAATATCCTCACTGTGTTTATGCCATTTCCAGTTTAACGTTTAAAAGCCGTTTTAATGCGAAAGAGAAGATGAGAAACCTCTTCATTTGCAGCTTTAACACACCATCAAACATTTATTGTTCAAATTGAATACATGTTAATGACGTGGCAACAGACTCGTGGAATAATAATTCACTATATTTACACTTTTCTGGACGAATAATGTGCCTTTTATGTATAATTAGGCGAAAAAAGACGAAATAAACCAATTAACATCAAAATTAGAAATTTATCTTTTTCTTGGTGAATTTTATTGCTCCGTAAAAATAATTATAATTGGTTAGTGGTCGCTTTTTACCGAAATCCATTATAACTTAGTCGGAATCAAATCTAACCGTTTGATAAATGACATTTAATGAAAGTTCTCGGAAGTGCGACTACGAGAATAAAACGTAATTATGACGTTTCCTGGAACGAACAATCGTGTAGAGAGGAAGAAGAAAATTCATTTGAATTTACAACCAGCTGAAGTAAATAATTCAGTTTTTACATTAATCTTATCAACGAAGAGCATTTTAATTAAACTGAAAATTTCAAAATATGTCGAGCTAATTATACAAAATTATTGATCGATGGTACTTTCCTCGCCATCTGAAGCGTAACCGACAGACCTTTCAAGTTTAGTTCGATGATTAAAATTTTGGAAACTTGAGAACAAATTTGTGTATAGTTATAATTTTCGAATCCCCTTCCGTTTCTGTTTAATCCCTCCCTGCCCAACTCCCCATCCGAATAAATCACCAGCACCCATGACAAAATCCAACAACTCCACCGCAAAGCGCTACGATTTATTAAATAAAAAATCTCGGGGGAATAGGTCGAGCTCTTAAGAATAAGAGACCATGATATATGGTCCTCATAGGGGAGACCTCCTGCTGAACGTCTATGGAGGCACCGCGCGCATCTCTACCGCCGCCGACAAATCACTCTATCTTACTTACACAGCTAAGCACTAACTCAAGCCAACGACGAAATTTTTTTCGCCAATTACCATCGACGGAGGATTTTTGGCCGTTTCCTCCGCGTCCGAATTAATGAAGCGATTAAATTGAGGAGATTAGGCGACGCAGGAAACTTACTTTATTGGCGGCCGATTTCGAAACGGGAGAGTGCGATGCCGGTGCAAGAGACGAACCTTGAACCAGAGATGATCCCCGGAGGCCGCAGGAGACGCTCATATTCGCATTTTTTGTAGCTTAGTGAACGCTCGCGCGACAGGTTGGAACGTTTCATTGTTGGAAGGCCTGAATAATCCGAAGGATTAACAAAGAGGTGGATTGGAAGCGAGAACTGGGAGGAAAAAGCGCTCTTTTCAGGATTTTTATACGCGAAAGTAAGGTTTTGTTAGTTTAACCGCAAAATTAGCTGTAGGGTTAAAAATAATGTAAAAATAAAAAAAAATGGAATTTGAAAATGTGCCAGTAGAATTTTATAACTTAAATGTTAGACATAATTCCACTCTAATTTATGAAAGTAAGTATGTACATATAAGATTTTGTGTCGAATTTGGCGGTCGCCAAACGCTGAACCGAATCGTATAGGTACATCCTACACCAATTAATGTAACTGAAATATTTGTAAAGGCCATTTACCATGTTGGTATTTATATGTACCTAGGTATGCCTCGGTGACTTTCAGCATCATGAGTTTATTTTCTCCCATTATTAATCGAGTAAATTCTTGACGAATTTTCAATTGGAGAATTTCTTTATTTAAAAGTCAAAATTTTAAAAGTATTACGATGTAGTAACTTTATACCACAACTTACATCATAAAATTTTCAAAGCTTGGTCTCTTCCTTATAAAGAAGTGCCTCTGTAAAATGTGTCGTAAAAATTTGTGAAATCGCGTCGTTTCGTTTCGTTTCATACCGCATTTTTGCTTCCCGAGGATAAGCTAAGGAAGTAGGTACTGTAATCAACTCCCTACTCTTATGTTTTCTCAACCTTTTATGACCCCTAAAGTGCGAAGAAATACACATTAAAAATTGGCTAATCATCCCCACCAATAGTCTGATGACGTGATCTCTAAAATTATGCAACAGTAATTTTTTTTTAATAAAATAAGAAACCTACTCATGCACTTGTTGTGATGAAATCGAGTTGAGTTTTTACCCTACAGATTCAAATTTTTAGAAAAAAAAATCAAAATTGTATAATATCATTTTGCAATTTAACTTTTAAGCCGCAAAACCGGAAGCTCTAATTTTGCAAACGTTTTTAGGTTATCTAATCGTGATAAATCGTTTTTTTTTACGTTCGACCAATTTTTAAACTTTCAAATTTTTCAATTTTTAGTTTCCCGAATTTTTCGATCTGCAATTTTTCGATATTACAATATTTCATTTTTAGATTTTTCAGTTTCCCAGTTTTTAATTTTTCGATTTTTCAATTTTTCGTTTCCTCAATTTATCATTCTGTTGATTTTTATTTTTCATTTTACTGATTTTTTTATTTTTATTTTCTGGATTTTATATTACAATTTTTCGTTTTTTCATTTCTTTTTGTTTCTTTCCGTTTTACGATTTATTATTTATTCATATCTTCAAACTTTCAGTCCATGATTTTTCAATTCCTCAATTTTCTAATTTTTAAGTTTTTCAATTTTGCAATTTTTGGATTTTAATTTTTAATCTCCCGATTTTTCAATTTTTCGTTTCTCCAATTTTTCAAGTTCTTGATTTCCAATTTTTAGATTTTTCAACGATACATACAGTCATGGGATTTATTCTTCAAATTATATATGATTAGGGGAATTCTCCGGGGGTTATTCATTTTTCATACGTTTCATTTCAAGTTTTCATTTTATATTTTTTAGTTTTACAGTTTCGCAATTTTTCCATTTTTTCATTAAAAGAATTGAAAAACCGAAAAACTGAAAAAATCAAAAATTGCAAAATCGAAAAAGTGGAAAATCGAAAGACTGAAAATTGAAAAACTGAAGAAAGGAAAAATTGAAACATTGAAAGAGTAAAATCCAGAAACCTAAACAAAAAAGAAAAATTGAAAAATTAATTAGGTATCGAGAAACTGAAAAATTAAAAATGGAAAAATTAGAAATCGAAAAATTGAAAACTCGAATAAATGTTTTAAATAGTTTTAAATTTTTTTCATTTATTCAGTTCAATAATAATTGAAAAATAGAAAAACTTTAAAATCATAAAATTGAAAAAGTATTACATACTTAAAAGGTGAAACTGAAAAAAGTGAAAATTATAAAATCTAAAAATGAAAATTGCAAAATTGAAATCCGAAAAATTTTAAAATTCAAAAATTGGAAAATTTCACATTAAAAAAATATATATAAAATCAGAACATTGAAAACACCGAAAAATTTTAAAAATAAAGAAAATAAAAACTGAAACGAAAAATTGCAAATAAAAAAATTGAAGAAATGAAAAATTGAAAAATCTAGAAATTGAGAATCCGTAAAATTGCAAATCGAAAGATTGCAAAATTTAAAAATTGAAACGGCCAAACGTTGTAGAATAATAAAACTGAAAAATTTAACAATGAAAACGCGAAGAGATTCTTATCGTAAAATTCAAGAAACAAAGAAAATTAAAAAGTCACAAATCTAAAAATTGAAGGAACGAAAATTGAAAAATTAAAACTGAAAAACAAAAAAATTATAAAATCGAAACATTGGAAAACAGAGACACTAAAAAACCAAAACGAAAAATTGTAAATGAAAAAACTAAAGAAATGAAAAATTGCAAAATCTAAAAATTAGAACATTCAAAAATTGGAAAATGAGAAAACTGAAAAAATGCAAAGAGATGCATATCGTAAGATTGAAGAAACAAAGAAAACTAAAAATTGAAAAATTTGCAAATCGCAAAAAAATTGAAGAAACGGAAAATTGAAAATGTTGAAATTGAAAAAACAAAAAATTATGAAAATAAAGAAAATTATAACCGAAATTAAGAGTTGCAAATCGCAGATTTGAAGAAATGAAAAATTAAAGAATCGAAAAATTGAAAACCCATTTTTTTGACCCGAAAAGTTGAAAAATCGGAAAAAATTGACAAAGTAAAAACTGAAAAAACGAAAGCTTGCAAAATCAAACAAGTGGAAAATCGAAAACTGCAAATCGAAGAACTAAGAAAACGAAAAACCGAAAAAATTAAAAACTAAAAATTGAGAAACTTAAAAATTGAAGAAAAAAAGATTAATGAATCGAAAGACTGGAAAGAAGAAAACAAGAATCGAACCCAAAAATTATGAAATGGAAAATTTATAGAATCATTAAAATTGTAAAGTTGAAAAACTTTAACATTGAAAAATCGAAAAATGGAAAAATTTAAAATCTTAAATTTGAAAAAGTGACAAATTTTAATTATTATTTGATAGATATTTAAAATAACAAAATTGCAAACCAAAAACAAATTGAAAAATCGAGAATCTGAAAAATCTAAAATTGAAAAAATCTAAAAGTTGAAAAATCGAAAGTGAAAACCGAAAAATTGCAAAATTTAAAAATTGAAACATGCAAAAGTTGGAAAATCGGAAAATGAAAAATTTAAAAACGAAAACTCGAAAAGATGCATATCGTGAATTTGAAAAAAATTTAAAATTGAAATATTGCAATTCGAAAAATTGAAGAAACGAAAAACAACAATTTATAAAATCGCAACATTGAAAACATTAAAAATTCGAATAAATGAAAAGTTAAAAAATCAAAAAATTGAAAACTCCGGAAATTTAAAATCGAAAAATCGCAAAATCGAACTGAAGAAAAAAAAATGAAAAATTGAAAAATCGTAAACCGAAAAATTGAAGGAACAAAGAAATTGAAAAATCGAACAACTGAGAAAAAGAAAAATTGCAAAATCGAAAAATTGACAATCGGAAGAAAATTGTAGAACTGAAGAAACGAAAAACTGAAACATTGAAATACTAAAATCCAGAAAGTTAAAAATCGAAAAAAATCAATGAATCGGAAAATTGGAAAGAAGAAAAAACAAATCGAATCGAAAAACTATAAAATCTAAAATTTATAGAATAATCGTCAAAATTGTAAAGATGAAAAAGTGTAACTCTGAAAGATCGAAACATTGAAAATTAAATATCGAAAAACTGGAAAGTTAAAAATGAAAAAACTAAAAATCGAAAAATTGAAAAATCGAATAAATGTTTTAAATTGTTTTAAAATTTTTTCATTTATTCGATTCAAAAACTTCAAAATCGTAAAGTTGACACAGTATTACATAGGTACTTAAAATAAAAACTAGAAAAATTGCAAATCAAAAATTGAAGAAACGAAAAATTGAAACATCAAAAAACTGATGAATCCAAAAATGAAGAAACGACAAATTATAATATCTAAAAATGAAAATCGAAAAATTGGAAGTCGCAGATTCGAAAAATTGAAAAATTCAAAAATTGGCACGCATTAAAAAAAGAAAAATTTTAAAAATGAAGGGAATGCGAAACCAAAACGAAAAATTTCAAATCAAAAAATTTAAGAAATGAAAAATTGAAAAATTAAAAATTGAGAACCCGTAAAATTTCAAATCGAAAAATTGCAGTCTTTAAACTGAAACCGCCAAAAGTTGGAGAATAAGAAAACTGAAAAATTTAACAATGAAAACCCGAAGAGATTCATATCGTAAAATTGAAGAAACAAAAAAATTGAAAAATTGAAAAATTGAACATCGAAAAATTAAAGAAACGAAAAATTGAAAAAACAAAAAATTATAAATAGAAACATTGAAAAATCTAAAAATTATAAAAATAAAGAAAATAAAACCGAAATGATAAATTGAAGGATCGAAAAATAGAAAACTCGAGAAATTTTAAATCGAAAAATTGTAAAATATAAAAATTGAAGAAACAAAAAAATGAAAATTTGAAAAGTCGCAAATCTAAAAATTGAAGAAACGAAAAATTGAAAAACAAAGAATTATAAAATCGAAACATTGAATAATCGAATAATTGAAAAAATAAAAAACCGAAAAGAAAAATTGCAAATGGAAAATTTGAGGAAATGATAAAATGAAAAATCTAAAATTTCAAAAACTAAAAACTGAAAACTCGTGAAATTGCAAATCTAAAAATTAGAACATTCAAAAGCTGGAAAATAAGAAAACTGAAAAATCTAAAAATGGAAACGCCAAGAGATGCATCCCAAATTAGAAAACTCGAGAAATTTTAAATCGAAAAATTGCAAAATCTAAAAGTTGAAGAAACAAAGAAAATAAAAAAATGGAAATTTTGCAAATTCCAAAATTAGAGAATCAAAAAATTGAAAACTAATTTTTTTGATTCGAAAAGTTAAAAAATCAAAAACAATTGTTGACAAATTAAAAAACTGAAAAAACGAGTGCTTGCAAAATCGAGAAAGTGTAAAATGCAACTAAGGAAACGAAAAATCGAAACAGTAGAAACCTAAAAATCGAGAAACTTGAAAAATGAAAAAGAAATTAATGAATCGAAAGACTAAAAAGAAGAAAAATTGGAAAACCCAAAAATTGTAAAATGGAGAAATTATAGAATCATCAAAATAGTATATAACGTCAAAAACTGTAACATTGAAAAATCGAATAGAATAAATGAAAAATTTTAAAATCGTAGCTTTGAAAAAGTGAAAAAATTTAATTACTTATTGTTAGATAGATATTTAAAATAACAAAATTGTTAATCAAAAATTGAAGAAACGAGAAATTGAAAAATCTAAAAGTTAAAAAATCGAAAGTTGAAAACCGAAAAATTGCAAATTTAAAAATTGAAACATGCAAAAGTTGGAAAATCGGAAAACTGAAAAATTTTAAAATGTAGACTGTAAAAGAAAATAAAAAAAAATTGAATTGGAAAATTACAAATCGAAAAATGGAGAAAGGGAAAACAAGCAATTATAAAATCGGAACATTGAAAATTGAAAAAGTGCAAAAATAAAGACAATAAATACAGAAACCAAAAGTTACAAATCAAAAATTGGAATAAATGAAAAATCAAAGAATCGAAAATTTGAAAACTCTGGAAATTTTAAATCGAAAAATTGCAAAATCGAACAATTGAAGGATCAAAAAAAAATAATAAAAAATTGAAAAATCGCCGATCGAAAAACTGAAGAAACGAAAAATTGAAAAAATTAAAATTGGATAAACAAAAAATTATAAAATCGAAACATTGAAAAAATAAAGAAAATAAAATCCAAAACGAAAAATTGCTAAACCTAAAAATTGAAAAATTCAAAAATTGGAAAACTGAAATATTTAAATCTGAAACCTCGAAAAATTGCAAATCGAAATAACATTCGACCAATTTTGTTTACTGAACTATTAAATTTCGTACCAATGAACCAAAACCAACCAACGCCCGTCCTAATTACCCCACATCCGACCCCCAGCGGAAGCCCAAACCTCGTTCGAATTTTTGGCGCGTAAATAATCACTGTGGCCTTATTACGACGCTGTTATTAATCCTTCCATCCCATAAATTCGCGTAGTTAGTGAAAAGTGAGGCGATTGTGAGCCGGTGTGAACGCAAATAAATTGTAATTCGTTAAAAATAATAGGCCCACAGTGTTTCTCGAGCTTGTCGTTTTTTACCAATCAAAAGTTTTTAAGGCCGTTGCCGTCCGCGACCGCCCAATAAACCTCGCGCACACACACTTATCACCGCGTATGCCTGCTTATATCATTCGCATGACAGGGCCGGAGCGGGCAAGAGACGGTCCTGTGCACATTTTTTTCCAAACACTATCGCGGAATTTACAAGGGCGAAACGCAAAGAACGATTGCGATTTTTTTTTCAGGATTACTTCGCTTTTATCGGTTGTTTTTCAATTATTTGAACGGATTGAGCTTTTAAGGCGCGTTTCAAGTCGTAAAGTTTATGGCGGAATTAAATTTATCTTGCTCGATCGGAGCTATTTAAATATGGATATTTTATAAACTTGGCTTTTAGTGTAAGAGCTTATATAGGATAGGCTACTTGGGAATTTTATTTGCTCGCACAGAGCGAATGGAGCTTTTGTGCAACGTTTTAAAATGCAATTTCATAATTAGTGTTACATTGTACATATAGGGTTTGATATATAAATTCAGTCGATTTTCCGTTTTCCCAAGCGGGCGTCGCTCCACCCCGCCCCTCACCCCGCATATCTCGGCTTCCCAAACGTATGCGAACCGTCGAAACAATGCCTTTATGTTTGTTAATTAGCAAGGAAAAAGAGAGTCGGTCGGATGCCTCCTTCCTCGTGCGATTCAAAAAATTCGGATGATGTTCGCAAAAAAGCAGGGACCCGTGGGGCCATAGACCACGTCTCGTTGGTTCGGGGAAAGCCGCCATACCGCATCATACCATACCATACCACCGCAGATAACCCAGACTGGAATCTGACGTACCGACGCGACCATGGACGGTGCGCTGGTTTTTGTCCGGGCTAAATGAGCCGACATCGGGCATACTAATGTCCACAACGATACAAATGAATGCTGACAAATATTCGGCCGGTTCTTCTCCGCGTGGAGGAGGCTTGGGGGAGCCAAGTCGCTTCGGAGAAAATTTTGGCCGATTTCGCCAAAAATTGCACTCAGCTCAAGGGTGAAGTTTAGGTCCGCCACTTCTCATAATTTTTGTTAGTGATATTCATATCCGGCTTTTCCACTTTTTTATTATTACAACTTTCATGTGCTCAAACAGCCGACACTTATATTCACAGTTTATTTATGCCTCAGTTCACGTTTTAAGTGTAATATGTTTCTCTAGAAGTAAAAAGAATATTTAACCTACTGTGAACTTTAACATTCATTCACACATTCCATAAAGCGTATTCTAAACTTCCGTTTTTATAGGTTCATTTAAATCTTTTTTCTGAGATTGTCTGCCTGGCCAGAATTTTTGTACTAGTTTATGGTACGTAGCTCCATTATATTAAACAAAGGTGTTTACGTTCGTCAAAATATCATCAGGTCGTTAACATAAAGTAAGTACCTGGTAAGATAAGGGTGATTTTGGTAAATGAGATAGGCTCTAAGAAAAGAGGGGGTGGGTGGGCGGTGCTAGTAACTGCTAAGATAAGAGTAATTTCGGCAGATGACATAAGTTCTAAAAAAAGAGCGGGCGGGTGGGCGGGGCTAGTACCTGCTAAGATAAAAGTGATTTTGGCCAATGACATAATTTCTAAAAACAATAGAGGGCGAGCGGCTGGGGTTAGTACCAAATCAACAAAAATCAAGTAAGCAGTTAAAAATGTTTACCATATTAAAATTTGCGCAGCTAATTTTAGGTCCTCTGATGTTTTATTTTCGGATAAATTTAAACGAATCTGGTGTTCAGTTGCTGGATGAATTTGAAAAAATCGTTTGAGCTTTAATTAGTATTTTAATTTTTACGAATCAGAAAAAGTCTTGAGTGCGCTGTGTTTTTTTTATTCGGGAGACTTGGGTATCCATGGTGTATTATTTTGGGGACTCATGAAGATTTTTTTTTAATTATTTAAAACAATTTTGGGAGACTTTGCTGTTCTATTTTTCAAAAATTCAGACCTGCCCTGTTTTTGAGTTAATTTTGGAACCCCGTTTTATTTTTTATTTTTTGAAAAATTTAAAACAAAATGAGGTTCTAGGTATTCTCGTTTGGAAAGAATTTGAAAGTGCCATGGAGCCTCTAATGCCCTTTCTTATAATCATTTAATTAATTTGTTAGAAGATACGTGATTTGCCAAAATCAGACTTATCTTGTCAGGGACTAGCCCCGCACACCCACCACCTCTTTTCTTAGAGCTCATGTTATTTGCCAAAATCAGTTTTACCTTAGCAAATACTAGCTCCACCCTCCTACTCTCTATTTTCTTAGAGTATCTCGTTTGCCAAGTTCACTTTTATCTTAGCAGATTCTAGCCCCACCCACCCTCTCTTTTGTTAGAGGGTATGTCATTTGCCAAACTCGGTCTTATTTTAGCAAGTACTAGCCCCGCCCAGATCGTATATCATTTGCCAAAATCCGTCTTTCTCTTAGCAGGTACTAGCCCCACCACATTGAAAATTTGAAAAAGTGTAAAAATAAAGAAAATAACCAAAACCAAAAGTTACAAATTAAAAATTTGATTAAATGAAAAATTAAAGCATTGCAAAATTGAAATCCTCGGTTTTAAATCGAAAAATTGCAAAATCGAACAATTGAAGAACAAAAAAAAATGAAAAATTGAAAAACCGTAAATCGAAAAATCAAAGAAACGAAAAAATTGAAAAATCGAAAAACTGAAAAAAGGAAAAATTGCAAAATCGAAAAAGTGAAAATCGAAACACTGAAAATTAAAGAACTGAAGAAACGAAAAATTGAAACATTGAAAAACTAAAATCCAGAAACTTAAAAATCGAAAAAAATTAATGAATCGAAAAATTGGAACTAATTGAATTGAAAAACTATAAAATCTAAAAATTATAGAATCGTCAAGATTGAAAAGATGAAAAAGTGTAACACTGAAAGATCGAAACATTGAAAATTAATTATCGGAAAACAGTAAAATTAGAAATGAAAAAATTAAAAATCGCAACAATTGAAAAAATTGGTCTAAAGAGTTTAGACAGTACTTCCCTCGCTGTCGGAAACTTGACGACTGCATGCCTATTATGTTTTTTTTCTCATTACATTTTTGTAGTGGGAATTTAAAAAAAAATTGTGATGACGTCATCAACATTTTTGCAAGGACACGTATATCAGTTGGGATAGATGTAGTGTAATACTAAGAATAAAATTATTGTGTTCCCAAATTTTCGGGAAAATGAAGTGGGTCGTTTTGAATATTGATTTCTTATAATCAATAAAATAACGAAACAATTTACTCACGTATACGGCGCCGGTGTGTAATATCTAGAGAGCGGATTTCTGTCGGGCTAGGCAAGGCCAAACTCGGTACGGCTCGCACGGGATGCGAATTCATTGCCGTTGCGGACTGCACTTCGTTTATTTGAGATTAGAATAACGTTGTTTCGTTGCACTCTGCTGTTAATTCCCGTTCTCATTTACTTAGCCGTTTGATTAATAAATCGTTAATTATATTTATGGAATCCAGCACGTCCCCCCCTATAATCGTGACGTAGCCCGACAGAAATCCGCTGTCTAGTAATATGAGGGGCAACTGAAAATCGTTTATGTATAAACATTCTTAATTTAAGATGACAAGCGTAACAGCATACGTAAGAGCCAAACAGAGAAACTGTAAACAAAACGACCATCGGTTTTATTGCTTCGACTTCCGCTTATTATATAAAACATTGCGTTTTATTTTAATTCTTGACGGTGAAATTCACAATTGGTTGATTATAAACATGTCTATTTCGCATTCGCGGAACCAAGTGACCGCATAAAACAAATGCAGGTCTGTAATGTTAAAGTCGATGTAAATAAGCGTGCTACTCTTATGTTTCAACCGAGTTTTTCCTTTAACAAATTTTGTGTCTACCAAATTGGGTTGGTTGGGGTGTAATACTAATAATAAGTGTTGCCTTTAATTTAATCAATAAAATAAATTGACTTCATTAATTTTTTTGAACCACCTCTTAAGAAAATCTAAAAAATATGATGGAATGATAAATCACAAGTACAAACTCATCATATTTTTTGCATTTTAGATAGGATTTATTCAGTAAAATTTAAGGGTGACGTCATCAATTTTTTTAGGAGGGATGAACAAATACATTTTGAACAAAAGTTTACCATGCTTATAATAACTTTAAAATATTCCCAAGATTTCAAAGCATTCGGTTTTGTAATTCCTGATTAAATCGATAAAATAAATTCACGCCTTCATTAATTTTTTTGAGTCACCCTGCATATGCAAATCCAAAAATATGAATGGAATGATAAATCACAAGTACAGACTCATCATATTTTGTACATTTTAGATACGATTTATTCGGCAAACTTTTGAGCTGACGTCATCAGTTTTTTGTAGAAGATAACCAAATATATTTTGACTAAAAATTTATTATGCTCTTTATTATAACCTTACAACATCTGCAAGATTTCAAAGCATTCGGTTTTGTAGTTCCTGATTAAATCAATAAAATAAATTTACGCATTCATTAATTTTTTTGAGTCACCCTGTATATGCAAATCGAAAAAATTTGAATGGAATGATAAATTACAAGAAGAGACTCACCATATTTTGTACATTTTAGATAGGATTTATTCAGCAAAATTTTGTGGTGACATCATAAATTTTTTAGGGGGGACGACCAAATACGTTTTGATCAAAAATTTACCATGCTTATGATAATTTTAAAATATCTTCAAGATTTCGAAGCATTCGGTTTTGTAGTTCCTGAGTAAATCAGTAAAATAAATTTACGCTTTCATTTATTTTCTTGAATCACCCTGTATAGGCAAATCCAAAAAATATGAATGGAGTGATAGATCACAAGTACAGACTGATCATATTTTGTACATTTTAGATATGATTTATTCGGCAAATTTTCGAGCTGACGTCATCAATTTTTTGGAGGGGATAAGCAAATATATTTTGACTAAACATTTATTATGCTCTTTATGACCTTAAAACATCTGCAAGATTTCAGAGCATTCGGTTTTGTAGTTCCTGATTAAATCAATAAAATATATTTACGCATTCATTAATTTTTTTGAGTCACCCTGTATATGCAAATCCAAAAAATATGAATGGAGTGATAGATCACAAGTACAGACTCATCATATTTTGTACATTTTAGATATGATTTATTCCACAAACTTTTGAGCTGACGTCATCAAGTTTTTGGAGGGGATAAGCAAATATTTTTTGACTAAAGATTTATGATGCTCTTTATAGCCTTAAAACATCTGCAAGATTTCAGAGCATTCGGTTTTGTAGTTCCTGATTAAATCAATAAAATATATTTACGCATTCATTAATTTTTTTGAGTCACCCAGTATATGCAAATCCAAAAAATATGAATGGAGTGATAGATCACAAGTACAGACTCATCATATTTTGTACATTTTAGATATGATTTATTCCACAAACTTTTGAGCTGACGTCATCAAGTTTTTGGAGGGGATAAGCAAATATTTTTTGACTAAAAATTTATGATGCTCTTTATAGCCTTAAAACATCTGCAACATTTCAAAGCATTCTGGTTAGCAGATTAAAAATTAAATTTCAAAATATTGTTTTATAATTTTGATTTTTTTTCCAAAAATCTGGACGTTTCGGGTGAAAAGTCGATTCAGAGTTGTAAACTACATGTGTAGGACTATGTTATTTTATACAATTGAAAACCCATTTACTATGTACAATTTTGAAGTGACGTCATCGCATTAGTGGTGGGGATGATTAGACAAATTTTGGTTAGCGTTTTACCATCTACATGATATTCTTAATATAAGTACAAAATTTCACAACAATCGGTCGAGTACTTTCGGAGATTATCTGTCTAATAAAAATCCGGGACAACAGACGGACAGACGGACGGACAGACGGACAGACGGACAGACGGACGGACAGACGGACAGACGGACAGACGGACGGACAGACGGACAGACAGACGGAAATGGGAGACCTATTTCTTCGTCTTCTAGGGGTCATGAAAGATCGAGAAAACGTAAAAGTAGAGAGTCGGCCGACGGACTCGATTACAATACTTCCTTTGCTTACGCTCGGGAAGTAAAATCGAATAAATGTTTTAAATTGTTTTAAAATGTTTTCATTTAATCGATTCAAAAACTTCAAAATTGTAAAATCGAGCCAGTATTATTACATAGATACTTAAAATGAAAACTAGCAAAATTGCAAATCAAAAATTGAAGAAACGGAAAACTGAAGAACCTAAAATTGAAAAAACGAAAAATTATAAAATCTAAAAATGAAAACCGAAAAATTAGAAGCCGAAAAATTCAAAACCGAAACGAAAAATTTCAAATCAAAAGATTTAAGAAATGAAAAATTGAACAATTAAAAATTGAGAATCCGTAAAACTGCAAATCGAAAAATTGCAAAATCAAAAAATTGAAACCGCCAAAAGTGAGATTCATATCGTACAATTGAAGAAACAAAAAAATTGAAAAATTGAAGAAACGAAAATTTGAAAAATTGAAGAAACGAAAATTTGAAAAATTAAAATTGAAAAACAAAAAATTATAAAATCGAAATATTGAAAAATCGAATAATTGAGAAAATAAAAAACCGAAAATAAAAATTCCAACTGGAAAATTTGAAGAAATGAAAAATTGAAAAATTGAAAAATTCAAAAATTAAAAATTGATCTGACCTGACCTGTTTTTGAGTTAATTTTGGAACCCCGTTTTATTTTTATTTTTTTTTTTGAAAAATTTAAAACAAAATGAGGTTCTAGGTATTCTCGTTTGGAAAGAATTTGAAAGTGCCATGGAACCTCTAGGGCCCTTTCTTATAATAATTTAATTAATTTCTTAGAAGATACGTGTTTTACAAAAATCAGACTTATCTTATCAGGGACTAGCCCCGCCCACCCACCCCCTCTTTTCTTAGAGCTCATGTTATTTGCCAAAATCAGTTTTATCTTAGCAAATACTAGCCCCACCCGCCCACCCGCCCTCACTTTTCTTAGAGGGTATCTGATCTGCCAAAATCAGTGTTACCTTGGCAGCTACTAGCCCCGCCCACCCACCCTCTCTTCTCTTACAGGATATCTCATTTGCCAAAATCAGTCTTATCTTAGAATCTGCTAAAATTTAAAATTTGACAACAATCGGTAAGATAATTTTGGAAATAATTGGTCTAATAACCTATTTTTCATACTCTAGGGGTCTTGAAACGTCGAGGAAAGAAAACTTCCTTGGCTTGGGAAGCTAAAATAATTATAACTCTGTCATGTCAGATCGATCTAAAAGTAGTAATTATTTCTTAGCTTCTGAATGGAAAAAATTGAAATTTTTGCGAAATTGTCTAAAAATTAACACAAAATTTTGGGAAATAGACTTCGAAAAGCTGAAATCAAAAATATGGCATGCTGATTTACGCAGAAATGATGGGTCTATAAGGAAGAACAATTCCAGGTCGATATATGCTTTCAAAATCCAATTTGTAAAATATCTCAAAATTTGCTCTATTTCATTCTGCATATTTTAAAAAAATGGTAAGAATTTTCGAAGGACTGAAGTCGTAAAAAGCGTCAGAGGATCGAACTTAACACAAAATCCCGTGTGTTAAGCTTTGAAATTACTCGAAAAAAAACAAAAAGTTTCATAATCTATAAAAAAATGGAGATTTTCCCTAAGTTACTTAAAACTCCACAAAATTCTAGGAAATGGATTTCGACAAGTTTGTCTTATTTGCCAAAATCAGTCTTATCTAAAAAAATAAACAGCGGGTGGGCGGGGCTAATGCTTGCCAAGATCAGGCTAATAATTCCAAATAACATATCCAGTGCAGTGTTACCAATTTTACTTTTATAGAATTACATTTTTTCGGTAATCTACATCATAAAGAATTTTTTTATTATTTTCTTGGGACTCCCGAAATCCCTGTACATAACGTACTGGAGAATTAATCGGCCATTTTCCAGACACCCCGTATAGTGGAAATTTTCATTTCTGAAAAAGTTGTTTAAAAATTCTCAAAAAATTCAATATTTTGGAAACATTCGTCATGCAATACGAAATTTTTTAATTTTTTAAAAATTTCGATAATTCAGTGGGCGATTCTGGAAAAACGGTTTGAGTAATCGAAGAAATCAGGCCGGAAGTGACTTCTAAAATTGTCGAAAATTGGGCGAAATTGGCATAGTGGAAAATTTCAAAAGTTTTCTAAAAATTCATAAAAAGTTCGCGGATATATATCTCGAGGTGCTAACTCCAAAAATATTTTTCAAAGTACACATTATTATTTGCTCAAGGGTGAAGTTTAGGTCCGCCACTTCTCATAATTTTTGTTAGTGATATTCATATCCGGCTTTTCCACTTTTTTTAACTTTTATGTGCTCAAACAGCCGACACTTATATTCACAGTTTATTTATGCCTCAGTTCACGTTTTAAGCGTAATATGTTTCTCTAGAAGTAAAAAGAATATTTAACCTACTGTGAACTTTAACATTCATTCATACATTCCATAAAGCGTATTCTAAACTTCCGTTTTTATAGGTTCATGTAAATCGTTTTTCTGAGATTGTCTGCCTGGCCAGAATTTTTGTACTAGTTTATGATAGGTAACTCCATTATGTTAAACAAAGGTGTTTACGTTCGTCAAAATATCATCAGGTCGTTAACATAAAGTAAGTACCTAGTAAGATAAGAGTCATTTTGGCAAATGAGATAGACTCTAAGAAAAGAGAGGGTGGGTGGGCGGGGTTAGTACCTGTTAAGATAAGAGTCATTTTGGCAGATGACATAGGCTCTAAAGAAAGGCGGGCGGGTGGGCGGGGCTAGTACCTGCTAAGATAAAAGTGATTTTGGCCAATGACATAATTTCTAAAAAAATAGAGGGCTGGCGGCTGGGCTACCAAATCAACAAAAATCGAGTAAGCAGTTAAAAATGTTTAACATATTAAAATTTGCGCAGCTACTTTTAGGTCCTCTGATGTTTTATTTTCGGATAAATTTAAAGGAATCTGGTGTTCAGTTGCTGGATGAATTTGAAAAAATCGTTTGAGCTTTAATTAGTCTTTTAATTCTTACGAATCTGAACAAGTCTTGAGTGCGCTGTGTTTTTTTTTTTTTTTGTTCGGGAGACTCTTGGGTATCCATGGTGTATTATTTTGGGGACTCATGAAGATTTTTTTTTAATTATATAAAATAATTTTGGGAGACTTTGCTGTTCTATTTTTGAAAAATTCTGACCTGACCTGTTTTTGAGTTAATTTTGGAACCCCGTTTTATTTTTTTTTTTTGAAAAATTTAAAACAAAGTGAGGTTCTAGGTATTGTCGTTTGGAAAGAATTTGAAAATGCCATGGAGCCTCTAGTGCCTTTTCTTATAATAATTTAATTAATTTCTTAGAAGATATGTGATTTGCCAAAATCAGACTTATCTTATCAGGGACCAGCCCCGCCCACCCACCCCATCTTTTCTTAGAGCTCATGTTGTTTGCCAAAATCAGTTTTATCTTAGCAAATACTAGCCCCACTTGCCCGCCCTCTATTTTCTTAGAGAATATGTCGTTTATCAAAATCAGTCTTAACAAGTACTAGCCCCACCCACAAAAAAGAGGGCTTTTCTTAGAGAGTATCTCATTTGCCAAGTTCACTTTTATCTTAGCAGATTCTAGCCCCGCCCACCCACCCTCACTTTTCTTAGAGGGTATCTGGGTATAGTGGAAAGTTTCATTTTTGAAAAAGTTGTTTAAAAATTCTCAAAAAATTCAATATTTTGGAAATATTCTTCATGCAATACGAAATTTTTCAATTTTCTAAAAATTTCGATAATTCAGTGGGTGATACTGGAAAAACGGTTTGAATAATCGAAGAAATGAGGCCGGAAGTGACTTCTAAAATTGTCGAAAATTGGGCGAAATTGGCATAGTGGAAAATTTCAAAAATTTTCTAAAAATTCATAAAAAGTTCGCACTCCAAAAATATTTTTCAAAATGCACGTTACCAAAACCTTGTGAAGGTTTTTACACCAAAATAAGATTCTGGAAATATCAAAAATGCCACAACTTTTACCTGAAATTTGTGCAGACTTTAAAGTCCAAGAATAATTGGTGAAGGTTCTACCTAGTAAAATCGTCTCGAGTTATACCACTATTCTAACCCTAAGAACCCTGTAATCCAAGAGCGAGCCCTGGGAAACTCCATAACTAACCACTTCGTCAGAGACAACAACAAAAATGTAAATTTATAAAATAAGCCAAGATCTCGAACCACAAGCAGTCGAATGACACCTACATAGACTGTTTCGCATTTCTGCAGCGAGATCTGCTGGTCGTGCCGGAGCTCTCTCGCAATTTCAAATTATTGGTTGTGATGCAGTTGTACCTACGTTAGGTAATGAAGCCGGTTCTGTCACACGCTACCCCGGTCACGTGCGTGTAAACAGAAATTAATCTTACATTATTAGGGCAGTAAGCAGGCGAGGACAGCAATTCAATTTTGCCCGGCATTAATTTATTTTATGCATTTTTATCGATATTAGCGCAATTAAGCGGATATAACGCATTTATAAAGTGTCCAGTTGTGATGTCGTCTTCGCCATGCCCACAATCGTACCATAAATACCCGGCCGAGGTGAGTCTTCGGCAACACGTGTACATCGCTAATTAAACATAAATATCAGCTAAGTATGAGGGAATGACGACAGTATAGCGCTTTCGTGCAGGTTATGGACCCTCCATGCTCCAAAGCTCTTTCTTTTTATTGCCAACGTGGATTCCTTATAGCCAATTTAGGACAGTCGGATCTTTAACACGATAAATCCGATCAAATGCGTAACTTAAGAAATTTTCGAACCGTGATGCTTGTTACGGCGAGACGTACAGGAGAAAATTATTTTATTGCGGGAATTTGATTGCTTTATGGTGGCCGAAGACGGACGGCGATTAAAAATTTGATGAGGTGCTCTCCGAATTCCTATCGAATTTTTTCTTTTTTGTGTTCGGGTGAAAGATTTTAAGGACGGGGCCGAACATGTGATAATTACTAACACGAAAATTGGTCGGGAGGATTTAGACGGTGATTTCTTGGTAATCAATAATCCGTGGAATTTTTCAGAAAGATTTCTTGTCAATGAAACTTTGTGAGGAAAATTGGCTCGAAGTTTTAGACAATATTTTCCGCGCATATGTTATAGCGCATTCTTCCGTAAAGGTTAATTTATTAATTTTTTAGAAGGACAAGCGTTTTAATTTTAATAAAATATGTAGTTTAAAACATATTTAAATCGATTCATACATGCATAATTTTTGATGTATTATAAGCACTCGCAAAAACTTAAAACGTATCTCATTTGGAAGCACATTTTTAATAAACGGTTATTTAATACTATTTTGAAATGTCGTCTTTAATTTCCTGGAGAAAATTTATTCATTCTCTATAATCAGTCAGTCATTAAAACAATGTGTTTTGTTGCAAATTTGTTGTAAGATTTTCTAAATTAAATTTCGCATTTTTTAGTGAGAATAGCCACTTTGACGTCATTCAATCAAATCAAATCATTTCTTTCATTTATTAATTTTTTTCTTACAAAAATAAAACTCCAAAGGTTTCTTAAGATTCTTTAAATTTTTTTCAAAAAAAGATTGGAGGCACAAAACGAAATACCAGAATACTTAAAATTCTTTAATAATCTTAAAAGACGATGCCAAAAAATTTAAAACAATTTTCAAAAATAAAACACTAGCGCCTCCAAAATATTTTCACATTTTTAACAAACTCTAGGGTACCCTAACGTTTTTTCACAAAAAAATGAACACTATGTGGGCTTCCAAGATCTTTCAAACCACCAATCCCTCACAAGATTGTTTCACATGTTTTCGAAAAAAATACCAATATTTCCCAAGATTTTTTCACATTCTTAAGTTACTACTCCAAGATTTGTTCACATTAAACAATGGTACTAGGGGCCAGCAGGAATATTTCACATCTTTAAGAAATAAAACCTCAAGATTTTTTCACATTCTTAAAAAAAGCACCAGGGTCTCTCAATTTTTTTTTATGCCCTTTCAAAACGAAACACAAGAGGCACCCAAGATTTTTTCAGATTCTTACAAAAATAAAAATCAAGAATCCCCCTAAGTTCTTTCACATTTTTTCAATAAAGAAAAGCAAGGTCTTGTAATATTATTTCACATTAAAAAAAAAACTCCAAGATTCCTGCACATACTTTACACGATAAGGCACACTAGGCGCCCCTAAAATTAATTCAAACTTTTTCCAAAAAAAAAAAAAACACTAGGACCCTGAAGGTTTTTTGAAATTAAAAAAAAGACAATAGACGCCCCAAGATTTTTCCAAGTTTTTTCAAAAATAAAACACTGAGGGCCTCCAAAATATTTTTACATTCTTTTAAAAAATAGACACAATGGGGTCCCAAAATATTTTCAAACTCTTTTAAAAATAATTACCAACCACTCTCAGGATTGTTCCACATTTTTTTTGAAAAAATTCCCCAAGAATTTTTCACATTCTTAAAAAAAATGCCGAGGCTCCCTAACATTCTTTCACGTTATAAAAAAAATACATTAGGGATCCCAGAGCTTTCCTCAAATTATTTAAATAATAAAACACCAAGGGCCTCTAAAATTTGTTCACGTTCTTAAAAAAAAAGCACTAACTAAGCTATTCCAAGATTCGTTCACATAAAAAAATACACTAGGGCCCTCAAGACTCTTTCACATTCTTTAAAAAAAATAAAATACCAGGAGTTTCCAGGATTGTTTCATATTCTTTAAAAACACCAGCGTCTCCCAAGATCTTTGAAATACAAAAATAAAACTCCAGGAGTGATTCCAGATGTTCTCACATTTTTTCAAAAATTGATAACAGCAGGGACCTCCCAGATTTTTTATTATTTTTTTTAATAAAGAAAACCAATATCTCTTAAGATTATTTTACAAAAAAAACAGGGACCCCAAGATTCCTTCACATTCTTAAAAAAAAGCACATTAGGGATTTCCCAGACTCTTTGAAAAAACAGAACAGTTGAACCCTCAAGATTCTTTAATATTCTTAAAAAAGCCAATAGATACCCCAAAATTTTTGAAATTCTTAAACAAGGCCAACCTCCTCAGGATTGTTTAACATTTTGTCAAAAAAACCGTCAAGATTCCCCAAGACTTTTTTTACATTTTTGAAAAAAACACCAGGGCTCCTCAAGATTCTTTCACACTTTTCACAGGGTTCTTCAAGATTCTTGAAAAAAAATCTAAGTTTTTCAATTTTGTAACTTTTCGGTTTCTTAGTTTTTAGTTTTTCAATTTTTTTTTTTTCTAGTTTTTGATTTTCATTTTTCAATTTCCGGTTTTTATATTTTTATTTTCTTGATTGATATATTATAATTTTTCGTTTTTTCATTTTCTTTCTTTTTCAATGTCTCTTTCGGTTTTGTATTTTTCCGTCTATTCAATTCTTCTTACTCAATTTCACATTTTTATGATTTTTAAATTTCTCAATTTTTTATGTTTCGATTTTTCAATTTTTCGTTTCTCCAATTTTCCGAGTTCTCAAGTTTTCGTTTATTCATTTTTGATTTTTCAATTTAACAGTTTTGCGATTTTTCCATTTTTTTGATTCGAAAAGTTAAAATACCGACAAATCGGAAAATTGAAAAATCGAAAAATTGCAAACTGAAAAATTCAAGAAACGAAAAATTGAAAGACTGATAAACTGGTAATCGAAGCAATCGGATGGACAGATTGAAATTTGGAAAACTAAAAATTGAAAAAATTAACGAAGCGAAAAATTGGAAAACCTAAAAATTGTAAAATTGAATAAATGAAAAAGTTTAAAAATCCAATAATTGAAAAATGGAAAAATTGTAAAATCGTAAAATTGAAAAAGTGAAAATTTTTAAATTATAATTACATAGATATTTAAAATGAAAACCAGAAAAACTGTAAATTGAAGAAACGAAAAATTGAAAATCTAAAAATTGAAAAATTAAAAGCCGAGAACTCGTGAAATTACCAAATGTAAAAACTGAAAGATTCAAAAGTTGGAAAATCGAGAAAATGAAAAATTTTAAAACAAAAACTTGAAAAGGTGCACATCGTAACATTGAAAACAAAAATAAATGAAAAATTGAAATATTGCAAAAGAAATGAAAAACCGAAAAAATTGAAAATAAAAAAAACTAAAATCATAAAATCGAAACTTTAAAAAATCGAAAAAATGTAAAAATAAAAGAAAACGAAACCTAAAGTTACAAATCGAAAATTTGAAGAAATGAAAAATTAAAGAATCGAAAAACTGAAAAATTAAAATTTAAAAACTCCAGAAATTTTAAATCAGAAAATTTCATATCAAAAAATTGAAGAAACTAAAAAATGTAAAATTGAAAAATCGCAAATCGAAAATTTAAAGAAAAGAACCATTGACAAAATTAAAATTGAATAACAAAAAATTATAAAATCGAAAAACTGAAAAAATAAAAATGAAAACTCGTAAAACTGAAATCAATTTTTCGATTTGACTTTTTCGAGTTTTCATTTTTAATTCTTAATTTTTCAATGTTTCGGTTTCATAATTTTTCGTTTCTGCAGCTTTAATTTTTTCAATTTTTCAATTTTTTGACTTCCAAATGTTTCAGTTTTTCAATTTTGCAAACTGAAAAATTCAAGGAACGAAAAATTTGAAAAATCTAAAAATTGAAAAATTAAAATTTGAGAACTTGTGAAATTGCCAAACGTAAAAACTGAAACATTCAAAAGTTGGAAAATCGGGAAACTGAAAAATTTTAAAACGAAAACTTGAAAAATTGCACGTCGTAACATTGAAGAAACAAAAAAACAATGAAAAATTAATATAATGCAAATCTAAAAATTAAAGAAATGAAAAACTGGAAAAATTGAAATTGAAAAACCAAAAAATCATAAAATTGAAACATTAAAAAATCTAAAAAATGTAAAAATAAAAAAAGAAACCAAATGTTACAAATCGAAAATATGAAGAAATGAAAAATTGAAATTTGAAAATCGAGAAATTTTAAATCGAAAAATTTCAAATCTACAAATCGAAGAAACAAAAAAATGGAAAATTGAAAAATCGCAAATCGAAAATTTGAAGAAAAGAAACATCGAAAATCGAAAAACTGAAAAAATAAAAATGAAAACTCGAAAAACTGAAATCAATCTTTCGATTTGAGTTTTTCGAGTTTTCGGTTTCATAATAATTTTTCGTTTTTGCAGCTTTAATTTTTTCAATTTTTCAATTTTGACTTCCAAATGTTTCAGTGTTTCAGTTTGCAAATTCAAGTACCGAAAAATTGAAGCTGAAAAATTGCAAATCGAAGCAATCGGATCGAAAAATTTTTGAAAACTAAAAATCGAAAAAGTTAATGAATCGAAAAATTGGAAAACCCAAAAATTGTAAAGTCGTAAAAGATCGCCAAATATGTATAAAGTAGAAAAAATGTAGCATTTAAAAAGTTTAAAAATCGAATAATTGAAAAATGGAAAAACTCTAAAATCATAAAAATAAAAAAGTGAAAAGTTATAATACATACAGAACAAAATGAAAACCAGAAAAATTACAAATAAAGACTGAACACACGACAAACCGAAAAATGGAAAAACTGAAAAATCTAAATTATTTGAAAAAATAAAAATCATCCAAGAATCCAAAAATAAAAAACTTACTACTAGGCATGGTTCTTTAAAAAAAAAACAGGGTTGCCCAAGATCTTTGAAATACAAAAATAAAATTCCAGAAGCGACTCAAAATTTTTTCACATTTTTTCAAAAATGATAACAGCTTGGACCTCCCAGTTCTTTAAATTTTCAATAAAGAACATCGATGTCTCTTAACATTATTTCACAAAAAAAAACACTAGGTGCCTCCAATTTTTCAAAAAAAGACGCCAATAGATACCCCAAAATTTTCAAATTCTTAAGAAAAAGGCGAACCACCCTCAGAATTGTTACATATTTTTTCGAAAGACTTTTTTTTACATTCTTTAAAAAAGACATTGTGGCCCCGAAAGATTCCTTTAAACTCTTTCAAAAACAAAACCAGGGAGCCTTCAAGGAACCCCCAAGATACTTTCAAATCTGTGGGAACTTTTTAAGATTTTTTCACATTTGTCCAAAAATTAAACATCAAGGTCCTCCAAGTTTCTTTCAAACTCTTCTCGTCTACTTAGCAAAATTTTGAAATGACGTCATCAAATTTTTGGTAGGAATGACCAGTGGAAGGAGGATAGTAGGTATGTAGTATCTTATTCTCTATCCACGGGTTGAATAAAATTTGATTACCGTTTTACTGTTTACACCACAATCTTAAAGCACACTTAAAATTTCACACTGATCAGTCTAGTTATTTCGGACATTATCTCTCTAATAAAATCGCCGCAGACAGACCACGAAACTGACAGACGACATACAGACGGAAACGGGAGACCGACACTTTCGCATTATGCAGTCTCAAAAACGTCTAAAAAAAATTCTTCAATCCTAAACCAGATAACACTGTAATCATACGTTCCAGTCGCTGCGACACGGCCAGTTGCTAATGTTCCCAGATTAAATCTAGTGAAAACAAATCACAATCGTCAAAAAAGCACAAAAAACGCCGAACAAAAGCGCCATCTACAACAATCAACTGACATTTACTAAGTACCATGACAAAGTTGCCAATCCTCGTCGCAGTCGCATTATCCGTTAGAAATTCATCCATAAAAGTGAGTAAATCCCAAAAGAGCGATTGTGAAACGAGCTTTCGTGTCCATTAGTAACGGTTATAAATAGGCAATTATTGTAAGATATCTACAGCATGTACGGGGGCGCCACTTTCTGTACCATTATTACTAAACGTCCGCTTCGTAAAAAAGATCCGTCCGAGTCGAATTGTCTTAACTTAAATCATGTCGCGTTGAAGCAAACATTACTCACGTGCGCTGCCACAGCCTACTTGTTTTAATGTACTATACAATGTAGGTCGGGTGGTTTGCCGCCACGAAAAATTACAATACGATATCAGGAAATCGTTGCGTATTAATCAACTAAGAAGTGGGTTGATATCTGTCGGAAATGATCCGCAGAGTCGTGGTAGATTGGTACGAGCCAAAACTGATTGAGTTCGATATGGAAAATACCACGGTTTAGTGGAAATGCCCGTTACACGCTACACTAGATGCCCCATTTGGTGCATATTCAATGCTTTATGCAAAATGGAGTTATATTAGTGTATAACGAGGGTTTTAGTGGAAATTCCCACGAGGTACTATATCGGATTAAATATATTATGTGTGTATATTGTTGCGTATTGCTCTTGTGACTGTGGAAATTACCATTAAGCGCGAAACTGATGCTCCGCAGGTGCATATTTTTTCTAGCCACCCTGTTTGCGACCGCGGCCAAACCAGTGCGAAATAATTTATTCAATAAACGGTACAAACCGACTTGTCTCACATTTATTATAACTTGTTTATTTTCCGGGACGGTCGGCTTAGCCGTAATTAAGACGTCGTTGTCATCTTTTTCAATAAATAATTGTAAATTCCATACTAGTTTACGCCAGCACGTTTTTCATGCCTTATTATGGTAAGTAACTAGCGATTTATTAAATAAAACCAATCCGATTGATTTATCGCTTCGTATCTATGTTCGCCGCTTTTTTGCTCCTCGTTCGTCCGTCTCTTTTCAGGATTCGGCGGGAATTTCCGTTCGAAAATTCCGCGCAATTTTCGCTGTACGAGATTTTACAGCGTCTTCGAGCGTCCGGTGGCATAAATATGTATATTAAAATAATTTATTAACACCTCATAAGTTTGGGCTGTCGTTGATGCTTAACATTCCCCGTACGAATAACGTCTGACTATATTTTCGATTCGGCGTCTCGTAAATTTATGAAAACAGTTTGGCCACACTTGAAATGCTCAAATGCCGTTAATAGATAATAATAACGGAATACTAATGTAGAATGACAAACACATAAATAATAAGAATGCTCGAGATGGTAGTGTTTGCGTTGGGACTAATTAGATTAGTGGAAATCGCTACTAGCAACACATTTTTGTGGTAGAACCGGGCGGTAATTTCTCTAATTACTTTTAAATTTAATAAATGTGACGATCCGGCGCTTCGCTCGCTCATAGTAGCTCAACGATATGCGTTTTGGTGTTAATTAATAATTAATATTCAAAACCAAATTCTGTCCACAAAAAAGTTGTTAGAAGAAGCAGTGAAAGCTTTATTAATTATTAATAATTAATTATAAGTACACAAATTTTGATATTTGTTGGTTGAATTATTATTGTGTTAGTAAATGCGATACCACTAGAAATTAATCGAAGGTTTATTAGGGTAATAAAATCAATTTGCGTGTACCTAGATTTAAATTGAGCGTGTTTTATCCATAATTTTAGCAATCTCTTCCTAATCTTTCTGGTTGATTAGCGTCGTATCCTGCTTGAGTAGCTCGTATCATTTACGCGATAAAAGTAAAATCGAACGATCGTAAACCATAATGAAAAATAATTTGCCTTGACAACAATCCCCTTATTACCCTCATTTGTGTTATCGGTGGCGAAAATCAGCCAAACAATGGTCACTCGATACTTTCCCCCAATTGCAGCTGTCAATCAGATAACCTTCGCATCAATATTTTCCACTTTATGCATCCTCCCAAAGCCCAACAAAGCCCAGCATTAGAAAAGAACGAAAAAGGCACCTCGTGCGAGCAAGAAGAAGACGACGAAGAAAAAAAACAGATGAATACAGATATCTCGGTAAAGGTCCCGCGGCCACGCCACGTCCCACCAATAGTATTTATAGTCGTCTAGTTGGTAAAATTAATTTTTGTGACTGTATTATTAATAATAGGAATAATAAAAAATGACACATCCTCGTCGACCTCGAAATATTTTCCTTATAAACGTTGGTTCGTTTACTCTTGTAGCGCAGGCTCTGCCAGTAACTTGATCTTTATTATTCGTAAGAGTCGGGCATTAATCCGGCGGCGATTTTCGCCGGAATTATTCGAATATGTTGAATAAATATGAGGAATGAGCGGATTTAAAAAATCGTCTTTTAAGTGGCCTTTATTTATTCGCGCGCGTCCACCGGCCAGTAGACGTAATTAATTTGTTTAATTAATTTGTTTTAACGAAGCGAATTAATTATTTTTTAATTGCGGGAGGCAGCGACAAAAAGACGAACATCGACGGGTCACGGTTATCAATCAAGGCGGCCGGGACGCAGGGACGGACTGGGGTGCAAGCGGCTCGAGACGGTGGACTCGGACTCGCCTCGGTGCCTTATTTTCCTGCTGGCAAATTTCTTTCGAAATTAAAAATACCCGTCGTAATACACCGGTCACTAATAAAAAATGTGTTCAGTGTAGCGTCAAACAACCATACAACATAGTTACATTCATATCCGCGTGTATTCAGACAGACACGTTTCTAAAAGTGGTCAAAACATGAAATCTCTTACAATTACTTCGGCGTATGCGAAATAAAAACAAAACGTTTATGAACGTTTGTTCTCTGACATATCCGCAAGAAATGAATTACGGCTCATACGCTGCCTTCGGACTTTAACAACGGTCTCGGACGACATTTGCATAGTGGGCTGTGGAGGGTGGCAGTCGGGGGTGGTGACTGCGTCCGCCGTGGTTCCAAGAACGGTCTTTCAAAGCCCCGACTCGGTTTTATTGATTTTCAAATTGTTATGTAAATTTCACAGTACCGACAAGTTTTTTACGACACAGTTTCATCACACATATTTGATTTTTACGTCCGCAGTTTGGGCTTTGTTCTCGCTGCAAGAATAAGCGTGAAGGATTTTTGAAAGACGGCGCAAAAATTCGCTTCCAGGCTGTTTTGGTTAGAAAAATTGCCAAATTTCGTTGACACCTGTCGGGCTAATTCGTCGTTTTGGACACAAGAACGTCATGAGGCAAAAAAGGACGAGTACCATCCGGCCATCACATCGCTACTCGTCCACGAAAAAAAATAATAATGCGAAATTCCGCCATTATTCGCCTTTTTTCCCACCACCACATTTGAAATATTTGACGGTGCAGTTTTTGACAGTCGGTATGCAAGAGCCGCTCGATCCAACGTGCTTGTTTTGATTAATGCCGCCGCGCATTCATTTGTTTCTGCTTATCATAATTAATTAGCGGTTTTTCGTCCCGTTAAGGACCCATTGTCCTCTACCCTATCAAATTTTACGATGGGCCAAATAAAGCGCCGATGGGGCAGTGGCGGCGGCATGGGATGAAATTTTCGAAATTAGGGTCTAACACTGAACTAGGGGAAGAGGTCCAAAATTCAAGTAAAAAGTTGTAGGAATAAGGAGTGAGAAATGTGGCAACAAAGTCTATAGAAGTATCTAAGGAAAGAAATACAAAAAAAAAACGAACAAAATTTATATAATATATGAGCAAATAAGTTTTAGATGTTCTGTGTTTCCTAAATCAATAATTTTATCCTAAACAAGAGTTTGAAAAAGTTGTTACGTAACCCGTGAGATAAACTATAAAATTTATTGCTGCGAGCTTTTTGAACGCCCCCTGTCAAAAATAAAGAAGCATGGCGCTGTGGACATTTAAGTCAGATTTATGTAACAATATTTTTAGATGATGTCATCAATTTTGAACAAGCTGAATAAAGTATATTAGGCAAACGACGATAATTTTAAAGCATACTAAAATTTCAAAGTAGTTGATTCAATCATTTTGGAGTTGATTTCACTAAGCCTAAAATTGTATCGCTATTAATTTTAACTTTTATTACAAAATCACAGCACTAATTTGTTGCAAATGATCGGAAATTGAGTAAATTTTGAAAACAAAATTTCAAAAATTTTCAACATTTTTTTATTCTTGTTTGAAAATTTTGTAATTACATTTCCATAAAGATTGTTTTATAAAGGGAATAAAAAATAATTCTCTCAACAATTTAAAATGTGTACTATAATTTCTTTTTTGCCCTTTTTATATTTTTTTCATATCTTCATTTCATCTTTGTTATTTTGTCTGCTTTTTGTCTTCCTTTCTGTATTTTATCTTACATATTAAAAAACGTAGTTTAAAAGTTAGAAAGATTCGACCAACATTAATCTTTGTTTCCTATTTCCAAGACTTACTTCCAACGATTTTTTTCTTCTTTAAAAAATTCTATTTTAACTTGTTATCATTATATCATTTGTACGGATGTGGCGATTACTTGTTTACACTCTATTACTTCAATTTTATATTAAAAAAATTAGTTTCTGAGTTGAAAAGATTTGGGTGTACCTTCTTCATGTAGAAACTGAATTTAGAAAGCATTGTTCTTAAATATAAAAGCGAGTTAAATTATTATTTTAATCAAAATTATAAATCTTGTTTTAATTTTTATGTTTATTCTGAAATGATAATAAAATAATATATTACCTACATATACAAGGTGAGTCACTAAGCGCGTGGTCCTCATCAATATCTTATTAGAAAAAGAAGAGAAGATCAAAGTTCAATGTTGAATGGTTCTTTGACGAATATACTTTAACTATACAGAGTGTCATGTTTTTAAGGATAATAGATAACTTAGCAACAGGTCTTATTATAACAGGAACTAGCCCCGCCCACCCACCCTTTCTATTCTTGAGAGTATCTCATTTGCCAAAATCGATCTTATTTAAGCAGATACTAGGCCCGCCCACCCACCCTCTCTTTTCTTAGAGGGTATGTCATTTGCTAAAATCAGTTTTATCTTAGCAGATACTAGCCCCGCCCACCCGCCCTCTCTTCTCTTGGAAGGTATCTCATTTGCCAAAATCAGTTTTATCTTAGAAACTACTAGCCCCGCCCACCCGCCCTCTCTTCTCTTGGAAGGTATCTCATTTTCCAATATTAGTTTTATCTTAGAAGCTAGTAGCCCCGCCCACCCACCCTGTCTTTACTTAGAGGGTATGTCATTTGCCAAAATCAGTTTTATCTTAGCAGATACTAGACCCGCCCACCCGCCCTCTCTTGTCTTGCAAGGTATCTCATTTGCCAAAATCAGTCTTATCTTAGAAGCTATTAGCCCCACCCACTCACCCTCTCTTTACTTAGAGGGTATGTCATTTGCCGAAATCAGTTTTGTCTTAGCTGATACTAACCCCGCCCTCTCTTCTCTTACAGGGTATCTCATTTCCAAAATCAATTTTATCTTAGTAAGTACTGATGACTAATTTTTACAAAAAATGATCAAAATTTTGTTATTACCATTTTCTTACCATTTTTTGGCAATGGAAGGGTTAACAAAAAAATACAATAGGGTTATTTTTAAAGTCTGTCTTACAATATTTTGTGGAAGGATAAATAAAGGTACACGCTTTAATGCGTTATCACCTAAATCAAATTTTAATATTCAGAGTGTTTATAGAAAAATCTAAAACTTGACAATTTTCAAAAATATCAATATTTCAGTTTTTTTTTAAGTGGAACACTCTGTATTTTAATAATGTATCTTACTCTAATTTTGTCGTCGTTCTTCTAATATGTCGATATGTCTCTAAAACTATAAAAAATCGCAGTAAATATCAACTTTAAATAGAAAATACTCAGCAAAAAAGAAAGAGAACAAAAAATAAAATAAGATGCACTAATAAAATGTAAGGTGTTCTATTCTATTTTTTTATAAACACTCTGTACATGAAAATTTAATTTCATTAAGACTACAACAAAACGCTTGCTTTTATTTATCTTTCCAGAAAATATTGTAACGCAGATTTTAAAAATTATCCTAGTGTGATTTTTTTAATCCTTTTGTGGCAAAAAATTCAAGAAAATTGGTATAATGTGGCAACGTCGGAACGCAATTTCAAAAATAAACTGCGATTGTAAAGTCTAAGAAAAGGTGAATAAAAATATGTAATGTTATATGGGGGGTGTTTCTTTTAGAAAGGCTAAGTTGTGATCGCGAATTTTCAATAGTGACTCACCCTGTATATAATAATAAACTTTTCAATAAGTCAGTTATTTAGAAAAAAAAGTTAAATCTTTTAATTCTAACCTTGATCACTATAATTTGAAAAAATCTGAAAACTTAAACTGAAACCTTAAAAAAATCCTGATCACTTGAAAGTTTAGAAATATACTTGATGAAATAAAAAAAAATACAACTGAAGTTTAATTATTATTTTATAAATGAAAAATATTTATTCATTTATTAAAACATATTTGGATTTATCTATATATAATATCAAAATATATAGGGTGTCTTCCTTGGTAGAAATAAATGATTCAAACAACAAATAGGTAAACATCCACTATTACGAGAACTATAAACATTTTTTATATACCTAGGTATATTCCATTTTTTTTTTGGAATGTGGTTACGTGAGATATTTTTCAAAGAAAAAGACTTTATAAAATTAGAAGGAAAAAATAGTAAAGAGTTTTGTTTATCCATGAACTAAATTTGTTTTAAATAATACTCTCAAATTTGAAAATGTGAAAATTTTTGAAAACTTGACTTTCGAAACTTCCCAAAAATAAGTTTCAAATTTTAAAATAATAATAATAGTTATATACTTATTTCCAAACTCAGATTAATCGTAGAATTAATATTTAAAACAGAAATGTTTAAAGTGGTAAAAATTTAGGGAGAGATTCTGTTTTTTTCAAAACATATTTTTTTAAATAACGAGTTATTTAAAAAATTCCTGAAGTTTACAAAACTTTAATTTGTTATAAAATCCTCAGCAGATACAGAAAACTGAAAATTTCAGCCCGAGCCCTCCCAGCACCCGCGCGAAAAGCGCCTGCTCCGCCACTGGCCGCCGACTGGGAAAAAATGTCAAAACGTCAAAAATGACGTTTCGAGGGGGCGCAGCCTACTCGGATGCTTTTCGGCGTAATTGGCGAGCCGCTGGACCGGCTCTAATTATATAGAAAACTGTCGAAAATATGGCCGGATGGACAAAAACTGGACGCAATGGAGAGAGATGTGGTTTCGGAACAGATGAATATAGATGATTCGCAATTGTCACCCGTAATTCATTAGTTGATAATGACGGTACCAAGCCCCGCCTTTCTCTGGTCGGACAAGATGTTGCGTGGTTTTTACGGTTGGTACCACCATTAATGCGACGGCCGGTACAATGCGCTACGAGGATCAATCGAGGCTTTGTCGATGCGACCAGAACACGGTGGTAACATTGTCGCTTATCGGACGATATCGAGGTGCTTATCGGACATGGGTCCCGTTTGATGGGCGACGGGAGCTGGATGGGTGTGTTGACGCTGGTACGGACGGTACTAAAGAGAGAGCTTGCTGGAGTTTTGACTGACGAGTTGGAAATGTTTGGCAGTTCGGCGAAGTCTTTGCTTCAAAATGTTCAAAGTTTGCTTTATTTTTGAGGGCTGAGTTTTCTGTTTTTTGGTTTTTGAAAAATTTGTGTTTATAAAAATAATTCGAAATTTCTCATACTTTGATTCTTAGTTTATTACACTGTTTTTAGTGAAATACCACTTCAAGATCTCCGCAAATTTTCCTGAAATGGTTCCAATTAAGTACAGCTGTATTTAATGGTCCTAATTTCTTTATAAATAATAATCAAAATGTTTTCTTTTCTTAAAAACTACTGAATGCTACTTAAGGTTAGTCTTTTTTTATTTAAGCTAAAAGCAAACCATTGCCTAAAAGTGTGAATCAGTGAATCATTGTTCACTACTGTGTTAAAATAAAAATAATATTATATCGTAAAAAATGCCAGAAATAACAGAGGGAGTGGGAAAAGTGGAATAATTGAAAGAAAGATTAAATAACTATTAAATAAAAACAATATGCAAGACACATAATTATATAAGAAGAAAAATTACATACCAAAGTTTTATCTATATATATATTTTACGAAACATCCTATATAATTTTACAGATTTAACTCTTTGTCGAAAAAAAGAAGAAACAATGGTAGAAAGGGTTTTGTATAAACAGTTTTTAAAATATTTATATTTTTAAGTAATAAAATGTCATATAATCAAAACTAATTTTTCCAGCATTTAACTATATGTAACTTCGAAATGGCACAATAACCTGGATTGCGGTTCACATTTTTCGATTCCTTGAACCTTTCTAGATCTATGTCCAAATTTTTAAACTCGACACTCGATCCATTTAGTTTTGAGAAACGAATATATAGAAACGTGTCATTTGTAAGTTAAAATACAGCCTTTTCAAATTTAACAAGACTTAACTCCAAAACGGTCCAAAAATCCATATTGTGGTTTGAAGTATTCAATTTTCTGTAGTTTTGTGATCCTGTAAGTAAATTGTCAGATCAAATACTTAATCCGTTTAATTTTGAGAAACGAATATAAGTAAGGTGACATTTGTGAGTTAAAAAATAGCCTTCTCTAGAATTTAACGACACTTAAGTCTGAAACGCCATAAAAACTCTCAATTTGGTTTGAAGTATTCGATTCCTTGAAGCTTCCTGGTCCTACCAGCAAATTTTTAGACAGGATGCTTGATCCGTTTCGTTTTGATAAACGAATATAAAGGAGGGTGTCATTTGTGAGTTTAAAAACAGTCTTTTTTCAAATTTAACGAGACTTAAGTCCAAAACGACACAAGTACCCGCATCGCACTTTCAAACATTCGATTCCTTGAAGCTTCCTAATTGTACGAGCAAATTTTCAGACCGGACTCGATCCCTTTGATTCTAAGAAACGAATATAAGTAAGGTGAGATTTGTGAGTTAAAAAATAGACTTCTCTAAAATTTAACGAGACTTAAGTCTAAAACGACATAAGAACTCTCAATTTGGTTTGAAGTATTCGATTCCTTGAAGCTTTCTGGTCCTACCAGCAAATTTTTAGACCGGATGCTTGATCCGTTTAGTTTTAAGAAACGAATATAAAGCAGTGTGTCATTTGTGAGTTTAAAAACAGCCTTTTTTCAAATTTAACGAGACTTAAGTCCAAAACGATACAAGAACCCGCATCGCACTTTCAAACATTCGATTCCTTGAAGCTTCCTAATTGTACGAGCAAATTTTCAGACCGAATACTCGATCTCTTCGATTCTAAGAAACGAATATAAGTAAGGCGACATTTGTGAGTTAAAAAATAGCCTTCTCTCGAATTTAACGAGACTTAAGTCTAAAACGACATAAGAGCTCTCAATTTAGTTTGAAGTATTCGATTCCTTGAAGCTTTCTGGTCCTACCAGCAAATTTTTAGACCGGATGCTTGATCCGTTTCGTTTTGATAAACGAATATAAAGGAGGGTGTCATTTGTGAGTTTAAAAACAGCCTTTTTTCAAATTTAACGAGACTTAAGTCCAAAACAACACAAGTACCCGCATCGAATTTTCAAACATTTGATTCCTTGAAGCTTCCTAATTGTACGAGCGAATTTTCAGACCAAATACTCGATCCGTTCGATTCTAAGAAACGAATATAAGTAGGGTGACATTTGTAAGTTAAAAAATAGCGTTCTCTCGAATTTAACGATACTTAAGTCCAAAACGACACAAGAACTCTCAATTTGGTTTGAAGTGTTCAATTACTTGAAGCTTTTTGGTCCTACCAGCAAATTTTTAGACCGAATGCTTGATCCGTTTAGTTTTGAGAAACGAATATAAAGCAGTGTGTCATTTGTGAATTTAAAAACAGCATTTTTTCAAATTTAACGAGACTTAAGTCCAAAACGATACAAGGACCCGCATCGCACTTTCAAACATTCGATTCCTTGAAGCTTCCTAATCGTACGAGCAAATTTGTAGATCGGATACTCGATCCCTTCGATTCTAAGAAACGAATATAAGTAAAGTGACATTTGTGAGTTAAAAAATTGCCTTCTGTCGAATTTAACGAGACTTAAGTCTAAAACGACATAAGAACTCTCAATTTGGTTTGAAGGATTCGATTCCTTGTAGCTTTCTGGTCCTACCAGCAAATTTTTAAACCGGATGCTTGATTCGTTTAGTTTTGAGAAACGAATATAAAGCAGGGTCTCATTTATAAGTTTAAAAACAGCCTTTTTTCAAATTTAACGAGACTTAAGTCCAAAACGACACAAGAACCTGCATCGCACTTTCAAACATTCGATTTCTTGAAGCTTCCTAATTGTACGCGCAAATTTTCAGATCGTATACTCGATCCCTTCGATTCTAAGAGACGAATATAAGCAAGGTGACATTTGTGAGTTAAAAATAGCCTTCTCTCAAATTTAACGAGACTTAAGTCTAAAACGACATAAGAACTCTCAATTTGGTTTGGAGTATTCGATTCTTTGAAGCTTTCTGGTCCTACCAGCAAATTTTTAGACCGGATGCTTGATCCGTTTCGTTTTGATAAACGAATATAAAGGAGGGTGTCATTTGTGAGTTTAAAAACAGCCTTTTTTCAAATTTAACGAGACTTAAGTCCAAAACAACACAAGTACCCGCATCGAATTTTCAAACATTTGATTCCTTGAAGCTTCCTAATTGTACGAGCGAATTTTCAGACCAAATACTCGATCCGTTCGATTCTAAGAAACGAATATAAGTAGGGTGACATTTGTGAGTTAAAAAATAGCGTTCTCTCGAATTTAACGATACTTAAGTCCAAAACGACACAAGAACTCTCAATTTGGTTTGAAGTGTTCGATTACTTGAAGCTTTTTGGTCCTACCAGCAAATTTTTAGACCGAATGCTTGATCCGTTTAGTTTTGAGAAACGAATATAAAGCAGTGTGTCATTTGTGAATTTAAAAACAGCATTTTTTCAAATTTAACGAGACTTAAGTCCAAAACGATACAAGGACCCGCATCGCACTTTCAAACATTCGATTCCTTGAAGCTTCCTAATCGTACGAGCAAATTTGTAGATCGGATACTCGATCCCTTCGATTCTAAGAAACGAATATAAGTAAGGTGACATTTGTGAGTTAAAAAATTGCCTTCTGTCGAATTTAACGAGACTTAAGTCTAAAACGACATAAGAACTCTCAATTTGGTTTGAAGGATTCGATTCCTTGTAGCTTTCTGGTCCTACCAGCAAATTTTTAAACCGGATGCTTGATTCGTTTAGTTTTGAGAAACGAATATAAAGCAGGGTCTCATTTATAAGTTTAAAAACAGCCTTTTTTCAAATTTAACGAGACTTAAGTCCAAAACGACACAAGAACCCGCACCGAACTTTCAAACATTCGATTTCTTGAAGCTTCCTAATTGTACGAACAAATTTTCAGACCAGATAGTCGATCCCTTCGATTCTAAGAAACGAATATAAGTAAAGTGACATTTGTGAGTTAAAAAATAACCTTCTCTCGAATTTAACGAGACTTAAGTCTAAAACGACATAAGAACTCTCAATTTGGTTTGAAGTATTCGATTCCTTGAAGCTTTCTGGTCCTACCAGCAAATTTTTAGACCGGATGCTTGATCCGTTTAGTTTTGAGAAACGAATATAAAGGAGGGTCTCATTTATAAGTTTAAAAACAGCCTTTTTTCAAATTTAACGGGACGTAAGTCCAAAACGACACAAGGATCCGCATCGCACTTTCAAACATTCGATTCCTTGAAGCTTCCTAATTGTACAAACAAATTTTCAGATCGGATACTCGATCCCTTCGATTCTAAGAAACGAATATAAGTAAGGTGACATTTGTGAGTTAAAAAATAGCCTTCTCTCGAATTTAACGAGACTGAAGTCTAAAACGACATAAGAACTCTCAATTTGGTTTGAAGTATTTGATTCCTTGAAGCTTTCTGGTCCTACCAGCAAATTGTTAGACCGGATGGTTGATCCGGTTAGTTTTGAGAAACGAATATAAAGAAGGGTGTCATTTGTGAGTTTAAAAACAGCCTTTTTTCTAATTTAACGAGACTTAAGTCCAAAACGACACAAGTACCCGCATCGCACTTTCAAACATTCGATTCCTGGAAGCTTCCTAATTGTACGAGCAAATTTTGAGACCGGACACTCGATCCATTCGATTCTAAGAAACAAATATAAGTAAAGTGACATTTGTGAGTTAAAAATAACCTTCTCTCGAATTTAACGAGGCTTAAGTCTAAAAAGACATAAGAACTCTCAATTTGGTTTGAAGTATTCGATTCCTTGAAACTTTCTGGTCCTACCACCAAATTTTTAGACCGGATGTTTGATCCGTTTAGTTTTGAGAAACGAATATAAAGCAGGGTGTCATTTGTGAGTTTAAAAACAGCCTTTTTTCAAATTTAACGAGACTTAAGTCCAAAACGACACAAACACCCGCATCACACTTTCAAACATTCAATTCTTTGAAGCTTCCTAATTCTACGAGTAAATTTTCAGACCGAATACTCGATCCCTTCGATTCTAAGAAACGAATATAAGTAAGGTGACATTTGTGAGTTAAAATATAGCCTTCTCTCGAATTTAACGAGACTTAAGTCTAAAACGACATAAGAACTCTCAATTTGGTTTAAAGTATTCGATTCCTTGAAGCTTTCTGGTCCTACCAGCAAATTTTTAGACCGGACGCTTGATCCGTTTAGTTTTGAGAAACGAATATAAAGGAGGGTGTAATTTATGAGTTTAAAAACAGCCTTTTTTCAAATTTAACGAGACTTAAGTCCAAAAGGATAGAAGTACCCGCATCGCACTTTGAAACATTCGATTCCTTGAAGCTTCCTAATTGTACGAGCAAATTTTCAGAGCGGATACTCGATCCCTTCGATTCTAAGAAACGAATATAAGTAAGGTGACATTTGTGAGTTAAAAAATAGCCTTCTCTCAAATTTAACGAGACTTAATTCTAAAACGACATAATAATTCGAATTTTGGTTTAAAGAATTCGATTCTCTGAAGCTTTCTGGTCCTACCAGCAAATTTTCAGACCGGATGCTTGATCCGTTTACTTTTGAGAAACGAATTTAAAGGAGGGTGTCATTTGTGAGTTAAAAAATAGCCTTTTTTCAAATTTAACGAAAGATTACTCTAAATCGGTACAAGAACCCGCATTGATGTTTGAAGCAATCTATTTCTTTAAGCTTTCTACGTTTGCGAGTAAATTTTTAGGCCAAATACACGATCCGTTTAATTTTTGGAAAAAAATAACTTGTATTTGTGAGTTACAAAACAGCCTCTTATCAAGTGTCATAAAAATCAAGTCTCATTCGACAAAAATGACAAATGTGAGTACACTGCCAATTTGCAAACTTAATCACCCTATAAATAAGTTAAAACATTCTTCAAATTTTTAGACATTTGTCAAGGCAAAGTCACTAAAAAGTTTTATGTAAGATTTCAGATCTCTTATCTTTAAATACGGCGAACGGAGAATTTTTAATTAAAGCCATTTTTTAAATTAAAAATGTTGATAACTTTTGATTAAACCTCTTTGTTTCTAATATAATTTCTCTTAATTTTTAATAACGTACAAGAATGCAAATATGGGGTGTAATTTCTAAAAACAATGCCCTGTATATTTGAAAATCGAAATGAAATTGTATCCATAAATATATACAAAAATGCATAAATCTTTTTTTTAATAATCTACTGGAATGGGTAATCTTCCGTCACCAAATCAAAGGAAAAGAAAAGTTTAAAACGGATATAAAAGAAATAAAAGACGAAGTAAAAGAACTAAGGAAAAAAATACACCTAAAACTGTAAAACGTCGTAAATAGCACAACAACAAAACATAAGAAAGCAGTCGGACAGAGGCGAATAGTAATGAAGAAACAGAAAATGTGATTAATAGAATGATGAAAATAATTTGAGAAAATTTCTTTAGTTGTATAAAAATCTTTTAGGAGCTGTAACAGTATGCGGATGTCCATCATCTTGTCGAGACATATTTTCCTTAGTGCCTTTGACACAGAGCTACCAAACATGGGTAGTAATAATAGCAGGAAGAGAGAATGTGTAGAGGTAAAAATAAATTATTGGGAGAGTACTGCGGCAGTGTCAAAGCAGTAAAGTTGAACATGTGCGATGAGGCATAGATCAATAAGGAAGAATTGTTTCCAAGAACAAAGAACTTGTGACAGAGAAACTCCGATTTTTCCATATTTTCCAATTATTTCTATCAGCTTTCATTTCCGATTCTTCCGCTATCGTTTCTCAGATTACCTACCTGTATTTTTTCCATTGAATAATAGCAATCGTTGAACTTTAATTAAATTTAGCGCTTTGATGTATCATGTTTATTTAACCGCGGTAATAACAACTGTGATTTGTGGACCAGAGTACAAGACGTTGTTAATTTTTAACATTTCGCTCTTTACTCAACAATAAACAAGAAAACAACCCAAGTTTGCAAGCATAAATTTCATCCCATCCGAGTCATCGCTCATCGCCGATTCCATTCAAGTTTCCACAAACCCACGAAAAAATAAACATCACACCAATAACGCACCTTGAATAATTTACGAATTATCATATTATTGGAAACGTTGCCGAGTCAAGCATCAGCACGCACCTCATGCATGCACAAGAATCTTCGACGGAATGCACTTTTTTCGTCCGACTGAAAAATCAACCGACGATTCTCGCTAGAACCAAACTTCTTGCATGCGCTCAATTAAAGCCATGTTCGAATAATAACAACACGTAGTGATAATGAGATAATGAAAAAGGAGAACAAATATGGTCAAAAGTTGTAAAATCTCGGCAATTTGTCTTAATTAGTGCCGAGAAGTGTTGGTGAGCATTAGAACATCCTGCCGTCATGTCGGAGGTTTTATCTAATTTATATGGTATCGGTAGAGCAGGTTCTATGAGGAATTATGGGATGGTTTTTTTCATGGTCGGGTGTAGTGGGTATAGAAAGTTTTCTTTTTAATCACTCAATTTCGTCTCAAATGGGATTATTAACCGACTTTGTGACGATTGACGAGGCGAAGTCGTGTCGCACTATTATCGTATCGTTAACTTTTTGACAATTTTTCAAAATTGTATTAAAGTTTGCTGCAATTTTAACCAATAAAAACAAACCGTTTGACAACTTGGCTAAAAAACTTGATCGATTTTTGACACTAAAGCCACTCTATCCATTTTGCAACGATCGACTCGAGCAATGTATCTGGTAGGTGTTGCAAATGATTTACGCCATATAAGCCCTGTTGTTGGGCGTTAGCTCGGAATTTTATGGAATCCAGTCGTAATTGTCATCGACCGCTAAGACCATTAAACGTACATAAATTTCATAGACAGACAGACGTACTTATTATTATTGTGGTCGCGCCAACATTAAAATTACATCTGTTGGTTTCGCGCCAACGGAAAAAACGACGACGCAAAAATCGCGGCACTTTGATGGGATGGACACCCTGTATACGAGGCATTGTTTAATTGAAGAAACGGCCGTCCGGCGAAAAAACACGCTGTCCAGTGTCAAAGCGGAAGTGTATGCAATTGGAATCTTAATTAGCAATAAATTTCAGGAAAAATTAACGAGCATTCGAGCCAGTGACGGCGCTAATTGGGATCGTTTAAGGACGAGGAGGTTAACAAGTTGGGAAGTTTTACAACCGCACTTGCAAGGATTTTTTATATAAATCATTGAAGTTAAAATGATTGATGGATAGAGTGTGGTTCTGTTTTACCGTCTAAGTTGGCTGTCGGTTGAAAAATACGTCTGTTCTATTGTGTTTCGACATGTCATTGATATAAACAATTGCATGTTCTAGTGCACTAATTTAAGCCATTAGCTGCGAAAGCTAGAGGCAAGACCAGCATCTGCATTGACCACTCTATTGGAAAAATTGCCCGTTGAATTGAAAATGTGGGACGGTACAAGGTTATCTATATCTAATTTCCAACAGCAGTTTTTATTGATTTCCTTTATTAAATATTTTACGCATATTTTAAAGTAATGAGAACATAAATCAGCTAAACGTAGACAATTGCTGGAACCAGATAATTTAATTGAAATGAATATCGCCTTAAATAGCAGTCAATAGAAACGCATAAAGACCTATTAAGCTTCTATTATAATCAGGAAACACCAACATAAACTAATAAATAAGAGTTCATAATAGAAAATTCCGAGTGAATGTAAACACGCAGCCAACGCTAACGCTCTTCGTTTAAACCACTTCATCTGGAATATATTCACACGATGTGATTGAAAATTTTTTGACTTGTAATAGGCCATGACATAACGTTGGCATCACTGATTCGGAAAAAGCACTACACCAACCCTTAAAATATTTTATATATTATCTACATATAAGTTTAATTTATTTTACTTCGATATCTCGCACAACTGACTTTACAATTTGCAATATTATCTGATCAAAAATAAATGTCGTTTTTTTTCTGATATTAACAATCGAAGAACGGCACCTTGTGAAGTCTGTAGCCTGAAGCCCACGCCGCCACTGATCCGCTCAGCGCTCATATGCGGGTACCCGTCCTGCGATGACCCTTTAATTTTTCCAAACGACTTTAATAAACATAAAAGTTATTAAAAGATAATTTATAATGTAGTTAAAATGGGTGCCACCTCAGGTGCTGATCGTACGACCCTCCCACAAAAACACTTTGTTGAGTGATGATCGTGTGACGCCTCTTCGTTTTGACATAATTAAAAAAGGATTAATCATGGAGGAAGCGACGAGTGCTGCCAACCACACAACGTCGCAGTGGCATGACTGACGAGACACTTAACCCAACTTTCAGTTTACACTAGAAAAATTTTCCAATTACGCTTACGTTTATGTCGGAATGATAATAAAATTTGTATAATTGAACGGGTTGGTTTCTTAAAAGAACCCATTTAGAGCAACAGCGTAATTAAATTACTTGTACTAAACAGTAAAAGATAAATACCAATAAAATAAATATTCGAATCGCCGGTATTATGTACCTCAACAATGGACAATTTAATGGGAAAGCTCTAAAGTTTAAATAATCGTTATTGCGATTTTGTGTGGGTTGACGATTCCAGTTTGAAATGGTATTTCCGGGTAAGAGAAAAAATGTTTTCTGGAGCTTTCGGACTAGTTTAAATTTAGCGTAATTAATTTTTTCGGCGGTCTAACAGTTAGGCGTAATAAAAACTTATATGGGAGCATGGGGATTCGGATAATTTATTTCTTTGCTTGATCGTAATAAATAATTTGATGACAATTTTACGATTAGTTTATGACATTTTTATAATCGGGGTAAGGATATAAAATTAATTATTGCATTCCTGGACGATTTGGTTGATGTGGGGTTGTGGGATGGCGGCGACATCTGGTAGGTGTATGACATGTGTTTGAAAAGAAACTGGTTAGTTAACTATTACGGAAGTATTGTAAATTTTTCCCCTAATGTTCGAGTCGGGTTTTAATCTCGAAGATAGGTGACCAACAATTCAAGAAAGCAGTCAGAACGTCATCTAGTAGAAGGTTTAAAGTTCTTAATGCAGAGAGTTGTTTTAGGTTGATGTAGAATTGTCAGTAGATGACGCCATATATTCAAAATCGTTCAAATTAGGCATGTGAAATCGAAAAACTGTGGCCAGTCATTAATTCAAATTATTCTCAAAATTCATTATTTACTACAAAGCCAATTTTCTTCTCAGTTGGCTAGCGATAATTTATTATTAATTTAATATATTTATTTATTTTTATTCTTTGCTAGTTTAACATATGTTCCAATTTTTATTTTGTTGATATGAACTTAATTTATTTTTTCTGTTTTTTTTTTCAATTTATGTCTACACAAAAACAATATTTCCCTTCCGAAATAGTGATCATCAACTTATTTGCAAAATATTCTAATATTTGACTACTTTTGAAAGTTTTAGTTTTTTTTAGAAATTCTTACCTTTTTGTGTTTTCCCTCATTCTTTCGGTTTCTCTCGAATTTGTTTGAATTTTATCAGATTTTTTCGTATTCTCTAGTATTTTCTCGTATTCTCCCGGATTCATTCGAATTCTACCAGTCCTCTCGATTTTTGTGTCTTCTTGGTAATGTTTTCGGATTTTATCGGATTCTCTGTGAATCTTTCGGATTCATTCACTCGATTTCCCCGAATTCTCTCCCACTTTTGGATTTTGTCGTATTCTTTCGGATTTTCTTGAATCATTGCGTCCTTTTTCTAATTTTTCTTTATTTTATCTGATTTTCTGGGAGTCTCGGATTCTTTCGGATCCTTCCAGATTCTGTTGGATTCTTTGGAATCCGATTCAATTATCCTTAATTTTTTTGTATTCTCTAGTATTCTTCCGTAATTTTTCGAATTTTCTCCAGTTCATTTGGATTTTCCGTATTCTTCCGTATTCCTTCGAATTCTCCTTGATTTTCTTTTATTTTCCCGAATTCTCTACGATTTTCTTGGATTTTTTGATATTCTCTCTGATTCACCCGAATCCTTACGTATTCTTACGAAATTTTTCCGAATTTTTTGTGATTTTCTATGAGTCTCTCGGATTCTTTCGGATTTTGTTGGATTCTCTTGAATTCTATTCGATTGTCCCAGATTTTTTCGTATTCTCACATAGTCTTCTGTATGCTCTCGTATTTTTTCTGTAGTCTCTTAGATTCTCTCGAATTCACTTCGATTTTCTTGGATTTTTCGTATTCTCTCATATTCTTCCACATTCTCTTGTATTCTTTCTGATTTCCTGGGATTCTTCCGGATTCTCTCAGATTTTTCCGTATTCTCTGGGAGTTAGGCACTCGAATTTTTTCGGATTCTCTCGGATTTTACGAATTCTCTACGATTCTCTTCGATTTTTTGATATTCTCTCGGATTTACCCGAATCCTTTCGTATCTTTTCGAAATTTTTCCGAATTTTTTGGGAGTCTGTCGGATTCTTTCAGATTTTGTTGGATTCTCTTGAATTCTCTTCGATTCTCTTGGATTTTTGTATTCTCTCGTTTTGTTCTGTATTATCCCCTACACTTCCGTATTTTCTCGTATTCTTTCGGATTTTTTCGTATTCTCTCGAATTTTTACGGATTCTTTCGAATTTTCCCGAATTCTCTCCGATTCTCTTGGATTTTTTCATATTCTCTCGTACCGTTCCATATTTTCTCGGATTCCCTTGGATTCTCTTGGCGTTTCTCGAATTCTTTCAGATTCTCTCGGATTTTCTCAACTCAAATTATCTTCGATTCTCTTGGATTTTTCGTGTTCTCTCATATTCTTCCACACTCTCTTGTATCCTTTCTTATTTCCTCGGATTCTCTCGGATTCTGTTGGATTCTCTTGAGTTCTCTTCGATTCTCTTGGATTTTTATATTCTCTCATGTTCTTCTTTATTATCCCGTACTCTTCTATATTTTCTTGTATTCTTTCTGATTTTTTCGTATTTTCTCGAATTTTTCGGATTTTCTCGAATCTTCCCCAATTCTCCCTGATTCTCTTGGAATTTTTCATATTCTGACGTATTGTCCCATATTTTTTCGGATTCTCCTGGTTTTTCTCGGAGTTTCTCGAATTCTTTCAGATTCTCTCGGATTTTTTCAAATTATCTTCGATTTTCTTGGATTTTTCGTATTCACCAGTACTTTTCCTTATCCTAACAGATTCTGTCGGACTTTTTTAGGATTTTATCAAATTCTATGGGAGTTTTTCGGATTCTGTTGTATTCTCTTTAATTCTCTCCGATATTCTTGGACTTTTTTGTATTTTCTTATTCTCTCGTATTTAGGTACTCGAATTCTTTCGGATTCTTTCGAATTTTCCCGCATTCTCTCCGATTCTCTTGGATTTTTTCATATTCTCTCGTACCGTTCCATATTTTCTCGGATTCCCTTGGATTCTCTTGGCGTTTTTCGAATTCTTCCAGATTCTCTCGCATTTTCTCATCTCAAATTATCTTCGATTCTCTTGGATTTTTCGTGTTCTCTCATATTCTTCCACATTCTCTTATATCCTTTCTTATTTCCTCGGATTCTCTCGGATTTAGGTATCCGAATTCTTTCGGAATCTGTTGGATTCTCTTGAGTTCTCTTCGATTCCCTTGGATTTTTATATTTTCCCATTTTCTCCTTTATTATCCCGTACCCTTCTATATTTTCTTGTATTCTTTCTGATTTTTTCGAATTCTCTCGAATTTTTCGGATTCTCTCGAATTTTCCACAATTCTCTCCAATTCTCTTGGAATTTATCATATTTTGTCGTACTGTTCCATATTTTTTCGGATTCTCCTGGTTTTTCTCGGAGTTTCTCGAATTCTTCCAGATCCTCTCGGATTTTCTCAAATTATATATCTTCGATTTTCCTGGATTTTTCGTATTCACCAGTACTTTCCCATATTCTAACAGATTCTGTCGGACTTTTTTCGGATTTTATCAAATTCTATCGGAGTTTCTCGGATTCTGTTGTATTTTCTTTAATTTTCTCCCATACTCTCGGACTTTTTTGTATTTTCTTATTCTCTCATATTTAGGTACTCAAATACTTTCGGATTCTTTGGAATTTTCCCGAATTCTCTCCGATTCTCTTGGATTTTTTCTATTCTCTCATACCGTTTTATATTTTTTCGCGGATTCTCATGGCGTTTCTCGAATTCTTCCAGATTCTCTGGGATTTTCTCATCTCAAATTATCTTCGATTTTCTTCGAATTTTCGTGTTGTCTCATATTCTTCCACACTCTCTTGTATCCTTTCTTATTTCCTCAGATTCTCTCGGATTTAGGTACCCGAATTCTTTCGGATTCTGTTGGATTCTCTTGAGATCTCTTCGATTCTCTTGGATTTTTATATTCTCTCATTTTATTCTTTGTTATCCCGAAATCTTCTATATTTTCTTGTATTCTTTCTGATTTTTTCGTATTCTCTCGAATTTTTCGGATTCTTTCGAATCTTCCCCAATTCTCTCAGATTCTCTTGGAATTTTCATATTCTGTCGTACTGTTCCATATTTTTTCGGATTGGCCTCTCTCGGAGTCTCTCAGATTCATCTTTTTGATTGTGTTGAATTCTCTTGAATTCTCTTCGATTCTCTTGGATTTTGTCGTATTCTTCCGTATTCTGTCGTATTCCTCTATATTCTCGCAGATTCTCTCGAATTCATTTCGAATCTCTTGGATTTTTGTATTCTCTCGTTTTTTCGTGTGTTACCCCGTATTCTTCTATATTCTCCAGAATTTTTACGGATTCTCTTGGATTTTTTCACATTCTCCCGTACTGATCCATATATTCTTTCAGATATTCCCGCATTCTTTCGGATTCTCTCGGATTTTTTCGGATTCGTTTCGATTCTCCTGAATTTCTTCATATTCTTCAGAAATTAAAAATATAGCTGTTCTAAAATTAGTCTAGTGGATCATGAAAAATATTGTAAAATTTCCGAAAAAATCCGAAGGGCTTCAAGAGAAACCGAAACAATACAGGAGAATACTAGAGAATATGAAAAATTCCAAAAGAATATACTAAACAATTCTAGAGAATACGAAAAAATCCAAGAGAATCGGAGAGGGTTAAAGAGAATCCGAAAAAAATGGAGGGATTCTTAGAGAATTCGAAAAAATCCGGAAGAATCCGAAAAAAATTCAAGAGAATACCAAAAATTTTAAAGAATCGGAGAGAATTCCGGAATATCCGCAAGAATACGAAAGATACCAGACTCCTAGAGAATACTATAGAATCCAAAAAAATCCAAGAGAATCCGAAAAAATGCGGAACAATACCAGAAAACACGAAAAAATTAAAGAGAACGAAGAGAATTCGGGAAAACCCGAGAGAATGAGAAAGTATCAGAGAGAATGTGAAAGAATACGAGAGAATATGGAAGCCTAAAGAGAATACGAAAAATCCAACAGAATCGGGAGAAACTCTAGAGAATTCGAAAGAATTGAGGAGACTGTTAGATGAACTGATAAAATAAAAACAAATCCCAAAATATACGAGATAATACAGAAGAATACGAAAGAATACGAAAAGTCCAATAGAACAGAAGTGAATTCGAAAGAATCCTCGAGCATACAGAAGAATACAAGAGAATACGAAAAAATCCAAGAGAGTCGAAGAGAGTTCAAGGGAATCCAACAGAATCCGGAAGAATCCTTAAGAATCTGAAAGACTTCTTTAGAGAATTCCATCAAATTAGAAGAAATTCTAAAGAATAAAAATAAAAAAATATAACAAAAAATCCGAGAAAGTACGAAAAAATCTAAGGGAATCGTAGAAAATTCGAGGGAATACGAAAGAACGCTAGAGCCTAAATAATCGGAGAGAATTCCCGAAAATTAGAAAGAATACAAGAGAATACAAAAGATAACGGGAGAATACGTAAAATTCAAGAGAACAGGAGAGATTTTGAAAGAATACAACAGAATCCAAGAGACTACTGCAGAATTTGATAAAATCCGAAAAAAATCCGACAGAATCTGATAAAATATGGAAAAATACTGGATAATACGAAAAATCCAAGAGAATCGGAAATAATTTGAGAAAATTCGAGAGTCTGGAAGAATCCGAGAAAATCCAGGATAATTCGAAAAAACATGGAACAGTACGAGAGAATACGAAAAAATCCAAGAAAATGGGAGAGAATTCGGGAAAATTCGAAAGAATCCGTGAAAATACAAGAAAATACGAAAAATTCGAAAGAATACGAAAGAATACGGAAGAATGTGGGATAATAGAGAAGAAAACGAGAGAATACAGAAATGTAAGAGATTTGAAATGAATTTGCGAGAATATGGGGAATACGAGATAATACGGAAGAGTACGGGGAATACGAAAAAATCCAAGAGAATCGACGAGAATTCAAGAGAAACTGAAAGAATCTGAAAGACTCCGAGAGAATCCCATCAAATCCGAAAAAATTCTAAAGAATACGCAAAAATTCGAGAGAATCCGAAAGAATTCGAGTAGCTAAATACGAGAAAATACGGAAAAATCCGAGAGAATCTGGAAGAATCCGAGGGAATAGGAAAGAATACAGGAGAATGTAGAAGAATATGAGAGAATACTGAACAATACGACCGCATGCAGAAGAATATGAGAGAATACGAAAAAATCTAGAAGAATCGAAGAGAATTCAAGAGAATCCAACATAATCCGGAAACATTCGAAAGAATACGGAAGAATTCGAGTGAATCCGAGAGAATATCAAAAATCCAAGAGAATCGTAGAGAATTCGGGAAAATAAGAAAAAATTCGAGGGAATACGAGAAAATTCGATAGAATCCGAGGTAATCCGAAAGAATACGGAAGAATACTAGAGAATACGAAAAAATCCAAGAAAATGGGAGAGACTTCGGGAAAATTCGAAAGAATCCGTGAAAATACAAGAAAATACGAAAAATTCGAAAGAATACGAAAGAATACAGAAATCTAAGAGATTTGAAATTAATTTGCGAGAATATGGGGAATACGAGAGAATACGGAAGAGTACGGGGAATACGAAAAAATCAAAGAAAATCGAAGAGAATTCAACAGAATCTGAAAGACTCCGAGAGAAGCCCATCAAATCCGAAAAAGTTCCAAAGAATACGCAAAAATTCCAGAGAATCCAAAAGAATTCGAGTAGCTAAATACGAGAAAATACGGAAAAATCCGAGAGAATCCGGAAGAATCCGAAGGAATAGGAAAGAATTCAGGAGAATGTAGAAGAATATGAGAGAATCCTGAACAATACGACCGTATACAGAAGAATATGAGAGAATACGAAAAAATCTAGGAGAATCGAAGAGAATTCAAGAAAATCCAACATAATTCGGAAACATTCTGAAGAATGCGAGTGAATCCGAGAGAATATCAAAAAATCCAAGAGAATCGTAGAGAATTCGGGAAAATAAGAGAAAATTTGAGGGAATACGGGAAAATACGGAAGAGTACGAGATAATACGGAAGAATACTAGAGAATACGAAAAAATTCAAGCCAATGAAAGAGAATTTGAGAGAATCCAACAGAATCTGGAAGGATCCAAAAAAATCTGAGAAATGACTAGAGAATTCGATAAAATCCGAAAAACTTCGAAAGAAGACGCAACAATGCAAAAGAATACGAAAGAACCCACCAAATATTTGAGAGAATACGAAAAAATCATAAACAATCAGAGAGAATTCCGAAAAATCCTAGAGAATACTAAAGAATACAAAAGAATACAAAAGACAACGGGAGAATACGAAAAATTGAAGAGAACAGGAGAGAATTCGAAAGAATCCGATAGAATCCAAAAAAATCCAAGAGAATCCGAAAAAATGCGGGAGAATATTAAAGAATACGAAGAAATTCAAGAGAATCGAGACGAATTCGAAAAAATCCGAGAGAATCTGAAAGAATGCATGAATATCTGAAAGAATATGGAACAGTACGGGAGAATGTGAAAAAATCCAAGAGAATCGGAGAGAATTCGGGAAAATTCGAGAGAATCCGAAAAAATTCGAGAGAATATAGAAGAGTACGGGGTAACACACGAAAAAACAAGAGAATACAAAAATCCAAGAGATTCGAAATGAATTCGAGAGAATCTGCTAGAATATAGAGGAATATGAGAGAATACGGAAGAATACGACGGGGAATACGAGCAAAACCAAGAGAATCGAAGAGAATTCAACACAATTAAAAAGAATCTGAGAGACTCCGAGAAAAGCCCTTCGAATCCAAAAAAATTCGAGAGAATCCGAAAGAATTCAAGAATCTAACTACGAGACAATAAGGAAATACAAAAAAGTCCAAGAGTATTGGAGAGAATTAAAGAGAATACAACAGAATCCGAGAGACCCCGATAGAATTTGATAAAATCCGAAAAAAGTCCGACAGAATCTGTTAGAATATGGAAAAATACTGGATAATACGAAAACTCCAAGAGAATCAGAGATAATTTGAGAAAATCCGAAAGTCTGGAAAAACCCGGGAAACTCCGAGAAAATCCAGGATAATTGGAAAAAATATGCAACAGTACGAGACAATACGAAAAAATCCGAAAGAATACGGAATAATAGAGAAGAAAACGAGAGAATACAGAAATCCAAGAGATTTGAAATGAATTTGCGAGAATATGGGGAATACGAGAGAATACGGGGAATACGAAAAAATCTAAGAGAATCGAAGAGAATTTAACAGAATCTGAAAGACTCCGACAGAAGCCCATCAAATCCGAAAAAATTCCAAAGAATACGCAAAAATTCGAGAGAATCCGAAAGAATTCGAGTAGTTAAAGACGAGAAAATACGGAAAAATCCGAGGGAATAGGAAAGAATACAGGAGAATGTATTATCACTGAAACTTTCGTTTGTGGTAGTCCATTATTAAAGCAAATTCAAATCAGAGTAAATCATTTATTCTTAATACAAAATACAGATACAAACACAAAAACTTAAACTAGTGGTCCATCAAAGGCCCGAAGAAATATTTACTCGGATTAGTTTCGTCTTCGCTCAAGAAGAAATCCCTTCCAAATTTCACAAACTCCTTCATCGTTATAGTGGCGGTGTCGTCCTCATCCATAAACTGAAAACACAAATCCGCATACACAGAACTTACGCCAATACAAAGATAAAAAAGCCGAAACTCGTCTACAGTGATGACTCCAGAATTATCCGTATCGAGCGCCTGTTAAAAAAAATTATAAACCTTAGCAGAAAAAACGACTTCATTCATTACCCTGAACATATACGGCAGAAAAGAGTGCGCTTTCCGCACTAGCTTCTTATCATTTATCACGTGGTGCATATCTTCCAGGAAGTGTTCAACTGTGACCAGATTGTAAGGGTTAATCGCACCGAATCTCTTTTCCCATAAGTTCTGCCAAAAAACGACTTTAAATTAACATAATAATTATAATTATACTAAACACACTTGTAGCAATTTTCTGAATTCGTCTTTGTGTTTGTCGCTCAAATGACCATACTCGATGAATTTGTCGCCCAAAATTTTAAAATCGTCATACGAAATGACGCCATCTTTATTTACGTCTAAAATGGCGTGGAAGGTTCGAATCTTCTGGCGCCAGAATTGTGACTCGCCCTAAAATTTTCACAACACGTGTGACTGTCGGTGTATACAGGGTGTGCAAACTTACTCTGTGACCGGGCGGTTCCAAATCGCTGTCGGACTGCGATTCAGATGAAATATCAAAATTGTCTTTCTTTTTTGGTACTTTGGCACGGCCTGAAACCGTCGCGTAGTGGCTGGCGATGGGTGTAACTCGACGGGCAAAATTCACCTGAAAATCATCGACACAATTATAATGAATTCAAAATTTGCTCTAATTCTCGACGACCGCACGTGCATCACCTGTTTCTCAATAATTTAACAACAACAAACTCAAGAACGACGTTCAACAGTCTGTGACAGCCCTGACCCAAAAATATCCAAACGAAATCAAAAGGGATCAAGGACGGTTTTTACCTGTTGATCGCTCCGACAAAAAATTAAATAGCTTTGTGCTTAACACCTGTAGCTTTGTTACGTTACCTAGAAAACCCAAAACGGTAAAGAAATAAGTAGATAATAAATCAACAACAACGCTTAACAGGTCAATATTGACACTGTAAACAGCACGTGTCGTAATCGAATATTTTTCTTTGTGAAAGCGCCGAAAATTGAAACTAGTAGACATTGATAAGGAAAACATACCACAAATCAATAAAATGTGTCGATAAATAAACAAAAATATCAATTTGTTGTGCGTACAAGAACCGAAACACCTACGATAGAAAGTGCACGTACTCCCGACCCAAATAGGACAAGATGCGCTGATAAAGATGACTAATTAATAATCGACAAAGTAACAAAGAGACAAAAGTCAATCATTTTTCTTGATTCAATCAATTTAAAAAATAATTAATAATTACGAAAAAGTACTAACCACATTTCTGCACTCTTCTTTTTTTCTTAAAATGCTTCTGCTGCACCTTGTTACACTTCTTAGCACGGAGAACGCCATATCTAGTCTTCGACGCTTGAAGAACACTCGGCTAACTAATCTTTCGGCTTTGATAGAGGAAGAACTCGATTTGTTTGGGTCTGGTAGACGAATAACAGGTCAAACTTCGTCCGGTGACTCTCTCTCTCTCTTATCACTTTATTTATTGTGTTTGGGTGTCCTCTTCAAGCCCTTACTACCGATCGTAATGAGAGTTAAATGCGTTCGTAATTTGGGTTGATTCAACGGATTGTTATCCGGTTTACGAGATAATTTTGACATTGGAGATAATTTAGGACTAACAATTTTTCTTTGTTTATCGGTCGAAATTAACATTTCGCGCCATTTTAATATCCAACGAGTCCCCTCTGCTGCACTACCACAGACCTATTTAAATCCACACTCAAACATGTACTCCTTTTATTACGAATAAGCAAAAATTGGATATATAAAATGGAAAAATAAAACAATCTAAAAATTTTATTTTTTATTTAGCGCACTACACAACACACTTACAAAAAATATATTCTATAAAATCGCATTATGTGATGACGTCATGTGCGCATTGAGCATAGCTTGCGTACTAAAATCCCTCTGGCAAACCCTACACACGTACGTTTTTTCCTTTTTAAAATCACTATCGTGTAATTTCATGTGTTGCTGCAACCGGTATCCTTTAAAACACGCATATTCGCAAAATTTACATTGAAATGGCTTATAACCTACAAAAAATAAATAAATAAATAAAATGAAACATAATTATGGACCGACCTGAGTGGATCTGTAAGTGCGAATTAAGCAACGACTTGTGTTTAAACGCTTTATCACAATATAGACATTTGAACGGCCTGAGATCGCTATGGGTTTTCGTGTGTTCCACCAAATGGCTTTTTTGGATGAAAGCTTTACCACATTCTGTACATAAAAAGGGCTTCTCACCTACATATAAACAGTTTTATTTGTTCTAGTTGTGATTTTTATTACCTGAATGTTTCCTCAAATGCAACTTAAGCTCAGATGGTCTACAAAACCTCTTGCCACAAATTTTACAGACTTCCGGTCGCCCTGTATGGATTTTCATGTGGGTGCTTAGAGCTCCGGCTTGAGCAAACCCCTGAAACCGTAATATATTGCCTGTTAAATAAAATGTGGGACATCCTGTATATATGAGTGTACCTTTCCACAGACACTACAAATGTGTGGTTTTTCGCCTGTGTGGATTCGTTCGTGTTCAGTCAGTTGGCTCTTATTTTTATGGAGTTTACCACAAAAGCTGCACTTGTATGGGCTATCCCCTCTGTGCACCTTTAAATGGGCATTAAGGCTGGCATTAGACCTAAGAATTTCATTTTTTTTCAGCTATTAATTATTCTAAATTACTTACTTCAGTTCTTTGGTACAAATATAACATACATATGTATCTTTTTTTTCTTTCACAGCTTTAGAATGAACTTTATTCATGTGTACTACAAAATTTCGAACTGTTTTTTGACACTGTTCACAGTATTTACTTTGAGATTTTTTTCTAAAATGTTAAAATACAAATAAAAACTGTCAATTTTGAACACCAGTCTTACACAACACTGTTTTCCTTGTTTTTATCTACAGTATCATCATTAGGATGGGGTTCAAACTTTATTAAAAATTCTAAATCACCTACAACATTCATCAGACAAACATAATAAAATGTGAAAACTCACCTGAATTGATTTTTGAATGTTTGCACTCTGTCAGTTCTTTATTACACAACAAACACAATAATTTATGACTTTTTCTATGCTCTGGTAAACTGAAAAAAAATCACCTCAGCTTTATACGTAAATCATGGCATTATCAAACTACCTGTGCAGTAGTGACATATGTGACATTAAAGCTTCAAACGTGTCCACAATATCAGAACACACTGTACATTTATACGCCGTTTCTTGCACCTGTTCTTTTTCACCGAGCTGCTTGATAATGAACTCGTGACTTTCAAGACACTTTTTTCTAAATTCGAACGAGATTTGTAGGGCGGTTTCACACTCATTGCATAAATACGAAGGAACTGCGTCGCTGCTGATCCACTGAGAACAAATTACGTAGTTTTTAATTCATAACGAGCAAAAATGTGTTCCTAACCTCAAAATCGTTGATCGTGGTAAACATAGTTATTAGTTCTTTGCCTTCGGGCTCACTTTCTGTTAAAAAGTGCATGTTGTCTGATACGTTTAAACACGCCCTGCATTTGTAAAACATTCTAAATGCGATTTTAACATAAACAAAAACAAAACAAAACGTCAAATGTCAGTTGTCACAGTTTGCATTAGGTGGATGTGTCTGAAGTCCCGTAGACGGTAATTTAAACGTGTGTTAATAATGTTACCGACTATTGACGACACTTGTCGGTAATTTTGAGCCAAATATTTTTATTTAGAATTTTATTTTAAACAAAATATATTGCGCTCGCATAATTACATTAGTGTCCAAGGCCAGGTAAATGTGCGAGTTTTCCCCCATTCCCGTAAATCTAAATTTGTCGAGACTCCCTTCTAAGAACCCGGAACGGCCGCATAAATTTTTAATTAATCGATCCTCTAATAAACGGCTCCCGTCCGATCTATTTCAGTCCTCCGTTCGCGCTCTCTCGTAGGTGAAACAGATACGTCACAATAATTCGACTGCTCCTCGGTTCCTTCAACAAATTATGTTAAATTATTGATGCAATCGAAGCGGGCAATCTCCTCGACTCAGCTCCGAAATTTACATAAAGCCGGATATAGTTGTGATATATTTCTGAATCGGGAACGAAATTATTCACTGGATGCGCAATTTGCACAAGTGCGTGATGGGGTGCTGACGAATGAACCAATGAAATATGAATGTCAAAAATACGAATAAAATTATATAATTTTTCTGACAAAAAAAAATCGAATGGTAACTCTAATTAAGACATTCGTCTTAACGTCTCGAGACGTAAAAATCAAGTTATCAAAACTAAACATCAATATCCAGTTATTAACGCGTCGTATCCTCTATCGAATCTGCACTAAAAATCCCATAAACACCCAATAACACTAACGATAAAAATTCAATACCGCCACCTCCGCCATCCCCCAGACGCCTCCGTCCCGTTCAGCCTGCATAAAACATGCCCATCACCCCGAGCACCCATAAAGCCGTTTACATCCCGTTGATGGTCCGCCGTGCCCCGTAAAACCATGAAAAATCGTCCCTGTCCCGGCGCATCCGCCACCTCGAGTGCGTGCACCGAAATGACCATCTTGGGATCCGAGGCATTAAATAAATTAGTTGGACCTGCGCCGTGCGGGGGTAAGGCACCAGCGTCGGCCTGAAAATCAATATAGCCCCAGAAAGCGTGCACTTCCAAACAACCTCCAGCTCGCGAAGCATGTCCGCGGAAAGGGACGGTTCGGCCAAGGGGACGGCTTTGGGGGCGATTTAACGTTTCGGCGACGGCGAAATGGCGTAGTGCAGCATGAGGTGCCCGAGAGTGTTGACCCTGATGTGTCTGCTGGGGCTGGGGAGCCCGCAGAGGCCCAACCTGGATACGAGGAGGCACGATGTCTACATTGCCGGATTCTTCCCGTTTGGGAAGGGAGTGGAGCATTCGGACACAGGTGAGGAGGTCTGAGGGGATCGATTGATGGAAGTGTGGCTGCAGACATACAGGGGATTTGGAAAGTCCTAGTTGTAAAAGTCACTAATGTAGTGCGGCGAAAGTTGCTCAAAACGTAGCAGATGTGGTGACTTTTCGACATCAAATTAAGTTCGCCATTTTGATAGTATTATTTATATTTTTGCTGGTCGAGCGTAAGTGTGATTAATGTCGATTTCAGTTCTTGCTGATTCGCAGATTGTAGCATACGAAAATATAGGTTTTTTGGTAAACACGATCTGTAACTTTGCAAAAATCGTCCCCATTTATGTTGCTAGGAGAAAAAGTGATTACGTATATGAAAGATGTCTTGATCTTAAAGAGAAAGGGATTAAAATTTGTTAAAAACTGAACTGAAAATATAATAATGACCTAATTTTCGATTCTTACTTAGTTGGACACAGAATTTTAAATAAATAGATAACAATGAGGAAGTATACAGCTATCATCACGATTTTAATTTTAGATATATGGATTTTCATTCCATTATCAAATTTTACGACTTATACCATCAATTATGTAATAAATTTCGTCGAAGTTTTGACAAAATACAGAGGTTTAGAGATCACAAAACTTTTAACTAAAATTATTTATTAATAATAGCTTCCGAAAAATTCACGATGTCATTTCGAAACAATATTTTATATGTACTTTTTTCGGAATTTTTTAGATTTATCTGATTGTAACAAATGTAGTAAAAAGGAACTTCAGTGACGATGTGCAGATCCACGTTTTTCTAAAGTTACAAGAAATTAAGACTTTTTTGCTTGTAATTTTTTAGGGTGTTCTGTTTTTGAGGCATAACACAAAATTTGGCCATTTTTATGAAACACTATATATAATTTTGAATAGTGCCATTAGCCCCTTCTTAGGCTTTATAACCACAATTTATTTTTGCAATTTCGGTGCGACGTTGCCACTTTCCAATTTTCATTAAATTTTTTGGCAATGGAAAGGTTCACAAAAAAATGACAAAGGGGTTATTTTTAAAACCTGTCTTACAATATTTTGTGTAGAGATAAATAAACATAGGCGCTCTCTTGTGGTAGCAATTAAATCAAATTTTAGAATACAGGGTGCTTAAAAAAAATCTAAAAGTTTATAGTTTTTGGAAAATGCTGGAGAAGGACATTCTCTTGAACCAACTTTGTTCACTTGTGAATAGTCGTGACGACCCATTCAACGTAAGACGAAACTTTCGTGAAAATCGAGGTGTTGCTGTTGAAATGGCAACCGACTCCCAGGGAATATACACCGATGAGGAATAAACGACTCTCGTCGAGTACTTTTCTCAACATAAGAGCGCCTCCGGAATCGCCGGGACAGGTTTGAGCATTGTGGGTAGACCCTACACAGTACTGTTTGGTGGTGAGTTTGCGGTTCACTCGACAGGTTTCTCTGTGCCTGAGCATAAATTTCGCTTGAACTTTAAAGCGGTTCATCACTGAAAGAAACTAAAATAACAAAAACGACCCTCGCAAGTACGAGAAAACTACGTACCGCCATGTTCTGTGTCGCCCCAGCCGGCAATCAGCAGAGTTTCATTAAAAGGAGTGATTAAATTTTTCGGAGGCAAACAAATCGGTTTGATGAAATCTGAAACATTTAGTGAGATCAAAATGATCAAATTCGTGCAACATGATCGCTACCTGTGTACTCTACTTCACGACTCATGCGTATTAAAGCGATGTCGTCTGTGAACGTACTTAGCTTATAATCAGGGTGCATGTGGTAGGATTCCACAGGTATGTCTTGAATTTTGTCAGCACAGTCGTCAAGCATGCAATCCGTTTCACTCCATACATCATACTCACCCAAAACCACTGAAGTTCTAAAACGTTCTTGTTTATTGATGCTAGTTTTTTGTTTAATGGCAACTCACAAATTTCGACCTACTAGGTTCAACATGTTTGGATCCACACAGTGAGCGGCAGTTAATAGATACCTTTTAGTAATAAGGCTACCATGGCACCCATACAACATGGTACCTTTTTTTGTGCGATATTTTATTAGACCAATCCATGGATAATCGCCAATGCAAGTTGGCTCTCCTCCTTCTATCAACATTTTCGGGACTGGAAGCTCTACTCCGCAGCTATCATAATTTGGGATGAGTTCGCCACTATCCATAAATTTTGTGACTTGTTGTGAGTCTGGACATTTCACGTAGATGCGATTGTACTCGAATTTACAGTGTAAAAGAGTTAGTAGAGTTGTACCAGCAAAAGTATCCTTCTTTGTTTTTAATATTGCGTTAACGTGGGAACAATTTTGTATTAGCACGCATTCATCTTTCTTATCAACTATAAACGCTGTGTGACTCCAAATTTGTAAAAAACTTAGAAAATCTACAAGAAATTTATTCGGAGGCGTTTTCTAGTTGTGGAGTATACTTACACAAGAACAACGCTGTTTTATTAACACAATACATTTCACGAACTTAACAGAACAATAACGTGTTACTGATCACAAACGCATAAATATTCCACTAATCACATAAAAGTTCTTATTTATTTATTATTTAGTTTCCTGGATTTCCAGAGGTTATCAATATGGTTATTTCAGTTGATTTCTAGCTAATACAGAAGACAAGGTTTCCGGGTGACTTTGAACCAGTCAAAGTGGGTGATTTGCATAAATTGGCGAGCTATTTTGCAACAGGCTATTTCCATTTTGAATCCTACAAGAGGAGTCAACGTTACAGTTGTATTTTTTATAAAAACAGAATTTTAGGTCTTGAACGTTTATCAGAAAATCGAATTAATCGAAAGCGGGCTCCAGAACAACCTCGAGGCTGCGTTCACGAATCCTGTAGAAGTACGCATCGCGGTTTGAATAGGGATCACCGTCGGGAACTAGCAGTTTTAATTACCGATCATCGTAACAATATTGTAACACAGGTTTTTAAAAATAAACCAACTACGATTTTTTGTGAACCCTTCCATTGCTAAAAAATTTCAAGAAAATTGGAACAACGTGGCAACGTCGTAACGGAATTTCAAAGATAAACTGCGGTTTTAAAGCCTAAGCAGACGTCAATCAAAATATATAAAAAAATATAGGGTGTTTCATTTAAAAAGACTCGCAAACGAAATGGGCCGGACACGATAGATCGGCGAGGTGAACCTGTATTTTCGTACTGCACGAATTGTATAAGTCAAGAAAGTATTATATTATTTAAAAAAAATGGTCTGCTGCAGGATATCTCCCCTACCGCTCGTAAAATAAAAATAATTTTCCCTGCACATTATACGCGTTTAGACAGATGACTTACGATGGTCATAAAAAAAACATAAAAAGTTGTTCTGTTAATAAAAGACTTAACGATCACAACTTCTTCGATTTCACAAATGCGAGCTCGAACATTTATTTAGTCGTCTATTTGCACAGATATTAATAACGTTTATAATTAAAAAATAAAACATATAAGCGAGTGTTGCTTACTAAATTGTAGGGATCAGTTTCTTGAACATATTTTGATCACAGAGTTTTTGTTATTCTGTCTATATATCATTTGCGAAAATCACTCCTATCTTAGTAAATACTAGCCCCACCCACCCACCCTATATTTTCCTAGAGGGTATTTCATCTGCCAAAATTAGTCTTATCTTAACAAATACTAGCGCTGCTCGTCTATCCTTTAATTTCTTGAAGGTGGGTGGGCTTCTAGTATTTACTAAGATAAGACTGACTTTGGTTGATGACATGTCTTCTAAGAAAATAAAGGGTGGGTGGGCGGGGTTAGTACTTTTCAGTCCCACATGACAGAAGATCATAATTAGCCCTGCCCACCCACCCTGTCTCCTTTTCAGCGATTAATGTTATCCGATCTGAATCAAATGAGTGATCTTATACTGAACAGAAATAAAATTAGCCGTTAGAATGCGAAGAGGGGGGTGGGCGGGGCTGCTACCTCTTACAATAAGGCTGATTTTGCCAAATGACATACCTTCCAAGAAAATCGAGGGTGGGTGGGCGGGCCTAATATTTGCTAAGATGAGACAGATTTTGGCAAATGTCATACCCTCTAAGAAAATAAAGTGTGGGTAGCGGTGTAGTATTTGGTAAGATAATACTGATTTTGGCACTTTGACATTTTCAACCATTTTTCAATTATTTCCGAAAATTAGTTGAACACATTTTCTTGTACATTTCGATATCCAAAAGTCATTTTCGGCTTCATTTCATCGGAAATTCCCCATTGAAATGCAGCAATTTTTAAAGTTTCGTCAATATAGCTGGCTAAAAAAAATGTAGAATATTTCCATGGCCAACTGTAATCTAAAAACTTTTTGATCACCCTCTAGAAGGATTTAATTCTTGCTCAAAATGAGATTTCAGCAGTTCTCAAACGGTTGAACAGACTTCTATTTTGAAAAAACTACCCGTTTTATCGAAAAATTGCACAAAGGTTTTTGAGTCCGTTTTGTCTTGGACACTCATCGTGAAATTTATGACAAACTATTCTCTAACACCCTGTATTTACAGAAATGGTTAAAATTTGTTTATTTGGGATAATACAGAAGTCAGGACAGCTCATGTCACGTTAGGTCAAGTCAGGTCAGGGGCATAAAATAAGAAATAAATTTTATATTAAATGGTGTAACAAAAAAAGTTGCGTGTAGCGCTTTTTTTTACTTTTTCCACAACCTAGATTCGATTATGTATTAGCTTTCACTCCCACTCGACAAAACAACATACTTAGCCCCGCCCATCCACCCTGTCTCCTTTTCACTGATTGATTTCATCCGATCTGGCAAATGACATATCTCTCAAGAAAATAAAGGGTGGGTGGGCGGAACTAGTTCTTTCTAGATAATACAGATTTTGGCAAATGACATACCCTTAAGGGACTAGCATTTGATAACATAAGACTGATTTTTGCACTTTAACATCTTCGACCATTTTTCAACTATTATATGTATAAATTTCTAGATTTTATTATTATTTTCCAGTCCCATTCGACAGAAGAACATAGTTCACCCCGCCCACCCACCTTGTCTTCTTTACAGTGATTGATTTTATCCAATCTGAATGAAATGAATGATCTTATACTGAACAGAAATAAAATTAGTCGTTAGAAATAGAAGAGAGGTGGGAGATAGGGGCGCTAGTACTTGCTACGATAAGGCTGATTTTGGCAAATGATATACCTTCCAAGACAATATTGGGGCGGGTGGGCGGGGCTAGTATTTGATAAGATAAGACTGATTTTGGCAAATGACATATCCTCTAAGAAAAGAGAGGGCGGGTGGGCGGGGCTAGTATTTTTGTCCCAGTATGCTGAGATATCGAAAATTTGTTTTCACTGGTGACTTGAACAATAAAGTTGATTCATATTTTGCATGCTTTACTTCTCGCATTTAATTGAAAGCAATAAGATATCAATAAATTAAGGCAATTGTTTGAAACTGGAACTATTAAAAATAAATGTGACAAATTCAAAAATATAGCAATGATAAAAATTTGGATACCTTACTTACCTTTTTACAGCACACTCTGCAAAAAACATATTGAGAATTTTCATTTAACACTAGTTAGGGATATTTTTGATCCAGCCGTGGACACTTGTAGAAACTTTTGGCACTTTGGACTCGAACTTCACTTGTCAGTACCAAAATAAGGCCTGACAAAATTAAGAACTAAACGGGTAAATGACAAAATGAATAATTGCTAGACGGATGCTGTAGTACTAGCCCCGCCCACCCGCCCTCTATTTTCTGTTAGAATATATCATCTGAAAAAGTCAGTCTCAAACTAGTAAATACTAGCCCCGCCCACCCACCCTCTGTTTTCTTAGAGGGTATGTCATCAACCAAAATCAGTCTTATTTTAGCAAGTACTAGCCGTGTCCTCTATTTTCTTGAGGGTGGGTGGGCGAGGCTAGTATTTACTAAGATAAGACTAACTTTTTCAAAAGATATACCTTTTAAAAAAATAAAAAGCGGGTGGGCGGGGCTAGTACTTGTTAAGATAAGAGTGATTTTGGCAAATGACATACCCTCCAGAAAACAAAGGGCGGGTGGGCGGGGCTAGTGCTTGCTAAGATGAGACTGATTTTGGCATATGACGTACCCACTAAGAAAATAAAGTGTGGGTGGACGGGACTAGTATTTGATAACATAAGACTGATTTTGGCACTTTTAACATTTTCGACCATTTTTCATAAATTATATGTATAAATTTCTAGATTTTATTATTACTTTCCAGTCCCACTCGACAGAAGAACATAGTTCACCCCGCCCACCCACCCTGTCTTCTTTACAGTGATTGATTTTGTCCAATCTGAATGAAATGAATGATCTTATACTGAACAGAAATAAAATTAGTCGTTAGAAATAGAAGAGGAGTGGGGGATGGGGGTGCTAGTACTTGCTACGATAAGGCTGATTTTGGCAAATGATATACCTTCCAAGACAATAGAGGGGGGGTGGGCGGGGCTAGTATTTGATAAGATAAGACTGATTTTGGCAAATGACGTGCCCTCTAAGGAAATAGGGGGTATAATATACATAAATTCCTATATTCTATTATTACTTTCCAATCCCATTCGACAGAAGAAAATAGTTAGCCCCGCCCACCCACCCTGTCTTCTTTTCAGTGATTAATTTTATCCGATTTGAATGAAATGAATGATCTTATACTGGGATCAATTTCTTATACATACTTTGATCACAGACTTTTTGTTGTTCTGTCTATATAGCATTTTCTTAGAGGGTATTTCATTTGAAAAAGTTAATCTCATCTTAGTAAATACTAGCCCCGCCCACCCACCCTCTATTTTCTTAGAAGGTATTTCATTTGCCAAAATTAGCCTTAATAGCTCTGCTCGCCTGTCCTCTAATTTCTTGAACGCGGGTGGGCTGGGCTAGTATGTACTAAGATAAGACTGACTTTGGTTGATGACATATCCTCTAAGAAAACAAAGGGTGGGTGGGCGGGGCTAGTACTTGTTAAGGTAATACTTACTTTCGTGAATAACATATCCTCTAAGAAAAGAGAGGGCGGGTGGGCGGGGCTAGTACTTTTGTCCCAGTAAGCTGAGTTATCGAAAATTTCTTTTCACAGGTAACTTGAACAATAAAATTGATTCATATTTTGCACGTTTTACTTCTCGCATTTAATTGAAATCAATAAGATATCAAAAAATTAAAGCACTTGTTTAAAACTGGAACTAATAAAAATAAATGTGACAAATTCAAATATATAGCAATGATAAAAATTTGGATACCTTACTTACCTTTTTACAGCATATTATGCAAAAAAACAGATTGAGAATTTTCATTTAACACTAGTTCGGGATACTTTTGTTCCGGCTGTGGACACTTGTAGAAACTTTTGGCACTTTGGACTCGAACTTCACTTGTCAGTACCAAAATAAGGCCTGACAAAATTATGAACGAAACGGGTAAATGACAAAAGGAATAATTGCTAGACGGATTTGAAAAAGTCAGTCTCAAATTAGTAAATTATAGCCCCGCCCACCCACCCTCTATTTCTTGAGGGATAAGACTAACTTTTTCAAATGATATACCCTTTAAGAAAATAAAGGGCGGGTGGGCCGGGCTAGTACTTCTTAAGATAAGACTGATTTTGGCAAATGACATATCCTCAAGAAAATAAAGGACGGGTGGGCGGGGCTAGTGCTTGCTAAGATAAGACTGATTTTGACAAATGTAATATCGTCACAACTTAGAAAAATCAGCCGAGAACGATAATAATTACTTTAGGGTCCACTAAAATTTCTGTTAAAATCATTCAAGGTATATTGAATTAATTTATGGTATAATTTGAATTTAATAAAGACATTATTATTTAAATAAATTGCGCCCTTAACAATTATTTAATTTGACAGACTGCGTTATTTTATCAGTGTCAGGATTTTCAAGCGATTCTATGAAGTTTAACACACACAAAAGAGGAAAAAACAGAAGAAAATGGTGATGTCGCGGTCGTCATATTAAAAAATATATATTTTCTTTCTTATTTTCCCAGTCCGTTTTCTTTATTAATCGACATTATTCAGCTGTTTGTTTGCCCACCGCCACCTAATCTAATTATACGTTTGCTTTTTTGCTAAGATCAATTTTCAGCGAATCGGTTGAAAAACTCGCGTCACAAATTACCCCTCGGAAGCCCAGAAACACAATTAATTCGATCAATGTAATCTATTATTAAGACGTCTGTGGTTCGAGGGAAGCAAACTTAGTAATAATAGAAGGATTAATCCCTTAGTCTGCGTCGGATAGGCAGATATTAAATTAGTTTGTAAATTGAATGGTGAATATTACTTCCCCGAACAGCTCAAGGAATAGAAGCAAATTTCAGAAACCAAACCCGAGAACGAAATGCCACATTCAGGACACATTTCGCGTAATTGGACGTCCATATACCGTCCCGTTAGTTCTATCTGTCTCTATCCTCGAACTTCTGAAACAAAGACGGTCGAATTTCACACACTGTTGTTTTGTATAATTAGTAGGACGTCCGCATCCGTCTGTCGGTCTGTCTCTTTGCAGGTCGCGGAGTCATGCCTAGCGTCAAGTTGGCCTTGGACCACGTCAACGAGCACTCGATCCTAAGCAACTACCGCCTGCACATGTGGTGGAACGACACAATGGTAAGTATTCACGTGGAATTTTGCGACCAAGACACCGGCTGGCGCCGGATGGGGTCGGGAAGACAGTTGCGGCGGATTTTGAATTTTTAATCCGTTCTCTGCATTCCCAGCCCGGTCCAGCGCACGATCTTCAGAGCATGCGCACGATGGTACTTAAGTTTAAGTTGCTTGTAACTGTCGGTTGCGACGCTATAAAAACACACAGCAATGAATTAAATGCGATAAATGGACGATGAATTACTGTATTGTTGGAGATGAAAGGGGTTGATACGGGTGCGCGCGCAACCGGCAGCCGAATAAATGGACTTTATTTATGGAGTGTTTACGCCGGAAGTGAATCGTCAAAACCGCTCCCGATATGAATGTCTCGCAAATCGTGGAAAATTATTTATTGTGGATTTTTATTTGCTTTAATTAAATGCGAGCAATTTGCGTGTTTGCGAGGGTTGATAATTGGAATAAAGGGGAATGTTTTCGGGGGTTAAATTTACTCGGATTTTTAACGACTTGATATTTAAGGAAAGTTCAAGCTATTTATGAATGTACAAGGACGAAGTGATTAATGAGTAAAGAGGGTTGCGGTGGGGTGGGTATAAGTTTCTTATTAATAATGGAGTAGGAAGTATGGGTTCCTATGATGTGTAGGGACAACTTGGAAGTTTCTTAACAAGGCGTAGCTGGTAGGATGCTAATTTAACATTTAAGTCTCCTCTAAAAATTATTAAATAAATCTTTTGAAAAATTCGTTGTGCTAGTTTTTTCATATTTGATGTTTTCGTAGGTGTTTGCGTTTTTTATTGCCCACGAGACACAGCTTAAGTATTCTGATACACGAACATTGATGTATGGCTGTTTACGTCAGCGGATATTTCCGTTGCCACCCGATTATTCTCCATACTAATAAAGAAAATTACCCACAAAAAGTCGCATTACAGAAAATTCTAGGTTGGTACCGCGTGAACTTTAAATTTTCAACCACGGTGACGTCATACCGCATTCTGTACTTACCGCGTCTATTTTAAACCCGATCGAAACGCCAGTACCTAATAATACGTTTCGCTTGCAGCGGGCATGAAAAATGCAAACACGAGTCTACCCAATGACGAAAGTAAAAGTCATAATACAGAATAATACCCCACTATTAACACCGTATTAGTCAAACCTTCCTTGTATCTGTAACATCCCGATTTCTAAAAATATGCCGACGGACCGCAGTCCGCGACTCATAAATACCCCAGTTTAAAAATGTATCTCGACTAAAAGCCTGTTTGCCGGGCTCTGACAAATATTATGAAAAATCGATGACCGTCCCCGCGTTTATTTGTTTACAAGTGACGGCGTCACGTCGGGCAGTCTGAAATTTCCAGGATCGATTCACCCCGGCGCATCCACCAAATTTGCCATAATTGAAAAGACGGTCCCGATAAAGTGCCGCCTAATCAAATTTTCAGTGTAATGCCGCCGTGGGAGTCAAAGCCTTTTTCGACATGATGCACAGCGGCCCCCACAAGCTCATGCTCTTCGGGGCGGCGTGCACGCACGTCACCGACCCGATCGCCAAAGCGTCGAAGCACTGGCATCTCACCCAGGTATTATTATTACATTTGTACTATTATACTATTATATTACTCTGTGTCAGCTCTCCTACGCGGACACGCACCCGATGTTCACCAAGGACAGCTTTCCAAATTTTTTCCGAATAGTGCCGTCGGAAAACGCCTTCAACTCTCCAAGACTGTCGCTCCTAAAAGAATTCAACTGGACCAGGGTCAGCACAATATACCAGAACGAACCGCGCTACTCCTTGGCGCACAACAGGTAAATTTCTCTTGTGGGCGCGCACTGCCTTAAATCGCGTTTTTTCGGCCAGATTAGTGGCCGAACTGGACACTCTAGGATACCAAGTAGTCGAAACTCAAAGCTTTACCAACGAAGTGACCACGGCTTTGAGCAAGCTCAAGGAGAAGGACACGAGGATCATCCTGGGGAATTTCAACGAGAGGTGGGCGCGGATGATCTTCTGCGAAGCGTACAAGCTGGAGATGTACGGGAGGAAGTACCAGTGGGTGATCATGGGGACTTACAGCAACTACTGGTGGCGGAAAAACGAAACCGACGGGAATTGTACCCTGGACGAGATCGAACTGGCCTTGCAGCAAACTATTCTCACGGACCTACTACCTCTGTCGACTAGTGGGGAGATCACGATATCGGGAATTGTAAGTAAAGACTCAAAATTGTTAAGTGCTATTTTTCGCAAACATTGGGTACTTGTTACAAAGGCGTAACGGTTTTCGAAGAGTGTTTATGACAAAAGTATAAGCTTTCAAAGCGTTGGGCTTGGAAATATAATAAAAGAAAGAGTTCTTTGTCGAGGGGTAATTGGATCGAGTTTCGTTTAGAGCCTGCTTTCTAATCTAATCGGTCTGAAAGACATTTAAAAAGTCAATACGATATTCCCCAATGAACGCTATTCAATAACCCTAAACACGTTTTATTTTTTTCTGACAGAAAGCGTCTTTCCAGTTCGCCTTTACAACTGGTATTTCATTAATCTTTCATATGTTTACAGCTCGTGATAATCCTTTATTGCTACTTTAATTTGTCCCAGTCGTTGCTTTTTTTGTCGCCGACTTCACTAGCTTTACGTTTAGTTTGTTAGTAAATATAGTAGTAAGTTTTTATGAGACTCTGGATATATCTCGTGTCCATTTATTACACGATTCAATTAAATTATTTTTTTCTCCTTTTAGAATTTCCAAGAATTTTATAGAACTTTTTTACTCAATTACAAATCGAATTTTCTAAAATCTCGATCTGATACTGAAAAATTTCCGTCCTTTCTAATTTCTGGATAGAATTCTTCCAGAATTTTCCTAAAAACTTTCTTAGAATGTTCTATAAATTCCTCGAAAATTCCTTCTAAAACGCTCTGGATACATCCTTTTCATTCCTACTTGACGTCGAAATATATCTGTTTCTGTTCTGATTTAAATAGAATTCTTTTAGAACAACATCTTCATAATAGAAGTTTCCTTACTCACATAAGGATGGAATTTTTTAGAATCTCGATCTTATGCTGAAAATTTTCTATCCTTTTTAGTTTCCGGATAGAATTTTTCCAGGATCTTTCCAATAATTCTCGTCTTTTGGAAGTTCTAGAAATTATTCGAAAATTCCTTCTAGAACGTTCTTGATGCATATTTTTCTGTTGATTCTATTCCTATACGAAGTCGAAATATTTTTGTTTCTGTTCATAGAATTCGTCTAGAACAGCATTTGCTATTTATAATATCAAGAATTTCGGAAAAAAAATTGCCTTATCAGTATCAAGTTTTCCATAAATTTTGTTTAAAAATGGCCACTGCAGCGAAATTCTCGTATCTTAAATTGTTTGCAACAAATTCCTAGCTCTGAGAATGTTTGTGAACAAACGATCTTTCAATTTTTCGCTTTTGAAAATTTTTGATTTTCCGATTTTTAAATTTTTGATTTGTCGATCTTTTCAGGTTTCAATTCTTCAATTTTTCGATGTTTTGATTTCCAGATTTCTCTTTTATCGATTTTCTAATTTTTCAGTTTTGGGATTTTTTAGTAACCCGATCTTTCAATTTTTGAGCTTTTTGACTTTTTAAATTTTTCGTTTTTTTTATAAATTCACATTTTTCAAATTCTTGATTTTTGTTTTGATTTTTGAGTTTTTCGATTTTACGATTTTTTGTTGTGATTGACGTTGCGATTTCTCCATTTGTAACACTCCAATTTTTCGATTTTCTTGGATTATCGATTTCTCGACATCTCTGTTTTCCGGTTTTTTAAAGTTTTTTGATTTTCCGATTTTTCAAGTTTTCGATTCCTCAATTTTTCAACATTTCAATCCTGAGAATACATGTTTCAATTTTTCCATATTTTAATTTTTCTTATTTTTGATTTCGATTTCTCGGTTTTCCTTTTCAACTTTTCATTTTATGAAAAAATCGATAAGATTGAAAAAAATCTAAAATTTAATAAGTCAAAAATATGAAAAATCGAAAAATTGAATAAAAAGATTCTGAAAATTCTATATATTCCAGAGATTTTAGAAATACTAACGAATTCTAAAATAAAGATTTTAGAAATTAGATTCTAGGGATTCTAAAGCGTCTTGAGATTCTAGCGTTTTTAGAGATTATGAAGATTTTAAAGATTTCGAAGTTTTCAAAGATTCAAAGATTTCTGAAATTTCCAGAATCTAGAGAATCCAGAAGTTCTAAAGTATCTAAATATTTCGAAGACTGAAGATTCGAAAAGTTCTGAAGATTATAAAGTCTCAAGATTTCAGAAGTTTCAAAAATCCCGAAGATACCGAATATTCAGAGAGTGGCGATTCCAGAAACTCTAAAGATTCTGATTTCAAAAGATTCCAAAAATTTCCGAAATTTCCGTAATCCTAAAGATTTCAGAAATTCCAAATACTCTTGAAAATTCTAAAACTTTGGAAGACTTTAAAGATTCTCAAGATTCTGAAGAAAAAATTCGGTATATTCCGATACTCTTTAGCTTCCAGAGATCTGAATATTTCGCAAATTGAAGATTATACAAATTATAAAAATTCCAAAGATTTCACAAAGGTTTCAGAAATTCCAAAGATTCCGGAAATTATAGAATTTAGAGATTGCAGAATCTTTAAATGTTTTGAGGATTCTGGAAATTTGATACATTCGTCAGATTTTAGATTCTAAATAATCTAGAGATTGTAAAGATTTTAGAAACTTTACAGCGCCTTGAGACTAGCGATTCTAGACATTCTAAAGATTTTAAAGATTTCGAAAGTTTCAAAGATTCAAAGATATCGGATAGTCCCAAAATCTAGAGAATCCAGAAATTCTAAAGAATCTGGATATTTCCAAGACTGAAGATTCGAAAAGTTCTGAAGATTTCAAATTTTCCAAAGATTGCAAGAATTCCAAAGGGTTAATAGATTCTACAAATTCCAAAAATTCCAAATATTCAGAGACTCTTTAGCTTCCAGAGATCTGAATACTTGGCAAATTGAAGGTTATAAAAATTCTAAAAATTTCAAAGACTTCACAAAGGTTCCGGAAATTCTAGAATCTAGAAATTTCAGAATCTCTAAATATTCTGAGGATTCTGAAAAATTTAAACATTCTTCAGATTTTAGATTCTAACGAATGTAGATTCTAAATAATCTAGAGATTCTAGAAACTCTACAACGCCTTGAGTTTCTAGCGATTCTAGAGATTCTGAAGACTTTAAAAATTTCGAAGGTTTTAAAGATTCAAAGACATCGGATGTTCCCAAAATCTAGAGAATTCAGGGGTTCTAAAGAATCTGAATATTTCTAAGACTGAAGATTCGAAAAGTTCTGAAGATTATAAAGTCCAAAGGTTTCAGAAGTTTCAAAAATCCCAAAGATACCGAATATTCAGAGAGTGGAAATTCTAGAAACTCTAAGAACTCTGAATACTTTGAAAATTTCGAAGACTAAATATTCCAAAAATTCAGAAGACTAAAAACTTCGGAGATTCTGAAGATGATAAAGATTCCTAAGATTTCAAAAGATTCCAAAAATTTCAGAAATTTCCGCAATCCTAAAGATTTCACAGATTCCAAATACTTATATGAAGATTCCGAATATTTCGTAGGTTGAAGATTCCAAAACTTTGGAAACCAGATTTTACAAATTCCAAAGATTCCTTATATTTCGAGATTCTCTAGGTTCCGGAGATCTGAATACTTCGAAAATTGGAGATTATAAAAATTCTGAAAATTATAAAAGTTCCAAATATTTCACAAAGGTTCCAAAGATTCCGGAAATTCCGAGAATACTAGAGATTCCAGAATCTCTAAATATTCTGAGGATTCTGAAAATTTTGTACATTCTTCAGATTTTAGAGATTCTAACGAATGTAGATTCCAAATAATCTAGAGATTCTAGAAACTACAGCGCCTAGAGATTCTAGCAATTCTAGAGATTTTAAAAATTTTGAAGATGATAAAGATTCCAAACATTTCAAAAGATTCCAAAAATTTCAGAAATTTTCGTAATCCTAAAGATTCCAAATATTTCTATGAAGATTCCAAAATATTTCGACGGTTGAATATTCCAAAATTTTGGAAACCAGATTCTACAAATTCCAAAGATTTCGTATATTCCCAGACTCTCTAGGTTCCAGAGATCTGAATATTTCGCAAATTGAAGATTAGATAAATTCTGAAAATTATAAAAATTCCAAAGATTCACAAAGGTTCCAGAGGTTCCAAAGATTCCGGAAATTCTAGAATCTAGAGATTTCAGAATCTCTAAATATTCTGAGGATTCTGAAAATTTTATACATTCTTCAGATTTTAGATTCTAACAAATGTAGATTCTAAATAATCTAGAGATTCTAGAAACTCTACAGGGCCTTGAGATTCCAGCGATTTTAGACATTCTGAAAACTTTAAAGATTTCGAAGCTTTCAAAGATTCAAAGATATCGGATAATCCCAAAATCTAGAGAATCCAGAGGTTCTAAAGAATCTGAATATTTCAGTGACTGAAGATTCGAAAAATTCTGAAGATTATAAAGTCCAAAGGTTTGAGAAGTTTCAAAAATCCCAAAGATACCAAATATTCAGAGAGTGCTGATTCTAGAAAAATCAAAGGATTCTGACCACTTTGGAGATTCTGAAGATTATAAAGAATCCACAGATTTCGAAAGATTCCAACAATTTCCGAAATTTCCGTAATCCTAAAGATTTCAGAAATTCCAAATACTCTTATGAAGATTCCGAATATTTCGAAGGTTGAAAATTCCAAAACTTTGGAAGACTTTAAAGATTCTCAAGATTCTGAAGATTCTAAATTTTCCAAAGATTGCAGGAATTCCAAAGGGTTAACAGATTCTATAAATTCCAATGATTCCGTATATTCCGAGACTCTAGCTTCCAGAGATGTGAATATTTCGCAAATTGAAAATTATAATAATTCTAAAAATTATAAAATGTCTAAAAAATTATAAAAATTCTAAAGATTTCACAAATTTTCCAAAGATTCCGGAAATTCTAGAATCTGGAGATTTCAGAATCTATAGTACTATGAGGATTCTGAAAATTTTATACATTCTTCAGATTTTAGATTCTAACGAATGTAGATTCTAAAAAATCTAGAGATTCTAGCGATTCTAGAAACTCTACAGCGCCTTGAGATTCTAACGATTCTAGAGACTCTGAAGACTTTAAAGATTTCGAAGGTTTCAAAGATTCAAAATATCGGATATTCCCAAAATCTAGAGAATCCAGAGGTTCTAAAGAATCTGAATATTTCGATGACTGAAGATTCGAAAAATTCTGACGATTATAAAGCTCAAAGGTTTCAGAAATTTCAAAAATCCCGAAGATACCGAATACTCAGAGAGTGGAAATTTCAGAAACTCTATGAACTCTGACGACTTTGAAAATTTCGAAGACTAAATACATATTCTAAAAATTCAGAAGACTTTGAAAACTTCGGAGATTCTGAAAATGATAAAGATTCCAAAGATTTCAAAAGATTCCAAATACTTATATGAAGATTCCGAATATTTCGAAGGTTGAAGATTCCAAAACTTTGGAGACCAGATTCTACAAATTCCAAAGATTCCGGAAATTCCAAGAATCTAGAGAATCCTGAATCTCTAAATATTCTGAGGATTCTGAAAATTTTATACATTCTTCAGATTTTAGAGATTCTAACGAATGTAGATTCTAAATAATCTAGATTCTACATTCTAGAAACCACAGCGCATTGAGATTCTAGCGATTCTAGAGATTTTAAAGATTTTACAGATTCTGAAGGTTCTAAATATTTAGAAAAAAGAAGATTCGAAAAATCCTGAAGATTTTGAAGATTGCCAAGACTCTAAAGATAAGAAATATTCCAAAGGTTTTAAAAATGAGAGATGCTGAAAATTCTGAATATTTCGGAGATCTTCCAAAAATTCTGAGAATTATAAAGATTTCAAATATTCCAAAGGTTACAAAAGCCAATAAATTCCGCAAATCCGTACACTTTAAAGATTTCAGAGATTCTAAATAATTCGAAGATTCCAAAAATTATGAAAACGGAACATTTAAAAAATTCTAAATTCCTAAGAGTGGGTATATTCCGAGACTAGCGATCGAGATATCTTCACTTCTTCAAATGTTCTAGAATGTCTTTCTCTTATTGTTAATTCATTTTTTAACCCCCAATTTCTTTTGTAGACAGCAGATGAATACAAGCTAGAATACGACTCTCGCCGCGGCCCCGAATACTCCCGATTCCACGGCTACACCTACGACGGCATCTGGGCCGTAGCCCTCGCCATCAAGAACGTAGCCCATAAAATCCGAGTAATCAAACGAAACATGACAGTTAGCGACTTCCGCTACCACGATCCCATCTGGGAGCGACTTTTCCTAGAAGCCCTTCGCAACACCAGTTTCGAGGGCGTCACCGGACCCGTCAGATTCTACGACAACGAACGCAAAGCCAGCATCCTCCTCAAACAATTCCAAGACGGCATCGAAGTGAAAGTGGGTGAATACAGTGCAGCCACCCAGCACCTAGACCTCACCCTCGGAGCGCCCTTGAAGTGGATCGGAAAGTAATCCCGACCGCATTTTCGTCATTGTTGTGCGAATAATCTAAGACCATTTCAGGCATCCCCCCAAAGACAGGACGTTGCTGATAATCGAACACACCAGAGTGAACAAGACGGTGTACGCCATCTTGGCCACGTTAGCGGTGTGTGGGATCATAATGGCGACGGTCTTTCTAGCCTTCAACATCAAGTATCGCAATCAACGCTACATCAAGATGTCGAGCCCTCAACTCAATAATTTGATCATCATTGGGTGTATCTTGACGTACACGAGTATTATTTTTTTGGGATTGGATTCAGGTCTGTCGAGTATCGATGCGTTTCCGTATATTTGTACGGCGAGGGTTTGGACTTTGATGGCGGGCTTTTCACTGGCTTTTGGTGCTATGTTTAGTAAAACCTGGAGGGTGCACTCTATTTTCACCGACGTCAAACTCAACAAGAAGATCATCAAGGATTATAAGCTTTTCATGGTGGTGGGGGTGTTGTTGTTCATCGATTTGGTGATTATGACGACGTGGCAAGTCGCTGATCCGTTCTACCGGGAGACTAAGCAGCTAGAGTCCTATGTAAGTTATCAAAGTAAACAAAATATGGGTGGCGATAAATATCGCGTTTTCGGTAGCCTCACCCCTCGAGTGAAGACATCTTCATCATTCCCGAGAACGAATACTGCGCCTCGGAACGCATGACCATTTTCGTGGGCCTCATCTACGTGTACAAAGGTATCCTCATGGTAAGTCACGCCTTTGTTCTTGATCTAGGTTTCGGTCTTTGAGGATGATTTATAGATCTTCGGCGCTTTTCTCGCTTGGGAGACCCGACACGTGTCCATCCCGGCCCTCAACGACAGTCGCCACGTGGGCCTCTCCGTCTACAACGTGGCCATCATGTGCATCTGCGGCGCCGCCGTGGCCCTCGTCCTCGTCGACCACCAGGACGCCCTCTTCTTGATAATCGGCGTGTTCGTGATGTTCTGCACCACTGCCACCCTATGGTTAGTCTTCGTTCCGAAGATGCTCGAGCTGCGCCGAAACCCCGGCGGCTCCATCGACAAGAGGATAAGGGCCACGTTGCGCCCCATGTCCAAGACCCGGCGGGACTCCAGCGTGTCCGAGCTGGAAACCAAGCTCAAGGACGTCAAGGCGCTCAACTCCAAGTACCGGAAGACCCTCCTGGACAAGGAGTCCGAGTTACAGGTGATTGTTTCCGGCTCGTGTGCGGCCATCTCAACTGGCTTTTTATGGTTAGATGTTAATCAGGAGGTTGGGCAGCGAGGCGAGAGAGATCCTGGACTCGAGGACGGACTCAATGAGCGACACGAACCGGCTGTCGGTGCCGCTGCTGAGGAAGGAACCGCCGAGTGCGACGGAGACGAGCGACATTACGTCATTGTGTAGCTTGAGCTCACAAGATTTCACGTCACTGCATCATGCAGACAGCCAGAAGTGAGTATATCGTAAAAAAAAAAAACTGCTCGGGCGCCAGTTTTCTAACAAGATTTGACTTCTTTGTGTCTCAGGAAAAAGAAGAGCCCCGTGACCGAGTCCCCCAAGCCCGACAAGCTGGAATCGAACGCACAACCCCCGCCCCCGAAGCCCGCACAAACCGACCCGCCCAAGCCCACCCAGAACGGAGACGTCTCCTCCGAGAAGCCCGTGGATAGCAACTACAACACCGTCAAGGAGCCCCCAGAGCCCGAACCGCGCAAGTCCCCCGAGCTCAAGAAGCCCGTCGTCAACAAGACGCCCACCCACGAGCGGCGGGCGTCGCGCGTCGTGGAGCCGGACGCCGCCCCCGAGAAGCGCCGCATGAGCATGAAGACGGAGGTGTCCGAGCACGACGAGGTCTGCCACCGGCGGGTCTCGGTGCCCAGCAACCGCACCACCCCCAAGAAGAAGCCCGAGTGCGGGACCCACGTCGTGGCGAAGAGCGAGCTGTGGGACACCGGTAGCCAGCACAGGTGCATGAAGGGGCACCAGAAGGCGAGTCGGGTCAGCATCTCGCAGGAGGAGGAGGACGCGCACATGCACAGGTCGGTTTCGGAGCGGAATAGGCACTCGCAGAAGCGCGAGAAGTCGCCGGTGGCCAAGAAGGACGTGAACATTTGCAACCAGCAGTGCAACAAGCTGGGGTACTTTCAGTCGACGCCGAACGTGGCGGCGCTGAAGACTTCCACGTGTCCACCGAAGAGGGATAAGAGCATGTACAACGCGACTTCGGAGAGTGAGTTGTTGGACAGGGAGATTTTGCCTATTTTCCAGAAACTGTTAACTGAGAGGAATAAGAGTCAGCACAACATCGATTACTCCTTTGGTAGGTCATGCCCAAACATTTCGATTAAGTGCGACATCGTAGAGTATTTGTAAGAGTGGCACTGTGTTTCAGCCTAATGACCCGCTTTTTATACTAGGTGTTTGTTTTTTTTCCCTTTCAGTTTCGAAACAAACACTTGGTGTATGAGAGACTAAACGACGATCTCCTCATGGTTGTGTTAATATTAGTGCTATATGTTGTATAATTCTAAATTTTAGACTATTAATGTTAACTATAACAATAAATTTAAACACTACAAACTAGTTTTATTCACAAGAAAATAACCCCGACTTTATAGCGGATTCATAAATCACAGCTATAGAAGAATGTTATTTCATAAAAAAAAATTCTTAATAAAAACACTTTTTTTTTTCAATCAATTCTTATTTGTATCGCCCCCTTTTTATTTCTATTTAGTTTAATTAAAACCAATAAATTAACCACTACATACAACTTTTATTTACAACGAAACTAACATTATTTTTTTGGAGGAATCCAGGCCTCAATTTTTGGCGTAGTTGTTGAGTAGGGCATGTACTGACCTGGAGTCCCCGACGGGTTTTCTACATGATCCAACATCCACTTGTACTTTGGCCTAAAAGGCTCTTGATCTGGGGGTAGATCAGTTTTATAATGCAACCAACCATACCATTCTGCTGGAACTTGACTACCATCATAGTCTAAGTCTATAAATCACAATAAATTAAACCTGTGAACACAAAATATACACGATCGGACTTACAATATTGGGGCGCATACTCCACCCAGCGGTTACGCCCATAGAAAAATCGTTTATTTTGATAGTACTTATTACCGTATTTATCTGTTCCGACTAACGTACCCAGTTTAAGTTCATCCATTCTAAAATGATCAAAGAAAATAATAAACACAAAGTGAGGTTATGTTACATAACCACCACTACCTGTATAATTTATACAGAGAAGCCCTGAGACCTCCATTCTCTTTAATGATGTTTAAAACAGAAAAAACTTTATCGATCCCGAGGTACCTGGCCATTTGTGCCCCCTTTTCTTACTTAGGTTGCACAAACGTCAACAATGTCAACAAGTTTTGACCAATACCAACATAAGTACTTTCACCCTTAAAATCACAAAATATTACAAATAAAAAGTCATTTTTTAGTTTACGTAAACCAGAGAAACGTAGTTCTACTTTTCCTCTAAATATCTATCTACAAAAAAGCGAACAAATTTGTGCAGCGATTTTTCATTCTGGAGACTTTCGTTGCTCAGTCGTTACGGTTGGCAGCCAGGCTAGTTCGAAAAGTTTGTTTTGATCGTCATAATTTGCCAAGAAAACCCGTTGCGAAGGCGTTTTCCGACGTTTCCACCTCGAAGAAACACACATCATCAGGTACTGTACCTCCCACTTACGTGCATGCTTAATTTACCCCTTTTGACACACTTTTTTTGTCCACCACAAAAGTGAGGTTATGAACACCTCGAAGAAGCGATCACACTTTATTCTCACAATTGAGTAAATACATTCTCCATAAATAATATAAAAATTTCAATTTCGCCTATACTATAGTGTTAAAAATTGTTTCGTTAACAATCATGTTACAAAATTCGAAATCGAATCCTTTCCAGGACCGGACTGGGCCCCATCGATTTCCGAGCCCAGTTTTATCCCAGTTCTGCCAAAACCGAATCTAGATCCTCCTGCAAACCAGCTGTCAACTCCTTCTGTTTATTCAAATCGTCTTGTAACCTCTCGGCGTTCGCTTTCATCATGAAGTTGCCTTTCTTCAAAGCGGCGAGAATCTTCTCGTGTCGGTTCGACCGTGCGGTTAAATTAGTTCGTTTCTTGTCTACTGGTGCATCTTCGGGTTCGCTTTGACTCCTCTCGGATTCGCTGTCGTCTTCGGTCTCGGTTTCGGATTCCTCGCTGCTGGTTTCTTCCTCTTCTTCTTCGACTTCCTCCTCGCTTTCTTCCTTTTCTTCGTCTTCTTCCTCGTCGTCGCTGACGTCTTTCATTAACGCCGCCATTTTGTCGACTTCTTTCTGCAGCGCTTTGTACTTCTTCTTTTCTTCTTTGATAGCTTGTTGGTGCTTCTTCATTATTTCCCTCAAAGCGACTCTCTCTTTCTTCGCGTTGTCTTCCTTGTTCTTGAAATTCCTCAACTTGTTTCTCAGTTGTTTGAGTTCTCGCTGTATTCTTCGTTCTTTCTTTTCTTCTGTATCTTCTCCGTCGCTCTCTTCGCTCATTTCGTCTTCGGCGAATTCCTCTCCGCTTTCTTCTCCATTCACCATGTCTTTACTAATAGACGTTCGTTTTCCTTGTGCCGCCTCTTGGAATTTCTTCTCTAACATCTGGTTTTGCTTCTTCAATTCTTCTAACTGGAATTTCGTGCTGTCGAGCTGTTCGGTCGCTTCCGTGTATTTCTTTTCGACTTCCTCGGACGATTTTCGCGCTTCTTCTGCTTCTTTCTTCAGTGATTGGATGAGTTTGTCATCTGCTGTTGTCGCGTCTCCCGTTGTCCTTTCTTTGTTGCGTTCTTTCTCTAGTTCTGCTTCTAGGTTGAGTATTCTGGCCATCAGGCGTTTGTTTTCGCGAATTTGGGCTTCTTTGTTTCGTAATTCAAGGGCTAACATTTGTTTCGTGCTCTGTAAATCGTCGCGGACTTTATCGATGTCGTCCATTTCGTCCGCTTCGTCTTCAATTTCTTCCTGAGATTTATCACAGATCTTAGACAAAAAAGAAAATGTGGGAGTACGAATTTATAAAATACTTACAGGTGGCATGCTAGCCATAGAAACTGACTTCTGGATCTGTTCTTCGATCGTCATCTGCCTTCTGAATTTCCTCAAACCTTCGAGCATCGGTTTGCTTCTGTCGTTCGTCTTGACTCTCTTCAAAGTGATGCCGCTACAAATCTACAATAAACATGGAATTATTTTTGTTCGGATTAAAACTATCGACTTACTTGTTTAAGGAGTTCATTGTGAACGTTGGCTTTCTCACTTTCGAAAACGAAGTGTTCAGTGGCTTTGGTTTGGGGTAGAAGAGGTTCCGACCTATCGTTGCATTCCACGTGTTTTAGTTTTTTGTTACCTTCTATTTCTTTCAACATGGCCGTCCAATCGGGGCGGTGTTTGGGTCGTGCTCTAGTTAAAAATGATAATTTAATTGTAATAATTGTACACACTCGAAAATGTTTTGATTTAGAGTTGGCCTAGTAAATTGTAATCGGGCAATACTATATGTATTTGTGAAAAAACTTACTTGAGTTGTTCGATTCGCTCTCTTTGTTGTGCAGTTAAAGGCTTCAGGAACTCGGCTCCGGGCGCTCCGGGCATTGCTGGCGCTGGGGGCGGCATGGGAGGCGGTGCTGGTGCTTGTTGCGACAGTGATAGTTTTCTCATGCTCTCATTGCGGACCAAAGCGTTCCGCATAACGGGAGTGGCCTTTGGGCAAAACCGAAATAGATTATCACGTAATGATTCTGTGTCAGAGCATCGTGTGTTTAATTAGTTCGATTAAAACTGAGAGCGACGATTGGTTTCTTCAGTTCTTAATTTTTCTGGTTTTGTTACCTACCTTATCAATTTCTACATCGTCGGATAGCAACCTCTGAATCGGCGGCGGCTTCTTCGCCTCATTCTTCTGCCGCTCCGCCACGCTGTTCAGCTTAACAGTGGGCAGCGTCTCCTTCGGCGGCTTGGTCTCCTCCTTGGGCGGCACCGGCCGCAGCTGCGGCCTCTTGAACGTGTTGTCCTTCCCATTCTCCTGGGGCTCCTTCGTCGTCACCGACGTCTTCCTCAGCTGCACGCCCGCCAGCGGGTTCTCCGAGGGCGAGTCCTTGCTGCTGTCCCTGCGCGCGTTCTTCAGGGTCCACGGGGCCGTGGGCACCGGGAGGGGACTAGGCCCCTCCTTGACCCACGGCGGGCGGAACGTCGTCCGCTGGGCGGGGTTTGAGGCGCCGGCTTCGTCTTTGCCAGCAGGCATGGCTTTGGTGAATACCCTGCAAGAGGCGCGGTTAAGGGCGGTGCTTGGTTCGGTTTTCGGGGGCGGGGTTAGCGGGTTTGGTGAACTGCAAGCTAATTAATTGGTGTGTGCAGTTCGTGTTTTTTAGTAGTTGGCACGGGGTATGAGTCAGTGACTTGATATTGTTTGCTGCTAAAATAATGTAACCGAAATCACCTTGTGGAAGGGTTACGTGCCAAGGCTTTATAAATATATTGAAAGTGCTTTTTAAAGGATTCTTGTTTATTGCGTTCCGTAAAAATAGTGCGGTGGTGAATAAACTTGGTGTTGATTTAGAATGTGCGTATGTGAAGAGGAAAATGAGGTGGAGACGAAACGGGTTATTTTGAAGCGGGGACAATACAGACTCTGTATTTTATGATAAAAAAAAGTAGAATGTTAGTAAAGTGTCTTTTTTTATTCGAAAATTATTAATGAACGAAAATAATGTGCTGTGATTTTAAAATCCAGAGAACTAGAGATAAAAATCATGATGTGGAAACGTGTTTTGTCACATTTTAGTATATTTGCGAATTACGTTACAAAAAACGAGATTTTAGCAAATTTCACTGTGATAATTAGTTACAGAAATAGTTACAACTTTTCTTGGGTTGTAAATAAAAAAAAATCTAATTAAGATTGTGATTCAGACTATATTGTACAATTTTATTGCAATTAACACAAAAACATTGTTAGTGAAAAACAATGTACATATTTGACTTGAATTTCTCATTTATCTTATGTACTTAATTGGAAAAAACAATTAAACTGTGTAGGCAAGTTCATTTTTTCATATTTTTGACATTACATACATCTATTCATCATTTTTTTTTATAGCTTTGAAGAGTCTTTTGGATTTTTTTTTGGCAAGTTTTCCAAGAGCTTATTTTTTTTTAAATCCCCCTTATGAAATTCTTGACCTCTTTCTCAGCATCTTTTTCGAAAACCAGTCATCGTATCGACTTTGAATCATTTTCCCCGATAGAGGTATAACTCCTGTGCAAACATGATTTTTTTTTTTAATTTTTTTGCACCCAGTTTTTCAAAAACCCGCCTCATGAACTTTTTTGGCATTTTTCTGAGCACCTTTGAATATTGTCAAACGATTTTTTTTGTTCTTGTTTGGATTTAAACTCCAAAAACATTTTTACTGGTTTAATTTTTCAAAAATTCGTGCCATTTGTCGAGAATTGCCAAAATAAAATTATGGCAATTTGTTGAGATATTTTAAAAATTCGACTTTGAACTCAAAATTTTTCGAAAACCAGTCATTGTATCGACTTTGAATCATTTTCCCTGATAGAGGTATAACTCCTGTGCAAACGTGATTTTTTTCAATTTTTTTTCCACCCAGTTTTTCAAAAACCTCATGAACTTTTTGGCCTCTTTCTGAGCACCTTTGAATATTGTCAAACGATTTTGTTTTGTTCTTGTTTGGATTTAGACTCCAAAAACATTTTTACGGCTTTAATTTTTCAAAAATTCGTGCCATTTGTCGAGAATCGCCAAAATAAAATTATGGCAATTTTTTAAGATATTTTAAAAATTTGACTTTGAACTAAAAATTTTTCGAAAACCAGTCATCGTATCGACTTTGAATCATTTTCCCTGATAGAGATATAATTTCTGTGCAAACATGATTTTTTTCAAATTTTTTTCGACCCAGTTTTTCAAAAACCCGCCTCATGAACTTTTTTTGCATTTTTCTGAGCACCTTTGAATATTGTCAAACGATTTCGTTTTGTTCTTGTTTGGATTTAGACTCCAAAAACATTTTTACGGCTTTAATTTTTCAAAAATTCGTGCCATTTGTCGAGAATCGCCAAAATAAAATTATGGCAATTTTTTAAGATATTTTAAAAATTTGACTTTGAACTCAAAATTTTTCGAAAACTAGTCATCGTATCGACTTTGAATCATTTTCCCTGATAGAGATATAATTTCTGTGCAAACATGATTTTTTTCAAATTTTTTTCGACCCAGTTTTTCAAAAACCCGCCTCATGAACTTTTTTTGCATTTTTCTGAGCACCTTTGAATATTGTCAAACGATTTTGTTTTGTTCTTGTTTGGATTTAGGCTCCCAAAAACATTTTTACGGGTTTAATTTTTCAAAAATTCGTGCCATTTGTCGAGAATCGCCAAAATAAAATTCTGGCAATTTTTTGGGATATTTTAAAAATTTGACTTTGAACCCAAAATTTTTCGAAAATCAGTCATCGTATCGACTTTGAATCATTTTCCCTGATAGTCATATCACTCCTGTGCAAACGGGATTTTTTTCAAAATTTTTCTCCACCCAGTTTTTCAAAAACGCACCTCATGAACCTTTTGGCCTCTCTCTGAGCACGTTTGAATATTGTCCAACGATTTTTTTGTTCGTCTTGATTTATACCCCCAGAAGGCTTAAATTTGGTGGCTTTTGAGGAATTCTAAAAACCTAAATGTGAATCCCAATATTTTAAAAACCAATCGCCATATCGACTTTGATTTTTTTTGTGGATACGTCATTCGCTAAAGAAAATGATTCGTGCCCTCCGGAAATTTCGATGTTTCTGTACAGTTTTGGTCCGTTCTTAATTTTTCAAAAATTCGGAAATTATGAAATGTGTGACCTCTTTCTGAGCACTTTCGAATATTAATTACCAACAGATTTTTTTTGTTGATTTCGACTTTCAAACGTTTTTTACGGCTTCAATTTTCCAAAAATTCGTAACCTTTGTCAAGAATCGCCAAAATGAATTTTGGAAATTTTTGAGAGATTTTAAAAATGACACTTTGAAACTGAATATTTCTAGAACCGGCCACCGTATCGAATTTGGATTGTTTTCCCTGATACACACCTGTCATTCTTCTCTTTTTTTTAATTTTTGCTACCCTAAGTATAATCGACCTTGCCAATATACAGGGTGGTAAATTTTTCATGCGCTACTTTTGTACAAAAAATGGTGTTTTTACTTCTCGAACGTATTGTAATGGGGTCCATACGGGGAATGGCTGCTTTCATGTTTTTTCGATGTCTATGTGAATTTTTATTAGACAGATAATCTATTTCTTTTAATTATTGGTGTTTTTCATAAAAATAGAAAAGAATATCTGATTCCCTGTTTTTGCCGTTTCATAGCTGGTTTTTCGTCTCTGTTTATTACAAAATATAGTTCACTCTATATCGGAGATAAGGTTATAAAATTCTTAAAAACTAAGTAGGCTTTTATCATTGATTCATAGATTGCATGACATTGGGATTTTCTTTGTTTAGTTGCGCCAGAAAATTATCAGAAAATTTTATTAAAAAAATATTTATTGAAGGATACGTCGAGATTTTTTGGAATTTCTACAGGTGTCTGGAAAGTGATGAATGAAACGATTTCTTTTATCTTTTGTAATTTAATCCACTCATACATTTAATTTCGCAGTAAAATTGTTGCGTTACAATTTCATCTGAACGACCATTACTTCAAACGTACCACCTATACAAAAAAAGCGAATAGACGTTGCAAATTATGAAATATAATAAGTTGTATTCGTCCTATTAATCCACCTTTTGTGTTTTTAAATAGAACACGCCATTTTCCAATTTTCTCCGAAACGATATAATTTATTGTATTGCACGTATTGTATACATAATGGATGGAAATTTATGTTCCACCTTTTATTGTGAATACCAATCTAGAATAAAAATGTGCGATCTAATTTAAGACAGTGGAAGAAGTGGCAACAAACAATAGTCGGATGAAGTAAAACCTGCAATATGCCGATGTGTTAAAAATAGACGTTAAGATTAAATAAACAAAATATGAGACGTCAAGTAATAAAAGGCGGCTTGAATCAGTATCGAATTATAACTATCTTTAAGACGATAGGAATAATAAATAAGAAGAAACTAGAAGGTTAATAAATAGAGAATATACAAGAAGCAACAGTTACAAATTTGAGTACGGTCCTGTCCCAATATTCATAAATACATAAACTATTTTTTGCCGAATGTAGAACAAAACTTATAATAATAAATTTGTTAATTTGTCATTTTGGCATGGAATAACCCAGTCGTAAAATATTGCAGTTGTTTGTAACAAAAATAAATTTTCCTTTGCTAATCGTGTTTGTGGAATTAATACCCTAGAGTGTTAAATAAATAATAAATTATCACTGTTATGCAGTTGTTTCCAGTGTACTTATTCCAAATTCGAAAAAAAAGTTGTGTTTATTATTGCGACCACCGCTAGACCCGTGGGAACCCAGACTTTTGATTAATTGTTTCATCAAGTGCAGCAATAACAAACACCAAAAATACGACAGCCGCCCCCGCAAAAGCCTCGTGTGAAAAACGCTGCACTTCCCAGACCGAAACGCTCTCGACGAACGCCAAAACTCCGACGATAATGGAAACGTTTTGATTTATTTTTGTTGTTTGAAGCAACGCATGTATCTGTATTTTCTACACTTATGTATATATTCGCGATCTCTGGCCGGATGCTCGCCGCCTCCGTCGCATCATTCGTTTCGTAGATTCGCGTTTTCGTCTATTTTTATCGTGCGTCGGCCTTGCCTTTAGATTTTAATCTCACACACACTGTGTCGATCTGTGCGATCCTGATTTTGCTGCGGCAGCTTGACGAAACGTCACACTCATTATTGGCACGAGGCTGCACGCTGACCCAAATGGGGTATTATTAGAGGTGGGTGCATGTGCATTGGGTTTAGAGGTGGCCCGTTTACGTCTGTCCGTCCGTCCGTCCGTCCGTCTGTCCGTATTTTAGGAGTATCGTGTGTACTAAATTCTAGAAAAAACTTTATGTGCAGTGCACAGGTTAATGTGAACGATGAACGATAAGATAAAAATTAATCCTTTTATAATTATTTTGTTGGCAACTTAGATTTTGTCATGCCATTGTTCTTGCATCTTTTCACAATAATATCAAGTCTCTGACGTTCATACCAAGATTACTGAAAACCAAATAGCTTTTGATAAACAAATAACACTAATGGTTGTTAGTCATGCGATGGTCATGCTTAGCACCAATGACTTACATGATTCCTATAGATCTCTACGTGGCACTACCTCTACAAATTCTATTCTCTTAAGCTGCGTTTTGTTAATGTCGCCACTAAGAGCCTGAAATGCTGAAAAATCTTAGCTGAAGCTATGTTTGATGTCTGAAATGTGAAAAATGTGACAAAAAAGCCAAAATTTAAGCAATCGGTCTTCTTGATACCCGAAATCCAGCTGTTAATTTGCTTCGTGTCGAGATTAAGAGGCCAATTTACCATCTGTTGCGCGATTTTATTTTCGAAATCTCTCAATGTAAACATCGTCAATGAAGAATTAATTGGCGTAGTATTTTAATGTGCTAAGAACCAAACTGTTACGTGCTTGTTTATTATGTTTTATTTTTTCGGTCGCGGTTTATTTTTCGTCGAAATAAACTAATCCATTTCCGAAAAATCATATTTCGTCTAAGAATAAAATATTTACGCAGCGGAATGGGGGTTTTTAATTTTTATAAATATTATTGCGGGTTTATTTGTATGTGTGCGAAATAATAACTCATGCCATGCGTTTTATTATTATTATTATTTTTAATTTTTGTGATTTATGGGGACATGGGTGGTCTAAAAATGAACTGACTGGAGTCAATATTTACAATCAATTTTGAAGTGCAGCAGTCTACCTTTCGTTCTGAGTATGCATAAAGTCTAAAATTAGTTCGGCTGATGCATTACCCGGAATCTGACTGCAATAATTAATTAAGCAAATTGTATATACGTGATATTTAAAAAAAACTGGCGCCCGAGTATACCTTTTAAACAGAAAATAGTGAAATATAGAAACTTCAGAATTGAGTTTTTATCAGAACTGGAATTTTGTGTAGCATCGCTGCCAATGCACGTGTATATTTTGCATGAAAGTATTCGCAAACGTGAATTATTATTGTAACCCGATTTAAAACTAGAACATTTGAATGCCTAGACCTGAACTTAACCTCAATACCATCGATGTCCGCTTAATCGCTTATCAGTCGGAAGTTAATCGCCCTGATAACATCCGTACTTGTCGAAAGTTGGGGATTTTTTCTCTATCGATTACACAAAATTTCAGGAAGACTTAAGTGACTAACCCGACTTTGTCAAGTGTACTTTTTTAACTTCCAAGAACGAAAACATCTCGAGTAAACGAACCCATTCCGCTGCCATGGAAAATTCTCCAAACACGAAAACACAGCTGAATTTCCAGCATCGTTGACCGATCTGTTCGATATCTTGTGCAACTGTTCGAACAATCAGAACGCCGCTAACGAAAGAAAACAGAAATCATCTGTTATCATCAATTATGAAGAAATCGAAGTCGAATCCAGGCTAAAAAAACAATCATATAAAAATCATCGAAAATTGTTTTCCTTCTGGATCTATTTTTGCGCGTCGTAAATTATGCGTCCAAAAATAATCCCGATCGGGCGATGATAAAAAATTTCATTGTAAATAAATCGCATTGTACGGGAGAAAACCGCCCGAGAGGAGCGCGGGGGGCAATTTTCGTGTCTCGGGGGTGCCTCATCTTACATAACTTACCTTCGCTAACCCAAAACCGCAAGAACTGACTTCTCGACGAAGAAAATTCGAAAACACCCACTGCAAACACAGCCACCGGAAAATGCAAAACGCAAAATCGCCACTCGACACAGCACTGCAAAAAAATTTTTCGCTCGGTTTTTTGCGCAAATTGTGCGTCTACTTTTCGCCGATTTCGGTTGTTTTTCAGTGCAACACGCACACGTTTTCAGTGTGGCATTCGCGTTCGAAATAGCTGGTGGTTATTTTGGGCGTCGTGACGTTTCCCGACGCCCAACCGATTCGAAATATTTCGTGGATTTTGTAATAAAAAGGGGAATATGGACACGAAGTGGACGTCGTGCGGGGTCGGCTCGGTGACGTTTGCTGACCGGAATGGCAATTCGAGAATGTTCGTCGCGAGGGCGAGGGACACCCTGTATATGCGTGACGACAATGCGGCGATTTTAATTGGATGAATAAGACGCTTGGGTCTAAATTTGTGGGATTATTTATTATGTTAGGACGAATTTTGGCAGACGCTCGTGAGGTCTGGGTTTTCATTGTTCTGTTCGCATTATTAATTCTATTCATGGTGTAGAGAGAAGTTTTGTTGTGATGTTTTTTTTGTGATTTTTTTTACTGTTGTATCCATTCGTTTTAGTTTTGAAGCATCTCTTTTTTTGTCAAAAAAAGAGTCTCTATATTTTGAAATTTATTATCTGTATATGTATTCAGACATTTGAGTCCAGGGGTGCAATTTTGTTTCTCGATCGAAAAAAACTCGATAACGATAAAATCTCGTTTGTTGATTGGTTGAGACGCTGAGTTGGTGAGACATTTCTGTCACATTTCTCGATTCTGTCACGAAATCAAGTCTTCATGGAGTGATATTTTCTCGATAGCTCTGAATGAAGTGATAAATTTTGGAGACATAACCTCGAAATGTATGGCAAAATAGAAGTTCAAAATCGTAATTCTGAGTTATAAGTTCTTAAAATTAGGGTAATTGTAAAGTTTTGAGCATTTAATAAGCCTATATGTAAAGAATAAATGCAAACTTTGCATTTAAAAGCTACGCAATGACATTTATCGCAAGTGATAATTTATCACTTCGATCAAGAAACAAAATCCCACCCCAGGGGTGGGATTTTGTTTCTAGCAATACGATACGAAGCGATAAATGACAAGGACGAAAATATAAATTTCACATGCGAAAGAAAAAGACGACCACATTTTATCGGTACCGATATTTTATCGTTGTAGAAACAAAATTCCACCCCAGGGGTGGGATTTGGTTTCTAACGATACGATACGATGCGATAACGAAGCGATAAATGACGAAGGACGAAAATATAAATTTCAGATGCGAAAGAGAAAGAGGACCACATTTTATCGGTACCGATATTTTATCGTTATAGAAACAAAATCTCACCCCTGGTCACATGTCCATTTTTTTTTGTTCTTTATACAACTCAGGGTGAGTCAGATCAGGTCACATTTATTATATTAATTATGTTGATTAATTATTGATTTTGAAATTGCCGCACACCTACAATAAGACACCAACAAAGACTTAATAGATTTATTGACATTATTTTTCATTTAATTTTCCATCGATACAATTTATAATACTTCCCCCCTACTTCTACAACCTACGCCTCCTGTAAATCTATAGTAACTTCCTCTTTGTACTCAGTGGTCAAACTCAATCCACCTCTTCAAAACACCGCCCACCACCACCATCGCCCCGATCAGGATTTGCCTTTGAAAAAAAAAAGCTTGTTATCGTCCACCCCGCTGCTCCCTTTCTCCTCCTCCTTGGGGCGGTACCTGGGCATGGGGTGGAAGTGCGGCCACGTCGTCACCTCCTGGAATAACCTATCCCCGGGACACTCCGTGTCCCTGACCTGTCTGTGCCCTAGTAGCTTGTAGTCTTCCTGAATCATCCCCATCTCCACCCCGCACGCGATTAATTTATGCACCGCCTCTAGTTGTTGCGGGGGCGGCAGCTCCGCCTGCCAGTCGCCGATTACGCAAATCCCGATGCTGATGTTGTTGTACCTGGGGGCGTGGGCGCCCACCGCCGACCACCCCCGACCTTCGTAGGCGTTGCCGTCGCCGCCCACCGCGAAGTGGTAGCCGATGTCGTTCCAGCCGTTGGTGATCTGGTGCATGTCCTGCATGCGCTGCATGGCGGCGACGCACTCGGGGGTGGAGCTGCAGGCGGGGGGGATGTAGCTGTGGTGGATGATGACGTAAGGGACGGGGTTGGTCATTGGCTCGACGAGCGTAGGGGGGCGGGCTTTCCAGTCGGCGCGGCTTTTGAGAACGAGCTCGGACATGGTACCTAAAATTATAATTAATTGTAATTAATTAATGTATAGTTATGGTGCGTCAGATAACATTAAAATTGTACTTGCTTGTTATACAACTTTCAGTCTTGACCTTCATCGGTTGGTAATAAAGTAGTAATAATAGAGATAAGAATCGTGTTAATAATATTTTATCACTTTGTTAACGATCCATTGCTCTACTCTTCACTATTACTAGCCGAATACTGCTACACTCGTATTTTTATAATTATCTAAATGATAAAATAGACACGTGTTCGCGTGTACGATTTTGACTTAACAATGATACAGCGTTGTGGTTTCCCATGTTTTAATACAAAGTTGTCCGAGCATTATTCATTATTGTTATAAATAAATAGTGGGGCGAACTTAATCAAATGCTTTTAATTAATTATACGCAGAATTTGACGTGGCTGTGAGTTTCGTTATCAGTGTTATCAGTGAAAGTAATGGTTTGATGTTTACATAAGTGTACTTTACCTATGTTTTTACTCTTGCTTTTTTTTTTGGAAGGTTTGAGGTTTCCTGGTAGGTATTTGTACATTACTCGAGTATTTCGCGATGTCATCGTTTTTAATAGTTTTCGAGTTTGCGTTAAAGGTATCGATAAGACTAATTGTGTTGTAGTTGTGGAGTAATTATGAAATAATTGCGGTTGAGTTACCGCACAAAAAGTGTGTAATTATTTTGTTGTGAATGATTAATGGGAGAGCGAAAGAGTCTACTACTAGTAGATGTGGCGCCTTGTTGATTTTAAAGTTCGTTATTGTCATATAATTTTTACGAGGGTTTTTGCTGATAACGATAACAAAAAAATTATTTTGGTAGTATGATGCACCAAGGTCGGTATTTTTTTTTCAGGTTTATTGAACTTTTAATATTTGCTGTGTTAATTCGTGTTGTATTTGTCGCTGTAAAAGAAAATTTTGTGAAAATTACAGGAAAATTGAAACCTTGGATTTTCCACAGTTGTCTGAAATAGGTTTGTCGTAGTAATCTTAACAAGAATTTTGTGTTACAGCTTAAAACAATAAATAAATAAGATACATAATGTGAAATTTCGCAAATACTACCTTGAAATTTAGTGAAGAGTTTTTCCACTTTAAAATTAAATTGAAAAATACGTGGAAATTTTATTTTAAGCTGACTGTATTTTCATGACATGTAAAATTGAATAAAAGAAAAAAGTTCAGCATTTTTGATTTTTTTTCCACTTAAGGGTTGATAGTTTGGGATTTTAAAGTTAAGGCGTAAAATGCATCAATTTTGAACCTGTTTTACTACCGAAGCATAAACTAAGTGCAGTATATATTTCTATATTTTCGTGATTTAATAATAATTCACTTGTGTGAGATTTGTAGAAAAAAATTGAAAATTGTACAACAAAATTTGGCAAAATAAACTCTGAAACTACTTGATCTGAAACTTGATGATGATATCTCTAATTTACATTAGGTATACATAAATCGCACTTAAATTTTATAGCTCAACTAGTAACTGGATCGAAATTTGCTTGGACAATAATTTTGAAAACTATTAAATTGCTCGTTTTTCGTACGTTTTACTTCTCAAGCCTAAGCTACTGGCTACTTTCATGTGTTTTAGGCCTCTAGAGTACGAAACAGTTGGCCTCCTGTTTCCGTTCTTGTTTCCGAAACTCGCATTAAATTAAAATATCTTTACTTTCAAAATTAAGTAAGATAAATAATTTTGAGTAGGGCTGGGGAAATGGCGCTGAAATTTTCTCATTTATTTTGTTATCAAACTTCACTTGACGTCCCCACAAAATTTTTGTTAGTAAACGCCATTTAAATTTTATAAAATGACATAATTCTATACTTGTAGTTTATGAATCCGTCTTGATTTTTTAGCCTAGACCAAATATAAGCAAGCCAACAGTGTGTCAAGAATTTCTAAAAAAATACAAACAATTATATTGAAGTATCACCAGACAATTTTTATCTGAACAAGGCCGCTTTTAAGGTAACAGTTTAATAAAATTGATAAAATTAATTGTGAGATAAGAAGCCTCCAAGATAATATTTTTCTGAAATGCGGCACTAAAAGTCATGTTCTCGATATCAAATTTTTATTATTTTTGTTATCAAAAAAATTCAAGGTACTCACTCGAGTGAAAAAATATATGTATGTAATATACGTAATAAATAAAAGGAACAATATCACATTATTTTAAAGAAATTCGCTTCTCAGTGTATTTATGTTACTTTTACAACGAAATATTTATTTTTTATTATCCAGTTAATATTTTGGCTTTTTAAAATCTTAAAAAAGTGTTAGTTAAACCACATTGAAAATGTGCTCTGAAATTTTTTAGTAGTAATAGTAGACTTGGGTAATACTATAATATTTTAATTTAAAATGAAACTAGTTGCTAGGAAAAAAATTGATAGTACCACGTGAATAAAACGATTTTATACATTCAAATCATAATTTTAGTCAGTCACTAAGAATGTAGAAACTTTCGGATTTTCAATAATCAGACCACATTAAAAATACAAAGACTACAATAATAGCGTTAATCTTTAACATATAACGAAACAATAAAAGTCACTTAAAGTTTACAAAGTTGTTTTCTTAAAGGCAATTAACAACGATAAAAATGATCAAAACAAATAAATCAAAACGGCGTATTTAATTTAACTAACCATTATTGATTTAATAAACGGTCGACAATATTAGCAAAAAACGAACGTATTTTCGTATGACAAATAAAACAAACACATTTCTTACTAGCGTAAACTCGCCACCGGAATCCCAGAGTCGGTTAATAAACACTTTAATCGTCGCCGCTCACAACAATTTTTCACTGGTGTGATAATTACCCACAAAATGAAACCAATTTCATACAAGTGCGCGAAATAATTGTCGAACCTTGACGAAAAAAATACCTTTACATCCACGTGTGAAAAATTCGCGAATTCCTCGCGTTTATGAAAAGTAGTTAAATTGACAAGGTGTCATTGCCACAATCGAGCCACTACTGTTGTTTTAGCTAATAGATCAAGGTTAAGTAGGGGATTTTTCCTTCACTTACCAGTTATGGTAATAGAGAGTAGGCAGCACAGGAATCGACTCATTTTCGTCAAAAGCTTCGATAAAATTTGGCGGTGGTTTAAGCTGCGACGGGGTTTAAGTACTACTTGCCATCACACAAAACCGCAGATAAAATTGTAGTGTAATCTAATCGAAATTGTGAGTACCAATTTTTTTTTGTAGGTTTATTATGGTGATATAATTTTTGCGACATAAATAGCGACACACTGGCAGTCGCGCCGACTTTGACATTTTATATGAATATTCATAATTGAGCAAAAAATTCTAATCGGTGTATAGTAACAATGACGAGTACAGCGTGTTCTAAAATACCTCACAGCCCAAATTTTCGTACTGAGTTCCGCAATTTCAGATACTTACGGAATTTTCGGTACCTCAGTCCAAAGCTGTGACGATTTTTTTCACTTTTGTAAATCACACAAAAAATTCGTTGTGGATTGAAACGTGGTGCGTGTTTGTGACCAAGCTGTAGCTTGACTGAATTATTTGCCTTGTAGTAGCCAATGAAAGTGAACTCGCGGGTATTCTTCGGAAGTATTGTGGTTCCCCTTTGTCGGTCTCTGTCTTTGCGACCTGACGCAACTGGTCCGTATTACGGTCAAGATTAAGAGATTTGTTTCAGGATGTAGGTAAAAAAGCGACCTTATGGAAAGTTTTGATAATTTTGGATAGAAATTTCAGAGTAATTGCTCCAATCGTGAGAAGTTATTTTTGTTTATGTATTATGTACATTAGGTGCATTTTCAATTTTTTTTCAGTGACGTTACCACCCAAATTTTGAAATTTGAAGAAAATGTGTCTTTTGATGGTGCTTTTTATTAATTGTGTCAAATAAAGAGATAAATTTGGGTTATGAGAAGATGTATAGTTTTTCGCAATGCAACGAAAATAGTTTTTCTTAACACGCTAATTTCATGATTTAAGGTGATTAGTTGATTGCACCTGTTATGAATTTTGCATTAAAATTTTAGTAGTGTTATTTGGCACATTTCCTGCCTGTGAAACCAGAAAATTTGGGTGATAAAATTGACTAAAGCTGGCAATTTTTTTAAATAGCTCACTCGTTAAGCTTTCGTAACAGGTATTTTAGGTATTTTCTCCACAACACGTATAAATTTAAGCAGGCTTTCAACTCGTTCCTTTTTTTTTAATCTAAACTCATTAATAGCTTGCTAATTAATTGTTCCCCCACCACTTCTTTCTGTTCTTTTCTGCAACTGATGAGGTTTCTCTAAAATGCACAAAATAGTATAAGTTTACATTTATGATCTGTGTATTAATATACAAGTACTTGCTAAGATAAGACTGATTTTAGCAAATGACATACCTTTGAAGAAAATAAAGGGTGGGTGGGCGGTACTAATATTTGATAAGATAAGACTTTTGACATTTTCGATCAGTTTTCAACCATTTTCGAAAATTAGTTTATTATAAAATTCCTACCGTTTTTCCAAAATTGCGAATTTAAGTATAACAATTTTTGCAGTTCCGTCAGTCGCGCTGTATAAAATTTTTGTAGATAAAAAGGAAATTATTAATTTTTGTTTTACAAAATACAATTTACAGAAATGTTTAAAATTTGTTTATTTGAGACAATAGAGAAGTCAGAACAGATCAGGTTACATTAGGTCAAGTCAGGTCAAGGGCATTAAATAAGAAATAATTGTCATAGCAAATAATGTAATAAAAAAAGTTACGATTAGCGCTTTTTTTACCTTGTTCACGTCCTAAATTCTATAATTAGTTTCCACTCCCACTCGACAGAAGAACATAATTAGCCCCGCCCACCCACCCTGTCTCGTTTTCAGTGATTGATTTTTCCGATCTGATTGAAATGAATGATCTTATACTGAACAGAAATAAAGTTAGTTGTTAGAATGAGAAGAGGGAGTGGGTGGGCGGGGCTAGTGTTTGCTCAGATAAGACTGATTTTAGCAAATGGCATACCTTTCAAAAAAATAGAGGGTGGGTGGGCGGGGCTAATATTTGACATTTTCGACCATTTTTCAACTATTTTCGAAAATTAGTTGAAGACATTTTCTTGTAGATTTCGATATCCAGAAGTCATTTTCGACTTCGTTTCTTGGAAAGTTCTTACCGTTTTTCCAAAATCGCTAATTAAAATATAACAATTTTTAGAGTTTTACGTACAGTTGTCGGTAGAAAAATTTTGTAGAAAAAAATGGAAATTATTATTAATTTTTGTTTCACAAAACACAGCTGTTTAAGAATGTACTTTGTAGATTTTGTATATTAACATAAATGTTTAAAATTTCTTTATTTGAGACAATAGAAAAGTCAAAACAGGTCAGGTCACGTTTGATCAAGTCAAGTCAAGCGCATTAAATAAGAAATTAATTTTGTAACAAATAGTATAGCAAAAAAGTTCCGATTACCGCTTTTTTTTACTTTATATTGTATTTTGTCGTTTTTTAATCTTTTCGTTCTTTTTTAGTTGCATTTTTTCGATGTCTTTTTGCCGCAGTTTTGTAATTTTTTGATGACTTTTTTGAAGATTATCTTCCCCTTTTTTGGTCGTATTTTTGTGGCTTTTTTGTCATTTTTTTTACAAGTTTTGCGTCACTTTTTGCATCTTTTTGTCGCTTTTGGTTCCCTTTATTTGTCATAATTTTGCTTTGTTGACTGTATTTTTACGCCCTTATGTTACCTTTTTTTTTAAATCATTTTTTGTACAGTTTTGTTATGACTTTTGCTTGTTTCTGTTGCCCTTTTTTGTGTTTGGTGCTGCATTTTTCAAACTTCTTTTTAGTCACCTCTTTTCGAAATTTTGCGGATTTTTTTTGTAGTTTTTTTTTTTTGGTGCCGTCTGTTTGGCCCGTTTTTAGAGAATGAGAGAAAGTGTGATAAATGGGAGAATGAGAGAGAGTGATAAATGAGAGAGTGAGAGAGAGAGTGATAAATGGGAGATTGAGAGAGAGTGATAAATTAGAGAATGAGAGAGAGACTGATAAATGAGAGAATGAGAGAGAGACTGATAAATGAGAGAATGAGAGAGATTGATAAATGGGACAATGGGAGAGAGTGATAAATGGGAGAATGGGAGAGGGAGTGATAAATCGGAGAATGAGAGAGTGTGATAAATGAGGGAATGAGATTTGATAAAGAGGGAGAATGAGAGAGTGATAAATTAGAGAATGAGAGAGAGGGTGATAAATGGGAGAATGAGAGAGAGTGATAAATTAGAGAATGAGAGAGAGAGAGAGTGATAAATGAGAGCATGAGAGAGATTGATAAATGGGAGAATGAGAGAGTGTGATAAATGGGAAAATGGGAGAGGGAGTGATAAATGGGAGAATGAGAAAGAATGATAAACGGGAGAATGTAAGAGAGCGAGGAGAGAGAATGAGATATTAAGAGAGACAAGACGAAAGGGAGCATGAGAGTAAGAGTTAGAGAGTGAAAACCCAAAAAGCGGAAGAGTGAGAACGAAGAGCATGAGGGAATGAGAGCTAGAGATTTTGATAGCGAAGAAGGGAAGAGAGTGAGGGCAAAGAATAAGAACGAGAGAGCGTTAAAGCAGATCGAGAGAGTGAAAGCAAGGGAGAAAGAAATTGCGGATGCCAAGTAGAAAACGAAGAGAGCGAGAGAAAATACGGACGGGAGCGGAAGGGAATAAAAGCAAGAGAAAATGACACAGGGAAAAAGCGGAAGAGAGTGAGAGGACGGAAAAAATGAGAGATATAGTCAATGGGAGAAGTAGAGCGAGAGAGAAAGGAGAAGAATGAGAATGGAGATATTGATAGCGAAAGATGGAAGAAAGAGTAGGGGCAAGGAGGGAGAGTGAGAACCGGAGGGAGAAAATAAGAGGAAGAGAGAATGAAAGAGAGTGAGAGTTAAAGTGAGCGGGGAGAATGAAAACAAGAGAGAGGAGAATAGAGTAAAGGCGAGAGAAAAACAAATCGCGAGATTGAGAAGGCAAGAGAAAGAATAAGATCGAAACCGAGAGCAGGAGAGAATGTAGCAACAAAAAACGGAAAAGAGTGCGACCGAAAGAATGAGAGGGAGCGAGAGAAAATGAGAGAGGTATAGAGAGTGACAAGGAGAGAAACGGAGATTGTGTTATTTTAAACTTTTTTGTGTTCCTTTTTTGCAATTTAAATAGTTTCCCCCTTATTTTGTGTTCCTTTTTTGCAATTTTTATAGTTTCCCCCTTATTTTGTGTTTGCCTTTTTTCACTTTTTTTTTTTTTTGACTTGTCGCATTTTTTGCGGCCTTTTCTATAGCTTTTTTGGCTTTTTATTTGTCTATTTTTTTATACTGTTTTGCTTCCCCTCTTTTTTGTTGCCGGCATCTGTCCTATTTTCGTTCGCTTTTTTATTACCTACGTTTTTTTTGTTATCTTTTTTTCTCTCTTGTTTGTATCCCATTTTTTGTGCTCTATTTTGTCGTCTTTTTCTGAGGCTTTTTTTTGTTGACATTTTTTGTATGTTTTTTGGTCATCTTTTTTCCCTCTCTTTTACCTTCTTTTTAGTAGTCACCGTTTTGTCTTTTTTATCGCACTTTTGCGTCCCAGATCTAAGGGTGTTTTTTTTTGTTGCTTCTCTTGTTCTTATTAAAAATTGATTATTATCAAAGTCTCACTTGAAACACATTCTGATTTTAACTTATAGTATAATAAAAAATAATAAAAAAATAAATTCGTAAAATCTGATTTTCCCATTTATGTAAGAAACTGGATTTGTTCAATTTACTGTACTTCGGGTGTCAGGAAAGTTCTGTCTAGATAACTTTAGATACATTTTTTATACCTGCTGGATATTCGCCGGCGTTCTCAAATAATGTAGCTGAAGAACGCCTAAAATAGTGTCCTGTTGAGTTTGGGTGGTTTTATAAGTTATATGTGTATAAGTGATGAGAAATGTTGAACTTGAAGAGAAAAATAATTCTTTGGAAATCGTTTACAATGGTTGCAATGGAAACTTAATAACCGTACTACATATACTGGAGTCTTCGACCAATTTTAGTCAATAAATTGGTTAGAAAACACATATCTAGAAGTCTGAAATTCAGTAGTAATAGGGCTGTTCATGCGACTTTCACGTGATTAGCGGTTCTAACTTGTTTCAAAATCTAACATAAACAATCGAACAACCAAAAAACCTAAAATTGTTTTCTTTTCTTTTCTTGAGAGCAATTTTAAGAATCACAACAATCGCAACATGAGGAATTCGTTGACGTCTATAAACAACTTCACTTTTGTATTGTATACACCGAAGATCTTACAACAGATCCGCTTCAGTTGATTGACCTTGCTATAAGTAAATTTTCTTTGTAGTATTGGTTCCTTCTTTCTCATTAACGCTGTTGAGATACACAGTCATTATTAATTGTGGTGCGGAAAGTAAAGATTACTTGTCTTGCCGTGCACCAATTTGCTGTAATCTTTTTGAATAAATGTCCTTGTATTTGCTGTACATTACGACACATATTTCTAAAGTTTACAACACATTTTAATTATCTTGTGTTTGTTTTAATTATTTTAAATAATCCAGGAAATCCTTCAACTGTCTTGTTGATTTTTGTTCCGCTGTCTTCATTAGAGATTAAAATGGCGTATTTTTGTAGGTGTTACATCTTCGTTTCCTGTCGCCTGATTTATGTTTTTTACAGTAGCTGGATACACAAAAATATCATGCTTTTATGCGAATTACGTCGCCAATTTTATTAATATAATTTTGACAAAAGTGTACTTATTTAGTTTGCTCATCGTAGTTTATTTGTTATGTGAAAATGTTGATGTTATGTGGCAAATTGGAGGTCATTGGGAGAATCCCCACGTAAAACTGTACTAATTTCCTGAAAACTACTCAACTATTAGATTTTTTTCAAGTGCGGGCCTGTATTATTATTATTATTGTCATTATCATCATCATCATCATCGTCACGATCATTATATTAGTCATTGTTAACAAGAAAAATGAAATGAAAAAAGCAATTAATCATTCTTAAAAATAATATTGTTATTTATACAAGAACACAAAAAAATTCTTCGTGAAATCTTATCTTGATATCAAAATCGCAAGACAGTTGTAACAATTTGTGGACCCTCTTGAGACAAATCTAATCTGTCTGTAAAAATTCTATAAAAACAAGCACACGTGTCCACGTCCTCACACACAACCATGTATCTTTTCCTTGTCCTCATAGCTATCGGTAAGTCTTCTCCATACCCATCCAGATCTAAGTAACCAGATTCTAGGAACCACCCATGCCCTCGACATCGTCTCTCGGGACGAATGGGGAGCTCGTCCCCCCACCAACGTCGTCCCTCAAAGCAACCCAGTACCATACGTAGTCATTCATCACAGCGTGGAACCTGAGGTTTGTTACACCAAAGAGGATTGTATTCAAGCGATGCAGACCATGCAAGACATGCACCAGATTGATAATGGATGGGCCGATATTGGGTACAGTTTTGCGGTGGGTGGAGATGGTAATGCGTACGAAGGAAGGGGATGGTCGGCTGAAGGTGCCCACGCTCCTGGCTACAATTCCAGGAGTATCGGGATTTGCGTAATCGGGAACTGGATGGAAGCTGTACCGTCAGAGAAGCAGTTGCAGACGGTCCATGAGTTGATAGAGTATGGGGTGGAGTTGGGGATGATTAGTGGGAGTTATGGGTTGATAGGGCATAGAGAGGCGACGGAAACTCTATGTCCGGGGGATCTGTTGTTTGAAGAGATCACCACATGGCCGCATTTTGTTCAAGTTTAACAAGTTAATAAAAATTTACAAGGAGAATGAGTTTTATTTGGTACGTCATTGACGTAAATCACAAAACTAAAGAGACCAAGAATGCACCCTTGACACATTTTTTTCCAATACACAAAAATGTATTAAATGAATTACACTTGAATATAGTGTTCCCAGGTGGTTATCTCCTCATAGAGTTGATCACCCGGGCACAGAGTCTCCTTGGCTTGCCTGTGCCCAATCAAACCGTAGCTCCCACTAATCATCCCCAGTTCCACTCCATACGCTATCAACTCATGGACCGTCTGCAGTTGCTGCTCTGATGGTAAAGCCTCCATCCAGTTCCCGATTACGCAAATCCCGATACTCCTGTCATTGTATCCAGGAGCGTGGGCACCCACAGCCGACCATCCTCTCCCCTCGTACGCATTACCATCTCCACCCACCGCAAAACTGTACCCTATATCAACCCACCCATTGTCAATCTGGTGCATATCTTGCATGGTCTGCATGGCTTCAATACAGTCTTCCTTGGTGTAGCAAACGGCAGGTTCCGCGCTATGGTGGATCACCACGTATGGTACTGGGTTCGACATGGGGTCGACGTAGATGGGTGCTCGAGCGCCCCATTCATCCCGAGACACGATGTCGAGGCCATGGGTTGTCCCTAAAATTTACGCTTAGATATAGACAACCACGGAAAAAACTTACCAAGTACTGTTAATAGCAGGAGAAGATACATGTTTATGTGTGAGGAGAAACTGCACGTGTTCCAGTTTTGTTGATAGATAAGATTTTTATCTGAGAGTGGGTCCAAAAAAAAAATATTGTTTGGCGTATCTGAAGTGTTTTCGCGATTTGGATCTTGATTTAGTCCCATTGAAGATTTTATTTCAGGCTCCTTTGTTCTCGTTAACGCATTTGAATTTGAATTTGTTCTTCCAAAGAAGAAAATTACTCTTGAATATTCGCACATTATTTTAACACGTGCACGACCTCTGTTGCCACCCCTACTACAATATTTTTCTTTTAAAGTAATGGCCAGACCACTGCCCCGTACCCACCGAGTCCGCGTAGAAAACGAAATGATCAAACGAAGAGAACGCGAATTCCGACACGACCAAGTCTGGAATAACCGAAAACAGTACTACGAAGAGTGGGAAAAAAAGAACGCGAAATTCGACGAATGGACGTCGCCTCGGTACCACGAAACCAACAACAAACTGATCGAAGAAACGAAAAAAAAGCGCGAAAAAGAAGAAAGTCTGGCGAAACGAAGAGAGAATTTGCGGAAATTGCTGACAGAAGAAGAAAAGCTGTACGACGTGGAATTGATGATTCATAAAACGAGAAACGCGACGTACCGAAGGGCGCCGAGGAGCGACGAAGTGCCGGTGGAGGTGCTAAAGGAGCTCAATAGGGGTAAAATTTAGATACGAATGTAGAACTGATAATAATTGTGATGATTGAAGGTTTGAAACTGGAGGAAGACGATAGGAGGCGACACGAGGCGGAATTGAAGTTGTACCATCAATGGAGGGGTAGCAATCCAGTGTTGAAACACTACGAAAGAATGCAAAGAGGAAGGGACTTAAAACTGTCGTGGTTGGACCAACAAATCGAGAATAGAATGCGTAGAGAGACGGAGGAAGAAGAGTGTCGCAAACTTCTCAAAGAGAGAGAACAAATGCTACTACAAGAGGACGAAAAACACGAAGAAGAGCAGAAACGGATACAACTGAAGAAAGAAGAGCTGAAAGTAACTCTAGAGCAACAAATGGAAGAGTTGAAGCTTAAGAACAAAATCAACGACGAACTAAAACACAAGGAGGAAGAAGAAAACAACAAACGTGCCGAGTTGCACAAAATTGAACTGCAACGAATCGAAGACGAAAGAAAGAGAAGAGAAAGAGAGTGTGCTTTGTACAACATCAAACAGTACAAAATGCGACTGAAAAAGAAAGCCGAAAATGTTCAGACGAATTTAGAACACGAAAGAGAACTCATCTTGAAATTGAAACAACTAGAAATTGCTGAAAGAATCGAAGACGAAAGGAAAAAGAATGAAGTGAAGGAAGCTTTAAACGACTTTTTGGTTTTAAATCAAGAACAGAAAAACTTGGAGAAGGCACGCCAAAGACACTTAGATTTCTTGTTCGATTCGGAAGCCAAAGTTCAGTACGAACAACAGGACGAATTTTGGAAACAGGAGGAAACGGCGAGAACGAAATTAATTAAAGACGTAATTGACACAATTAAGACACAAATTGAAGCAAATTTGGAACGTAATAAACAAAAGCAGTTGGAGGTGGTGAAAGAACGTGAAGAGATGGTGAAGCGGATCGAGGAATACAATAAAGAAATGGCGGAATTGAAGGAGAAAGAGGAGAAGAAGAAGTGGGAACGGAAGAAGATGATTGACGAAGACGTGAAGATGAAGAGCGTGCGGAAAAAAGCGCGCGAGAACGCCGAATTGAGGCGTATTGACGAGGAATTGGAAATGGTGAGGAAGGAGGAAGAGCGATTAAAACAGGAAATAATGAACATACAAAGAAGACAAGGTCCGATTAGACCCAGCCGTAGCAAATTGTTTTAATTTATTAATTTATTAACACACTGAGTTTACACAGGACTGGTAACTTCGTCTAGTTGTTTTTTCATATGTTCTAGTTTTTCCATGTCGTTTACCGACGTGGTGCATTTATACACCACTAGAGAATGGTAAAAGTGGACGGCGAAAAGAACGAACGTTATCAAAACGGGAATTACGATGATGGTGGCGGCCGTTGCTGCTTTGAAGGAGTAGTCCCAAAATTTGACCCAACAAAGTATGGCTACTTCCACCAGGAACAAAAACAACCCTTTAACAAAAATCAGTCACAGAGTGCGAGTGCGATAGCACAAGCTTACCTAATACTGTCGAAAACGCCCATGCTAACTCTATAAACCCTCGCATTCTCTCATGTGGACTCTCAGCGACCATCTCGCACACCTCCAACTTCGCTATAGCATCTATATTTGGTAGAATATACGTCGAAATCATCAAAGCAAAAATGTGAACGGCAACTAGAACGGTCGTACATACAGCGAACATCACAAACAACCATTCTGGAACATTCGTGGGTTCGTTAATTTGAAGTTCGACCATGGCTACCATGGCGAACCCAGACAGCAGCTCACTAGTCGTAGCAGTTGCTTTTAATTTAGCCCTCGACATGTGAAGACGCCGCCATGACAGTCCTTGCGCACTGTTACTCGGAATTCTCCTACAAACCCCATTTTCTTCCGTACAACGAAGACACGTCATCGTATCAGGACTTTTCTCCGTTATGTGGTTAACTTTGTACGCTGGCGCCGACGTCACCGACGAGTTACAGGAGAACGGCGGCGTCCTCTCTCTGGAGATCGAGCCGAGGTGGAGGTCGCTCACTGGAAGAGGGAGGCGCGAAATAGGACTGTCTGAGCAGTAGTAGATTTTTGTTCTGGGGTTGATGGCTTCGGGGGTGAAAGTGAGGGACTTGGGGCGAGACATCGCCGGTCTCAAGTGGTTCTGAAAATTGTTCTATGTAATAATATTATTTAATAAAGTTATCGAGTTTCAGAACTGGTTTTTGTTTCGGGTAACTAGAAACGTCGAAGTTGCACAAACTCGTCGGATTTGCACGTGGAAACTTATTTACTTTGAATAATGTGTAATTCAATGTCAAGTGTCGTCTTTAACTCGACAAACATGATATTAAAGGCGACAAGTGTGTAAACAGTGTTTTGGTAATAACGAGTTATTTTTTTGATGTCCGGTTGTCTACTGCTATTGAATGCCATGCAATCGTCGTGGGAAGGTGTTTATACAAGTAAAAAAATACTGGGTATTCTGATAGATAATTATTTTTTGAGTTGTTTTGGGTGTCGAAGTTTCGTTTTTTCATCTATGGTTCTCGATGATGAATTATTTTAATGGTGGGTTTTATGGAGGAGTTCGCCGCTTAAACCCGCTTGTTTAAAACAAATAATGATAAAATTCTTGCATGTTATCAGCGCTGTTTTAGTCACCAGGTTTAATTGGACTTGCAGGTTATTTTTGTTGCATAGAATAACAACTCATTAATTTTCTGAGTGTGCAGAAAATCTAATTTTTCTGCAGAGGTATTCTAGGCATTTTTTGTACGACCATTTTAGAAAGTAACACACCTGCATGTGTGGTTTATGAATCCGTGTTGAGTTTTTATTCAGATTTTTGAGAAAAAAACAAAATAAAAAAAAATTGGTCGAAAGTTATTTCGACAGAACTTCCCTTTTACATGTTTAAAAAAGACAGCTGGGACCCCCGAGAAGGTTTTATATTAAAAAAAAACATCTGACGTCGCCGAGAAGGTTTTACATAAAAAAAAACCAGTTGGGAGCCCCGAGGTTTCACATTCTTAAAAAAGACAGTCAGTACCATCGAGAAGGTTTCACATAAAACAAACACACTTGGCGTTCCTGAGAAGGTCTTACATTTTAAAAAAAGACAGATAGGACCCCCGAGAAAGTTTTACATTAAAAAAACATCTGACGTCCCCGAGAAGGTTTTAGATTTTTAAAAAAGACAGTTGAGACTCCCGAGACGGTTTTACATTTTCAAAACAGCCACTTAGGACTCCCGAAAAGGTTCTACATTTTCAAAAAAGCTAGTTGGGACTTCCGAGAAGGTTTTACATTTAAAAAAAATTATGTTTGGAGCCCCCGAGAAGGTTTTACATTTTCAAAAAAGACAGTTGGGACTCCCGAGAAGGTTTTACATTTTCAAAACAGCCAGTTGGGACTCCCAAGAACGTTTTACATTTTCAAAAAAGCTAGTTGGGACTCCCGAGGTTTTATATTAAAAAAGAATTATGTTTGGAGCCCCCGAGAAGGTTTTACATTTTTAAAAAGACACTTGGCGCCACCAAGAAGGTCTTACATTAAAAAAAAAAGACACTTAGCGCCCCCGAGAAGGTTTTACATTTTCAAAAAAGACAGTTGGGACTCCCGAGAAGGTTTTACATTTTCAAAACAGCCAGTTGGGACTCCCGAGAACGTTTTACATTTTCAAAAAAGCTACTTGGGACTCCCGAGGTTTTACATTTAAAAAAAATTATGTTTGGAGCCCCCGAGAAGGTTTTACATTTTTAAAAAAGACACTCGGCGTCCCCAAGAAGGTCTTACATTAAAAAAAAGACACTTAGCGCCCCCGAGAAGGTTTTACATTTTCAAAAAAGACAGTTGGGACTCCCGATAAGGTTTTACATTTTCATAACAGCCAGTTGGGACTCCCGAGAAGGTTTTACATTTTCAAAAAAGCTAGTTGGGACTCCCGAGGTTTTACATTTAAAAAAATTTATGTTTGGAGCCCCCGAGAAGGTTTTACATTTTTAAAAAGACACTTAGCGCCCCCGAGAAGGTTTTACATTTTCAAAAAAGACAGTTGGGACTCCCGATAAGGTTTTACATTTTCAAAACAGCCAGTTGGGACTCCCGAGAAGGTTTTACATTTTCAAAAAAGCTAGTTGGGACTCCCGACAAGGTTTTACATTTAAAAAAATTTATGTTTGGAGCCCCCGAGAAGGTTTTACATTTTTAAAAAAGACACTTGGCGCCCCCAAGAAGGTCTTACATTAACCTTCAAACTACCGGGTGGGAAAATTTACACATCGTTTCGGGTGGGGTCCGTTTGGACCCCATGGCCTTTTTTAGCCAAAATTAAAGAATTAATCAAAAATTTTTAACGAATCCAAATTATTTATTAATTTTAAACACAACCAAGTTAAAAAAATTACATAACAATATTAAATAAGCATTTTTCGTTACAGTTTTTTGTTCCAGCATTCCTGGCATTCAACGTTACGAGTAGAATATTCTCGGCAAACAAATCTTTTGCAGGAAATGCAAAAATTTCTTGATTTCTGTCCCTGCTACTTATATAGACGAAGCAGCGTCCGCGGGATTGTACTGATATCGATTTTGATAACGTGCCATTGATAAAACAAAATTTAATTTTTTACAGTGATTACATTGTCACACTGACACCGATACTGACACTTGCAAGTCAGTATCAAAACTGCAACGCCGTCTATAAACTAGTAAAGAATAAAACAATGGTTTCTGGATTCTGGATTCTGGATTCTTAATTTATGGGGGCTGACCGTAGCCAGCCGGCACTTAGGCCTCGCCTTTGGGCCCATTGTACCTTCCCCAAGTCCATATCAGGGTGTTTTCCCGCTCCTCTACTCGTCAAGCCATCCAACTGCTTGAATGTACTTGAGTAATGCAGAGGGTGGAAACTCCCTGATATTTGCCATACTAGGCCAGATGTCCCCTAGTATGGATTCCCTGTAGGAGGCTAGGGCTGGACACTCACGAAGAATGTGCTCAGCTGTTTCCTCTTCTTCATTGCATCCACGACAGATTGGGTCTGTTGCTACCCCTATCGTATGTAGATGTTTGTTAAACTGGTAATGTCCCGTAAGGAATCCTACCAGTTTACGCAGTTTGTCCCTTGAAAGTGAGAGATAAAATTTTGTCAACTTACGGTCTGGTGTCGCCATACAAGCTCTACTATGCCGACAGCTGCTCAACGTCGCCCATATCTGCTCATGGCGTCTATGGGTATATTGCTTTACGAGTTCGTTCGAGAGGGCGACCGAAGGCGTGATTGCCGGTTCGGGTCCCCAGAAGGGCATACGCGCGGCTCGCTTCGCCATCTCATCTGCCCTCTCGTTTCCTTCGTTGCCACTGTGTCCTTTGATCCAACAAAGTACCACACTATTCCTCTGCGTTACATACTTTAGCGTTTGTCTGCACTCCCAAACCAGCCCGGATCGAACCATACAGCTGTCCAGGGCTAGTAGTGCAGACTTGCTGTCAGTAAGTATGCGTATTGATTTGTTGCCGATTTCACGTTCAGCAATGATTCTAGCTCCCAGCATTATTCCCATCAATTCTGTTTGTAAGACAGACGTGTGGGTGCCGAGAGGTACACTGATTTGTGCGTTCAGTTGTTCGGAGTAGATGCCGGCTCCTGAACCACTATCTGTTTTGGCACCATCGACATAGATATCTATGTCGGCTCGTCCTTCTGAATTATCACTCATTGATATTCTATATGTCTTCTCATATATTAATTTTGTGCCCATTCGGTCACAACCCATCCTCAACAAGGGTATTCTGTTGAACGCCTCCGTTAAGATCCGAGTGTGCTTCGTTGTGCGGCCTTGCTTGTTCCATACTCCCAGAGAGTGAAGTCTTAGAGACGTCGTCATTGCCGCTTCCTCTATGTAAAGGTTGAGAGGTGCTAAGCAAAGAAGAGTCTCCAGAGCCGCTGTGGGAGTGGTCCTCATTGCTCCTGTAACACTGAGACACGCCATTCTCTGAACGTGTTCAAGTTGCAGGGCTGTTGTTTTTTGTCTGGCTCTGGGCCACCAAACTAAAGCTCCATAGCACAGCATCGGTCTGACTATTGCCGTGTAGATCCAAAGGGCGATCTTGGGATTTAAACCCCACGACCTTCCCACCGCCCTACGACATTGCCAGAGAGCCGAGCGTGCCTTTTCTACTTTATCATCTACATGCTTCTTCCAATTCAGTCGCCAGTCCAATACAACTCCCAGGTATTTGACTTCGTCCGAAAGTTGAAGCGTTGTGTTAAATATTTTTGGCATCTGTAGTGTGCCAATTTTCCTTTTCCTGGTGAACAGGATTAGTTTCGTCTTTTCTCCATTAACGGAGAGGGTATGTCTGTTGCACCATTCCTCGACTATTTTTACTGCAGCTTGCATTATCTCACATAATGTATCTGCGTTTTTTCCTGTTAGCAGAATGACTAGATCGTCCGCGTATCCAATTGTGTGGTAGCCAAGATCATTGAGGCGTCGTATCAGGCTGTCAACGACAGTATCCCACAGTACAGGAGAGAGAACTCCTCCCTGAGGACATCCCCTGTCTACAACAGCCTCGATCTCAGTGCCACCTACATTAATCATTACTTCCCTGTTCCTCAGCATACTGGCCACCCACCTACTTAGGGTGGGGTCCACGTCGTGCTTTCGTAGGGCTAGTTCTATGCTTTTGAAGGTCGTTTTATCAAACGCTCCTTCAATATCCAAAAACATTCCTAAGGTGAAGAGTTTGTTCTCCATCGCCCACTCTATACGGTTTACAACTGTGTGTAGGGCCGTATCGGTGGATCTTCCTTGGATGTAGGCATGTTGGTTCGGATGTAGAGGTTGCTTGCTCAAAGCAGTCTCCCGAATCTCTTTTTCGCTTAGTCTTTCTAGCGTTTTCAGCAAGAATGATGTTAAGCTAATTGGTCTGTAGGATTTAGCCAAGGTGTAATCTTGTCGTCCTGGCTTAGGTATAAAGATAACCTTTACTTTTCGCCATGCATTCGGTATGTAGCTGAAAGCCAGACACGCCCGAAGCATTGGCAACAAAATAGGGCGTAGTCTGCTCATTCCCCTCTGCAGGAGGGCGGGATAAATACCGTCAACTCCTGGAGATTTGTAATGGTTTTTGTAAGACTAAATTCCCAGAATAAGACCTGCAGGTGCAATAAAATCTCCAAAATATAGACAAAAAAATAGCAACATAAAGAACCAGGTGGGGTCCATGCGGACCCCAAGAGACTATTTTTTTTTTTTTGTTACAAACTGTTACACCTATACAATTGATATTTTTTGTATGCATAGCAAAAGGCCTTAACCGAAGCTACTAAAAATACCACTATCGTTAAACCAGAAATAACGGGAAAAAATAGGAAAATGTAACAATGGGGTCCATTTGGACCCCACCCGGTAGTTTGAAGGTTAAAAAAAAAAGACACTTAGCGCCCCCGAGAAGGTTTTACATTTTCAAAACAGCCAGTTGGGACTCCCGAGAAGGTTTTACATTTTCAAAAAAGCTAGTTGGGACTCCCGAGAAGGTTTTACATTAAAAAAAAAATATGTTTGGAGCCCCCGAGAAGGTTTTACATTTTTAAAAAAGACACTTGGCGCCCCCAAGAGGGTCTTACATTAAAAAAAAGACACTTAGCGCCCCCGAGAAGGTTTTACATTTTCAAAAAAGACAGTTGGGACTCCCGAGAAGGTTTTACATTTTCAAAACAGCCAGTTGGGACTCCCGAGAAGGTTTTACATTTTCAAAAAAGCTAGTTGGGACTCCCGAGAAGGTTTTACATTAAAAAAAAATGTATGTTTGGAGCCCCCGAAAAGGTTTTACATTTTTAAAAACGACACTTGGCGCCCCCAAGAAGGCCTTACATTAAAAAAAAAGACACTTAACGCCCCCGAGAAGGTTTTACATTTTCAAAAAAGACAGTTGGGACTCCCGAGAAGGTTTTACATTTTCAAAACAGCCAGTTGGGTCTCGCGAGAAGGTTTTACATTTTCAAAAAAGCTAGTTGGGACTCCCGACAAGGTTTTACATTTAAAAAAATTTATGTTTGGAGCCCCCGAGAAGGTTTTACATTTTTAAAAAAGACACTTGGCGCCCCCAAGAAGGTCTTACATTAAAAAAAAAAGACACTTAGCGCCCCCGAGAAGGTTTTACATTTTCAAAACAGCCAGTTGGGACTCCCGAGAAGGTTTTACATTTTCAAAAAAGCTAGTTGGGACTCCCGAGAAGGTTTTACATTAAAAAAAAAATATGTTTGGAGCCCCCGAGAAGGTTTTACATTTTTAAAAAAGACACTTGGCGCCCCCAAGAGGGTCTTACATTAAAAAAAAAGACACTTAACGCCCCCGAGAAGGTTTTACATTTTCAAAAAAGACAGTTGGGACTCCCGAGAAGGTTTTACATTTTCAAAACAGCCAGTTGGGACTCCCGAGAAGGTTTTACATTTTCAAAAAAGCTAGTTGGGACTCCCGAGAAGGTTTTACATTAAAAAAAAATGTATGTTTGGAGCCCCCGAAAAGGTTTTACATTTTTAAAAACGACACTTGGCGCCCCCAAGAAGGCCTTACATTAAAAAAAAAGACACTTAACGCCCCCGAGAAGGTTTTACATTTTCAAAAAAGACAGTTGGGACTCCCGAGAAGGTTTTACATTTTCAAAACAGCCAGTTGGGTCTCGCGAGAAGGTTTTACATTTTCAAAAAAGCTAGTTGGAACTCCCGAGAAGGTTTTACATTTGAAAAAATTTATGTTTGGAGCCCCTGAGAAGGTTTTACATTTTTAAAAAAGAAACTTGGCGCCCCCAAGAAGGTCTTACATTAAAAAAAAAGACACTTAGCGCCCCCGAGAAGGTTTTACATTTTTAAAAAAGATAGAAAGGACTCCCGAGAAGGTTTAACATTTTGAAATAAAGAGGGGCGTATTTACCTTTTCCAGAAAGTGGGGTAATGTCATCAATAACAAATATGTTATGACATCATAAACATAGATAATACACAATGCGAAAGAAAGAGAAAAAAAAAAAGAAAAAAAAACGAGAGATCAAATTTGGAATCGAACACTCGCCGTCCGATCCGCATTCCTGACTTGTAACCATTAGACCACGACCGGGATGCCTGACGCTAATGGTAACCTGTTATTATACCGTGAATTATATTGTTGCAAAAATTGGACGGTTAGGGCAAACTCAAACCGGATTCGTACACCACACTTATAGGACAGTTGATCAAATAAACATTAAATTCTTTGAAATGACGTCATCAAATTGTTAGTGGGGATGAGTAGCAAAATTTTGGTTAGCATTTAACCATCCACATGACATTTCTAATATACTCGTACATACAAAATTTGACATCAATCGGTCCAGCAGTTTCGGAGATTACGTGCCTAATAAAAATAGATACAGACACCCGACAGACATGAACCTTCAGAATTCCATCTGTTCGGTAAACGGAGTATAACTGCAGTTTCGTTGTAAATATTTCTTAAATGATAATAATTTATACAATTAAGAGAGCAAAAAGAAATTTGTTTGTTGTACGCTCTCTCATGAGTTTTATTTTGCGTGAAGGCAACAAAAAAAAAGAAAAAGCTCAAGATATTTTTTTCTTTTTTCCCGTAGTAGTATATAATATATTTTTAATTAATTAACAAAAAATCAAGCTCTGAAAAAATATGAATTAAGATTATTTTTTAAACAAAATTTAGAAGTCAAAATTCTATATTAAAAAATCGTGCCTACGAAAGAAATAACGCAAAAAGTTGTATGTAATACACATAAAGTTGATGTAAAAATGAGTAAAAGTAGCAAGTTATTTAAATGTTGCCTTGTTTGCAATTTTAATGTTGAAATTATGTACCATTATACCAGTTAAATTTATTAGTTTTCCTTTTTTATGAATTGTTAATATGTTTTCAAACAAAAAACAATAAACTTCAAAAATATGAATGTATTGATTTACACCTACAGACACGCATTTTACATACTTTAAATAGGGCTTCGCAGACTTTTAATGTGACGTCGTTGAAGTTTTGGTAGGGACAAAATTACGATCTGTCAAAATAAATGTTAATAATGACGTTTGGTGATAGCAGAATATTATTTAAATATCGAATGTGTCGCAATCAATTAAATTGTATCCAGAAAATATTACAGTAAAACTAACGCGTCAAAATTCAATTGTTAAAATAAGCATTTTCATTTTATGATTATTACAATACATACATGTTTTTTTTACAGTAAGTACCTATGACTAATGATTAAAAAACTATTTGAAAACCCATTGTTGTAGAAATTTGTTAAAAACTCACGTTCACTCATGTACTCGTAACTATTGTTGAAAAGTTGAAAATAACAAAAGGTCGAATACATTTTTCCGAACTTTCCACTAGATACACACCGAGAATAGAAATAGGTACACCAGCAAACATTTTCAACTCTAAATGTTGGATTTTATGAAAATTAAAATAATAATAATAATAATAAAAATTGTACCACTCCCATTTTGTTTTAGAAGCAGTTTATTATTATTTTTTGCCTGTTCCTTGGACCTGCAACGTCATTTTAATTACATAATAATCCTCCTCTATTTACGTAATCACGAATTCCCCAAGGTGATGAAAACTATTCCAGTATTAAAATTTCAAAAAATTCCAAACGATCAAGCCAAAAAAATCCATCGATTCCATATGAATAGTACACTATTGATCGAAGGTCGCGGTTCCCCTCTGCCGTCACAAACAGACATAGCCTCCTCCAAGGTTTAGTTACCTTTGCCCTTGCAAGATTCCTCCTCTCCCACAATCTCTTTCACCCATACTAACAACTTATCACCAACCATTACCGACTGTTTACAAATCGAAACCTCTTAATTACCGTCCTATCGCATATTTCTTAGCCCACAAATCACCGCAGCTCGTGAAATGTCAAGTGCGCCCATAAGGAACGAATTCCATCCTGATCTCGTCTAGCTCGCTGCGAACACCGTGCCAATGAACTCCCCGAAAAACTGCCCACCGATAATAACCCACAAAACTCGAAAATTACACGTCTGAAAATTCCTCGCGGTCAATGTGACATCAACGCTACCGTTTCCGGTAAGCAGGCGATTGTTAATTTGTCGTGGGGTGTTGGAAACACTCACCCATGAATTGGTGTGTCCTCTGCTCGTCGTCACATAGAGATCCGCCGAGGTGTTGTGTCTTTTCATCTTTCGAACGACGATCGGGAAATCGACCTGGGTCGACTGGTCCATTTTCGTTCTGGAACGGAAAATATACGACGGATTATTACCGGTCGGGAGGGCTGTCATTAATGCGTTCGTCATATCCTCGGTATTGAGAATTATTAGTGGTTTTAATTTATGGCTAGGAACGCGCTTCCGATACTGGGACGGTGATTACTAGCGAGGGGAAATGGGGTGCCTCAAGGCCCGACGCGCGGTCCTCTACTTTCGATATGGTCATGTAGGTGTACCACGAGTGATCGGTTTAAAAAAGTTCTTGTTTTTTTAACTATAAATAAATTATATGCTTGCTAAAATTGAAAGAACTTGTTGCGTGCCACAGGGTTCACAAATCTGCCCCGTCCTCTCTTTCAGTCAAAATGATGGACACCATCACCTTGAGTCCGTTCTTCTCCCAGAACACCCTCCTCGTTGCCGGGATTTGCAGCCGCTGCTACCGCGACCTTGATGACGTCAAAATCGTGAAGATAAACACCGCGTTCTTGCGCCAGATCATCAAGAACAGGACCCTCAGGTGGAGGCCTCCACGCTCCCCCCACAACCTGGTGGAGGAGTCCTTTTACGACAACCCTTGGGGTCTCCTGGTGGCGACGATTTTCCTCAACAAAACCACCTGCTTTAGCGCCAGACCCTTGATCGAGCAATTCCTGGAGGACTTCCCCGACGCGGTGGACGTAGTAGCGAAGAAGCCCGAGGACTTAGAGAAATACTTCGACAATTTGGGGCTGGTGAAGAGGGCCCGACAGGTGTGGCAAATGAGTTACGATTTTCTTTACAAGCGGTGGAGGAGCGTGGGGGAGCTGCACGGAATCGGGAGGTATGGAGAAGACGCCTTCCGCATTTTTTGTTTGGGGGATTTCAGCGTGGAGCCCGAAGATAGGTTTTTGAAGATATACAGGGCGTGGTATTTGACGAAGGAAACCGAAGGTGAGCGATTTTTAATAAAGTTTATCAAAATTATTATTATTAAACAATCGTAATAATCATTAAAAATGACGTGTCGCTCATATATTATATTTGTTGATAACTGCCTACTAATAATAAATATAGATAAGACACATTGCGGTGCAAAGTTGTGGAATCAATTTATATTTAATTTATTTATTCACCCCCTCTGAAAATTTAGTGACGTCACGCAGTCGCTCTATCGTTGATCTGCACCGACCAGTGAAATTTCTGTGTAAATCTCTTCACAATTTTTTCCTGAGGTCAAGGTACAACCTTTATTTATTTTATTGTTCCATTTGAGCCAATTTTTTGCCCGACGGCGTCACAGTCATTACTTGCTTTTCCTTCCTCGTCCACCTAATGACACAAAAATCGCATTTATCATCGTCAATATTATTATTTCACCAATTTCACGGTCACGCCACGAATTACGAAAATCACCCGCAAAAATTTTATAATGTTTTTCCGAAACTAATTTTTGCGCTTTTGTTGCGTCAAACCGGAAGCGACTCCTGCACCGTCATTAAATCCTCCGATTAGCAAGGAATTATCTCGCAATTAGACGCGGGGTCGCAGTTGCCCGGTTTGACAGTTTTTTTTCGGACAGTCAACGTCAAACGAAATTTTTGCGCCCCGGAATGGAGGCCTCCGGATCGGCCGAAGAGAGAATCGCCAAAATCGAAAAATGCCAGGCCAAATTGGCGGCGGCCAAGGCCAACTTGGAGGCGAGGAAGCAGGCGGTGGGGGCGCCGGCGGGGATCGTGAAGTAAGTGGTTTTTGTTTTTGTTTTCAGTAATTGTGTTTTGAAAGTGACTTGAGAGATTTATTAGTATCGGATTTGGCTTTTTATATATATATTAGTTTGTTAAGGTTAGTTTGCGGTGACGTAAATGGAATTGTGGTACCAGTTTACATAGGCTGTTTCACTCGGGATGTTTCGTTCGTGGCTAAATTTACTATTAGTATTAGTACATACTTGAATAAAGCGGACAAAAACACTCTGTGAAACTCTACATTCTTCATGTAGATTTTTTTATAAACCTTGTGAAACACGAAAAACCTATATCAAGGTTTCTGCATTGTTTCAGTGATGGCAAAATTCTGCTGGATGTTCTACCGTGACGCTATAAAATATAAATATAGGGAATAAATAATAAAAAACTTAGATAATGCGCTAATTGCGGCACGTGTCGTTGGCACGTGCTTCTAATATTTAACCGTGATTTTGACACCACATAAGGATTTTCTGTTAAGTAACATATTTTCTTACATTTCGTAATTCCTTCTTCGCTTGGAGGTTAACACAATACATGTTTTTCATATTTGACGACTTCATTATCTTCTCTGTTTTGTGCTTTCCTATTGAATTTTCATTATTCGTTCAATCACTTCTATTTACAGAAAATCGTGAAAATTATTAATATAGATTGACGCGCTGACAGTTTACGAACTTGTAGATATCGCACTAGAAAAAATCGCAGTCGGTGGACTTATGCCAAACTTTTGTAGGTACTTTATTACAGGATTTATTCCAGGTCTATTTTAAGTAGTTACAATAAGCACACATAAATATTATTAAAATATGTATAAAAGTATTAATAACAGTGAGTTGGTGCTAAAATTGTGAGAATGATAAACCAGTTTTCATATACAACAAAAATTTATTTCGTGATCAAATTAGCTTTCTGTGGAAAACATTTTGCGTGATATGGAGCTAATTATTGTAGCTGATGGTCTAAGTATTTCTTAATTGACAAATAACGACGCAAAATGGTTATTTTTAATAAGTCATTTAAGATTTTGATTTGTACTACTTGTAAAATAAATTAAAAAAATAGTAGCTTTTGCCTGTTATGTATGTTTTTTTATCTGGATGTAAGGGTTAAAACATAAAGGCGGATTCATAAACCGCAAAGATACAAGTATATTATTTTATGAAATTAAAATAACATTTACTAGCCAATCTTAAAAATCAATTGAGGCATAATATCTCTGCGAAAAAATTAAATTTCTAAAAGTTTACCGGTTTTGGAAACGTGCACCATTTTCTTTTAATTACAGTTTTATAAATTTTGAGAATTCTGCGAAGTTTTGTAAACTTTTAAAAATAATTTTAAATTTTAAAAACTTTTTCCATATAAACTATGTATGTTACATTTATTCAAAAATTATTACGCAAAAATTTCTCTACCTTTTCAAGATTATACCGGGTGCCTGGAAAAGCTCGTAATTCTTCCAAATTTTTATTATTTTTTGTAAAAGTTAGTCATCAAAACTTGCTAAGATAAAACTGATTTTGGCAAAGACATACCTTCCAAAAAAAGAGTGGGTGGGTGGGCGGGGTTAGTACCTGCTAAGATAAAACTGATTTTGGCAAATGACATACCCTTTAAGAAAAGAGGGGGTGGGTGGGCGGGGCTAGTACCTGCTAAGATAAGAGTGACTTTGGCAAATCAGATACCTCCTAAGGAAAGAGGGGGCGGGTGGGCGGGGTTAGTACCTGTTAACACAACCATATCTTTGTACATTCTAACTGAAATGGTAATTCAATATTGTCGTGGGCGAGAGAAATATTAACTAAAAGTTTGATTACATATATACATACTTAATTTTATAGTACCGTCAATTTACTCAAAAACCTGTATAAAATGATTATATCTATTACAAAATTAAAATGATTTATGGTGGAATTTTTGGAAAAGTTGGCTGGTTTAATGACGTCATCATTTATTTAAGAGGATGAATGTGCAGATTTCATTTAGCATTTTGCCATCTTCACCACAATCGTAAAAGTGTAATTTCCAAAGTAATCGATTGAGTAATTTCTAAGATTATTTCTTGAATAAAATCGCTAACAGACGAAAACGGTAAACTGGTTTTTTCGTAATTTACGATTTATGAAACGCCATAAAATTACAAATTCGACAAAATTAAAAAAATGGAATTTCTCAAGTACAAAATGAATCAATAAAAGTCGTCACGTACCCTGCAGCACACCAAGAAAAATCACTTCTCTGAAAACACTCAATTAATTACCCCTTTAATCAAAACATGACCAGTAATATTTTTCCTACGAAATGAAGATGCTCTTACATAAGATTTGCACATAATAGAGTACTTGCAAGAACATCAACAATTACGTTATTCCCGGATATTAATTCTCCACATTCTACATATTCACGACAAAATAAAATGTATTTTATGAATCACGCGAGCTAATTGTTTACAAATACTTGGACATTATGGAGAATCACGCATCCAAGCGACCAGTAATAACTTCCAGAGCACGATTTCCATTTTTTTTTTTTTTTGAAATCGAAGGAGCAGACGTGGGCTTCAAGCCGCCACCACGCATCGATTTTTAATTGTCGTTCCAAATCGATTGTTTTTATTGACATTTCAGCCTCATTTAGCTAATTACCTTAAATAAAATTAGAGACCGGGCCGAAAACTCCCCGCGGCTCCACTTAGCACCAGATCCATGGTCGTACCGTACTAAAACTCACCTCTAATCTTTGGTACTTCGACAAATGGCACACTGATCACCTAACACTGGTACTACGTGAACTTGACTGCTCCGCGGCAGTACCGCGAGTGAAGTGCGGAACTCGTGGAGGTACTCACCTGTCGGTACTGACCTACAGTTTATAAGCAGATTTTTTTGGTACGGAGGTTCAACTTAGGACCTTTTCTTCGGAAGCTGTGGCGGGATTTGGCAGACTTTGGACGTGACGGTGGTACCGAGAATGGGTCAATCAAAAGGTTCTGAGGTGACGTACGAAATAATTAAAACTTTCTGGGAAATAAATACGAATGGAGGTAATGTAAAATGACTAAAACGTAATTTTGTTCTGAGGATGTTTATTTATTTGACAATAATTTTGTGTGCTAATATTATTATTACCTGTCAGATCTAATTAAAGTCATTTGATTGACATAAAACATAAAGTTTGTGGATTAACAATTGGTTTATGTGCAATAAAAAAATCTTATAATTATAATAGGTAGGATGTTATATAAGGTGGAAATTGCATTATAAAAATAATATTTTTTACGACTTTTTGTTAACTATTTTTTAGTAGAGTATAAATATTTTAAACACCATAAAGTTGTTACCGTTTATTCTGACAATAATTTTATTAAACCCACTGTGTATACATTATATTGAATTTTCCAACAATGTCACTAATTAGTTTCGTTCATTTATCATAATTGGACTCACTCGTTACATTGGTCTAATTAATTTAAAAAATGCTTAATTATCTGTACAGAAAATATAGTGTCTGGTCAACCTAGACACATTTATTAGAAACCCTTGAATAAAACGCAGCAACAATTAATTCACAACGTTGGCATGGAAACTAACATAAACCACCAAAGAAGGTGGTAGTATCAATACGAAAATTACTGTAACTTAAGTAATAATTACCCAAATTAAGTTCCTAATTTTTTTAATTAGTAGAAACTTGTGTAATGAATAAGTAGCGCCACCTAACCATTTCCGCACCAACTACATCAAGGCAGTTACATCATACAACTAAATAATTGCTTTAATCAAAGACAGAGGGCATTCAAGTGACAACACTTATTAAATTTACACAATTCACAAAACCACCCAATTACGCCACGACAATTAATTATCTAATTAATTACAATTACATATTCATGCACGCAAATCTCCCATACCCGTGCGTCTAGCCACTTCCACGTCGTTCGGTGAACTCGTTCGTTTTCGTAACGTTGCATCAGATGCCCTAACCTGACCCTTATGCCCACTTGACGTGCGGTCTAGTGGCTACAACGTGATCAAAGTCCCGTCTATAGTTTCCGACACGTCATGCGCCACTCCTTTACACACAGCATTTATAAAAGAAGACGCCAGGTGACGTCGTGACGTTATATCGGTATCGTTATCGTTCTTTTCGACTCGTATTCGACCTTCGTTGTCCTCTGTGAGAATATCTCAGTTGCACCCCGACTCTGATTGTGGACAGTTTGTTATCTCAGTTTAATTAATCGTAAGTACTTCTAATTGCGATTTTGTTTAATTTTGCCTTGGTTTGTTTTTGTATTGTTTTTAATTGACGTAAAAGGAAATGGGTTGTTAATTTTGTATTAGTTTTTTATGTGGGGTTTCATAATTGGGTTTTTATTTCCCTGTTCTTGTCTTATGTACAGCAATTATCTTTTATCTTATGTACAGTATTGCTAATTCTTGCTATTTCTATTATCCGGTAAAATTATAATAATACTGTTTTTCAAAATCTGGCGGAATTATTCAAAGGTCAAATTCAATGACATTCCAGTTAATTTGGCACGTTTTGAGTGACTGGGACACAATAAATGTTTAATGACTCTATAATTAATTATCTAGATTGTGAAGAAAGTATTGGCACACTTTATTTCCCAGAGTAATTATCGCGTGAAATTATTTGAGAATGAGGTATCTGTAGGGTCAAAGTCAATGACATCGCTCCACGTTTGTTTTTTTTTTCATTAATTATTTTAATATTTTTAATTCGGACGTTTACTCGTACAAGCTTGAATTCACTAAGTTGGTGTTTTTGCAAATATTTTTCAGATTGTTTTTTTCTTTAATCAGGTATTATAAAATTAATCTTCTACGAGTGTCCACCTGTCTCTGTGCTATCATAACATCACAAATTTACGATAATTTGTTAACAAATCCCGCGCCCTGTGAAAATAGTAGCGGTAGTTAGGAGCAGTGGTGCGAAGAAGCGGCAAAACACCGTCTTCCATAGTAGGCACTCGCGAATAGGTATGCGGCACATGGTCTAAATTTATAGAAACCTCTAAATATATCCAAAATGTTGAAAATTTTCGAAATCTGTAAGTGTGGGGTTATCTATAATCTGCACACTTATACCTCTTTGCATAATTTTTAAATAACAATGTCGAAAGGATTATCCTTATCCTGTTTGTGTTTTCTTCTTGTTATCGACTTGTTATTCGTTCTTCATCGTTATCTCTTATCTTTAGAAATTGTTTTTCAGTGGTTATTTTCGGCGATCGGTTATCAGGGCGAGCCTCCGCGATCCCAAGTCCAAAGTATCGCGATAAGAACGGAATATTTTGAATCGGTGGTCATATTTTAATCAGTTAACATAAAGCTGTGAGTGTGTGTGATAGTAATTGTTAAGGTAGGACGCAAATCGTAATGTTGTTGACCCTGCAACTTTCCCTTACTTTTATGTGTGGTTATTCGATATTCGTATCAAAGTTATTTTTAGCTATATTTTGTGTGAAACGTGAAGAGTTTCAAAGCCGGTCCGGATTTTTGCCAGATGCGTTCTAAAATAGGTGCTCTAAATAATGACCGACAGTTCGAATTACTCCAAAAATATTTTTATATTTGTTTTAAAGCGACATGTTTTTGATGGAACTTTACTCGGGGTATTTTAGGGATTTTTTAACAAGAGTTGCCTACAACTTTACGTTTGGAAAGTTGCTCAATCAATGTCAAATCAATTATTTCTAAATATCAGTGTCAACAACCTTGAATTATACGAAATCAATTTAGTTATCTGATACTAGTAAGTAATGTCGTCAAGTGATAAGTTGTTAAAAACAAATCACTCATTCAAGACTGATTGATCACTTTTTTATTGCCTAGGTTACACACACAAAGTGGTCATAATTAAAAAAATAGACAACCCAAACGTCACTTCAAACATGTCCCACCACTCCGTCTGCCTCACCTTCAAGTACCCGCCCCCCCCATCCACCCGCTAGAATAACCCCGACCTCTAATTTCCAGAGACGACAAAGTCTACAAAATGACTACCCATTTCAACTACCCGGACCCCGCCCTCCAGGACGAGCTCCGCAAGATCGCCAACGCCATCGTGGCCCCCGGTAAGGGCATCCTGGCCGCCGACGAGTCCGTCAGCACCATGGGCAAACGGTTGGCCGACATCGGTGTCGAGAACACCGAAGAGAACAGGCGCAAGTACAGACAGCTGCTGTTCACCACCGAGAAGACCATCGGCGACTACATCTCCGGCGTGATCCTCTTCCACGAAACGCTGTACCAGAAAGCCGACGATGGTACCCCGTTCCCGGAACTGCTAAAGTCCCGCGGGATCATCCCCGGAATCAAGGTCGACACAGGGGTCGTGCCCTTGTTCGGGTCGGAAGACGAGTGCACCACCCAAGGTACGTCGTTACACGAGAATATCGAGTTATCATAACTGATTTAACCTGTTGCCAGGTCTGGACGATTTAAGCAAACGATGCGCGCAATACAAGAAAGACGGCTGCCATTTTGCAAAATGGCGGTGCGTGCTCAAGATCAAGGATCACACTCCTAGCTACCAGGCGTGTTTGGAAAACGCCAACGTCCTAGCTCGCTATGCCTCCATTTGCCAGGAAAACCGTATCGTGCCCATTGTAGAGCCCGAGATTCTTCCCGACGGCAACCATGACTTGGAACGGTGCCAGAAAGTGACCGAAACTGTTCTAGCTTTCGTGTACAAGGCGCTCCACGACCACAATGTCTTCCTTGAGGGGACTTTGTTGAAACCCAACATGGTAACAGGCGGCCAGAGTCACCCAGTTAAGTTCAGTCCGGAAGATATTGGAAGGGCCACCGTCACCGCTTTGCAACGTACTGTGCCTGCTGCCGTGCCCGGAGTCGTGTTCCTGTCGGGAGGGCAGAGTGAAGAGGAAGCCACTGTTAATCTAGACGCTATTAACAAGTAGGTGTTTTGAACTGGATTTTGGAGTGTTATACGTTAATGAATTTTGTGTTAGGTTCCAAGGGAAGAAACCATGGGCTTTGAGCTTCAGCTACGGGCGTGCCCTTCAAGCCTCCGTCCTCCGCGGTTGGTCGGGCAAAGACGAGAACATTGCCGTTGGACAGCAGGAACTTCTGAAACGTGCCAAGGCCAACAGCGAAGCGTCTCAAGGAAAATACGTGGCGGGTACCGCGCACGGGAAGGCGGGGGATCAGGGACTCTTTGTCCAGAATCATGCTTACTAGAGGAAATCTCATACACCGATTTACCACAATTTTACAATATTTACAATAAAGTACTATTTTAGGCCGCGGTAGACATTGTTATTGTTATGGATTTATATTATACTATTGTATTTTTTATTTATACAGGTATATGCCATTTTCGAGATGTATTTATTTGATGGAAGTTTTAAGAAAAAAATTGTGAAATTGTGATTTTCTTTTTAGATGTGCATGTATAGGTTTAAATTATTTACGTAAATGTACGTCACTGGAGACTGTTAATAACTAATAAAAATTAATTGTCAGTTTGATTTTACTTACAGTTTTTTTAATTCATTTAATTGGTCAAAAAAATGCGCGTTTTTTGAATCAGCCAATGACGTTACAAGATTAAGGGCACGCCATCATGCTACGTCACGATTAACCAATAGCAGGTTTTAAAGACTTACCAAAGCAAAATTTTCGAGATTTAACTAAAAACATGTATTAATTCAGTAATAACTCACCCTTTTCTGTTTGCTTGCCTTCCATTGTCGAGATTGTGAAAATAAAGCCGGTTTTTCAAAAATTTTTGGTTAGCACGGATGCAGAGCACTCATGATGAAGTGTTGACTCACTTTTGATTAAACAGTTATAAAAACACATTGTGGGGTAGTTTTACTCACACTTTAAGTTTATAGGTATTAAATTGGAGTGAATTTGTTTAAATAAACACTATTTTGCAAAAATAGAACTAAATAAATGTGAGTCAGAAGTCGACATTTTTATTTCAGCGCCAACTAGTTTGATTTAAATTTGTTGTTGAAACAGTTCGAACTATGTATTGGTGGTTGCATAGTCACACAAAAACAAACTAACAATTTAAATTAAACTATGTATCGCCAATTGTTTGTCTAAGCATTGTAACAACATTTCATAATTTTAATCACACAAATCTGCACTAACCGGCACAAAAAAAATATTAAAAAACCAAGGATAGTTTTTTTCCGTTGTGCGATTGGCTATTGGCACCGCTCTCCCCACTTCCATTGACACTTAATCAAAATAACGGCTCTTTTTGAATTCGAACCCTCTGTCAAGTCAATCCGTGTTTATTTTCGTAAAATATGTGTTTGTGTTAGTTAGTGTATAGTGTCCCACCATGGAACCATCCCAAGAAACCATCACGTCGCGCCGCGACAAACTAAACTCCCAAATTTTAGGCAAAACCATCGACGAACAAAAACCCAGTCTCGTCCACCGGGAATGCCTCCTAGACGCCCTGCAAGCCCTCTACGACGAATGCTGCATCGAGACCCTCCAGAAATACGACAAACAAATCGCCTCGTTCGTCGAACGATACAAAACCACCATCTCCGAAGTGAAAAAACTGAGAGTGAACATCGCGGACTTTGAAATCAAAGATGTGATCGGAAGGGGGCACTTCGGCGAAGTGCACGTTGTGAGGGAGAAGCAGACGGGCGACATCTACGCCATGAAGGCGATACGCAAGTGCGACAGCCTGGAGAAGACGTCGTTCGACGTGGAAAGAGACATCATGGCGTTTGCACAGTCTTCGTGGATCACGAGTCTCCAGTACGCGTTTCAAGACAGCGTGTACTTGTTTTTCGTGATGGAGTATCACCCAGGGGGCGATTTGCTGGGGCTGCTGTATCGACAAGGGGGCACACTCCCGGAAAGCGCAGCCACTTTTTATTTAGCCGAAATTGTGTTGGCGCTGGAGGATTTACACGTGATGGGGTTCGCTCATAGGGATATTAAACCGGATAATATTCTTCTGGATCGGTGTGGGCACTTGAAGTTGGCGGATTTTGGCTCAGCGGCACGTCTGGACGCGAAAGGGTTTGTGAGTTGTGGGATTCCGGTGGGAACGCCGGATTATATAGCCCCTGAAGTGCTACAGTCGGTGGAGAAAAATTCAAAACGTGTACAATATGGAGTTAGTTGTGACTACTGGTCACTAGGTATCTTAGCGTATGAATTAACGATTGGGAAACCCCCTTTCACGGGTCAAAACACCACCACCACCTACTCCAAAATTATGAACCACGCCAACCATTTAAAATTCCCACCGGACGTCCTCCTCACCCAGGCCTACGTTTCTCTTATCAAAGGTCTAGTAACTGAAGAAAAATCGCGTTTAACGAAACCCCAAGTCCGGCAACACCCCCTTTTTAAGAATATTCATTTTGACACTTTACGGGACCAAGTGCCCCCATATGTACCTAAAATTACTTCTCTCGACGACACTAGTAATTTTTGTGACGTGGTGACTAAAAAGAATGGTCCTAATATTGACAATTTTAAGAAAAAGACGCAATTTTCGGGACGCAATTTGCCATTTATTGGGTTTACGTTCACGAATGGAGTTAGTTCGTGTGGGAGAGACTATGACAGGGGTTCAAAGGCCAAAGATGACATTATTAGAAGTATGAAGGAGGAGCTGGAGGCTGTGAAACGGACGTTGATGAAGAGCGAGGATTTTGAGGAGCTGAAAATGTGTTTGGAGAAGAAGGTTCTGGAGAAGAGTCACAAGTTGGAGAGTATTGAGAACGTGAGGGAGAAGCTGGAGAGGGATTTGGCGGCGAGTATGGCGGAGAGTACGGTGAGTATTTGTTTTTATACCGAGTGTTGCAAATTTATAAGTATCGTTGAAAAAAATCCTACCGACTGCGCCATTTTTAATAGCGTTTACTCGATAAAACGGAAAAAACGTTCTTTAGTTTTTGACTCAAAACTATCACGTATTTTGGCTTGGAAAAAGCTGATAGTGTATCCATTTTTTAGTTATTGTTGATTAAAGCAAGATTTAAAGAGGGCATTTTTTTGTAAATGTAGGCAACCAAACATTTTCTTTCCTCAAGAACTAGTCGAGAAAGTGTATGATTTACGATAGGGTTGGTCATTATTGACATTTGATGGATTTAAAACCCTTGTTGAGAAAGTATGCAAATAAGGTGACCCTAGCGAGTTCTACCTGAACACGGTAAGGAGCCTTAATTACAAAATTTTGGCCTCATAAGTGTATTTAGGACTACGGTAATGAAAATTTAGGGACACAATTTATTTTGAAACCCTCGAAGTAATCCCAAAAAGCCACTACATATTATAATTCTGAGCAGCTTACTCTCGGCTTTTATTGACCATTTTTGGAATTAGAAAGTTATTTTTGGAAAAGGTTAAGCAGGTAGAATTTTCTGAATAGGGCTATTTATGGGTAATTATCCCCTCTCATTTCGAAAATTTACCTCATGCACGTCTTTAGACTGCCAAATTCATTTACTGTTCAGTTCTCGTGACGTGTTCCTGCAATGGCAGTAAAAAATTCCGCTGTTGAGTTACTACGGGTGAGTAAATTTTTTTTTCATTTGTGTTGGTTTTGGTGGACATCGTTTTCTAAGACAAGATGGATAAGAGATAATTTCGTGCATAAACTTTTGAACTTTAGAGAAAAAATAGTAAAAATTCTGGTTCCATGAACTGATATTGCACAACGGTGGAATATCGTAGGTGTCCGATTCCTCCATGAAACACACACCGTACACATAACGGATACAAATTTTAGAATTTGAGGTCGTAGTTCCTTTACGTTAATAATAATTAATTATAATAACACCTCATATCAAGTTTAAATGTCTGTCATATTTTTACTTCCCAGCATAAGCTAATTGCCACTTTCATATTTTCTCGACATGTCATGACCTCTAGACTACGAAAAAAGTGGTCTCCCGTTTTCGTCTGTCTGTCTGTCTGTCTGTCTGTCTGGTGTTTGTATCCATTTTTATTAGAATCTCCGGAACTACCAGGCCGATTGTTGTCAAATTTTGTATTTATATTAGGAATATCATGTATGTGGTAAAACGCTAACCAAAAAATTGTACATAGTAAATGGGTTTTAAATTGTGTATAACATAGTCCTACACATGTAGTTTATTCTCAGTGTTAAGTTTTTATCCGAAACGTTCAGATTTATGGAAAAAAAATCAAAATTATAAAACAGTATTTTGCAATTTAATTTTTAATAAGCAAAATCGATTGCTTCGAAATCGTACAGATGTTTTAAAGTTATCATAAGCATGGTAAAGTACTTTAAAAGCTATAAGGTTATATGACCGTCATAAAATTATCCCATTGTGTCGAAGTTAAGTTGTTTACAATAGAAAAGGATTTAAGGTCGTAAATAACCTGTACAATGCAGCTCGACCGGCTACTGTTGGTTTGTTCAGGGGTGGCTTTCATTAAATATCTAACTATAGTGAACCAAGAGCTATAAGGTTATATGGCCATCATAAAATTATCCCATTGTATCGAAGTTAAGTTGTTTACAATAGAAAAGGTTTTAGGGTCGTAAATAACATGTCCACTACAGCTCGACCGGCTCTTGTGGTTTCGTTCAGGGGCGGCTTTCACTAAATATGAAAATCCACCACTCCACTATTCCTTTACTGCAGCCGCTGAGGGTTAATAACCACTCGCTTTGAAAGCCGGCCCTGTTAAATATGAACAAGAAATATTTAGAAGATGATTTATTGCCAACCGGTAAGCTTAGTGCGAACCACACAAAGGGGCTATTTATTTGCAGTCAACTAATTTTATGATGGCCATATAACCTTATAGCTCTTGGTTCACTATACCTACAACTACCTGCAGCCACAAAGGGTTCCGAAATAACCAGTCGCTTTGAAAGCCGGCCCTGCTAAATGTGAGCAAGAAGTGTTTAGCAAGACCGGTAAGCTTTGTGCGAACCACACAAAGGGGGTATTTATTTACGGTCAACTACTTTTATGATGGTCATATAACCTTATAACTTTTGGGCTACTATAAATTTTTGATCAAAATGTATTTGCTCATCCCCCCTAATAAATTGATGACGTCACCTCAAAATATTGCTGAATAAATCATATCTTAAATGTCTAAAGTATGATGAGTCTATATTTGTAATTTATCACTGCATTAATATTTTTTCTGCTTATACCGGGTGTCTCAAAAAATCAATGACTGAGTCAATTTATTGTATTGAATAAATCAAGAATCGCAAAACTGTAAACGGCGGGTGGGCTTTCAATTTTTTTAGAAGGTATATCATTTGACAAAATCAGTCTTATCGTAGCTAGTAAATACTTGCTAAGATAAGACTGATTTTGGCAGATGATATACTTTCTAAAAAAATTGAGGGCGGGTGGGCGGGGCTAGTTGTTGCTAAGATAAGACTGATTTTGGCAGCTGATATACCTTCTTAAAAAATTGAGGGCGGATGGGCGGGGCTAGTACTTGCTAGGATGACATTGATTTTGGCAAATGAAATAACCACTAAGAAAATAAATGGCGGATGGACCCCCTATTTTTTTAGAGAATATATCATTTGCCAAAATCATTCTTGCCGTGACAACTACTGACCCGCCCCCCGCATTTTATTTTCTTAGAGGGTATATCATTTACCAAAATCAGTCTTATCTTAGCAAGAGCTAGCAACGCCCACCCGCCCTCAATTTTTTTTGGAAGGTATATCATTTACCAAGTCAGTGTTATCGTAGCTAGTAGTTGCTAAGCTAAGACTGATTTTGGTAGATGATATACCTTCTAAAAAAATTGGGAGCGGGCGGGTGGGGCTAGTACTTGCTAAGATGAGATTGATTTTGGCAAATGAAATAACCTCTAAGAAAATAAAGGGCGGGTGGACCCCCTATTTTCTTAGAGGGTATATCATTTACCAAAATTAGCCTTATCTTAAAAAGAACTAGCCCCGCCCACCCACCCTCAGTTTTTTTAGAAGGTATATCATTTGCCAAGTCAGTGTTATCGTAGCTAGTACTTGCTAAGATAAGATTGATTTTGGCAGAAGATGTACTTTCTGAAAAAATTGAGGGTGTGTGGGCGTTACTAGTTATTGCTACGATAAGACTGATTTTGGCAGCTGATATACCTTCTAAAAAAATTGAGGGCGAGTGGGCAGGGCTAGTACTTGCTAGGATGAGATTGATTTTGGCAAATAAAATAACCTCTAAGAAAATAAAAGGCGGGTGGGCCCCCTATTTTTTTAGAGGGTATATCATTTGCCAAAATCAGTCTCATCGTAGCTAATACTTGCTAAGATAAGACTGATTTTTCAAATGATATATCTTCTGAAAAAATTGAGGGTGGGTGGGCGGAGCTAGTTATTGCTAGGATGAGATTGATTTTCTCAAATGAAATAACCTCTAAGAAAATAAAGGGCGGGTGGACTCCCTATTTTTTTAGAGGGTATCTCATTTGCCAAAATCAGTCTTGCCGTAACAACTACTGACCCCGCCCACCCGCCCTTTATTTTCTTAGAGGGTATATCATTTGCCAAAATCAGTCTTATCTTAGCAAGAACTAACCCCGCCCACCCGCCCTCAATTTTTTGGAAGGTGTATGATTTGCCAAGTCAGTGTTATCGTAGCTAGTACTTACTAAGATAAGACTAAGTTTGGCAAGTGATGTACCTTCCAAAAAAATTGAGGGCGGGTGGGCGGGGCTAGTTATTGCTAAGATAAGACTGATTTTGGCAGCTGATATACCTTCTAAAAAAATTGAGAGCGGGTGAGCGGGCCTAGTATTTGCTAGGATGAGATTGATTTTGGCAAATGAAATAACCTCTAAGAAAATAAATGGCGAGAGGACCCCCAATTTTTTTATAGGGTATATCACTTGCCAAAATCAGTCTTGCCGTGACAACAACTGACCCCGCTCACCCGCCCTTTTTTTTCTTAGAGAGTATATCATTTACCAAAATCATTCTTATCTTAGCAAGAACTAGCCCCACCCACCCGCACTCAATTTTTTAGAAGGTATATCGTTTGCCAAAATCAGTCTTGTGGGGGCTGGCAAGTCCCACAAAATTGTATACTATTTGTATATTTGTATATAAGCTGTATTTAATTACTTCCAACCAGTATCACCCCGAAACTTTCTCTTCGTCCACCTGCATGTCGTAAAACTTATCTCTTGTTCACCCTTCTCGGTAATACTGATCCTTTCCCAGATTTCGAATACCTTCCAAGAACCCTTTAGACACAACTGTTTCCACCGCTTTCTACCGACCTTTCTTTTCATTTTCACAAACTCCAAGACTTCCTTCATCTGCCGTACCGACAACATCAAAATAAATACGCCAAAATGCAAGTACTGTTTCAATCACCTGATCACCCCACAGTCTTATCTTAACTATTGCTTGCTAGGATAAGACTGATTTTGGCGAGCGTATACGAGTTGCGCCAATTACCTGCTAGCTTCTTCATGGGGGATTAGGAATTTAATTTAATTAATCGGAAAATTAATGGTTACCAAGTACCATTCCCAAATTTCTGCAACTGCACTGAATGATAAGGTGCGTTGTCCACAACCACCACAATGTTTTTGAATTAGCTCGTCGATACTGCATTTTAAAATTTTTTGTTGATTTTCGGACAACATCGCCAAAAGTTCAAATTTTCAAACTTTTGAAATTTTTGATATTTTCCAAGCACATTCGAAAATTACCTGAAGTCATTTTTGGCAACGTTTGTTCTAAAACTCCAGCCACATTTTCAAAATCACCAAAATAAATAGACTATTTTTGGGATATTCTAAGAAGTTTAATTAAAAACCGAAAATTTCGAAAATATTGGCCTGGGACCATCCATAGACTATTTTTTGAATTAGCTCGTCGATATATGCATCTCAATTTTTCTTGTGGATTTTTAAGCGACTTTGCCAAAAGTTAAAATTTTCAAACTGTTGAAATTTTTTATATTTTCCAAGCACATTCGAAAATTACCGAAAGACATTTTTGGCAAAGTTTGTTCGAAAACTCCAGCCACATTTTCAAAACACCAACATAAATAAGGCCATTTTTAGGATATCCTAAGAAGTTTAATTAAACATCGAAAATTTCGAAAATATTGGCCTGGCACAATCAACAGACTATTTTTTGAATTAGCTCGTCGATATATGCGTCTCAATTTTTTTTTGTGGATTTTTAGACAACTTTGCCAAAAGTTCAAATTTTCAAACTGTAAAATTTTTGATATTTTTCAAGCACCTTCGAAAATTACCGAAAGACATTTTTGGCAAAGTTTATTCGAAAACTCCAGCCACATTTTCAAAACACCAACATAAATAGACCATTTTTAGGATATCCTAAGAAGTTTAATTAAAAATCGAAAATTTCGAAAATATTGGCCTGGGACCATCAACAGACTATTTTTTGAATTAGCTCGTCGATATATGCATTTCAATTTTTTTTTGTGGATTTTTAGACAACTTGCCAAAAGTTCAAATTTTCAAACTTTTGAAATTTTTGATATTTTCCAAGCACTTTCGAAACTTACCTAAAGTTATTTTTGACAACCTTTGTTCTAAAACTCCAGCCACATTTTCAGAATTACCAAAATAAATAGACTATTTTTGGGATATTCTAAAAAGTTTAATTAAAAACCTAAAATTTCTAAAATCTTGGTATGAGACCATCACTAGACTATTTTTTTAATTAGCTCGTAGATATCGGCATCTTAAAAGTCTTTATCGATTTTTAGGCAACTTTGTTAAAAGTTCAAATTTTGAAATTTTTGATATTTTTCAAGCACTTTCGAAAATTAACAAAAGACATTTTTGGCAAAATTTGTTCGAAAACTAGCCACATTTTCAGAATCACCAAAATGAAATAACCATCTTTGGGATATTCTAAAAATTTTAATTAATTTATTGATTAAAGCTGTACTTTATGGGCGAGGGAAGTTCTGTCGAAGTAATCTTCGACCAAATTTGAATAATAAATCCGAAACACTAAAAAATAAACCCTAGGGTATCGTCAAAGCTTTGAAAACCCAACAAAAAAATACACGTTCCATTAAAATAGAATTTAAAAAACCATTTTCCGCGCCTCATTTCCAGGCCCTCAAACGCACCCTCGAAATCGAGCGAAAAGACCGCGCTGAACTCGAGCGTCGCGCCCTGGAACTAATCAAATCCGCCAAGACCAAGTGGGAAACCTCCGAGCGCACCAAAGTCGAAGCCCTGAGGCTCGAAATCGAACAACAAAAAGACAAAATCGCGCAACTAACGACCACCAACAACATGCTGAACGAACAGCTGCAGCGCGCCTTCAAGCTCGAAAACAAGCACAAAGAGTCCCTGGAAGCCGTAGAACAGATGAACCGGCGAAGCCTCGTAGGACTCGAGTCCCGCCTGGAAAAAGTGGCCGTGGAATCCAGAGGCAAAATCTCGACTCTGCAGACCATGCTGGATAGAAGCAACGACGAGAAGCGCGCGCTGGAAGAGGAAATCCAGAAGCAGAAGGACGAACTAGACGCGTTGATGAAGAAGCTGGAGAAATCGAGCGAAGAGTACAGCGTTTTGAACGGAGCCGCTCTAGAAGCCGAAAAACTCGTGAAGGAACTGAGTGAAAAAGTCGCCACGTTCGAGGACGAAATGGAAGACAACAAAACCTTGAAAGAGACGGTTGAAGAGTTTTTCAAAGAGAGCGAAATCCAGAGGAAGAAAATCAAAGACCTGGAGCTAGCGAACACTCTACTGACGAAAGAACTGCGCCACATGGACGAATACAGAAAGTACATCGACTTACTCAAAGGAATTAAGACCGAAAACGAGAAGAAAATCCACGAGTTGGAAAGCAAATTACAAGAAGAAGAACAGAAGAGTGCTTCGTTCCAGAAACAACTAGTCGATTCTGAAACTTTGGTCAACGAAAGCCAGCAACTCAAAGAACTAAGAATGAACATGTGGAAAATGGAGAAAGAGCTAGGAAACACGAAAATCGACAAACGAATAGCAGAGCGGGAGCTGAAGGACGCGATGAAAGAAGCCAAAGAGCTGAGTGAAGAAATCCAAACATTGAAGATCAAAATCGACGAAAATAGAAAAGTGCACGAGTCGGCTATGTTGGAACTGAACAACATCAACGAGTCGCTATCGATCGACCTAGTGAAAGCGCGCGAGTCCCTCAAGAACTTTGAAGACAAGCTCGAGAACGAAAAAACGAAGAACGGTGAAGAAAAAGCGCTGATTGAGCACTTGAAGGAAACTATGAAAGAGAAAGACGCCAGAATCGCGACTATTACATCAGAAGCAAAATCTTTGAGAAACGATTTGTCATCGCTGAAGATCCAGATGGCGAAAACTGAAGAACAAAAGCAGCAAATTTTGTATGAATGCAGAAGGAGCAGAGACGACAAGCAGAAACTAATAGATGAAGTGAAAGACACCAAGACGCAGTTAGAAAATCACCAAAGGAGCTTAGAGGCTCTTCGAGAAGCCTGCTTAATCATCGAAAACCAAGTCATCGGGTATGAGAAAATCAACGCTTCCATACAAGCCGAGAAGGCCAAACTTGCCCAAAACACCGAAGAACTCATCAAAGATTTGTGTAAGGCGAAAGAAGAAATCCAAGAAGCGAAGAAATCAGCGAACGAAGAAAAGTCGTTGAGATTGTTAACTGAAACTAAAGTCAAACGACTGAGTGAAGATATGGAGAGCTTGCAGACCGAGTGCGACTCTTATAAAGACCATTGTCTGAAATATAAAGAGTGTTCGAATACTTTGAGCGAAGAATTGACTGTGAGTGAAGAAAAGGTGTCCGATTTGGAAGTGACAGTGAAGAGTTACGAGCGCCAAATCGAAGACTTCGTCTCAGAAAATAACTTACTCAAAGAAGAAATCTCTCAGTACTTGACACAAATCGCAGGACTGAAAGAGTCGAACTTTAAACTCAAACAACAAGTGCAGGATTTGAAGAACGCGAAGAATCTTCTCATCGAAAGGTCAGAAGAACTGGAGAACATTCTCAACGCGAGAGTGACGTATTTTGAAGAACGAGAAATCAAGCACGTGTCGACCATCAAACAACAAACCAAACTGATTGACTATCTTCAAGTTAAGGTAAGTTTTCATTGTTCGAATAGCGCGGTTTCTTTATTTAGCAACCACAGATCGACGAATACAGCCACAAGAAGAAAACCCTCACGGACAAACTTTTCGGACACTCGAAGAAAGAAAATCAACCGATTATCTTACCAATCAACTATAAAGATCTAGAAAGTGAGTTGCAGAAGCACAAGAAGATGAACAAAGATCTTCAGGAAGAAATCTACAAGTTGAAGGCCGAAATTAGTTGTAAAGTCACTCCTGTGACTAAACTATTGCGACATAAATCGGAAATCACTTCACCGAAGACGAAATTGGCGATGGAACAACTAACAAAGTCGCCGGCGTCGTCAAACGAGTTTGTTAAGAAGAATTCAATGCAGCGGATGCACCACAACATCCCCCACAGGTATTAAAAGTAGCTATTTTGAATCAAAATTTTTTTGTGTCAAACGTCGTTTGTTGCCAACCTAAGTGCTGCCAACTGTTGTTACTAAATCCCTAATACATTACAATTTTGTAGATTCGTATCTAAACTTTGCAAGAAACTGTCAAAGTGCGACCACTGCTCAAACCAGGTTATGTTAGGTCGTGACGTCAGCATCTGTACCGAGTGTAGCATGACAGTGCACATAAGTTGTGCAGAATTGGTCAAAAGTACATGTGGTTTGCCCCAGGCTTATGCCAAACATTTCAAAGATAGCTTGACTAGACTGAACTCGTCGGAAAATGGGGACTTAGATGAGTCGGTGTGTGTGGAAGGATGGATTAAAGTCTTGAGGTGAGTGTGCGGTTTTTTATTATTACCATCATTATTATTATCATTGTAGTAAAAATAACTGCTGGGAGAAGCGCTACGCCTACTTGACTGACTCACGACTAGAAATTTATTCAAATTTGGATCAACAAAATAGGAATTTAGTTGAATCTCTTGATTTGAAGTTGCCTAATAGTAAACGGAAGGTCGTTCTGGAGCCAGTGCCCTCAGAAATCGGAGTCAGTGTGGCTAGTAGTGATTTACCTTTTATTATGAAGGTCGAAATTTCAAGTGATTGTTGGCCAGTGGTTGCTGTAGTCTTTATGGCGTTGTCCATGGCGGACAGAGACAAGTGGTACAAAGGTGAGCATTTATAGTCGTAATAATAACAACAACAACAACACTAATATGACAAAAATTGCAGCTTTACAAGCCACCTTCAACGACACTTCTGACAAATACCACATCGAATCCCTCTTTTCCATCCCCGAAAAAATCTACGTTAATTGCCTCCTGGACCTAACCCAGAACATCAAAGTCGTAGGAACCGACCACGGCCTCTACTCCCACTACAACGACCTCCTCCTCCACATCGAAGGCCCCACCGAGGTCCAACACATCTGCGTCATCCCCGAATCCAACATCGTCGTCATGATTGCCAACCTCACCGGCGTCCTCATCTCCTGCGACTTAAACCACTTAATCAACTTAACGCAATGCGCACCCTGCACTAAGCCGGTACTTAAGTACCAAAGCATCTCAGTGAAGAATTTAGACGGTTTTCACTATCTGCACGCCTCCACGTACTCCAAGCACCAGATGTTTTGCGCCGCCACCTCCAAACACCTGGTTATAGTCAAGTACGAGCTCGAAGCCGGCGAATTCGTGCCGCTGAGGATCATGGACACGGCGGAACCTCTAGGATGCGCGCTTTTCACCGAGCACTCGCTCATAGTAGGCGCTGATAAATTTTTCGAGATTGATTTGTCGGATTTCAAGGCCGAGGAATTCCTCGATAGTTCGGATCTCAGGTTGAAGCACGCGGTGAAGTGCCATAAAATGCAGTCGTTTCCGTTGGCGATTGTGGCAGTTGCGGATAATCCGAAGGAGTTTCTTTTGTGTTTTAACGAGTTTTCGGTGTTTGTAGATGAGTATGGACGGTGTTCGCGCCCGAAAGAAATCAAAACGAGCTATTTACCGATCGGGTTTCATTTTATTCGGCCGTTTTTGTACGTGGTTCAGTTTTCGGGGGTTGAAATCATGAAGTTGGGTCAAGGGGATGAGGATAGTCGTAATGCGGTTGTGGAGTTGAAGAAGATGAGGTACTTGGGACGAAACAGGGTGGGAATTTTTGTGTTTCATGATGGGAAGGTTAAGTTTCTAGAGGGGAGGAAATTAGTGGAAGGGGATGATGGTACGTCTGTTTGTCCGTCGACGGAAGAAGGGGAAGAGTCGAATAGGTTTAGTTTCACGAGTTCAATAGTACAAAGTTTAGACGGGAATTTAAGTGATGAAAGTAGCGTCGAGGACAACACAAAAAGAGTAAAGTTTTCACAAACTAATTTGTAACAATTGTACTTAGCTTGCCGTTTAAGTAATGCCTTAATTTATACGCACTAGAGTGTATTGATTTTATATATTTTTTAATAAAGTGTGATTAAGTTTTGATGTTGTGTATTTATGTTACCTGGCGGCTGCAACCAATCGACGACGAGGTTTCTATAAATGTTGGGTGCGTCTAAATCACACTCCTTAAATTAAAAATGTATATTTACAACACAATTATAGTAAAATATATCCTGCAACTGGCAATGTAAGTACGAATCAACCTAACCCCGCTAACAAAACTTGTGCAGCTCTGTGTACAGTTAATAAATGCATCGGTAAACAACCTCACTTACAACGCCAACGAAAATAAAACCCCGTATCGTCTCATACGTATTAACAATTAAAAATTAACAAAATTACAACGTTTGGCAACAAAATCCATCACAAGGTCACACCACCGATCAGGAAGCACTAGACACGATCAGTCAGGCATTTCGATCGAGATTATGGGCAGAACTGGCTTAAGCAAGTCGGCTTTCTTGACGTTCGCGGGATCGCTTTTCTCGTTTTGTTGTTGGAGTTCGACGCCGTTGCTCCGCCGTTCGCTGTGGTAGGCAATGTTGGCGTATTCTTGGAGGAGGGGGCAAGCGCCAAGGACGAATGCGCAGAAGTCTTTGCGCATGCCGAACCACCCTGAAACACACAATGTGAGCATTTAGTCGACCATAACCTCAAAAAACGTACATCGGTTGCCTCCCTTGGCACTGAACGACATTAAAATTAACGTTGTGAACGAAATGAAAAGGGGGCTGACGACGGCTGTGTACGACAGACGAATCTCGCCGTCCAATTTGTTGGCTAGTAATACCTACAACACAAAATTAGAGACCAAAAATTCACTAAATAATCTACTCACTTGGAATATTAAAATAGGAATAACTAAAAAAGTGTACCCTAACGCCGACTTAAAACTAGACCGTCTTTGTTGAGCATTAACTTCTGGAGTTCTTAACAAAATGGCGGCGAAAATAATGGTGTACAGCACACCCACTAACGACAAGCACATCACTATCCACAGCGGCACGAACACCACTTCCCAGGACCAGCTGATGAACCCGTCTAAGCGTAGGGCTAGAAAGATGAACTGTAGCACGTTCACGGCGCAGAAGAGCTCCAGCTGAAACACAAATTTTCATATCCATTTTACTACAAACTTACTCAAACGTACCTCAAACGACCTGTCATGTTTAACAGCCCAAATGCACACGGCTATGCTAACTATCGATATGAAAATCAGCGGTATAAAAACCAGAATCCACAAATGTCTGTTTGATTCCAGCTTATCACATACGAGCAGTTCGAACATTAACAATATCAAATGTAACGCTAGGGATATCAGCATTGACTTGTAGTGGATGTACGCCTCACAGTCTAACCTGCAACGGGTTCGTTTACTCGGAAAAAATTAGATTAGAATGTGCGTCTACCTGAAATGAGGGTATCTCCACCATACGTAGCTTCCGACTGTTGCACCTAAAATTACCAACACTTTCCATATCCAAATGGGGGCGAATACGCACCAGAAAGACCACGTTACGTAATTATCGAGTCTTATTGCGAAGAGGGCTGTGAAAACTAATAGGCACGTGTGCACCACGAATTTACTGAAAGAGAATTTTTGTGGTGAAAGTTTGAGGTTAGGTGGAGGCTGTGGGGGTAGCAGAGGGGTTGCGGTGGGTTGAAAGGGGCATTTTGGGGGCGACTGAAGCTTACCTTGGGTTGAAGTCTTGGAACAGTGTTTGTAAATTCATTTTTCGGGTGTTATTTACAAACTTTTTGTTTTGGATATCATCTTGACAGGTAGTAGTGGCAGTGTTGTCAGTGCCAACTGTTTCGACTGAAGACACTAGATGAAAGGGGTTTTGGTTTGAAAATTTGGGTCGTTATTTTCGACCAATAGAGTGGCAATAGGTGTTTGAATTTCATTTGCTTATTTGAATTTAAAGTCTTAAAAAACAAAATTATACAGTAATAATATGTAATTTTAACTCCCATGAAACTGTATTAAAACAACAACATAAGTAAACGCTAGTCCAAAAATATCCAGAAGAAGCGGTTTCCCAACGTCGAAAAAATTCGCCGCTGTAAACCTAGGCGCATTACCCACAACCAAACTAGTCAATTCGTACAACTCTAGATTTTCCCTAGTACCACAATTCTTAAAGCACCACCTCAGTTTGAGCGTGAGCGGTAACATCCTCTTCGCTTTTTGACAAACGTAGTCACACATCAAAACTAAAACTATCGTCGGGGCCTGAAATCAACCCATTAGTACCACCACCAACAACCAAACCCACTCACAATCCCGAAAGACAGAATCCATATAGCTGCCATAATCTTCTCCACAAAATTGACATACTCGTAGAAATAAACCGAAAATTCGATATAATTAAAAAGCTGAATGGTCGAAAACAGGATTATTAGAGCAATCGGCCACCCGAATATTTCGTTAAAAATGTTAACTGTTTGTTTGAGCAAGCACATTTCGTACTCGATGTGTTTAATCAAACTGATTGGTACCACTTTACGCTGTTTTCTGCGCTTGAGGTGGAATCCTACCAACTGCGCCAATTTCGTATACCGTTGGGACAACATATGCAGAAGGACGCAACACAGACACTTGTACAAGAATTGCAAGTATTGTTCAATCACGTTAATAACATGAGGGAGTTTCTGTGGATCGTGCCAGTTAATCATAGTGTACATGGCAATAGCTAGGTAGAATAAATTTGCAAGAAAAAAACCCGCGTTTTCGTAGCCGAAGCGTTTTTGTTTGATTTGTCTACCAGTGGATAAATTTTCCAGCAGTTTATACCACTGATCTTTTTTCCAGAAATTTAAAGCAATGATCGCTCGATAGCTGAACGCGTAGAGGATCAAATTGTTCAGGTATAGCACGATCATTTTTATGATGCCTTCTCGGACGAAGAAATTTTTTTCGACGAATGCTGCTATAAGGATTGTTGTTATTAGTGCGAAAATGAATAAAATGTGACATTTGCGGTGAAGAGGGTGAGATTTTTTTTGGATGAAGGGAGGTGTTACAGCACAGAATTGGCTCACTGAAATAATTACTTTGAGGAGAAGCATCATGTGGAAAGGTTGGAGTACACTGTAATTATTGTAGTAAGGTTTTCGATATTGATGAATATTATTGATATCGAAGTTTTCATTCAGCTAATGTTGTTTTTGTACACACGCTATTATTTAGAAACGTTTTCACGAAGCAGGTAATTAAGTGAATGATATTGCATAAACAAATAAATAATTCAGGACACAAAGTTATGAGAACCTGATTATTTTACAATAATAATAGATAATTTCATTTTATATATTAGCCAAAATATTAATATTAATCAAATTTCATCTGTTCATACCTTCCAAACACTTGATGACGTCATGCCCAAATTTATTTAAAGGATCATGATCCTCTATTTGTGATTTAGTTATGACAGTTTATTAACGTAATTTTTGATTATTTTATTGGAGACCAGGAATTAAAATCTGTGTATTCATCCTCTCTAGAAAATTAATGACGTCATGTATTCTTTTTTATTTATTAACATTCATAATATCATTTTTTAAACTGTGTACAGGAGGTTTCAAAAATTTATATCTAATTTTCCGAAAATTCCGGGAACACAGCACTGTTTTTAATTCGCTGAATGACTTGGATTAGGCAACTTTATCAAAAGCACGATTTTTCAATACTCCTCTTTTATGAAAAATTCCCCCTTTCTCGACCACTATTGAAATTTACCTAAAGGCTTTTTTTTTGTAAATTTCGACTTCCGGGTTTATTTTTTCCAAAACTTTTACCAATTTTTCCAGAATCTTCCATTGAATTACGGCCATATTTAAGTTAAAAAAAATATTTGCAGCGAATATTTCGAAAATTTTGCTCAGGGACCACAAACACCATATATTTTTCCAATCAGTAAGTCGATATCTATATCCTAGAATTTTTTGTGGATTTTTAGACGACTTTTTCAAAAGCAAAATTTTTCGCTTATGAAAATTCGGGAATTTTCCGACCACTTTCGCAACTTATTAACTAAAGACATTTTCTTCTTCATTTCAACCTTAAGTTACCAAGAGCAACCTCCAGAAGTTTCTTTTGGGCTTATCTCTTATATAGGTGCTACCATTTTTCAAGAATCTCTCACAGTGAAGTATGACAATATTTAGGATTAAAAAATTGAATTCCGTACAGAATATTTCTAAAACCTTAGTTTAGGGCCATTAAACACGCTATATTTTTTGAGTCAGTTGGTCGAAATCTATACCCCAGAATTTTTTGAGGATTTTTAGATAGAGTAACTTTTTCAAAATCAAAATTTTTCGCTTTTGAAAATTTCGGAATTTTTCAAATTTCGGAATTTTTCGACCACCTTTGGAACTTAACTAAACACATTTTCTTGTACATTTCGATCTCCAGAAGTTACTTTGGACCTCATTTCTTCTATAACTCTTACCATTTTTCCAGAATCTCCCAATAAAATACGAGACCACTTTAAAGATAAAAAAAATTGAATTCCAAAGAGAATAGTTCTAAAATATTGGTCTAGGACCATAAATACGCTATATTTTTCGAATCATGCGTCTATATCCAATTTATAGAATTTTTTGAGGATTTTTAGACAACTTTTTCAAAACCAAAATTTTTCACCTTCGAAACTTAACTCAACACATTTTCTTGTACATTTCGACCTCCAGAAGCTCCTTTCGACTTCATTTCTTCTATAATTTCTGCAATTTTTCCAGAATCTTCCAATGAAATACGACAATTGTAAGGATTAAAAAAAAATTGAGTTCCATAATCACGCTACATTTTTCGCATCGCACGTCGATATTCAATTTCTAGAATTTTTTTGTAGATTTTTAGACAACTTTTTCAAAACCAAAATTTTTCACTTATGAAAATTTCGGAATTTTTCGTTTATGTTCAAAAGATACCTACCTAAAAATATTTTATTGCACATTTCGACTTCTAGAACTGACTTTCGGAGTCATTTCTTGGACAACTCCTACTATCTGCCACTGAAATATGGCAATAATTTGATAAAAAAAATAATTCCTAAGGGTATATTTCTAAAATCATGCTCTGAGATCACAAACACGCTGTATTTTTCAAACCAGGATGTCGAAATTTATGTCCCAGATTTTTTTGACGCTTTTTGTACAACTTTTTTAAAACTAAAATTTTTCACTTATGAAAATTTTGGAATTTTTGGACCACCTTTGACACTTAATTAAAGAAATTTTCTTGCACATTTCGATCTGCAGGAGTTACTTTCGGCCTTATTTCTTTGATAACTCCTATCATTTTTCCAGAATCTCCCACTGAATTGTGACAATTTTTAGGATTGAAAAAAGAACTGAATTTCAAAAAGAATATTTAAAATCTCGGTCTAGGGCCATAAACACGCTACATTTTTCGAATCAGCGCGTCAAAATCTATATCCCAGAATTTTTTGAAGATTTTTAAATAACTTTTTTAAAATCAAAATTTTTCGCTTTTGAAAATTTCAAAATTTTTCAACCATTTTCGAAACTTAACTCAACACATTTTCTTGTACATTTCGACCTCCAGAAGCTCCTTTCGACTTCATTTCTTCTATAATTTCTGCCATTCTCCCAGAATCTTCCAATGAATTACGACAATTTTAAGGATTAAAAAAAATTTGAATTCCATAATCACGCTATATTTTTCGCATCGCACGTCGATATCCAATTTCTAGAATTTTTTTGTGGATTTTTAGACAACTTTTTCAAAACCAAAATTTTTCACTTATGAAAATTTCGGAATTTTTCGTTCACGTTCAAAAGATACCTACCTAAAAATATTTTCTTGCACATTTCGACTTCTAGAAGTGACTTTCGGCGTCATTTTTTGGACAACTCCTACTATCTGCACTGAAATATGGCAATATTTTGATAAAAAAAAATAATTCCTAAGGGTATATTTCTAAAATCATGCTCTGAGATCACAAACACGCTGTATTTTTCGAACCAGGATGTCGAAATCTATGCCCCAGATTTTTTTGACGTTTTTTGTGCAACTTTTTCAAAATTAAAACTTTTCACTTATGAAAATTTTGGAATTTTTCGACCACCTTTGACACTTAATTAAAGATATTTTCTTGCACATTTCGATCTGCAGGAGTTACTTTCGGCCTTATTTCTTTGATAACTCCTATCATTTTTCCAGAATCTCCCACTGAATTGTGACAATTTTTAGGATTGAAAAAAGAACTGAATTTCAAAAAGAATATTTAAAATCTCGGTCTAGGGCCATAAACACGCTACATTTTTCGAATCAGCGCGTCAAAATCTATATCCCAGAATTTTTTGAAGATTTTTAAATAACTTTTTTAAAATCAAAATTTTTCGCTTTTGAAAATTTCAGAATTTTTCAACCACCTTCGAAACTTAACTCAACACATTTTCTTGTACATTTCGACCTCCAGAAGTTATTTTCGACTTCATTTCTTCTATAATTTCTGCCATTTTTCCAGAATCTTCGAATGAAATACGACAATTTTAAGGATTAAAAAAATTTGAATTCCATAATCACGCTATATTTTTCGCATCGCACGTCGATATCCAAATTCTAGAATTTTTTTGTGGATTTTTAGACAACTTTTTCAAAACCAAAATTTTTCACTTATGAAAATTTCGGAATTTTTCGTTCACGTTCAAAAGATACCTACCTAAAAATATTTTCTTGCACATTTCGACTTCTAGAAGTGACTTTCGGCGTCATTTTTTGGACAACTCCTACTATCTGCACTGAAATATGGCAATATTTTGATAAAAAAAAATAATTCCTAAGGGTATATTTCTAAAATCATGCTCTGAGATCACAAACACGCTGTATTTTTCGAACCAGGATGTCGAAATTTATGTCCCAGATTTTTTTGTCGCTTTTTGTACAACTTTTTTAAAACTAAAATTTTTCACTTATGAAAATTTTGGAATTTTTGGACCACCTTTGACACTTAATTAAAGAAATTTTCTTGCACATTTCGATCTGCAGGAGTTACTTTCGGTCTTATTTCTTTGATAACTCCTATCATTTTTCCAGAATCGCCCACTGAATTGTGGCAATTTTTATGATTAAAAAATGAACTGAATTTCAAAAAGAATAATTAAAAATCTCGGTCTAGGGCCATAAACACGCTACATTTTTGAAATCAGCAAGTCGAAATCTATATCTCAGAATTTTTTGAAGATTTTTAAATAACTTTTCCAAAATCAAAATTTTTCGCTTTTGAAAATTTCAGAATTTTTCAACCACCTTCGAAACTTAACTCAACACATTTTCTTGTACATTTCAACCTCCAGAAGCTCCTTTCGACTTCATTTCTTCTATAATTTCTGCCATTTTTCCAGAATATTCCAATGAAATACGACAATTGTAAAGATTAAAAAAAATTTGAGTTCCATAATCACGCTACATTTTTCGCATCGCACGTCGATATCCAATTTCTAGAATTTTTTGTGGATTTTTAGACAATTTTTTCAAAACCAAAATTTTTCACTTATGAAAATTTCGGAATTTTACGACCACCTTCATAACATATCTAAAGACATTTATTTGCACATTTCGACCTCCACAAGTTATTTTCGGCGTCATTCCTTAGATAACTTCTACCATTTTTTCAGAATCCCCATTGAAATTTAGCAATGTTTTGATTAAAAAAAAAAATCATATTTCGAAAATCTTGCTTTGAGGTCATAAACAGGCTGTATTTTTGGAACCAGGACGTCGAAATCTATATCCCCGTATTTTTGAAATTTTTTATACAACTTTTTCAAAACCAAAATTTTTCGCTTAATGAAAATTTTGGAATTTTTCGACCATCTTTGAAACTTGACTAAAGACCTTTTCTTGCACATTTCGACCTCTAAAAATTTCGGTCTTATTTCTTGGATAACTCCTACCATTTTTCCAGAATCTCCCATGGAAATCTGACAATTTTTGAATAAAACAAAATAAAAAAAGAATTGAATTCCAAACTGAATATTTCTAAATTTTTCGAATATACATACATATTCCAGTATTTTTCCTGGATTTTTAAGTAATTCAAAATCTCAGTTTTTTAATTTTTAGAAAAAGTCAAAATCTTGATAAAAATATTTTCATTTGAACATAAAACTTTTTTCTTTTCCAGTTTTTTTTCAATTCGGCCTTAACATGTCACATCATATGTCATTTCTGGCGAATTTTAGACGTTGCCAACATGTGACCAACATAATAAAAGAGGTATATTTTTCAGTAGAAATACGTTTAGATTTAACAATAAATTTTATTTAAATCATGTCGGAAAATAAAACCTTACTTTCAAAATATAGATATTCTGTAGTGTTTATTTATACACTTTATTCATTATTGAGAAATACAAGTTGATCTATTTACCTAATTATCCTAAATTACATATTTCACACTAGAATAATTTACTAAAACTGGCACTGGCAACGTTGTCGAATGTGTTGTTATTTTTGATTTTGGAATAAAATACACTTACAGTTTAATAATCTAGCTCTAATTTTATATAAACTTATAGGGGTTATCAATCAATTCCAAAAATCAAGTTTAGTTTATTAAAGTTATCTAAGACACTAACCTTTTTTAAATGCCTGTGTTTCAAAGAAAACGGTCTTGGAAACCCTTGGTTTTGAAAAAAAAAAAATGAAATAATTTTGAAAATCCTAGGTATGTATTTTATTTTTGGAAAATTTCAAAAAATTCTGGAGTCATCTCAGTACTTTTTTTTAAACTGTGAAAGCGTCTTCAAAGCCCGTAGTATTTATTTTTGGAAAATTTGAACAAATTTTAGGGGATCCTTGTGTTTTGTTTTTTAAAGAGTTTGAAAGAATTAAAGGGGCCCTTGGTACTTTTTTTTTTTTCAAGAATGTGAATTATTTTGGAAACCTTGAAGATATAATGAACAGTAATAATGAAACAATTTTAAAAATTCTCGACGTCTCTGGTATTTTATTTTTGAAAAATTTTGAAAGATTCTAGAAGCTCCTCAGAGTGTTTTTTCAAGCGAATTGCATTTAATTTTTGTTTTGAATGTGATTAAAAAATAAGAGGGTCATTACTAAATTTGTTCTTAAAATTAGTAACAATTACAAATGTTTACAAACACTATTTATAAAAACACAAAACTTGTTCCACTTGAAACAAAACGCTAAACCTAATAATCAAACCACAAATTTACTGAATTAATTCATCCATTTATTTGTTCATTCAACACACGCTTCCACATTTCCAGGTAGCCATAATTATTCCAACCAACAATAAACATTGATCATTTACGCAAACTTTCCGCGTTACCTAATTTACAAGTTTGTTTTATGATTTTTACCAATAATTTCCATAACCAGGGGATTTTCTCCGTCCACCGAGAATCCTTGACTCTTCAGATCCGGCACCAGACAGCATTTCAATTCACAACAAAAAACACATAAATATTTCAACCGCAAACTTTTAATTGCATATTCCACTCACGCATTATTTGTTGTTGAACTGTAACAAAATGACCAGCGTGCTGCTGACGGTCGCCAGAATCTCAATAATCGTAAACTTTCCGGTCCTGAAAAACCCAGCAGCAGTGAAGACCGGAGAATTTAGGACCACGAGGTTGGTGAATTCGTACAGTTCTTGTTTCTGACTGTGACTGACCTGCTGCCACGACCAGCGCAACTTGTAGGTCAAGGAGACGGTTTTTTGGGACTCTTGACTCACTTTGTCGCACATAACGAGGTACAAGCTGGTCATAAACTGGAAGGATTTTGTTAAATTTAATTTAATAAAGTCCTGTACATACCATTGTAAAAGCGGTGATACATATATGGAGCGACAGCGCCTCGTAACTCTCGTCTTGAGTCACCATAACGAACACATAAATCAGCAGTAGCAAAACTGTGTGGAAAATAATCAAAAACACCGGCCAGCCAAACAGGGTGTTAAACATATCTGTAGTTTCTTTCAAGTAGCAAATCACGTAGCCCGTGACGCGCGCGACGTCGTCCGGAAACCCCTGCCTCTGTGTGGCGTAAGCCACCAGTGTTTTGTTCACGCCCCTATACTGCTTAAGTAACATATAAACAAGGTGACACAAAAGCAGAAGGTAAAAAAAGTTTATATATTCCGCAGTGCTAACGGTGATCCTCTTCAGCACCAGTAGACCCTCTATTTGGAACCAAATCACTATTCCATAGCTGGCGATTAGAGTAAAAACCACGTGGCCTGCAACAAAACACGTCCAACACGGAATTTTGCTCAAATATCTTCGACTCTGTCCAAAGTCTGTCATTTTTTTGCTGACTTCCAATCTTGCCAAAAATTTTTTCCATTGCTGGTTTTGCCAGAAGTTGTACACCACGATGACGTGGAAGATGAGGGCTAGAACGATTAGGTCGTTCGCGTAGAGGAAGAATTGCTTCATGAAGAACGTATTTCTGTAGAAATTTCTGCTTTGGATGGTGAAGAAGGCGCCTGTTGTTAGTATTACGAAAATTAGGATACAGTAGATTTTTCGGAGGATGGACGGTCTGGAGGATAAAGGGGGTGTTATGGGTAAAATGTAGCCGACTTTGAAGAATAGTGTTAATAGGTGGAGAGCCATTGTGAGAATGTGGGTAATTGCATGATGATGTGGGTAATCGCATGATGTGTTAATGTAGGGTTTTATCAGGTAGGATCTGTTTATTTAAATAACAATTAAAACCTTTTAAGTTGGTTCGAAATATAAATATAGAAAAAATAAAATTCGGAGATGATGAGTTACCAAATTTTGATTGCGTGATGTATTAATATGAACGTCTTATAATAGTTTTATTCTTTAGGAAAAGAAATAAAGCAATTTTAGCTGGAATCAACTTTTATTGCGTTTGTTTTACTATTGCACGTCATATTTTATTGTTTTATGTACCAATTACGTGAAAATATAGTGTTGATATATCATTAAAATATCGCTTGTGTCAGATAAAACTTTTATTATAATAAAAATAATAGATCTTCTGTTATTTTAACTAAGGAACTGTATTAAAACAAAAACATAAGTAAACGTCAACCCAAAAATATCCAGAAGAAGCGGCTTCCCAATATCGAAAAAATTCGCCCCTGTAAACCGAGGCGCATTAGCCACAACCAAACTAGTCAATTCGTACAACTCTAGATTTTCCCTAGTACTACCATCACTGGTACATCGCACGCAAATGTTTTGAGCCTATGGGCGGATCATTTTTGCCGGTCGTCACCGAAGGAGGCGGTCCAAATCGTCCAAGGGCAGAATTTGTAGGTAGGCTCAAACTACAACGAAATTTACGTGTTGACCAAATTCTTACCCTGAATTAGTTTTAATTTTATGAATACTTACTCTAAATTAGTTTTAATTTTATAAATACCCTATCTAAAATGTTCAGAATATGATGAGTCTATACTTGTGATTTACCATTCCATTAATATTTTTTGGATTTGTTTATACATACAGGGTGACTAAAAAAAATAATGACTGAGTCAATTTATTTTATTGAAGAAATCAAGAATTACAAAACTGAATACTTTGAAATCTTGTCAATTAGTTAGAAAAAAAACCTGTCCTGCTCTAATAACATCGAGAATATGCTCAAAATCACACTAGTATTAGGTCTAATTGTGCCGACCATAGTTATAAAATTCACATTAAAGTAAGTCACGGACATTTTTTGAAGTGTACTACATTTCAAAAAGCAAAAAAAATATTCAGTTTATAAACTTCATAATTTTGGTTTATTAAAGTTTATCAATCATATTTGACGCTTTATTTTATCCGTTCCATTTGTTATCCTTTACTGCGGTCTCTCTTGGGTCGAGGTGTAACACCGGACCGAACGTTCTTCGACCGATAGGATAATTTATTACTTCCGTCATCTTTTCGGTGACAAATTTAATCTTTGCATACTTCAGCGTAGTTAGTGAACTCGTTGTGACCACTGAAATATACAAAGAGTAAATTTTGAAATGGAACGAAAGTCGAAGAATACTTTTAGTCACGATCAAAATGTATTTGCTTATCTTCGCCAAAAAATTCATGACGTCATCGTAAAATTTGATATGATGAGTCTATACCTGTGATTTATCATTGCAGTAATATTTTTTAGATTTACTTATACAGCCTGTCTCAAAAAAAGGTCACTTCGATTTTCGATTTTTCGTTTTTTCGACCAACAGTTTCATCGAATTAGATTTTTCAGTTTCTATTTTTCTATCAACTTTTCGATTTTATTGCTTTCTAATTTTCTGATTTTTCAAATTTGCGGTATTTTGATTTTTCGAGTTTTCAGTTTTTTCGTTTTTCGATTTTTTAATTTTTCGTTTTTTTGATTTTTCGGTGTTTCGATTTTTTTATTTGCCATTCTTTCAATTTTCGATTTTTCGTCTTTCCATTTTTAGATTTTTTGATTTTTCTGTTCGTCAGTTTTTGGACTTTGCAATTTTTTTGCATTTTTGGATTATATTTTACTTTCCGATTTTTTTGATTTTTGAATTCTCGATTTTACGTTTTTAATTCTTCGATTTCCGATTTTTCAATTTTCCGGTTTTTTAATTCTTCTATTCTCGATTTTTCGATTTTCCATTAATCATAAAATTTTTCGATTTTTCGGTTGTTTTATTTTTCGACCTTCGATTTTTCAACTTTCGATTATTCGATTTTCTATTTTCTGATTTTACAATTTTTCGATTTGCGATTTTTCGATTTTCGTTTTTCCGCTTTTGTGGTTTTTCGATTTTTCTGTTGGTTTCAGTATTTATGGTTCTGCAATTTGCAGCTTTTAAATTTCAATTTTGTTACTTTCTGATTTTCCACTTTTCGATTTTTTGTTTTTTTTGTCGATCGTCGTTTTTTCGATTTTCATTTTTTCGATTTTTTGATTTTTCAATTTTTAGGCCTTGTAATTTTTTTACTTTTCGCTTTTTCGAGTATTTGTTTCATCGAATTTTCGATTTTTCGGTTTTTCCATTTTCCGATTTTCGATTTTTTGATTTTCCATGTTCAGATATTTTTCGATTTTTTTTATTTTTAGATTGTTCTGTTCGTCAGTTTTGAGACTTTACAATTTTTACTTTTCCACTTTTCTATTATTTTAGTTTCGGATTGTTCGATTTTTGAATTTTCGTTTTTTTTTTCATTTTTCGATTTTCGATTTCTTAATTTTTCGATTTTTCGGTTTTTTAATTTGTCGATTATCGATATTCCGATTTTCGATTTTTCGATTTTCCAATCTTCGATTTTTCAATTTCCAGTTTTCGATTTTCCACTTTTTGATTTTACGATTTTTCGATTTTTCTGTTCGTCAGTTTTTAGGCTTTGCAATTTGTTTACTTTTGGATTTTTCGATTATTTTACTTTCCAGTTTTTTGATTTTTGAATTGTCGACTTTTAGAGTTTACAATATTATGAATTTTCGAATTTTCGGTTTTCCTATTTTTCGATTTTTGATTTTTCCATTTTTCGGTTTTTTGATTTTTCAATTCTCAGTTTTTCAATCTTGCAAATTTTCGATTTTTCAGATTTGTGAATTTCCAGTTTTTCGATCGACCTACGTATTAGAAAAAATTGAATTTTCGATTTTCGATTTTTCCATTTTTAGATTTTTGATTTTCCAGTTTTGCATTTTCAGATTTCCTGTTTTTCGCATATCTGATTTATCAAATTTTCGATTTTTCGGCTTTTCGATTTTTCGATATTTGATTTTCGAATTTTCGATTGTTCAGTTTTCCATTTTTCAGCTTTTAGACTTCAATTTTTTTACTTTTCGATTTTCCAAATTTTCGAGTTTCAATTTTCAGATTTTTGATTTTTCGATTTTCTTTTTAAATCTTTGAATTTTTCGGTTTTGATTTTTTGAATTTTTGATTTTTAATTTTTCCATTCTTCGGTTTTTAGACTTCAATTTTCTTTCTTTTAAATTTTTCGATATTCTATTTTCCGCTTTTCAGAATTTTCGATTTTCAGTTTTCAGACTTTCGATGATTAGAATTTTGGATTTTTCAGTTTTATGATTTTTCGATTTTAAAAAATTTGAGTAGTCGAATTTTCGATTTTTCAATTCATCGATTTTTCTATATTCAATTTTTCAATTTAAATTTTGCGATTTTCAATTTGTCCATTGTCGATGTTTAGAATTCTCGGTTTTTCAATTTTTCCATTCGCAACTGTTAGATTTTGTTACTTTCCGATTTTTTGGTTTTCGATTTTCCAATTTTCAGAATTTTCAAGTTTTTTTATTCAGATTTTCCATTTTCCACTTTTTCGATTTTAGATTTTTCGAATTTTTGTTTTTCCAATTTTTTGCTTTTTCTATTTTTCTGTTCGTTTCAGTTTTTAGGCTTTGCAATTTTTTTTACTTTATATATTTTGATTATTTTAATTTTCGATTTCTTTTATTTTTGTTTTTGATTTTTTTAATTTTCAATATTACAAATTTTTGACTTTTCGATTTTTTGGTTTTCCCGTTTTTGAATTTTCGATTTTTCGATTTTTGAGGTTTGTGAATTTCCACTTTTCGATCGACCTAGGTATTTGATTCATTGAATTTTCGATTTTTTGATTAGCCATTTTTAGATTTTCGATTTTTACGATTTGTATTTTTCGATTTTCTGTTTTTTGCATTAGTGAATTTCAGTTTTTCCGATTTTTGATTTTGCGCATATTTGATTAATCAAATTTTCGAAAAAGTTACCGTGCTTACAAAAGCTTCAAAACATCTACAATATTTCAAAGTATTCAGTTTTGCTATTCTTGATTTCTTCAATAAAATAAATTGACTCAGTCATTAACTTTTTTGAGACACTCTGTATAACCAAATCTAAAAAATATTAATGCAGTGATAAATCACAAGTGTACAACTCATCATATTTTATACATTTAAGATAGGATTTATTCTGCAAAATTTTGAGGTGACGTCATAAATTTTTTAGAGGGGATAAGCAAATATATTTTAATTAAAAATGTATCATGTTTATCATGATTTTAAAACATCTGCAATATTTCAAAGTATTCGATTTTGCAAATTCAAAATTAATTTGCAAAATATTGTTTTATAATTATAATTTTTTTTCCAAAAATCTGGACGTTTTGGATAAAAACTCAACACGGAGTCATAAACTACATGTGTAGGACTATGTTACTGTATACAATTTAAAACCCATTTACTATGCATAAATTTGAAGTGACGTCATCACATTATTGGTGGGGATGATTAGACAAATTTAATAATTTTGTGACATTTATGAAAAAAATATCAGTTAACAAAAATGGCACGTTTTATTATTATGCCAGTTACATGTCCCTCAACGACAATATCGTTTTTTTTATTTATTTATTATGAACATTTAAGAGTATTTTATTTGAAAAAGTGATGAAATTTTTTATACGGAACAATTGGTCGAAAGATGTTGGAAAGCAAAATAATTCATGTCCGGACCATCGTTACTCACGAACGAAAGTGACCATTATTTTATGGGAACAACTACCTGCTAAATCTTCTCCGACAAATTCGAGATAACTGGTGTGAGCCATAAATATTTCTTACCAAATGTATATATAACTACTGTCCGTCCCGTTATTGTCAATAAAATTTTATAGGGTAAAATGTGAATTTCGTTGTAGTTTGAGCCTACCTACAAATTCTGCCCTTGAAGGGTTTGGACCGCCTTCTTCAGTGAGGGCAGGCAAAAACGATCCGCCCATAGGCTCAAAACATTTGCGTGAGCAGTACAATCCTCTTACCTTTTTCTTCAAATTATTATAATTAAAAATTGACTAAAAGTTGAATGCCCAAATTTTGTTTTTTTTTTTTACAATAGGTACACACTTACGACAGTAATTAAATTTTTTAAAAAAGTACAATTATTATTTGTTCATTGTGGCAAACTCAAACATCATAAATCAAGGTAAATACAGACTTGCGATTCTCAGTGACCACGATGACACATATGCAAATACTCGAGAAGGGTATTATCCTATAAATTATTGTAAACACTATACCCTTGAGAATAGGATCCTCTTGACAAATGGATAATTTCATGTTTTCGACGTTTGACAGCGTCTACAATATAAAACGTCAGTCTCCCGTTTCCGCCTGTCTGTCTGTCTAAACACGTGGTTTAACATTATAGATCTTCCTTTTGTTAAAATCCACAGCACGTTGGCAGCAAAAAAATTCCATAATTGATATTTGTAAGTACGTGAAGTGACGTCTTTCTCGAACTTCTCTAGACTAGAAAAAATGCCGAATTTTTTAACCACTTTACTACCTTGTGTCAGGTTGTGGTTTTGTTATTCATCGAATTCCTTGAAAACACCAAAATAAAATCCATGACGACAATCCCATGCGTAAAACTTTACTCTGCTAATTAATTTTAACATAATTAAATCTTTGTTTAACAACCTTTTCAAAAATGAACAAAACGTAAATTTAGAAAACACACTTACATAACAATTTTCACGTTCTTTTACGATTGCAAATACCACTACAACCGTTAAATCCACAAGATTTTCTAATCAAACAGTGCACACAACGTCCACAAATCAGTTCATTTTCACGCCCTGAATCATCAGACGAGCAGATAAAAACCGCACTGGAACGAAAAAAATTGCATTAACTATCACCTACAGTTTTACTAAAAGTACACGACTTTCCAGTAAACAAAAAACTAACTCTCACTCATTCCAAACACACTTAAAACAATATTCAAATCCCCAATTTGTAAACGTAACACACTTTTCACTGGGTCATAAAAAACCAAAACCAATAAATTGTAAACGACACCTGCTGTACGTGCGTCAGCCCCCACAGCCCCCACCACTCATCGCCAACAATTGAAGAGCACGAACCACCACAAGCCACTCTTCACTAAGCCGCTAACGAAGAAACCAAGATGAGCGAAATGTACCAAACGTACCCCGACCGCATCGCGCGCTTTTTCGAAGACAAAACCGTGCTGATAACGGGGGCCACCGGCTTCGTGGGGAAAGTGTTGTTAGAGAAAATGTTGCGTGCATGCGGCGGGGTAAAGAAGGTTTACGTACTGATTAGAAGCAAAAGGGAGAAGGAGCCGCAGATACGACTGGTCGAGCTCTTCCGGGATCCAGTAAGTCATTATTATTATTATTATTATTATTATTACCAATATTGTTGTTTTATTTTTTTCTGTGTGTAGATCTTCGGGGTGTTAAAAACCCAGCACGACGCTTCTATTTTCCAAAAAGTAGAAGCTATTTCAGGCGACGTGTCCCTCCCAGGTCTCGATTTGTCCCTCTCTGACAGAAAAAAGCTTTGTTCAGAAGTGGAAATAATCTTCCACTGTGCCGCTATAGTCAGGTTTGACATACCGCTGCAAGAAGCCGTGATTGTCAACGTGCGTGGGACCAAACTTATGTTAGAACTGGCAAAGGAGTGTCAAAATTTGCTCAATTTTGTGCACGTTTCGACTGCTTATTGTCACCTAGACGAGGATATAGTCAAGGAGCAGATATACCCCCCACCTAGAAACCCTCACGACGTCATCAAAATCTGCGAGTGTTTGGAGAACGAGCTTGTCGAGACGATCAAAAATAAGTATGGAATTGTTTTTTTTGTCGGGAATTGTTGATTGTTGATGAGTTTGTAGGATTTTGGAGAAATTCCCTAATTGTTATCCGTTTACAAAGGCGCTGAGTGAGGGTTTGGTTAGTGACGAAATGGAGCGTCTGCCTGTGGTGATTTTTCGGCCATCAGTTGGTACTACATTGTCATACTGTTGTAATTACAGATAAGTTTATTTTTATTGTAGTGGTACCTATTTGGAGAGAACCCCTTCCCGGATATACTGATAACATAAACGGCCCCACTGGACTCCTAATAGGGGGCGGGAAAGGCGTGATTAGAACGCTTTTCTGTCGAGGCGACGGCTATTTAGACTACATTCCGGCTGACCTCGTAGCTAACGGACTCTTATTTAGCACTTTCGATTTTGTTACCAACAAAGGGTACTTTGTTTCTTACTTAAAAAATAAATTTATTGTCACTTCTTTCTAGACAACGAAGAGTTTACAACGCCGTTTCGTCCCACGCCTACAAACTAACGTTCAACCAAGTGGTCAAAATGGGCAAAACCATCGTAGAGACGGCTTTACCATTCAACAACATTTTCTGGTACCCGGGGGGTTCCCTCACCCAATCTAAAATCAAACACTACACAATCATGACCCTATTTCAAATACTTCCAGCGCTGATTATCGACACCATTTTGATTCTTTGTCGCATAAAACCATTGTAAGTACGAAAACACACACACACATACACACTTAAACATCGATTTTTAGCTTCATGAAAATTCAAAAACGCACCCTGAATGCCTACGCTCTTTGCGAATACTATGTTAACAGAAACTGGGATTTCGATAACAGTAAAAGCATGGAAGCGATTGAACTTTTGAACCCCAGGGAACGAGAAATTTATAAAATGGACGGACGAGGGGGCAATTTTCGCGACTATTTTTTGAATTGTATACACTCAGCGCGGCTGTATTTGTTGAAAGAAAGTGATGACCAGATTCCAGCAGCCAAAATGCAAATGAAAGTGTAAGAATAAAATACATACATACAATACATATTAAAACCGAAATTATTTTTTAGAATGTGGTTCGTGGATTGGTTGTGCAAAATCTTCGTCGTCTCGGCTTTATTCTACTATATTTCGTCTAAATTATTCTCATAAATGTCTAAGTTGTAGTTTTAAATTGTAGGACACTTTAATTTAATTAAATAAAAAGAATCACTCTGTATATGGTGTTCAAGTTCACTCTATATATCGCCATTATCGAACAATCATTGCCAACCAAATTACAAAAAACCCCAGAATCGTCGTTGACGTTTGTTTACAAAAGGGGCTAAAATTGCTCCTGAAGACCGAAAAACTGAAAATGGTGACCTGTGCTGTGCGACATTGCCCCAATAACGTCCGCAATGCGTGTGGAAGGATACGATTTTTCCGTTTTCCGTCAGACCATCGAAGACGAAAATTGTGGACGGAATTTTGTGACAGAGAGACCCCCTGGACCCCAAATCACAACAGTCGTGTTTGTAGCGTAAAATATTCAACACTACCCAGTTCTAAATAATCGTACCGTAATTTCTAGGATCATTTTGATGAATACCAGTACGAAACTCGCCGACAAGACGGGCGCAAAAAACTCTCACCTTTTGCAATACCTACAGTATATAGTAAACAGATAGATGTCTGTGAAGATTTTGTCAACGAAAATGTTGTCGAAGACGTTATCAAAGAAGAAAAAAACGTGCTAGGAATGACTTTAGAGTTCGTCAGTTGTGAGGACTTCATGTACCACCAGTGCGTTGTTTGGGTATGAAAAAAACACTCATTTTCGTCACCTAATTGTGTTTTTTTTAGCTAGATCACGACTATTGTAAAGTGTGGAGGGACAATTCCGAGACAACAATCAAGAGTGAAGCAATTTTTTTAAAAACAGAACCCGATTGGATGTCCACAGAATTAGAAATAAAGAAAGAAGACCTGCCTGAATCACCGTTAATAGAGACTTTGGAGACGGTTATCAAAGAGGAGTGTTAATTTATATTTAAAAAAACTAAAAATGCGGCATCAAATGTCAATTTCAAAGCCGCCTGCGTTTTTACTTTTAGTAACGTGGTTTGGTCTAGGGACTTTTAATTTTCACCTGTCATTGTAAAAAACCAGCGATTGTTTAGTTAATTTGTGTAAATATTGTTGCTGTTTAAGTTAAAAATGGGTGACTCTCCTCAACCACCGTTTTCGCACGAAGAAGCCCAAAAACTATGTAAAGAGCCGCCTCAGGAAACCAAAGTAGGTAACATAACCTCAAAATTTATCTCAATACCGGCTTTCAGGATTTTCTCTTCCAACAAACCATGTACCGGATTAAGGACCCTAGAAAGACTCTTCCTTTCTACACTGAGGTCCTCGGAATGCGTTTATTGCAAAAGTTTGATTTTCCATCGATGAAATTTTCGCTCTATTTTATGGGGTATGAAGATCCCAAGGACATACAAGGTGAATTGGGGACACCCGATAGGGGAGAGTGGGCTTTTGCTCGTAAAGCCACGGTTGAGTTAACCCAGTAAGAAATTGTGTGTGGGCGATAATGGGTTATTTTTGCTTCAAATTTTAGTAATTGGGGTACAGAGGACGACGCTGAGTGTAAATATCATAATGGGAATTCGGACCCGCGGGGATTTGGTGAGTAGTCACGTGACCTCGTATTCCTGCTTATGTTTTACTTGCGCACAAATTTTTTATCGTTTAGTAAGTTGGCACCATTTTAGTAACCATTAAAATTCCCTGTGACATAAATTGCAGTATTGGTGGATTTTTGTTTATTAAACACGATAGTAGAAAATAGCTGCTTTTCCCCTAAAAATGTTGCTTAGATCGCGATTAATACTGTTCATGTAGGCCATATCGGGATAATGGTGCCCGACGTAAACAAAGCGTGCGAACGTTTCGAGAAACTGGGAGTCAACTTCATCAAAAAGCCCCAAGACGGCAAAATGAAAGACATCGCATTTATAACCGACCCGGACGGGTACTGGATCGAGATCTTCAACAACAAAGTAGCCCGTAACTTCTAATAATATATTGTTAATTATGATACATCAAATAAAACATTTACAGTGATCACAGCAAAAATTCTACCTAAACATCCATAAGCCCATAGATATCTAATAAGGAATTTGATTCTGGTAATACTGAATCATGTCGTACGTTCGCGTTCTGAAGTTCAGGAAACTGTTACGAATGATTTGTAGCATGTAAGTCGCCGCTTCCTTATCGGTAGCTTCGGGGTGAAATCTACCACGTAATAATTTAATCGTTTGTCCCCTGAAACAAGGGAGACCCGTATCGAGCATGAGGGACACCAGAGAAATTATGGCTTCTTGATATGGTCTGAAATTAAAAATTAACCTAACCCTACTTTTGCGACATTGACGAGTACCTGACTGCTAGATATGCCTGTACACATAGCTCCGAAAACCACTTGAAGGGCGGAGCCTCCATTTTGCCCCCCATTATCATGACCATTTCGTCCGTCAGTTTAATATCGGGCTCGAAACCCAGGTTGCCCCCGGGAGACGACTCAAACATGAACCCGAAGTCAATGTGGATAAGGTGGCCATCAGTATCCAACATGATGTTCCCGTTGTGCCTATCCTTAATCTGCAACAAAAAACCCACCACGCTGTAGGCAGCCATTGAAATTATGAAGTTTCTCCTAGCGTGTTGGAACTCTTTGGTACTCTCGTCGCCGTACTTCTTCAAGAAGTACTCATAGAGACCTATATCGGTTTGACGGCCCAGTTGATCGCGTGACTTGGCGTTGGGGACGCACTCGATGACGCCGCACTGCAAACCCAACAAAAATAAAGTCTCCAAATTCAAGTACCACAGTTACCCCAGGAGCAGTAGCCACTACTCTATACGGGAACAAATACAGCTCCAACCCGACCGTCTGGAATATGTTTTTGAAAATCCCGATCACCTGTAGCGCCAACATATCCTGTCTGACGTCATCCCCGACTTTAAAAATGGCGGCTTGCCACATTTCCGGCCCGAAACTTTGTTCATGATTCTAAAATTTTAATTTTTTATTTACACACTAATCGAGAGTGAAATTTCGCACCTCGTTCACGGACACCGCCATGGCGATGTTCTCCAGCTCGTTGATGCCGCACTTGGCCACTTTGAACCGCGCTAAGTAGGGCGCTTTGGCGGCGCTCTGCATGGGAACCCCGCTGTTGTAGTCAATGTCCACGACCATCGCCTCAGGATTACTGGGAAGGTAGCAACCGGGCTGCACCTTGATCCTCCTCAGAGCCTCCAAACAGGCCCGTCGACGCTCGGGTCCCTTCGGGTACGGCCGAATCTCGCCGGAGATGTTCGTGATTTTACCGAAGAAGTCGAACTCGCGTTCGTAGAACTGTTTAGCCGGACCGGACAGCTCGGACAGGATACCTTGACTGAGGGACTCGAGCGAATCGAACAAGATGGAGTCCTTGTGTTGCATGTCTTCGTCGAGGAACATGTTTGTCTTCATGTTCCAGATGAGTTGGTGGGCGACGATTTGGGACTTTTTCGCTATGTATTTGATGAATTCGGTGGCGTAGCCCATCTGGGATTGGTTGTTTATTGAAGAGATGGAGTGGTCACTAGAGTGAGAGTACTTACCGTGTCGTGTCGGAGCGACTGCACCAGCTGCGGGATATAAAACAAAACGGCATCGGCTGGGTACGAACTGAGTACCCGAACCGCATACTGCGCCGTAATCGGGTGCGGCGGAAACTGCCGACTGAAGTAGGCCAGAGCGTGGATGGGTGAGATTCGAGCCCACGTCAACATATGTACTAGTTTGGCACTATCTGATAAGATGGCGTCGGTAGTAACGAGGTACTGCAAGGCTTCGGGTACGTGCGACACGCACACAGGGTTTTGTTGGACTTGGTGACGGATTTCACTCATTATAGCTTCATTGGTTTTAAAACGTGCCGGTAAATACGTGGCTAAAACCGGTGAAATATCCCAGGCTAGTCTAGTATAGTCCTGCCACTGCTTTTCCGTGATGGTTTTAGCCCTCCACGACGCTATATTGTCTTCCCCGGGGATCAACAACTCCTGACGGGACGTAGGGTTGTGCCAAACCACCAGAAACTCGATCTCTACAGCCAGGAGTTCAAGAATGAGATTTCTCTTCTTCAGGTAGCACTTCACGAAGTTGTCGGCCATTGGTACTCGTTTGGACTTAGCCGAGCGTTTGCTCAAGGTAGCAGTACTACTCGACAAAGGTACTGTGTTGATCCAGCCACTCGTAGTTCGGTTAAACTCGCCAGGTTTGGCTAATTCGTTGTTTTGTACCATGGACATGGGTGTGGTAGCCCCGATATCTAGATCTCCAACGTCACTAGCCTTCAGGTACTTCTTGTCGGAATGTAAAGTCTGCCAGAACCTCACCAACGTGGTAATGTCTTCACGCAGCTCCGTCGCCGACTGCGACGGACAAGTCACCGGTTTACAGAAATAATCCAAACAATTACAATAAATGCGCTCTCTTAAAACATTCTTGGCGAGGCTTTTGGGTAAAATATCACCTTGTAAAAGCGACAGTCCACAAGTGAGCAATCTACAAAAAAAAAAAAAAAAATAAACACGACCTGTAAGTCGTTGCACTACGTCGACGTCTTACTTGAATCGTACACCAATCGCTGAAACCGATCTCGTTTGACACGGAGGATCCGCCCCCACACACATCGCCAAAGACCGGTGTATCAAACTCGCCAACATCTCCACTTTCTCGTAGCTACTATACTTGACGGTTTCGACTAGTTCGCAGATGAACTGCACCCAGATCCCGTGAGGTTTCACGAAGGGTGGGTCCGGTTCTAAACGAGCGCCTTCGTAGGCCGCCAAAGGACTAGTTAAGGGCTGGGAAGTCGAAAATAAACCGATGCGTTTTTGCACGGTGCAGTTCCAAGCGGACACCATCTCCTGGAGGAAGCGGATTTCCAGCTCGGGTTTGGAGGTGATGAGCCACTGCCAGCACTCCACGGCGCTTCGCATGGCTTCCGTCGTGAAAAGTTCGACCTGAAATGGTTATCCTCGAAACCACTTGGTGGCGTACGTAATAATTTCTTACCTGAGACCACGCAATACAGTGCAGTAACTTCCGATTGAACTCGGTGGTGGATATTAGAAGAGCCGTGGCTTGCCATAGCGCATCTCTGTGTTCGCTGTCGGACCGCTCGCGACACGCCGACCACACTTTTTTCAAGATGAAGTCCACCAAAGCCGCTTTACCTTCAGTACCGTAAACCGCAGACATACCGATCACCTAAAAATGACTATAGTATTTCTACGTAGTTGGATGCGACGCACCTCTCCGATGTACTTCGACCTCATCGCCGACGTGGACATCAACTTCGACGAGTCGCTCTTGACGCACTTGGGTCTCTTCTCCAAAGTGCTAATACTCAAAGGTGCACTGTACAGATTCAAGGGTCCAAACTGCAAAATGGACTCCAGCGCCATGGATAACCCCGTATGGTGCCACATCCCGGTACTAGGAATCTGGTTAATGTATTCCTGGATGTGGGAGCGCGTCCATTGGGGTGCCCATTTCATCGCCTCCTTGACAATCCGCTCAGAATTGGCTGCGAAATCTTTAACAATTGTTTCCCTAGCTTCTAACGTATCCATCAACTGAATCGAATATGGCGTCTGCGGTATTCTCAAAGTGGGCGTTTCTTGATTCGGGTCCAATTGCAACGAGTACGACAACACTTGTAGGATGTCAAGCATGGTCCACAAGACACGCCTACTCCATAACAAATGTGGGAACCTGTCTACCAAACTCGCGAGAAACTTATCCGAAACTCTACGTATTTGCTTGTGGGGGTCGTTAAAATGTACGAGGAGGAACTGGGCGTGGCCTTCAAGCTCCGCCTCCCGTGCTTCATTCTTTGGTTTGTTCTTCATTACTTCCAAAAATTTCTCGAATACGCGTTCGCTCACGCTTGAAACGCACACCCACATCCCCGACTTGTCCTTCTGGAGGGCGGAGTCGCTCAAATACTCAGTTATAATTGGCACTAGACTAGGTTCGGGGGAGTTTTGTATCCGCAGAATCTCCACCCAGTACACACTTAGTAAAAACGTGCATTGTGCGAACGTGAGCTTGCTCACGTATGCAGTGACCTCGGTTGGGTGCTTCAACAACTCGAGGATTTGGTTCTTGAGTTCTTGTAGCTCGTTGAAGGAGACGCTGTCGTTGCGGACCGCGCTCGTGTATTGGAGTTCGCGCATTTCGGACCTACTGGACGTGGGGGAGACGAGAGCTGGGGACTTTACCGCGATTTCTTTAACGCCTTCGTACCACTCGTTAGGCCAGAGACCCGAGTCGGAGGCTGTGAACCCCATAATGACGCAGTACAACCAGAAGTCGCGGAAGAGCTTGTGGATTCGGGGCTTGGGGTTTTTGATGAGGGGCAACCGGCGCAGGAGGACGGCGATCACGGGGATGAGCACCCCGAGATTACCGGCTGAGCTTGACGCTTTGAGAGCACCTGGGGATTTTTCGCTGGCGCGCTTGCCTTCGAGACCAAGTTGAACGAAGAGCTCTAGAAGCCGCCCCAGGAGCTCATTCATTTGGGTTTCGCTCTGGATGTTGGCGGCGATGTTAGCTAAAGCGTTGATGACGGGGCGGGAGACGTGTCTGTATTGCGCCTTTTCGTTCGTGGAGTTCCCGTACGCCGCGCTGCTACTTTCCACCGTGATCATGGTGAACATTTTCATGACTACTTCGTAGACGTGCGCTTCGCACTGCGCTATGATGATACACCCCAGCTGGTCAACGATCAGAGTGTCTAGAGCCGAAGGCACCCGACAAAATCTCTGTTGGAAAAACTGCAAGATCGTGTCCGTCGTTTTCGGGGTCCCTTTCATCGACACGGCCACGTGACCTAACATGATCACGATGTTGGTTGAAATCAACGTCGATTCGCTGTCGCTCTTCTCTGCCGTAAACAGCCGATTGGACACCGAAGCGACTAACGCTCGGACACAATCGGGATCCGACGAGTGTGCCGCCTCTAGCGCGTAACACAGATTCTCAATAGCGGCATCTCTGAGTTTCTCGAACGCGGATAGCGTCGGGGACATCGTCTTCGCAGCGTCCGCTTTCAAGCCATTCACGTGTGCTAGAAAGCGCGCGGTAAATTTAAATTGATTTCGACTTGTCGAACTAACCTATATTTTTCAGTTTCTCTTTGTTTCCTTTGTCGTTGGCTTGGCGGTGGAGCTTCGACAGGATGGGGGAGGGGGTAATGAGGAAGTCGCGGAGGCAGTAGATGGAGGTGGAGGCTATGTTGGGGAATTTCTGGGCAAGGGCTCCTAGTCCCTCGAGACACACCATGAGTAAGGGCATGTGGGCCAAGACGAGCTTGTAACCGTGGTTGGAGTTGATCTTCTCGGTGAGGCGACCGCAGAGGCTGTCGGCACCTACGAAACCATCGACTTCTTCAGAAGACGAAGGGGGTGAAAGGGGTTAGTAAGGTGGAAAACGTTAGAACACTTGAAGCTTTGGTCTCTGTTGTGGGAGAAAACGCAAAACTTGACAAAAAGAACGGCGCTTGACTGTCGGAAGGCATCACAGGGTTGTCGTTAGCGCATACAGAACGGTTAAAATTTGCCGCCGGAAAAATAGTGTCAAATTTGGATGTTTTTTTGTTTGTTTAGTGACACCTCCGTTGCAGTCAATGCGGCGATCGTTTAATCTCCATAAGGACCAACACTTCTCTTACAACTAGTCGATTTCTACAGTTCAAGTCTGTCCCAATGAAGATTAAAATTGGAACACACCACAAAACGCGTTAAAATTAAAATTACTCTAAACAAGAAAAATTAACACGGGGTCAATTTCTATCACCTAAAGTTCTCATTAAAAACCTTAGCAATGTCGGCAAGTTATACTCTTTATCGACTGCAAAAAATAATCAACAATTATTCGAACAGTTGTGGCTAGGAGGAAGTAGGATAAAGGATTTGATACTTTACCTGTTTCGTCCCCGATAGCCCACACGAGTAAATCTACGCATGCGGCGTTCGCCATAACGTTTACTTTAAATTTGTTAACCAACGCAAAATTGCTTTCGCGATCTTCGCGTTCGCTGGCGTCGTGATTCCGGCTTTGCAGCTCGGTCTGGCCGTTTAAATATAATCCTGAAAAGAAAAAAAAAATCTATAAAATTTGCTATGCAAAATTTTGGGATGACGTCATCAAATTGCTGGCGGGGATGAAACACCAACAATTCACAAACACACGCAAACGACAATTTTTTACCTTTAACAAACTCCTGCACATCTTTAGTAAACGGTATTGGAAGATTCTTCTGCGGCTGTAATAATTCCCTCATCAACGTCACCATCACCAAATTAATAACCTCCGAGAAGGTTTTATACGGAAAAATCTGTATTTTCCCCGTCGAGTACACCTCCAGCGACTGCTCATCCAAAAAACTCAACATATCCTTCGTGAGCAACTTCTTCGCCAACGACAGAATACTCTGCAGATGCTTCACCGGAAAAATAATCGTCGACTTCTTATCATTCGGATCGTTAACCCTCAAATGCGGAAACTGGTTAAAACTCGACCCGAACTTCGCAAAAAAGTACGTCGAGGGGTCGTAGTTGCCCAAACTTTGGTTAATAAGAGAGCCGCGTTTCAAGGACGCCGAGTTGTAAGCGATGTCCGTCGTGTCGTAGCCTTGAGTTATGGCCAGAATGTCGACCGTTGCAGCCAAATTCCCAGAGAGACTGCGAGGTATAATCGAGCGAAAGTTGCTGAAACTGCGCTTGTAGTTGGTGGGGTCGGCGTTGACGGAGTGCGCTATGGGGGGCTCGGGCTTGGGGTACAGCCGGCAAATCAGGGGCGGGTCGCTGTTGCAGAACCGGCCCATGGCCCTCGACAGCCCTATAAGCACGGGGATTGTGGTCTTGCAGAGGAAGAATTTGACGGCGCTGTTGATGTGCTCGCGCACTTTGCTGATGCTGTTGGTCAGCTGGATCAAGCATTCCACCTGGGTGTCTATGATCTCGTCGCGGCAGCTTTCGCATTTTATAGCTATGTCGCTGAGGAGGGTGTGCAGGCTGAAGCTGAATTTCTCCGCCACGGGGATGCCTGGAAGAAGTGTGGCGGTGTTAAAACAATTCCTGGGGTTTTCATTTTTTCGTAAAGAATCTAAATCTGCAAAGACATATAGGTGTTCCTTCTGAAAAAATACTACTTGGTGGATGACCTTGTATGGAACACTTGAATGTAGTGACATTTGAAAGAATTTAGTTAGGCAACCCAAACTACACACAGTTGCGCCACCTAGTAGCGCTTTTTGTCATTACTATTTTGTTACTATACGACTTTTGTTTTTACGATTTTTACAACTACAAAAAAATTTGTAGTTTCAATCAATAATGTTTCTTGTATTTTCTAAATTAACACAAACTTATTTAATGCAAATTATCAATGATAATAAAAAAACGCTTGATTTTTTATTGGGGCGCGTTTTTGGAAGGGTTCTTACGGTCAGTGGGGTTCTGCTTGATCTCGTCCAGCCACGCCGCCTTCCCCAGCGCCTTCGCTAGCCTAAGTAAGTACGGCAAGATAGTGTCTTTGTGCTGGAGGCCTGATTCGAGGAAGTAGATTCCGAGAGCTATGACGGCGTCCTGCTGGCGGCTGTTGAGCGCTATGGTGCCGTTGCTCGTCTCCACGGGACATAGCGAGTACAGCGTTTTTACCTAAAGCCAAACCAATTAAATTCTAGAATGAAAAGCAAAGTTCAAGGTTTCCCGTATGTGGAATGAGCTCAAGGCGATTGTAATTTTTGGAAATTGTTTGGCAGTACCTTGTCCCATGGTGTGTTCTTGATGTTGGCTAGAGATCGCGCTAAATGTTGAACGGTTTTGTGAAAAAATAATTTATCGTCTCTAGCCATTACGTTCTAACCTCACACTTAAACGTCAACATGTTATTTTTGTGGGTGACGTTTGTTAAATGTCATGGTGGTATGCAGTCGGTGGGACGTTGCGCAATGATGAACGAGTGTCAAAATGAGGCGTGCAGTCCATCGTGCGTTGTGCAACTTCAGTTTTGTAACTTTCTAAAGCAAACAATAAAATATACACGAATGTACAAACATCAATAAAGTAATGGAGACGAAATCTATGCAGTCGTTTTTGTTATTACGCTGAAATTCGACCCATGGGCGGACATAAATTTAGGGATTTTCCGCCTCGATGTTGTAAGATCGACCCAACATAACCTCAAAAATCATCGACCGTTTAATTTAACGACGACCAATTCAAACTGGGCGTTTTAGTAGAGTAGTTTAACGGTAACTTTATTATTTATTTAGATAAGGTAGCAACTTTTCTAAAAACGTATCGATTTTATCGCTTTTTCCTTTATCTCGGGCGTCCCGTTTTTGTTTGATTCACACATTCATCAGTGCTTTGTCTTCAACCGGTCATAACCGGCAAGAACTGGAAAAGCAGCTAACTGTAAACCCCAACACAAAGAAGCGGTCAAGCCTCCTCCAGGTAAGTAAAGTGTGTGGTTTCAAATACAGTTTAAAGCCTTTTTTCCAGAAAAATGACGTCTACAAATATCTTTTCTGGCATCCAAGGCGAACGCAACTCTAGCAGGGTTTTACGGCCTCCAGGTGGCGGCCAGACTGATGTCTTGGGTGTTAACACGGGAGCCCCCGCATCGCCAAAGAAAGCGCCCCCGAAGCCGGTGCACGTCGAAGAACCCAAACCTAAAACGCCAACTGTGAACAACGAAAAGCCAAAAATGGAGACTCCTGCAGCTGTGAATGTTCCAAACCGTTCTCGGGTTCCTCCGGGCGGATTTTCGTCCGGGGGCTTCTGGTAAATGCCAAATATTAAGCTCTTCCACATTGTACTTAAAATGTGTTTGTGATACATATTATGATTGAGGTATTAATGCATATACTCTTTTCTTGTGAGTTTCGATGGTGTATTTATTTGCATTTTTATGTAGCAACAATCAAACTACTTTTGCAGTATTTATGAAAATTAATACTTTGTACTTCTTTTGACAAATAAAAATATGCTTCTATTTGTATACTATGAGCGTTTTGTTTTATTTATAGTTCAGTAGTGACCTTCGTGTTCCAAGTTTTTAGGATGTGGTTACCAAAACTGACACTGTTTGAATACTCAATTTACAACAATAGGCGATAAGTTAAATGGTTTAAAAAACAGTTCGTTTTGTTTTTATCCAATTTATGAATTAAATATTCATCGTTAATTTAAATATTTAAAAAAGTGACTTAAGTTGATTCACGCATGCGTACATCACTATTGAAACCGAATATAAAGTATCTAAAAATTGTAGAACACAATTTTCGAAAGTATTAGTTAGCTTTTTATTAAAATAAATTATACATCTATACATACATAAAAAAAAATGGATCCACGGTGTTTACACTTGTAATAGTCACAGTGGTTCACAGTTGAGTGGTTGTTGTGATGCAATAAAACCTTAATTAAAACTCGTTCCAAATCAATATAACTAGAGGTCAAAGTTCGCAAATAAATGACTTATTTATATTTTTAGTCGTTATTCTGCATATAAATAGTCCCAGATGAGAAACAGACAAAAAATTAATCAAAACTTTTAAATTATACATGGCTGAAGTTGGCGGGAAGTCACATTTCGTTACAATCGAATATAGATAGCTATTTTCTGCGTATTTTATTTTTATCGATTTAGTTACTTATCACACTCATATTTGATCTTATCATTCCGTCCAGCAAAAGATCTTGTAAATCAGTTTGATAACACAGCCATAAAATTTGTCACATCAATATTATGGAATTTGAATATAACGTTTGGGTGTTTTGAGATACACACTATTAAATTTTAAACGTCCTTATATTGGTAATAAATTAAAGCGTATTAATGTTTCATGATTTTATGACATTTATCAGCAATAAAAATTAAATTACTAGTAGCAAAATAATACTACTTACCTTAAAACTAATTTTTTTCTACTTCAGTAACATCTTAATACTACCACAGCAGGGTACAGAAAAATAACTGAAATTCACCCCTTCTTAGTGTAGTGAAGAATTCGTCAAAACCAGTTATAAATTATTTTTGTGAGTAAATTATTCATTTTAATTTTTTTCGAGATTCTATTCATCATAAAACGAAAATTCTTTATATATATATTTTTTTTCTACGTGTTTCTTTGTTAGTAATTCCCAGTCCGTTCTTCTTCCACCATTCATCGATGAAAGTCGCGGAATCCAACTCCCCCCTTTCAAAAAATACAAAAATAATTAACTTATCTTAACATCAAACAACTCTCCTGCTGCCGTAATTTTCCTTTCTTTCTCTTTGCTTACATATTTCGTCTCCCTCAAGGGTTAATAGCGACACAATTCTTCAGAGAGTTTCACTCAGAGATATCCTATCCCGAAATCGTGAATAAAAACATGTTGAAAGCAAACATTCCGATGATATCGTCATCGAAAAGTCGAGCAAAGCGAAAGCGCACACTTTGGTCCGCAGGCCTGATTATCCTGAAAGCGCTTTTCACAAGTTTCAGTAAACGTCCTGCTAGCGCTGAAAACGCGTCGAGGCGGTCCTGCGGAATAGTGCGCGGAAAGAGATTCTTCGAAAGGGTAGTTAATAGAGAAGCGGAAATGAAATGGAATCGGTGAGTGATTAAAAATTCAGTTATGGATTTTTTTCCTTTTTAAATTTTGTACGGGGTTGATTAGATTTTTCGCGATCAGTCATAATTCTTAGTGGCATATTTATGTTGAATTAAAGTTGAGAAAAACGGGCGGAATTGCAAATCTCGGACTTCTAAACAAATCTTTCGACACGCTATTTCTGTTTGTTTAATTTCTTCTGTTTCAAGTTGGAGAATGTGTTTTGTGCCGTTCTTTTTTCTGAACTGTTGTTACGCAACTTTTCTTTCGATGGAGTTTTGTTGTTTGTGTTGTAATACTGCGGATATTCGAACTCGGTTTTTAATGGAGTTTTTAATAAGTTTTCAGTGAACAACTGAAATGGAATACAAGAGTCTGCTTTTTTTCTGAAAATGAGGTCGTTTAAATAAATACATTGTGGTTTTAGGTTTTAAACATATTTTTGTTTCCAGGAAGTATGTACCTATTTTTAAAATATAATTTTTATTTTCTTACAGGTTTAATTTTTTTTGTTGCAATTTAGAAAAATTGAAATCCTTTCAAAATAACATTTTGAAATTTTGAAAAAGGCAATCCGAAATTTATGAAGTAATTTTTATGATTAATTTAAATTTTTTAATACTGAAAAAATTATTTTCGAGGTATTAAAAAATATTGATTTGGAATGTTTCACTTCGTATAAAAATATTAATGAATCAAATATCCAATTAGCTTGGTAGTTTTCAAATTTAAACCGTTTCTTTATAGTGTTGACTAAAATAATAAAGAAATGCGTTCGAAAATATTAAGTCCAAAGAACCAAAAACAAAATTGTGGTTTTATTTGTTTTTAGATATTTTTTTTGTTTTGTATTTCCCGAGCATAAGATAGAGAAATAGGAGTAACATTTTCCCGACATTTCACGACCCTCGAGTATGAAAAAATAGGTGTGCCGTTTTGTGACTTTTTGTTGTTTTTTGTAGCTATTGTTTGTTGTTTTTTTGGCATTTTGTCGACTTTGTTCTTATATTTTGTCATTTTTTTGTTTTTTTGCCAATTTTTATTGTGACTTTTGTACTTTTTTCAATCGTTTTGTTGGTTGTTTTTTTGTAGTTTTTTTAATGAAATTTTTGTCGTTTTTTCTTATCGTTTCTTTGTCGTATTTTTTGTATTTTTTTATCGTCTTCTTTTTGACGCCCTTATTCTTTTAGTCATATTGTTTTGTCACCTCTTTGATCCCCATTTTTGTCACTTTTCGTCTTAACCTTTGTTTCACATCTTTTTATGATTTTTTTTGTCCCCTGTTTTCGTATTTTTTGTCGCCTTTTCTCGAAGACTTTTTGTTTTTTAAATTTAAAAGTCGCTTTTTTTGTTGAATTTTATGTCCTCTGGTTTTGTAGTTTTTTTTCGTTCTCTTTTTAGTGTCTTTTTTGTGTTTTTTTAACATCTCTCTTTTAATCGCACTTTTTTGTATCATTCTTTTGACTCTTTTGTTATCGTCTTGGTTTTGTAATCGCTTTTTTTGTTCATTTTTTTGTTCTTTGTTTTTGTCACTTTTTCTACCTTTTGTTTGTCACTTTTTTTGTAGCATTTTTTTGATACTCTTCTTTTAGTCGTATTTTTTCCTCGCGTTTTTGACCCCCCCTTTTTTTGTCACTTTTTGTCGTGGCCTTTCTTTTGCATCTTTTTATAATTTTTTTGTCCTCTGTTTCCTCATTTTTTGTTGTTGTTTTTTTGGAATTCTTGTCCTTTGTTGTAGTTGTTTTTTTGTTTCCTACATTTTGTGGCATTTTTTGACTGCCGTATCGCACTTTTTTGTAGCTTATTTTATCCCTTTTATATCGTCTTTTTTGTCTCTTCTTGTAGTCGCATTTTTTGTTGTTTTTTTGTCTCTTGTTTTTGTGCTGCTTTTTTGTCGTATTTTTTCCCCATTTTTATCGCCTTTTTTTGACTTCCTTCCTCGAGTACCTTTTTGTTGTGTTTCTGCCTCCTTTTTGTCATGGACTTTCTTTTGCATATTCTTATGATTTCTTTTGTCCTCTGTTTTCTCATTCTTGTGTAATTTTTTCCATTTTTTCATTTTCTTTTTCCTGACTTTATTTATCCCTATTTGTTGTTTTTTTGTCACTTCTTGTGGTTGCCTTTTTTTTGTTGATTTTTTTGTGGACTTTTTGTTGTGTTTTTTGTTCTTTTTTGTCGTGTTCTTTGTTTTTTTATTGTGATCCTCTTTTTTTTGTTGAATTTTTTGTCCTCTGTGTTTGTATTCTTTTTTTGTGGACCTTTTGTTGCTTTTGATGTCGAGTTTTTTCTTCTTTTTGGTGACTTTTTGTAGTTGCACCTTTTTTCATGTTTTTTGGTCTTTTTTTAGTCACTAATTTGTAGTGGTTTTTTTCTCATTTTTTGTGGATTTGTTTGTACTGTTTCCGAATTTTTTGCGTCCTTTTTTTTCTGTTTTGATTTTTTTTGTCGCTTTTTTTATCCACCTTTTTTTTCACCCTTTTTTTTATTGCCGTTTTTGTGTCTTTTTGTCATTTTTTTACCATTTTCGTTTTTTTGTACTTCTCTATTTTAGTCGCATTTTTTACCCTTTTTTATTTCTTTTTTTTGTCCATTTTTTATAATCGTCTTTTCTTGTTATATTAGGGGGTTACACACCAAGTAGCGTTTATTTCAATGAAATAATATGCATTTATAGATGGCAAATTATTATTCACGGAAAAAGGAAAAAATGGAAGCTTAAAATAAAAAAAAAAAAGTTGAACAAGGCCTAAAATTTTTTATATAGGGTGATTAAATCTGCAAATTGTCAGTTCCTCATGTTTTTCAGTACATGTTTTTGAAATTTTCTCGAAACAAGTTTTTTCTTGGTTTTGTTGGGTTTATTTTGGTAAATGGTAAGTTTGGTAAATTTGGAATCGAAAGAAGCCCGAAAATGTTTAACATAATAAAAATATTTTGAAAACTCCTAAGGAAAGTATTTGTGTTTTTCACAATTTAAAAAATATACCTCCACCTTCATTTTTTTTAAGCTGTTTTTTTGTAATTTTTTTAGTAGCGTTTTTGTTTCATTTTCTTTGTCGTATTTTTTCTAAACTGTTTTATAATTTTTTTTTCATCGTAACCTTTCTTTCGCATTTTTTTTTAATTTTTTTGTTCTCTGTTTTCGCATTTTGTCGATTTTTTTCGAAAATTTTTTGTTTTTTTTGTGTCTTTGTTGTATTTTACGTCCTCTGGCTTTGTTGTCTTTTTGTAGGCTTTTTGTTTTGACTTCCTTGTTATCGCATTTTTTTGTTGATTTTTTTGTCGTCTATTTTTGCCACTTTTTTGTAGTTTTTTTTTTTGTGGAATTTTTGTAGCGTTTTTTTGATTCCCTTTTTTTTGTTGAATTTCTTATCGCGTTTTTGACTCCCTTTTTTGTCGTGGCCTTTGTTTAGCATCTTGTAATGATTTTTTTGTCCTTTGTTTTCGCATTTTTTGTTGATATTTTTAAGAAGTCTGTCTTTTTTGCACTTTTTGTCGCTTATTGTAGCTGTTTTTTGTTGTTGTCTTTTTTATTGTATTTATGGTGGACTTTTTCCTTGCGTTTTTTGTCGTTTGTTTACCGTTTTTTGGCCACTTTTTGTTTAGGCTTTTTTTGTTGAATTTTATATCCTCCCTGTTTGTTTTTGTTACTTGTGGTACTACAGTGATTTTTTTGTTTCCAATGTTTTGTCATTTTTTGACTTTCTATAGTCGCATTTTTTTTGTGCTGTTTTTACCCCTTTTTTGTCGCTTCTTGTAGTCGCCTTTTTTTTGTTAATTTTTTTGTCTCCTGTTTTTGTAGTTTTTCTTGTCGAATTTTTGTCTTTTTTTGTGCTATTTTTTGATGTATTTTGTGAACTTTTTTGTTGCTTTTTTTTCTTCTATTCCCGTTTTTTTGTCGCATTTTTGCCTCCCTTTTTCAGTCACTTTTTGTCATGGACTTTCTTTGGCATATTCTTATGATATGTTTGACCTCGTTTTTCTCATTTTTGTAGTCTTTTTTATGGATTTTTTTCCTTTTTTATTTTCTTTTTGTGAATTTGTTTCTCCCTTTTTTGTTGTCACTTTTTTGTGGTTGCCGTTTTTTTTTGTTGATTTTTTTTTGTTGTTTTTGTCCCTTTTTGTCGTCTATTTTGGTTTTTTATTGTAATCGCCTTTTCTTATTGAATTTTTTTGTTCTCTGTGTCTGTACTCTTTTTTTTTGTGGACTTTTTGTCGCTTTCGTTCCTTCTTCTTTTTTGTGACATTTTTGTCGCCTTTTTTGAACTTTTTTGCTTGTTTTTTGGTCCCTTTTGTAGTCACTTAAGTAATTTTTCATTTTTGCAGATTTGTTTTTACTGTTTCCGCATTTTTGGTGGCATTTGTGTTATTGTATTTTGTGACTTTTTTAATTCCTTTCTGTTAGTCACATTTTTTGACGACTTTTTTGCGGCGTTTTTTTTTGTCTTGTATCCCATGTTTTACCATTTTCGTTTTTTGACTTCCCTAATTTAGTTGTATTTTTTACACCTTGTTTATTTCCTTTCTTTGGCCACTTCGTTTTTTTTTTTGTTATATTAAGGGGTTACACACCAAGTTCGATTAGCACCATTTTTAAAAATAAGAACTTAAAATTTTGAAAAAAAACTTTTTTGGTTATATACCTTATCTTCATGCTCGTATAAATTGAACAAGGCCTAAACTTTTTTATTCATGGTGATTATACGATATTTACATTTTCTCTCATGTTTCTCATTACATAGGTACACATTTTGGAAATTATTTCTAACTAAGATTTCTCTTGATGCCGGTTTTTTGGGTTCATTTTGGCAAATGGTAATTATGGTAAATTTAGTATCGAAAGAAGCTCGAAAATGATATAACATATTTAATTGAAATATATAAAAAATATTTTGAAAACTGCTAAGAAAAGTATTTTGTGTTTGAAATAATTGATAACAATTTTAAAAATGTCCCTTCACCTTTATTTTTTGTTCAGTTTAGCTGTCACGAGATGAAATGATGAAATCTTTTCCTGGCTAAAAGCTGTATTAAAATTATACATTTGTTTTTGTGACATTTTATTATTTTTATGACTGTTAAAAATAACAAAAATGTTAGAATTTTCACAATACTTGTGTTAGTTACCCAAGTCCAACATGGGAGGAACAAAATATAAAAAACCGGTTTAAAATAACACATTACTTAGATTATCGCAAACAGACGCTCACCTTTGGAAAATATTTGTCCAATACTGAGATTTTTCGGTTCACTGAACTTTTTCCAACGTCTCCGTTGCCAATTTTTTCCCCAAAACCACATTTTTCACCCATCTCCGCTCGTCCTTCGCTTAATAGCGCCACAAATTCCCCAACAAACAAATTGTCAATGAACGTGCTAAAAGATAGCAGCCATAAAATTACCATTTGTATAAAAACCCGTAATTGTTGTGTATATTTGCCGAGCGTTTAGCCATGTTTATATCATGTCAAAAATCCTCTTCTCCTCTTCTTTCCACTCCTCGCTCGATCCGCAGCTAAGTGATCCAGTGTTTATGAAATCTCCGTTTGCGCACCCCTGAAAAAATCGAAATGTATGTATGTTTATTTAGCCGATTTCGTAGCAAACATCATTACGCCTCTTGTAAACATCAAATGCGACTGATTGGTTTGTTTGCATGAACTGAAAAAAAAATCACAATTACAAAATACCCTAAAACGCGATTTCTTTTTCAGGTGAAGGGAGCGGAAAATGTGCGCGTTCAAGGTTGCCGCTGTTCAAATAACGAATAAACACGTGTGAAAATGGCGGAACTTTATTTTATTATCAGTGTTTTTTTAGTTAATGCACCGCAACGGTTTGTGACAGGTAGGTGGGGGTTATTTATGGTGTTTTGGGGTTTGGGAGACATAAGGAGCTTTTATGCGTGGATTCGCTCGTAAACTTCACGAAAATGGAAAGTTTCATATTGTGTTCGACGCGCGTTTCAAATTTTTTGGGGTTGATATTTGACTAATTGATGGAAGTGCAGCAGCGGGGAGTTGTGACAAGTGTCGCCACCTGTACGATGGTAGCGAACACTGTCGCTTTAATGTCATCTGTCATAAAACAGATAAAAACAAAAAAAGAAACAAAACTTCCTAGATGAAAAGTGAAAAATTCTTATTGAATAGTTTTAATCGATATAAGTGCTGCCACCTTACCGTTAATACCAACACCACATAACAAAACACCGAATTCCTAGAACGATTAATTATTTCTCGCAAATTACTTAACACATTTTTCATAATTACATTATCATAATTTTTCCTGAAAACAATTTGCTGGATCGGGTTTCTCCTACATGTAACCGTCATTGTGTGTTTGTTCAGCTTAACGTAATAATCAATAGCAATTTAATAACGCTTCTCAAAAAATTCAACATTTGAGCAAAAAGCGGTTTATTTCGTTATTGTCGCCTTGCGACCTGAGTTTGTTCATCTTACTTATTGCTTTATATGTCTGAGTATATTTAGAGTAAAAACGTTTTTTGTTTGTGATAGAATTTAAAGCTCTCTGTGGCAAAATTGAAAACTGGAGTGGTTTTATTCGCATGGTTTACTGGTGCGTTATGAATGGGAAATTGAACAAATCTTGTCATTTCTGACGTAAATTCGAAACCTGGATTATCGTCTAGGAACGAATCCATAGATATTACTTAATTAGTTCGTTTAACATGATCCATCATCTACGTGTCAGGTACCTAATCAGTTGCTACGAAAACCAGATGAAACCCGAAAATAAATTTAATCAAAATTTACACCGCAAAGTAAAAGAGGGAAAATAAAACTAAGAAAATAATGGAAATACAGATTTATTTCAAATTACGGTTACTGAAACTTTGGAAATGGATGATTACAACATTTTTTATTATCTAGAGAGATAAAAACGGTGTAAAGATTGCAAATTATTAAACTGAACAACAAAAAAAAAAAAACTGATAGAAAACTCCAATTTTATTTTGTTGTTCATGATTTACAGTTCACTGTAAGTCGAGAATTTTAATTTCTTTAATCAACAACTCAGAGGATGAAATTTATATAAAAATATTAAATTACGAACGCAAACATCCTTATATCTTCAGGGAAACGATATTCAGAAGAAAAGAAAAAATTAATTAACTAACATCGTAAGTTAAAATATTACGTCATGGTCGTACAATTTGTCTGTACTGGTTTATTCTATTTCTATTTCCGTGGCTAATTCTGTTAGTTGTACTTAATTAATTACACCGAGTTTGAAACAGCTATTAATTAATTGAGTCTTAATTAGTATGCTTAATTGAGAACAAATACGCTAATTCCAATTAATACGTAATTAAGTATTTAATTAACGACGTAGTTTAATTACGTATTACGTTAATTAAATAATTAGTTGATTAATTAACTATGTAACTTTTAAAATATTACGTAATGGTCGTAATATTTATAATAAAAATAATAATGTATAATTTATTTGCAGCCGTTGATTTTCTAATTTGATTTAGCTGATTTCCTAGTTAATTGTTTCAGTTGAGTTTATTTATAATTAATTACACCGAATTTCAAACAATTGTTGATTAATTAGTTGTTAATTAATAAATATGCTTAGTTAAGAATAAATACGCCGATTCATGGTTAATGATTTTTTTAATTAACTGCGAACTTTAGAACGTTCAGTAATGGTCGTAGAAAAAATTGAAATAGTAATTTGCTTGCAGTGGTTTATATTCCATTGTGATTGGAATCATCTTTTGGCCAATGTCTTCAGTTGCGGTTATTTATAATTAATTTTCCGATTTTTCATTTCTCAGTTTCTTGATTTTTAATTTTTCGAATTTTAGTTTTTTAGTTTTTCATGTTATCGATTTTTCAATGTTTTTTTCAATTTAGTGTCTCGATACTTTAGTGTTTCGTGGTTTCTATTTCCCGACTTTTCAATTTTTCGATTTTTTAAATTTCAGATTGTTAATTTCTAGATATTGTAGTTTTCGATTTTTTAATTTTTGGGGTTTAAATTTATAGATATTTTAATTATTAGATTCTTCAATTCTTGATTTTAAATTATCTTATTTTTCAGTTCCTCTATTTTTCAATCTTTCGTTTTTTCAATTTGTCGATGCTTCAATTTATGATTTTTAATTTCATGATCTTTCGGTTTTTCAATTTTTCGATTTTTTAATTTTCGAGTTTTCGTTTTCTAGATACATTTTTCAATTTTTTGATATTTCAATTTCTCATTTTTTTATTTTTTTTTTATCTTTATAACATTTAAATTTTCAGTATTTCAGTTTCTCAATTTTTCCATTTTGCGATTTCTGAATATCTTTATTTACGTTTTTAAAATTTTTGCTTTTTCAGTTATCCGAATTTGAATGTCTTTTTCGGTTTATCGTTCTGTCAATTTTTGATTTTTCAATAATTACCCGATTTTTCAAATCTTTATTATTTCAATTTTTCGTTTCAGTGTCTCCATACTTTAGTGTTTCGTGGTTTCTATTTCACGATTTATCAGTTTTTTTAGATTCTTCAATTCCTGATTTTAAATTATCCTAATTTTCAGTTTCTCTATTTTTCAACCTTTCGTTTCTTCAGTTTCTCCATGTTTAAATTTATGATTTTTAATTTCTCGATTTTTCGATTTTTTAATATTTGAGTTTTCGTTTTCTAGATGTTTCAATTTTTCGATTTTTCAATTTCTCGATTTTTAACATTTGAATTTTCAGTATTTGAGTTTCTCAATTTTTCCATTTTGCGATTTATAAATATTTTTATTTTGTTTTTTCAATTTTGGATTTTTCAGCTATGCGATTTTGAATGTCTTTATTTTTTCAATTTTCAATCTAATTAGTTGTTTATTAATTATTGACGTAATTTGAAACATTAACGAATGGTCGTAGAAAAAATTGAAACCACAATTTGCTTGCTCTTATATAGATTATATTGTAGTTTGATTCACTCCATGTCGAATTCCTTCAGTTGCGATTATTTATAATTAATTTTCTGATTTTTTATTTTTCAGTTTCTTGATTTTTAATTTTTCGATTTCTCGATTTTTAGTTTTTCGGCGGTTCCATGTTACAGTGTGTCTGTTTTTTTAAGTTATCGATTTTTCAATTTTTTTCCTTTTCAGTTTATCGTTCTGTCAATTTTTGATTTTTCAATAATAATTATCCGATTTCTCTAATTAGTTGTTTATTAATTAATGACGTAATTTTGAACATTAACGAATGGTCGTAGAAAAAATTGAAGCTACAATTCGCTTGCTCTCCTCCAATCCTTATTATTCCAATTTTTCGTTTAAGTGTCTCCATACTTTAGTGTTTCGTGGTTTCTATTTCCCGATTTATCAATTTTTGATTTTTTAATATTTCGATCTTTCGAATTTTCAATTTTTAGAATTTTTAATTTTCAGTTTTTCAATTTGTAGATATTGTTTTTTTGGATTTTTTAATATTTGGTGTTCAAAATTACTACATGTTTTAATTTTTGTATTCTATTTCTATTTGCGTGGTTAATTCTATCAGTTGTAATTATTTACAATCTCCCGATTTTTTATTTTTAGATTTCTCGATTTTTAGTTTCTCAATTTTCGACAGTTCTATGTTATAAGTAGTTTGACTATTTTTTCAAGTTATAGATTGTTCATTGTTTCTTCGTTTCCAGTTTATCGTTTCGTCAATTTTTGATTTTTCAGTTATCCGATTTTTCAAATCTTTATTATCTCAATTTTTCGCTTTTTCACTTTTTTTATTTGTTTTTTTTTTGTTCTTCAGTATCTCCATACTTCGTGGTTTTTATTGCCCGATTTTTCAATTTTTGATTTTTTAATATCATTTCCATCTTCCGAATTTTCAATTTTTCGATTTTTTACTTAATTTTCAGTTTTTCAATTTGTAGATATTGTATTTTTGGATTTTTTAATGTTTGGTGTTCAAAATTTCAACAGATTTTTAAAATATTTTATATAATATTTCTATTTGCGCGCCTAATTCTCTCAGTTGTAATTAATTACAATCTCCAGATTTTTAATTTTTCGATTTCTCGATTTTTAGTTTCTCAATTTTCCTCGGTTGTCTATAATAGTTTGTCTATTTTTTTCAGTTATGGATTGTTCATTGTTTCTTCGTTTCCAGTTTATCGTTTCGTCAATTTTTGATTTTTCAGTTATCCGATTTTTGAAAACTTTATTATTTCAATTTTTCACTTTTTTGACTTTTGTTTTTTTTTTGTTCTTCAGTGTCTCGATACTTCAGTGTTTCGTGGTTTCTATTTCCCGATTTTTCAATTTTTGATTTTCTAATATTTCGATTTTTGGAATTTTCAATTTTTCGATTTTTTAATTTTCAGTTTTTCAATTTGTAGATATTGTGTTTTTTGATTTTTTAATGGTTGGTGTTCAAAATTGCTACATATTTTAATTTTTATATTCTATTTCTATTTGTGTGGCTAATTCTGTCAGTTGTAATTATTTACAATCTCCCGATTTTTAATTTTTCGATTTCTCTCGATTTTTAGTTTCTCAGTTTTCGACGGTTCTCTGTTATAAGTAGTTTGTCTATTTTTTCAAGTTATCGATTGTTCATTGTTTCTTCTTTTCCAGTTTATCGTTTTGTCAATTTTTGATTTTTCAATTATCCGATTTTTCAAATCTTTATGATCTCAATTTTTCGCTTTTTCACTTTTTTTATTTGTTTTTTTTTTGTTCTTCAGTGTCTCGATACTTCGTGGTTTTTATTGCTCGATTTTTCAATTTTTGATTTTTTAATATCATTTCCATTTTCCGAATTTTCAATTTTTCGATTTTTTACCCAATTTTCAGTTTTTCAATTTATAGATATTGTATTTTTGGATTTTTTAATGTTTGGTGTTCAAAAGTTCTACAAATTTTTAAAATATTTTATATAATATTTCTATTTGCGTGCCTAATTCTCTCAGTTGTAATTAATTACAATCTCCAGATTTTTAATTTTTCGATTTCTCGATTTTTAGTTTCTCAATTTTCCTCGGTTGTCTATAATAGTTTGTCTATTTTTTTAAGTTATAGATTGTTCATTGTTTCTTCGTTCAGTTTATCATTTTGTCAATTTTTGATTTTTCAGTTATCCGATTTTTGAAAACTTTATTATTTCAATTTTTCACTTTTTAATTTGTTGACTTTGTCTTTTTTCTTCTTCTTTAGTGTCTCGATACTTCAGTGTTTCGTGGTTTCTATTTCCCGATTTTTCAATTTTTGATTTTTTAATATTTCGATTTTTGGAATTTTCAATTTTTCGATTTTTTAATTTTCAGTTTTTCAATTTGTAGATATTGTATTTTTCGATTTTTTAATGGTTGGTGTTCAAAATTGCTACATATTTTAATTTTTATATTCTGTTTCGACTTGTGTCGCTAATTCTGTCAGTTGTAATTATTGACAATCTCCCGATTTTTAATTTTTAGATTTCTCGATTTTTAGTTTCTCAATTTTTGACGGTTCTATGTTATTAGTAGTTTGTCTATTTTTTCAAGTTATAGATTATTCATTGTTTCTTCGTTTCTAGTTTATCGTTTTGTCAATTTTTGATTTTTCAATTATCCGATTTTTCAAATCTTTATTATCTCAATTTTTCGTTTTTTCACTTTTTTTATTTGTTTTTTTTTGTTCTTCAGTGTCTCGATACTTCAGTGTTTCGTGGTTTTTATTGCCCGATTTTTTAATTTTTGATTTTTTAATATTATTTCGATCTTCCGAATTTTCAATTTTTCGATTTTTTAATTTCCAGTTTTTCAATTTGTAGATATTGTATTTTTGGATTTTTTAATGTTTGGTGTTCAAAATTTCTACAAAATTTTAAATTTTTATATAATATTTCTATTTGCGTGCCTAATTCTCTCAGTTGTAATTAATTACAATCTCCAGATTTTTAATTTTTCGATTTCTCGATTTTTAGTTTCTCAATTTTCTTCGGTTGTCTATAATAGTTTGTCTATTTTTTTAAGTTATAGATTATTCATTGTTTCTTCGTTTGCAGTTTATCGTTTTGTCAATTTATGATTTTTCAATTATCCGATTTTTGAAAACTTTATTATTTCAATTTTTTTTTGTTCTTTAGTGTCTCGATACTTCAGTGTTTCGTGGTTTATATTTCCCGATTTTTCAATTTTTGGTTTTTTAATATTTCGATCTTTAGAATTTTCAATTTTTCGATTTTTTAATTTTCACTTTTTCAATTTGTAGATATTGTATATATTTTTCGATTTTTTAATGGTTGGTTTTCAAAATTGCTACATATTTTAATTTTTATATTCTATTTCTATTTGTGTGGCTAATTCTGTCAGTTGTAATTATTTACAATCTCACGATTTTTAATTTTTAGATTTCTCGATTTTTAGCTTTTCAATTTTCGACGCTTCTATGTTACAATTTGTCTATTTTTGCAAGTTATAGATTGTTCATTGTTTCTTTTTTTTTCAGTTTATCGTTTTGTCAATTTTTGATTTTTCAATTATCCGATTTTTGAAATCTTTATTATTGTATTTTTTTTAAGGTTTGGTGTTTATATTTCTACATATTTTAATTTTTAGATTCTTCAATTTTTAATTTTAAATTATCCGATTTTCCAGTTTCTCTATTTTTTCAATTTTGGTTTTTTCAGTTTCCTAATTTTTCAGTTATACGATTTTTAATGTCTTTATTTTTTCAATTATTAACTTGGTTGTCATTAATTATCGACGTAATTTTAAACATTAACGAATGGTCATAGAAAAAATTGAAACTACAATTCGCTTGATCTGATATAGATTCGATTTTAATTTGACTCATCTTATTTCGAATTCCTTCAGTCGCGATTATTTATAATTAATTAAACCAATTTTCAGGCAGCTGATTATTAATTAATTGTTAATAAAATAATTACGCTCATTTTCACTTATTTAATTAGTTAATTAATTAAATATGGAACTTAATATGTACTTGTGCTTTATGAATCCACCTTTATTGTTAATAGTTAGATACCCAGATTTTCGCAAAAAAATCTAAATTGTATAATTATACTATACCTAGTCGTATAAAAACAGAGCAATCGTCGAATAGCTCAGGCTGTGAAGTGTGCTAATAACTCAAGGTCGCGGGTTGAATCTCCTCATGGGCTACTTTTCTTACACTGTTATCGTTAAATAAATACAATTTAGCAAAATCATTTTTAGTTTGGTATATTTATAAAATCTTAGCATTTGTAAGTGTCTCCATATTTTGCAAATAATCACGTTTTACAGGGAATTTTTTTGGAAATCCATACAAAGTCGTAGATATTAAAATTTAAGGGATGAAAACTTTGGTGTAAAAAAATCTACATTAATTAGTCTTTTCTTGTTCGGGATAAAAAATTGTATTATATTAATCTCGTTTTTAAAACGGAACAGCGCGAGCACTAAATAAATTATTCCTCACCGGTACTTTGCTAATAAAAACTTTAATTATTATCCGTTATGAGCTTAAAATAAACCCCCACAGACCCTTATTTTCGTTTCGGCTTTTTGCTTCCATCCCGTAACAACTTTTTAATTTAAAACACACTTCGATCAAACAATCCCTGTCGAATTAATCACGAGAAAAATGCCATTTTTCCCTCTCGCTTCTTGTTCTACAACCCCTGATTGATGCCCCTAAACACTCCGATCGACGTAAATTAGTGTTAGTCAAGTTTATGCGAGCAATTACAATTAAGAAGTAATTGAGTGTTTTCCGTGTTTCCATTTCTGCTATACTGGGAATTACAAAACGACTACCGGGGGTAAATGGAATAAGACCTTCCGTTTGACGAATTTCCGATTGAGAAATTTATGGTTCCGGATTTTCCCCGGTAATTAATTTCTGGAAACTTGTAATAGCATTACATGCACGAACCTGCCCGAAATTTATGCAATTGTAAGGAAATTTGGGAACACGTGCAAGACATTCCGAAATGAGGATGAAAGGGTTGGGAAAATGGAGGGTTAATATTCGCCTTTTTATGGAGTGTGAGGGAAGGTTTTCGTAGAACTGCGGCTTAGGAGTTGAGTTGGATGTATTTTTTTTGGAAAGGTTAATTGGGGTTGTGATGTGTAAATAAAACACAATCAACGAAAGCTTCGTTGACTTTGACCTTTCAGCATTTTTTGTAATTCTTAATTTTTTTTATTTTATTATCAAATTACTGAAACTTTCAAGCTCACAAACATCGTTTATAAATATCGACACATTAAAACTTAATTATCCCTCGTTAATAGCCCGTTTTGTGTAAACAATTTTTTAATTAAGCAACGTGTACCGGTGCAAAGTGAAAAACCCTAAAGAAAAAACATCAAATTACTCGCACATTTTTCTATAGTGGCGTTTTATTACAAAATTGGTTTAATACAAATCTGAGAATGGAAATGAGAGTCAATGGGACTTATTGAATTTCATTACATCATTTAAATGAGGAAAAAACTCGACGAATATCCGAAAATTAAAATGCGTTTTCCTCGAGTAGAATTAATTTAAAGTTATTGGTTTTTGGTTGTATGGATCGATGTAACTTTCAGAGTACGATATTAACTTGAATTTAAAAGCGAAAAGTTCAAAGGTGGCTTGTATTATATTATTCATACATTGGTGAATTTTCATAAAACAAAAACTTGCTGGTTCCAGTTTCTGTAACGATTTTGTCGCATATTAAAGCGGGTTTGGTATTTGTTGACTGATGGCTGTGATGGGAATTTTGTAATGGGGTAATTTTGCGGTTAATTTCCGTTTTCGACGTTGTGCAGTTTGCAGAATATGAAATGCAGTTTTCCGGTTTCCGTCCGTCTTTATATACGTTAATTAATAATTACATACATTCATTTCCGAGTCAAATTAAAACTGGGGTAAATTCAAATATTGTCGTTTTCATCGTGATTACTTATACATATGGGGTGGTTTGTGCAATGTTTTTATTGTTTATTTTCAGCTTTTTGATTTTTCTCAATTATTATTTCATTTTTACATTGAAATTTTTCGAGTTTTCAATTTTAAATTGCTCAATTTTTCGATTTTGGAATTTTTTCATTTTCGTGATTTGTAACTTTTTAATTTCTCTAATTTTTTCAATGTTTCGTTTGTTCAATTTCTTAATTTTTCGATTTTTCAATTATGTACTAGATATTTTAATTTTTCGTTTATCCGATTTTTATTTTTCAATTATTCTATTTGTAGTTACCGATTTTTATTTTTTTTCAATTTCTTAATGTTTCGACTTTTTAATTTTCGAGTTTTCATTTCTAGATATTTTAATTTTTCGCCATATTTTTTAGTTTACGTATCTTTAATTTTTCGATTTATAATTTTTCAATTTTACTATTTTTGGTTTTTTAGTTTCGCAGTTTTTTATTTTTTCGATTTTTCAATCTCTCGATTTTATTTTTCAATTTCTCTATTTTCAGTTATTCAATTTTCCAATGGTTCCATCTTATAATTTCTTTTTTTTTCAATATATTGGTTTTCAAGTTCTAAATTTTTGACTTTTCAATTTTCCTGTCTTACAACTTTTCAATTTTTTCAATTGTGTTATGTCAAAATTTTTCTAGTTTTTTTATTTATCAATTTTTCAAGTTTTCATTTTTCAGATTTTCAACTTTTCAAATAGGTACGCGATTTTTAAATAACTTTATTTTTTGAATTTTGCACTTTCTCAGTTTTTCGATTTTTCAGTTTTTATAATTTTTTGGTTGTTCAGTGTTTCGTATTTTCATTTTCCAGATTTTTAAATTTTTGATTTTTTAGTTTCTCGATTTTGCGATGGTTCAATTTCTAGATATTTTTTTCGTTTCTCGAATTTTTGACTTTTCAGTTTCGATTTTTGAATTTTTATCTTTTTTTATTTTTTATTGCTTCCATTATTCAGCTTTTAATTATTCGATTTTTCAGTTTCTAGGTTTATAAATTTGCATTATTTTAATAAAAAAAAAACAATTTGTACATTTGACTTTTCAATTTTTGAAATTTTCAGTTTTTCATTTCTTCAATTTTTCGATTTGATTTTCAGAGTTTCGTTTTCTCAATTTGTCAAATTCTAAATTTTTGACTTTCCAATTTCCCGCTGTTTCAATTTTTCGATTTTTTTTCAATGGTTTCATCTTAAAATTTTTCTAGTTTTTCAATTTATCGGTGTTTCAAGGTTTAATTTTTTTCAGCTTTTCAATTTTTCAAATATTTGATTTTTAAATGACTAATTTTTCAATTTTACGCTTTTTCATTTTTTATAATTTTTTGGTTTTTCAGTGTTTCGTATTTTCATTTTCCCGATTTTTAAATTTTTGATTTTTCAGTTTCTCGATTTTTCGATGGTTCAATTTCTAGATATTGTTTTCGTTTCTCCAATTTTTGACTTTTCAATTTCGACTTTTGAATTTTTATCATTTTTTATTTTTTATTGTTTCCATTTTTCAGTTTTTAATGATTCGATTTTTCTGTTTCTATAAATTTGCATTATGTTAATAAAAAAAAACAATTTATTCAACATTTGACTTTTCAATTTTTCATTTCTTCAATTTTTTGATTTGATTTTCAGAGTTTCGTTTTCTCAATTTGTCAAATTCTAAATTTTTGACTTTTCAATTTCCCGCTGTTTCAATTTTTTCGATTTTTTTCAATCGTTTCATGTACAAATTTTTCTAGTTTTTCAATTTATCGGTGTTTCAACGTTTAATTTTTTTCAGCTTTTCAATTTTTCAAATATTTGATTTTTAAATGAGTTTAATTTTTCAATTCTGCGCTTTCTCAGTTTTTCGATTTTTCATTTTTTATAATTTTTTGGTTTTTCAGTTTCTCGATTTGTAGATATTTTTTTCGTTTCTCGAATTTTTGACTTTTCAATTTTGATTTTTGAATTTTTATCTTTTTTTATTTTTTATTGTTTCCATTTTTCAGTTTTTAATTATTCGATTTTTCAGTTTCTAGGTTTATAAATTTGCATTATTTTAATAAAAAAGAAACAATTTATTCAACATTTGACTATTCAAGTTTTGAAATTTTCAATTTTTCGTTTCTTTAATTATTCGATTTGATTTTCAGAGTTTCGTTTTCTCGATTTGTCAAATTCTAAATTTTTGACTTTTCAATTTTCCGCTGTTTCAATTTTTCGATTTTTTTCAATGGTTTCATGTCAAAATGTTTCTAGTCTTTCAATTTATCGGTGTTTCAAGGTTTAATTTTTTTCAGCTTTTCAGTTTTTCAAATATGTGATTTTTAAATGACTTTAATTTTTCAATTTTGCGCTTTCTCAGTTTTTCGATTTTTCATTTTTTATAATTTTTTGGTTTTTCAGTGTTTCGTATTCTGATTTTCCCGATTTTTAAATTTTTGATTTTTCAGTTTCTCGATTTTTCGATGGTTCAATTTCTAGATATTTTTTTCGTTTCTCGAATTTTTGACTTTTCATTTTCGATTTTTGAATTTTTATCTTTTTTTATTTTTTATTGTTTCCATTTTTCAGTTTTTAATTATTCGATTTTTCAGTTTCTGGGTTTATAAATTTGCATTATTTTAATAATAAAAAAAAACAATTTATTCAACATTTGATTTTTCATTTTTTGAAATTTACAATTTTTCATTTCTTCAATTTTTCGATTTGATTTTCCGAGTTTCGTTTTCTTAATTTGTCAAATTCTAAATTTTTGACTTTCCAATTTCTCGCTGTTTCAATTTTTCGATTTTTTTCAGTGGTTTCATGTCAAAATTTTTCTAGTCTTTCAATTTATCGATGTTTCAAGGTTTAATTTTTTTCAGCTTTTCAGTTTTTCAAATATGTGATTTTTAAATGTCTTTAATTTTTCAATTTTACGCTTTCTCAGTTTCTCGATTTTTCGGTGTTACAATTTCTAGATATTTTTTTCATTTCTCGAATTTTTGACTTTTCAATTTCGATTTTTGAATTTTCATCTTTTTTTATTTTTTATTGTTTCCATTTTTCAGTTTTTAATTATTCGATTTTTCAGTTTCTAGGTTTATAAATTTGCATTATTTTAATAAAAAAAACCAATTTATTCAACTTTTGACTTTTCAATTTTTGAAATTTTCAATTTTTCATTTCTTCAATTTTTCGATTTTCAATTTTACAACTTTTTAATTTTTCAGGTTTCCATGTGATAATTTCTATATTTTTTCAAATTATTGATTATTCAACTTATTCAACCCAATTTTTCAATATCTTTATTTTTTAACATTTTCTGCTCTCTCAATTTTTATTCTTTTTGTTCTTAAATATTTCAATGTTTCGTTTTTTCAATTTTTCGATTTCTAAATTTTTGATTTTTTAATTTCCTGAACTTTCGATTTTTTTAATTTACCGAATTTTCAACGTTTAATTTATCTCAACTTTTGGATTTTTGTTCGTCCATTATTCAATTATTAATTTTTTAATTTTTGAGTGTTTCCATTTTTCAATGTTCAGTTTTCTCAATTTTCCTAATTTTTATGTTTTCGATTTTTCAATGTATCGTTTTTCAATTTTTTGATTTCTAGATATTTTCATTTTTAGTTTTTAAACTTTAAGTTTATTTTTATTTTTCACTGTTTTCATATGTCACTGCTACGTGTGTTCACTTTCCCGATCATTCTATTTTTGAGTTTTTAATATCTGATTTTCAATTAAATTTTCAATGTTTCGATTTTTCCTAATTTCGTTTTTTCATTTTACTGATTTTAATTCAAATTTTAGATATTTTAATTTTTGGATTTTTCAATTTCACAATTTTCGATTTTGCAGCTTCTTGACTTTTAATTTTTTCATTTTTTTCAGTTTTTCAATAAGTCGATGTATCAGTGTTACAATTTTTCGAATTTTCAGTTTTTCGATTTAGCAAATTTTGGTTTTGTTTTTGTATTTTTGATTTTTTAATTATCCGATTTTTCAATTTTTAGATTTTTCAATTTGTCAGTATCCTGATTTTTTAATAATTCGTTTTTTCAATTTCTTACACTTTTGCAATTTCTCGATTTCTTAATTATCTGAATTCTGAATGTTGCCGTTTCTCGATTTTTTTTTTATTTTCGGCTTTTAGTTTTTCAGTTTTTCGATTTTTCAATTTTTTGATATCTCGACTTTTCAGTTTTACGATTTTGGAATTTTTCAAAATTTTGGTTTCGATATTTTCTATATTCTTTTTTTTTTGGTAAAATTGAGACTTTAGCTAATGAAAATAAAGAATTTAAATCTAAAAACTGCAAAATCGAGAAGTTAAAAATGAAAAAATTAAAACTCGAAAAATTGCAAATCATGAAATTGTAAAATTGATTAACTGATAAATTGTAGAATCTTTAACAATTAAAACATCCGTGCTTTGTTGTGATTGGTCGACACGGGTGTGAAAATCTATCTTCATTTAGTTAGTGGTAACAGTGTTGTATACGTCAAAATAAATGCACCCTTACTAAAACACTGACAAAGCAAATGCTGCTCAAACCATGTTCTTTACATTTTTTTTTTCCAAATCCTCACTAGCTAGAGATCAAAGGCGTGTCACTTTCCAGCTGTAAATCCCTCGAGAGCTCCAGATTAAAATGTTATTTGCATTATTCAATTTGAAAGTCGAACTTCTTTTACTTTGACATTATTTAACGCACAGTCAATTAGGGCGAATTTGCATGAGCGATAACTCGAAGAAAGGAATTCCGATGAACTCTAATCACTTTAACCGTTCCCAGATTGCAGCATTTAGTGGAAATTTTGCAACCCCGCCATTATTATTAGATGTGGCATTCGATAAACTTCCAGTTCGTGATTGACGTACGTTTCATTAAACTTAATCTTTGGGGATGCTTTGCCGAAAAGAGATCGAGGAAATGACGGCGGATCGCAAGCAATTTTTAATTTTCGGGATGACATCGAGATGATGGCTCCGATTTTGTCGTGGCCGGGCTGTAGTCTTATTTTTAGCCAATTAGATTTGAGATGCGACTCTTTCGTATTAACAAAAGGGAAGCCATGCTATCGATTTGGTGTTATATCCGTTTTCATTCAGTTCACTCCGATACCCACCGAAAAAACGAGATTTGTGGACTCGGTAAATCACGAAATATCAACCTACGCTCTTTGGCGGCAATTTCCCCTCGAAATGGAACTATGACTTTGTGGCGTAATTATTTTCATGGAGTTATTCGATTTCACGCACTTCAGATATTGAGTTCGATAAGTTTGATATAGGAATTGTGGCTAAAATTTGGCGCCGTTCATTTCATCAAAACGAATTTTGACGCCGGAAATAATTGGTTTTTTACTTTATACAATGTCTGTTTATTCCATTTCAGAAGTTTGCTGACGTCATCTGAAAAATTAAAACGGTATTTATTTAAAGCTTTCTTACGTGCTATTTTGCTTGACGTGCAATATTTCGTCTCTACTTTATTTTAATATACAGGATTCATCCTAAAAAATTAAGTACCAGAGTCAAAATTTACGACTTAAATAAATTTTCAAAAGGAAATTTTCCAAAACCTTTGGTAAAACACTAACTGAAATCGATTTAGTCATTACAGAATATTAACAAAATTTTCTTTCAAAAATAAAACGCCAGGAGTTTTTCACAAAATATATACTAAAGACCCTGAAGAGTCCTTCCCAAACTCAAAATAAGGGTTCCTATGATGAGCTATTTCAAGAACTTCCGAGATCTTTTCAAATTCTTCTAAAATTAAAGGACCTCGAAGATTTTTTCAGACAGGGGCTTTTAAGATTTTTCAAATTCTTTCAAAAACTAAACGTCAGTGACCCAAAGATTTTTTCAAATTCTTTCAAAAGTAAAATATTGAAAAATCTTTGAGATTTTCAAAAAAACACCATTGGGGACATTTTAAAAATACAACACAAGGATTCCTCAAAATTCTTTCAGAGCCTTTCTAAAAATGGCCGTCGGGAACAGATTCCTTGAAGCTTTTTCAAAAACTAAATGTCGGGGATCTACAGATTTTTTTCAAATTCTTTCAAAAATAAAACACCAAGAAATTTTTTGAAAAGTTTTTCAAATTCTTTAAAAACAGATATTGCATGGGGACCTTTAAGGTTCTTCATTCAAAAATGAAATAATTCTTTTAAGCCCTTTTTCTAGATTCTTTAGGAAGACAATACTGGGGATATTCAAAATTTTTTATCTTCTTTCAAAGACAAAAGACCAAGGACCTTCAACATTTTTGTAATTCTTTTAAAAATTAAACTTCGGGGACCCACAGATGTTTTCAATTTCCTTCAAATATAAAAACACCAAAGAGAGTCTTGAAAGATCTTTCATATTCTTTAAAAAAATTCACCATCGGGTACCTTTATAGGTCCTCAAATTTTTTCAAAAAAAAAAATACAAGGGACCCTCAAGATTCTATTAAATCGTTTCAAAAACTCAAAAATAAGATGTCTGGGATCCACAGTTTTTTTCAAATTCTTTCAAAAATAAAACACCTTCAAGGAGCCTTTTGGAAAACTTCCTGGATTTTTTAAAAACGACACCATTTGGGACTTTTACGTTTCATTAATCGCTTTCAAAAATAAAACACCAAGGAGGGTCTTGAATAATTTTTCATATTTTTTAAGAAAGATACCATTAGAGGCTATCAAGATTGGACGAAATTTTTCAAAAACAAAACATACAGGGCTTTGAAGATTTTATTTCTTATTCTTTTCCAAACGAAATGTCCCAGACCCAAAGATTTTTTTCAAATTCTTTCAGAAATAAAAGACCAAGAAGACTCTTGCAAAGTCTTTTAGCTTCTTGAAAAAAACGTACCACTGAGAATCTCAAAAATTCGTTAACTTCTGTCAAAAATGAAACACCTTGGACCTTCAAGATTTTTTGAAACTCTTTAAAAAATTAAACTTCGAGGACCCACAGATGTTTTCAATTTCTTTCAAATATAAAATACCAAAGAAAGCCTTAAAGGACCTTTCAGATTTTTTGAAAAAGGCAGCATTTGATACCTTTAAAATTCCTCAACTTTTTTCAAAAATTAAATACTAGAGAGCCTCAAAGCTCTTTCAAGTCGTTTCAAAAACTCAAAAATAAGATGTCTGGGATCCACAATCTTTTTCAAATTCTTTCAAAAATAAAACACATTCAAGGAGCCTTTTGAAAAACTTCCTGGATTTTTCAAAAACGACACCATTTGGGACTTTTACGATTCTTTAATCGCTTTCAAAAATAAAACACCAAGGAGGGTCTTGAATAGTCTTTCATATACTTCAAGAAAAATACCATTAGGGACTATTGAGATTCGACGAAAATTTTCAAAAAACAAAACTCAAGGGACCTTGATGATTTTATTTCTTATTCTTTTCCAAACGAAACGTCGCAGACCGAAAGATTTTTTTCAAATTCTTTCAGAAATAAAAGACCAAGAAGACTCTTGCAAAGTCTTTTAGCTTCTTTAAAAAACGTGCCACTGAGAACCTTAAAGATTCGTTAACTTCGGTCAAAAATGAAACACCTGGGACCTTCAAGATTCTTTGAAACTCTTTAAAAAATTAAACTTCGGGGACCCACAGATGTTTTCAATTTCTGTCAAATATAAAACACCAAAGAAAGCCTTAAAGGATCTTTCAGATTTTTTGAAAAAGGCAGCATTTGGTACCTTGAAAATTCCTCAACGTTTTTCAAAAATAAAATACTAGAGAGCCTCAAGATACTTTCAAGTCGTTTCAACACCTCAAAAATAAGATGTCTGAGATCCACAGTTTTTTTCAAATTCTTTAAAAAATAAAACACCTTTAAGAAGCCTTTAGAAAAGCTTCCTGAATTTTTTAAAAACGACACCATTTGGGACTTTTACAATTCTTCAATCGATTTAAAAAATAAAACACCAAGTAGGATCTTGAATAGCCTTTCATATTCTTCAAGAAAAGTACCACTAGGGACCATCAAGATTTGACGAAATTTTTCAAAAACGAAACACAAGGAACCTCTAAGATTTTTTCTATTTTTTTGACAAACGAAACGTCGGGGACCGAATTTTTTTTTCAAATTCTTTCAAAAATAAAAGACCAGGAAAACTCTTGCAAAGTCTTTTAACTTCTTTCAAAAATGAAACACCAAGGACCTTCAAGATTTTTGAAACTTTTTCATAAATTAAACTTCAGGGCACCACAGATGTTTTCAATTTCCTTCAAATATAAAAACACCAAAGAGAGTCTTGAAAGATCTTTCAGATTTTTTGAAAAAGACACCATTGGGTATCTTTCAAATTCCTCAACTTTTGTCAAAAATAAAACAGCTTTAAAAAGTCTTTTGAAAAGCTTCCTGGATTTTTGAACTTTTAATGATTCTTCAATCTCTTTCAAAAATAAAACACCAAGGAAGGTCTTGAATAGTCTTTCATATTCTTTAAGAAAGATACCATTAGGGATTTATAAAATTCGAAAAAATTTCCAAAAACAAAACACAAAGTACCTTGAAGATTTTTTCTAATTCTTTTAAAGACGAAACGTCGGGCACCAAAAGATTTTGAGGACCAAGAAGACCCTTGCAAAGCCTTTTACCTTCTTTGAAAAACATACCATTGAGAACCTCAAAGATTCATTAACTTCTTTCAAAAATCGGGGACCCACAGATTTTTTTAGATTCGTTAAAATATAGTATACGAATGAGTCTCTTGAAGAGTTTGTCAGATCCCTAAAAAACACAAAATCTTTAGACACTTTTAAAAACCAAAACATCAGGGATCCTCAAAATTTTTTCAAGCCCTTTCTAAAAATTACTTTTGGGGGCCACAGATTCTTTGCGACTCTTTCAAAAACTAAATTTCGGGGATCTACAGCTGTTTTCAAATTTTTTCAGGTATAAAACACCAAGAAGCCTCTTGAACATTATTTCAGATTCTTTAAAAATGACACAATAGGAGGTTTTTAAGATTCTTCAACTTCTTTCAGTAATAAAACACCAGGGCAACTTTGAAGATACTTTAAAAAATACCATTGGCGATTTTTAAGATTCGTCAACCTTTTTGAAAAACAAAACACAAGGGATGCAAATTCCTTCAACTTCTTTCAAAAATAAAACACTAAGGAGCCTTTTGAAAATTCTTTTAGACTCTTTAAAAAAGAATACCATTGGCAATCTTTAAAATACGTTAAGCTCTTTCAAAAACGAAACACCATGTATTATATTAGACTACAAAGAAGCCTTTTGAAGAGATTCAGATTCTTCAAAAAAAACACCTGACCTGAGCCTTAAGATCCACTTTTTAAAAAAGAAAAAACACCAGGAACCCCCAAGATTATTTCAAACCTTTTCGAAATGACGATCGAAAACCAACAGAATCTTCGAAATTCTTTCAAAAACTAGACGTCGGGGATCCATATGTGTTTTCAAATTCTTTCTAATGTGAAACACCAATGAGCGAGCCCCTTGAAGAGTTTTCTAAATTCTGTAAAAATGACTTTCAAGATTCTTCATCCTCTTTCAAAAATAAAACACCAATGATTATTCAAATTTTTTTGAAAATAAAAGACGAAGGAGCGTCTTGAAGAGTCTTTAAGATTATTCAAAATAGATACCATTGCATTGGGGACTTAAGCTTTTTTAACCTGTTTCAAAAACAAAACGAAAGAGACTCCGAAGATCCTTTCAAATTCTTTCAAAAACTAAACGTCGGGGATCCATAGATTTTTTCAAATTCTTTCAAAAATAAAACACCAAAGAACCTCTTGCAGAGTCTTTCAGATTCTTTAAAATACACAAAAAAGATTAAAAATAAGCTTATATTAATAAATTAAGGGAATTCATGATAAGGATGAACAAACAAATTTAGGTAACGTTTACCATTTACACGATATTCTTAAAATGTGTCTAAAATTTTCCATCAATCAATCCAGTAGTTTAGGAAAGATTCTGAATTATTTTTCAATCAAATTTTACAGTTTAAGCACTTAGAATTATTTTAAAACCTCGGAAAATTAGGGATTGCCTGCTTTTTATGGATAGAAGATGATCTGGCATATCAAGAAAAACTGACCAAACTTTTTAGACCAATTTTTTAGTCTAAAATCTACCACGGTCTCGTATAGGGTGGTGTGGCGAATCTATAAAAGTTGATTATGCAAACATTCCTTATTTGGTTTTAATTTGTAACTTACTTATTTAAGTAATTTGGTTTGAAAGAATGAACCACTTCAGAACCGTATTTTTTTTTTTTTTATAAAAAAAGCTATCAGTGATTTATGTGACACTTTATTCGCCTATTTTGAGCTGTTATCATAAAACAAATCGATAAAAAATTAAGCTCGTTTTGCATTTCATCCACGGTCCAAATCGTTTTACGATGAAAGAAAAACCACGGATTAAAAATACCTCTGTTATGGTTAGCTGCGCCGGTCCTTTCATCAAAATGTTATTAATATAAAAGAAAATGTATCTTGTCGGAATAATTATAGATTTACGGCTATAAAAAAGAGCACCGTGACGCCTAAAGTAAATAAAATGGAAATCGAACGCAAACGTAAAAATAAAATGATGTAATTTATCCGCTAGGTAGTTCTAAAAAAAAAAAATCGCACAAACGAATCTATCCATTCCAACTTTTTCTATCAAACTCTTTTCCTCCCAGCGAAAACCCTTTTTTATTCGCCATAAAGCTAAAACTCGGCAGTTTTCTCTAAAAACTCGTAATTATCAAACTTACTTTTATGCATCCGGAGGCAATGAAATGTTTACAGTTGGCAATAATCATTTCAATTTGTGTCTGTCTCGAATAAAACTCGAAATAAAAGAGGAATTAAGCAGAGAGGGTCCATAATAGCCGATAAAAAAGTGAATCAAACCAATCTGGTCTCGGTGGATTTACATTACACTCCGATTTCGACATATTGCAAAACTCATAAAACTCTATCTTGTTGTTTCTCTCACGAGGACCTAATTATGGCCCGAGTAGGCGCGGTATAATTATCCAACACTTGCACTCAACGTAAACTAAATAAAATCACAGCATAAACGTAAACGAGTGAGCTTTAATCAACCTCGAAATATTACAGTATATTTGATCAAGCTCGAAGATCAATATTTCGCGCGAAAATCAAAGGGGGTTTATTGACGTTGTAAATTACCTTTTTGAATTTATCTTCACTTATTAATAATAAAGTACGTGCGAACAGCCAGATTATGATTTTTTAATGCCGGTTTTTAATCCAGCCGAGAAAGGCGTCATTTTTGTGACGTCATAAAATAACAAAGCCATGTTGTTACGAGCACGATTTAATGGAAGCGTGGGAGATGGAGTATGGCGAAAACGTAATAATATATCATGGTCGTTTGTCGTTTTGCTGTTTATCTTTATCCAGAGATCACGTCTTGTAATGTGATTTTGATCTGACGATTTCAACAGCTTTCTCATTTTTTATTCAACACGTGTAGGGCGGGAAGTGGGTTTAATAAAGGGAGTTGTAAAGGGATTATGAAGGAGATTTTCTACGTGTTCGGAGGTGTTTGTTTGTGTGCGTTTTTTTAACTCGCCCTTAAATATTTGAGTATGTAGGAGGCGACGCTATGGGGAGGGGTGAGGTTTTGATTGCGTCCGATCAGTCTGGTGCGGACTGTATGGATGGTTTGAACTTTACGACATTTTTGACATTTTTCTGAGCATCGTCGAAAATTTTCAAGGAATGTCCTAGGTTTTTACGGCGATATTTATTCGACTTTGAACCCAAATGTTTAGAAAACGAGTCGCGTATTTTCCCTGATAGACTTATCACTCCATTAAAAACCCGATTTTCTTCAGAATTTTTCAATTTTTCCGGAGTTGTGGTAAATAAATCTTTAACAAAAATCTATCTCCTAGAAATTTTTGCTAATTTTTAGTTCTCTAAATGTTCATTTTTTTATGAAATTTTTTATTTTTTTTTCGAGCACCGCCAAAATTTACCAAAATAATTTATTTTGCTGATTTCGACGTCCATAAGTTTCAGAGTTTATTTTTTTCGAAAATACCTGCAACGCTTCCCCAATTGCCATAATGAAGTTTGATACATTTTGAGATAATTCAAAATTTCGATTTTGGGTCCAAACGTTTCGAAAATAAATGCTACAATTGCGCTGAATTTTCGATGTTCGCCTGTAATCTTGGTCCGGTACTACCAACACACTGTATTTTTCGTTTCAGTTCCTCGACATCTCTCTTGCAGATTTTTTTTGTATTTTTAGGCAATCTCTCCAAAAGTTCATTTTTTTAATGGCTCTAATAAATTTTTACCCTTTCCTGAAGACCGTCAAAAATTACCAAAAGCATTTATTTTGTTGATTCAACGTCCATAAGTATTTTATGGCTTTATTTTTTCGAAAATTCTTGCTGCAGTTTTTTCAGAAGGTCTACAATGAAATGTGAGAAATTTTGAGTTGACTTCAAAGTCTGGATTTGAATACGAATATTTCGAAAACTAGTCGCTGCATCTATGTTTGGATTATTTTCCCTGATAGATTTACCATTCCCGTGTAAACTAGATTTTTTTCATAATTTTTGGCCACCCAATTTTTCCAGAGTTGAACCAGACAAATCTTTAACAATTAGTTCATGATTGCCCTGACCTTTTCGATGTTTGCTTCAATTTTGATCCGGATCGTTAACACACTATGTTTTTTATACAAGTTGTCGAAATATTTCTCTCAGAATGTTTAATCAACTTCTCCAAAAGCTCAACTTTTTCATAGCCCCTTTATAAAATTTTTGACATTTTTCTGAGCATCGTCAAAAATGTTCAAGGAATTTTCTATAATGATTTCGACTTTCAGAAGGTTTTTACGGCTTTATTTATTCGAAAATTCGTATCATTTTTCCAGAATCGTCAAAATAAAAGGTGAGAAATTTTGAGATGTTTTAAAAACTCGACTTTGAACTCGAATATTTCGAAAACAAGCGCTTTATTCGCTTTGGAATATTGTCCCTGATAGACTGATCACTCCATCAAAAACCCGATTTTCTTCAGAATTTTTCAATTTTTCCAGAGTTTTGGCAAATAAATCTTTGACAAAAATATTGTCGCTATTAACACTATGTTTTTCAATTCATTTCGTCAAAATCTATCTCATAGAAATTTTTGCAAACTTTTAGTTCTCTAAAAGTTGAATTTTTTATGAAATTTTTGATTTTTTTTGAGCACCGTCAAAATTTACGAAAATAATTTATTTTGCTAATTTCGCCGTCCGTAAGTTTCACAAGTTTAATTTTTTCGAAAATACGTGCAACGCTTCCCCAATTGCCATAATGAACTTTGATACATTTTGAGATAATTCAAAATTTCGATTTTGGGTCCAAACGTTTCGAAAATAAATGCTACAATTGCGCTGAATTTTCGATGTTCGCCTGTAATTTTGGTCCGGGACTACCAACACACTATATTTTTCGTTTCAGTTCCTCGACATCTCTTGCAGAATTTTTTTGTATTTTTAAGCAATCTCTCCAAAAGTTCGATTTTTTAATAGCTCTAATAACTTTTTACCCTTTCCTGAAGACCGTCAAAAATTACCAAAAGCATTTATTTTGTTGATTCGACGTCTATAAGTATTTTATGGCTTTATTTTTTCGAAAATTCTTGCTGCAGTTTTTTCAGAAGGTCTACAATGAAATGTGAGAAATTTTGAGTTGACTTCAAAGTTTGAATTTGAATACGAATATTTCGAAAACTAGTCGCTGCATCTATGTTTGGATTATTTTCCCTGATAGACTTACCATTCCCGTGTAAACTAGATTTTTTTCGTGATTTTTGGCCACCCAATTTTTCCAGAGTTGAACCAGACAAATCTTTAACAATTAGTTCAAGATTGCCCTGACATTTTCGATGTTTGCTTCAATTTTGATCCGGATCGTTAACACACTATGTTTTTTATTCAAGTTGTCGAAATATTTCTCTCAGAATGTTTAATCAACTTCTTCAAAAGCTCAACTTTTTCATAGCCCCTTTATAAAATTTTTGACATTTTTCTGAGCATCGTCAAAAATGTTCAAGGAATTTTCTATAATGATTTCGACTTTCAGAAGGTTTTTAAGGCTTTATTTATTCGAAAATTCGTATCATTTTTCCAGAATCGTCAAAATAAAATGTGAGAAATTTTGAGATGTTTTAAAAATTCGACTTTGAACTCGAATATTTAGAAAACAAGCGCTTTATTCGCTTTGGAATATTGTCCCTGATAGACTGATCACTCCATCAAAAACCCGATTTTCTTCAGAATTTTTCAATTTTTCAAGAGTTTTGGTACATAAATCTTTGACAAAAATATTGTCGCTATTAACACTATGTTTTTCAATTCAGTTCGTCAAAATCTATCTCATAGAAATTTTTGCAAACTTTTAGTTCTCTAAAAGTTCAATTTTTTATGATTTTTTTTATTTTTTTTGAGCACCGCCAAAATTTATCAAAATAATTTATTTTGCTGATTTCGACATCCCTAAGTTTCAAGAGTTTAATTTTTCGAAAATACCTGCAGCGCTTCCCCAATTGCCATAATGAAGTTTGATAAATTTTAAGATAATTCAAAATTTCGATTTTGGGTCCAAACGTTTCGAAAATAAATGCTACGATTGTGCTTGAATTTTCGATGTTCGCCTGTAATCTGGGTCCGGGACTACCAACACACAATATATTTCGTTTCAGTTCCTCGACATCTCTCTTGGAGAATTTTTTTGTATTTTAGGCAATTTCTCCAAGAAGTAAATTTTTAATGGCTCTAATAAATTTTTACCTTTTGCTGAAGACCGTCAAAAATTACCAAAAGCATTTATTTGTTGATTCGACGTCCATAATATTTTATGGTTTTATTTCGCCGTACTTTGTGAAAATTTACCCAAAATTTAAATATCATCGAGTAAACGAATCACGAAACCCGATAAATTAAAACTGAAGTTTTCGGTACTTTTTGGAAAAATATCCACTTTCGTTCGTATTCACAGTACCAACACAACACATTTTCACTAATATTTATTAATAATAAATTAGAAATTCGCGAAAATAAGTCAAATCGGAGCTTTGATGTTGCTGCCATCAGACCGAAATCTAAACAAAACACAAGGGGCCGAAAAATGTGACCTTTGCTCAGGTAGCTCACGTGACAGTGACGTCATCGTACGTCACGATGAGATTGCAAAAATTATTTTTCATATTTCGGCCGGGAAATTGCACATTTTCGGAGTTAATTTAATAATATTTAAACAAATTGCTTTGTTTTTAGTAACTTTGCGTTTTTAAGAAAACGGTGTTCGATTTAGTTATCATATATTAACACTTATCGTATTTAAACATTATAAATAATATTAATTATGTTTAAATATTATTTAATTGTATCGTGAAAATGTATAGCTTTGATCGACCAACTTCAATCGTTTTGAAAATTTCCACAAAATTTAAACTTTGTCGAGTAAACGAATCACGGAACTTGATAAATTAAAACTGAAGTCGTACTTACCCTGTTTTCGGTCTTTTTCGGAAAACTATCCATTTTCTTCCGTGTTCACAACAATAGCACAACACATTTTCCCTAATATTTATTAATAATAAATTAGAAATTCGCGAAATTGCTCTACTTTTAGGCCAAAAGGACGCGACGATCTTGTCGCCATCAAACAGAAATTAAAACTGAACACAAAGGACCGAAAAACGTGGCCTTTGGACAGGTAGCTCACGTGACTGTGACGTCATCGCACGTTACGATGAGATTGCAAAAATCATTTTTCATATTTTGGCCGGGAAATTAGACATTTTCAGGATTAACTTAACAATATTTAAACAAATTGCTTTGTTTTTAACACCATCGTGTTTTTAGTAAAACCGTTTTCGGTTTGATTATTTTTATATATTAATAGTTACTTACCATATTTGAACATTATAAATAATATTAATTATGTCTAAATTTTATTTAATTAAATCGTAAACATGTATAGCTTTGACCGATCAACTTCGACCGTTTCGAAATTTTCCCAGAATTTAAACATTATCGAGTAAACGAATCACGGAACTGGATAAATTAAAACTGAAGTCATACTTGCCCGTTTTCAGTCCTTAAAATATCCACTTTCGTTCGTGTTCACAGTACTAACACAACACATTTTCACTAATATTTATTAATAATAATAAATTAAAAATTCGCGAAAAGAAGCCTACATTTAAGCCAAAATATGTTGTCTTTTTTTCTTGGTCGTAATCTTCTTTTCGCAACAGAAAACTTAAAACGTTGTTAAAACAGGAAATATGGATTTTATAATTACGCTCCGCCCCTCAGTCTGGCAACGAATGGAAAATTCATCACGATTAAGAACTGAGATCGGGGTGGGGCTTATATTTTTTTATTGTTTTTTTTTTTAGTTAATACATATAGTTTTCTCTGAACAACACCGTCACTGAAGAACATGTTTGTAATGATGTTATTCGTTGTGAATATTGAAATTCTAAAAAATCGTTATATTTCATATTGTAAATTGTGGCGATGCGAGGGAAGTTCTGTCGAAACGACTTTCGACCAATTTTTTGATACAAGTTGTCGAAATATTTCTCTCAGAATTTTTAGTTAACGTCTTCAAGAGCTCAAATTTTTCATAGCCCCTTTATGAAATTTTTGATATTTTTCGAAAATTTGCAAGGAATTTTCCGTTGATTTCGACCTCCAGAAGTTTTTACGGCATTACATTTTGGTTAGAATTTTACCGTCTATATGATATATTCTTAAAATATTTGTAAAATTTGACAACAACCAGTTCAGTAGTTTGGGATATTAATAATTATCTAGGTAATAAAAATTCCAAATAGACCGCAGACAGACGACAGACAACAGACAGACGGAAACGGGTTATGAAGCATCGAGGAAACCTGAAAGTAGCCGTTCGCCGGATGGCCTAGCTTAGACTCGGGAAGTAAAAATAAGTTGTCAATTCCGGAAAACCGAACATCGAAAGTGAAAACTATAATGATTTTACACTGTTTTTTTTTTTATATTAATTTAGCAGTCAAAATTTTAAACTTCTATCAATCAATTTTGTTTGAAAAGAAAAAGTTAATGTCACATCCATAAAACTAAAAGCGCTATATTTGTTCATTAGTTTTGTAGATTTCTTTGTACGTATTAATTGAGTTTCTAAGTTTTAAATTATTCGTCAAATATTGGAGATACCTAATTAGTGTGGGATTATACTGGGACATCCTGTACAGTTTTAAATAAACTGTTAACTTCAATTTTGCTAATTTTGTTTTTATATGGTAACCCTTTATATTAAAACAAAATAGAGAATGACAACTGATGAAAGAACAATAAAAACACTGTCAAAGACAGCCAGGGATTTTTTAAAGTTTTTTATGAAAGTCTGGATGCCTAGGGGAAAAAGCAAGGCGGACTCATAAATCATAAGTACAGGAGAATGTTAGTTTATAATATTTTTCAATACTTCGATTCATCAAATTTTCAGTTTGCAATTTTTCGTTTCAGCTTTTTATTTTCTACATTTTTACAATTTTTACAATTTTATACATTTTTCATTGTTGCGATTTTATAATTTTTTGTTTTTTTCAATGATCTGATTTTATAATCAGTGAAAAATTAAAGTTTTTTCGATTTCTAATCTTTTGGTTTTCACGTTTAAATTTTCCAATTCTTCAATTTTTAGATGTTGTAAATTTTCGATTTAAAATTTCTTGAGTTTTCAGTTTTTAATTTTTCAATTTTTCGATTCTTCAAATTTTTGATTTGCAATTGCAATTTTCATTTTAAAATTTTTCAGTTTTTCGATTTTCCAATGTTTGGATGGTTAGTTTTTAGATTCTGCAAATTTTCGATTTGTAATTTCACGACAATTTTTAATAATTAGACTTTTCGATTTTTCACTTTTTCGTTTCGGTTTCTCATTCTCCATATTTTTTCAATTTTTCGGTTTTTCGGTGTTTTGATTTTATGATTTTTCTTTTTTTAATGTGAAAATTTTTAATTTTTGGATTTTTCGATATCTATATGTGTAATTTTCGTGTTTTCAAGTTAAAATTTTTCAGTTTTCAGTTTTTAATTTTTCAATTCCTCGATTCTTCAATTTTTCAATTTTTCAGTCTTGCGATATTATAATTTTTTATTTTTTCAATGATCTGTTTTTATAATTTTTCTTTTGTCAGCAAAAAATTTTCAATTTTTGGATTCATCAATACTTCGATTTGTAATTTTTTGAGTTTTCACGTTAAAATTTTTCAATTTTTCAATTTTTAGATTTTGTATTTTTTCGATTAAAATTTCTTGAGTTTTTAATTTTTCAAGTTTACGATTCTTCAAATTTTCGATTTGCAATTTTTCGTTTCTGGTTTTTATTTGCTACATTTTTACAATTTTTCGACTTTTTAGTGTTTGGATTTTATAATTTTTTGTTGTTTCAATCTAAATTTTTTAATTTTTCGTAATTCTTCAATTTTTCAGTGTTGCCATTTTATAATTTTCTGTTTTTTTAATGATCTGATTTTATAATTTTTCTTCCATCAGTGAAAAATTTTCAATTTTTGGATTTATCAAAACTTCGATTTGTAATTTTTTGAGTTTTCTCGTTAAAATTTTTCAATTTTTCAATTTTTAGATTTTGTACTTTTTCTATAAAATATCTTTGGGTGTTCAGTTTTTAATTTTTCAATTTCTCGATTCTTCGAATTTTCGATTTGCAATTTTTCGCTTCAGTTTTTTATTTTCTACATTTTTACAATTTTTAGATTTTTCAGTGTTGCGATTTTATAATTTTTTTGTTTTTTCAATCTTAATTTTTTGAGTTTTTCGTTTTTACAATTTTTCGGTTTACAATTTTAATTTTTTTTCGTTTCGTCAATTTTTCAGTTTTCGATTATCCAACTTTTGAATGTTTCAGTTTTTAAATTCTGCAATTTTTCGATTTGTTATTTCACAAATTTCCAATTTTGAATAATTAAATTTTTCGATTTGTAAATTTTCGTTTCGGTTTCTCCTTTTCTTTATTTTTTTAATTTTTAAATCTTTGCTTTTTGAGTTTTACGATTGTGCATTTTTTGCTACTTTACAATGATCGTTTTTTAAATTTATAGATGATATTTTAATTTTTCGTGGTTTCAATTAATCGATTTTTTATTTTTTTCGTTTCTTTTATTGTGCGATTTAGAATTTTGACTGTTTCCAATTTTTCGATATTTCACTTTTTTCGCCCCCGATCTGCAATTTTTTGTTTAAATTTTTTCCATTTTCGATTTTTTAATTTTTTGTTTCTTCAGTTTTTCGATTTGCAATTTTTCCATTTTATCGTTTTTCGATTTTTAAATTTTATCGTTTTTGCAGCTTTTTTGACATTTATTCGAAAATTCGTATCGTTTTTCCAGAATCGTCAAAATAAAATGTGAGAAATTTTGAGATGTTTTAAAAATTCGGCTTTGAACCCGAATATTTAAAAAACGAGTCGCTGTATCCGCTTTGGAATATTTTCCCCGATAGACTTATCACTCCAGCAAAAACCCAATTTTATTCAGAATTTTTCAATTTTTCCGGAGTTCTGGTAAATAAATCTTTAACAAAAATATTACCGCTATTAACACTATGTTTTTCGATTCAGTTCGTCAAAATCTATTTCATAGAAATTTTTGCTAACTTTTAGTTTTATGAAAGTTCATTTTTTTTATGAAATTTTTTATTTTTTTTGAGCACCGCCAAAATTTACCAAAATAATTTATTTGGCTGATAAAATACCTGCAGCGCTTCCCCAATTGCCATAATGAAGTTTGATAAATTTTAAGATAATTCAAAATTTCGATTTTGGGTCCAAACGTTTCGAACATAAATGCTACGATTGTGCTTGAATTTTCGATGTTCGCCTGTAATCTGGGTCCGGGACTACCAACACACAATATATTTCGTTTCAGTTCCTCGACATTTCTTTTGCAGAATTTCTTTGTATTTTTAGGCAATCTCTCCAAAAGTTCAATTTTTTAATGGCTCTAATAAATTTTTACCCTTTCCTGAGGACCGTCAAAAATTATTACCAAAGGCATTTATTTTGTTGATTCGACGTCCATAAGTATTTTATGGCTTTATTTTTTCGAAAATTCTTGCTGCATATGTTTTCAGAATGTCTAAAATGAAATGTGAGAAATTTTGAGATAACTTCAAAGTTTGAATTTGAGTACGAATATTTCGAAAACTAATCGCTGCTTCGATGTTTGGATTATTTTTCCTGATAGACTCACCATTCCCGTGTTAACTCGATTTTTTTCATAATTTTTGGCCACCCAATTTTTCCGGAGTTGAGCTAGATAAATCTTTAACAATTATATCACGATTGCTCCGGCATTTTCGATGTTTGCCTCAATTTTGATCCGGATCGTTAACACACAATGGTTTTTGACACTTTTCTGAGCATCGTCGAAAATTTTCAAGGAATTTTCTATGTTGATTTCGACCTCCAAAAGGTTTTTACGGCTTTATTTATTCGAAAATTCGTACAATTTTTCAAGAATCGTCAAAGTAAAATGTGAGAAATTTTGAGATGTTTTAAAAATTCGACTTTGAACCCGAATATCTAGAAAACGAGTCGCTGTATCCACTTTGGAATATTTTCCCTGATAGACTTATCACTCCATCGAAAATCCGATTTTCTTCAGAATTTTTTCAATTTTTTCGGAGTTGTGGTAAATAAATCTTTAACAAAAATATTATCACTATTAACACTATGTTTTTTGTTTCAGTTCGTCAAAATCGATCTGATAGAAATTTTTGCTAATTTTTAGTTCTCTAAAAGTTCAATTATTTATGAAATTTTTGATTTTTTTTTAGCACCGCCAAAATTTACCAAAATAATTTATTTTGCTGATTTCGACATCCCTAAGTTTCAAGAGTTTAATTTTTCGAAAATACCTGCAGCGCTTCCCCAATTGCCATAATGAAGTTTGATAAATTTTGAGATAATTCAAAATTTCGATTTTGGGTCCAAACGTTTCGAAAATAAATGCTACGATTGTGCTTGAATTTTCGATGTTCGCCTGTAATCTTCGTTCGGGACTACCAACACACTGTATTTTTCGTTTCAGTTCCTGGACATATCTCTTGCAGAATTTTTTTGTATTTTAGGCAATTTCTCCAAGAGTTAAATTTTTAATGGCTCTAATAAATTTTTACCTTTTACTGAAGACTGTCAAAAATTACCAAAAGCATTTATTTTGTTGATTCGACGTCCATAAGTATTTTAAGGCTTTGTTTCGCCGTACTTTGTGAAAATTTCCCCAAAATTTAAATATCATCGAGTAAACGAATCACGAAACCCGATAAATTAAAACTGAAGTTTTCGGTACTTTTTGGAAAAATATCCACTTTCGTTCGTGTTCACAGTATCAACACAACACATTTTCACTAATATTTATTAATAATAAATTAGAAATTCGCGAAAATAAGTCAAAGCGGAGCTTTGTTGTTGCTGCCATCAGACCGAAATCTAAACAAAACACAAGGGGCCGAAAAATGTGACCTTTGCTCAGGTAGCTCACGTGACAGTGACGTCATCGTACGTCACGATGAGATTGCAAAAATTATTTTTCATATTTCGGCCGGGAAATTGCACATTTTCGGGGTTAATTTAATAATATTTAAACAAATTGCTTTGTTTTTAGGAACTTTGTGTTTTTAAAAAAACTGTGTTCGATTTAATTATCATATATTAATACGTATCGTATTTAAATGTTATAAATAATGTTAATTATATTTAAATATTACTTAATTATGTCGTGAAAATTTATAGCTTTGATCAACCACCTTCAATCGTTTTGAAAATTTCCCCAAAATTTAAACTTTGTCGAGTAAACGAATCACGGAAATTGCTCTACTTTTACGCCAAAAGGACGCGACGATCTTGTCGCCATCAAACATTAATTAAAACTGAACACAAAGGACCGAAAAACGTGACCTTTGGACAGGTAGCTCACGTGACAGTGACGTCATCGCACGTCACGATGAGATGGCAAAAATTATTTTTCATATTTTGGCCGGGAAATTAAAACATTTTCAGGATTAACTTAACAATATTTAAACAAATTGCTTTGTTTTTAATACCATCGTCTTTTTAGTAAAACGGTTTTCGGTTTGATTATCATATATTAATAGTTACTTACCGTATTTGGACATAATAAATAATATTAATTATGTCTAAATTTTATCTAATTATATCGTGAAAATGTATAGCTTTGACCGATCAACTTCAACCGTTTCGAGATTTTTTCCAAAATTTAAACATTGTCGAATAAACGAATCATGGAACCCGATAAATTAAAACTCAAGTCGTACTTACCCCGTTTCCAGTCCTTTTCGGAAAAATATCCATTTTCTTTCATGTTCACAGCACCAACAACACATTTTCACTAATATTTATTAATAATAAATTAGAAATCCGCAAACCGAGCCCTACTTGTAAGCCAAACCGAAGCTCCAATGTTGCTGCCATCAGACCGAAATCTAAACTGAACACTAGGGGCCGAAAAATGCGACCTTTGAACAGGTAGCTCACGTGACAGTGACGTCATCGTACGTCACGATGAGGTTGCAAAAATTATCTTTCTTATTTTGACCGGGAAATTGCACATTTTCGGGGTTAACTTAATAATATTTAAACAAATTGCTCTGTTTTTAGTAACTTTGCGTTTTGAAGAAAACGGTATTCGATTTAATCATCATACATTAATACTTATCGTATTTACACATAATAAATAAAATTAATTATGTTTAAATATTATTTAATTATATCGTGAAAATGTATAGCTTTGAAAATTTCCCCAAAATTTAAACTTTGTCGAGTAAACGAATCACGGAACCTGATAAATTAAAACTGAAGTCGTACTTCCCCGTTTTCGGTCCTTTTCGGAAAAATATCTACTTTCGTTCGTGTTCACAGTACTAACACAACACACTTTCACAAATATTTATTAATAATAAATCAGAAATTCGCGAAAAGAAGTCTACATTTTTCTGTTGATTTCGACTTAATGTTCTTTAATGAAAATAATAATCATCAAACGATATTATAATATTTCATATTAACTGTGCAGACGGAACGAACGACCATGATATTTACTTACCTTCTCCCATTGTTATTGAATAGTTCTCTAAAAATAATTTTACTGGTGTTCATTTATTTGTTTAGAAAGCCTAAAATTTTAAAAATAACATCTTTATGACCACAACAGAGGTACAAATTTACTTCAACGTGATGAAGTGATAATAATTAACCAAACGGAAAAGTAGGTTTGTGTTTTACATAAATCACACACTACAGACCTAAAATTTATTATCCAGCTTCGTTTCCCCCTAATTCGCTCTTGTACTTTTTTTCACATGATTGTTCGCACGTTTTCGCAAACGTAGTTTATTTATCTTACTGTGATTTATTTTACTTCGAAACGAACTGTAAAACTGAGTTCCTAGTGTTGTTAAATTATTTCGGCTGTCGTCGATGCTTTGTAACGAAGATAAATTCCGCTCCAAGACAACGAAGTAAAAACCCAAAGCGAACGAGAAAAATCTTAATAACACACTTCGCATGATGATTACGCGCAGCAGCTGCCCCTAAGCAAACAATTGTCTAATCATTCCTGGCTTACCCCACAATTACCCCTCAAAAATCTCCCTTAATCAGCCCCATTGTTTCTCGACACGTGTAATCGGCACCATCGTGGCCATTTCCATGGCCACCATAATCCGAGGACCTTATCCGTCTGACGAAATAAATAATTAAGCGAACGCAAAATGCAAATTTTGATTAGGTAATTTACTCCTGGAATTGCCCCTTTGATTTGTTACGTAACATACTTTCGATCAGCGATCTAATTTTGCCTTTTAATTTCCATCTTTTGAAAATATTAACGAGCTTGCTTCTTTCTTTCGGGCAAGCTATTAAGCGACTTTTTATCAGAATTAATTGTGCGATAAGAATTTGTCATTCGATGGCAGCTGCGACGCAAATTGGTACCGACTGACGGATCTGAGGGCATGTTTGGGAATTTTAAGGGTTGCTCTCCCGCAGGGGCGGCTTTATTGACCTCGGGTGGCTTTTACGTTTGAAGGATAAGAAATGGAGGATCGATGTGGGTGTTTGAAGATGTTTCTGTGTAGAAGTGGATGTTTTTAATATCGAGCCAACACTTTAGTACGCTTCAAACTTTACTATTACTCACACCGGGATACGTAATACAATATTCTAATACTCTTCCTGCAAAAATCGCAACTGCCTAAGCAGCTAAGTGTTAGAACTTAATAAACCCGCTCCTAAAATTAAATTCGCCTGCGAGCTCCCCTAAGAAACTATGTTTAATTACTGATGAATACAACCAAAACCGTGGGAATAAACTTCAGCTAACTAAAGCCAAAATTAACTTCATAAACTGTAATTAGCTTTTATTCGCAATGTTCGAAGCTAGATTATCAGAAACGTGTTTTAATAGCAGCTACAATTTCAAAACTTGCTAGGGATGATCCTGAAATCGAAAAATTGTCGCCCTTCTATCGATTCGAGTGTTTAAACTTTAACCCCAAGTAATTACGAATGAAATAAAGCTCGTAACGAATTTAAGGGTGTTTTGCGAGGAGTTATTATCCTCAGAACGGCTTTAATTCTATACATTAACTGCTGTACTGATCCTTATTAAAGCTTCGTTTACGGTTTTTTAAACTGCTGAAGGCGTTTTGCTAAATTCCCTCGAATTCGGGTATTAAAAATGTATACGTAATAAGGCGCAACTTGTCATTAAATCGAGCTTTTACTCCGTAGGGGAAGTCAGCAACGACAGTGAAGTGTGCGGGAACGGGAAATTCCTGTGCGAAAACTCCACCGAGTGTCTTCTGATAAATAAATACTGCGACGGAAACAGAGATTGTCCTGATGGTAGCGATGAAGACGAAGTCAAGTGCAGTAAGTAATTTTTTAATTTTTAATTAAATAATTAAAAAAAATGTACAGGGGACAAAGAAGACGACAAATTTTGGGACCACATGTTCCAAAAAAGACCCTGGGCTGAAAACGACCACCACCCAAAAATATGCAGTAAGTTTTCAGCCAGTAGTTTTGAAAATTTTCACCAACTATATATTTTCTATAGACTTTTCATACAACGGCAGCTGCATGTGCAGAAAACGCGACTTATTTTGTGGCCAACAGGGACTAAAAATAATACCCGAAGACCTACCAGACGAAGATATAGACTTATTGTAAGCCACTTTATCTATAGTTCGTTCCTTCAATTGATGCACTATTTTTTCAGAGACCTTGAGGTGAACGAGTTCGGCTACCTTAGCCGCGACCTCCTCAAGCCGGTCCCCCCCAACGTCGCCAAAATGTAAGTCCGCACTATTATTATCAATGGAAATTTTTCCCGCGTCTCCCCTAGCCGCGCTCGATTAATTATCGCCCGTTAATTAATATTAAATGTTATTTATGGAAAAGCGTGCACTCCATAAAATTTCAATAGGAAATTGAAACCGCCACCGCTCGATCCATCACTGTCGAAAAAACGAAACGTCCGAAGATAGTCAGTCCAAGGACTTTTCAAAAGTGATAAGGAGCAAAGGCGGTCTTTGTTTAATAAATGATCTACCTGAAGCATTATTTTAATATTCTAATGGATTGCTTCGAGTGTTCTTGCATAAATTCCTTTTAAAATATTACCTGTCACGACGCAGGGACGGGATTAATCAAAATTATCACAACTTGTTGGTCAATTTGGGGCTGCTGTGTCAATTAGGAGTTTCGGCGTGGTCGCACTAGATAAAGACTAGCGAATGATTTCGTAGTCGTTTAATTAAATCACTATTCGTGTTCATGTTGATGTTAATTTGCTTATTTTTAATTATACGTCGCCGGCATTTCTTATTCAGGTGCGTCTCTTTGTTTCCTCTCCAGGGTTGTTTGTTATTTATCGCGCTTGCAAAAACTGTTTTCTTACACAGACAGTTCGCAGAACGGATGAAAAAGTTATTTGTAACTCGATTTTCTTGCTGCTGTTGTTTATTCGCTCATCTTGTAAGTTGGGTTAATGTGGCGCAAACTTTGAGGTCGCAGAATATAGTAGCCGTTTTATCTTTATTGAAAGCGAAAAAAATATTTAAATAAAAAATTATGAACTGCGAATATTGAAATAATATTTGAGCTAAATGGTTCATACAAAGTGACGCTATTGTTTGAGTCATCAGATTTTATACCAATATACGTGCACTGGTTTGCGGAGGACGCCGGGGCTTGAAAATTTTAGAATACAGTAATGTTGCGTCCGCCTGTATTTAATAATGATAAAATAATAATTGTCATAATAACATCGACTTACTCACAATAAAAAATATAAAAAAATAAAATTTAAATATAGAAATGTCGAAAAACTGGAAATTCAAATAACCGAAAAGACGATTAATCGAAAAACTGAGAAATGGAGAAATGGAAATCGAAAATTTGAAAAAATCGTGAAATCAGGACATCAAAAAAAAAAGAAATAAATAAAAAAGATCGATAAGTCGAGAAATGTAAAAATCGAAAAATTGAAGATATCGAAATAGCTAAAAATCGAAAAATGGGAAAATTCAAAATTGAAAAATCTCAGAACTAACAGAGAAATCGAAAAATCCAAAAATTTAGAAACGCCAAAAATTAAAAAATTGAAAAATCAAAATATCGAAAGGTTGAGAAACCGAAACAACAAAAAAGTGAAAAATCTATAATTTAAAAATAGGACAAATTGAAATTTTAAGAATTCGAGCAATCAAAACGTGAACAAATCGAAAAATCAAAAAACTTTAAATCGTAATACATATTGAAAAATCCCAAAATTGAAAAATCCCAAAACTTAAATATCGAAAAATTGGAAATGCGAAAAATCGAAAAGTCAAAAAATGAAAAAAATCGATAAATCCAGAAATTGAGGAGTCGAAAAATCCAAAAATTTAGAAACTCCAAAAATTGAAAAATTTAAATACGTACATCCCAAAACTGAACAGTTGAAAATTTGAAAAATCGAAAAATCGAAAGGATAAATTATCGAAAATGTGAGAAACCGAAAAGTCGAAATCGAAAAATTCAAACATCGCGAAATCGAAACATCAAAATCGGTAAGTCGAGAAGTCGAAAAATCCAAAAATGGGAAAATTGAAAATGGAAAGATATAAACGTAAAAAACCCTATAAATCGAAAACTGAATAATCAAAATATTGAAAAACTGAAAAAATAATTCCGAGAAATTGTAAAACTTTAATAGACACCGAAAAATCGGAAAATTAAAAAGTCGATTCATCCAGAAATTGAGAAAACGAAAAATCCAAAAATTTAGAAACGCCAAAATTTAAAAAAATTGAAAAATCAAAAAAATCTAAAAAGAGACGACAGAAAATCGAAAGATTGAGAAATCGAAACAACAAAAAAGTTAAAAATCTAAAATTTAAAAATTCCAAAAATTGAAATTTTAAGAAATCGAGCAATCAAAACATCAACAAATCGAAAAATCAAAAACTGAAAAATCGAACAGTGTAAGATTTAAAAATTCGCAAAATTTTGAAAAATCGAATAAGTACAAATAAAAAAAAACGCAAAGTCGAAAAATCTAAAAATTTTAAAATCGAAACGTATTGATTGAAAAATCCTAAAATTGAAAAATTTCAAAACTTAAACATTGAAAATTTGAGAAATCGAAAAATTGGAAAGGCGAAAAATCGAAAAGTCAAAAAATTAAAAATTATTGATTAATCCAGAAATTGAGAAATCGAAAAATTTTAAAATTTAGAAACGCCAAAAATGGAAGAATTTAAATACAAACATAAATCCCAAAACTGAAAAGTTGAAAATTTGGAAAATCGAAACATCGAAAGGATAAATTATCGAAAAAGTGAAAAATCGAGAAGTCGAAATCGAAATACAGAAATGTCGCAAAACTGGAAATTCGAATAATCGAAAAGGCGAATAATCGAAAAACTGAGAAATTGAGAAATGGAAATCGAAAATTTGAAAAAATCGCGAAATCAGAACATCGAAAAAAAAGAAATAAATAAAAAAGATCGATAAGTCGAGAAATGTAAAAATCGAAAAATTGAGATATCGAAATAGCTAAAAATCGAAAAATGAGAAAATTCAAAATTGAAAAATCTTAAAACTAACAGAGAAACCGAAAAATCCGAAAATTAAAAAATCGATTAATCCAAAAATTGAGAAAACGAAAAATCCAAAAATTTAGAAACGCCAAAAATTAAAAAATTGAAAAATCAAAAAATTTAAAAAGAGACGGCAGAAAATCGAAAAGTTGAGAAATCGAAACAAAAAAGTGAAAAATCGAAAATTTAAAAATTCGAAAAACTGAAATTTTAAGAAATCGAGCAATCAAAACATCAACAGATCGAAAAATTAAAAACTGAAAAATCGAACAGTGTAAGATTTAAAAATTCGCAATATTTTGAAAAATCGAATAAGTACAAATAAAAAAAACCACAAAGTCGAAAAATCTATAAATTTTAAAACCGAAAAAAAATCCCAAAATTAAAAAATTTCAAAACTTAAACATTGAAAATTTGAGAAATCGAAAAACTGAAAAATCGAAAAATCGGAAAGGCGAAAAATCGAAAAGTCGAAAAATAAAAAAAAATCGATAAATTAAGAAATTGAAAAATCTAAAAATCCAAAAATTTAGGAACTCCAAAAATTGAAAAATTTAAATACATAAATCCCAAAACTGAAAAGTTGAAAATTTGGAAAATCGAAAAATTGAAAGATAAATTATCGAAAAATTGAGAAATCGTGAAATCGAAATCGAAAAATTGAAACATCGCGAAATCGAAACATCAAAAGCGGTAAGTCGAGAAGTCGAAAAATGGGAAAATTTAAAATGGAAAGATTTAAACGTAAAAAATCGTATAAATCGAAAACTGAATAATCAAAATATTGAAAAACTGAAAAATTAACTCCGAAAAATTGAAAAATCGAAAAATCGAAAAATGAGAAGGCAAAAAGTTGAAAGATTGAGAAAGCGAAGTAACAAAAAAATTTAAAAATTCGAAAAATTGAAAATGCAAAATGTCGAACAATGTAAACGCCAACAGATTGAAAAATCAAAAAACTAAAAAATTAAAAAATGTAAGATTTAAAAAGTCACAATTTTGAAAAATCGAATAAGTAAAAAATAAAAAAAAACACAAAGTCGAAAAATCTAAAAATTTAAACATCGAAAGACATTGAAAAATCCCAAAACTGAAAAATTCCAAAACTTAAACATTAAAAGTTTGAGAAATCGAAAAATTGAGAAATCGAGAAATCGGAAAGACGAAAAATTGAAAAGTCGAAAAATTAAACAATCGATTAATCGAGAAATTCAGAAATCGGAAAATCCAAAAATTTAGATACACCAAAAACTGAAAATTTGGAAAATCGAAAAATTGAAAAGATGAATTATCGAAAAACTGAGAAATCGAGAAATCGAAATCGAAAAATTGAAAAATAGCGAAATCGAAAGGTTAGAAGTTGTAAAACCGAAAATTGAGATATCGAAATAGCCAAAGATCGAAAAAATGGGAAAATTCAAAATTGGAAGATTTAAACCCGATAAATCGAAAATTGAAAAATCGAAATATCGAAAAACTGAAAAATTAATTCCGAAAAATTGAAAAACTGGAAAATCTAAAAACGAAAAACCGAGAAATCGAGAGAAAACCGTTAAATCGAAAAATAGAAAAACTGAAAAATTAATTCTGAATAATTGAAACATGAAAAATGTAAAAACGAGAAAGCAAAAATCGAAAGACCGAGAAATCGAAACAATAAAAAAGTAAAAAAATCTAAAATTCAAAAAATAGAGCAATCAAAACTTCAACAGATCGAAAAGTCAAAAAACTGAAAAATCGAAAAACGTAAGATTTAAAAAGTCGCCATATATTGATAAAATCGAATAAGTAAAAAATCAAAAACACGAAAAGTCGAAAAATTAAAAAATTTAAAAATCAAAGCAAGGAAACTTTAATCGTGCATGTTTAATTGATCCGATTGACGAGTCGCCACTGGTTGGACATACTCAATTAAACAAATTCCCACCGAGATAATTTTATGTCTGTCGAGGAGATAGAGATGTTTGCTTATTTCACAATAACGTTGTCTACTTGAATGCAATTCTTAAGGACGTTTCTTGTTTATAATAGTCATTCTTTTGGAGATAAGAACAAGATGATGATTTCAGTGTCTTGATAACGTAAGTGGATGAGATTATTATCTAGTCTAACCACTCGATTAAAGGTGCTTTCAAGTTTTATGCAACTATAATTAGCCAAATAGTGATTAGTGATACTGACAACTTCAGTACCTAACAATAGCCACAATTAGGAAAACCAGATAATTTCTTTATTTGATATCTGTAACGAAGTTTGCAATGTTATCACTATTGCATCCATGAGTGATTATTGATTAATATAGATTGATGAGGATGTATTTTGGTTTCAACAAGATGGTGACCCGTCTCACTACGCTCTTGATGTTGACACTATCCCGAATAAAAGATTGGCAGATGAGACATATTAATTAATAACAAATATTTGACGTTATAAGATAAAAGTTTCAATGTTGCCAAAAAGAGATTTTGTTTAAGTTTCCCCATGAGGGATATATCTGATTAAAAACGGAACATTCCGGAAAGCAGTGAAAGGGAAGAGAAAATGAAGCAATTACTCAAATAGGTTTTAGCACGATAACAGGTAAGTTATGAAGTCGGGAAAGTTCCTAGGCCCGATATTTCACACGAAACGCGTATCCTTGTAAAATGAGCTTTCACGTGTCTTTTCATTTAAACAATACAGAGTAATTTTCTCATTTAGCGTATTCAAGTCAGTTTCTATTTTTATAGTTAAAGGTTATTTAGCCTAATCTCTATCAATTTATCGGCACAAAGTGTCGACCTTTTTTCTTTTTGTTAGACAACATAATTGCCAAGCAGACGGAATTTGTGTTGCCTACACACATAATTGCTTTTTAAATATTTGAATCCATATTTCTATTATGATTTGGCGGCGGAAAATATCGATGTGAAAAACCTATCGCATACATGCTTTCCTCCTGGAAATTTTCTTCTTTTGATTTGTGTTGTAGTTAAAATTGACTTTAAAACTTGTTTACTTCGTTTGCTTTGTATATTGCGTTTTTTTCATTTCTCGGAAAAAACGGATTAAGTTTTTTAACGTTAACAAAACGCACGCTTTTTTCTAAAAATGGAAAATTTAAACCGCTTCTGGCAGTGCGGTTATTTAACACACATGCACAATTTTACAGTGTTACGACCAGGTTAATTTATGTCGTTTCTGCGAAAATAGATAACGAAAATAAAGTGTACTTAGTGGAGTTCAGCAGAAGCGTCTTGTGTATTTTTTTATCAGAGATGACGAAATTATTCTGACGTAAATATTGTACTAGTCAAAACAATCGTGGATAACGAGATAAATTATCAAAATGATGCAACAGTCGGTAAATCACAAGTCTGTAAACTATTTCTACTAACCTAGTTTGCAACATAATTATTTTCACAATAAACAATGGTATTGATTTTTTAATCCGTTTGTGCTATATATCACAACAAATGTTCACCTGTACGGTACAGGGCATTAGGAATAAAAGAAAACAAAACTAGAGACCTCACTCTCATGGATTAAATTATCAAGTACTAACAGATTTAAAATTACCACTCGAACAGTCTGATCACGTTGATCCAGATATATTTATCGATTTAAATATTCTATATTTATTTTGGTAATAAAATAATCACGGTGATAACATGTGAAAGCATGTAACTCTTAGATAAATACTAAGTTAGTCATTACGAAGTGGTGCCGAAACAATGCATCGTAGTCTAATTAGACAAGATTAGATAAAGTTGATGGTCGGTACTCGATGGCTTCCTGTTTTAATATTTGGCCAGGTAGTGGATAAGTATTTCGCAAAGATACCGATTTCGATGTTATCCGATTTTTGTCAGACAAGAAATTTAACAGATCGATCAATTGACCTTAGTTTATTTGTAGCTGCACTCGTGATTTTTGCACAATGCATTATGATTTCATTTGATAACTGTTTATATATAATTGTTCCCAAAAACGTCGCTAAAAGTTGACTATTTGTCGACAACGAAGAAGGACCAGCATCTGCATAACGCACTCTATTGTTATTTTTTTTTTATACAAAAATTTTTTAAATTCAAATTTATTAACAGCAGCATTTCGTTGGAAAAATTGCCAGTTGAATTGAAAACTATGCTTCTTGTTAGAGCTAGATTAGGTGGACCTGTTTTAAAACTACTGCCTTGTTAAAATTCATATCAAACCAATTACACCTCCAACTTTCTTCAAATTGAAAAAGTTCGCATTGTACTCCAGTTCTACGACCCCGACCTTTGAACTTGTCCAAACTGTTTAATTGACTTTTTACGCAAGTTTTTGTTTGGTGCACGATCAGAATTAAACTTGTACGTCTGCCAGCCAGATCGATCAACTTGTTTTCATTAATTAATAAAACAACTTACGCATCAAAAACAGTTTTAATGGAATCTCTGAGTTGAGTGGGTTTTAATTAAATTCTTTATGTTTGCAACTAATCGCCAGCGATAACGGTCGAGTTACGTACAAAAGACATTTCGTTGTACTTATTTACACTTTGACTGGTTTGAAAAAGTTTATTTATTTACATGGTTGCACATAAATTTGTACAAGGTTTTTAGATAAGTAAGTAAGCATTTTTGTAGTTGCAATGAAATACTTCTGTTTGAAATGTGGTTATGCTACAGAAAACCAAAAATGGCCTCAGGTTGTCACAGTTTCAACAGGTGTAGTGCATTTTTTAGTATCATAATAGTATTTATAATGATAGTTTTTAGTCTGGCTTTTGGGATTCTCTGGTGGGATCCATTTCGGGTGGCCTAGTCCATCTATACCCAAACTATTATCCAACGATTTTCCCGTTAAAGTCACCCCAGAAGATGCTTCATTCATAACAACGTCCGCATTGTTGTCACAAATTATCGGTAACGTTGCTTCGTCAATTCTGATCGATACTGCCGGAAGAAAGATCGCTCTTCTTTCATCAGCACCTCTTTTCTTAGTTTCGCTACTTCTAATCCACTTTTCTTCTAAATCAATAGCATTTTTGTATGCAGCAAGAATCATTGGTGGTATAGGTGAAGGACTCATGACCATAATGTCTACAGTATATATATCAGAAATCTCAGAACCAAGAATAAGAGGTGTTTTGGTCACATTCTTAAAAGCGTTCTTTTGTTCAGGCGTTCTTTTTATAAACGTAGTCGGTTTTTACTTTTCCATAGAAACAGCAAGTCTGATGTCAATGCCCTCCTCTATCCTCTTTCTCTCACTCTTTGTCTTTGCACCAGAAAGCCCCTACTTTCTACTGATGACGAAACAAACAGAACGCGCTTACAGTTCTTTGAAGAAACTACGCTGGACTGACAATGTCCATGAAGAACTTGTACTTCTACAAGCTCATGTTGATCGTCAACTGTGCGCAAACGCTCGACTAAAAGATCTAGTTCTAATCAAGTCGAACAGAAGAGCTTTAGTCATCTTATTGGTCACAACATCAGCAGAAATCTTCTCAGGAGTTCCAACCCTGACGATCTACGCTCAACCGTTCTTTTCTCAAGCGGTACCAAACATCCCTCAACAATGGACTGCAGTTTTCACACAACTACTCAGACTGGTTTCTATATTCGCAGGAGCTGCTATTGTCGACACTCTAGGAAGAAAAATTTTGCTCCTGGTTGCAACCGGCGGTTGCTGTCTTACTGCAACGTCCCTTTCTGGATTCTTCTTTCTCAAAGACCATTCTTCTCTAGATCTTGACCAATTCAACTGGTTGCCTCTAGTCGATATCGTCGTTATGGAAATCACGTTCATGTTGGGTTTTGGCGTCGCTGGTTTTTGCCTAATGGGAGAGCTGTTTTCTACTAGCATTAAAGCAAAGGCCGTTTGTGTTATCAGTGTGATGGGTGCGGTTTTAATTTTTGTGAATACGGCGCTGTTTCAATTTTTGAGTGGTAGTTATGGTTTGGGAGTACCGTTGGCGATTTTTGCGGCGGCGGACGTTTTGGCGTTTGTTTTTTGTTGGAGGCGGCTGCCAGAAACCAAAAGGAAGAGTCTTGAGGAAATTCGGCAGAAGTTGGGAAGGAAGAGAGTTCGGAAAACGGAAGATGTGTCTTAAATTTGATTATAACGTGTTTACTTTTTGTTATCTTTGTGTTGTAGATTTTATTGCGTTATTTTTTGTTTACGATTTGTTAACCTTATTGTTTGAAAGTTTGGCGTTATCGAGCTGGCGACGTTGTAAATTATTTAATCGTAAATAATATGTGTTTTCCATGCGTTTTTCTTTGTTATGCAATTTATAAGATTTATTGTGGTGAAATTTTAATTTATTTTGATTTTATAACACTAATCCATTTCTAGAAACTTTGTTATGTAGAGTTAATTTTAGGTCGAAATAAATCTACACATATTAAGAAAAAAAGGCAAAACAATGCCTGGCACAAACAATCAAGGAAGATTAATAAACTACAAATACAGGATTAAGTTATTTTATAAAATTTACACAGTATATACTATGCAAATTTTTTTCTTTTTTCAAATAATAGAAAAAAGTTGTTAGACTCTCGGCTACGCTTCGAACTCGACAACTTTATACATACTTCAATTTTAAAATGTGGCAAAAGTTCTTAGAACGAGTGTTCAATTGAAAAAGTCATCAAGTAGAAGAAAACACGGCGAAATCTGTATGTGACAGAGTTAATTTTAAGTCGAAATAAGTCTACACATATTAAGAATAAAAAAGCAAATTGTAGCCCCGCCCACCCGCCCTATCTCAATTGTGATGATTTTTTTTTATTCGTCGTGAGCCAAGAAGGCGGAGCTTAACTGCAAAATCCGTATTTCCTTACAAAAATTTACCATTTTAAACGTATTTTAAGTTATTAAGAATAAAAAATCATCACAATTGAGATAGGGTGGGTGGGCGGGGTTTAATATTTTGCCTTTTTTTTTTTTCTTAATGTATATAGTATTCTTTTAACACGATACTCAAAAACTTGTTTTTTATTTCTTGTAAAGAAATAAGCATTTTGCAGTTAAGCTCCACCCCCTTCGTTCACGGCGATTAAAAAAAAATTATCACAATTGAGATAGGGCGGGTGGGCGGGCTTATATTTTGTTTTTTTGTTTTAATATGATTGTCTGGACTTCTTTCCACAATATATTACTCTTAAAACATGTTTAAAATGGAAAATTTGTATAAGGAAATATCGATTTTGCAATTAGGCTCCGCCCCATAATTCATAAACCACAAGTACAGGAGTAAGTTATTTTATAAAATATGAATAGCATTTACCACGCAATGATATTTTCTTTTTTTACACATTAAAAAAAATTGTTCAACTCTCGGCTACGCCTCGAGGAGTAAACTGACGTGACTAAGTGCTTTATTAGTTATTACTATTAGAAATGTTGGAAAAAAGTACCGTTATCCTTCCACTGAAAATCAAAGCGCCAGCCGAGGATTCTTCGTATTGTCTGTTTTTTTCTTAGTTTTAATTAAGATTTTTTTTGACATTTATGATAATTGAAACTTTGTATTTTCGGGTTTTTCACATAAATAAATAATAAAAAAAAAACACTAATGCAATTTTAATTTTGAAATGTACACAACATTAGTTTCCTCTTACATCTTTTCTTTAAACATCGTCTTATCGATTCCTGAATTAGTTTTTTTTATTCATAAAATGCCGATCGTTTTTATGGAAACTATGTAATTGGTAATTTTTTTGGAATTTTAAAAAACAATGCCTAGGACAAACAAACAATCAAGGAAGATTCATAAACCACAAATACAGGATTAAGTTATTTTATAAAATTTAAACAGTATATACTATGCAAATTTTTTTCTTTCCTCAAATATTAGAAACAAAATTTCTTAGAACGAGTGTTCAAATGAAAAAGTCATCAAGTAGAAGAAAACACGGCGAAATCTGCATGTGACAGAGTTAATTTAAGTCGAAATAAGTCTACACATTTTAAGAATAAAAAAGCAAAACGTAGCCCCGCCCACCCGCCCTATCTCAATTGTGATGATTTTTTTTTATTCGTCGTGAGCCAAGAAGGCGGAACTTAACTGCAAAATCCATATTTCCTTACAAAAATTTACCATTTTAAACGTGTTGTAAGTTTCTAAAAAAAAATCATCACAAACGAGATAGGGTGGGTGGACGGGGTTTAATATTTTGCCTTTTTTTCTTAATATGCATAGTATTCTTTGAACAACACGATACTCAAAAACATGTTTTCAATTTCTTGTAAAGAAATAATTATTTTGCAGCTAAGCTCCGCCCACTTGGTTCACGGCGAATAAAAAAAATCATTACAATTGAGATCGGGCGGGGGGCGGGCTTGCATTTTGTTGTTTTGTTTTAATATGTGTGGATATCTTCTCACAACGTAAAACTTAAAACATGTTTAAAATGGAAAATTTGTATAAGGAAATATCGATTTAGCAATTAGGCTCCGCCCCATAATTGCAAAATCCATGTTTCCTTGCAAAAATTGCATTTGACAGAGTTAATTTTAAGTCGAAATAAATCTACACATAATATTAAGAAAAAAATATATCAATAAGGATTTTGCAATTAAATTCCGCTCCTTTGGCTCTCGACGATCAAAATAAAATCATTACAATTGAGATAGGGCGGGTGGGCGGGGCTTATATTTTGCCCTTCTTCATAATATACGTAGTCGTCTTTTCAGAACAAGAAACTTAAAGCATGTTTAAAATGGTAAATTCTTGTAGACAAATATGTATCTTGCAATTAAGCCCCTCCCCTCGATTTGACAACGAATGAAAAGTTCATCACAGTTGACAATTGAGATCGGAGCGAGTATGTGTGGGGCCTAATGTTTGGATTTTTTTTTTTTAATATACATAGTAGGTATTCTTCGAACAACACGATATTCAAAACCATGTTTTTTCTTTCTCGTAGACAAATAAGGATTTTACAATTAAGCACTGCCCCCGTGGCTCACGCCCAATAAAGAATAATCCTCACAATTGAGAGAGGGCGGGTGGGCGGGGCTACATTTTGCCTTTTTCTCTTAATATGTGTAGACTTATTTCGACAACAAAAAACTTAAAACATGTCTAAAATGGTACATTTTTGTAGTAATCAACTTAAATCCTCCACTTTTCTTCTACAATCCCTTTAAATACGGCAAAAGTTCAACATCAAAGTTTTTCCAGCTCTGAAAGCAACGTCAACAAGAACAGCAACTTCCACGGGAACTTCAAAATTAACATCAAGTTTATAAATCCCACTTAAAACTTTGAAATCTTGCAGACGTTTTGAAGTTATTGTAAGCCTGGTAACTTTTTAATCAAAGTGTATCTGTTTATCAACCCCAAAAAATTGATTAAGCCATTTCAAAATTTTGCCGAATAAATCTTTATACTTTTAATTTATCATTGCATTCATTTTTTTTAGATTTGCTTATACAGGGTGACTCAAAAAAATTAATGATTCAGTCGATTTATTATTATTATTTATTTATACACTTGATAATGTGCTGTAAATATATTTTACAATGTCCGTACTTGTGCAGACTGACCGTTTGTTGACACAAAATTGGTCACTTCGGGGAGGTCCACTGATTTATGACTTGCAGCCAGGCAGTCACCTGCACAAAGAGCTGCCGCCTGAGTTTTGTTTGCAGTATTGTTTCTCATTCTTGTTTTATTTTTTTATCGTTCAATAAAGCATACCCCCAAAATTTGGTTTTGATTTGGTTTTTCATGGTTTTTGTGATTTAGTTTTTTTTTAATTTATTGATCCGTTTTTAGTTGATATTTTTATTTTTTCTTGTAATTTGTTTATTAATGCGACTACATATTTTTATTTATTGCAGGCATATTAATCACCACATTTTCACTTCGTTTTCCTAAAATCCTTAAAGTTGACTTTTCGAATTTTCCGCTTATTTATAACGTTATGTCAAGGCATAATTGTGTCTTACATGTCGCCAACTTAAACATAATAATTGTTTCTAAGAAATTTTTTCAAATACTACGAGTATAAGTACATATGTTTGAATTATTTATAGGCCACTGACTTTATATTTTGTCGTCAAGCAAACGTCACCATTGTGTAACTACTCCGTTTATTTTGAGATCAACCTTTAAAATTATCTAACCTTCACCACGGCAAGCCAGACACTTGCTGCTTAAATTCCCGAAAAAATGCAGTTTAATTGAATTTATCCCTGATAAAATATGAAAACCCCCATAGATGAAAATAAAACATGGCCCCAATACGTGGCCACCCTCACAGGTATGTCTAAAATTATCACGTTCTACTAACTCCTGATAGCTTTAATTTCCATGTTTTGTGCTGGTATTCACTTCGCATGGCCGAGCCCTTCCCTACCCCGACTATTATCAGAAGAATACCCCTTCAATATAACCACAGAAGAAGCGTCCTATATCACAATAATAGGACCTTTCGGTGATATTTTCGGCGACATCTTATCAGCTGTGATAGTAGATCTCGTAGGCCGTAAAATCACAATCCTTTTGATAAGCGTCCCCCAACTACTTTCTTTCATATGCATCTACTTATCGTCATTCTCCAAAATTCTTCTCTACGTTGCAAGATTCAGTGGCGGCGTTGCGGAAGGGGCTTGCTTCACGATTCTCCCAATCTACATCTGCGAGATCTCCGAACCCAAAATCAGAGGTCTTTTAGGAGCCTCGTTTTCCCTGATAATGATGTTCGGGATTTTCACCGTCAATGTAGTCGGGAGTTACACCAGTCTCTACACCACTGCTCTAGTTTCCCTAGCTTTCGTCCTACTCTTCATAGTGACATTTCTACCCCAACCCGAAAGCCCCTACTACCTCCTCATGAAGAACAAACCCGAAGAAGCGAGACGCTCTTTAAAGAAACTACGACATAGGGAAACCGTCGATGAAGAGTTGGCCACACTGACAAAAGACGTGCGGCGGCAAATGTCAGAACGAGGCACCTTTAAAGATTTAGTCGCCATTAAATCAAACAAGATGGCGTCAATCGTAATGGTTATTCTGCGAATTCTGCAACAATATAGCGGTTTCGGGTCGTTTTCGTTCTACGCTCAATTGTTATTCAAAGAAGCCACCGACGCCATTCCGCAACATCTAGCGGCCATTTTGATGATCACCATTCAAGCTACGGTCACTACGATTCCGACTTTTATTGTGGATATAGTGGGACGGAAGCCGCTAATTATGACTTCGATTGGGGGCTGCTGTGTGACGTTGTTCTTCAACGGGGTGTTTTTTATTTTAAGGGATAGTGGGGTTGTTGACGTTTCGCATTTGACGGTGCTGCCTTTAGTGGGTTTGCTCGTTTTTATTGTTTTTTTCGCGACGGGGTTGGGGAGTGTTGTTAATTTGGTGTCGGGGGAGTTGTTTCCGGCTACTATTAAAGCTAAAGCGTTGTGTGTTATGAATGTGGTTTTTGCTGTGAGTATGTTGACGAGTACGAAGTTTTATCAGTATACAGCGGATAATTATAGTTTGGCGATTCCGTTTATGGTTTTTGGGGTTTTTCAGTTTGTTGGGTTTATACTGTGTTGGAGGTTTGTACCTGAGACTAGGAATAAGACTTTGGAGCAGATACAGCAAGAACTGAAGGGGAATGTTCGGTAATAAAGATTTTTTAGAAGTTGTACTTTTTACTTTAAAACTAACAAGTTTGTAACTATTGTTGTAATTAGTACTGGTAGATAATAGAGACGTGACAAATACAAGTAGTGACCGGGTGAGCATTTGTTGCGATATAAGAAACGAAAAAGTTCTAATTTTACATAATTATGTACCAAAAACAAAAAATTCTAAGCTAAGGAAGTATATATGTCGATTTTTATTAGACAGATAATCTCCGAAACTACTGGATCGATTGTTTTAAAATTATAGATGTATGTTAATAATATCAAGTAGATGGAAAAAACGCTAACCAAAATGTGTCTAATCTTCCCATCAACACTTTGATAACGTCATCTCAAAATTTGTGTATTAAACATTATTTAAATTTTATAAAATAATATACTCCTATACTTGTGGTTAATTAATCCGCCTTGACTTTTTACCCTAAGAAAGTTAGAAAATATCAATTTCCGATTTTAAATAATTTGTGGATCCATGGAAGTGTATAATTTGTGAGATTTTAAAATATTTAATAAAACTCTCTGCGAACATAACGAAATATTTGAACAGATCACAGACCATATGGAACAGTTCAAATTCCAAAATTACAAAACATCAATTCAACATAAATTGCAAAAAAATTATCTCAGTATTGTTTGATACTTATTAATTGTTCTAAATATAGCTCACTCTCGCAATTGTTGATATTTCGAAACTCCTTTTTGCCCCAGTTCGGGTTTCCACAATATCCTTCACTCACGATAACGATCTTATCCATATTAAATCGACTGTACTTATGCACCTTGAAACCAGCGCCACATCAGATACCTACGAAATAATTTCCGCAGATAGCTTCTAACGATCAGTCTGATCATGCGAAAATTGTTAAGTCTTTAATTTCAACAACCACCATGGAGACCGAACCCAAAAAGTGGCCCCAGTTCCTCGTAGTAACCATTGGTAAGTCCCAACAATTTTGTTTTTTTTTGGTCAGTTGGTACTTTCTTCAGCAACCTTGGCTGTCTTTATTACTGGGTTCCACACTGGATGGCCTGCACCATCTCTCCCTAAACTCCTATCAGATGAGTACCCGTTCGACGTCAGTAATGAAGAAGCCTCCTACGTGACAATAGTTGGAAGTTGCGGTACTTTCTTTGGAAGTTTCGTTGGAAACATCTTCTTGGACACAATCGGGCGCCAAAAGACGATTTTGTTGATCGCTTTGCCCCAACTTCTTTCGTTTGTGGGGTTTTCGTTGTCGCATCTAGTCATGGAACTGCTGTACGTTGGTAGATTTATGGGTGGGATTGGTGAAGGTATGAGTCTCGCTATAGTACTACTTTACATAGGAGAAATCGCGGAGCCGTCAGTACGGGGTACTTTGGCCACTTTTGTCTCCATTGCGTTGTACTTGGGGGTACTCGCTGTTAACATCATCGGGTCGTACCTATCCATCCGAGACACCGCTCTCGTTTGCATCGCCTTCCCCATAATCTTCTTCCTCCTCTTCTTCAAAATGCCCGAAAGCCCGTACTACCTCATCATGAAAAACCAGGAAGCAGAAGCCGAACGCGCCCTAAAATTTCTCCTTCACAAGTCAGACGTGAGTAACGAACTCTTCGCTCTAAAAGGAGACGTCAAGCGCCAGATGTCCGAACGTGGTACTTTCAAAGATATATTCGTCATAGAATCAAATAGACGAGCGTTCCTTGTGACTGTAGGTGCCCGATTCTTCCAAGTCGCCACAGGGGTGAACTCCTTCAACCTCTACCTCCAACTCCTCCTCAAACAAGCCACTCACGCTCTTGACCCCCACACCTCCTCCACCATAGTACTCCTCATCCAGTTAGTCATGACGATCCTGTCCATGTTCATCGTCGACAAGTGGGGCCGCAAACCCCTCCTTCTCGCCTCCAGTGGAGGCTGCTTCCTCAATTTGTTTCTTCAAACGATTTTCTTCGGCTTGAAGGAGCACACAGCCGTGAACGTGGAGGTTGCCGATTGGTTCCCGCTCGTGATGATTTTTTTGCATATATTTTTGTACTCGTTAGGGCTGGGGGTGGTGGTGAGCGTGCTGACGAGCGAGATGTTTTCTGCTAGTATTAAGTCGAAGCTGATTTGCTTGGTGAATGCGTTCTACGCGTTGTGTACGTTGTTCTGGACGAAGTACTACCAGTTGACGGACGACGGGTACGGATTGACGGTACCTTTTGCGAGTTTCGGGTTCCTGACTCTTTTGGGGGTGCTGTTTGTGTGGTTCTTGGTTATAGAGACCAAGGGGAAGTCGCTGGAGCAGATCCAGCAGGAGTTGAAGGGGGAGCGGAAGTCGGTCGTGTGATATGTGTTTAAGTGGACGTTCGACTGTGTTATTATTATTATTATTGTAAATAAATTATTTTTTGATTTGTGTTTCTGTAATTACAATATATGAGAAAAGATCTGTGTCAATTTTGTTTATTAAAAAAAAATTAGGAAAATCGGGTCAGATTGACGTTATTCGGAAAAACTAATTTTATCGCTACTAGATAAACATGATGTAACGTAGTGTAAAAATAAAATCGATAATGATGATATCGTAAGACCGAGATAATCAAAATCACGAAGTGGAACATCAGTGTGTCAAAATAAAACACAAATACTTATGATAATGTAAAATTTGCACTCAATACAAGTGGTCGAAAATTGTCGCAAAAAAGTGTAAGGTCATACAAATTGCACGAACTTTGACTGAAAATTGTTGTATTTTTGCGGTAATTTTGAAACACCCTGTATATTTTTATAGATAAATTTTTCGGACCACGGTTTCTCGATGAGTTGCATAGACTGGTTTATTTATGTAATTCCTGAATTAGTGTTGATATTCCACGAAAATTAAAAACATCTTACTTGTACTCATTTATACAGGATGATCACCAAGCGCGCGATTAAATTCTTCTTAGGCTTTACAACTACATTTTGTTTTATTTATTTTTATTTTATTCAATATTAGAGTTTTAAAAATTTTTACTCTTCTTTAAAATTTGTCTACAGTCAGTTAAAACACAATATTCGCCATCAACATCTCCTGTATCTCCTCCCACGAGCTCCCCTTCGTCTCAGGAACAACAAACCAAATAAACAAAATCCCCACCATAGTCAAAACCGCAAAAGTCAGAAACGGTACCACCAATCCAAACTCGTCAGCCGTAAATTGGTAGTACTTGGTACACACTAAAGTCACCAACGCATAAAACGCGTTCACCAAACAAATCAGCTTCGGTTTAACAATTGCTGGAAACATCTCGCTCGTTAACACACTCACCACCACCCCCAACCCCAACGAATACAAAAATATATGCAAGAACATCATCACGAGGGGAAACCAATCGACTGCTGACACGTCCACGGTAGTACGTTCTTTCAAAATGAAGAAAACCGATTGGATGGTTAAGTTGAGGAAGCAGCCAATAGTGGAGACGAGAAGGAGGGGCTTGCGGCCCCACTTGTCGATAACGAAGGAGGAGCAAACAGTCACGACCAATTGGGTGAAGAGAACGATCGTAGCACCTACATCTGGATCCACAATTCGAGTGGCTTGTTTTAGAAGAAGTTGAAAGTAGAGATTGAAGGAAGCTACTCCTGTTGCTAGTTGGAAGAAGCGGAGTCCTACTATTGTGAAGAAAGCTCTTCTGTTTGAAGTGAAGATACGTCTGACGGTAGTACCTTCACACATGTAGTGACCAGCGTCTACTTTTACGTGCACGAGTTCTTCCAGTACGGTTGAGGTTCTCCGCAGGAATTTCAACGCACGTTCTGCTTTTTTGTCTTCGTCTTTCATTAAAAGATAGAACGGACTTTCGGGCATCTTGTAGAATAGTACTACGAAAAGTAGTGGAAAGGCAGCTAACATGAGAGCTGTGTCTCGTATAGATAAGTACGATCCGACTATGTTCACGATTAGTACTCCGGAGTACCACGCGACTAAAACAAGTGTAGCCATACTCCCTCTAACGGCGTGTTCTGCTATCTCTCCAATGTAGAACAAGATAACTGTGGCGGTCATTCCCTCACCCACTCCACCCATAAATCTACCAAGGTACAGTAGTTCGACAAGGTGGTACGAAAAACCAATACACAGAAACGATACCAGTTGGGGCAAGGCTATTAATAACAAGGTTTTTCGACGTCCGATTTTGTCCATGAAGACGTTTCCCACGAAGCTTCCGAAGAAATTCCCCAGACTCCCGATTATGACAATATAGGAAGCTTCTTCATTCGTGATGTCAAAAGGGTACTCGTTGGACAATAATTTTGGAAGAGATGGCGCCGGCCATCCTGTATGTAACCCAGCAGTGAAGACAACGATGGACGCTTGAGGAGAAATTCTGTTAATTTCCACTACTTGTAACAAATTTTTGACTTACCACTGATGACAACGAGGAATTGTGGCCATTTTTTGCTATCAGAATTCATATCGGAATGAACACAGTTTTAATATTCATTAATTTCATTGGTTGAGTATGACTCGATGAAAGCAAGTGCGTTTTTTTTTTTTAGTGGGGGGCTTCGCACAAATGTCTATTTTTAAATTTCTGGTAATCCCGTTGTACTGGAAATTCGCCAGATTAACATAACACAGTCACAATTTGTAAAAATATTTTAATACTCCATATACATATTTACACAACATTCTTGAAACTAAATCACTGTATTTTCTGTCCTTCTCCCTCTCCCCTTCAACTTCTGCTGTATCTCCTCCAACGACTTCCCCTTCGTCTCCGGGACAACAAACCAAATAAACAAAACTCCAACGAACGTCAAAACCGCGAAACTCAAAAACGGTACCACCAATCCGAACTCGTCAGCCGTAAACTGGTAGTACTTCGTATACACTAAAGTCAACAGCGCGTAACACGCGTTCACCAAACAAATCAACTTAGCTTTAATACTGGCTGAGAACATCTCGCTCGTTAGCACGCTCACTACCACCCCCAACCCTATCGAGTACAAAAATATATGCAAGAACATCATCACGAGCGGAAACCAATCGACGACTGACACGTCCACGGCGGTGCGTTCTTTCAAAATGAAGAAAACCGATTGGACGGCCAAGTTGATGAAGCAGCCAGTGCTGGAGAAGAGGAGGAGGGGCTTGCGCCCCCACTTGTCGATGATGAAGGTGGAGCATACCGTCATGATGAGTTGGATGAGGAGGACGATTGTGGAACCTACGTCCGGGTCTAGAGTGTGCGTGGCCTCTTTTAGAAGGAGTTGAAGGTAGAGATTGAAGGACGCTACTCCTGTGGCTAGTTGGAAGAAGCGGGCGCCCACTGTTACGAAGAAAGCTCGCCTATTTGAGTCTATAGTGAATATATCTTTGAAAGTACCCCTTTCGGACATCTGGCGATTAACATCGAGTTTCAACTTCGTGAGTTCTTGGGTTACGTTGGACTGTCGTCGTAGGAACTTCAAAGCACGTTCGGCTTGTTCTTCGTCGTTGTTCATTAAGAGGTAGTAGGGACTTTCGGGCATTTTGTAGAAGAGTAGTACGAAAAGTACTGGAAGCGCTATGAATGTGATAGCTGTGTCACGTATGGATAAGTACGACCCAACTATATTGACAAACAGGACTCCTGAGTACCACGTGATTGACACTAGTGTAGCTAAAGTACCGCGAATTGTAGGTTCCGCTATTTCTCCAATGTAGAGAAGGATGACCGTGATGGTCATCCCTTCCCCTATTCCACCCATAAATCTACCAACATACAAAAGTTCCATGACTTGGTACGACAAAATTATACATAAAAGAGATACCAATTGGGGCAAGGCGATCATCAAAATGGTTTTTCGACGCCCGATTTTATCCAAAAAGATGTTTCCAACGAAGCTTCCGAAGAAATTCCCCAGACTCCCGATTATGGTAATATAGGAAGCTTCTTCATTCGTGACGTCAAAGGGGTACTCATCTGATAATAATTTCGGAAGAGAGGGTGCCGGCCATCCTGTGTGTAAGCCAGTAGTGAAGACGGCGATGGTTGCTTGAAAACAAAAAGTACCCTATTAATTTAGAGTTGGTACTACGTTTTGACTTACCAGTGATGACAACGAGAAATTGTGGCCATTTTTTGCTTTCAGAATTCATGTTTAACGTCAAAATTGGGTTGGCGACTGTGTGTTCACATGGTGAGACTGTGTGAACAGTTATCTCCGGTCAATGTTATCTGGAGTTAGTGTGTGAAATGTTGGTTCAAGGTGAACGAGCACAAGTTTATTTATTATTTGTTAATTATTATATATTTGATTATCACTCGATAGTGCGTGTAGTTGAGTAAATTTTAGTTTTTTTGTAAGAGACTTCACAGCTTCGGTGTTTGAATATTTATTTTTAACTTTTTCGTAGATTTCGTCATTCTGGAAATTCGCCAGAGCGCTGCGCTCAAAAGTAACTAAGTAAACTTCACATAAATTAATTCTTTATTTACATAAATATAACAAAGCACTTATGCCTTCACCATCATGCTACTCCTACTCTTCCTCCCCTTTAACTGCTGCTGTATCTCCTCCAAACTCTTCCCTTTCGTCTCCGGTATAAACAAGTACAAAAACACGCACCCTCCCAGCGAAATCAACCCGAAACTCGCATATGGTACCGTCAACCCAAACGCATCAGCGGTGGCTTGGTAGAACTTGGTCGTACTCATCATCCCCAACGCAAAAATGATGTTCACCAAGCAAACACACTTCGCCTTAATACTGGCCGAAAAGATCTCGCTGTTGAGGATATTCACCACCACGCCTAATCCCGTTGAGAAAAGTACCACGAAGAGAATCATCATTACCAGAGGGAACCAATTGAGTACCGACACATCGACGGTTGTGTGCTCCTTCAAACCAAAGTACACCGCTTGGATTAACAAATTCAAACAACAACCCCCTGTCGAGAAAAGTAGCAGCGGTTTTCGGCCAGATTTGTCTACAAAGAAGGTTGAAAGTACCGCCATTATTAGTTGGATGAAGAGGAGAATTGTGGATCCGATTTGTGGTGAAAGGGCGTCTGTGGCTTCACCTAGGAGCAGCTGAATGTAGAGACCGAAAGCCGAAACTCCGGTCCATTGTTGCACCACGCGAGTACCGATCATGAGAAGGAAGGCTTTCCTGTTGGAGTCTATGGTGAAGATGTCTTTGAAAGTACCGCTTTCGGACATCTGGCGATTGACGTCTTTAATCAACAAGGTTAACTCTTGTCCAACGCTGGCTTTTCGTCGTAGAAACTTCAGAGCGGCTTCGGCTTCGTCTTGTTTGTTCATCATGAGGAGGTAGTACGGGCTTTCGGGCATTTTCCAAAACAGCAAAATGAAGAGCGCTGGAAAGACTAGGAACGTAGTGGCTGTGATTTTTATACTCAAGTACGACCCAACTACGTTCGCGTAGACGATTCCGAACATGCACGTGACTGATATAAGAGTACCTAAAGTACCCCGAATACTGGGTTCTGCGATTTCCGCTATATATATTGGAATTATGGTGAAAGTCATGCCTTCGGCAACCCCTCCGACGAACCTTGCGATATAAAGCAACTCCATCAACTGGTACGACAAGATAATCAGCAAAAACGAAACCAACTGAGGTACTGCAATCGCCAGAATTGTCTTTTTGCGTCCGATTTTGTCCAGGAGGGTCGTACCTAACAAGCCACCACACAAATTTCCCAAGTGGCCGATTATGGTGACGTAGGAGGCTTCATCGTTGGATATGTCGTACGGGTACTCGTCTGATAGTAGTTTAGGGAGGGAAGGTGCCGGCCAGCCCGTGTGTAATCCAGTCGTAAAGACCGCTAAAGACGCTAAACGTACGAATTAGTCTAAATTCAAGCCAAATTTTTTCCTTACCCAAAGTAGCAGCTAGAAATTGAGGCCATTTTTTGCCTTCGGCTTCGCTGACTGGCAAAATCGACGGAGTTTTCATTTTTGCTGCTTCATGCTAGAGTGCTGTTTAAGAAGTGATTTTTTAGCGTCATTGTTTAAGCTTGAGGTTATCTTAGGTCGTTGTTATCTTCGTTTGTTTATTTTGCATTTACGCCAAATTAATTTTTTGTCAAAGGATTACAGGGAGGTCAATCTTTGGTTAAAAAGATGGTCTTCTATTCATTTTTTGTTTATTTTATAGTTTAATTTAGATTAAGACAATCCTTTGAAAGAATGGAAAGTACTATAATCCCGTGTCTTACGTGGTGGGAACTGCTCCACGTTTGTTTAAGCTGCCACGAAAAAATCTTTGTTTCAGTGATTAGTTAGACTGTTGGGTTACCTTGATTGTGTTAGATCGTTTTTCTCATTTTACATTTAGAAGTTACAGTTTTAAGTTCTACATCACATTTTTTATTTTCTTCCTTTTGCACCTCCTTTTAAGCTCTGCTGAATTTCCTCCAAAGTTTTCCCTTTAGTCTCAGGCACAAGATAATAGAAGAACAACATTGCGACAAACGTCAAGGCTACGAAACTTGAAAAAGGTACGGTCAATCCAAACCCATCAGCCGTCACTTGGTAGTACTTAGTAACTGCCAAAGTCATCAAAGAGAACGACCCGTTCACCATACAAACCAGTTTCGCTTTAATGCTGGCAGAAAACATTTCACCTGTCAAGACACCAACGACTGATCCCAAACCTAACGAATACACACAAATGAGTACCATCATCATCATCAACGGGAACCAATCAACTACTGAAGTATCAACACTAGTCTGTTCTTTAAGTATGAAGAAAATCATTTGGAGTACTAAATTGACAAAGCAGCCTATAGTAGAGAAGAAAAGAAGAGGTTTGCGACCCCATCTATCCACAAGGAAGACATTTAACACTGTCACGCCGAGTTGAATTAGAAGAACAATGGAAGCACCGACGTGTGGTTCTATACTTTGAGTAGCGTCTTTTAGGAGAATCTGGATGTAGAAGTTCATTGCGGCAACTCCAGTGGTTAACTGGAAGAATCTGGCACCTACTGTTATAATGAAAGCCCTTCTGTTAGAGTCGATAGTGAAGATGTCTTTAAAAGTACCAGTTTCGGACATCTGGCGATTGACATCTAGTTTTAGCTTAGTCAGATCGTCGTGCACGTTTGATTTTCTTAGCAAGAACTTTAAGACGTGTTCGGCTTCTTCATCTTTTTTCTTCATGAGGAGGTAGTACGGGCTTTCGGGCATCCTCCAGAACAGTACGATGAAAAGTACCGGAAACGCGATGAAAATTGAAGCGGTGGTTCTGATGGTTAAGTACGACCCTACGACGTTCGCGAAGAGTATACTGGAGTACGACGCGATTGCGGTCATTATGCCCAAAATTCCTCTGACGGAAGGTTCTGCTATTTCGGCCAAATAAATTACTATGATGGTATTAACCATTCCTTCTGCTAATCCTCCTACAAATCGACCCACATACAAGAGTTCCATGACTTGGTACGATAATATAATTAACAAAAAATTGGTCTAAAGAGTTTAGACAGTACTTCCCTCGCTGTCGGAAACTTGACGACTGCATGCCTATTGTGTTTTTTTTCTCATTACATTTTTGTAGTGGGAATTTAAAAAAAAATTGCGATGACGTCATCAACATTTTTGCAAGGACACGTATATCAGTTGGGATAGATGTAGTGTAATACTAAGAATAAAATTATTATATTCTCAAATTTTCGGGAAAATGAATTGGGTCGTTTGAATATTGATTTGTAATAATCAATAAAATAACGAAACAATTTACTCACGTATACCTACGTATCAGAGGCAACTGAAAATCGTGTATGTATAAACATTGTTAATTTAAGATGACAGGCGTAACAGCATACGTGAGAGCCAAACAGAGAAACTGTAAACAAAACGACCGTCGGTTTTATTGCTTCGACTTCCGCTTATTATATAAAACATTGGGTTTTATTTTAATTCTTGACGGTGAAATTCACAATTGGTTGATTATAAACATGTCTATTTCACATTCGCGGAATCAAGTGAACGCATAAAACAAATGCAGGTCTGTAATGTTAAAGTCGATGTAAATAAGCGTGCTACCCTTATGTTTCAACCGAGTTTTTCCTTTAACAAATTTTGTGTCTACCAAATTGGGTTGGTTGGGGTGTAATACTAATAATAAGTGTTGCCTTTAATTTAATCAATAAAATAAATTGACTTCATTAATTTTTTTGAACCACCTCTTAAGAAAATCTAAAAAATTTGAATGGAATGATAAATCACAAGTACAAACTCATCGTATTTTTTGCATTTTAGATAGGATTTATTCAGCAAAATTTAAGGGTGACGTCATCAATTTTTTTAGGAGGGATGAACAAATACATTTTGAACAAAAGTTTACCATGCTTATAATAACTTTAAAATATTCCCAAGATTTCAAAGCATTCGGTTTTGTAATTCCTGATTAAATCGATAAAATAAATTCACGCCTTCATTAATTTTTTTGAGTCACCCTGCATATGCAAATCCAAAAATATGAATGGAATGATAAATCACAAGTACAGACTCATCATATTTTGTACATTTTAGATACGATTTATTCGGAAAACTTTTGAGCTGACGTCATCAGTTTTTTGTAGAAGATAACCAAATATATTTTGACTAAAAATTTATTATGCTCTTTATAACCTTAAAACATCTGCAAGATTTCAAAGCATTCGGTTTTGTAGTTCCTGATTAAATCAATAAAATAAATTTACGCATTCATTAATTTTTTTGAGTCACTCTGTATATGCAAATCCAAAAAATATGAATGGAGTGATAAATGACAAGTACAGGCTCATCATATTTTGTACATTTTAGATATGATTTATTCGGCAAACTTTCGAGCTGACGTCATCAAGTTTTTGGAGGGGATAAGCAAATATATTTTGACTAAACATTTATTATACTCTTTATGACCTTAAAACATCTGCAAGATTTCAGAGCATTCGGTTTTGTAGTTCCTGATTAAATCAATAAAATATATTTACGCATTCATTAATTTTTTTGAGTCACCCTGTATATGCAAATCCAAAAAATATTAATGGAGTGATAGTTCACAAGTACAGACTCATCATATTTTGTACATTTTAGATATGATTTATTCCACAAACTTTTGAGCTGACGTCATCAAGTTTTTGGAGGGGATAAGCAAATATTTTTTGACTAAAGATTTATGATGCTCTTTATAGCCTTAAAACATCTGCAACATTTCAAAGCATTCTGGTTAGCAGATTAAAAATTAAATTTCAAAATGTTGTTTTATAATTTTGATTTTTTTTCCAAAAATCTGGACGTTTCGGGTGAAAAGTCGATTCAGAGTTGTAAACTACATGTGTAGGACTATGTTATTTTATACAATTGAAAACCCATTTACTATGTACAATTTTGAAGTGACGTCATCGCTTTAGTGGTGGGGATGATTCGACAAATTTTGGTTAGCGTTTTACCATCTACATGATATTCTTAATATAAGTACAAAATTTCACAACAATCGGTCGAGTACTTTCGGAGATTATCTGTCTAATAAAAATCCGTGACAACAGACGGACAGACGGACAGACGGACGGACAGACGGACAGACGGACAGACGGACAGACGGACAGACGGACAGACAGACGGAAATGGGAGACCTATTTCTTCGTCTTCTAGGGGTCATGAAAGATCGAGAAAACGTAAAAGTAGAGAGTCGGCCGACGGACTCGATTACAATACTTCCTTTGCTTACGCTCGGGAAGTAAAAAGAAATTATTTGAGGAACAGCTATGAGGATGGTGCACAGGCGACGTCCAATTTTGTCCAAAATAAAGTTTCCGATGAAACTCCCGAAGAAGGCTCCCAAATTTCCGATTATGATTATGTAGGAACCTTCTTCTGCTGAGACGTCAAAAGGATACTCGTCGGAGAAGAGTTGGGGCAAAGAGGGCGCCGACCATCCTAGGTGAAGGCCAGTGGTGAAGGTCGCAATGATTGCTAAGACGTAAAAAAAGTGATTGTGGGGGTTAATTTTGTTCTTACCAATGAAAGCAACGAGAATTTGTGGCCATTTTTCGCCATTGGTTTTGCTGGTACTGTTGCTACCTTTGGAAGAAGTCATTGTCGTATGTTATCAACAAATTAAACTGACGAAGTGCATGAAATTTGCGTAAATTAACAGCTTAAGAGGGATTTAACACAACTTTTTATGGTTATAATATTCTTGAGATATACTCGTATTTGTGTCATAACTGATTGTTATAGATGGCATAGATTAAACGTTATTATTGGAAGATTGTTAGACTTATATTTATTTACGTGCCTTTGTTCTGTTGAAACCGTAATTTTTTATTTTGACGAACTGCTCATTTTACTTCCCGAGTGTAAGTGTAATCGAGTCCGTCGGCCGACTCTCTACTTTTGCATTTTCTCAACCTATCATGACCCCTAGAGCACGAAGAAATAGGTCTCCCGTTTCTGTCTGTCTGTCTGTCCGTCCGTCTGTCCGTTCGTCTGTCCATCCGTCTGTCCGTCTGTCTGTCCGTCTGTCTATCTGTCTGTCCGTCCGTCTGTCCGTCCGTCTGTCCGTCTGTCTGTCCGTCTGTCTGCCGTCCCGGATTTTTATTAGACAGATAATCTCCGAAAGTACTGGGCCGATTGTTGTCAAATTTTGTATTTATGTTAGGTATATCATGTAGATGGTAAAACGCTAACCAAAATTTGTCTAATCATCCCCACCACTAATGTGATGACGTCACTTCAAAATTGTACATAGTAATTGGGTTTTAAATTGTATCAAATAACATAGTCTTACACATGTAGTTTATGACTTCGAATCGACTTTTCACCCGAAACGTCCAGATTTTTGGAAAAAAAAATCAAAATTAGGAAACAACATTTTGACATTTAATATGGAATCTGCAAAACCGAATGCTTTGAAATCTTGCAGATGGTTTACAGTTATGATAAGCATGATAAAATTTTAATTACAGTATATTTATTTATTCCTTCCGAAAAATTGATGACGTCAGTTCAAAAGTTGGCCGAATAAATCCTATCTAAAATGTACAAAATATGATAAGATTTGCATATACAGGGTGACTCAAAAAAATTAATGAATGCGTGAATTTATTTTATTTATTTAATCAGGGACTACAAAACCGAATGCTTTGAAATCTTGGATATGTTTTAAAGTTAACATAGTCGTGGTAAATTTCTAGTCAAAATGTATTTGCTCCTCCTCCCCTAAAGAATTGATGACGCCACCCCAAAATTTTGCTGAAAAAAATGTGCTATCTGAAATGTGTAAAGAATGATGTGTCTATACTTGTGATTTATCACTGCATTAATATTTTTTAGATTTCTTATACGGGGTGTTTGAAAAAAATTAATGACTGAGTCAATTTATTTTATTGATTAAATCAAGAATTGCAAAACTGAATACTTTGAAATCTTTCAGGCGTTTTAAAGTCAGTGTAAGCATGGTAAATTGTTAGTCAAAATAAATCTGTTTATTTCCCCCAAAAAATTGATGACGTTATCTCAAAATTTTGCCGAATAAATTTTCCCTAAAATGTGCAAAATATGATGAATTTTTACTTGTGATTCATCATAGCATTAATATTTTTTATTGATCAAATTAAGAACGAGTAACCCCATTTTCCCGAAAATATGAAAATACAAACGTCTTTATTTAATAAAAATTATAATAATGATATTCAGAACATTTTGTCGATTTGTTAATTACTAGTTTATTGTTTTGATCCTCTGTTTTGAGAGGACGGACTCATTCAAATCAAACTAATTTCTACGTGACATTCTTCCGATGTATAAACATAGATACTTGATGCTCCCCTAGATCTAGACAAGTTATAATCAACTAAATGTGAATTACAGCATCCAAAAACCAAATAAAATGTAGTGTTTTATTCAATAAACGGAAGTTAGAGCAATAAATAAGTCTAGACCGTCGGCATTGTCATCCGGTTATTTCAATTCGTAGAAAACATGTTTTGGTTTAGTTTGTGTTTCACCGTCACGTCTACGGCTATTTGTCTTAAATTACAAGCACTATACAGGGTGTTCATTTTATTTGTTCACGCCTGACAATTTTTGCATAGGCAACATATTATACACTTCAGATACGACTTCGTCCAATTTATTTTTTTTAAATAAGCAATCATAGCAATCACAGAAAAAAATTACAAAATTGAGAAAATTAATACTCAATTTATTTTAAAATGCCCCGCTGCAAAAATGTAATGCGAAAAAAACATAATAGGCATGCAGTCATCAGGGAAGTACTGTCTAAACTCAATAAACCAATTTTTTAATGTTCTAAACAAGCTCATTGCAGAATACATAAATTCATGTTAAATTCATAAATGAACTGTTGTAATAAATTTTTAATAAAACACTAACTAACTCAGGTTTAGTGATTGCAGAATATTAATTTGTAGAATGGTGTACCTCTTTAATTATGGTTTGGTACTTAATCTTTATGATCATGCTTTAGACGGTGAGGGTAGTACTATCTAAATACTATAGGCCATTTTTATCAGTATTTATTTCTGTGATAAATAAAAAGTATTCTTCTCTTTTCGATCCCCTTTTAGCTTCTGCTGAATCTGCTCCAATGTCTTCCCTTTAGTCTCAGGCACAAGATAATAAAAGAACAACATTTCGACAAAAGTTAACACCACAAAACTGGAAAAAGGTACGGTCAATCCAAACCCATCAGCCGTCGCTTGGTAGTACTTCGTAACCGCCAAAGTCAACAAAGAGAACGACCCGTTCACCATACAAATCAATTTCGCTTTTATACTAGCTGAAAACATCTCACTTGTCAAAACACTGACGACTGATCCCAAACCTATCGAATACACAGCAATCAGTACCATCATCATCACCAACGGAAACCAATCAACAACCGAAGTATCAACACTAGTGTGTTCTTTAAGTATGAAGAAAATCATTTGGAGCACCAAATTGACAAAGCAACCTATAGTAGAGAAGAGAAGAAGAGGTTTGCGACCCCACCTATCCACAACGAAGGCATTTAAAACCGTCATCCCGAGTTGGATTAGAAGGATGATGGAAGCATCTACGTGTGGTGCTATACTTTGAGTGGCCTCTTTTAGGAGAATCTGGATGTAGAAGTTCATCGCGGCAACTCCGGTGGTTAGCTGGAAGAATCTGGCACCTACCGTTACGTAGAAAGCTCTTCTGTTTGAGTCGATAGTGAAGATATCTCTAAAAGTACCAGTTTCTGACATCTGGCGAACGACGTCTGCTTGTAGCCTGATTAGTTCTTCGTTCACGTCTGGTTTTCTTAGTAAAAATTTCAAAATGCGTTCGGCGTCTTCGTCTTTTTTCTTCATGAGGAGGTAGTACGGGCTTTCGGGCATCCTCCAAAACAATACAATGAAGAGTACCGGAAATGCGATGCAAATTCCAGCGGTCGTCCGTATGGATAGGTACGACCCGATGATGTTTGCGAATAGTGTGCCAAAGTACCACGCGACTCCGGTCATCACACCCAGAATTCCTCTGATGGAAGGTTGTGCTATTTCAGCCACGTAGATTATTATGACGGTATTAACCATTCCTTCTGCTAGTCCTCCTATAAATCGACCCACATACAAGAGTTCCATGATTTGGTACGACAATATAATTGCCAGAAAAGAAACTATTTGAGGTACTGCTATGAGGATGGTGCAAATCCGACGTCCGATTTTGTCCAGGATAAAGTTTCCGATGAAACTCCCGAAGAAGGCGCCCAAATTTCTAATGATGGTTATATAGGAACCTTCCTCTGCTGAGACGTCAAAAGGGTAGTCGTCGGAGAAGAGTTGAGGTAAAGAGGGCGCTGACCATCCGACATGAAGACCCGTAGCGAAAACAGCAATGCTTGCTAATACGCAAAAAAAATACTTTGGGTTTGTGAACATTAAATTTTTTTCTTACCAATGAAAACAACGAGAATTTGTGGCCATTTTTCGCCGTCGGTTTTACTAATACTGTTGCTACTTTTGGAAGAAGTCATTGTCGGGTGTTATCAGCGAATTAAACTGACTATGTGCGTGATATTTGCACAAATTAACATAGCTTAATTGGGATTTAGCACAACTTTTTTTATGGTTTTAATATTCGTGAGATATATTGGCGTCATAACTGATTGTTATAGTTGACATAGACTAAACGTCATTATTGGAAAATTAATTGTTAGACTTATATTTATTTATGTGCCTTCTTTCTGCTCATTTTAGAATATAATATAAATTAATAAATGCAGTTTTGTAAATTTTTAATAAAACAGTAACACTAGTTTAGTGATGGCAGAATATTAATACATACTTTAGAGGGCGAGGGCAGTACTGTCTAAATACTATAGGTCATTTTTTATCAGTATTTATTTCTGCAATAAAAAAGTATCTGTAATTTTAAAATCTACGTTACATTTTTAAGTTTTTTCTCTTTCCGATCCCCTTTTAGCTTCTGCTGAATTTGTTCCAAAGTCTTCCCTTTAGTCTCAGGCACAAGGTAATAGAAAAACAATATTCCGACAAAAGTTAACGCTACAAAACTCGAAAAAGGTACGGTCAAGCCAAACCCATCAGCCGTCGCTTGGTAGTACTTCGTAACCGCCAAAGTCAACAAAGAGAACGACCCGTTCACCATACAAATCAATTTCGCTTTAATACTAGCTGAAAACATCTCACTTGTCAAAACACTGACGACCGATCCCAAACCTAACGAATACACAGAAATGAGTACCATCATCATCACCAACGGAAACCAATCAACCACCGAAGTATCAACACTAGTGTGTTCTTTAAATATGAAGAAAATCATCTGCAGCACCAAATTGACAAAGCAGCCCATTATCGAAACGAGGAAAAGAGGTTTGCGACCCCACCTATCCACAACGAAGACATTTAACACGGTCATGACGAGTTGGATTAGAAGAACGATGGAAGCACCAACATGAGGTGCTATACTTTGAGTTGCCTCTTTTAGGAGAATCTGGATGTAGAAGTTCATCGCGGCAACTCCCGTGGTTAGTTGGAAGAATCTGGCACCTACCGTTACGAAGAAAGCTCTTCGGTTTGATTCAATAGTGAAGATATCTTTAAAAGTACCAGTTTCTGACATCTGGCGATCGACATCAACTTGTAGTTTCGTCAGATCGTCGTTCACGTTTGATTTTCTGAGCAAAAACTTCAACACGCGTTCAGCTTCTTCGTCTTTTTTCTTCATGAGGAGGTAGTACGGGCTCTCGGGCATCCTCCAAAACAGTACAACGAAGAGTACCGGAAACGCTATGAAAATTCCAGCGGTCGTCCGTATGGATAGGTACGACCCAACGATGTTTGCGAATAGTATACCAAAGTACCACGCGATTCCGGTCATCACACCCAGAATTCCTCTGATGGACGGTTCTGCTATTTCACCCACGTAGATGATTATGATGGTATTAACCATTCCTTCTGCCAATCCTCCTATAAATCGACCCACATACAATAGTTCCATGATCTGGTACGACAATATAATTGCCAAAAAGGAAATTATTTGAGGGACAGCAATGAGGATGGTGCAGAGGCGACGCCCGATTTTGTCGAGAATAAAGTTTCCGATGAAACTCCCGAAGAAGGCCCCCAAATTTCCTATTATTGTTATGTATGAACCTTCCTCTGCTGAGACGTCAAAAGGGTACTCATCGGAGAAGAGTTGAGGTAAAGATGGTGCTGACCATCCGACATGGAGACCCGTAGCGAAAACAGCAATGGTTGCTAATACGTCACAAATTAATTTTCGGTTTGTGGATATTAATTTTGCTCTTACCAATGAAAGCCACGAGAATTTGTGGCCATTTTTCGCCGTCTTTGTTCCCACTCTTGCTACTTTTGGACGAAGTCATTGTCATAATTGTTGTTATCACCGAATTAAACTGGACGAATTTCAACGTGTTCTGTTAGTGGCACAATTTAATAAAGCTTAAGTAGGCTTTAACACAATTTTTTTATGATAATATTCTATTGTCACACTTAAGATAGATTAAACATCATTATTGGAAAAATTATTTAACTTATATTTATCTACTTACGTGCTTTCGTTCTGCTGAAACCGCAATTAAAAATGTTTACTTTTACAGGCTGCTCAAAGTGCGGCGTTATCCTTGAAATTTAGTCTATGAATAAATAAAACAACTAATAAAGCCGTCATTTAAAAGCAGGCAATCAACGTTAAAAAGGTACTACCAACATTTCCTACGAATCTTTCATGCTTTACAGGACAAGGAAAGGACTCTCTAAACACTTGGAGCCATTCTTAGACAGTATTTATTTCTGCAATAAATAAAAAATCATTTTTAAAGTCTACACCTCACTTTTGGCTTTCTTCTCTTTCGGACCCCCTTTTAACCTTTGTTGAATCTGCTCCAACGTCTTCCCTTTAGTCTCAGGCAGAAGATAATAGAAGAACAAAATTCCGACAAAAGTCAACACTGTGAAACTCGAAAAAGGCACTGTCAAGCCAAACCCATCAGCCGTCGCTTGGTAGTACTTCGTGATCGCCAAATTCAGCAAAGAGTACGACCCGTTCACCAAACAAATCAGTTTCGCTTTAATACTGGCAGAGAACATCTCACTTGTCAAAACACTAACGACTGACCCCAACCCTATCGAAAACAACGAAATGTGTACCATCATCATCATCAACGGGAACCAATCAGCTACCGACATATCAACACTGGTATATTCCTTAAGGATGAAGAAAATCGTTTGGAACCCTAAATCAACAAAGCAACCTATAGCAGAAAAGAGAAGAAGAGGTTTGCGACCCCACTTATCTATAATGAAGACACTTAAAACTGTTATGATGAGTTGGATTAGAAGAACGATTGAAGCACCGACGTGTGGTGCTATACTTTGAGTCGCTTCTTTTAGAAGAATCTGGATGTAGAAACTCATCGCCCCAACTCCAGTAGTTAGTTGGAAGAATCTAGCACCTACCGTTAAGAAGAACGCTTTTCTGTTTGAGTCGATAACGAAGATATCTTTGAAGGTACCAGTTTCCGACATCTGGCGATCCACGTCTGCTTGCAGATGCGTCAGTTCCTCACTCACGTTTGGTTTTCGTAGCAAAAACTTCAACACGCGTTCGGCTTCTTCGTCCTTTTTCTTCATGAGGAGGTAGTACGGGCTTTCGGGCATCTTCCAAAATAGTACAATGAAGAGTACCGGAATGATGGTGAAAATTGCAGCGGTTGTTCGTATGGTTAAGTACGACCCGATGAGGTTTGCGAATAATATACCCGAGTACCACGCGATTCCGGTCATTATACCCAGAACCCCTCTGACGGACGGGTCTGCAATTTCGCCTAGGTACATGAGTATGATGGTATTAACCATTCCTTCTCCTAATCCCCCTAGAAAGCGACCCACATATAACAATTCCATGACTAGCCATGACTTGGTACGACAATATCATTGACAGAAAGGAAATTATTTGTGGCAAAGCGATCAGTATGATGCACAGTCGGCGTCCGATTTTGTCCAAGATAAAGTTTCCGACGAAACTTCCAAAGAAGGCTCCCAAATTTCCGATTATGGTTATATAGGAACCTTCCTCTGCTGAGACGTCAAAAGGGTACTCGTCGGAGAAGAGTTGTGGTAAAGAAGGGGCTGGCCATCCTACGTGTAGACCCGTGGCAAAGACAGCAATGGTTGCTAATACACAAAAAAATAATTTTTTGGTTGTCGAGGTTAATTTTGTTCTTACCAACAAAAGCGACAAGAATTTGTGGCCATTTTTCTCCTCCGCTAGTGTTCGCACTGTTGCTAGTTTTGGACGAAGTCATTGTCATGTGTTATCACCGAATTAAACTGGGTGAAGTTCGTAAATTCGTGCTGATAGTAGTACAATTTGTGTGGCTTAAGTGAGATTTAACATAACGTATGGAAACATTTTGGGTGCTCTGACGTAACTGATTGTCATAGTTGACACTATTTAAACAATTTTTTCATTTAATAGTATTTATTTCTGTAAATATAAAAAAAAAATTAAAATCTAGACCAAATTTTTGACCTTCTTCTCCTTCCGACCCCCTTTTAACCTCTGCTGAATCTGCTCCAACGTCTTCCCTTTAGTCTCAGGTACGAGGTAATAAAAGAATAACACTCCGACGAAAGACAACACCACGAAACTCGAAAACGGCATGGTCAATCCAAACCCATCAGCCGTCGCTTGGTAGTACTTAGTAAACGACAAAGTCATCAAAGCGTACGACCCGTTCACCAAACAAATCAGTTTCGCTTTAATACTAGCCGAAAACATCTCGGTTGTTAAAACACTAACACCTGATCCTAACCCTAACGAAAACAAAGAAATATTTAACATCATCATCATCAACGGGAACCAGTCAACAACTGAAGTATCAACACTGGTGTGTTCTTTGAGGATGAAGAAAATCGTTTGGAACGACAAATTGACAAAACAGCCTGTGATAGACAAGAGAAGAAGGGGTTTGCGACCCCACCTATCTATAATGAAGACACTGATAACCGTCATGACGAGCTGGATTAGAAGAACTATGGAAGCACCGATTTGTGGTGCTATACTCTGAGTGGCTTCTTTTAGGAGAATCTGAAGGTAGAAATTCATCGCAGCGACTCCAGTTGCTAACTGGAAAAATCTGGCACCTATCGTTACCAAGAAAGCTTTCCTGTTTGAGTCGATAGCGAAAATGTCTTTGAAAGTACCAGTTTCGGACATCTGTCGATTTACGTCTGCCTTCAGTTTCGTCAGTTCTTCAACCACGTTTGATTTTCGTCGTAAAAACTTTAATGCGTGTTCGGCTTTATCGTCTTCGTTCTTCATGAGGAGGTAGTACGGGCTTTCGGGCATCCTCCAAAATAGAATGATGAAGAGTACCGGAAACGCGATGAAAATTGACGCTGTGGTACGTATGGTTAAGTAGGATCCTACGATGTTTGCGAAGAGTATACCCGAGTACCACGCGATTCCGGTGATGACACCCAGAATCCCTCTGATCGAAGGTTCTGCTATTTCGCCCACGTAGAGAAGAATAATGGTACTAACCATTCCCTCTCCTAATCCACCCAGGAAGCGACCCACATACAAAAGTTCCATGACTTGGTACGACATTATAATTGACAGGAAACAGATTATTTGAGGAAGACCTATCAGAAGAATGCATCGTCGACGTCCGATTTTGTCCAGGATAAAGTGTCCGACGAAACTTCCAAAGAAGGCCCCCAAGCTTCCGATTATAGTTATGTAGGAGCCTTCTTCTGCCGAAACGTCGAAAGGGTACTCATCGGAAAATAGTTGAGGTAATGAGGGCGCCGGCCATCCTACGTGAAGACCGGTGGTGAAAGTAGCAATGGTTGCTAGAATTTAAAAAAAATAAATTTGTGATTTTTCGATGTTAATTTATTCTTACCAATGACAACGACGAGAATTTGTGACCATTTTTTGCCACTATTATTGTTCACACTGTTGCTGTCTTTGGTGGATGTCATTGTCGTACCTTATCAAGGAATTAGACTGAGTGAACTTGCACTGATAGTGGCACAAGTTAATGTAGCTTAAGTAAGATTTAACACAAATATTTATGGTACCGCACTTGGTGTATTTTAGCGTCAGAACTTGATTGTTAAACTAGTTGACACAGGTTTAAAATCGCTATTGAAAAATAATAACTGTGAACATGTTATGTTTACGTGGGCTGACGACGTCATTTCAAATGATTATTTATAACATTGTCGGTTGCCAATTTCTCTCTTTAAATACTTTAAGTTACGTTAATTGAGTCCGTTGGCCAACCCTCTACTTTTAGGTTTTATCGACTTTCATGACCGCTGGAGTACGAAGAAATAAGTCTCCCGTTTCCGTCTGTCAGTCCGTCTGTCTGTCAGTCTGCCGTCCCGATTTTTATTAAACAGATGATTTTCGAAAGTAGTCAAATTTTGTATTTTGGTAAAACGCTAACCAAAATTTATAATGTTAACGTTATCCTTAAATGTGCGAAGTATAGTGAGTCTACACTTGTGTGTTATCACTGAATCCATATTTTTATTTTAACTTCTTATAATGGTTCTCATAAAAAATCAATACGATTCGCAAAATCAAATCTTTTAATTTTTCGAAAGAGCTGGATTTGACAAGTTGTACTTTATGGGTGAGGGAAGTATTTATTTCTACAGTTAATTAAAAAGAGTATAGCATTAAAATCTAGATCACGTTTTTCGCTTTCTTCTCTTTTCGGCCCCTTTTTAACCTCTGCTGAATCTGCTCCAACGTCTTCCCTTTGGTCTCAGGGACATAATAATAAAAGAACAAAACACCGAAAAAAGTCAACACCATGAAACTCGAAAAAGGTACGGTCAATCCAAATCCGTCAGCCGTCGCTTGGTAGTACTTCGTAAACGCCAAGGTCATCAAGGAGTACGACCCATTCACCAAACAAATCAACTTAGCTTTAATACTGGCAGAAAATATCTCACTCGTCAGGACACTAACGACTGACCCTAGACCTATCGAATACAGAAAAATGAGTACTAACATCATCATCAGTGGGAACCAATCAGCCACCGAAGTATCAACACTGGTGTGTTCTTTAAGGATGAAGAAAATCATTTGGAACACTAAATCGATAAAGCAACCGATTATAGAGAAAAGAAGAAGAGGTCTGCGTCCCCACCTATCTATAATGAAGACACTTATAACTGTCATGACGAGTTGGATTAGAAGAACTATTGAAGCACCGATTTGTGGTGCTATACTTTGAGTGGCTTCTTTTAGGAGAATCTGGAGGTAGAAGTTCATTGCGGCAACTCCGGTACATAACTGGAAGAATCTAGCTACCACCGTCACAAGGAAAGCTCTTTTGTTTGAGTCAATAGCAAAAATATCTCTGAAGGTACCAGTTTCCGACATTTGACGTTCTACGTCTGCTTTAAGCTTCGTCAGTTCTTCACTCACGTTGGTTTTTCGTCGTAAAAACTTCAATACGCGCTCGGCTTTTTCTTCGTCTTTCTTCATGAGGTGGTAGTACGGGCTTTCGGGTATCTTCCACGATAACACAACGAAGAGTATTGGAATCGCGATGGCAATTGAAGCGGTGGTTCGTATGCTTAGGTACGACCCTATGATATTTGCGAAGAGTACGCCCGAGTACCAGGCGATTGTGGTCATGACAGCCAGAGTACCACGGATGGAAGGTTCTGCTATTTCGGCCACGTAAAGCAGTGTGATGGTACTAACCATTCCTTCTCCCAATCCTCCTAGAAATCTACCCACATACAACAGCTCCATGACTTGGTACGACAATATAATTGACAGGAAGCAGGTTATTTGGGGAAGAGCTATCAGGATGATGGAGCGCCGGCGGCCAATTTTGTCCAGGATAAAGTTTCCGATGAAGCTTCCAAAGAAAGCCCCCAGATTTCCGATTATTGTAATGTAGGAACCTTCTTCGGCTGAGACGTCGAAAGGGAACTCGTCGGAGAAGAGTTGTGGTAGCGAGGGCGCGGGCCATCCGACGTGAAGACCGTTAGCGAAAGTCGCAATAGCAGCTAATATTTACAAAAAATTAATAATAATTGTTTCGGGACGTTAATTTTCTGCTTACCAACGAAAACAACCAGAATTTGTGGCCATTTTTTTCCGCCGCTGTTGCTTCTATTGTTGGTATCTTTAGAAAAAGTCATTGTCGTACTTTTATCAGCGGATTCAGTTGACTGAATTTACTAAACTTGCACTGATAGCGACACAAATAATGTAGCTTAAGTGAGATTTGGCGCGAACTTTTATTGTAATACTTGTGAGGTGTATTAGCGTCATAACTTAATTGTTATAGTTGACAAAGATAACATTAATATTGAAAAAATTATTTAGGACGTTTCATATTATTTACTTGCGTGCTTCTGTTCGTCTGAAGACGTCAACTAAATATTTATTTTAATAAATTACATAATGTACATTGTTTTTTTTTTAATAAAATATTAACTAATAATCATTTTGGGATTTTCGAATAATTTTTAATAAAATTTTATCTATTCGTTTAAAATATTCATACGTCATCTTGCCATCTAAGGGCGGAATATAATTTCTAATCACCAGACTTCGGCATCCCGGAAGTGATACTCATTGCCGTACGAATTCTTAGTAACAATTACCACTTTTTCTACGTTTTCCTCAGTTATACGAGTTTTCCTAGATTTTAAAATGCTTCAAAAATTAAAAATGACTGTTCAACAGCACAATTTTTGTGATGATCTTGATCAGATAAACCCTGAATTGTATCAAACGCCACTGAGATTGAAACTGCACAGTCGGCCAGCCAAATTTATCGCCTGACGTCGCGCCGTCGTTTTTAATATTTGTCTGATTGATTCCCCATCACTTCGGCTGTGCCTAACTCTGATAATCACTTTAGGTAATTTTCTCTTTTAAAATATTTTAAATGACGCCTCCAGAAGAATTGAAACACGTAAGTAAATATAAAATGTCCAAATTTTTTTTTCTTCAATAACATCTTTTAAAGCATCTGTCAAGTATAACAATTAAAATTAAGTTTTTGTAAAAGTCTGTCATCAATACTTGCTAAGATAAAACTAATTTTGGCAATGACATATCCTCTAAGAAAAGGGGGGGGTGGGTGGGCGAGGCGAGTAACTTCTAAGATAAGACTGACTTTGGCAAATCACATATCCTCTAAAAAGAGAGAGGGTGGGTGGGCGGGGCTAGTACCTGCTAAGATAAGAGTGATTTCGGCAAATGAGATACCCTGTAAGAAAAATGAGGTCTAGCACTAGTTAAAAATAATCTTAAAGTATAGTCCTTAAAGAACCATTCAAGTTTGAACTTTGATCTTTTCTTCTATTTCTAATAAGATATTGGGAACCACGCGCTTAGTGACTCACCCTGTATATGTAATATATTATTTTATTAGGGGCTAGTACCTGCTAAGGTAAGAGTGATTTTGGCAAATGACATACACTCTATTAATACAAAGAGTGGGTGGGCGGGGCTAGTATCTGCCTAAATCCGTCTTACGTAAGTACTAACCTCGCCCACCCACCCTCTCTATTGTTAGAGGATTTCTCATTTGCCAAAATTAGTTTTATCTTAGCAAGTATTAGCCCAGCCCACCCGCCCTCTCTTCTCTTAGTAGCTGCTAAAACAAGACCGATTTTGGCAAATGAGGTACCCTTTAAGAGAAGAGAGGGTCGGTGGGTGGGGATAGTACCTACTCAGATAAAACTGATTTTGGCAGATGACGTATCCTTTAAGAAAAGAGAGGGTGGGTGGGCGGGGCTAGTACCTGCTAAGATAAGAGTGATTTTGGCTAATGACATACTTTATAAAAAAAGAGAGGGTGGGTGGGCGGGGATAGTACCTACTAAGATAAAACTGATTTTCGCAGATGACATATCCTCTAGGAAAAGTGAGGGCTAATACCCACTAGAATAAGACCGATTGCTAAATTGTGTATTACCCTTAAAAACATGACACTCTGTATAGTTAAAAATAATTTTAAAGTATAGTCCTTAAAGAACCATTTAACTTTGAATTTTGATCTTTTCTTCTATTTCTAATAAGATATTGGGGACCACGCGCTTAGTGACTCACCCTGTATATGTAATCTATTATTTTATTATCAATTCAGAATATTCATAAAAATTGAGAGAAGATTTTTAATTTTGATTAAAATAATAATTTAATTCATTTTTATATTAAGAACAATGCTTTGTAAATTTTGTTTCTACCTGAAGAAGGCACAGAAAATATTTTAAACTCAGAAAGTATTTTTCTTGAGAAGAAAAAAATCCTTGGAAGTAAATCTTAACGAAGTAACATGACAAGCAAAAATTAATATTGGTCGAATTTTTCTAGATTTTACTTAAACTACATTTTTTAATATGAAAAATAAAGTACAAACGGGAAGACAAAAAGCAGAAAAAATAACAAAAATGAAATAAAGGTATGACAAAAATATATAAAAAAAAAGAATTGTTTTTTATTGTCTTTATATAATAATCTTTATTAGATAATCAGTTAATCGCAGACAAGATTTTCATGATTTTTGAAAATATAACTAAAAAATTTTAAACAAAAATAAAAAAGTAGTAGTAGTTGTCAAGATAAGACTGATTTTGGCAAATGATATACCCTCTAAGAGAAAAGAGGGCGGGTGGGCGGGGCTAGTACCTGCTAAGGTAAGAGTGATTTTGGCAAATGACATACACTCTATGAATAAAGAGAGTGGGTGGGCGGGGCTAGTAGCTGCCAAAATTCGTCTTATCTTAGTAAGTACTAACCCCGCCCACCCACCCTCTCTATTTTTAGAGGATTTCTCATGTGCCAAAATCAGTCTTATCTTAGCAGGTACTAACCCCGCCCACCCACCCTCTCTATTGTTAGAGGATTTCTCATTTGCCAAAATTAGTTTTATCTTAGCAAGTATTAGCCCAGCCCACCCGCGCTCTCTTCTCTTAGTAGCTGCTAAAATAAGACCGATTTTGGCAAATGATGTACCCTCTAAGAGAACAGAGGGTGGGTGGGCGAGGATAGTACCTACTAAGATAAAACTGATTTTGGCAGATGACGTATCCTTTAAGAAAAGAGAGGGTGGGTGGGCGGGGATAATACCTACTAAGTTAAAACTGATTTTGGCAGATGACATACCCTCTAAGAAAAGTGAGAGCTAGTACCTGCTAGAATAAGACCGATTGCTAAATTGTATATTACCCTTAAAAACATGACACTCTGTATAGTTAAAAATAATTTTAAAGTATAGTTCTTAAAGAACCATTTAACTTTGAATTTTGATCTTTTCTTGTATTTCTAACAAGATATTGGGGACCACGCGCGTAGTGACTCACCCTGTGTATATGTAATATATTATTTTATTATCATTTCAGAATAATCATAAAACTTGAGACAAGATTTTTAATTTTGATTAAAATAATAATTTAATTCACTTTTATATTAAGAACAATGCTTTCTAAATTTTGTTTCTACCTGAAGAAAGTACAGAAAATATTTTCAACTCAGAAAGTATTTTTCTTAAGAAGAAAAAAATCGTTGGAAGTAAGTCTTAACGAAGTAACATGAGAAGCAAAAATTAATGTTGGTCGAATTTTTCTAAATTTTAAATTACATTTTTTAATATGTAAAATAAAATAAAAACAGGAAGACAAAAAGCAGAAAAAATAACAAAAATGAAATAAAGGTATGAAAAAAATATATAAAAAAAGAATAGTTATTTATTGTCTTTATATAACAATCTTTATTAGATAATCAGTTAATCATAGACAAGAAGATTTTCGTGATTTTTGAAAATATAACTGGAAAATTTTCAAACAAAAATAAAAAAGTAGCTAGAAGTTGTCAAGATAAGACTGATTTTGGCAAATGATACACCCTCTAAGAGAAGAGAGGGCGGGTGGGCGGGGCTAGTACCTGCTAAAATAAGACTGATTTTAGCAAATGACGTAGCCTTTAATTTTTAATGCCAACATTTATTGTGATTTTTGTGGCTGGCACAGATTAAAAGTTGTTATTGGAACGATTAATTTTCACAGGTTTTTTCAATGTTACACCTACACTTGTTTATGAATCCGTGTTGAGTTTTTAGACATTCTCAAAACTATGCCTCCACTTGTAAGGAGTGTCGTTATTTCTACAAATAAATAAAGTACTAATATTTACACCACGTTTGTTACCTTCGTCTCTTTCCGACCCACTTTTAACCTCTGCTGAATCTGCTCCAACGTCTTCCCCTTAGTCTCAGGCACAAGATAGTAGAAGAACAAAATTCCGATAAAAGTCAACACCACGAAACTCGAATAAGGCACGGTCAATCCAAACCCGTCAGCCGTCGCTTGGTAGTACTTAGTAAACGACAAAGTCATCAAAGAGTACGACCCGTTCACGACACAAATCAACTTCGCTTTAATACTAGCCGAAAACATCTCACTCGTCAAAACACTAACGACTGATCCCAAACCCAACGAATACAGAAAAATGAGTACCAACATCATCATCAGCGGAAACCAATCAACCACCGAAGTATCAACGCTGGTGTGTTCTTTAAGGATGAAGAAAATCGTTTGGAGCACCAAATCGACGAAACAGCCTACTACAGAGAAAAGGAGAAGAGGTCTGCGCCCCCATCTATCAATAATGAACACGTTTAAACCTGTCATGATGAGCTGGATTAAAAGAATGATGGAAGCGCCGACTTGTGGTGCTATACTTTGAGTGGCCTCCTTTAGAAGAATCTGGATGTAGAAGTTCATTGCGGCAACTCCAGTGGATAACTGAAAGAATCGCGCAACGACAGTTATAAATAAAGCTTTTCTATTTGCGGCGATTGCGAAAATGTCTCTAAAAGTACCAGTTTCCGACATCTGACGCTCGACGTCTGCTTTCATCGTCGTCAGTTCTTCACTCACGTTGCTTTTGCGTCGTAAGAACCTCAACACGCGTTCGGCTTTTTCGTCTTCTTTCTTCATGAGGTGGTAGTACGGGCTTTCGGGGATTTTCCACGATAACACAACGAAGAGTACCGGGATTGCGATGGAAATTGAAGCGGTGGTTCGTATTGTCACGTACGACCCGATGATGTTTGCGAATAGTACTCCGGAGTACCACGCAATTCCGGCCATGATGGCCAAGATACCTCTAATGCAAGGTTCTGCTATTTCGGCCACGTAGATTAGTGTCATGGTACTAACCATTCCCTCTCCCAATCCTCCTACAAATCGACCCACGTACAAGAGTTCCATAACGTGGTACGACAATATAAACGACAGGAAGGAGATTGTTTGTGGAAGAGCTACGAGGATGATGCAACGTCGACGTCCGAGTTTATCCAGGATAAAGTTTCCGATGAAACTACCGAAGAAAGCTCCCAAATTTCCGATTATGGTTATATAGGAACCTTCCTCTGCTGAGACGTCAAAAGGGTACTCGTCGGAGAGGAGTTGTGGTAAAGAGGCCGCTGGCCATCCTACGTGAAGTCCGGCAGTGAATGTAGCAATAGTCGCTAATACAAAAAAAATATATTATTTTTTCACGACTTTAATTTTTTTCTTACCGATCAAAACAACGAGAATTTGGGGCCATTTTTTGCCTTTGTTCGTACTGTTGTTGTTTTTGGAAGAAGGCGTTGTCATACGTTTTTAGCGAATAAACTGGGTGAAGTTTCAGTGAACTTGCAGCGATAGAGGCACAAATTAATATAGCTTAAGTGATATTTAACGCGAATATTTATTGCAATAGTCTCGATGATTGGTGGCGTCATCAATTGATTGTTGTAGTTGGCACAGATTAAAAGTCGTTATTAAAAAGAATTATTTCGTTTGACATAATTTCAATGTATTTATTTATGTATTATATTTTATTACATTTAAATTAGTTTTAATAAAACTTTAGCATTGTACAGTTTATCTATAAGTAAATATAAATATTTACACAAAATTCAAAACATCAAACAGAAATACAGACGTCTGGGACAACATAGTTTAAAATTTACAGTTTAGTTTAGTATTTTAGCTTTATTCACCCCCTCGAAAAACTGATGACGTCGTCTTAAATTTTTCTTGAGTAGTGTTTATGGCTACAAATTTCCGATTCCCTTTTAACTTCTGCTGGATCTGCTCCAACGTCTTCCCTTTAGTCTCAGGAACAAGATAATAAAAGAACAAAATTCCGACTAAAGTGAATATCATAAAACTCGAAAACGGTACAGTCAATCCAAACCCATCAGCTGTGGCTTGGTAGTACTTCGTAATCCCTAGCATCATCAACGAGTACAACCCGGTTACCAAACAAGTCAGTTTCGCTTTAATACTAGCCGAAAACATCTCACTTTGCAAAACAGTAACAACCGACCCCAACCCCAACGAATACAAAAAAATTAGTACCATCATCATCATGAGCGGGAACCAATCAACCACCGAAGTATCAACACTGGAGTGTTCTTTAAGTACGAAGAAAACCACTTGGAGCACCAAATCCACAAAGCAACCTATCACAGAGAAGAGAAGAAGAGGTTTGCGACCCCACTTATCAATAATGAACATGTTTAACACAGTCATGATGAGCTGAATCAGAAGAACGATCGAAGCCCCGATGTGCGGTGCTATACTTTGAGTGGCCTCTTTTAGGAGAATCTGGATGTAGAAATTCATCGCGCTGACCCCAGTGGTTAACTGGAAAAATCTGGCACCCAGCATGATGAAGAAAGCTCTTCTGTTCGAGTCGATAGTGAAAACATCTTTGAAGGTACCACTTTCCGACATCTGGCGATTAACATCCGCTTTCAGTTTCGTCAGTTCTTCATCTACGTTTGATTTTCGTCTCAAGAATTTTAGTACGTGTTCGGCTTGTTCGTCTTTTTGCTTCATGAGGAGGTAGTACGGGCTTTCGGGCATCTTCCAGAATAGTACGATGAAGGTTAGTGGAAATGCGATGAAAATTGCAGCGGTTGTTCGTATAGTTAGGTACGACCCGATGATGTTGGAGCATAGTATTCCGGAGTAGTAGGCGATTCCGGCCATGGTACCTAGTATTCCTCTGATGGAAGGTTCCGCTATTTCACCTATGTAGAGTAGTACTATGGTGTTAACCATTCCGTCTCCTACTCCTCCAATAAAACGACCAACGTACAAGAGTTCCATGAGTTGGTACGACAATATAATTAAGAGGAAAGAGATGATTTGGGGAAAAGCGCTCAAGAGGATGCAGCGTCGACGTCCGATTTTGTCCAAAATAAAAATTTCCGATGAAACTTCCAAAGAAGGCGCCCAAACTCCCGATTATGGTAATATAAGAGCCTTGTTCTGCTGACACCTCAAAAGGGTACTCGTTGGAGAAGAGCTGCGGTAAAGAAGGCGCCGGCCATCCAATGTGAAGACCATTAGAGAAAACAGCAATGGTTGCTATATTACAAAATAATAATAATAATAAATGTTTCAAATCGTAATTTTTTTCCTTACCAATGAAAACCACAAGTACTTGTGACCATTTCTCGGTACCGCTTTTTCTCGTCATTGTCAAGCGTTCTCCGCGAATTAATTGGCTGAAGTTAATAACCTTGCACTGATAGAGACACAAATTAATTTGGCTTAAGTTAGAATTCAGGGGAGTATTTATGGTAATGTTCCTGAGGCACACGGGCGTCATATCTGCTTGTCATAGTTGAATGTTGTATTTACTCACGCGCTTTTATTCTATTGCGGGCGTCATTTAAAATGTTTATTTTTACAGACTGCTTTTTCGGTGTTCTAAATATAAAGTAATTAGATTATTTTCGAGTTTATCTTATCTCGACATTTCAACCCTTTGAGTATGTCTGTTGTCAATTATTATTAGATGGATAATCCCCAAAACTATTGGACTGATTGTTGTGAAATCTTAGATATATTTTAGTAATGTTGTGCAGATGCTGTAGATGTTAAAACACTAAACGATTAAACAAAATGCCTGATCTGATCATGGCTACCAATAATTTTGGGAAGTAAATCGTATTTAAATTTTATATCATAATAACTATACGTGTAGTTTATGAATTCGCTTTTATTTTGTATCTTCGACATCCAGAGTTTTGTAAAAAAATCAGGGGTTTGACATTTCCTGGCTTTTTAAAATTATTTTAAATTTGTTTTTCTGTTCGGGCAGTGTCAATTTTTACACCGGTATATTTAATTTAATTTTTTTGCTTTCCGAATTTCCTTTCAAGCAAATCTTTACTTTAAATTTGGAACATAGCGTTATATTGATGTGCAATTTAATGATACATTTTTGTTTGGAAGTTTACTTATACAGGTTGTCCTGAAACACATAAGAATAGACAATTACATTTTCTAGCTTATTTCAGAAATTTAGATAATAGAAGTTTTCGAAGTTTTTGAATGACAGTAGTATCGATTCATAAATGATAGACAATTAACTAAAATTCATCTTCTCTTGAAACTTGATGACGTCATTCTTCAAAAATGTGATAAAATAGATTCAAAGAAACATTTTGGGATACGGTGTCTTTTGCTTTTTAAAATATATTTTTGTTTTTGAAATATTTGTACAGTGTGTTTAAAAAAATTGATTTTGGTAAATGAATAATATTAAGGGTAATCACTGGAATTAAGAGGGGGTGGGTGGGCGGGGCTATTGCTTGCTTATATGAGATTCTGTATGAAAAAGTTAAACTTAGCCCCGCCCACCCACCCGTTCTCCATTTTGTTTTTCTTTAGAAATAAGAAATAAATGTTATAGCAAATAAGTAGTATTATAAAAAAATTACGATTAACGGTTTTTTTAACAGTCTACGTTATATTAGTTCCCATTCTCACTTTATCAAAGAACATATAATTCACCCCGCCCACCCACCCTGCCTCCATTTCAGCAATCCACTTTCTCTAGTCCAAATGTGTGTAGGCGGGGCTAATAGTAGTAGATAATATCCTCTAAGAAAATAAAGGTTGGGTGGGAGGGGCTATTACTTCCTAAGATAAAACTGATTGTGGCAAATCACATACCCTCTAAGAAAATAGAGGGCGGGTGGGCGGGGCTAGTACTTGTTAAGATAAGATTGATTTTGGTAGATGATATATCTTCTAAGAAAAAAAAGGGTGGGTGGGGCTAGTACTTCCTAAGATAAAACTGATTGTAGCAAACCACATACCCTCTAAGAAAATAGGGGGCGGGTGGGCGGGGCTAGTACTTGTTAAGATAAGATTGATTTTGGTAGATGATATATCTTCTAAGAAAAAAAAGGGTGGGTGGGCGGGGCTAAAATTTGCTAAGATAGGACTGAACAATATTAAGAGTCGTCACTAGAACGAAGAAGGGGTGGGTGGGCGGGGCTACTGCTTGCTCATAAGATTAGAAAAAAGCTAAATTTAGCCCCAGTATTTCACTAACTAATTTTATTTAGTGTAAAATGGAAATTGGAAAATAACAGTAATGCATTGCCAAATTTTTCTCGGAAAATGGAGTGTTTCTGATTTAATTAATAAAATAAATTGATTTATTCATTATTTTTTTTGTGCTACCGCGTTACGCAAATCTAAAAAAGTTGAGTTCAGTGGTAAATCACAAGTAAAAACTCATCACATTCTGCACATTTTACGTGGAATTTATTCGTCAATTTTTTAGGAGGAATGAGCAAATACATTTTAGATAAAAAAATTACCAAGCGTATCATAACTTTAAAACATCTCCAAGATCTCAAAACATTCGGTTTTGTAGTTCCTGATTAAATCAAAAATATAAATCACGCATTCATTAATTTTTTTGAGTCTCCCTGTATAAGCAAATTAAAAAAATATGAATGGAATGATAAATCACAAGTATAGACTCATCATATTTTCGATATTTACGGGTCATGAAAGGTCGAGAAAACGTAAAAGTAGGAAGTCGGTCGACGGGCTCGATTACAACATTTCCTTCGCTTACACTCGGGAAGTAAAATAGAAACTAAGGTAAATATGCTCGGTTATGCCAGAAATTTCATACCTAACTTTCCTGACAATTTGGGAACACTGACGATATTTTCAGTGCTATTTTGGATATACATATAAACAATACGAACAAATTGCAACATATTTGTAATGTACGGAATTAACATTTCTGTTTCAAGCTAAAAACAATGGCGTATACATAATTTCAATATCTCTATACATTCTCAAGATATAAGGCCGTGCAGTTTTAACTGGGACACCTGTGTATAATTTTTTATATACATATAACTATACATATATATAACTCATTCATGTATCATGTTGCAACATTTTCAAAGATTAATCATTTAATACTTACAATATCTTTTTTATTATTGTTTTGGTATAAAAGATATTTAATGTTCAAATTTAAATATTATCGTACTTGCATTGACAAAATTTACAAAAACTGTCAAACTTGTTGACATAAATTTTAGCATGAAGTAACTAGATTTGTGTTTACGAATAAATGCATCATAGGCGTCTTGACATAAAAACTAAATTAATGTTTCACAAAATATGGCATCATGATACGTTACTGAATTTCGAAAAAAAAATCCAACAAGAATCTCTAAAAATGTATATGGAACTTTATTAAAAAAAGAGGTGAATTATGTAGACAAACACAAGTAGGCCATTTGCCAATATCAGTCTTTTCTTAGCAGGTAGTAGCCCCGCCCACCCACCCTCTCTTTTCTTGGAAGGTATGTCATTGGCCAAAATCAGTCTTGTCTTAGCAGGTACTAACCGCGCCCACCCACCCTCTATTTTCTTAGAGGGATCTTATTAGCTAAAATCGGTCTAGTCTAGTCTCAGGTGCTAGCCCTCTAAGAAAATAAAGGGCGGGTGGGCGGGGTTAGTGATTGCCAAGATATTGCCAATTAACATATCCCTTAAGAAAATAAATGGTGGGTAGGCGGGGCTAGTATCTGCTAAGAAAGACTGATTTTGGCAAAGGAGGTCCCTCTAAGAAAATAGAGGGCGGGTGGGCGGGGTTAATACCTGCTAAAATAAAACTGATTTTCGCAAATGACATATCCTCTAAGAAAAAAGAGGGTGGGTGGGCGGGGCTAGTATCTGCTAAAATAAGACCGATTTTGGCAAATTACATACAGTTGCGGCCCTCCAAAAGTGCACGATAATTTTCTCTATTGTAAATGTATCTTCAAGTCATGAAATCAAATTTGACATTTTGTTTATTCAAAAATGCTGCGCCACTGGTAATACCTAGACTTACATTAATTTAAAAATTCAAAAAATTCCATGACAACGAAAAATCGTGCACTTTTGGAGGGGCGCAATTGTACCTTCTAAGAAAAGAGAGGGTGGTTGGGCGGGGCTAGTACCTGTTAAAATAAGACCGATTTTGGCAAATGACATACCTTCTAAAAAAGAGAGGGTGGATGGGCGGGGCTAGTACCTGCTAAGATAAGACTGATTTTGACAAATGATATACCCTCTACCCATCATTTTCTTAGAGGATATGTTATTTGGCAAAATCAGTCTTATCTTACTAAGTAGCAGGCCCGTCCACTCGCCCTTCATTTTCTTAGAGAATAGGTCATTTGTCAATATCAGTCTCATCTTAGCTAGCCCCGCCCACCCACCCTCTCTTTTCTTAGAAGGATGAAAAAACAAGAACAGCAGTCCTCCATATATATATTGAAATACTTATTGGCGACTTATTTGTTGTGTTAAAACATCTTAAGTAAAAGTTTTATTATCTGCAATCCCATATTGTATATGATTTTGAAATGTATAGAGTATGACAAAGTTGCACAAGACAAAATTACCATTAATACACCGGTTTAAGTTCATTTTATTAACGAAAATGTGTATAAATGGCATAAGGATTTTCTCTTGTTCAGTTTTTCCTTTTCAGAAATACAGTTAGCTGAATAAAACAATTTTATTAATTTTTTTCTTATAGTGTGTCAAAAATTATTCAAAATAGTAAATGATCATGACGTTATACAGCACCTATTGCCTAATCGCAAGCGTCATTTTAAAATAGGCCAACACACTTTGCGCTTCAAACACAGTAAATTAAAAACAACATTCAAATTTGTTTTTTTATTAGTAGTTATCTGTACAAATAAATAGAAGCAATTTGTAATCTTAAAATCTACGCCACGTTGGACACTTTCTTGTCTTTTCGACCCCCTTTCAACTTCTGCTGAATCTGTTCCAACGTCTTTCCTTTCGTCTCCGGCACAAGATAATAAATGAACAAAACTCCGACAAAAGTCAACACCATAAAACTCGAAAAGGGCACGCTCAATCCAAACCCATCAGCCGTCGCTTGGTAGTACTTCGTAATCGCCAAAATCATCAAAGAGTACGACCCGCTCACCATACAAGTCAGTTTCGCTTTAATACTAGCCGAAAACATCTCAGTTTGCAAAACAGTAACGACCGACCCCAACCCTAACGAGTACACGAAAATGAGTACCATCATCATCATGAGCGGAAACCAATCAGCAACCGAAGTATCAACGCTAGTGTATTCTTTAAGGATGAAGAAAATCATCTGGAGAAGCAAATTGACAAAACAGCCTATTACAGAGAAGAGAAGAAGGGGTTTGCGACCCCACTTATCAATAATGAACATGTTTAAAACAGTCATGACGAGCTGGATTAGAAGGATGATCGAAGCACCGATGTGTGGAGCAACACTTTGAGTGGCGTCTTTGAGAAGAATCTGGATGTAGAAGTTCATCACGCTTACTCCGGTGGTTAACTGGAAAAACCTGGCGCCTAGCATGATGAAGAAAGCTTTTCTGTTTGAGTCGATAGTGAAAACGTCTTTGAAGGTACCACTTTCGGACATCTGGCGATCGACGTCTGCTTTCAGTTGCGTCAGTTCTTCATCCACGTTTGATTTTCGTCTCAAGAATTTTAATACGTGTTCGGCTTTTTGTCTTTTTTATGCATGAGGAGGTAGTACGGGCTTTCGGGCATCTTCCAAAAGAGTACTATGAAGAGTACCGGAATTGCGATGAAAATTGAAGCGGTCGTTCGAATAGATAAGTTGACGAAAATGATGTTGACGAATATTACTCCGAAGTAGTAGGCGATTCCGGCCATGGTTCCGCTATTTCACCCACGTAAATGAATACTACGGTATTAACCATTCCTTCTTCTATTCCTTCAATGAAGCGACCTACATACAAGAGTTCCATGAGTTGGTACGACAATATGATTAGCAGAAAGGAGGTGATTTGAGGGAAAGCGCTCAAGAGGATGCAGCGTCGACGTCCGATTTTGTCCAAAATAAAATTTCCGATGAAGCATCCAAAGAAGCTTAGCGTCATAACTGATTGTCAAGTTGACATAGATTAAATGTCATTATTGGAAAAAATATTTTGACTGTTGTATTTTCTCACGCGTCATTTAAAATATTTATTTTTACAAACTGCTTTTTTCAGTTTTCTAAGTATGAACTAATGTTATTTAATATCCAGTACTGTTAACACTTAGAGAATGGAAAAGTAGGTCGGCCGTTTCCGTCTGTCTGTCATCCATTGTCTGATAGCGTTTATTACTATTATTATTATTATTATTATTGTTATTAAAAAAGTGTATATAATATATGTATCGGAATTGTGAAATATTATTCGTCGCAGAAAAATCAGAGCTTATTTCAATAAATACAACTGTGTACATAAAGCAACCCCCGAGAATTCCGTCTTGAAAAAAACTACCCCAAGTCAAAAATCTCTTGTTCCAGCAACTTCGCTCACTGCCAGATCTCCCAGCTCGAACCACACACCTTCTTCGACGTCAGCCGCATCCAAAAAATGTAAGTACCCCACCCCTTCAACCCCCATTATAAACGAAACTCCGCAGACACTTGGACAACAACGACCTGAGAACGCTCCCCTCGGAGCTCTTCCCGCAGCACAACGACTTAAAAACTTTGTAAGTATCCGCCGCAAAAATCCTTTATTTCACCCCTATGTTCGATCAGGTGTTTAATAACAGCCCCGTTCCAGATCCGTAAGGCACAATCGCATCTCGGGTATCCATCCGGACGCTTTTAGAGAATTGGTTAAGCTCGAAGAACTGTGAGTATCGGACAAAGTAAATTAACGAACAGGGGCGGACTTTTGAGAGTTTTTTAATTAAGATTTTTCGATTCGGGGCACGTAATCGATTTTTAGCGAGTTTAGAGATATTCGGGAGTTTGGATCCGTCTTAACGATTTACCGAGCCGGGATTGAGTGGAGGGCTTTTCGAGTATGGGTTTCTATTAATATTAAAATGTGTTTATAATATTTCAGGGACTTGAGAGGGAATCGGCTCGCGGAGATTAGGAGGGAGGTTTTCGCCCCGCTGAAAAGCCTCCAATTTTTGTAAGTAGGGGCGATTTCGAACTTTTGCTTTGTGGGGAGGTACAACTGGGAAATGTGGAATGATTTTTTAAAGCAGGCCAAGGAAACTTTTATATATTATTGTTATTGTAGCATTATATACTACGTTTATCGAACAGATGGAGTTGTGAAACTCAACAAATTAACTTTAGAAATTCAAATCTAAAAATACAAATATTGTCATATTTACGTTGAGCTTTAGTTGTAATTAAATATAAACAACCTTGACCTCCTCGACAATTCATAGCACCTCCCCCCACCCGGCGATACTTTAATCTCGCTTCTCTTTTTCAGACATTTACAGAATAACGGAATTCGTTACGTCACTGTCAACACCTTCCCTCCCTTACCTCTGGAATCGTTGTCATTGACGAACAACAAGATCGATTCGTTGGAAAGAGGGACTTTCTCGATGATGCCATCCCTCAAACATTTGTAAGTCAAAAGACATTTATACGTGTTGTGTTGCAATAATACGGGTTGATAAGAAGATGTTTTCTTAGAAAACAATTGCTGAGGGTTTAGGGACAAAGGACGTCTGGGCACAAAGAAGGGATTTGTGCGGTGACAACGTAATTAATTGCATCTTCTAATCTGACGGAAACTATAGTATTGTTTTTATTTTTGCATACAATGGAAAGGCCGATTAGTTGTACGCTACACGGACCCTATAGTGTTATTTTTTGGATTGTTAGCTGCACTGCGGGGGTGTTATAGGGTCGTAGAGAACTTGGTTATTACACCTGTCGGTCGTACAAGTCTTACACTGCTTGAGCTGACCTTGTTTGGTGTAGTTCTTGCAAAAATCGCCACTCCAGCAGGCTCTCCGAACTAGTTGGAGACTCCCATCTGCAAAAATCGAGTTAGATTTTGGCCCAAAAAAAAATGTAATGTTCACTTTGAAACCACTCAACCGCTTGGACACACATTGCGTTCGTTTCTGAACACTCCTCGACCATGTCGTTTGGAAGAGTCGTGCTGCAGGCGGTCCGCGTTCGGTAGCTTTGTTGACAAGAAAAACACACCAGAGTTAATCCTGAAAGGTTAAGAAAATTATTACGAGGCGTTGTCGAGGCTAAAAAAATAAGAAAAATAGATAGTTTCTGGTTACCTGTATGCAGAAGCACAGCGATAAAACACAACACAAAGAACTTCATGGTTCTGGTAGCCACCCGAACGCCTAGTGCTCACAAGGTGTTATGTTAAATTTTCGACAACCATTTGTGTTTTTCGCTGATAAAAATGGAATTTTTTAGCGGACTACGTCAAGTAAACAATTTATTTCCATAGATTAATAAACAATGCGCGTGTTAAATTTTAAAAATATTTGTATTAAAAAGCTTAATTTTTAACGTACCTCATTATGCAAATTGAACTTCCCTTGTTAGTCTAACGAGGAGGAATTTGTTGATTATTATTATTGTTATAAATAGCTAGGTTGATTTTTTAATCACGAAAAAAAACACCTGTGCTCACTGACGATTTTAAACTAAAAACTAAAAAATAAAATTTTTGTGATTACTCTTCACGTGCTTGTCGTTAGTAGAAGGGGAATAAAAATGAAAGGTAAATTAAACAACAAGCTTGCCAAATGTATTCAAAATTTTGTTTTTATAATGATATCAATTAAATTCTTGTTGAATATTTACATTATGTAATGAGGAAACCGTTACTTCACTTTCGGCATATTTGAAATGAAAAATATTACAAGGTCGGGAGATCTGCACTGTTTGCTTTGTTATTACTAGTTACGCATGACATATTTAGAAATATTTTAAACGTACGTTTTATGAAAAAATTGACATTTTACATTGTCTTCTATAAACATAGATACGTTATAACTAATCACTTGTTTCTTATCAAAAAGTTGATGACGTCACTGAGCTGGTTTAACCTTTATTTCAGATGCATGTTTGAAACGTCACGGACAATTAAATCCGCTCCTAAATTAATTATATTTATTCTTTCCGCTAAAACTTGACTAGTTACAACACTCACTGGTGGTATTTGCTGTGCTTTAGAGACAAGATAAGTTCAGTGTAAATTCTGCACTCTTATGTCACCAATTTAAACCCTTTAATAGCAAAACACACAAAAATATATGCATTTATAATATTTAGTAAACATAGCGTGTGGTCACATTAAAACCACTGAAACGACTTCACCATTCTTATTATCTTTATTGACATTTCGTCGGATAAGGTTCGTAAACAGGATCACCGTTGCATAAATCCGTCTGGCACGTTTTGCATTGTTTCAAAACGCCGACTTTGTTGCTAAAATTTTTACAATAATCGCCGTCGGAACAAGCTCGTTTCAATAATTGCAGACTTCCATCTAAAAATAAAAATAGTATGTGGAGAAAAATGTGAGTGGGCTTACTTTGGAACCACTCGATGGATTGAACGCACGTCGGATTTTGGCCGGTGCACGGTTTTGATTTGCTACCGGGACGTACTATTGTACAGGGGGTGTTTGAGTGGTAGCCGATGTTACAGTGGTAACATTCTATAGTGCGTGTTGATTCTGAATAAAATAGAAATTAAAATTAAATAGAAAACGGGTAAGGTTTTTTGAAACTTACCCAAGTGTGGGGTTAAAGCAGTGAAGAAAATTACCAATAGTAAGAAATTCATAGCGAGTTGTGTGTTGTAGTTGTAACAAAAAAACGAAGTGTATGTGCTTTCAGTAGATATGGAAGGTTCAATTATGTAGATATTTTTTTTTTGCTCTAAGCGATATTTTTTTATGGATAAATATGTCGTTTCGTTACAGTCGGACTTTCATTATGTGGCTTTATTTAAGTCTGTAGTTATGTCATAATATTATTGTATTTTAATACAATTATGCATATGTATTAAAAATGTCTTATTACATCACCCTACTAACTAAGAATAAGTACTTAATCCCTTCAAGGGCAAAACTACTGACATTTCGTTGGAAGAGGCTCGTAAATCGTGTCACTGTTGCATAAATCCGTCGTGCACGTTTTGCATTGTTTTAAAACGCCGACTTTATTGCTGAAATGTTTACAGTAGTCACCGTCCGAACAATCTCTTTTCACTAGTTGTAGACTTCCATCTAAAAATATATACTTAAAAATATTACGTACCTGTAAATTAAAAATTTTCTTACTTTGGAACCATTCAATCGATTGAACGCACCTCGGGTTTCTTCCAGTGCACACTTTTGTCAAACCACGGGGTTGTCCGACTCTTGTACACGGGGTTATTTCGTGGTATCCTTGGTTACAAAAATAACACTCAAGGGCCGATCCTGCCAAATAAATGGTAAAATACCGAAAAATTAACACTGGGAAATGGTTACCCTTGTACGAGAAGACAACAGTAAGAAAAATTGTCCAAATTAAAAAATTCATGGTGTTTTTGGGGCGAATAACAGAGTGCGTCTGCCACGTACGAATATATAAAGGTTTAATGGGCGTGTTTTCTTGAAAATGCGGCTATTCCAGATAAGACAAATTTTTATCGTGACGTAGCCGCAATCGCTACCTAGTTTTGTAGTCGCTCAGTTATGTTTTCCAGAAGCGAAATTTTTTAAATTAATAAGTGGAGTGAGCTGTTTAATTTAATTTGTCGTCATTTTGCGGAACAGAGTCAATAAAATGAATGATTAAAACGGAATAAGGGTGGGTGGGCGGGGCCGCTTCTGACTTTGTTTTAAATCTTTAATTCCACCGTTTTTCAATGTAGAATTCGACTCCCATTTTACAGTATATAAAATAAGTCAGTGAAATTGAGAAAACAGATGGAGGGGGGGGGGGGGGAGGGCTGGGTTTAGTTTTTTCTACACCCCTTCTTCATTCTAGTAACTACTCTTGATATTGTTGAGTCTTATCTTAGCAAATACTAGCCCCGCCCACCACCCCCCCATTTGCCAAAATCAGACTTATCTCAGCAAGACGAAGCCCCACCCACCCGCCCCTTATTTTCTTAGAAAGTATATCATTTGCCAAAATCAGTCTTATCTTAACAAGTACTAATCTAATCAATAAATTAAATCGACTCATCCATTAATTTTTTTGAGCCACCTGTTTACGCAAATCTAAAAAATTGGTCGACGATTACTTCGCCCATAAAATACAGCTTGTCAAATCTAGCTCTTTCGAAAAATTAAAAGATTTGATTTTGCGAATTTTATTTTTTTTAAAATATGTACCTAATGTTTGAGTAAAGTTTGTTACAAAATTTTGTGTTGATGTCATCCACATTTTTGCAAGGACGCATATATCAGTTTGGATAGGTGCATTGTAATACTAAATAAAAGTATTCTCTTACTGTTATTCTTGAACAGTGATTTATGATCAATAAAATAACGAAACAATTTAATCACGTCTGCCGTATGTCAAAACAGAGATGCTACTGAAGACTGCACTGAAAATCATTTATGGTACTCGTAATTTAAAATAAATAGCGATAACGCTTATCAACCTGTAGACGTGACAGTAAAAACAGAAACTAAACTAAAAGATGTTTTCTACGAATTGCAATAACCGGATCACAATGCCGACGGTCCAGACTTTTTTATTGATCTGACGTCCGCTTATTGAATTAAACACTACATTTAGTTTGATTTTAGATGTTGTAATTCACATTTGATTACTTATAACTTGTCTAGATCTAGGGAAGGCTCAGCATCCTAAATATCGAAAAAATATGAAAGTACCAAATTGCCCGATGAACTGCATAAATGTACGTCCTTAGGTTATCCTCCACAAGAAAAACAACTCGAAAGTGTTTATGTTTACATCGGAAGGATGTCACGTAGAAATTAGTTTGATTTGAATGAATTTGTCTTCTCAAAACAGAGGATCAAAACTATTAAATAATAAGCTACAATCGACAAAATGTTCTGAATATCATTATTATAATTATTATTAAATAAAGAAAATAAAGAGGTTTGTATTTTTACATTTTCGGGAAAATGGGGTGACGCCTTCTTAATTTGATTAATAAAAAATATGAATGCAATGATGAATCACAAGTAAAAACTCATCATTTTGCACATTTGGGTAGAATTTATTTATTCGGCAAAATTTTGAGAGTTTTTTTGGGGATTTATTAACAATTTACCATGCTTACAATGACCTTAAAACGTCTGCAAGATTTCAAAGTATTCAGTTTTGCAATTCTTGATTGAAACAATAAAATAAATTGGCTGTCATTAATTTTTTTAAGATACCCTGTATAAGCAAATATAGACTCATCAAACTTTGCACATTCAACATAGGATTTGTTCAGCAAAATATTGAGGTAATTTTTCAATTTTTTAATTTCTTGTTTCTTCAATTTTCAAGTTCTTTATTTTTATTTTTGGTTTTCCCTACTTATTAGTTTTCATTTTCTTAATTTTATTCACAATTTTTCGTTTCCATTTCCTTTATTTTTTCAACATGTGTTTTGCAATTACACTGCGCTCCTCTATCTAACAACGAATGAAAAATTCATCACAATTGAAATCGGGGCGGGTGGGTGGGGCTTAATCTTTATTTATTAATTTTTTTAATATATAATGTTTTCTTTCAACAACAGGACAGTTAAACATGTTTTCAGTTTCTTGTTGGGAAAAGAAGACTTCGTACATTAACAAAAACGGGCAAAATATAAGCCCCGCCCACCCACCCGTTCTCAATTGTGACGAATTTTTTATTCATCGTGAGTTGAAGGGTGGAACTTAGTTGCAAAATCCTCATTTCTGTACAAGAGATTACCGTATGAAATATGTTTTTAAAAGGGTAGAATTTTCTAGGGTGGATGGGACATAAGTTTTTTTTCAACAATAGGATAGTTAAACATGTTTTCAGTTTCTTGTTTCCAGAGGAAGATTTCGTATTATAAGAAAAAATGGACAAAATATAAGCCCCGCCCACCCACCCCTTCCCAGTTATGATGAATTTTATATTTGCAAAATCCTCATTTCTCTACAAGAAATTACCATATGAAATATGTTTTTATAATATAAAAAAATTAAAACTCGCGTAATTTCAAATCAAAAAACTGCAAAATCTAGATATTGAAATGTCAGAAAATTGGAAAATCGGAAAACTGATAGGCATTTTACCAAAATTGAAATGTTGAAAAGGCGTGAAATCGACAATTTAAAAGAAGGCAAAATTTAAAAATTGAAAAAAACGAGATGTCGGGAAATCGAAAATACGAAAAATTAACAATATAGGGAAATCAAAATATCAAAAAATCGTAAAAACGAAAAACTGAAAAATTCAAAAAACGGGACATTGAGAAATCGAAAAATCCAAAACTTAAAAAATCGGAAAACTGAAGAATGAGCAACTGAAAAATCGGTAAATTGAAAATTCGCAAAACTAAAATGGCGAACAGTTGGGAAATCGAAAAGCGAAAATGTCGAAAAAACGGAAAATCGAAAAATCTAGAAATTAAAAAATTTTAAAAATCGATAAATCGAACTGAAAAATCAAATCTGAAAATTGAGCAACTAAAAAATGGATAAATCAAAAATTTTACAAATCCAAAAATTGAAGAAGCGAAAAATCGAAATCGGGAAATTTCAAAAATCAAAAATCGAGCATTAAAACATAAAAAAAATTGAAATATTGAAAAATTGAAAAACCAAAAAGTTTAAAAATCCAAAATCGAAACGTCGAAAAATCGACAATGAAACAATAAAAAAATCGAAACATTTTAAAATTAAAGAATCGAGAAATTAAAATATCGAAAAATTGTAAAGCCAGAAAATGAAAAATTTCCAAAATTAAAATGTTGAAAAGGTGAGAAATCGACAATTTCAAAGAAGAGAAATTTTAAAAATCGAAAAAGCGAGATGTTAGGATATCGAAATATTGAAAAATTTAAAAATTGGGAAATCGAAAGATCAAAAATTCGTAAAAACGAAAAATTGAAAAACCGAAAAATCAAGAAAACGAGAAATTAACAAATCAAAAAATACTAAAAAAAAAATCGAAAATTAATGAAACGAAAAAGTCGGTATATAAAAAAATCCTAAAACTGAAATGGCGAAAAGCTGGAAAATCGAAAAATTGAAAAATCGAAATATGTATCTACAATTGAAAAATCGAAAAGTGGAAAAATTGAAAAATCAAATAGGAAAATTGAGCAATCGAAAAATCTCGATAAACCAAAAATTTTACAAATCGAATAATTGAAAAATTGAAATCGGGAAAGTCCAAAAATCGAAAATCGAGCACTGAAACATAAAAAAATTGAAATATCGAAAAATTAAAAAACCAAAAAATTTTAAAATCCAAAATCGAAACGTCGAAAAATTGTAAAGCCAGAAAATGAAAAATTTCCAAAATTAAAATGTTGAAAAGGTGAGAAATCGACAATTTCAAAGAAGAGAAATTTTAAAAATCGAAAAAGCGAGATGTTAGGATATCGAAATTTTGAAAAATTTAAAAATTGGGAAATCGTAAGATCAAAAATTCGTAAAAACGAAAAATTGAAAAACCGAAAAATCAAGAAAACTAGAAATTAACAAATCGAAAAATACTAAATTAAAAAAATCGAAAAATTAATGAAACGAGAAAGTCGGTATATAAAAAAATCCTAAAACTGAAATGGCGAAAAGCTGGAAAAATAAAAAAATTGAAAATCGAAATATGTATCTACAATTGAAAAATCGAAAAGCGGAAAAATTGAAAAATCAAATAGGAAAATTGAGCAATCGAAAAATCTCGATAAATCAAAAATTTTACAAATCGAAAAGTTGAAAAAGCGAAAAATCGAAATCGGGAAAGTTCAAAAATCGAAAATCGAGCATTGAAACATAAAAAAATTTGAAATATTGAAAAATTGAAAAACCAAAAAGTTTAAAAATCCAAAATCTAAACGTTGAGAAATTGTAAAGCCAGAAAATGAAAAATTTCCAAAATTAAAATGTTGAAAAGATGAGAAATCGACAATTTCAAAGAAGAGAAATTTTAAAAGACGAAAAAGCGAGATGTTAGGATATCGAAATTTTGAAAAATTTAATAATTGAAAAAATTCGCAAAAATGAAAAATTGAAAAACCGAAAAATCAAGAAAACGAGAAATTAACAAATCAAAAAATACTAAATTAAAAAAATTGACAATTAATGAAACGAAAAAGTCGGTATATAAAAAAATCCTAAAACTGAAATGGCGAAAAACTGGAAAATCGAAAAATTGAAAAATCGAAATATGTATCTACAATTGAAAAATTGAAAAATCAAATAGGAAAATTGAGCAATCGAAAAATCTCGATAAACCAAAAATTTTACAAATCGAAAAATTGAAAAAGCGAAAAATCGAAATCGGGAAAGTTCAAAAATCGTAAATCGAGCATTGAAATATAAAAAAATTTGAAATATTGAAAAACTGAAAAACCAAAAAGTTTAAAAATCCAAAATCTAAACGTCGAGAAATTGTAAAGCCAGAAAATGAAAAATTTCCAAAATTAAAATGTTGAAAAGATGAGAAATCGACAATTTCAAAGAGAAATTTTAAAAATAGAAAAAGCGAGATGTTAGGACATCGAAATATTGAAAAATTTAAAAATTGGGAAATCGTAAGATCAAAAATTCGTAAAAACGAAAAATTGAAAAACCGAAAAATCAAGAAAACGAGAAATTAACAAATCAAAAAATACTAAATTAAAAAAATCGAAAAATTAATGAAACGAAAAAGTCGGTATATAAAAAAATCCTAAAATTGAAATGGCGAAAAGCTGGAAAATCAAAAAATTGAAAAATCGAAATATGTATCTACAATTGAAAAATCGAAAAGCGGAAAAATTGAAAAATCAAATAGGAAAATTGAGCAATCGAAAAATCTCGATAAACCAAAAATTTTACAAATCGAAAAATTGAAAAAGCGATAAATCGAAATCGGGAAAGTTCAAAAATCGAAAATGGAGCACTGAAACAAAAAAATTGAAATATTGAAAAATTGAAAATCCAAAATCGAAACGTCGAGAAGTTGTAAAGCCAGAAAATGAAAAATGTCCCAAATTAAAATGTTGAAAAGGTGAGAAATCGACAATTTCAAAGAGAAATTTTAAAAATTGAAAAAGTGATATGTTGGGATATCAAAATTTTGAAAAATTGAAAAAAACTGGGAAATCGAAAGATCAAAAATTCGTAAAAACGAAAAATTGAAAAACCGAAAAATCAAAAAAAAACGAGAAATTAAGAAATCGAAAAATACCAAATTTAAAAATCGAAAAATTAATGAAACGAAAAACTGAAAAATCGGTAAATTAAAAAATCCTAAAACTAAAATGGCGAAAAGCTGGAAAATCAAATACTGAAAAATTAAAAAAATTCCAAAATCGAAAATCAATTAAAAAATCGAGAATCAAAAGGTAAATAATCTCAAGTTATACTTAAATTTCAAAGTATTCGGTCCGGTAGTTTCGGAGATTGGCGTTTGTTGTAACTAATTCACCCACTACTTACCGAAAAAAGCGATATACAACACAAGAAAAATCGTGAAAATTACAACATTCATGGTGTATTGTACAACAGGCAAAGTGTGTCTGTACAGTAAAAGCATAATCAAGAACGCAATTATCTTAGCTAAGCGCTTTTTTTTAATTAAAAGGTATTATCTTTGCCTAATGGAAAGTACATTAACGTTGACAATTACAAAGCTTCACATTGAAATATAAATTAAAAAAAATAGTCCAACGCCTGACACAACAAGTACAGTAATTTTTCGTTCCACTTTTCTCCTTCAATAATAATAAATCACACAACCGACACACGATTTATTACGTTATTTACTCATATCTCTGCGATTTAGAAATATGCATAATTACGCACACGCCACAAATATTTCAGACGAATTTTCATAATACTTTTACATTGAAAACCTTGAAAATTATTGCGCTATCTAGTTAATGCTATATTTTCGACGTTCCATCGATAAAAAATGCGTCACCTTCACTTGTTTTGTTAATAATCAAAAACAATTCGTAGCATAAACGGAGACTTTATCCGTGCTTGTAACAACGTCATTACAAAAATTAATAACAGCAGCTGACCTTTACCGGGCCCTTGAACGACTCCCCAGTAAAAATTAAGTTAATCTCACGATGTCTTTTTAATCTGTGTTAAAAGTACAATTTAAAACTGTATTATCAGTAGCACCTAATGGCAGCGATAAAACGCGACGTCCCACATAACAAACAACAAAAGTCCACCTTGACGAATGCCACATTTATTATTTTTATTATCTAGACGATAAACGTAGTCGAGACATGTTAAAAGTAGCAGTTCAACAATTTGACAGGTTGATATATATCATCCATATTACACAAATCCTGCGTACAGTTCCTACAATATTTCAAAATTCCTTCAGGACTTTGGTAATTTTCGCAAAAACCCCCAGTCGTGTTTTCAGGAGGGGTCCAGCAGTCCCTCATAGCTAAACGAAGAGCACCATCTAAAACAATCTTACTAAAAAAAACAAAAGTCATAAAACGATAATTTTACTATTAAACCACTGAATGGACTCGAAACATTGCGAATTCGGACCGTCGCACTCATTAACAAACCCTGGTGCCAACAGGTTACTGCAAACTTCGGAAGTTACATAGCCGGTTTGGCAACGGTAACATACAATGGTGTTACCTGTAATAAAATCGTATTGGTTAAGTCGTTAATAAATTCGAGAAAAAGCAAAAGTCTACGTTTGCTCCTTGCCGCATTTATACGACTGTGCAATTTCACTCCGAGCAAACATCGCAAATCGCCTCAATTTATTTAAACGTCACAAAATTACGTTTTGTTTAACAACGATATAAAACGTCGAAAATATTGCGGCGTTAGTGCGTTCATTTTGGGCAATTTGTTTGCGAAAAGCCGAGAATCAACAGACGGGAACTCGTTTCTTTCTTTATTTTGCGCCCTTCGGGGGGAATTATCGTAAAGCTAGTCGATAAAGGTGGTGATTTCGGACAGATTTTTGCTTTCAAGAAATTTGAATATTGGCGACTTACCGAGGTACGGGAGAACGGAGAAAAACGAGCACAACGCAGCCAACTTCATGACTAATGGAAGTTTTAAGTTCGCCAGCGATATTTGTGCATTATCTGTGATAGATAATGCGTGAATTATGGGGGTGCGGGGTCGTAACTCGCTTTGAAATATTGATGCTCGAAATAACGATAATAAAGTACGGAAAAAGCGTTCCGTGTGTCTGTCTGTCTGCCCATCCATCATTCACGTTCATACAGAAATTAGTTTAAAACCTCAGCATTTAAACTCGAAGTCCCCATTTTCCGTAGCGTCGTTCCGAATCACAATTTTCTCGTTAATCCCGCAGCACGAGCTCTTCTAATTAGTTATGAGATCGAAGCCTTACTTTACGAGACGAACTTAACTTAACACAGGATGTTACGACATCTTAGCGCTCTTTCATAACCCCTGATATTACCCGATCTGGCGTTTAATTGGAGAAACGGCACTTTTATTGGGCGATTAAGCGGCAATTGTCAAACGCGGTCGAAATTTATCGAGGATTATGTACAATAAAGTCGAAAATGACCGTATTCATCATTGCATGCAACGTAATTGGCGCAGTCGGGAGGATGTCGATCTGGTGTAAACAAATGTGGGGTATGCAAAACACGTCCTGGAGGAATGGGGGTGGGTTTGGGTCGTGACGAGAGGGTGCAAGGAACCCTTCTTGACAGAGTCATATAAGTTGGATGCGAAACCACAAACAAGGGAAATCTAAGAGGACTACCCGAGCTTTGATGAAAACTGATGTCGGGGCATGATGAACGGGGAAAAGTGAGAAAAATTGGGAGGGGGCAATAAATTAAGGTGACACTGCGTCTGGATGTCTTCTCTATTTCGTCTTGCTTTATTTTAATAAAGTCGTCAAAGTCAAGTCGTGTTTTCTTGTCAGGTTGTCTGTGTTGACGAATTTATTAGACAGATCTTTTGTGTGACGGTATTTCATCTTTTCGCTATGAAACTCAGTGCTCCATCTGTTCGGTGAACGGTGTATAATAGGCGTGCGTCGTCCCCGTCCGGAATTAATTTCCCTAAATGCGTACTCTCAACCCCGAATTAGGAATCTACCCCCGATCCCTCGGGAAACATTTAAAAAAGTATCAAACATTTAAATTAAATTTAATTCATCTGTAGGCAGAATTGTCTTGGGAGATACAATCACAGCATGCAATATTTTTCCGACAGAGAAACTCGCTGAATTATATTTTCATTCGAAATGGAAACTAGAACCTTGCAAGAAATCCACCCCATCATAATCCACCCACAACATTTCCACTTTCATTAAAAAACCCATTCATTCTCTAATAAACGCTCCTATTCCTCTAACATTTGTCGCTTTAGCACTTCCCCCTGAAACGTCGGAAATTTTATATCGCTCCATTGAAAAGGAAAACCTGAAAGATTTCCCAGAAATATTGCTTTCAATTATTGTATCGAGCAAATGTTTACCCTTAGAAACAAACACTTTGAGCAATTCTACGAGCAACTTTAATTAAATTGGCTAAAGAACCGTGAATTAATAAAAAGAAACTAGTAAACAACCCTTCAGTAGTTCCATTCAATATAACGCACCCTTATTTGTAAAAGCCCGATTCATCCCTCCATAAAAAATTCAGGAGATCCATGCAGAAAGCAATATCGTCGCGGAAGGTAAATTTAACCCCCTTTCATCCCCCAATCCCACAAATTTTATTTATCTCCACGAAAGCGAGTAGTTAAACGGAATTTATCGGGACTATTTATACTCGAGGGGTGCAATATACAGTGCGACAACACACCTCCGTCCTTGAACTTGAAATAAATCAAAGCCAACCACTGTTTCCAAGTGGCTGCTTTCAGGTATTCAGGCGAAAGCGAGAGTTTTCCTCCCCGCTAGGGAAAATATTGTACACGTTGTATTAATACTTTATTGACACTCCAGAGGTTCGTCGGTATGTCTGTCTGCACGTCCGTTGCAGTTTCTCTATTTGTCAAAGCCGTTTTGATTTCAGATACCTGTCAAGCAACAAGCTGGTCCACCTCAAAGACGGGATTTTCCTCAATCTGACGCTCCTCCGGATCCTGTAAGTATCGCATGTCTAAAGGGTTTAAAATCTCGTCTCCGACAAAGTTACTCTATTTCTGGCTTTCCTGTCGTGTTGGCGTTTATCTTTATTTAGAATTCCGGCAATCAAAACCGAAAGTCGGATTCAAAGGGGATGAGTTTTATCAAATTTTCTACGAGAGAGCAAACAGGGCAAAAATGAGATAACGATGTGGCGGCTGAGCCGGGAAAGTCAGATTTAGACCGTTTTAGGGTTTCTCACTTCGCTTTATTAATTAAATGAAAATTCGCTTTGTTTGTTTTCTTGCGAACTCAATTTACCTTGATTCGGAACTTGAAAAAATCACATTGTTTTTTTCGTGAAAGTACAAATATTATCCTTATCCTTATGATCTGACTTGCAAATCCTGATTTGATATCTTTGGCAACGGTTTTCCATTAAGAATGTGATCTGAACAAGCAAAAATCTTTCCAGGACGTTGAATGAGAACCTTATTGAGACGATCGAAGTGGCCGTTTTCACCGACGTTCCACGGTTAATTTCATTGTAAGTAAAAAGGGCGGCGGGAAAAGGTGTTAAGAAATCGGTTTCAGGACGTTCGAGCATAACCAATTTGATGAGCTAGACAGTGGGGTGCTGAAGCCGCTGCAGAAGCTGGAGCATATGTGAGTTTTTATTGATAATTTGATTTACTTTGGAGATTAAATTTTGTTGGTCGTCGTTGGGGACAGAAAATAGGTTTGAGGGTAATGGTTTGAACTAAAAATTGACATTTACTGACCAGTTTTCACTAATTGGAAGACGAAAAAGAACAGAATTACAGAAAAAAATACTAAATAACATTAGATCAATTTGTTCTGCTTTGATTTTTTCTGTTCTGTATGTGTGGTTTATTAATCCGCCTTTTTTTATTTAATTTTTACAAAAAAAAACAGAACTCTAACAAAAATTTAAAGTTATTCACAATATTTAAAAAGACTAAGGTTCTTTCGAATACAAAACACTTGGCGTTAAGTTTCTTTTCAAATTCGTTCAAAAACCGGATGATAGGAGCCCTCGAGAATTTTTCTAATTTTCTCCAAAAAAAAAACACTAAAAACTCTTTCACTTTATTTAAAAAAGATTGCTTCAAACTCTTAAAAAAAACACCTAGAGCCAAGATCTTTTCAAATTCGTTCAAAAACTGAACACTTGAAACCCTCGACATTATTTCACAATTTTGATAAGATAAAACAATGAAGTTTCTGTCCCATTATTAACAAAAATCTAGGGAGAACCCAATGATTCTTTCGAACTCTTTCGAAAACAAAACATTTAGCGTTAAGTTCTTTTCAAACTTGTTCAAAAACCGAATTTATTTAGAAAAAGTCTCTAGAAGATCATTCTTTTTTCACTCTTTCGAAAAAAAAAACCACTTAGAGACGAGATCTTTTCAAATTCGTTCAAAAACCGAAGCTTAGGAGTCCTCGAAATCTTTTCAAATTCTTTCTAAAATAAAACGCTGAAGATTCTTTCACATTATTTAAAAAAAACTCTAAGGAATCGTAAGATTCCTTCAAACTCTTTCGAAAAAAAACAACCAAAATCTTCTCAAATTCATTCAAAAATCGAAGCTTAAGAGCTCTGCAGATCTTCTCAAAAGCTTTTTAAAATAGAACAATAAAGATTCTTTGACATTACGAATCCTAAGATTCTTTTAAACTCTGTCGACAACAAAATATTTAGAGCCAAGATTTTTTCAAATTTTTTCTGCGATAAAACTGAAGATTCTTTCACATTAAAGAGACTCTAGGTGATCCAAAGATTCCTTTCAATTCTTTCGAAAAAAAGCCTAGAGCCGAACTCTTGTGAAACTAATTTATAAACCGAAGCTTAAAAAAATCAATGTAAGTTATTTCGCATTATTTAAAAGAAACTCTAGGACCCCAATATTCCTTCAAACTTCACACAAACAAAGTATTTGGTGCCAAGATCATTTCAAATTTTTCCACTATAAAACAGTGAAGATTCTTTCACATTAAAAAGACTCTAGGATTCCTTTCAACTGTTTCGAAAAAAAATATGTAGAGCCGAAATCTTTTCAACTTATTTAAAAACCGAACACTTGGAGCCCTCGAGATCTTTTCAAATTCTTTCTAAAATAAAACTTTCACATTATTAAAAAAAATATATATCTAGAAAACCCTAACATTCTTTCAGACTCTTTGGAAAACAAAACACTTGGCGCTAAGATCTTTTCAAATTCGTACGGCAACCGAACATTAGGAGCCCTCTAGATCTTTTCAAATTCTTTCTAAAATAAAACACTGAAGATTCTTTCACATTATTTAACAAAAGACTCTAAGGAATCATAAGATTCCTTCAAACTCTTTCGAAAAAAAAAACAACCAAAATCTTCTCAAATTCATTCAAAAATCGAAGCTTAGGAGCTCTCGAAATCTTTTCAAATTCTTTTTAAAATAGAACAATAAAAATTCTTTCACATTACGACTCCTAAAATTCTTTTAAACTCTGTCGAAAACAAAATATTTATAGAGCCAAGATTTTCTCACTTTTTTTCTGCGATAAAACAGATTCTTTCACATTAAAAAGACTCTAGGAGATCCAAAGATTCCTTTCAACTCTTTCGAGAAAAAAAAACCTAGAGCCAAACTCTTAAAAACGGAAGCTTAAAAAAATCAATGTAAGTTATTTCGCATTATTTAAAAGAAACTCTAGGATCCCAATATTCCTTCAAACTTCACACAAACAAAGTATTTGGTGCCAAGATCATTTCAAATTTTTCCACTATAAAACAGTGAAGATTCTTTCACATTAAAAAGACTCTAGGATTCCTTTCAACTGTTTCGAAAAAAAATATGTAGAGCCGAAATCTTTTCAACTTATTTAAAAACCGAACACTTGGAGCCCTCGAGATCTTTTCAAATTCTTTCTAAAATAAAACTTTCACATTATTAAAAAAATATATATCTAGAAAACCCTAACATTCTTTCAGACTCTTTGGAAAACAAAACACTTGGCGCTAAGATCTTTTCAAATTCGTACGGCAACCGAACATTAGGAGCCCTCTAGATCTTTTCAAATTCTTTCTAAAATAAAACACTGAAGATTCTTTCACATTATTTAACAAAAGACTCTAAGGAATCATAAAATTCCTTCAAACTCTTTCAAAAAAAACCAACCAAAATCTTCTCAAATTCGTTCAAAAACCGAAGCTTAGGAGCTCTCGAGATCTTTTCAAATTCTTTTTAAAATAGAACAATAAAGATTCTTTCACATTACGAATCCTAAGATTCTTTTCCACTCTTTCGAAACAAAAGTGTCAAATTCTTGTCAAATTTATTAAAAAACCGAAGCTTAGGAACCCTCGGGATCTTTTTAAATTCTTTTTAAAATTAAAACAATGAAAAATATTTCACTTTATTAAAAGGGACTCTAGAATCCTAATATTCCTTCAAACTTTTTCGAAAAAAAAAACACCTAGAACCAAGGTCTTTTCAAAATCGTTAAAAAAAAGAACACTGGAACCGCTCGAGATTTTTTCAATTTTTTTCTAAAATGAAACTTTTACATTATTTAAAAAAAGAATCTAGGGAACTCTAAAGTTCTTGCAAACTCTTTCGAGAACATAATATTTGGAGTCAACATCTTTTCAAATTTTTTCTACAATCAAATACTGAAGGTTCTTTCACATTATAAAGACTCTCGGAGATCCTAAGATTTTTTTCAACACTTTCGAAAACACCTAGAGTCAAATTCTTGTCAAATTCAGTAAAAAACCGAATCTTAGGAACCCTCGGGATCTTTTTAAATTCTTTTTAAAATGAAAACAATGAAATATATTTCACATTATTACAAGGGACTCTAGAATCCTAATATTCCGCCAAACTTTTTCGAAAAAAAAAAACGCCTAGAACCAAGATCTTTTCAAAATCGTTCAAAAAACGAACACTTGAACGGCTCGAGATTTTTTCAAATTGTTTCTGAAATGAAATTTTTACATTATTTAAAAAAGAATCTAGGGAACTCTAAGATTCTTGCAAACTCTTTCGAAAACAAAATATTTGGAGCCAACATCTTTTCAAATTTTTTCTACAATCAAATACTGAAGGTTCTTTCACATTATAAAGACTCTCGGAGATTCTAAAATTCTTTTCAACTGTTTCGAAAACACCTAGGGTCAAATTCTTGTCAAATTGAGTAAAAAAAACGAAGCTTAGGAACCCTCGGGATCTTTTTAACTTTTTAAAATTTAAACAATGAAAAATATTTCACATTATTAAAAGGAACTCTCGAATCCTAATATTCCTTCAAACTTTTTCGAAAAAAAACACCTAGAACCAAGGTTTTTTCAAAATCGTTAAAAAAACGGACACTAGAACCGCTCGAGATTTTTTCAAATTTTTTCTAAAATGAAATTTTTACATTATTTAAAAAAAGAATCTAGGGAACTCTAAGATTCTTGCAAACTCTTTCGAAAAGAAAATATTTGGAGCCAACATCTTTTCAAATTTTTTCTACAATCAAATACTGAAGATTCTGGCACATTATAAAGACTCTCGGAGATCCTAAGATTCTTTTCAACTGTTTCGAAAACACCTAGAGTCAAATTCTTGTCAAATTCATTAAAAAACCGAAGCTTAGGAACCCTCGGGATCTTTTTAAAATCTTTTTAAAATTAAAACAATGAAAAATATTTCACATTATTACAAGGGACTCTAGAATCCTAATATTCCGCCAAACTTTTTCGAAAAAAAAACACCTAGAACCAAGTTCTTTTCAAAATCGTTCAAAAAACGAACACTTGAACCGCTCGAGATTTTTTCAAATTCTTTCTAAAATGAAATTTTTACATTATTTAAAAAAAGAATCTAGGGAACTCTAAGATTCTTGCAAACTCTTTCGAAAAGAAAATATTTGGAGCCAACATCTTTTCAAATTTTTTCTACAATCAAATACTGAAGATTCTTTCACATTATAAAGACTCTCGGAGATCCTAAGATTCTTTTCAACTGTTTCGAAAACACCTAGAGTCAAATTCTTGTCAAATTCAGTAAAAAACCGAATCTTAGGAACCCTCGGGATCTTTTTAAATTCTTTTTAAAATTAAAACAATGAAATATATTTCACATTATTACAAGGGACTCTAGAATCCTAATATTCCTTCAAACTTTTTCGAAAAAAAAAACACCTAGAACCAAGGTTTTTTCAAAATCGTTAAAAAAACGAACACTAGAACCGCTCGAGATTTTTTCAAATTCTTTCTAAAATGAAATTTTTACATTATTTAAAAAAAGAATCTAGGGAACTCTAAGATTCTTGCAAACTCTTTCGAATACAAAATATTTGGAGCCAACATCTTTTCAAATTTTTTCTACAATCAAATACTGAAGATTCCTTCACATTATAAAGACTCTCGGAGATGCTAAGATTCTTTTCAACTCTTTCGAAAACACCTAGAGTCAAATTCTTGTCAAATTCAGTAAAAAACCGAATCTTAGGAACCCTCGGGATCTTTTTAAATTCTTTTTAAAATTAAAACAATGAAATATATTTCACATTATTACAAGGGACTCTAGAATCCTAATATTCCTTCAAACTTTTTCGAAAAAAAAAACACCTAGAACCAAGATCTTTTCAAAATCGTTAAAAAAACGAACACTAGAACCGCTCGAGATTTTTTCAAATTTTTTCTAAAATGAAACTTTTACATTATTTAAAAAAAGAATCTAGGGAACTCAAAAATTCTTGCAAACTCTTTCGAGAACAAAATATTTGGAGTCAACATCTTTTCAAATTTTTTCTACAATCAAATACTGAAGATTCCTTCACATTATAAAGACTCTCGCAGATCCTAAGATTCTTTTCAACTCTTTCGAAAACACCTAGAGTCAAATTCTTGTCAAATTCAGTAAAAAACCGAATCTTAGGAACCCTCAGGATCTTTTTAAATTCTTTTTAAAATTAAAACAATGAAATATATTTCACATTATTACAAGGGACTCTAGAATCCTAATATTTCGCCAAACTTTTTCGAAAAAAAAAAACACCTAGAACCAAGATCTTTTCAAAATCGTTAAAAAAACGAACACTAGAACCGCTCGAGATTTTTTCAAATTGTTTCTAAAATGAAACTTTTACATTATTTAAAAAAAGAATCTAGGGAACTCTAAAATTCTTGCAAACTCTTTCGAGAACAAAATATTTGGAGTCAACATCTTTTCAAATTTTTTCTACATTCAAATACTGAAGATTCTGGCACATTATACAGACTCTCGGAGATCCTAAGATTTTTTCAACTCTTTCGAAAACACCTAGAGTCAAATTCTTGTCAAATTCAGTAAAAACCGAAGCTTAGGAACCCTCGGGATCTTTTCAAATTCTTTTTAAAATTAAAACAATGAAACATATTTCACATTATTAAAAGGGACTCTAGATTATAATATTCCTTCAAATTTTTTCGAAAAAAAAAAAAAACACCTAGAACCAAGATATTTTCAAAATCGTTAAAAAAACGAACAGTTGAACCGCTCGAGATTTTTTCAAATTCTTTCTAAAATGAAATTTTTACATTATTTAAAAAAAGAATCTAGGAAACTCTAAGATTCTTGCAAACTCTTTCGAAAAGAAAATATTTGGAGCCAACGTCTTTTCAAATTTTTTCTACAATCAAATACTGAAGATTCTGGCACATTATAAAGACTCTCGGAGATCCTAAGATTTTTCAACTCTTTCGAAAACACCTAGAGTCAAATTCTTGTCAAATTCAGTAAAAACCGAAGCTTAGGAACCCTCGGGATCTTTTTAAATTCTTTTTAAAATTAAAACAATGAAAAATATTTCACATCATTAAAAGGGACTCTAGAATTATAATATTCCTTCAAACTTTTTTGAAAAAAAAAACACCTAGAACAAAGGTCTTTTCAAAATCGTTAAAAAAACGAACACTTGAACCGCTCGAGATTTTTTCCAATTGTTTCTAAAATGAAATTTTTACATTATTTAAAAAAGAATCTAGGGAACTCTAAGATTCTTGCAAACTCTTTCGAAAACAAAATATTTGGAGCCAAAACATATTTCACATTATTAAAAGGGACTCTAGATTCTAATATTCCTTCAAATTTTTTCGAAAAAAAAAACACCTAGAACCAAGATATTTTCAAAATCGTTAAAAAAACGAACACTTGAACCGCTCGAGATTTTTTCAAATTCTTTCTAAAATGAAATTTTTACATTATTTAAAAAAAGAATCTAGGGAACTCTAAGATTCTTGCAAACTCTTTCAAAAAGAAAATATTTGGAGTCAACATCTTTTCAAATTTTTTCTACAATCAAATACTGAAGATTCTGGCACATTATAAAGACTCTCGGAGATCCTAAGATTTTTTCAACTCTTTCGAAAACACCTAGAGTCAAATTCTTGTCAAATTCAGTAAAAACCGAAGCTTAGGAACCCTCGGGATCTTTTTAAATTCTTTTTAAAATTAAAACAATGGAAAATATTTCACATCATTAAAAGGGGCTCTAGAATCCTAATATTCCTTCAAACCTCTTCGAAAAAAAAAACACCTAAAACCAAGATCTTTTCAAAATCGTTAAAAAAACGAACACTAAAACCGCTCGAGATTTTTTCAAATTCTTTCTAAAATGAAATTTTTACATTATTTAAAAAAGAATCTAGGGAACTCTAAGATTCTTGCAAACTCTTTCGAAAACTAAATATTTGGTGCCAACATCTTTTCAAATTTTTTCTACAATCAAATACTGAAGATTCTTTCACATTATAAAGACTCTCGGAGATCCTAAGATTCTTTTCAACTCTCTCGAAAACACCGAGAGTCAAATTCTTGTCAAATTCATTAAAAAACCGAAGCTTAGGAACCCTCGAGATCTTTTTAAATTCTTTTTAAAATTAAAACAATGAAACATATTTCACATTATTAAAAGGGACTCTAGATTCTAATATTCCTTCAAATTTTTTCGAAAAAAAAAACACCTAGAACCAAGATATTTTCAAAATCGTTAAAAAAACGAACACTTGAACCGCTCGAGATTTTTTCAAATTCTTTCTAAAATGAAATTTTTACATTATTTAAAAAAAGAATCTAGGGAACTCTAAGATTCTTGCAAACTCTTTCAAAAACAAAATATTTGGAGCCAACATCTTTTCAAATTTTTTCTACAATCAAATACTGAAGATTCCTTCACATTATAAAGACTCTCGGAGATCCTAAGATTCTTTTCAACTCTTTCGAAAACACCTAGAGTCAAATTCTTGTCAAATTCAGTAAAAAACCGAAGCACCGAAGCTTAGGAACCCTCGGGATCTTTTTAAATTCTTTTTAAAATTAAAACAATGGAAAATATTTCACATTATTAAAAGGGGCTCTAGAATCCTAATATTCCTTCAAACCTCTTCGAAAAAAAAAACACCTAAAACCAAGATCTTTTCAAAATCGTTAAAAAAACGAACACTAAAACCGCTCGAGATTTTTTCAAATTCTTTCTAAAATGAAATTTTTACATTATTTAAAAAAGAATCTAGGGAACTCTAAGATTCTTGCAAACTCTTTCGAAAACTAAATATTTGGTGCCAACATCTTTTCAAATTTTTTCTACAATCAAATACTGAAGATTCTTTCACATTATAAAGACTCTCGGAGATCCTAAGATTCTTTTCAACTGTTTCGAAAACACCTAGAGTCAAATTCTTGTCAAATTCATTAAAAAACCGAAGCTTAGGAACCGTCGCGATCTTTTTAAATTCTTTTTAAAATTAAAACAATGAAAAATAAAAAAGGGGCTCTAGATTCTAATATTCCTTCAAACTTATTCGAAAAAAAAACAACTAGAAACAAGATCTTTTCAAAGTCGTTAAAAAAACGAATACTTGAACCGCTCGAGATTTTTTCAAATTCTTTCTAAAATGAAATTTTTACATTATTTAAAAAAAGAATCTAGGGAACTCTAAGATCCTTTCGAAAAGAAACCCGTTCAAAAACCGAATGATCGAGATTTTTTCAAATTTTTTCCAAAATAAAACACTGAAAATTCTTTCACATTTTCAAGAACAAAATACTAGAAACCCTGTTTTCAAATTCTTTCAAATACAAAACAAAGGTTCCGACATTGATTCAAATGTTTAAAAAAAATTGGTTGAAAGTTATTTAGACAGAACTTCCCTCACTCTTGAAGCATAGGGATAACTCCTATAAGATAAGTTAAAATAATAAGTTGTCGAAAGATGTGAATTTTTTACGGTTTCATATAAAACTATTGCTTATTTAGAAAGTTTTTCAAATTTTAAGGTAACGTCATTAAGTTTTTGAAGGAGGTGAAGAAAAAATTGATTAGCTGTTTCCCATGTTACAATAACCTTAAAGTTCTTGTCAGATTTCGTAGCAGTTCATCAAACGGATCCCTTTATAATGTTTCCCTAACTAACCCTTTCGAAGTAAACATGTTTCATATAAAACAGGTTAGAACCACCATCCAGCCTAAAAACATAGGATTAAATTTAACTTTGTAATCACCTATCCCACCACCAGTATCCCCAATAGACGTCAAAGAAAATTGCAACATTATTACATGTTAATTATTATTGGTCTATTAAATGTCAATCTTATCAACCGAGTTTAACACGCCTACTAGTTTACCCGATACCCATTAACTAAATGAAGCTAATAAACCACAACGACCCATAGACAGGTAATCACAAAATTATGATAACCATCAAATGGCGATTTTATGCACAAAAAACAATTTCACCATTAAGTACGCATTCAGCGCTGTCTATAAAAATATTTTTTCCAATGCTTTCCTTAAACCACACTTTGTGTTTGTATAGTTTGTATATTTGGTTTCTAAAGCGACACTTCAATGAAAAGAAAAATTAAAGACCTTCATTAATCATATTATCAATACACTCTATACTCTATATAATCGGAAAAAGTCGTCCAGTGAGCCCTGAAATTTATTTTTAAAATAATGATGTTGCAATTGTTAGTTATTTGACCGTAAATGCCAAACGCGTTGGTGTTGCCAAGATAATTTTGTCAACATTAAATTTCAAAGGTTGCTAGACGCCTTTTTTTCTCGAGCGACAAAGTTCTATTTTCCGTTCACGGTGCACAAACATCTATTTTGAACACGTTTTGTAGAAGTGCACCCTCTTTGTTGATCAATTGGTCAATTAATTAAGTCGACGACAACACGAAAAACCTTATAACTGTCGACTGGTCCAACTTATTATTATTCAATAAAATGAGAAACCCTTGAAAATGTCTATCATCGACGAGACACACAATGGCCCTCGACACACAATTTTGTGGACGTTGATTAATCGACGTCGGATATAAATATTCAATGGTCGAGAATGTCGAGTTATTTCTTTTCAGAATCAACCCCCATTAACTAGACACAAACACGAAACCCTTGTAATTAAGCACCACTTAAAAATAGACAGACCCTCGAAGTAATCCACTTCGCCCCCTAATTAACCCCCGCATTCTAGATACTTCGATCGCTTCGAGCTCTGCATCAACGCCCTGCACGTTAAGGATTGCTACCCGAAAGGAGACGGAATATCCAGTCAGGAACACCTGTTGGACAATCCCGTCCTCAGAGCCAGGTGAGACCCTTCCCGTTATCGTAACAACCCTAAATCAATTAGATGACGCCACGATTTCGCACGGGTTTAACGAGGCGCGAAAATCGAACCCGAAATCGTCCTTATTTTTTCTGTTGTTATCAATGCAAGAAAATATTAAAAAGTTAAATGTTACATGAAAATGTAACCGCTGTAATAGACATGAGATGTCAATAGGGTAAGTAATGCGTTACGAATACGAAAAGTTGTGTTAGTAGTGCGTAAATGTCGAAATCAGTCAATTCTATACTCCATTTATCGAACAGATGGAGTTGTAAAAAGGCGTGATTTTCACGTAATTTTGAAACCCTAAGAGTATTGGTTGAGGGTTATCCTCAGTTGAACATTTTTACATTCAAAGTGAGTTTGTAACAGTTTTTTGAAAATTTTTTGGAATAAAAAAAATTGTACTTTATAAAGAATTGCCTAACTTCCGTTCGAACATTTTTTCTTTTAAGAATTTATGCAAATTTTCTATTTTTCAGCTATTTTAAGAGGTATAGTAGAAATGGTTTCAAAGTGACCATTTACGAAAACTAGTTGATTTTTTTTACCCTTGAACAGAACTCATTTGAACACATCAGATTCGAAATCCAAAAGAAAATCTGTATAAAGTAATTCTTTTTGCCATTTAAATAAAGTCCCAACATTTTTTTGGAAAATTTTCTGAAAATATCTTGATTTTTCCGGCTGCTTAAAGCCCTATAGCAAAAATAGAATCAGTTTGATTTTTTTTTTAATTTTTGAAAATTATTTTCTCATTTTTTTCGGTCACCTTAAGAGTCATAGTGAAATTTCAGGTTGATCATTTACGAAAAATTTTCTATTAATTAGTCTTTTTCCCACTTGTATATAACCTGTTTAAACACTTCAGATTCGTAATCTACAAAAAATTATATCTAGAGATTGTCCCTTTTGTCATTTGATTATAATCCTTTCCAGTTTTTTTTTTTTTTGGAAAATTTTCAAAAAATAATCCTGATTTTCTGGTCTGCTTAAAGCCCTACAGGAAAATGACTTCAGATTCGTAATGTCCGGACAATTCTCGATAAGGCAGTACATTTTTTCATTCAAATAGAATTCGCAATAACAGCTTTTTGAACATTTTTTTGGAATTCAACATTCTCTTTTTATCGGTTATTTGTGTCAAATCAGCGAAAGTTACTTTAGATTTGTAATCCTCAAAAAAAAAAATTGTAATCCACAAAAATTGGTTACACCTCCTTCTATTCGAATAGAATCAGTTCCAACGTTTTCTTTTTTGAAAATTTTTCAAATTATTTTCCCACTTTTGTCGACCATTTTAAAAGACAGCGAAATGGCTTCAGTGTTGATCATTTACGAAAAATTTTCTATAAACTAGTGTCTTTTCGACTTAAATATAACTAGTTTAAATAGTTTAGATTCCTAATTTACAAAAAATTTGGATACAATCTCCTCCAACATTTTTTTGGCAAATGTTCATAAAATATAATAATAATTTTTTCGGCTGTTTAAAGCACTATAGCAAAAATGACTTCAAATTTGTAATCTGCGGACGAATCTTGATAAGCCAATGGAAGTATTTTTCAATTCAAGTAGAATTTTGTTGAAAATTGTTTTTAAATCCAAGTTTCTCCCTTTCTCGGTTATTTGTGGCAAATCAGCAAAAGTGACTTTAGATTTGTAAACTTCAAAAAAAAAATACCTGTAAAGAACTGCCTATTATTCAACACCTCTTTCCATTCAAATAGTCAGTTTGAATTTTTTTTTTAATTTTTGAAAATTATTTTCTCATTTTTTCGGTCACCTTAAGAGTCGTAGTGAAATTTCAGGTTGATCATTTGCGAAAAATTTTCTGTTAATCAGTCTTTTTCCCACTTGAATATAACCTGTTTAAACACTTCAGATTCGTAATCTGCAAAAAATTATGTCTAGAGGTTGTCCATTTTGTCATTTGATTATAATCCTTTCCAGTATTTTTTTTTTTTGGAAAATTTTCAGAAAATTATCCTGATTTTCTGGTCTGCTTAAAGCCCTATAGGAAAATTACTGCAAATACGTAATCTGCGGACATTTCTCGATAAGGCAGTACATTTTTTCATTCAAATAAAATTCGCAATAGCAGTTTTTTGAACTTTTTTTTGGAATTCGAGATCCTCTTTTTCTCGGTTATTTGTGACAAATTAGCGAAAGTTACTTTCGATTTGTAATCCTCAAAAAAAAAAATTTGTAATCCATAAAAATTAGCTATACCTCCTTCTATTCGAATAGAATCAGTTCGAACTTTTTTTTTTGAAAATTTTTGCAAATTATTTTCCCACTTTTGTCGACCATTTTAAAAGCCATAGCGAAAATGGCTTCAGTGTTGATCATTTACGAAAAATTTTCTATAAACTAGTGTCTTTTCGATTGAAATATAACTAGTTTAAATAGTTTAGATTCGTAATTTACAAAAAATTTTGATAAAGTCTCCTCCAACATTTTTTTGGCAAATGTTCATAAAATATATGACTTCAAATTTGTAATCTGCGGACGAATCTTGATAAGCCAATGTAAGTATGTTTCAATTCAAGTACAGCTGGTAGAATTTTGTTGAAATTTTTTTTTTAATCCAAGTTTCTGTTTTTCTCGGTTATTTGTGGCAAATCAGCAAAAGTGACTTTAGATTTGTAAACTTCAAAAAAAAAAATGCCTGTAAAGAACTGCCTATTAATCAGCTTCTCTTTCCATTGAAAGTCAGTTTGAATTTTTTTTTTGAAAATTTTTGCAAATTATTTTCTCATTTTTTCGGTCACCATAAAAGTTATAGCAAAAATTCAAGTTGATCGTTTACGAAAAATTTTCTAATAATTAATCTTTATTTTTCCTACTTGAATATAATCTGTTTAAACACTTCAGATTCATAAACTACAAAAAAATTCTGTCTACGGTTGTCCGTTTTGTCATTTGATTAAAATCCCTTCCAATATTTTTTTTTTTTAAATTTTTAGAAAATAATCCTGATTTTCTTGTCTATTTAAAGCCCTATTGGAAAATTACATCAGATTGGCAATCTGCCGAGAATTCTCGATAAGGCAGTGTACTTTTCCATTCAAGTACAACTCGCAAAAGCAATTTTTGAAAATTTTTTGGAATTAGAGATCCTGTTTTTCTCGGTTATTTGTGACAAATCAGCGAAAGTTACTTTAGATTTATAATCTTCAAAGACAAATTTGTAATCCATTAAATTGGCTCCACCTCCTTCTATTCGAATAGAAACAGTTCGAGCTTTTTCTTTTTAAATTTTTGAAAATTATTTTCCCATTTTATTCGACCATTTTAAGAGCCATAACGAAAATGGCTTCACGCTTGATCATTTATGAAAAAATGTCTATAAACTAGTGTTTTTTCAACTTGAATATAACCGGTTTGAATAGTTCAGATTTCTAATCTACAAAAAATTCTGTCTACGGTTGTCCATTTTGTCATTTGAGTAAAATCCCTTCCAGTATTTTTTTTTTTGAAAATTTTCAGAAAATAATCTTGATTTTCTTGTCTACTTAAAGCCCAATTGGAAAATTACATCGGATTGGCAATCTGCCGAGAATTCTCGATAAGGCAGTGTACTTTTCCATTCAAGTACAATTCGCAAAAGCAATTTTTGAAATTTTTTTGGAATTAGAGATCCTGTTTTTCTCGGTTATTTGTGACAAATCAGCGAAAGTTACTTTAGATTTATAATCTTCAAAGAAAAATTTGTAATCCATAAAAATTGGCTCCACCTCCTTCTATTCGAATAGAAACAGTTCGAGCTTTTTCTTTTTAAATTTTTGAAAATTATTTTCCCATTTTATTCGACCATTTTAACAGCCATAACGAAAATGGCTTCAGTCTTGATCATTTATGAAAAAATGTCGATAAACTAGTGTTTTTTCAACTTGAATATAACCGGTTTAAATAGTTCAGATTCGTAATTTACAAAAAATTTGGATAAAGCCCCTTCCAACATGTTTTTGACAAATGTTAACAAAATATAATAATTTTCTTGGCTGCATAAAGCACTGTAGCAAAAATTATTTCAGTTTCTTAATCTGCAGAGGAATGTTGATAAGCCAATTAAGCATTTTTCATTCCAGTGGACCCCGTTTTAGAATTTTGTTGAAAATTTTTTTGGAATTTAAGTTTCTGTTTTTCTCGGTTATTAGTAACAATTCGGCAAAGGTGACATTAGATTTGTATTCTTCAAAGAAAAATTTGGGTTCTACAAAGAATTGTCTCCGTCCACTAGAACAGAATCTGTTGTAACATTTTTTTTATTTTTGGCTAATTTTTTTTTTCCATTTTTTTTGCCATTTTAAGAGTTGTAGCAGAAATTGTTTCAATTTGATCATTTACAAAAAAATATCTATAAACTAGTTCTTATTTCCACTTGAAGAGAACCGGTTTAAACACTTCAGATTCGTAATACACAAAAAATTTGTATAAAGTTGTCCGTTTTGTTATTTGAATAAAACCCCTCCCAACATTTTTTTGGAAAATTTCCAGAAAATATCCTGATTTTCTCGACTGCTTAAAACCCTATACCAAAAATGACCTCAGCTTCGTTTTCTGCCAAGGATTCTCTATAAGCCAATACATTTTTCTGTACAAGTAAAGCTCGTGGTAACAATTTTTGAATTCGTTCCAGTTTTTCTCGGTTATTAGTAACAATTCAGCAAAGGTGACATTTGGATTTGTATTCTTCAAAGAAAAATTTGGGTTCTACAAAGAATTGTCTCCGTCCACTAGAACAGAATCTGTTCTAACATTTTTTTTTATTTTTGGCTAATTATTTTTCGATTTTTTTGGCGATTTTAAGAGTTGTAGCCGAAATTGTTTCAACTTTATCATTTACAAAAAATATCTATAAACTAGTCCTTATTGCCACTTGAAGAGAACCGATTTAAACCCTTCAGATTCGTAATACACAAAAAATCTGTATAAAGTTGTCCGTTTTGTTATTTGAATAAAACCCCTCCCAACATTTTTTTTGGAAAATTTTTAGAAAATATCCTGATTTTCTCGACTGCTTAAAGCCCTATACCAAAAATGACCTCAGCTTCGTTTTCTGCCAAGGATTCTCTATAAGCCAGTACATTTTTCTGTACAAGTAAAACTCGTGGTAACACTTTTTGAATTCGTTCCAGTTTTTCTCGGTTATTAGTAACAATTCAGCAATGGTGACATTAGTTTTGTATTCTTCAAAGAAAAATTTGGGTTCTACAAAGAATTGTCTGCGTCCACTAGAACAGAATCTGTTCTAACATTTTTTTTTTATTTTTGGCTAATTATGTTTCCATTTTTTTTTTGGCCATTTTAAGAGTTGTAGCAGAAATTGTTTCAATTTTTTCATTTACAAAAAAATATCTATAAACTAGTCCTTATTTCCATTTGAAGAGAACCGATTTAAACACTTCAGATTCGTAATACACAAAAAATCTGTATAAAGTTGTCCGTTTTGTTATTTGAATAAAACCCCTCCCAACATTTTTTTTGGAAAATTTTTAGAAAATATCCTGATTTTCTCGACTGCTTAAAGCCCTCTACCAAAAATGACCTCAGCTTCGTTTTCTGCCAAGGATTCTCTATAAGCCAGTACATTTTTCCGTACAAGTAAAGCTCGCGTTAACATTTTTTTGAAATCGTTCCTGTTTTTCTCGGTTATTAGTAACAATTCAGCAAAGGTGACATTAGATTTGTATTCTTCAAAGAAAAATTTGGGTTCTACAAAGAATTGTCTCCGTCCACTAGAACAAAATCTGTTCTAACATTTTTTTTTTTTATTTTTGGCTAATTATTTTTCCATTTTTTTTGGCCATTTTAAGAGTTGTAGCAGAAATTGTTTCCAGTTGATCATTTACATAAAATATCTATAAACTAGTCCTTCGTTCCACTTGAAGAGAACCGGTTTAAACCCTTCAGTTTCGTACAATTTGTATGAAATTGTCCGTTGTGTTATTTGAATAAAACCCCTTCCAACATTTTTTTTTTTTGGAAAATTTTCAGAAAATCTCCTGATTTTCTCGGGTGCTTAAAGCCTTATAGCATAAATGACCTCAGATTCGTTTTCTGCCAAGGATTTTCTGTAAGACAGTACATTTTTTCGTGCAAGTAAAGCTCGTGGTAACAATTTTTTTATTCGTTCCAGTTTTTTTCTCGGTTATTAGTAACAATTCAGCAAAGGTGACATTAGTTTTGTATTCTTCAAAGAAAAATTTGGGTTCTACAAAGAATTGTCTCGGTCCACTAGAACAGAATCTGTTCTAACATTTTTTTTTTTATTTTTGGCTAATTATTTTTCCATTTTTTGGCCATTTTAAGAGTTGTAGCAGAAATTGTTTCAGTTTGATCATTTACAAAAAAATATCTATAAACTAGTCCTTCGTTCCACTTGAAGAGAACCGGTTTAAACGCTTCAGATTCGTAATACACAAAAAATCTGTATAAAGTTGTCCGTTTTGCTATTTGAATAAAACCCCTCCCAACATTTTTTTGGAAAATTTTCAGAAAATATCCTGATTCTCTCGACTGCTTAAAACCCTATACCAAAAATGACCTCAGCTTCGTTTTCTGCGAAAGATTCTCTATAAGCCAGTACATTTTTCCGTGCAAGTAAAGCTCGTGATAACATGTTTTTGAATTCGTTCCTGTTTTTTTCGGTTATTAGTAACAATTCAGCATAGGTGACATTTGGATTTGTATACTTCAATGAAAAATTTGGGTTCTACAAAGAATTGTCTCCGTCCACTAGAACAGAATCTGTTCTAACATTTTTTTTAATTTTTGGCTAATTATTTTTCCATTTTTTTGGCCATTTTCAAAGTTGTAGCAGATATTGTTTCAATTTTATCATTTACAAAAAAATATCTATAAACTAGTTCTTATTTCCACTTGAAGAGAACCGGTTTAAACACTTCAGATTCGTAATACACAAAAAATTTGTATAAAGTTGTCCGTTTTGTTATTTGAATAAAACCCCTCCTAACATTTTTTTGGAAAATTTTCAAAAAATATCCTGATTTTCTCGACTGCTTAAAATCCTATACCAAAAATGACCTCAGGTTCATTTTCTGCAAAGGATTCTCTATAAGCCAGTACATTTTACTGGACAAGTAAAGCTCGCGTTAACATTTTTTTAAATCGTTTCTGTTTTTCTCGGTTATTAGTAACAATTCAGCAAAGGTGACATTAGATTTGTATTCTTCAAAGAAAAATTTGTGTTCTATGACGAATTGTCTCTGTTCGCTAGAACAGAATCTGTTCTAACATATTTTTATTTTTGCCTAATTATTTTCCAATTTTTTGGCCATTTTAAGAGTTGTAGCAGAAATTGTTTCAAGTTGATCATTTACAAAAAAATATCTATAAACTAGTCCTTCGTTCCACTTGAAGAGAACCGGTTTAAACGCTTCAAATTCGTAATACACAAAAAATCTGTATAAAATTGTCCGTTTTGTTATTTGAATAAAACCCCTCCCAACATTTTTTTGGAAAATTTTCAAAAAATGTCCTGATTTTTTCGATTGGTTAAAGCCCTACACCAAAAATGACCTCAGCTTCATTTTCTGCCAAGGATTCTCTATAAGCCAGTACATTTTTCCGTATAAGTAAAGCTCGCGTTAACATTTTTTTGAAATCGTTCCCGTTTTTCTCGGTTATTAGTAACAATTCAGCAAAGGTGACATTAGATTTGTATTTCTCAAAAAAAAAAATTGTATTCTATGAAGAATTGTCTCCTTTCGCTAGAACAAAATCTGTTCTAACATTTTTTTTTTATTTTTGCCTAATTATTTTCCCATTTTTTGGCCATTTTAAGAGTTGTAGCAAAAATTGTTTCAAGTTGATCATTTACAAAAAAATATCTATAAACTAGTCCTTCGTTCCACTTGAAGAGAACCGGTTTAAACACTCCAGATTCGTAATACACAAAAAATCTGTATGAAGTTGTCCGTTTTGTTATTTGAATAAAACCCCTTCCAACATTTTTTTTTTGGAAAATTTTCAGAAAATCTCTCGATTTTCTCGGCTGCTTAAAGCCTTATAGCATAAATGACCTCAGATTCTTTTTCTGCCAAGGATTCTCTATAAGACAGTACATTTTTCCGTGCAAGTAAAGCTCGTGGTAACAATTTTTGAATTCGTCCCAGTTTTTCTCAGTTATTAGTAACAATTCAGCAAAGGTGACATTAGACTTGTATTCTTCAAAGAAAAATTTGGGTTCTACAAAGAATTGTCTCCGTCCACTAGAACAAAATCTGTTCTAACATTTTTTTTTTTTGGCTAATTATTTTTCCATATTTTTTTTGCCCTTTTAAGAGTTGTAGCAGAAATTGTTTCAATTTTATCATTTACAAAAAAATATCTATACACTAGTTCTTATTTCCACTTGAAGAGAACCGGTTTAAACACTTCAGATTCGTAATACACAAAAAATCTGTATAAAGTTGTCCGTTTTGTTATTTGAATAAAACCCCTCCCAACATTTTTTTGGAAAATTTTTAGAAAATATCCTGATTTTCTTTAAAAAAAAAAGTTAAATAACTGAGAACAACAGTAAATTGAATTCCAAAAAATTGTCACAAATGTGACAACTCAGTAAAAGTTACTTACTTTAGATTTCTGATCTTCAAAAATCAGTTCGATTTTTTTTTCAAAATTTTTGCAAATGATTTTCCCAGTTTTTTCGGCCGTTTTAAGAACCATAACGAAAATGGCTTCAGACTTGATCTTTTACTAAAAATCTCTATAAACTAGTCTTTCTTTCGAATAAAACCAGTTAAATATATTGTTCAGATTCGTAATTAAAAAAAATTTGGATAACATTTTTTTGGAAAATGTTCAAATAGAGCTCTTTGTCGATTTTTTTTTTAATTTTTGGAATCCAATTTCCTGTTTTTTTTCGGTTATTTGTGTCAACTCAGTAAAATTGACTTTAGATTTGTAATCTTCAAAAAAATCTTTAACATATGAAGAATTGGATTTTGTCAGCACCTCCTTCCATCCGAAAGGAATAGTTCCAACTTTCTTTTTTTCATTTTACAAATAATTTTCCAATTTTTTCAGTCATTTTAAGAGCCACAAAAAGTAGCTACAGACTGATCATTTACGAAAAATTCTATATTTGTTCCTACTTGAATATAACCCGTTTAACACTCAACACAGATTCGTTGTTTACAAAAATTTATGTTTAAAGTTGTGTCTTTTAACATTTGAATAAAGCCTCTTCCCACATTTTTTTGGAAAATGTCTAGAAAATGTTATGATTTTTTCGGCTGCTTAAAGCCCTATAACAAAAACAATTTTTTGGAATCCAAGTTCCTGTTTTTCTCGGTTATTTGTGACAACTCAACGAAGGTGACTTTAGATTTTTAATCCATAAAAAATTGGCTATTAGTCAGCACCCCTTCCATTCGAATTAAAATCTAAAATTTTGAAAACATTTAAAAGTAATATTCGCCGAAATGACGCAATTATATTAAACTATATGGGTTTATTATTAAATATATGCACATTTCTAACAAAGACAGAAATAATCTGAAATTAAATTTTCATTTAAAACTTCCCTCATTAATAAGAAAAAAAAAACGAAATCGTATGTCAAAGCTCACTTAAAAAAAATTGGAGACAAATTAAACCCACTTTAGCATATAAACATCAAGTTTGAAACTTTCCCAGTAATAAACTAACTCCCGAAACGTTTTTCGTGTAACTGAAACTTTTAAATTAAATTAACTCCAGCTTTAAAACCGAAACATACATTTTTTTTAATTCGTTAAGCTCTAAACCGTGGAAGTCATTGGCTGCTTTTTACCAATTTCATTTTTAAATGGCATTGTGTTCCAGCGTCTGGATAATGGCAGCCATAGGGTGCACAGGAAACATGATCGTTTTGTTGGGACGCCTACTAGCTCCCAATAACAATGTGGTACATTCCCTGTATTTGCGAAATTTGGCCATGTCCGACCTCCTCATGGGGGTGTACTTGTTTGCGATCGCCGTGGCTGATCAACATTATCGAGGGGTTTATCTGCTGTATGACGGAGCCTGGAGGAAGAGCTTCATGTGTAATTTATGCGGTGAGTTGTACCGACTAATTAAATTCTAACTTTTTATTGTTGAGTTATATTAGTTTCCTAGAAGCAGTAACTTTAACTTCAAACTAGCTGCATCTATTTAATATTGATCATTAAACAACGAACTCTTAATTATATCTATGTAGAAAACATCAAAACTCGCGTCATTATCCAGCAACCTTAAATGATTCCCGAACTTTAAAAGTCAAGTTCGTTAACTCCGACTTTAAGAAATAAACTCTTGTCAATTATCTTGCCTGACGGGACAATTATAGCAACAATACATAATTATTAAATTCAACCGCGAGTCGCGTTAACGAGCTTATAAGAGTATTGGCAGACTGCGAATGATAAACTGGCGAAATTCGTTGAACTCGAGGAGAATGACGGAATCGGCGAGGAAAGTCAATATTTTTGTTTAATCATTGCGGGCTTTTACTTTGCTTGCAAACAATAATTAGGCTGCTTTTTTGTCGCCCCGTTTGCGTACTTATCACGGTAATCCGGCGGCGGAGTAGTTCATTTGTGTTAAGTTGGTAACGGCGTCTTCCCTGGATTCTTTTTACGGCAACTCGGATAATAAAGTTAATAGGAGCGCCAAAACTTCGAAGATCCTAACGTGCTAAATTAGCCTCTTGTTGTGGTAGTTTGCAAGGGTCGGTCCTTGACAGTTGGCAGCATTGATTCAGCAGTTGTTTTCCTGCTGTTTGCTCTAGTTTGAATCTGACACCGTGATGGATTTTTTATTCGCTCGACGCCGGTTTATTTTTAGATTTTTAGCGTCACATGGGAACAGCAGTCACAATTACCTACATACTAAATATATTTCAAAAAATATCCAACTTTACTTATCATACGAATAATAAAATAATAAAAGAACGTTTCTAGGCTTGTTCGGTTTGAGTTTGTTGTTTTTAATATTAGCTTCCGCTCCGACCCTTCCACCTGAAAATTACTGTTTACCTAATAATTCCATTCAAACACCGTTTTCCCAGGAACCCCAAATGAATATGAATTGAGTTGGCGCATGCTGATCCAATTATAGACAAACATTCAATCAAAATAAACCGGAGTTTATGACTATGAAACTGTTACGGAGTGCTCGGCTATAAAAAAAATTGATTTTGTCATAAATCAAGGTCACGAAGGGGTGTGAACGGGACTTAATTAATTTGATACGGGTAGGAGTCTCTCGAGGGTTTATTCTTCTGGCGAACGTGTGAAGAAACATCGTTGGAAATCCGGGGAAAGTGGAAGTTAGACATCGAGTTGCAAAATTTAGTGGAGTTGTTTTTTTTATTTTAATCAATCAAATGAGAGTGGGGAGAGGAATTGTTGCGGTGGGTTTTATTTTCGTGGTTGTTTCTGAATGTATTAGGAGGGAAGTTTGTGCCAAAAATTATTCATTATTATTTAAGAAGAGTCGACAGCGAAAGAAAATATGGTAAAAAGAGTACGATTGTAAGTATTTAGATATTATGATTCACTACAACTCGTCGCCTGAGAACTTGTTTGATTTACAGACCAGAGCGCGTTCAGGCCAATGTCGACTCTAAGCGTTCAGAAGCGATTTGGTTGGTTTAGACTATAATTTCTTTTATAACAACTAAATGAATATTTTTGGTACATATTTAGACGATTTTTCATATTTTGTTTAACTAAGAATTAATTATTTATTTGTGTTTTATAATAGCAAAACGTCTTAAACTAAGAATATTATTGAAATCGTAATAACCCAATGGATTTTTTTCGGGAAAACGTTTTGGAAACGTTCTATTTTGTATGATTTTTTTTTAAATGTTTTTAGTGACAATTTTTGTGGTTGTTTTCGATACACTGTATGATATTAACAGTGGGACAAAAATTAACAATTAAAAAAATCAAAAATTCGAAAAATCGAGAAATCTAATAATCGAAAAATCGAAACCTTGAAAAATCGAAATATCGAAGAACTGAAAATCGAAAAACTGAGAAACCGAAAAGTCAAAAGAACAAGAAATCGTGGAGTCGAAAAGTCGAACAATTGAGAAACCGAAATAGGTCAAAATCGAAAACTCAAAAAGTTGAAAATTGAACAATCAAAATATCGAAAAATCCAAATCTCGATAAATCGAGAAATCAAAAAACTTAAAAATTCGAAAAATTGAAAAATTGAGAGATTGAAAGATCCAAAGAACGAGAAATCGAAAAGTGATGAAGTCGAAAAATCTAAAAATAGAGAAATCGACAAACAAAAAGTTAAAAGTTGAAAAATTGGAAAAGCGGAAAAACTGAGAAACCGAAATAGGCCAAAATAAAAAATTGAAAAACTGATAAATCGAAAACCTGGACAATTAAATCTGGATAAATCGGGAATGAAAAATTAACAAATCGAAAAATTGAAAAACAGAACATCTAAAACCAGGAAGTCGAAAAATAGTAAGATTAAGAAATATTGAAAAATTAAAATATCAAAAGATTGAAAAATCTAAAATTTAAAAATCCAGAAATTGAAAAATCGAAAAAGTAAAAAGGGTAGACACATCGAAAAACCCAGAAGTCAAAAATAGAAAAGCCAAAGAATTGAGATATTGAAAAATCCTGAAACTGAAATATCTAAAAACTGAAAAATCGAAAAATCAAAAAAGTGAAGTCGAAAAATAGAAACTTTAAAAAATCGAAAAATTGAAAAATCAAAAACCTGAAAAATCAAAAAATTAACGAATTGAAGAACAGGAAAATTGAAACACTCGAAGGTCAAGAAATGGGAAAATCAAAACATCGATTAATTGAAAAATCGAAAAATTGAGAGTTTATAAACGTCAAATTTGAAAAATTAAAAAATCGAAAATTTGACAAACTGACAATTGAAAAACAGAAAATCTAAAACCGGGAAGTCGAAAAATCAAAAGATTAGAAATCAAAACATTTGAAAAATTCCAAAACTTGAAACCTGAAATATCGAGGAACTGAAATGAAAAATCGAGAAATCGAAAAATGTAAAATTTTAAATTTTGAAATATTAAAATATCAAAAAATTGAAAAATCGAAAATCGAAAAATTGAAAAAACGACAATTGAAAAACAGAAAATCTAAAACCGGGAAGTCGAAAAATCGAAAGATTAAGAAATCGAAACATTTGAAAAATTCAAATATCGAGGAGCTGAATTGAAAAATGGGGAAATCGAAAAATCTAAAATTTTAAATATTAAAAAATTAAAATACCAAAAAATTGAGAAATCTAAAATTTAAAAATCGAAAAAGTAAAAAGTCGACACAGCGAAATATCCAGAAGTCAAAAATGGAAAAGTCGAAGAACAGAAATATTGAAAAATCCCAAAACTGAAATATCGAAAAACTGAAGAATGAAAGAAAAACTGACGAATCGAAAGACTGAAAACTCCTAAAACTGAATATCCAAAAACTGAGAATCTACAGAATCAAAAATTGAGAAATCGAAAAATCAAAAAAGTGAAGTCGAAAAATAGAAACCTTAAAAAAATTGAAAAATTGAAAAATCAAAAACCTGCAAAATCGTAAGATCGAAAAATTGAATAATAAGTAAACTGAAAAATCCCAACATTTTTTAAAATCTAAAAATCTAAAACTTAAAAACCGAAAACGAAAAATCGAGAAATCGAAACCCCCAAATTTAAAAAATCGGATAACTGAAGAATCGAAACATCGAAAAACTGGAAAATGGAAAAATCAAAAGAACAAGAAATCGTGGAGTCGAAAAGTTGAACAATTGAGAAACCGAAATAGGTCAAAATCGAAAAATCGAAAAGTTAAAAATTGGACAATTTATAAATTGGGAAATTGAGAATCAAAATATCGAAAAATCCTAATCTCGATAAATCGAGAAATCAAAAAACTTAAAAATTCGAAAAATTGAAAAATTGAGAGATTGAAAGATCCAAAGAACGAGAAATCGAAAAGTGATGAAGTCGAAAAATCGAAAAATAGAGAAATCGACAACCAAAAAGTTAAAAGTTGAAAAATCGCAAAAGCGGAAAACTGAGAAACCGAAATAGGCCAACATAAAAAGTGATAAATCGAAAACCTGAACAATTAAATCTCGATAAATCTGGAATGAAAAATTAACAAATCGAAAAATTGAAAAACAGAACATCTAAAACCAGGAAGTCGAAAAATAGAAAGATTAAAAAATCCAAAAATTGAAAAATCGCAAAAGTAAAAAGGTTGACACATCGAAAAACCCAGAAGTCAAAAATAGAAAAGCCAAAGAATTGAAATATTGAAAAATCTTGAAACTGAAATATCTAAAAACTGAAAAATCGAAAAATCAAAAAAGTGAAGTCGAAAAATAGAAACCTTAAAAAATCGAAAAATTTAAAAATCAAAAAATTAAAGAATCGAAGAACAGGAAAATCGTAACACTCGAAGGTCAAGAAATGGGAAAATCAAAACATCGATTAATTGAAAAATCGAAAAATTGAGAGTTTATAAACGTCAAATTTGAAAAATTAAAAAATCGAAAATTTGACAAAATGACAATTGAAAAACAGAAAATCTAAAATCGGGAGGTCGAAAAATCAAAAGATTAAGAAATCGAAACATTTGAAAAATTCGAAAACTTGAAACCTGAAATATCGAAGAACTGAAATGAAAAATCGAGAAATTGAAAAATCTAAAATCGAAAAATTGAAAAAACGACAATTGAAAAACAGAAAATCTAAAACCGGGATGTCAAAAAATCGAAAGATTAAGAAATCGAAACATTTGAAAAATTGAAATATGGAAGAGCTGAATTGAAAAATCGCGAAATCGAAAAATCTGAAATTTTAAATATTAAAAAATTAAAATACCAAAAAATTGAGACATCTAAAATTTAAAAATCGAAAAAGTAAAAAGTCGACACATTGAAAAATCCAGAAGTCAAAAATGGAAAAGTCGAAGAACAGAAATGTTGAAAAATCCCAAAACTGAAATATCGAAAAACTGAAAAATGAAAGAAAAACTGACGAATCGAAAAACTGAAAAATCCCCAAACTGAAATATTCAAAAACTGGTAATCTAAAGAATCGAAAAATTGAGAAATCGAAAAATCAAAAAAGTGAAGTCGAAATATCGAAACCTTAAAAAAATCGAAAAATTGAACAATCAAAAACCTGCAAAACCGTAAGATCGAAAAATTGAATAATAAGTAAACTGAAAAACCAAAAAAACTGAAAAACCAATTAATTGAAAAATCGCCAAATAAAGAGTTTATAAAAGTCAAAAATTAAAAAATCGAAATATTTAAAAATCGTAAAATTGAAGAGAAAAACTGAAAACCGAGAAATTGAAAAACTGAGAAATTGTAAAATCCAAAAATTGAAAAGTAAACTGAAAAGTCCCTAAACTAAAATTTCGAAAAACTGAGAATTCGAAAGTTGAAACAGCAGAAATTGTGGTCGAAACCAGTTAGCCTGTGAAGGATTGAGAGAATCGAAGGAAAGTAGGGAAGTAACAATTTATTTTATTGATTTATTTGTATTATGTAGATTAAGTTAATTTGTACCCCTGGGAATCTTATTAAGCCTGTAAGGCAAATAATAAATTAATACAACTACTTTCCTGAATACTTAAGTGTTGTTAAAGCTAAAAATAAATACGTTATTTAGAAACAATATAAAATGTTTATATTTTTGTAATGTGCATCTTCATTCATATTGATATATTTCCATTTTCTACGCAAAAAATCCAGCGTTAAAGTAACTTATTCAGCGTTTATCACAACACAGCTCAGACGATTATCTAGATTGTGTTTATTTTCTCCTCTCCTTATTTTGAATGCACACACAATTCCGCCGCGTTTTTCACTTTCCAAACTGAATACGACCTCATTCAGCTGAAATCAGTTTTAACAGATGAACGTCCATGAATGAAAATTTAATCACATTACTAACTCGTCGGGACGGAAACTCATCTACTCTAATAAGCTCAAAATGAGACAGATTACAGATCTATGACTTTAATTAATCGTCTAGCAAAAACTATCCGTTTCACGAAAAGGTGAGTATTTTCTAGTTAATTAGGTTCGTCTTTAAGGTATTGCTTCGTGTGAACCTTGCTCTTTCGTGCACTTACACGTAATCAACTCGCGCAAATAATTCATGAAGCCTAAAGCCTATTATGTGTTTGCATAAATGTATTACCTTTCGTAAAAGTCCCGGGAGGCGGCCGATTCATGAATAGGATCAGAGAACCCGGGCTCACTCCATCATGCTCGTGTATAGCGGGCTTTAAATCCCCACGCAGAATGCGACATAATTCAGCAAATACCGTACTTAATTTTTAAACAGGGTAACGTATTACACTTTGCCAATTAGTCGCTTTCAGATTTTTTATTACAGATAAAAATTAAGCTCTGAAATTACGCAACAACGGCTTGAATATATTTCGTTTAATTTGTATTATTTGCCGCCTAAATTGTTACTACCCACTCATCATTAGCATCATTTTGGCAAATTTCAGGTTTCCTCTGCACCCTGTCGTGCGAATCGTCCGTCCTCATCCTCACCCTCGTAACATGGGACCGCTTCGTTTCCGTGACGCAACCCTTGGCCAGAAAACAACCCTCTCCGAGAACGGCCGCCCTAACTCTTGTCGTTTTGTGGACATTAGCGGTCGCTGTGGCTTTGGCGCCCTTCTCCAAGGGCTATTTCGGCAACCAGTTCTACGGAAGTAATGGGGTGTGTTTACCCCTGCATATACACCACCCTTACGACAAGGTACGCACCACAACAACATATTTACTAATTTTTGATTTTTAACCATCATACCCATTCATATTATGTGCACAATCAATAACGTCGCATTTTCTGCAGCTGCATCACCCCTTCAAAATTCATGTTTCTTACAAACCACATAAATTGCAGCAACAAATTTGAATACATCCTACATACGAATGCGGAATTTATTAAAATCGGGTTAAAGTAGACGTCGTGGCGCATCGTACTTATGGAAATCTCGTGTCGAAGTAATTTTTTATTTTTCGATGTAATTTATCCAGATTGAGCGCGACTGACAAGGAAAGCGTTTGTGGCGGAATACAGAAGCGGAGTTTTAATAAATGCGCTCGCTTGGAATTCTTTGTTATCCTTAGGCGCATACATAAAACGTATTAAGTAGTGACCGTGGCGGTATTTGCGCTTTTCTGAAACTCGGTCGTGGGACGAAAAAGTTTCGGGGAATTTTCGGGCAATAACAGTTTAAAAGATGCAAGAATTCCCCGTTTTGGAAACTTATTAAAACTCGTTTCGAGTTGAGGGAGTTTGCACTAATTGGAGTGTTGATTGTCGCTGTAGGTATTAACGAGGGAGATGCGCATACAAATTCGCGAATTCCGGCGGGTTGTTGGTTTTTGTGTCACAGCTCAAGAATTTACAGCATTTTTAAATTTTGTGGACTGCGAAAATGGCGCAGTCGGTAGGATATGGACACAAATTTAATTTTTTCAAGGTTTGTTTGTACTAAAACACTATTTTCGTCAAGGCTGTAGCAATAAAGCAAACACATCGAGCGCCAACTCCTTGTGTACATTTAATAGAAATTGGATTTCAAACTCATCTACTTTGCCTCGCAAAGTTTACGAAATTTTAGAGTAATGACATTTTGCCTAAAATGTTTGGCGTAATTAAATTAACAAATTTTCAACTAGGTTAAATTTCCAAGGATTTTTAAAATTATAAAATAAGTTAATTATCGTGTGCAATCGCACGCAAATGTTTTGAGCCTATGGGCGGATCGTTTTTGCCTGTCCTCACCGAAGAAGGCGGTCCAAATTCTTCAAGGGCAGAATTTGTAGGTAGGCTCAAACTACAACGAAATTCACATTTTACGTAACGATGGTCCGAACATGAATTATTTTGCTTTCTAACACTTTCGACCAATTGTTCCGTATAAAAAAATTTCATCACTTTTTCAAATAAAATACTCTTAAAAAAAACGGAATTGTCGTTGAGTGACATGTAACTGGCATAATAATAAAAACGTGCCATTTTTGTTAACTGATATTTTTTTCATAAATGTCGCAAAATTATTAAATTTGTCTAATCATCCCCACCAATAATGTGATGACATCACTTGAAATTTATGCATAGTAAATGGGTTTTAAATTGTATACAGTAACATAGTCCTACACATGTAGTTTATGACTCCGTGTTGAGTTTTTATCCAAAACGTCCAGAGTTTTGGAAAAAAAATCAAAATTATAAAACAATATTTTGCAATTTAATTTTGAATTTGCAAAATCGAATACTTTGAAATCTTGCAGATGTCACCTTAAAATTTTGCAGAATAAATACTAACTTAAATGTATAAAATATGATGAGTTTTATACTTGTGATTTATCACTGCATTAATATTTTTTAGATTTGGTTATACAGGTGTCTCAAAAAAATGAATGACTGAGTCAATTTATTTTATTGAAGAAATCAAGAATAGCAAAACTGAATACTTTGAAATATTGTAGATGTTTTGAAGCTTTTGTAAGCATGGTAACTTTTTCGAAAATTTGATTAATCAAATATGCGCAAAATCAAAAATTGGAAAAACTGAAATTCACTAATGCAAAAAACAGAAAATCTAAAAATACAAATCGTAAAAATCGAAAATCTAAAAATGGCTAATCAAAAAATCGAAAATTCAATGAATCAAATACCTAGGTCGATCGAAAAGTGGAAATTCACAAACCTCAAAAATCGAAAAATCGAAAATTGAAAAACGGGAAAACCAAAAAATCGAAAAGTCAAAAATTTGTATTATTGGAAATTAAAAAAATCAAAAACAAGAATAAAAAAAATCGGAAATTAAAATAATCAAAATATATAAAGTAAAAAAAATTGCAAAGCCTAAAAACTGAAACGAACAGAAAAATCGAAAAAGCAAAAAATTGGAAAAACAAAAATTCGAAAAATCTAAAATCGAAAAAGTGGAAAATGGAAAATCTGAATAAAGAAACTTGAAAATTCTGAAAATTGTCTAACAGTTGAGAATGGAAAAATTGAAAACCCGAAAATTCTAAAAATCGACAGTGGACAAATTGAAAATCGCAAAATTTAAATTGAAAAATTGAACATAGAAAAATCGATGAATTGAAAAATCGAAAATTCGACTACTCAAATTTTCTAAAAATCGAAAAATCATAAAACTGAAAAATCCAAAATTCTAATCATCGAAAGTCTGAAAACTGAAAATCAAAAATTCTGAAAAGCGGAAAATAGAATATCTAAAAATTTAAAAGAAAGAAAATTGAAGTCTAAAAACCGAAGAATGGAAAAATTAAAAATCAAAAATTCGAAAAATCAAACCGAAAAATTCAAAGATTTAAAAAGAAAATCGAAAAATCAAAAATCTGAAAATTGAAACTCGAAAATTTGGAAAATCGAAAAGTAAAAAAATTGAAGTCTAAAAGCTAAAAAATGGAAAACTGAACAATCGAAAATTCGAAAATCCAATATGCGAAAAACAGAAAATCTGAAAATGCAAAACTGGAAAATCAAAAATCTAAAAATGGAAAAACCGAAAATCGAAACTTCAATGAATCTAATACGTAGGTCGATCGAAAAACTGGAAATTCACAAATCTGAAAAATCGAAAATTTGCAAGATTGAAAAACCGAGAATTGAAAAATCAAAAAACCGAAAAATGGAAAAATCAAAAATCGAAAAATAGGAAAACCGAAAATTCGAAAATTAATAATATTGAAAACTCTAAAAGTCGACAATTCAAAAATCAAAAAACTGGAAAGGAAAATATTCGAAAAATCGAAAAGTAAACAAATTGCAAAGCCCAAAAACTGACGAACAGAAAAATCGAAAAATCGTAAAATCAAAAAGTGGAAAATCGAAAACTGGAAATTGAAAAATCGAAGATTGGAAAATCGAAAAATCGAAAATCGGAATATCGAGAATCGACAAATTAAAAAACCGAAAAATCGAAAAATTAAAAAATCGGAAATCGAAAAATGAAAAAAAAACGAAAATTCAAAAATTGAATAATCCGAAACTAAAATAATAGAAAAGTGGAAAAGTAAAAATTGCAAAGTCTCAAAACTGACGAACAGAACAATCGAAAAATAAAAAAAAAATCGAAAAATATCTAAACATGGAACATCGAAAAATCGAAAATCGGAAAATGGAAAAACCGAAAAATCGAAAATCGAAAATTCGATGAAACAAATACTCGAAAAAGCGAAAAGTAAAAAAATTGCAAGGCCTAAAAATTGAAAAATCAAAAAATCGAAAAAATGAAAATCGAAAAAACGACGATCGAAAAAAAATCAAAAAATCGAAAAGTGGAAAATCGGAAAGTAAGAAAATTGAAATCTAAAAGCTGCAAATTGCAGAACCATAAAAACTGAAACAAACAGAAAAATCGAAAAACCACAAAAACGGAAAAACGAAAATCGAAAAATCGCAAATCGAAAAATCGTAAAGTCAGAAAATGGAAAATCGAATAATCGAAAGTTGAAAAATCGAAGGTCGAAAAATAAAACAACCGAAAAATCGAAAAATTTGATGATTAATGGAAAATCGAAAAATCTAGAATAGAAGAATAAAAAAAACGGAAAATTGAAAAATCGGAAATCGAAGAATTAAAAACGTAAAATCGAGAATTCAAAAATCAAAAAAATCGGAAAGTAAAATATAATCGAAAAATGCAAAAAAATTGCAAAGTCTAAAAACTGACGAACAGAAAAATCAAAAAATCTAAAAATGGAAAGACGAAAAATCGAAAATTGAAAGAATGGCAAATTAAAAAATCGAAACATCGAAAAATCAAAAAAACGAAAAATTAAAAAATCGAAAAACGAAAAAACTGAAAAATCTAAAAACCAAAATACCGCAAATTTGAAAACTCAGAGAATTAGAAAGTAATAAAATCGAAAAGTTGATAGAAAAATGGAAACTGAAAAATCTAATTCGACGAAACTGTTGGTCGAAAAAACGAAAAATCGAAAATCGAAGTGACCTTTTTTTGAGACAGGCTGTATAAGTAAATCTAAAAAATATTACTGCAATGATAAATCACAGGTATAGACTCATCATATCAAATTTTACGATGACGTCATGCATTTTTTGGCGAAGATAAGCAAATACACTTTGATCGTGGCTTTGAAAGTATTCTTCGACTTTCGTTCCATTTCAAAATTTACTCTTTGTATATTTCAGTGGTCACAACGAGTTCACTAACTACGCTGAAGTATGCAAAGATTAAATTTGTCACCGAAAAGACGTCGGAAGTAATAAATTATTCTATCGGTCGAAGAACGTTCGGTCCGGTGTTACACCTCGACCCAAGAGAGACCGCAGTAAAGGATAACAAATGGAATGGATAAAATAAAGCGTCAAACATGATTGATAAACTTTAAACCAAAATTATGAAGTTTATAAACTGAACATTTTTTTTGCTTTTTGAAATGTAGTACACTTCAAAAAATGTCCGTGACTTATTTTAATGTGAATTTTATAACTACGGTCGGCACAATTAGACCTAATATTAATGTGATTTTGAGCATATTCTCGATGTTATTAGAGCAGGACAGGTTTTTTTTTTTCTAACTAATTGACAAGATTTCAAAGTATTCAGTTTTGCAGTTCTTGATTTCTTCAATAAAATAAATTGACTCAGTCATTATTTTTTTTTGAGTCACTTGTATGTATAAACAAATCCAAAAAATATTAATGGAATGGTAAATCACAAGTATAGACTCATCATATTCTGAACATTTTAGATAGGGTATTTATAAAATTAAAACTAATTCAGGGTAAGAATTTGGTCAACACGTAAATTTCGTTGTAGTTTGTAAATTCTGCCCTTGGACGATTTGGACCGCCTCCTTCGGTGACGACCGGCAAAAATGATCCGCCCATAGGCTCAAAACATTTGCGTGCGATTGTACAACCCCCAAAAACGCAAAATTCATGTTGTTTAATATTGACCGAACCATAATATTGGCGCAGTCGGTAGTGTTCCAATTCTGTCTATAATTAACTAACAGTGTTGAATTTCACACACCGTTAAACATTCATGAATTATCTGAATCCATACAGGATGTTTATTTGTTTGCGCTGTAATAAGATATATTGCAATGCACACTGCGAAATTTCTGTTCCATTGGGCAATTAGGGCAAATCAGGAATCAATTCAGACTGAATAATTAAATGCAAAATGGAAATTGTTCAAAATTTAAATCGACCGCGCTTTTGCGTCACATCTCTTTTAAACCTACTCAACCAATCACAATCATGTTTTCTTGCAGGGTTGGCAATACTCCGCTGTTATGTTCATGGTAGTGAACGCGTTAGCTCTGATTTTCATTTGTTACGCCTATTTGCGCATGATACACGAAATCAGAGCAAGCGGAGTCGCCTGTCGATCAACCAGACAAAGCCAAGAGAGAGATAAAGTTGCTCAAAGATTCGGAATAATCGTACTGACTGACTGTATGTGTTGGGTGCCGATCATTGTCGTCAAGTTGGTAGCGCTGGCAGGTTAGCTGTGACGTCACCGACTACTAGATGATTTTAATATATTTTGTTGTTGTTGTAATAGGGTGTTCCGTCCCGAAAGACCTCTACGCTTGGCTGGCCATCTTCATTCTCCCGATCAACTCGGCCCTGAACCCGGTCCTGTACACCCTCACGACCACCGTCTTCAAAAAGCAGGTCCGTACTCACCTTTTTACCTTGCAATTTCTCCTACTGGTTTTTCCAGGTGAGAAAAATCATCAACTCCTGCATCCACAAAAACCGCCGGCCGGACCCGCAGCACTCGGCTTCCGACTCGGGCTTCAGTTTGAGCTTCGGGGTTTTCCCGAAAGGTGGCAGCACTCGAAGGATACTGACGTACAGGGTAGGACTCAGGAAATCTGGAAACGAGGATAGGAAAAGTGATATTTTGTTACAGGGGACGCAGAGCAGCCTCACCACGAGCAAAAACAGCTGGAAGAGGCCCCCCACGGCCGTCTGATAATCGTAAAAACGTATTTTTCCGTTTGATCTTTGTTATTTCGTTAACCTGAGGTTAGGTGAAAACGGCACCGTCTGTACATTTTTCACTTAGGTGTCACAAAAATGGGGAAATACGTTTGAAAACATGTAAATAGTACAATGTATTTTTATATACAATAATTACACTTAAGATATCACTGTGATCCGTAATGTTAGAACCACTGTATCGATGTCAAATAAAGTTACGCAATATTGTCAGAGAGCCTCACCACTTCTGGCATAGCCTCAAGCTTCTCATACAAGTTTGCGCACAACTTCAAGTCGTCGTCGTTGAGTTCTTGAAGTTTGTAGGGGATGAACTCCACGCTAGCGCTGGAAATTTTATAGTTGAAGTCTTCTAGCGCCGCTACGACTTTTTTCAAGCTCGTGGCGCCACAAACAAACTGCAATTTTTGTTCAGGGTCTGTGATTTTAACGTCCTCGGCGCCGGCTTCAATCGCGTGGTCTGTGGCGGCTTCCAGTACCCCCTCGACCGGTTTTTCTGAATCCAATTCTGTTTCTATGATCCCTTTTTGTTCGAACATGTGCATAGCGCCCCCGTCGCTATATTTTCCTTTATTTTTGCGCAGCAACGTCGATATGTTCTGCCTCAAAGCGTGAAGGTTGCTTGTAAACACCTCGCACAGGATTATGCACCCTCCGGGCCCCCTAGAAACTAGAAACTCCAATAACCATCAAAGGATGCCTGAGGGCTCACTTTATCTCGAATAGGTGTGGCTTGCTGTTTGATTTGTCGCTCTCGCAACTCTTGATGACGCTCTGGATTGTGGCTAGTGGCATGTTGGCACGCCTGCATTGCTCGATGATGTTTTCCAGCTGGAGATTCTTTTTAACATCGGATGAACCCCCTTCTACAAAGACTAAAGTGAATGGGGGTTGATTTGGGTGATGCTTACCTTGAATAGCGACTTTGATTTGGCGGCTCAATCTAGTAAAAAGGGCCGATCTTGCCGCATCCTTGGCCCCTTTGATGTGCCTAATATTTTGCCATTTTGAATGACCAGCGAAGCGCCGAGGGGTGAAGGTGAGGTCATGGAGGGTGGCGAAGCGCAGGGTTGTAATCAAACTTTTGAACATTGCGTACGAACAGAGCAAAACAAGGGGGAAGTTTGTGGGATTTATAACCTCGAAAGCTTCGCATGGAGCAATGACATTTGGCGTGTCGGTAAAGTAGGTTTCTGGACATTTAATCAATATTTGGTTTTTGATAAGAGAATTAAGTGATATGAATATATATTGGGAAAAATGTAAAAAAAAAAAATGAAACGTTAAATTAAAACGAGATTATGTAACTATCGCATTTTTCATTGTTTTTAAAAATATAACCTCACTTTGTGACACAAGGATGTTTTACTGGTTGCCTACGTAGGTTAAGGTCTTATCCTTTCGTTTTGAGGTAAACGTTAGTAGTTAGAATGATAGGATAGGTCTCGGGGTTAATGAAACCCTGTGTACTTTCAATGCCTTTATTCATGGGCATGTGACGAGTATGTTATTTTATTTCATAGTTACATATTATTAAAAATATGATAAAATTGTGTATAAACATATAATTTGTGCTTACAAAATTTCATAAAAGCGATTTGATGCCAAAAAACAAGCGTAACAAATAATGTCAACAAACAATTAGGGAAATATTTCAAATTTGTCTTTCATTTTAAAAATCTTTTTATCCTCCTTAAAAAGATTTGTCGTTTATTTCTTATTCAACCTTATCGTAATTTTTGAGACGGATTTTCGTTCGGGTACTGGCGCCACGGTCGTTCAACAAACGAAACTCCCAAAAGAAACCCTATTCGAACTAATTATTGCTACTAAGAATTGCTACTCGAAATAAGGCTCATTGCTCGACAAGGCAATCCATCCAGATATGCGATGACTAATCATAACGATATGTAAAAAAACTACAAGGCGAGTCGACGTTCCGCCAGGTGTCGCCAACGCGGAGCGCGACTTCCGCCGCCAGAGGGCGCCGATCGCGCAAAACGTAACCAAGGACGTTATTGTCGTTTTCTGACGCAGCGCCAGCCTGAAACTTGGTTGCTGGGAGCGGGAATCTTTCCCCGATTTTCCGGGAATAAGCTAAGATGCGAACTGTTTACACGGAGTTAACTGTAACTATCTAGTACGAAATATCGAGAAGGGGGAAAGTCGGGGGAAAACTCCCGCTTACAGAGTGTGTCCTTATTTTAGCGAATTATTACATAATCTCACTGTTTGTTTGTATCTTTTGACAGTCTCTGGCTTCCTTCCGCTTACGTACTGAAAGCAATATAGTCAAAAGGATGATCGAACGGAAAGAAATCGAAAAGACGAAGCTACTTCTTGGGTTTCTTCGGACTGCCTTGCGGCGACTCCTGGAACCACTAAGTCAGTTTTGACATTTTTAACTTGACGATTAATAAATTACCAGATCGAGTTCGTCTAGCGACTCTAGTTTGGCGATCGGAGCCGACTTGTCTTCCTTGCTTTCTTTTTCTTTAGCGACTACCACGTCCGTCCACGAGGGATCTTGATACTTATCGAAATCAAAAGCTTTGTTGAATGATGCAAATCTAAAACTTCACTTTTCAGACCGTTTTCTCACCTTCGGAGAGAATGGAGCCCGACTATACTCCGTTCACCGAACAGATGGAGTTGCTCCACTCCCCCCTCTCCGCCTCACCTATGAAGTACTTGGGAATGCTGTTGACTCTTTGATATCGGTTTCGGCTCGCTGACCGACCTCTGAAACGTATATCTAATTCTACCAGGGTCTAGGTTGACGTTTTCGTACTCGGGCAGCTCGTGCCTCGCCGCCGCCGCCGCCTCCGCGCCCTGCCCCTGCAGCAGGCCCAGAATCGCCTTGACGTCGGCCGCCAGCGTCTGCTCCAGCGACTGCACCCTCCGCGTCAGGTGATCCAGTTTCGTGTTGATGTGCTCTAGCTGGCTCCTACTCACTACGAAATTGTCAGAATGTGTCTCTAAAGTGGAATGTTGCAAGTTGGGTTCGGCGGCGGCGTGGAGGGTCTGCGCCATGGTGGCGGCGTCGCCGTGGTGGGGCGGACTGGGGCTGTTCGTGTAGTAGCTGGTGCTGCTCGAGATGGGGACAGAGCTGTGGGGCTGCTGCGGGGGCGGCGCGTGGGACTCCTGGTACGTGCCCACGGACGACTGGCGGCGGATGGTGCGGATGCGGTGGCTGGAAGGGGGCGTCGATTGCGCTGCAAAAGGGGCGGCTGGTTAGGGGCTCGGACGCCGGCATGCGCATGCTCAGCTAAGCGGCTAAGATACATACATCGGAAGAATAGAAGTGCGAGCAATGATGAGAGGGTTGATTGACACTAGCGACGTACAGTGGGGGCGGAAGACACGGGGGGCGGAGCGGAAATACGCTAATACTGACTGACTGACTGACTACCCTATTAAGCGCTCTTGGAGGGGGGAGGACTACTTTTGCGCTACGAACTCTAGCTCTGGCTACGAACTACCTCGACACAAGTCTAACGAGTATTTCCACTGCACCCTCGATGTGATAGTGTGTAACACCGTGTAGAGAAACAGACATCTTACCTATTAGTGGCTGATGAGTTTTGTGTAACCTTAGGTCTGGTATACTTCTTTTGAGCTGTGATAGCATGCCTAAACACGGTCAATATGCAAAATTACTTTTATTACTGACACAGTTCAAGAATAAATAGAACATCGATAGTTACAACTGTGTCATTAATAAAACCAGGACAAAAGAAATTAATACGGGGTCGTTCCAAAATAACGAGCAAAAAGGGGAAGGGGTAGCACATCCAAACTGTCAAGAAAAACGGTATCTGTAGTTTGAGAATTTTGATCATTTTTGGTTAAGGGCTTCTTCACAAAGTTAGTCACCATGTTTTTACCTGTAATGGAATTCAGAGTGGACGATCTCTTTTTTTCTTCGCCGAAATCTAGGTTTATTGGTGTCACGTCTTGGCCCGCTTTCTCAGTAGAGAACTCCAGGATGCCATGCCCTGGAAAAAGGCGACTTAGTATCCCTCGGGATCTCAAGACTTAAGTACATAATAAATAAGTATATATTGTTACGTTGTTTTCAAAATACACCACCAAAGTCAGGTCAATTCAAGTCGAATCGAGTTCTGAGTACAGAGACATGACAATTATTCGCTGCACGTCGATTTAATTCCTGTAAATCAAAACACTGGTGTCAGAAGTGGGATTCAACATTAATAATTGGAAAAGAATTCTGAAGGTTTATGTCGATCGAACAGCAGGACACCAACTGCACCAATGGAAGAACAAATAAAGACGAGAAAATTGACGAAAATGAACGCAAAATGGAAAAATGAACGCAAAAATAAGCACAGTAATTTATGCGTACCTCATTTGTTTAAAAAAAAATTGTCAGTGCCGCTAACGCTAATAATATTTGATTAAAAAGAATATAGTGGAATTTGTTATTATAGCAACATGTTTTAAGTTTCTTATTTTCGAAATAAGTATACACGTATTAAGCGAAAAAAGGCAAAATGTAGCCCCGCCCACCCGCCCTATCTCAATTGTAATGATTTTTTTGAACAACACGATACTCAAAAACATGGTTTTAATTTCTTGTAAGCTCCACCCTCTTGCTTCACGGCGAATGAAAAAAATCATCACAATTGAGATAGGGCGGGTGGGCGGGCGGGCGGGCTTACATTTTGCCTTGTCGTTTTAATATTTGTAGATTTCTTTTCACAGCATGAAACTTAAAACATATTTAAAATGGAAAATTTGAAAATGTTATTATCGATTTTGCAATTAAGGTCCACCCCATAATTGTAAAATCCATATTTCCTTGCAAAAATGTTAAGTTTCTTGTTGTGAAAAGATGGCTATGTATATCAAGAAAAAAAGGCAATTCTGTTGATTTTTTTATTCGTCGTAAGCGTAAGTGTATTAATTAAAAAAAGAAAACCAAAAGAGAAGCCCCACCCATCCGTCTCGATCTCAA